>NC_136931.1:33920051-35177463 GCF_949752795.1 Hyperoodon ampullatus | reverse complement strand
CGGGAGAGCAAGGAGGGTAGAAGCAGGCTGGTTATTACAAAACTGGACCTCGGTCAGCTGCTCCAAGCGTGCAGGCAAGGCCCAGACAGGCTCTGTCAGAGCTCCTTGGTGACCTCTTTCTTGTTTAGGTCCTTAAACTCCCCCTCCCGACCCTGGCCATTTTCAGAGACCCTGACAGGACGCTTCCCATCACAGTGCCCAGTGGAGGGCAGGGAGTGATGCCGGGTGGCACTCTCCTGTGTCTCCTCTTGCTTTTTGTTCTCCCAAATAAGGACTGTACAAAAGAAGGGCTCCCTGCCACCCAGGCTCCAGATGGGGGTTCCCATGGGGCAAACCCACACCTCACTGGCTGCAGAAGGAAAGTGAGAATCAAGGTCAAATCTTTATAAACCCCAAGACTAAGTGAGCTCCCAACAGCCCTGGATCCTGCCTGCATCTGAATTCTGCTAAAGCACTCCATAGCATCTTCACACCCTCCCAGCCACAGACCCCTTTAGCCCGTCTGATTTATACGGAGAGTGGCAACTCTGCTATTTAGCACTCCACCAGTAGGATTCACAGATAATAATTCTATTTAAAAAATACAATATCTATCAATATCCCTCCCCAACAACAGGCTGATAAAATTTTAATTTTTGCATCTAGTCAGTTCTTAACAAGTAAATTAGGGATGAACTCAAATACTGAACTCGGTTTCACTGATCTTGAAACATCCACTGAAAATAGCACCAAACTTTCATACCACACTCGCTTCCTGGAAAATAAACATTTCAATTGTCTTTTTAAACCTCTATAGTATTTTGTCAATATTTTTTTATTACAGCAGAGAATGTATAAATATTTTATTATAAACCAAAGGCCTAAAATAAACAGTTTAGTAAATAGTTATTACATTACAAGGAAAAACATCTGTGGAAACTGCTTTCCATGTAATTATTCTTGCTATTTTACATTAGCGCTCAACGTGAATTTCTTTGGCACTAATGTTTCACTTGTTCTAAATCTTCCTCCTTGTTGCTATTATTAAAATCTTAAAAAGGTGCCAAATCTTAAATGAAGAAAAAAAAATGATTCACTAGAAATTATTCATATCACAGTGAGCCGCTACTAAACCTGGCAGGGGTGCAGTATTTTCGGTGAAATTAACATAAAATATACAACTGCAAATTATCCAGGAAATAGCTATGTTCTTTACAGCATGCTTTTACATTCAGAAAAAAATGTTCTCCTTCTCTATCTCTCCGTACAAAGCCACAGACAGCTCCATTCCGGCAAATTTTAAAGGGAAAGTAATGGATTTGTCAAAGGGGTAAGGGCATTGAGAACAGACTAACAAATAGCTCATGGGTGGATCAGCCTTAGGTAATTACCAGAGACAGTGTCAGAAACGTAGAGAAGGCAAGAAAAACAGCCCGCAGCTTTCTTTCCCCTGGATTCCAGAGAATGTATTTCCTCTCACAGGCCTCAGCTCTTTCTCCTAAACACAAGAAAAACTGTAACACCGTGTAAAATGCAAATCTCGCTGTAAATATTTTATAAAATTGTTGCATACATCCCAAAAGCTATAGGTCTTAATTGAGAGCAGGCGATTTTTCTAGTCAATATATGGAAATGGAAAATGCTAATTTGTGTTTTTCTACTTATGAAAAACCCTGGAGAACAGCAAGCACAAATGCACTCACTTTAATATTATAAATATAATTTGGATCCCTCTTTACCATCCCCACAGCCCTGGTTTTTATCTCCCTGTGGCTGCAGCAAGAGAGATGGAGAATCACTTTCACAGCATCAGCCCGGGAAGACGGCCTCAGATGATGGCAGGGGGGTACTTCGGGCCCTGAGCTGTGTGCCCCCTGCACCTACCATCTGCACCACCCACCCCCAGGAACTGACAGGCGGGGGCCCCATGCTAGGAGACGTTGAGCAGCATTCCGTTCCCCAAGGCTGAGTGAAGGCAGGAGCTTTGGCAGTGTGGCTCCTCTCTCCTCTGCTGGCCCTTCTTGGGCCTCGAGCTCCATCTGACCACCTCAGAGCTCCTTCTGGGTAAGGAGAAACCTCTCTGAGTGCCACCCCTGGAGCTGCCATAATCAACGGCAGCAGCTGGCAAGATGGCTGGAGTGCTCCAAGTTGGGAATGCCTCTCTGCAAACACCAAAGAGAGATTAAGGCCTCTGCCAGTGATCCCCAAGAGATGGTCCCTCCCAGCAAGGGGACCCCTGCTCCCTCGTGGGCTCACGGCCTACACCTCCCATGCACATCCCGTCAGGAATGCAGGGGTTCTCCTACCTAGACCTGCACTGTCCACTACGGCAGCCACCGGCCACAGGAGCACTGGAAATGTGGCTGGTTCCCAGCGCAAAATACACACCAGATTTTGAAGGCTTACTATGAAAAAGAGAATGCAAAAAATTCTCATTAATAACTATTTAAGTTGATTTTATGGTACAATCATAATAGTTTGGATATTTTGGGTTAAATAAAAATATTTTATTCCATCTGTTTCCTTTTACCTCTTTTCAAGGCGGCTAGTAAAGATTTAAAATTGCACACGTGGCTCGCGCCTTATTTCCCTTGGACGGCCAGCTCTGGAGAAGGCTCTGGCTTGCTGTGTATAAGCTCGTGTTGTGTTCACGCGTGTCAGCAGCTCTCTCACACGCTGTGTGAGTAGGAGGTCCCCAGCTTCACGATCCTAGAGCTCTACAGTCCTCAGAGTCTGGGATGCTATGATTCCATAAATCCATATGTCTACAGTTCTAAGAAAGTACTGTGATGCTAAGAGATTCTATGACTATTGCTCCCCAGCATTTAACAAAGGCCTTACAACGACAGTCCTCTGGCCAGGGTCTTGCCCAGTCCTCAATCAAAAAGAGCTCAAGTATTTGGCAATCACAGCCCCCTTCCCCCACCCCCTCATGAGCCCAAACACAGCCCAGCCCTCCCTACACCACGCCCCCAGGAGCCTCCCCAGCGACTCCTGCCCTCCCAGGCTCACTCTGCCCAGAATGCAGAACAGGTCCTATTGGGAGAGCTTGTCAATCACACACAGCGTTTACCCGTGTGTTTTTCTCCTCCTGGAAACCATTCCTCAACTTCTCCTCAAATTTGTGTATTTGAAGAAAACATCCAGGAAGCAGAGGGGGGTGGTGAGCAGGGCACATTTGGAGTTAAGTGACCTGGATAAAACTCCAGGCTGTGCCCCCTCCCCAGCTGTGAGAGCTTTGGTACATTATTGAACCCCTCCCTGCCTCAGTTTCCTAACATGTCAAATAGGAAAAATACACCTTAGATAATTTGGGGGGAAAGTTGAAATAATGCACGCGAGGAGCCTGGACATAGTACACACTCCATAAATAGTAGCTCTTAATATTTTTACTATTATTATCATTTTTTCACTCCAGAGCTGTCGCATGACTCAAAGTCCTTGGGTACTTGGACCATCATTCTAGGGGCAGAAACAAGGGCGGGGAGCTGGTTGCAAAGCCAGGGTGAGGCCTGTGCGGAGGAAAAAGGGCAGGGGCCTGGAAGACCTTTCCTGACCTCAGTGCTGGCCGACCCTGGCCAGTGAAGTGAGCACAGACCTGGGCAGAGGTTCCACTGCACAAGAAACTCAGGGGGGGAGTGCCCAACCCTCCAGAGACTCGGGCCCTGTACTCCTGGGTGTGCAGAGACACTCAGAAAGTCCAAGGGGAGGGCTGTTTGCTGAAGAAACCCACTGATTTACTTCCAAGCATTTTTGATGGTGTATCACCAGGGAAACATCCAGGGTGAGGGACGGCAATGTTAGGACAGGATGGAAATTATTTAAAATTAATGCAGCAACTGTTTGCTGTAAATGGCCACTTCTATAGGGTCCCCAAGTATTAGGGGGACCATATGAAACTGCCATTTTCTGTAGGTCAAAAACTGGATGTTCAACCTAATAGCTTTAACACCTGAAAGCAGGTTGACCCCTGCAGGGAATGCAAGGCTGCATTGTTTTAAGGAAGTCCCAGTTTCTGAACTCCACCCTGCGCACCTTGGGCTGAAAAGAAACCCCTCCCCAAATGTGTACAGACATGCACACATATTAGCTTGTTTGCCTTTGAATTCACCTACAGATTACAAAAAAAAAAAAAAAAAAAAAAAACAAGAAAGGAGGGAAGGAAGGAGGAGGGAGGAGACACAGTCCCATCAGGCCCCTGCAACAGCAAACTTCCATGAGCCGAAGAAAAACACTGGGATTCACTAGGCACTCTTTAAAAATCAAGGAAGCCCTTTCCCCATACACTGTCCCCATTGCAATCAGTGGACAGAGGTGCGGGTCCAGGCAAAACCAGCTAATAAGAGAAGACACTCCGTCACTGAGTGCTCCCTTGACAGGCCAAGCACTTGACGCTGGATACTTTAATCCTCTCATTTCACAAATGTGTAAACCAAGACCCAGAGAGGTTAAGGCACCTGCACAAGGTCACACAGCAAATGGGTGGCAGAGCCAGATCTGAACCCAGATCCCAAGACCTCAGAGTCAAAGCTCATAGACAACACGCTGGGCAGAACACTGGGCTCAGACCTGGAGCTTGGGTTCCTGTCCGGACTCATCAATCACTCTTCATGCCTCATTGCCTCCACCTGTCAGATGGAGACCGTGGTCCTGACCTCATCCTCCACACAGGAATGTGGCTAGGATGCAAAGACAAGATACATGAGACATCTGAGTTTGAAAAGTTCAAGTCCACTAATTCTTCTTATTCTCATTACTGACACCTACTAAGTGCTGGACTCTGGTCCAGGCACTGGACAGACAGGCAAAAACGACATAGACAAGGCCCCTGGTCCACCTGGAAAGACAAACACCACACAGACACACACATGAGTACACGAGACGATTGCATATTACAAGAAGTGCTACGAAGGAAATAAAACGGGGTGGATTAGAGCGACGAGGTTGGAGTGGGGGCCAGCCCGGAGAGGAGGTGCCACCTGGCTGTGAAGGAGGCAGTGGTGTGGAGGGCTGGGGAGGAACATTCCACAAAGAGGGCACAGAGTGTCTGAGAACAGGAAAAAGTCGGATGTGACCAGAGTGCGGTACGCAGGAGGAGCGCAGGAGGAAGGGTAGGAGGTGAGGTCGTGAGGCGGGCAGGGCCGGCAGCACCCTGGAAAGCTGGCTGCATCTACCCCAATTGAACATTTCCCTGCCCATGAGCCAGTAGCTCAGGAACCTCCCGGTTACGCAAGCAAAGGTACGTGTGCGTGAGACCACAGAATACCCCTCCGCAGATACGACCCCTCTGCAGGTGGCCTTAGCAGCACTACTCATAATAGCCCCCACCAGGAGCAACCCAAACACCCAGCATCAGTAGGACACACGGCAAACTGGGACATGTTCATATAGGGGCTATAACACGGCAATAAAAAGGCACAAACCCCTGATACGCAAACCGAGATGAATGTCACAAATGTAACTGAGCTACAGAAGCCAGACACAAAAACCACACAGCGTAGGATTCCGTTGACACGGCGTTCAGAGGCAGGTCCAACTACCCTCAGGTGGTAGGGGTCAGAGAAGCAATTGCCCTGGGGAAACTGCTGGGGGGAAGTGGGCTATTGTTGATGTGGGTTGGGTGGGCACATGTATGTCAAAGAACATCACTCGGGCTTCCCTGGTGGTGCAGTGGTTGAGAGTCCACCTGCCGATGCAGGGGATGCAGGTTCGTGCCCCGGTCCGGGAAGATCCCACATGCCGCGGAGCGGCTGGGCCCGTGAGCCATGGCCACTGAGCCTGCGCTCCACAACGGGAGAGGCCACAACAGTGAGAGGCCCGCGTACTGCAAAAAAAAAAAAGAACACTCAATACTCAGAATGTTCGTGCCGTTGACTGTATGTAAATGAGGCCTCAATTAAAAGGGGGCAACAAGGAGGGATCTTCCCCAGATGTAGAGACAGCAGAGACCCCTCCCTTGGGGAGGCTCCTGAACCGGCCCTGCGTCACGCACGCCCTCTCCACGAGGACATGATGAGCTGAGGACACCCTGCAGGAAGACAGCTCAAAGCCAGACCAGCAGAACTGAGAGTCCTCAAACCAACCTCAGGTTTCTGCAATCTGGGTCAGTCAGCCAAAATTCTGGGCAACTTCTCACCTCAGTTCTCCAAGCCAAGAAGAGGTGTGATTTGGTATCTCCCACGACTGTGGAGACAAGGCCAGGCCACTCCGAGGCCCAGCAGGCCACAGTGCACTGAGGCCCCCTCCCTCTCCGGGAGCAGGAAGGGAACCGGCCGACGTTTATTACTCGCGGGCAGCGAGATTGACTGCAGGCCTCCTTTGCCCACACTGAGCCATTAGCTCGTAATGGCCCCGAAGGCTCCCTCAGTCACAGACCCAGGCCAGAGCTCGTGGGCTCCAACACCAAAGATACTAATGACTACCACATTGCCGAAATAAATCATCAGCACTCAGAAGGGGCTCCGGCCAGGCCGGCAGCTTCCAAACTTCATTTCACGAATTTCCCCTTAATACTCAGCTGCCTCGGCAGCAAGGCGGTCCTCGGGTGGACACATCATCAGCGAATTTCTCTGATACAGTGTTTATAAAGGAAAGATGGAAAAAAGAAAAACAGATGACTATTAATCTATACAACGCTGCAGGATTCCACATAGGTGGAAATTTGGAGACTGGAGCAAAATCCCCATTTGAGATTCCCCCAGGAGTTTGACAGTCCAGAGCTGGCAGCAGGAAGTGCCCACGGAACGCATCTGGAAAGTGTGTTCCAGGGAACACTGCTCCCTGTAGACAGATGCTCCATAACGAGGGGGCTCCGTGACCGTATGGGTATAATTTGGCATGGTGTTTGAGCACATGGAGTCTGTAGCCAGATCACTTGGGTCCTAACCCTGGCTCTGACTCCTGCTGGCTGAGTCAGAGAAGCCTTAGGCAGGCTACTTTTGCCTCTGTGCCCCTTGATTTCCTCATCTCTAAAATGAGACGATAGAGGGGTCTCTCTACCCCAAAGTTCTGGATCCCTGTCACTGTCAGAGGCTGGCTGACATGACTTCTGGCAGGGCAGCCATGTAGGCCACAATGGTGTTCCCTAGACTTGTGCAGTGTACAACCTGCACAACCATAACCTGCAGACCTGAGTGCTGTGGTGTTCCTGCCACTCAAAGAATCCCTCTGGCAGCTGATGTGAGAATTAAGTGGAACAGCTGATGTAAAGTGTTCAGAACAGGGCCTGGCACATAAGTAAAGTGCTATAGAATTGTTTGCGATCACTGTCACCACTGTAATCACCATGATGTTAAAATTCTGAAAGTCCTACGGGAAAGAAATCTGGTTAACGTAGTGACATGCTCACTTACTCCATGCTCGCTTCAGTCATGCTATGGCCAGAGTGTGGTTCCTGGAAGGGCAAATTACTTGCTCAAGGTCACAAAGCACATGAGGGGAGCATAGACTGGAATCTAGACCTCCTACCTCCCAGGCTGCATCTCGTTCCCATAAAAGGCTCTCACCCCACAGCCTCCAAAGACAGCACTCTCTGCAAACATCAGTAATACAGAGGTCTGTCCAGGGAAGCTGTGAGCAGGCCTCTGAGTCCCAGAGAAAGCTCCAGGCTTCTCGCTGGGCCCTGCTGCCCCATGGGCCCATGCTCAGACCTTGGGACCTAAAGGCAACACTCAGGAACACAGAAGCAGCTGGAGAGCATCCTCCCAGCCTGCCTGACTTCTTGGAGGAGGCAGGAGCCAGGGTCTCTTTCCTCGACACTCCTGGGGCTCTCCCCAGACCCCAAGCTGCCCTCTTCTCCTTCCTCAGCATCGTCTCCCCTGGCACTCAACCCATCTCTCTGGTTGATCTGAAGTTCTCAATCTACAAACCTTAACTTTGGTCATCAAGTCTTGTTCTACCTCTGAATCAACTCTCATTCTGGCAATGCATCTTACACATGGTGCTCAGCTATTATTTGAGTGGGACTGAATTTCCAGGCCATAATACTATCCCAGCTTAGCCTCCCCAGGCTTCCTTCACTGGACTAGAGATGCTCAGTATTACTCCCTAGAGGCCTCAAAAATAATAGAGGGGTCACAGTCTAGTTCATCACTGCCTCTGCCAGGAAGCCCTCCTTGACTTCTCCAGGCCACCTGTTTCAGCCTTCCTTGAACACTATTCTCTCTGACAACCAACCCCACCAGCCTGCACGTTACCTAACTGCCCTCACCCCCATCCTACTGCCAGGCCCTTGAAGGCAGGGTCTGATGAGGACTTATTCATCTTTTCCCTCCCCTCCAGCACGGAGTACAGAGCTGGGCACTGGGAGGTTATCACAACGGAAGATGCCCAGACTTGGCAACCCAGGCTGGGGTTGTGGGGTGTGTCAAGAGGGGTGGCACAGGAGCAAGTGGGTCAGCTGGCAGGCCACGACGCCATCCTGCAGACCACGGCGAGCCCAGTGAGGCTCGGGTGGGTGCCAGTCTCAGCAGAACCTTCCACTTCACCTATCATGGGAGCAGAAGCAGAACCCGGAAGCCCCACCCAAGTGCCACCCGCCCAGGAAAACAGGGGCCTAAGCAGAAGGCTCTGCAGGCTGGGTTTGGACCAAATTCCTTCTCAGCGGCCGTACATTTCCAGCATACAGGAATTGCTTCTGCCGATTCAAAACCAGGTCAGAGAAAACCGTCTCTCGTTTCCGGCAGGGGTGAGCGTTCCTCCCGGGGAAGGGCTCCGCAAAAGTCTCCAAACCGAGCACGAGAGACAAGTGGGAACCAAGCCTCATTCCCTCGGTGGCCCCGCGGCTGCCAAAATTACTGACAAACTGACCTACAAAGAGAGTTTCTATTTTATGAGCAAACCCCAAAGGTTAACAGCAGAGCCGCCAGCGGGCGATCCACACGGAGGAGCGGAAGCTTCCCCAGCAGCAGCCGCGTGGAGCCTGGGCACCTCAGCTTCGTGGAGAAGTGTGTCTCTGAAATGCCAAGGAGAAAGGGAGGAGCGAAGGAGGAGCTTCCAGAACCGTGGCTCGAGGGGAGAATGTGGATGTGAGGACACCAGCCCATCGCCAAGAGAGCCTCTCTGTCCCAAAGCTGTGGGTCATGGCCACTGTCAAGGGCTGGCTGGAGGCACCTCCAGCAGGGCTGCCATGCAGACGGAATGGTGAAGGGTGGTCCCCAGAGTTGTGCAGTATACAACCTGCGCAACCATACCCTGCAGGCCTGAGCCCTGTGGGGTGCCTGCCACTCAAAAGCATCTTGCACCTACATAGTGCTGGTTTCATGGGCATGTGACCCGTGTAGCAGCACAGGGGCCGGAATTTAGAAGGGCCCTGAACTTGGTTTGATATCCTCCTGTTGTCATCTTGAAATTCTTCATTTTCTAACACAGGGCCCTGCATTTTCATTTTGCACAAGTTACGGAGCTGGTCCTCCCTCCATGTTTGAGAGCACCAGGGCCACGCCAACAGTGTGGACACAGAGAGAAGGACTGAGCAATTATCCAGTGGATTCATCACTGAGTAACTGATAGAAAAAAGTAAGAAAATATCCAGCCTCCATCCCTCCTCATCCTCCAAGTCATCCAAATGTGGGCCCTACCTCTGAGGCTTGCCAGGAGCAGGGGCAGGGCTGGAGGAGCCCTGGTGATGGGCAAGGGCACATGGGTGCCAGAAAGCTCCAAGGCTTGTGCCCACATGCAGGAAGAAGCTTTTGATAGCAAGGAACCCATTTGAGACTAAAGGCCCTTGGGTTTTTTCATGTTATACCGATATCTGAGCTGCAAGAAAAGCTCCTGGATTTTGGCAGAGGATAAGTAACAAAAAGCAAGTCAAAGAATACAGGCAGGCAGGAAACAGGGCCGTGTTGGCAACCCACTGACTGAGCGAGCACCTAGCTAGGTCCCTCGGCACTGACCCTCAACCAAGACGTGAAGCACCAACTGCCACTGACATCTCATCAGATCTGCTGGCAACCTGGGACAGAGCGTCCGCCCCGTCTAGAAGACGAGCCTGAAGCTCTTCGAGGTCTGGAGAATCACCCAGAACTGCCCACCAGCCCAGGCCTGACATACCACTCTCCTAACTCTGGTACTGGTGTGAGGTCTGAGGACACAGAGTGGCCCAGGGCAGAGGCTCTGACTTTCCCAGCGAAATCTTACACGAAACACCAACTTACACAGCAGAACAGAGCAGAGCTGCTCTCAACCCCCATGTCCCACCCTCTGGCCCCCACATCCAGGAGGCCCGTGGCACGTGCTTGGAAAGCCAGGATTGCTCTGATCGCAGTTTGAGAACCAGTGAACTAGTGGCCTCATTTCTAGTCTCCATCAATACCAAATACCTGTGTCACCTCAGAGGGTCCCTAAGTCTCACTCCATTTCTGCATCCCTACAAGGGGCATACTGAAGCACTCAGCTCCTTTGAGCACGGGCAGCAGCCCCCTTGTCCTGCAATTTGAGATTATTCTCCCATCCTCACGCCGCAGCAGCTATTCCCCTATGTCTGACCACCAGCACCAATGAGCACTGTGCATCCACCCCATTGCTGGGTGCCAGGACCATTGCACTAACTGGTTTGAGCAAAGCAGTACCCTCTCCCCACTACTGACCCCCAACTTCCCAGATTCCTGGGAGGCTAGTACCTGGGGGGATAAAATCAGAGTATGAAAGAACAATGGAAAATAAAACAAAACATGGAAGCATGGATAAGGTATTATTAGTTTCCCAAAAAAGTATTATTTTTATCTTGGATGCTGCCTGGCTCCTCTCTCCCCTTGCCAAGAGACTGGAGGGCTCCAGACCATAGGCCTGTTCCTGGGTCTGAGCCACAGTCTCCCAAAGTCCCAGCTTCAGGACTCCCGCCGGGTTGGACCCACCACCAGCAGGTGTGGTATAGACCAGAATTTCCCAAACTTCTCTGATGATACAAATCCAGGGGACGCGGGTGGAGGTGCTTGTCAACGACACAGTCTTCCAGGCCCCTCCCCTGGAAACTCTCACCAAGAGGCCAGTCTGGGGGCTCCACCTGTTGAATGAATGAGCAGGGTAATGTGTGTGCAGTGCACGCTCAGTGAGTATTTAAGGGATGAGCGGAGAGACGGCACCTGGGCACGCGCAGGTCTGGTTTGCGTTCGCCCCAGCTTCTGGCCATCTGTGTGACCTTGGGCCAGTGCCTGCCCCCCTCTGAGCCTCAGCTTCTGGATGCGCAAAACGGGTCAGGGGGGAGGGAAGCCTCCAGGTCTGACCTCCTCACGGCTTCTGCAGAACAGCAAGACCTTCCCAGACGCCGTTCCTAACAAAGAGAGAAGTCCAGCTCGCCTTCCCGAAACAGAACTGAGCCTGCCCCGCCTCCTTCCACTGCCCAGAGCAGACCATCGGGCCCATCTCTGGAGGGGGCAGGGTGGGGGGGCAGTGCGCAGACCCTCTCTCGGGAGAGCTAAGGTATCTAAAAATAAATGAAGGCTCCGGCGCAGCCCCAAGCCTGGAAGCCTGCGAGCTGGGCGAGGTGCCTTCCTGCAGACACTCACTCGTCAGTACATTGCCACTCTGAAAACGGAGTCATTGTCAAGGGCAGCGGGGATACTGGAGGAAGGCCCCGCTGACGGGCAGTGGAAGCCAAACCCACAAGGGTCAGTTTTCAGCTCACAGATAAAGCCACGCCACCCGGCTGTGAAACAAGGAGAGATGCGCTAACGACAACACTTTCAGAGTTGCCTCGCGCAGAAAACAGGGGGAGCCGGGAACAGAGGCTCCGAAAGGTGTTTCCTCCACCCAGTAATGGGAGGAATAAGAGAAACATTAGCAAAAGGCGGAGCCAGCGTCACTACGAGTGCTCGATGGAAATGAGCGGGGCCGCTGAACGGGGTCTGGGCACCACTCTGAGTGGGGATGGGAGGGAAAGGGCTGCTCTCACAGCTGACACACCCCCACTATTGTCACAGCAGTGACAAAAGTGCCAGGGAAAACCAAGCAGCTATCGTGCAAGTTGTAAATGGAATAAAAACGTCAAAAGCAGGGCTTCCCTGGTGGCACAGTGGTTGAGAGTCCGCCTGCCGATGCAGGGGACGCAGGTTCGTGCCCTGGTCCGGGAAGATCCCACATGCCGCGGAGCGGCTGGGCCCGTGAGCCATGGCCACTGAGCCTGCGTGTCCGGAGCCTGTGCTCCGCAACGGCAGAGGCCACAGCAGTGAGAGGCCCACGTACCGCAAAAAACAAACAAACAAACAAACAAAAGTCAAAAACATACATATGAGTAAACTTCCTACAGGAAAGTCCCATCATGTGGGGGTCAGAATGAGAGCAATAGAAAGGCCTCTTTCGTCTCCTGCGCAGCACTGGCAACACTCACCGGCGCCACAGAAAAGGGACACGTGGTGGGGACACAGCACAGAAGCAGGGGATGCAGTCAGGAAGAAATGAGATGAGACGGGGCCAAGAGAAGCTGGCTTCAGTAAGGAAGCAGCGCACGTCAAGCACACGGCTAGGATCCAGGAAACACTGCTGTCGAGTGGAGAGGAAGAGAAAGTACAAAGTGCGGCGACAAGCAGGGCTGATAAGCAAATGTATTAACAGCCGGTGCACCAGGGTCCCCACCAACTCAATCATCCCTGGCTGTAGGCGGGTGGCCTTGATGGACCAGGAGGTCTACCCTTGGGCTCTGGATCTAGGGAAAGGCCAAGGCTCCAAGCACAGGGGGAGGATCTGTGAGCAAGAGGTTCAGGGCAGAAACTCTTTGCCAGCGGGTCAGGAACTATTTCAGTATTTTAAGAAACGGTACAGCAGTACTGGTGCATACCATGTAAATCCCAGCCAACCCGCCACCAAGTGCCCAGACACAAGTGTCCTGAGTTGGGTTAGAACGGGGTGAGGGACATGTTCCAACTATCTTTTTATTCATCCATTCATTTGCTTCGAGGAGCAATGCTCCTGCCATCCAGAGAGATAACCCCAAGCCTCCAAGCCTCCAAGCAGAGATGGTGCAAACTCTGCAAAGGCCATTCGAACCCGAGCAGGGTACAAACAGAAGGGTTCTACAGGGGGTGAAGGCTGCCAACAGGTCACCAGGAGAAAAAGCTGAACTGCCCCAGGAGTGAGGGACAGAGCAAGATATCTGAAACCAGATTCTGATCCCGATGCTGCAGATAGAAGCCCAAAAACGTTTTACCGTGAGATGCTAAATCTTTTTTTTTTTTTTTTTTTTTTTTGGTAAAACAGATCTTGAGGGCACATGCTGAGAGAGTCAAAGCTCTTCATGCAGGTGATGCTGAGGGGTGTGTGTGTGTCTGTGTGTGTGTTTGTATGTGTGTCTGTGTGGGTATTTTTTAGGAGGCTACCCCTTATTAGAAATCCTTCATGAAACGTCACTCAGTGAAGTGATTTTGCAGCACCCGTACACTTGAAAGGTGCCTCTTGTGGCTCACTGCAGCCCTGTGTGTGGAGAACAGCCCACAGAATTCCAAGCACGTGGACACAGGAAGATAACTGGGCGCAGTGTGGACAGAGGACCTCACCCTCAGCATGTTCTAAGGACTCAACGTTACCAGTAGAAACAATGATTTCTCCTAAAGCTACAGGCCCTTTACAGTGCTTGTTAACGTTTGATGGGACTCCAACCCTAATCAAGATCCTGCGGAGAGGGCTTCCCTGGTGGTGCAGTGGTTGAGAGTCTGCCTGCCGATGCAGGGGACACGGGTTCGTGCCCCGGTCCGGGAAGATCCCACGTGCCACGGAGCGGCTGGGCCCGTGAGCCATAGCCACTGAGCCTGCGCGTCCAGAGCCTGTGCTCCGCAACGGGAGAGGCCGCAACAGTGAGAGGCCCACGTACCGCAAAAAAAAAAAAAGATCCTGGGGACAGATCATGAAAACTGAAGTGGCTGCTGGAAGCCCGGTTTGTGCTACAGAGTCTCTCGCATTTCTACCAGCCCCTAAAACTTTAAAAGGAGCAGCCCATGGAATCCTCTTCCCAGAGTGAAAGGGTTGGGCGGCAGGGTTGTTTTAGCCCCTGAAATGAAGAAGAACTCTGCTTCTTAATAGGTCTGTAATTAATTCACACATTCGACTGTTCGGTCCAGAAATATGTTTGTGTTGACAATTTTGCATTTGATGCTTTGAAAACAATGTCATGGTTTTATTTGCCTCACCGCCCCAGAAACATCACCACTTTCCAGTATCCACCCAAGTGCTACAATTCCACTGCAGTTGCCTGAGACTCTGCTGGTGGCAACTAGGGAGGGGGCTCCGAATGCCCAGGTGGGAAAAGTGAGGTCTGTGCAAGAGCTGTCCTCCTTTGAAGGGACAAGACAACCAGATGACCAGTCAAATCTTGGTCTGCTCCCTCCCAATTCCCATGACAGCTTCCAGCACTCGGCTGCATGGATTTGAGATCCTTCTACCACCCCACATCTCCAGCACTGCATCACTGCATCTCTCCCTAACCCTCAAGCACCAATACTGGCCCATATTTGCCAACTTTTGGTTCATACCATCAGTGCACCTAGGTGATATGTCAGGTAGGACCCCACCCCGGCTTTCTTCATCACCTCCTAAGGAGATAAAATCAGAGTGAGAAGGATCATTAGAGGGAAGAAAATAAAAGGCAATGCTGGACGGATGCAGAAACAAGGTATCATTAGTATCAACTTTTACGCTGGGTGCTGCCGGGCTTGATTTAGGACTGCCACCAACCAGTGAGTCAAGGGTCTCACACAGCCCACTGTTCTCTCCCCTTGCAAAAGAAGAGGAGGGGGGGAAGGAGGAGGGTCCTCGAAATGGTCCTGGCCCAGGTCTGAGCTACAAACCTCCAGTCTAAGCTCCAATTTCCCCACAAGCCCTTGGACCCAGCAACCTTGCAAAAACGTCGCTGTGGAATAAAGCAATGTTTTCCAAATGTTCCCGAGACGCTTAGTTGCCTATTCAGTTTCCAGATTTCTCCCCTGGACATAATTTTCTCTATTCCTCCAGCTAAGTACAAATAAAAACCCTGGACCTTATGAAAGAAACATAAGAATATTCTGAAAGGTGGAGAAAAGAAGGCAGAATAGCCAGGGACACTGGGACCCAACAAATGACATGGTAGTGAGTACCTTGGTTTTTCCTTTTGCTTCATATATCTCAGATTGGAGCTCAAGCAGTTGGCAACCAGGAAACACTGACAGATAAGATTTTAAAAGCCCCAAGAAAAGCCTGGGCTCTCTAGCCAAAGAACCAGAAAAGGTACAGCCTGACAAGACAGAAAACTTGTAGACAATAACAGCTTGCTCCAACCAAACCCATAGAAAATGTTTTACCTCCACCCTACCCATTCAAGCAAAGGCTGAGCAGGGCACCTAGATTTCCATGCTCTTAAGGCTCTAACAAGGCATCCAATACCCCATATCCATGGAGTGTCAAAAAAGCCTAGTAGGAAGCCAGACTTTCATACTTGCTGGGCAGTAACATGGCCCCTCCTCATGGTGTCACTAGAGACCATCTGGAGAGCCTGGACTTCCACCCCAACCCAGCAGTAGCAAGGTGCACCTACCCATTCTCCTGGTGTCAGGGAAAGTCAGGTGGGGGACAGGAATGAGGCACTCCTCCCACTATTCAAAGAGGTATCAGTGGAGACCTAGTAGGGAGACTAACCTGGAATTCTTCCCACCTCAATCAAAAATCATTTGTCCCACCAAGAACTAGGAAGATCTCAAATTGAATGGAAAAAGACAATCCATACATACCAAAACTGAGATGACTGAGATGTTACAGTTATCTCTCAAGGAATTTGAAGGAGCCATCATAGACTACTCCCAACAATTATGAACATGTGTGAAACAAATGGAAAAAGAGAAAGTCTCAGCAAAGAAATAGAAGATAAAAAGAAGCACTAAATGGGGGCTTCCCTGGTGGCGCAGTGGTTGAGAGTCCGCCTGCCGATGCAGGGGACACGGGTTCGTGCCCCAGTCTGGGAAGATCCCACATGCCACGGAGCGGCTGGGCCCATGAGCCATGGCCGCTGAGCCTGTGTGTCTGGAGCCTGTGCTCCACAGCAGGAGAGGCCAGAACAGTGAGAGGCCCACGTACCACAAAAAAAAAAAAAAAAGAAGAAGCACTAAATGGAAATTTTAGAAATTAAAAAAAAAGTTTTAAAAAATCAATGATGGGCTCAACATCAGAAGGGAGGAGGGAAACAGAGGCAAGAATTGGCAAACTGGAAGAGAGAAAAATAAAAATCACCCAATCTGAACAAAAGAAAGCAAATAGTTTTTTTTAATGAAAAGAGCCTCAGAGATTGATGAGATTTTAACATTCATATGGTCAGAGTCCTAGAAGGAGAGGAGAAAGGGGGTGAACTTAAAAAGTACTCAAAAGAAAAAAAAGACAAAGGAAAAAAATTGGGGAGCAGAGAAAGAAAAATGACACCTTACCACAGTGGAAAAATAATTAAAATGACAGCAGATTTCTCATCAAAAACCATGGAAGCCAGAAGAAAGTGGTACAATATTTTTCAAGTGCTGAAAGGAAAGAACTGGCAACACAAAATCTATATCCAGAAAAACTACCACTCAGGGATGAAGGGGAAATCAAGACATCCTCAGATGAAGAAAACTAAGAGAATTTGTCACCAGAATGCCTACTGTAAAAAAAAAAAAAAAAGAAAGAAAGAAAAGAAAAGAAAAAGCTAAAGGAACTCCTCTAAATAGAAAAGGAAATGATACAAGAATTCTTGTAAGTAGGAAGAAAACACAGTAAACAAAATTATGGTAAATACGATAATTTGTCTACCTCTTTTGAGTTTTCTAAATTATGCTTGATGGTTGAAGCAAAAATTTACCACTATCTGACATGGTTTTAAATATTTATAGGAGAAATGTTCTAAACAATTAGATTATAAATAGGGAAGAATAATGGAAGGTAAGGTTTCTACACTTCACTTGAACTGGTAAAATGATGACACCAGAAGACTTTGGTAAGCTATGTTTATATAATGTAATGCCTAAGTAATCATTTTAAAAGTTGTACAAAAAGAAACACAACAGTTTAACCAAAATGAAATTCTTGAAAATATTCAAGTAACCCACAGGAAGGCAGGAAGTAGAAAACAGAAATGAAAAGCAGAGAAAACTGACAGAAAACAAATTTTAAAATGGCAAACTTAAGCTCTAACATATAATTAATTACATTAAATATTAATGGTCAAAATATACAAATTAAAAAGACAGAGATTGGCAGAACGAGGACAGGGAGTAGCCCACCTATATTCTATCTACAAGAAACTCACTTAAAATATAACAACATAGGGCTTCCCTGGTGGCGCAGTGGTTGAGAGTCCTCCTGCCGATGCAGGGGACACGGGTTCATGCCCTGGTCCGGGAAGATCCCACATGCCGCGGAGCAGCTAGGCCCGTAAGCCATGGCCGCTGAGCCTGCGCTCCGCAACGGGAGAGGCCACAACAGTGAGAGGCCTGCGTACCGCAAAAAAAAGGAAAAAAAATATAACAATATAGTCAGGTTGAAAGTAAAAGGAATAAGATTATCCTTCAAACAATCAAATGAAAGCAGAAGGGCTATATTAATATTAGATAATGTAGGCTTCAAAGCAAAGCAATAAAATAAAATACCAGAGACAGAGAGGGGCATTACACACTGATAAAGAAGTTAATCTATCAAGAAAACATAGCAATCTTAATTATGTATGAACCAAACAATACAGCTGCAAAATATGTGAAACAAAAGTTAATAAAACTGAAAGGAGAAATAGACACATTCACAATTACAGAAGAACATTTCAACACCTCTCACTCAGTGATTCATAAATCAACTAGGTGTAAAATCAGCAAGGATACAGAAAAACTCAACAACACGATCAACCAAAAAGATCTAATTGATTTGGATGAACATGTCACCCAAAACAGCAGAATATGCATTCTTTTCAAGTGCCTAGAGAAGATATATCAATATGGACCATATCATAGGGCATGAAACAAACCTCAACAAATTAAAAAGAATTAAAGTCATACATAGTGTTTTCTCCAATCACAATGGAATCAAACCATAAATTAAATACAGAAATATAACAAGAAAACCTCCAAACACTTGGAAACTAAAGAAGGCACCTCTAAACAATCACAAGTCAAAGATGAAGCTCAAAGGAAATATTTTTTTTTAATGGAACTAAATAAAAATTAAACTACAGCATATTAAAATTTGTGGGGCACAGCTAAATCAATGCTAAGAGGGAAATTCATAGCACTAACTGCATGCATTAGAAAACAGAAAAGGTCTCAAATCAATAATTAAGTTTCCACCTCAAAGACCTAGAAAAATAAGAGAAAGATAAACCCAAAGAGAACAGAAGAAAGTGAATAATAAAGATAAGAGCAGAAATCATGAAAGTGAGAACAGAAAACCAATACTGAAAATAAATTTTTAAAGTTGGCTCTTTGAAAATATCAGTAAAATTGACAAATCTCTAACAAGACTAACAAAGAAAAAAAGAAAACACAAATTACCAATATCAGGAATGAACCTGAGGATATCACTACAGACCCTACAGACATCAAAAGGATAATAAGAGAATAATACTATGAAAAACCAATTCTTTGAAAAGCACAAACTATCACAACTCAGCCAACGTGAAATAGATAACCTGATATCTATTTCAGATATAAAATAGATATCAAGAACTTGAAATCATAATTTAAAACTCCCTAAAAAGAAGTCTCCAGACCCAGATTATTTTACTGGAGAATTCTAACAAATATTTAAAGAAGGATCAGCACCAATTCTACATAGTTACATAATTTCTTTCAGAAAAAAAGAAAAGGAGAACCTTCTGAATTTATTTATGAAGCTAATATTGCCCAATACCAGAACCAGGCAGACAGGACAAAATAAAACTACAGACCAATATCCCTCATAAATACAGAGAAAAAAATTTTTTAACAGAACAGCAAAGAGAATTCAGCATCATATATTTTAAAAAATTATAAACTATGGTCAAGTGGAGTGTACACCAAGGATGCAAGGCTATTTCCATGTTCAAAAATCAATCAGTATAGGGCTTCCCTGGTGGCGCAGTGGTTGGGAGTCCGCCTGCCAATGCAGGGGACGCAGGTTTGTGCCCCAGTCCAGGAGGATCCCACATGCCGCGCAGCGGCTGGGCCTGTGAGCCGTGGCCACTGAGCCTGGGCATCCTGAGCCTGTGCTCCGCGGTGGGAGAGGCCACCGCAGTGAGAGGCCTGTGTACCGCAAAAAAAAAAAAAAAAAAAAAAAATCAATCAGTATAATCCACTATATTAGCAGACTAAAGAAGAAAAATCACATGGTCATATAAATAGCTGCAGTTTTTTTAAAACTGACTAAATTCAACACCCACCCATGATAAAAACTCTTAGGAAAACAGAAATAGAGGAGAAGTTCCTTAACCTGATAAAGAGTATCTATAAAAAACCTACGGGCTTCCCTGGTGGCGCAGTGCTTGAGAGTCCGCCTGCCGATGCAGGGGACATGGATTTGTGCCCCGGTCCGGGAAGATCCCACAGCCGCGGAGCGGCTGGGCCCATGAGCCATGGCCACTGAGCCTGCGTGTCCAGAGCCTGTGCTCCACAGCAGGAGAGGCCACAACAGTGAGAGGCCCGCGCACCGCAAAAAATAAAAATTAAAAAAATAAAACAATTTTGAAAAACAACAATAAAAAAGGAGGATTCAGTCTGATTTCAAGATTTAAACAGCTATAGCAATTAAGACTGTGTCAGATTGACAGAGTAATAGACACATAGATCAATGCAACCCAGAAACAGATCCTCACAAATATGCCGAATGATAATTAACAGTTCAATGGAAGAATTATAGTCTTTCCAAAAAATGGTCCAGGAGCAATTGGACATGGGGGTGGGTGGTACTCAACCCAAATTTATATAAAAATTAACTCAAAATGGATCATGGGCTTAAATGTGAAATGTAAAATTATAAAACTTATTTGAATAAATAGGAAAAAATCTTTGGGATTTAGGGTTAGGCATAGAGTTCTTAAACGGAACCAAAGACATGGAGCCATAAAGGAAAAATTGATAATTTGGACTTCATCAAAATTTAAAACTTTTACTCTACAGAAGACCCACTTAAGAAGATGAAAAGACAAGCTACAGACCAAGAGGAAACTTTTGCAAACCACATATCTGACAAAGGACCAGTATCTAGAATATACAAAGAACTCCAAAAGTCAACCACAAAAAAGTAAACAATCCAATTAGAAAATAGGCAAAAGATATAAAAATGCTTTTCATTAAAAAGGATAAACAGGGCTTCCCTGGTGGCACAGTGGTTGAGAGTCCGCCTGCCGATGCAGGGGACACGGGTTCGTGCCCCGGTCTGGGAAGATCCCACGTGCCGCACCACAGCTGGGCCCGTGAGCCACGGCTGCTGACCTGCGCATCCGGAGCCTGTGCTCCACAACGGGAGAGGCCACAACAGTGAGAGGCCCACGTACCGCAAAAAAAAAAGAAAAAAAGGATAAACAGATGGCAAATAAGCCCATGAAAAAATGTTTAACATCATTAGCCATTAGGGAAATACACATTAAAACCACAATAAGATATCACCACCTACCTATCAGATTGGTTAAAATAAAAAATAGTGACAAACCAAATGCTGGTGAGGATGTGGAGAAACCTGCTGGTGGCAATGTAAAATGGCATAGCTACTCTAGAAAAGTTTGGCAGTTTCTTAAAAAGTCAAACATTCAAGGGCTATAGGCCCAGCAACTGTACTCCTGGAATTTATCCCAAAGATCATGTAGACTTACATATGATTCCATTTATTTAACATTCTTGAAATGACAGAAGTATGGAAATGGAGAACAGATTAGTGATTTCCAGAGGTTAAGGAAGGAGCGGGGGCAGGATGCAAGTGGCTATGGCTTTGAAAGGAAAGCATGAAGGATTCTTCGTGATGGGAATGTTCTGTAGCTTGAGTGTATAGGTGTCAATATCTCAGTTGTGATACTGTACGTCTCATTTTACAAATTGTTATGGTTAGAGGAAACTGAATCTCCAGTTATCTCAAAATTAAAAGTTTAATTTTTTATAGTCAAAAATTTTATAAGAATGAAAAAAGCACCATAAAAAGCTTTAAAAGAAGGTGGGCTGGAGCACCACTGTGCTTCCCCAAGCTCACTGGCTTCAGGCATAGGGACTGTGAGAGAAGGGGCATGGGGTTACCAGATGAAATACAGGATAGCTGGTTAAATCTTAACTTCAGATAAGCAACACATAACTTTTTTTTTTTTTTTTTTTTTTTTTGCGGTACTCGGGCCTCTCACTGTTGTGGCCTCTCCCGCTGCGGAGCACAGGCTCCGGACATGCAGGCTCAGCAGCCACGGCTCACGGGCCCAGCTGCTCCGTGGCACGCGGGATCCTCCCGGACCGAGGCACGAACCTGTGCACCCTGCATCGGCAGGCGGACTCTCAACCACTGCGCCACCAGGGAAGCCCAACACATAACGTTTTAGCCTAAGTATGTCCCATACAATATTGGGGACACACTTAGACTAAAAAGTTGTTTGTTGTTCATTTGGAATTCAGATTTAACTAGCCGGCCTGTATTTTTATTTGCTAAATCTGGAAACCCTAGGAGGGAAGAACAGGACTCAGGCATCTGGAGGCAGCTGGGGGCTGTAGACTGAAAGAGGTAGGGTGGACCCAGGGAGAAGTAAGAAAGACTTAAGGAGAGAGGCCAGACAGCAGGCAAAGGGATGCCGGGGGACCACAAAGATGCCCCAGACTGGGCAGTGCCTTAAGAGAGGGGGAAGGCAGACACTAGCATGGGAGGTTTCCAAGCTGCTGGGTTTATGGAGCTCTGGTGAAAGGATCCTTTGTGGGTGGTCCACAAAGAATCCAGAAAAAGGGCAAAAGAGTGGATGCTTGAGTTTTCAGTGCTGATCCGGGCTGGAGGGAGCCTGACAGACCATCCAAGGTTGGTGGGGGGAGCCCTTTAGGCACCAGAAGCAGCACTCGATTAACCCCAGGCTGTCCCCTGGGCACCCAGGGCTGCTCTCACCGTGATGTGGCACCACCCTCTAGGATCTCCCCTTCCTACGGGGGAAGGGCATGCACACCAGCAGCCTCAAGTGTCCAGGTCAGCGGGCAGTCATGCATCTGATCAAAACTAAAACTAGTCTGGGCACTCGCTCTCAGCCAAAAAGTCACCTCCTAGCCAGGCCATTGCCAATCATACGCTTTTACACTGCTCCTGGACACACGTGGTTGTCTCTTCTTTTCTTCACAGAACATATCACGTTCTGAAATAGTCGGGATTTTTAATTTGTTTTCTTGTTTAACAGTTGATCCCCACTAGCTCCAGGACTGCAGGGACTTTGTCTGTCTCACTGCAACATCTACGCCTAGTACCTGGCACAGAGTAGGTGTTCAGGAAAGAAAAAAAGTGCTGAATGAATGAAGGAGTAAATGAATAAATCCTTCTGATGGAAGCTACCCCTTCCGGAGCTATCCTGCAGGCACAGCTCCTTGGAGCTCGGTAAAGGCAGAGGGCCCGTCTTCATCCTCCAGGAAGCCCTCAGCAGCATCCTCTGAGCCGCCACGGACTGGCACCTGGGATCGAAGGCTCAGCGTGGTCACGGGGGGGCTCAGTTCGTCCCCTCTAAACAAGGGCTCTAGCATCAGTGTCATTATCTTTAATGAGTCCCTGCCACAGGGACTAATAATAATTAATTAATTAATTAATATTAATAGCTACCACTTACTAAGAACTTACATGTGCTGGGCACTTGTCATATATTTTAAGTTTTAATTTTAAGTCATTAATTCTTCAAACAGCCCCCAAAAGGTAGGGGTGGTGACCCTCTACTGTTTGTGCTGCCCCCTCCTTGTGAAACATAGATACCCTTTCTCTTTTCAAGAATGCCCTCCCCATTCCCACTGTGGGGGGACGAGGGGCAGATACTGGCCCACCTCAGCGTCCAGGGAGGGTGGGTAGTGCCAGCACAAGCAGTCAACCCACTCCAACTCCCTGACTACAAGGATTGCCTCCTGGGCAGCTTTAGGACGCTTCTGAGGCAGTGAGCCTTGGTCCTGAAACCTTTTCTGCTGATGAAGAAGCACGTGCCCCTCTCTGCCGGGACCACTGAGAGGGGAGCTGCTGGCTGTCACTGGCACCAGGGGATCCAACCTGGGAATGAAGGCAACAAAGAGAAAGCAGAGCTGAGAGGTGGGAGAAAGATAGGTGGATGATGACTTTCTTAGAACCCCTGGATCCAGCCATGCCTGAAGCCAGTGACCTAATGTATCCCCAGACTTTTCAGTTACATTAGCCAATAATTCTCTTTTGAATGTTGTAGTCAGTGTGAGTTGCATCCCTGACGTGTCACTGAATGAGACCTGCCTAAACTGCTATGTTAAGATGAGGGCTTTTTTTTTTTTTTTTTTTTTGCGTTACACAGGCCTCTCACTGTTGTGGCCTCTCCCGTTGTGGAGCACAGGCTCCGGATGCGCAGGCTCAGCGGCCATGGCTCATGGGACCAGCCGCTCCGCGGCATGTGGGATCTTCCCGGACCGGGGCACGAACCCGCGTCCCCTGCATCGGCAGGCGGACTCTCAACCACTGCGCCACCAGGGAAGCCCCTAAGATGAAGGCATTTTATAGATGTGGAGCTGAAGCATACAAAAGGCAAAATAACTTAGTTAACCATGAGCTGGAACTGCTCTTAACCACTCTGATTCACTGTAGAGTTCTACATTCTATGTGTGTGTGCACACATGTGCACATTTCTAATTAATATTCATATCTACAGCAGATTGAGCAAGCTATTGGTGCTTCATAAAGATCTTTTGGATAAACTAAAATCAGTAACTTCCTAATAAAGCGTCTTTGTTTAGAAAACACTCCCATCAGCAACCTTGGATTCTTACTGCAAGTCAGGCTCACAACTCACAGTGTGTCTTTGGGGAACCACTTCCCTTCCCCCTACCTCGGTTTCCCCAGGGAAATGGGCTGGAAACTGCACCCGGTGGGGCATCTGTGAGACTGGTCAGCCAGTGAGGGACACCCCGACTCCTTCAGGGCAGGGATCTGCAGTCAGAAGAGGAGGCCTCCCACTTCCTCCACACTGAAGCCCAGGGACCCGCGAGGAAGGGAGCCCTGGACAGGCATCCACAGCCCAGTGTGAGACTCTGGCACCTACTAGGAGCTCAGGACAGAGCAGGCCAAGCCCTGGGGGTCGCAGCGCCCTTGTTTTCTGCCGTCACTCCAGTGAGGCTCAGCCAGAAGCAGATGCAAGGGAAATTGCTCACATGTCAGCTGCTCCCAAGCAGCCAAATGACCATAAAGGGCATTCAACAAAGTCAACTCAGTAACACAGGCCTCCAAGTCCATGGCATGGAGAGCATGTGAAGAAGGCCGTGCCTGTGGGCTGGCCCATCAAGATGGTGCCAGGGCCCCAGGCCCTGGCCCTCCAGGACTGGCTCCATTGCTATCTCCTCTCCATCCTTCCTCTTCTCCCTGCTGGCTCTCTCCTCTTAGCCTAGAAACATACTCTGGTCTTTCCCTCTTCAAAATGCAAAAGCTTCCTCTGACCCTTGGACCCCTCGGCTCCTGTCTTCTGCCCTTCCTTCCCAGTCTGGAACCTGGAAATTCAAGTCTACACTGCTGGTCTCCTCACCTCTCCTCAACTTGTTCCTCCGTCTGATTTCACTGACGACGCTCATGCTCAGGACAGTCCAGCAGACCCCATTCAGCCTGCCTCCATGGGCCTCTCTGTGGCCCCTCACACTGCTGCCCAGAAGCACTTTGCTGTCTGGGTATAGATGACCCCACGTTCCTCATGCCTCTCCCTTCTCCCAGCTGCCTCACTATCCGTGCTGAGGCCTTCAAACCTCTCCTCCAGCCAAGGCCTTCCTCCTGAGCTCCCCGCCCATGTGGCCAACTGCTGGCCAGACACCAACATTCAGATAGGCCACAGGCAGCTCCTGCAAGGCCAAATTGACAACGAACTCAAGCTAACTAAGTGTGATGGGCCTCCAGGTGTGGGAGTTAAGAGGATTCCAGGCTCTGAAATCACGCTGCCTGAGTTCAAATCCCCCACCTGCAACTTACGGACATTGGAAACATCCCCTCAATTCTCCATGTACAAAATGGGGAGAATAACAACGCCCCTCTCATAAGCTGTCGTGGGGTTAAATGTGATAACACGTGTAGATATTGATAACAGGGCCTGATACTTAGTAAGTCGTGTTAGATGTTAACGATCCTTACCGGAATCATCATCTTCTTTGCTAACCCCCAATAGCTCTTCTTCAGGCATGGTATCATCTTCTACCTGTCACTCAGAACCTGGTCGCCTGAGACCTTGGAGTCATTCCTAACTTCTCTTACTTCCCATTTCCATTCAGTTCCCAAATCCTGCTGGTTTTGCCTCTCAAGTGTTTCTCCAAGCCACACCCTCCTAACCAATATCCTCATCTTCTCTCACCTACTCTAATGCAGCCTTTTCTGTGACCCACCTAACTCCTGCCTCAAAATTTATTCTGTAGTGATACTGAATTGTCTACATTTTCCCCACAAACTACATGGGCCTCTTCTCTATGAACTGGCTTATGCTATTTTCTCTGCCTGGAAGGCCCCTCCCACCTGATCTTCCACCTTCTAAGGTGTCACCTCCTCCTAAAAGCTTTCCTGGAATGCCCAGATTGGGCAACATGCCTGTCCTTTGAGCTTCTATATCTTAGACTTAGTGACATGATATTAACTTACCCTTTCAGGTTACCCCCTTCCCAACTTGGCTAGTGGTTCCTCGCTGAGGACCTCAATCATGTTTACTGAACTGAGGTTACTATTCCAAGAAACCCACCTATGGAGGCCCTTATAAAAAGGATGAAATCGATCAAAATGAGAAAATTTCCACTATTTTAAAATCCAGAAATGATGGATTCTTCAGAGACCAAAGTACTTGATCAACAGCCTCCTTAAACCAACCAATGAGATTCAAAGTCAGGGAAAGTGAGTCCTCTCATCCATGGGGGCTGTTAAGGAGGGAAGTGACTGTGCCCTACTTGGGGGATAAAGAAGGAGGAAGAGGAGGAGGAGAGAGGGGAGGCGGAGAAGAAGAAGAAAGAATTGGATGATAGGCTCTCTGTACAAGCTTGTTATCCTGACAGAACAGTCCCAGAACTTGAAACGTGATCTCTGGGGGCAGAGGGAGACAGTTTTATCACATATTAAGGTTAGACAGATGTTTTGGGCGTCTGGTGTTACCTGAATCAAAAGCACCACAAAAGAGCTAGCACAGCCCTGCTCAGCAAGATGTGTTCCCAACAGAAAGGCACAGGAACCTTTTTTTCCTTTTCCTTTTCCTTTTCACATGTTTTTCTCTTCAGTCATATTTGAGGGTTTTGTATTTCCCTGGTGTGAGGGCAAAACACTGATTTCCACACCAGGCCTTCCTTCCTCTCCAAAAATACTGCAGGCCAGGTCTTCAGCAAGGGTCCTGGGTGTGGAAACAGCCTCAGAAAGAGGGAATACCTGGTCTGCAAGGTAGGTTTCAACATGTCTCCTGGGATGTGCTTCTTAAAGACTTAGAAGGCAGAAAACCTCCCTCTCTCTCCCTCTCTCTCAAACACACACACACACACACACACACACACACACACACACACACACACCCTGAGCAGGCCCTTCCCCTCTAGGTGGACCAGGGCCCATCCTGCCACAGTACCAAGAAGACAGACAAGGACCACCCGTCTAGCATGGGGGGCATTTTAAAGGCCTCAGCAGGAGGTGGGAGAGGCTGATCTTCTAAATGCCCCCCATTTCTTCACTGCCGACAGCAAAGCCCAGGCCTTAAGAGGCACCCAGGGAAAGAGGCTGACGTGACCAAGAAAATAACATCTTCAGAATGACTAATGCCCCACCGGGACGGGACCAGCTCTGGCCTGGCTGCCTGCCAGAGGGTCCACAGCCACTTTCCAAGGACACGGAGGGCAAACGTCCCTGACAAGTTCCCCAAAGGACTGTCCCTTCCCAGCTCTGCCCCTCCTCGGGGCTCCCCCCAGGGGCCTGTGAAGCCCTGAGTTAGGACACCAGGGCCCAGAGGCTGAGTCACTCCCTTGGGGCCAACCTGGGTCATAGCAAGTTCGTTATTTCAAGGACAAGTTCTCAGACCCCTCGTCCAGCCATCGGCCTGACAGAGACCGAGAGGGGAGAGGTCTGTGAGCGGATGAGATGTGGAGAGGGCAGGTGGACTAGCTTCCCGGGGCTCGGAGGCCCCAAGTGCCCTGGGGGGACTGTTCATGCCTGGTACAGAACATGCCCAACACACGTGGGGAGACGCTCATCCTTCTCCAGCCATCGGGGGGCCCTGTCTCTGGGCCAGGCCCCCCATAAGCCTTCCTCAGCTTTCCCTCAGCAGGCCCCGGGGAGCCCAAGGCGGGGGCCTCCCGCAGAGCCATTTTCCAGGGTGTCGGGGTGGGGGGCAGGGGATCTCAGGGGAGAGGGGTGCAGGGGGAGGTGAGGAAGGGGCAGCTGGGTGGAGCCAGGTCGTCCCCGCAGGAGGTCACAGAACAGAACTGCGGACTGCTCCAAGGTTTTGATGTGCCTGCTCGGGGAGGGAGTGTCTAAAACCATTTCAAAAGCTGGGGGAAGCCCAGAGAAGGGGGGCCTCATTCTCTGTGGGGAGGGGGGATTTCAAAGGAGACCCCGCCACTGAAAGGTTTCAAAAGACCCTTGCCTTTCGATCAGCTCCAAATCACTCCCTTGCCAGCGGCAGCCAGGAGAGGGGTGCTGGGAAAATGTTTCCAAGGAGACATGTCCCTGAGTCATCCATAACTCCCGGGGTCTGGAGGCTGCAAAGCCACGATGAGGCACCCCCACCCCGCTATAAAAAGGTCAGTTTAGCATCCCCCGGGGGTGGGCTCCCACAGTCCAGGTCCCTGGGGAGCCCTGCCTCAGACCCCCGGTGCCCCGAGTTTATGAGAACGCCACCAAGCTAAACAGCGTCACATCTATCTGCCGAGTCCCCTCGGTGCGACTAAGGGGGGGCTTTTACCCCCGCCAGCTCCAGGCAGCCACTCTGGGCTTGGGCCATTTAGCAGGGGAAGTTGCCCACAGGGACACTAGACAGTGTCTACTGGGGCTGCAGCACCAGCCCCCAGCCAGAGCTCGCGCACCAGCTTCTCTTCCATTCACACCTCCACAGTCACTCCCGCCACCTTCCCAAAGCCACCGGGGCCAATAGGCACACAGCACAGGCCAAATATAAGTTCCATCACCTCCCTCTTCCCTTCCCTCCCTGTCTCATTCCCTCACCTCTGGACCAGACGGGGCAGGTCTCTGTTTTTTTTGCTTTTTTTTTTTTTTTGCATAACGAGTTTATTTTTTAAAGGCACACAGACAATAAACAAAGCAAACATTCCACCAGATATTAACTTCTCCCAAGTATTATCTGTCCTAGAATTGTTCCATTAAGTTCCAGTCTCTAGACATCTTAAATTCAATAATCATCTTCATCACAGTCCATTACTTTTCTTCTGTTGAATTTAACTATTGTTTTCTGTTTGTTGGCTTACTTTTTCAAGGATTTCTATTAAACCTTGTTCTGATACCCTCCCACTTAGTTGTCCATACCGTGCCCTCTCATCCCGTTTTCTTCCCCCTCAACACTGCACCCAGATTAATCTCCCCAAAGCACCCAGCTACAACCAGGCCACACTCTGCTCCAAAACCTTCAATGGCTCCCTCGTGTGTAAGCCCAAGGTTGTACACTCAGGTGCCCGCAGGGACCAGGCAGGGGCCACAAATGAGCAAAGCACCCCCCCAACTCACAACAGGGACTGGTGGGGCCTGTGGTTCCAGCTGCTGCCCAGCTCCCATCAACTGTGCTGTGTGGGAATATGGGCCATGGATGCCACCTCTCCTGGTTTTTCAAGGGAAACCAAATAAAACACCCACCAAGGGGCCCCCAGATTTGGACCCCAGCCTACAGGGTCAAGTCCAAACCCGAATCCCTTAACCTGGCCTTCAAGGCCCTCCATGGTCCAGCCCCAAGCCACCTCCCCACCCTCACTGCCCATGATGTTACAACGTGTGATGCCTCCATCCTAGCCAAGTCGGGCTCGTCCATTCCCCAGTCACCTCCTCTGCCCCTGCCTCTGAGCTCTGCTCACCCCGCAGTCTTCACACAGATGCTGCTCCCCACCTTCTCAGCCTAACCACAACACATCCTTCAAGGACCTGCTTCCTCCTTACAATCAGCTCTCCGAGGGCCCTGTTCTCTAGCGACTGTCCTTCATTGCTAAGCTGCTCCCTTTGCCAGGGATGGCCCTAAACCACAGAGAAAACGCCTCCTTACCCTTCAATACCCAGGCCTTCCTGATGGACTTATTTGGATCCAGCAGTCCCTGTTCCGGAAGCACCAACCTCACTACACTGTGCTTACTGGACGCCCATCAGCCTCCCCCATGGACAGGAAACCCCTGAGGGTAGGGCTGGGTCTCTCCCACCACAGGCCCTGGCAGGGGAGCCACATACAGTGGAGCGAGCTTGGGAGGTTTTTTTGTTGCTTTTGTTTTTGTTCGTTGTTTGTTTGTTTTGTTTTGTTTTGCGGTACGCGGGCCTCTCACTGTTGTGGCCTCTCCCGTTGCGGAGCACAGGCTCCGGACGCGCAGGCTCAGCGGCCATGGCTCACGGGCCCAGCCGCTCCGTGGCATGTGGGATCCTCCCGGACCGGGGCACGAACCCGCGTCCCCTGCATCGGCAGGCGGACTCTCAACCACTGCGCCACCAGGGCAGCCTGGGAGCCTGGTTTTTATTCAGACCCTGGCTCTGCTCTTTCCTGGCTGGAAGAACTTGGGTAAGTCATTAAACCTCCTCTGTGAGGTGGAGACCTAGAAGCTACATAAGTACCCGGCCTGCGGTGGGGCTCAGTCCATGGCAGCTGTTAGCATCCTTACCCAGTGTGACCTCCCTCCACTGCACAGAGTGGTGCTGTGGTGTCTTCTGCGGGATGCTGTGAGGTCTCTGAGGGCAGGGGCCATGTCCCCTTCACCCTCTATCACCCACAGGGACCACCCCAGGTCTCTACATGCAGCAGATGCTCAATGTTCTTTGATTGATGGAGGTGATGAGGCAAGAGAAGGAAGTGCAGGTAAGGGGGGCAGGGCAGAGTGAGAGGAGATACAGCCCTGCCACCGGAGGTGTAGCTCCAGCAGGTCCCTAGCCCACGCCTCATGGCCGTGAGCCAAGGGCCTGCATGTGAGACCTCGTGCAGCTGCATACACGTCTTGCCTGGACGCTCAGGCTCTGAGACCAACAGCTCCTTGCTGCCTGCTCTCCAGGTCCCCATCCCCCGCGCATCCTGAGAACAGGTCAGCTCACAGCACTGCGGAGCCCGGTGAGGGGCCCTTTCCAGCCACCAGCCGGGACTTCTTGCAGGAGCCCCGCCCTCTGCTCACACAAAGACCCAAGTGCCAATCAAACCGTCCTTTCACATCTTGCACCACTCTAGTTAAGAGCAAGCCCTCGCCTTCCACCTGTGGACACACAGCTTCCAGGTGCTGCACAAAAGGAAAGGTGGAAGGGAGAAAGGAGGCGGGGAGAAACACCTTTGAAATCACTGTGGTCCAATTAGCCAGCCTCTCGGCCTTCGTGCTTACAAACAGGAGCACACATTAACGCCTGCCACAAAAGCAAACATTTTTAGATATCTTCGTCTTCACCGCCCCGACACTGCCGTGAAAGCGCGCTCAGCAGCCAGTGATGGACAGGGTAGTTTTCTTCTTCTCCTTCAGCAGGGGCCTCTCAAACAGAAGGAACTACCAAGTCACCAATCTTCCTGTCGGGCTGAATTCCCAGGGTCCCCTGCCCCTCCCGTGCTTCTCACGTCCCCTCGTCATTGAGGGAGCCCCACCAGGCACCCAGTTGTGCTCAGTGCCTTCAGGGGACCTGCTCCGAGTCACTGGGACGCTAGGTACCCAAACTCACTGAGCAGGAGCTGGCGGGGACCAGGGGACCGCAGCCACCCTGAGCACAGCTCCACTGAGGAAGGGCCTTATGTACAATGGGGGTGATGGCACAGATGTGGAACAACTCTCACAGGCTGAGGTGGGAGGGAGACTTCATACAACCGGCCACTTCGGAAGTGTATTCATCTGTAGCTACCGAAGGGGAACCTACTCGTATCCTACGACCCACCAATTTCAGTCGCAGAGATATTCCCGTTAAAACTGCATGTGAGTGTTCACCGACGACTCATACAAGAACGGTCACAGCAGCACAGAATCTGAAACCATTCCACAATGGAAACTACCCAGAGGCCCATCAGGATGTGTATCAACAGATAAATGGTGATGTGTTCACACAATGGAATATCATACACCAGTGAGAAGGGGCAATGTCCAAGCACAGGCACTAATATGAACAAGCAAAAGACATCAGACACAAATGTGCAGAGACGGTGTGATCTCACTTACATAAAATGCAAAACAACCACACGTAACCTATGCTGTTAGCATCAGGATGCTGAGGCCCTTTCGTTGGTGGGGGAAGGGCCTGGAGGGGGCCGAGGAGGGGGTTTCTGGGATGCAGGAATGGTCTGCTTCTTCACCTGGATGTTGGTTACCCAAGTGTGCTCAGTTCATGAGGATCCACTGAGGTGGACACTTACGTGGACCTTTTTTTAATGTATGCAATCAAGGGTTTTGTAAAACAGCACTCTGTGGGCATGGCTGTTAAGACTCTAATGAAAACATATTAGAGGCAGGAAAATGGAGAGAAAGTCAGGGTCGGGATGCTCAACCCAGGCCTGACCTTTCATCACTCAGACTGCGGGAGTCTTGGAGAAGGTGATCACGCTTCCGCCAAAGACCCAGGGCACCAAGATTCCAGAAGTTCTCGAGGCCCTCACTGCCAAACCCACCCCCTGGGCTAGCTCCATGCCACCAGAAATCCACTGTGCCCTCTCTTATAGCAAGGGCCTCCCTAGCCGCCAGGGAGACCCCATCCACCCACAAAAGGCAAGTAAGACCTCAAGGCTTCCCTCCATCCCTCGGGACACCAAGTGGGAACACGATGGGACTTTGAAAGCTCCCTTCTTAAAAGGCTGAATTTTCCAAAGTCCAAGACCTCTTGAAGAGGAATGGGGAAAGCAGCGAAATAACTTTGTAAGCATTCTGTTTTGACAATGTGCCGGAGGAATTCCCCACGTTTAGCAGGGAAACGCGAGCAGTTAAATCTATTTGATGTCATGACATACGAAATTGAAGCATCATTGCCCCTGAGCGCTTGACAACTGGAAAGCACTTCATTTCAGAAATGGAGGGAAATGTATGCTGGGAAATGGAAGAGACTGTCAAAAGTTGGACTGCGATGTGAGCGGAGCCACGCGAAAAGAAGGCTCGGGTGGAGAAAGTGCTCCAGCTCTGACATTTTTAGTCCCATTTGAAATGTCTCAGAGACAGCAGCAGTGACTCTACCCTTTGAGCTAAAAGCCCGTGAAATGACGACTGGAACCACACATTTCAACCCCGAGCAGCAGCCGCAGCACGGGAAACGCATGCTCACCGATCATGTGGTTGGCAACGTGGATTTGGATCTCTCTCTCGTTCTCGAAGGTCATCTGGCACTTGATGCACTGGTACGTCTTCTTCTGTTTGGAAACCGAAAGGAAAGGAATTAGACAGCCAGGATGCAGAACAGAGCAGAAAGCAAAAGTTCCTGGAGGCCATGGCTCAAGACTTCCCAGAATGGCTCTGATCCGCTCCCAGTTCTCTCCAGGCCATTCTCTTCCCACCTGCCTCTGCATCCAGCTCAGATTCAGCCTGGGGGAGTGGGGACAGGCTCCACTGCAAGGGAGCTGCTCCTCTGCCCGAGCCGGGGAAACTGCCCCATCCCAAGGTGAGGGCACACAGCAGAACCACAGCAAGGAAGCTGAGGCACGCCGTTCTGCTTGGGGTGTGCTCAAATCCATCTACCCATCTTCCACCCATCTATGCCTGCTGCAGCCACTCATCCATCCGTCTGTTCATCCATCTGTCTACCCATCACTGTCTACCTGCCCCCTGTCTACCCATCCATCCATCTAAACACACATACACACACACACACACCCCCATCATTCATCTAGCCACCCATCCATCCAACCATCCAATCATCCATCCATCCATTCATCTCTCTTTGCACCCATCCAACTCCTCTCTCATCTATTTACCTACCCTAAGAACCAAGTGGCCAAGCAAGGGTGACTGCTTCCATCAGCTCTGACACTCAGGGGTGAATGAAGAATTCCTCATCTGCCCTAGACACACAAGGCCCCAGGTGATCCTACAGCTGGCTTCCACACACGGGGAGCTATTACCAACTGCTTTTGTGGGGAGGGGGGCAGAAAAATGGAGAACATGAGAAGTTTCAAAGCTTCTCGAAGACTGGTTCCAAAGAGTGGAGCTTCAGTGTGAAACCAGCCCACTGTGGACAGAGGTGTGTTGCCTGAGTGGGGGGAAGGGCTGTGGCTGTGCGTTTTGATGAAGAGGGAGGGGTGGTATGGGAATTCAAAATATCCAAGTTTTTTGAAGACTACTTTGGGTCCTGGGATGACGGGGCCTCCCTCGACCTCTGGAAAAGAGGGCAAGACTCTGGATTTCTTTTTTTGTTTTTTTGTTTGTTTTACATCTTTATTGGAGTATAATTGCTTTACAATGGTGTGTTAGTTTCTGCTTTATAACAAAGTGAATCAGTTATACATATACATATGTTCCCATATCTCTTCCCTCTTGCGTCTCCCTCCCTCTTTGTGACCACCTAGAGGGGTGGGATAAGGAGGGAGGGAGGGAAGACTGTGGATTTCTTGGCTGAGCACTGAGGCCCCACCTCAACGATGTAGCCGGGACGAACCACCAGAGGGCTCAGTTGTCTCAGCCCCACCTCAGCCCCACCTGAACCTGCAGTTCTTCTGAAGGGCCTGGTCTCACCTCCAGGCCTTTATCTATGCCGTTTCCTCCACCTGGAAGACCCTCTCCATCCTTGAGGACTCTGTTCAAATGGCACCTCTTCTGAGAAGCCTTTTCTTCCCACCCCAGAGTGAGTTTAGGATCTCCCCAGGCCCCTGAGCTTATGCTGAAAGCACCTAGTTGATCCGCATACGATTTTGTCGTGGCCAATTGGTTTGTTTGCTTGCACTGCACTGTGAGCACCCAGAGGGCCAGGATGCGCTCTGTCCACCTGCGAGGTCCCAGCAAAGACTGCGTGCTTAGGAAGCACTTGTTGAACACATGAGCAAAGTGGTGAAATAACATGTGCCACGCCCTCTATGAGGGCAGAAGGGACAAACAGAAGTCATCTCACGGTGACTAGGGATCCTGGATCCCCACCACCCAACACAGGGCCCAGCCCAGAGTGAGTGTCTAATAAGCACTGAACGTTCATTATGATTCTCACTGCTGCTGAGAGACTATTGAATAAGTGAATGGAGAAACAACTGGACCAGCTGGTGCTGGGAGCTCCAGGCTCCAGGCAGGGTCCCCGCTGGGGCTCCAGGACCCGTGCTGATAAGACCAGAGGGCCTTGCTCCCAGGGCTTCGGGAAACCTGGGCGTTCAGTATGTCCTCAGAGCAGCCACAGCGCTGGGCCCGGAAGCAGGCATGCAGCACGGAAACACCCGGGAATAATGGGTGAGTCTGGTGGGGGAACAGAACAGGGGAGCCTCACAACAGGCAGAGGAGATTTCAGGCCAGAAGAGACAGCAGGGACTGAAGTCTTCTGAGGGGCACAGTCCCGAAGCACCCACCTCAGCTCAACTCCTGGTCTGTGCTCATGGAGAGGAAGGACCCTGGGCTTCTCCACCATCAAAATCATTCATTCCCTCTCACATGTGTCCCTCACCGACTCTGCCTGGCAAGTATAAGAGTCCTTGATGCTTAAACGGATGATTGAATGAATGAATGAATGAACAAGTAAAGGCAAGAATGAAGCACACCCCAGGAAGCTCCACGCGGAGGAAGCCCAGAGGAGCCTGCTGGACAAGGAAGACTGTGCCCCCCACCTCCTTGGTTGGAAGTCTCTAGAGGCCACGGCCACGGCCACAGCTAGTCCAGACCAGTGCGGGGGACAGTTCATGATCAAAGTGCTGTTCCTCCTCGGGGCAGACGAATGAAGTAGGTTCACTGTGCTTGAAAGATAAATCACCAGGAGCCTGCCTGGGCAGGATGACAGGGTACCCCCAAATGTCCCCCTACCGTATGGCCACCCCTCAGTGGCAGGAAGAGGACCAGGCCCTGCCTCGTGGGGCAACAGGCTCCAGGGGAATCCCAGGGGAGTGGTCACAGGAGCTGCTGACCAAAGAGCCTAGGCGTTCACACACACACACAGAGCGCGTATGCACAGGCATGGACACGCATGTGAGGATATACACACAGGCTTGCAAACATCCTACATACCTCGCCCCAACTCACCACCAACATGCAAGACCCTCACACACACCCACAGCCCCTACACACAGCAACCCACTTGCTCCCTGTAACACAGACACGTAAGTGCAACACCCTCAGAGAAGTGGAGACATCCTCATGGACCACAAGTTCACAGAACATCCCCAGGAACACAATCGCTTTCAGTTCTCTCCCTGGAACCCTGACAGCCATACCCATCACTCCCCAATGCACCCACGGATGCACAAGCAGCTTATGGCACAAGGGTGTGCACTGACCCTTGTGGACACACATATAGACTCATAGGTATACACACGCACATTCCCAGTCGGGCATACACACACCTGCACACACACAGGTTCACCAGCACCAACACTCACTAAGGCACATGTATACCCATATGCCCCCACCCAAAGATGGCCCTTCGGGCCTTGCATGTGAGACCAGGGATGCCCAGGGTCTGGAGCAGCAGGCACCCAGGCCAGGCTGTGGGACACAGCACGGGGAGAACAGCTGAGGACTCTCACTCTGTCTACCTCTGCCCCCCATCCTCACCCCAACACCTCCTCTGGGTCCGTCTCCCTTTTGCTATCCCCCAAAGACCCCATCCTCCTCTGGAGGTTCAGCCCCCGCTAGGAGACGTCATCACAGAAAAATAGAACTTGGCATTCAAAGCACCTCCTCTGCATAAGCACCTTCCCCGGGGCCCAGCCCAGGAGAGCCAAAGCTGAACCCCGGCACCTTGGCCAGGGCTGCCTTCCCCAGCATGGCCCGAGCGACCCCAGAGGGTCCTGGGGCAGGAAGAGAACATGCTTGAGGATGTGGAGAGGAAAAGGGAAGAAGAGGGGAAAGACAGCCACTGCCGCTGAATTCCCATGATCATGATCGCAACTCACATTTACTGAGCACCTACTACGAGCCTACTATGTGCAGGCACTGTTTATTCGGAATACTCACGATGACTCTGCAAGCTCCACTTTAGGGATGGAGAAAGTGGAGTTTCAAGAGGCTAAATCACTTGGTCAAAGCCTAGCGCTGGTGAGCAGGAGAACTGGGGTTGGACCCCAGGCAGGCGCCCTCCAGAGCCACTGTCTGAGCTGCCGTTCTTGGCTCCATGCCCCAGACCACCCCAGACAGTCCTGCTCTGGGTGACAGAAAGCTGTCACCTGAACAAGCCTGGGAACCTGGCTGTCTGTTTACCCTGCAGGAAGATGGAGTGTGAAAGCACCCAGTCTACCTCCCCACCCCATGCCGGACGGGGCACCGTGGCAATCTGGTGAGTCGATGAGGGCCAGGGTCTGCCCACAAGGGGCTGGAATTGGGGTGATGCCGTTATTACCCGTAAACAGAGGGGGAGGCGGAACCTCACTGCTTTGCTCCAGCCGACAGCAGCCTCGGCCCCATGGGAACCCAGTCCTCAGAGAGCTGGTTGCTATGGATACACTCCCGAGGGTCCCAGCCTGCCAGCCCCCAAGCCCCTGTGCAGCCCCCAGAGTCTGCTCTTGTATGCATGAGCCCTGGGGGAGGGAGGGGTGGGTGAACAGACAGCTGGGCCCCTGCCCCCAGGCGTGCCCAGGCAGGGGACGAGGCCCCAGAGGCTGTGCCTCCGCTGGGGAGGTACCCGGGCTTTGTCTAGCTCCGTTCTGCAAATGGCCCATCTGCCCAGGCCTCTAGATGTGAGTTCCAGCTCCCTTCTCTCTCACAAGACCAGGAATAGGGAGAGGAAGGCCTTCCAGGCTCCCAGAAAACAAGCCCCCTCAGGTTCGTAGTTCTGCACTCCCACGCACAGCTGTCCGTCCTCGGGTACGTGGCTCCACCCTTCTGAGTCTGGGCCCCCTCTGTACCAAAGCCAAGGTCATGGCAAAGGTCCAGGGTGTTGCCATGGAAACAATATAAGAGTGGGTGCCCAAACAGTAGGGGTTTTACGAAGTAGTACTTGATACAGGATCCAGCCTTCAATAGCCAAAGGCTCTGGGGATGCTAGAAGCAGCCCCATGGCCGGCAGGAGCCCCAGTGCGGGCAGGGATGGGGCTGGAGCACCCCTGGGAGAAGGGCATGCAGGGGCCCGGCCGTGCCGCACTGTCCCACCGCATGAGCACCAGGCTGACCACCCTGGACCCCACCCTTGCAACTAGGATGGGCTCCAGAGGTGCTGGCTGAAGGGCTGGTCAAGAGCTCGGGCTGGGGCACCACACACTCCCTGGGCTCCAATCCCTTCTCTGCTTCTTTAAACTGGGGGGCTCACAGCAAACTACCTAATTGTTCCTTGCCTCCTTTTCCTCATCTGTAAAGTGAGTGTTGTAAGGATTAAATAGATAGAAAGTGCCTGGATGTGCCTGGCACATCCTTATTCCTCAATAAATGTGAGGTGTGATTATAAACGGGAAAATAACAAGTGATGGTTGCTACATGCCCAGCACGTCTTTACTCATTTAATCCTCAGGGCAAAACACTAAGGTCAGCAGGGAAACAGTCACAATATTTGACAACTGAGGAGGAACACGCACCGGCCAACCAGAGCAGAGGCTGGTTAAAAAAGCAGAACGACCCCCCGGTCCCTCTCAGGCGATGCCAGCTTTGGAGGTAGACACTATTGCAATTGCTATTACTAGTGGTATTACTATTACCCTCTGGCTTTACAGGTGAGGACCGAAGCCCAGAGAGGTCAAATCGTAAGTGGGTACTGGAAGGGGGAGATTTTAACGCAGGCCATCTGACTCCAGGGCCCAAATCCTCCCCGGTTCACCCACACTGGCTGGCAGCAAGCTGAGGCTCAGGGGGACAGAGCTGGGCAGCCGTGACTGCACTGTGCCCAGGACCTCTGAAGGGTGACCGCTGGCCCCTTACCTAGAGGCTTTGCTCAGTCAAAAGGCCTTAAGAAAGTGGTCCATTTCTGACTCTCCTTGGCTGCCAGGCACACCAGAAATAATGGGCGCGCAGGACAAATTTAATCAACCGATCAATCACCTCTAAAAGGAGCTCTCTGCTACAGACGGGGCTTTGAGGAGAGGCCTCAGGCCCCAGCTGGACACACAGCTCTATCCTCATTCAGACGTTTCTCTCCGCAGCTGGGTGATCTTGGTCAGGGCCTCTGGCTCACTGGCCTCTGTGGAAAGCTGGCCAGGAGACCCCTTAGGGGCCCCCACTGCAGATTCTCCCTTCAGCCTCTCCAGCCATTCTCTCACTCTCTCTCCCCCTCAAAATCCCGGAGTTCCAGGCCCCAGTTCTGATCCCACAGTGAAACACCCTCAGCAGACATCCCTGTCTTCTAGCAGGCACCTGTGGCAGGTGGCCCTTCCCCAAATCCTGCCCCCCTGCCAGTGGTACCAGCAGTGGCCCTCCAGGGAAAGATACCCCCGAGATCTGCCTGGCACCTCCTCGGTCTGGAAACAGACAACACAGACTTGATGGGAATCCCCGGGCCCGTTCTGACACCTGAGGGTCACGCAGCCTCCAGGCCCACTGGCAGGTGCCCCTTGGTCACCATTCCCAGGGCCCATGTGGACCCTCCAGTAGCTCAGACTTCCCCTGCCTCATTGAAACCCACTGGTTATGGGCCTGCGGCTCCCCCCGATCTGGTAGCCCCCAAGGCAGAGACCGTTTCTGACTCTGCTTAGCTGCCAGGCACCCCCAAAATAAAGGGTGCACAGGATAATTTTGACCAATCATCAATCAGTCATTTACGATAACAGTAACTGGGAACATTCCTAGGGCCTTCTATGTACCAGCAACTGCACTGACTATAGTGATGCTGTTGATGGTAACGGTGTCAGCTGGTGATAACTGCTAGCGTGACTGGGCCCTAAGTGCCAGGTTCCAAGCCCTTTATGTGTATATTATCTCCATAAATTGTCAAAGGATTCCTAAATCTAAAGCCTAGAGAACAGACTGACTTGCCCCAGAAGACCCAATAAGCATGTGAATAAGTCCACTCCCAGATCAATGACCAAGATGACCACCAACACTGAGGGAGCACTCACTGCATCAGCCTTTTATCTACATTATGCCACGGGGCCTCTCATAACAATTCTATGAAGTCGAGACAATCATTATTCCCATTTTACAGACGAGCACTTGGCAAATGAGGCCCAGGAAGAAAAATGCCATGTCACACAGGAAGGGAAATGGCAACACTGGGGTTTGAACTCAGCGTCTACTGCAATCAGATGTGCTTAACCGCTGCACAACGGCGCTGCTTCTCTGGGCTACTAGAGGGAACGCCCCCGGGCAACACAGAGCTCAGCACGGGGGCTCCTCTGGGCATGAGCAGAGCCCCAAGGAGCAAGGTCCAGGCTCGGGTGGGCTGCACTTACCCGGGGCACTGGCGATGTCTGGGCGCCTTTCCGGGGCCCGCTGGTCTCTGGAGTGAGGTCACGGTGGTCCACCTGCATGTGGCTCTCCAGGTCCTCGGCGCTCTCGAACTTGACGCTGCACTCGGGGCAGCGGAGGCCGGCGCAGGGCCGGTCGGCAGGCTCGGGTGGGGCCAGGCCACCCACCTGTCCGTTGGAGCTGCGGGCCATGCAGCCGGCGCAGAGGCCATAGGGGAGCCCGTTGACGTCGAGCTTCACCAGGTCCTGCTTGCTGCGAAACTCCTTGAGGCACAGGGCACACTTGTAGAGCTTCTGCAGCCCCTGGCCGCTGGGGGAGGACGCAGCCGAGCTGCCCGCCAGCTTCTGCATGTGGAAGGTGCCGTGGATCTTGAGCTCCAGCGTGGAGGTGACCGTCTGCATGCAGACCACACAGCGGAAGCCTGTGAGGGAGTTGCGCAGGTCGGGGTGCATCTGGCAGTGCTCGATGAACTCCTCCTCGCTCTGCAGGGGCATCTTGCAGATGCGGCAGGTGCCCGTGTCCAGGCTCTTGCTGTGGGTCACCTTGTGCTCAGTGAGCGTCAGCAGCGAGGGGAAGCGCTCGCCACAGATGGGGCACATGTAGTGCTTGGCGGGGCCCCGGTGCGTCTGCAGGTGCTCCCGGAGGCCATTCTCCGAGAAGAAAGTCCGTGAGCACACGTTGCACTTGTGGCTGCCCTTGATGAACTCAGCCTTCTTCCGGGAGCCGTCGTCCTCGCCTGGCCGGATGTTGTGGTCCCGCAGCCTGTGGTTCTGCAGCAGCACCTCCATGGTGTAGGCCGCCCCGCAGATATCGCAGCCGTACATGGGTTCTGACGCGTCCACATCATCCTCGCTCGCCTCGTGGCTGTTGGGCGCCTCGGGGTTCTTCAGCAGCATGCCCTGCAGGTCGGCCGGCTCGGCCTTCTTGGCGGTAGCCGGGGGCACCCCGTTGGCCGTGCCGTTCTCGGTGGCCGCGTCGAACACGCAGTGCTTCTCCCGCAGGTGCTTCTCCAGCAGGATGATGGCGTGGAAGGCCTTGCTGCAGAACTTGCAGTTGTACTTCTTGCTGTGCGTGGTGATGTGGCACTGCAGCTCCACTTCGGTGCTGAAAGTCTCCCCGCAGAAGATGCACTTGTGTGCCTTGGCCGGGTTGCCCAGGTGGCTGTGTTTGACGTGCACCTGCAGGTCGGCCTCCTTGCGGAAGTCCCAGTTGCAGGCCGTGCAGCGGTACATCTTCTTCTCGTTGCTGTGCTTCACCGCCAGGTGCACCTGGATGGACACCTTGGAGTCAAAGACCTCCTGACACAGGGTGCAGTGGTAGAGCACGAAGGTGTGCATGTCCAGCAGGTGCTTCTGCAGGTCGTCCACCGAGGAGAACTGCTTGTCGCAGCTCTCGCACACGTAGTGGGTCGACGTGGTCATGTAGTGCACCGTCAGGTGCTGCAGGAGGGATTCCTGGGAGTCAAAGTCCTCTTTGCACTGGGGGCACGCCTGCTTGCGCAGCAGCAGCTCCAGGTGCAGCTTCAGGTGCGTCTGGAAGCTCTCGAAGTTGGAGAACTTGAGGTCGCACTGATTACAGGGATACTCGCCGTTGGAGATGGAGTTGGCGCTCACCGAAAGCCGCTGCCGCTTCGGGGAAGACACCTCCACGTCGGACGAGACCGGGCTCTGCTCCGCCTTGGACTTCTTGCTGTGGGCCAGCGGGATGTTCTTGTGGTTCTCCTTGATGTGCTTGGTGAGCTTCAGGATGGAGCCGAAGATGGGCGAGTTGGTGCAGTAGGGGCAGGAATAGACCTCCATGAAGGACTGCGCGGGCTGCACGACCGGGGACTCCAGCTTGGCGCTGCCGACGCTGCAGTGGGCCTGCTGGATGTGCTCCGTGAGGGAGGACTCGGTCAGGAAGCCCATGGAGCACTGGTTGCAGAAGAAGGCATTACTGCCGTCGGGTGGGTTGGCGTTGGGGCCGCAGTGGGAGACGCGGATGTGCTCCTGCAGGCTGTTGATGTCGGCGAACATCTCGGGGCAGTAGTTGCAGTGGAAGGCGGAGATGTTACTGAACTGCATTACGGGGTAGGCGTGGTTCTTGTGCAGCTTGCGGACGTGCTCGTTGAGGTTGTAGAGGGTGGGCATGGAGTCTAGGCAGATCTGACACGTGTGGCTCTGCTGTGGCTTATCCGCGTGGATGGTCTTCAGGTGGATCTCCAGCACGGCCAGGCTGTTAAAGTCCCGCTTGGAGCAATAGGGGCAGCTGTAGACCACCTTGGACCAGCCCTGCCCGTCATCCCGCATCTTCTTCTGGCCCCGCAGCGGCTTCAAGGTGGAGTCCGGCGTGGAGCCTCGCTCCACGGAGGCGCTGGAGTCTGGAGTGGCGCTGCTCATGGAGGCCACGCTGCCCAGCACGGGGTCGGGGCTGACGCTGTGGTTGCTGGAGTCGGGCTGCCGGTGGCTGTCCAGGTGGCAGTAGACGCCCTCCACCGAGGAGAACTGCTCGGGGCACATGGGGCACTTGTGTTTCTGGTTGGCGTGGGCTTGGTGGATGTGGGCAAGCAGCGCGTTCTCGTCGACGAAGACCTCGGGGCAGTGGATGCACTGCAGGTCGGCCTTCTCGGAGAGCTGGGGGTGGCGGGTGAGCACGTGCTTCTCCAGCTCCTCAGTCTGGCTGAAGGTGTCCTCGCAGTAGTCGCACATGAAGTCGTCCTTCTTGGCCTCCTTCTCCGACTTGGCCAGGTGCTCCTTGTTCTTCTTGTGGGCCTGCATGTGGCTCTGCAGCGAGCTGGTGGAGGAGAAGCCGCGCTTGCAGACGGTGCACTTGAAGGGCTTGCTGGAGCTGTGGGTCTTCAGGTGGATCTTCAGGTGGTCGCTGCGGGAGAAGGCCGCCTCGCACTCGTGACAGTGGTACTTCTTGTCGCCCGTGTGCAGCTTGATGTGCCGGTCGCGGCTCCTCTTGTGCTTGAAGAGGCGGCTGCAGTAGGTGCACTTGAACGGCAGCTTGTCGCTGTGGATCTGCTCGTGCCTCTTCAAGTAGCTCAGGCGGATGAAGGACTTGTCGCAGAACTGGCAAGGGTACGGCAGGCCCGTGCCCCCTTCCTCCTCACCCAGGCCCAGGTCACACCCATCTCCGATCATCTGCGTGGGTGACGCAACATCCTTGCTGGAGGGAGACGAGGCCACCCAGGAGAGCTGTGGGTCGTCGTCACCATCTGCAGAGGGAAGGCAGAAGAGAGATTAGAGGCAATTCCCAGGGCCGCGAGAAACAAGGACAGAGCCAGCTTCTTGAAAGCTCGCGGGCTGAGGCTGTGCAGCTGGCCAGCTGCTGCAGGGGGAGTGGGGGGAGGGAGTCTGGGGGGCCGGAAGCAAGTGGACATGCGTGCCTTCCAGTCTGCAGAGGGGATGGAAGAAGGGTGGTAGGATAAGCAGGGGACGTGCCTCTCCCCTGGGCAACACCTTCCTGGACCTTGCTGGATGCAGCACCCAGCCCCCCAACAGGAGGTGAGGTCTCAGTCACTTCCCTGATGGGGGGTGGGGGGTGTAGCCTGGGAAAAAAAGTCACCTGAAATGTCTTCAGAGACCATCAGTCCCATAGGCCCAAAGGAGGTAAGTCCCATCACTTGATCAAGACACGGGGGTTGACTCCCCCTCCAACCCCTAGTCTGTGGGGGAAATCCCCCTGGTGCAATGGGACGTAAGCAAAACTCTGCAAGAAAATAAAACGCATTTTAACGAATTCGGCCACACCACAGTCCGTGGGGAAGGGGGGACTGATAAAGCTGGAACTGCTGCTTCAGGCGCACACAGACATGTGAGGCGGAAGTGACAGGCACATGGTATCAGCCCCGAGGGCACACACGGGGGTAAACGAAGGGCACTTGCAGAGGGGCTGCAGGGTTCCCAGCCCAGACCACCCCAAGGGCGGTCGTGTTCTTTGCTCCCCCTCCACCCCTGGATTTGCCCCAAGTTCGCTCAGGACCCTGGGTGACGGCCCGACGGTGCGGTGATCAGAGATGGGGCCAGGACCCAGATGGCCACAGAGCTCAGAGCCTAGTGGGCTCTTAAATCCCCTGTGGCGTGTGAGGACGGGGCCTGCACAGACACCCTATGTGGCCCGCCCTCCCCAGGGACAGGGGCCACCTCCGCACTAGGGGTTGGCCATTTCTGGAAAAAACAAAGGCAAACCGGACACAGCAAATTAAACCAGTGAAGTTTCCCAAGACACGGCGGGGGTTGAACCCAGCCAGCCTGAGCAGGGAGTGAATTCCATGGCTCAAGTTTCGTGTTGGGTGGATTTAAGACTTAATAATGAATGAAACGGACCGCAGGCTGCTACGGGCAGGGGAGAGACAAACAAAGGCTCAGACTCGACTGCACTGACCTTGCTCTTCTAACCCCCGAGGAAACAGACCACGGCCCCCACCTCTGCGGCCCCCAGCCAAGCCAGCTTAGTCTTCGGAAAAGCCTCACAGATGGAACCCAGAAATTCTTGGCCAGAGGCAGCCCAGACCCTCTAGAAGGGAAAGGCAGGGGGACCACATTCCGAGGTTGGGCAGGCACCGGCACGCACACCTGCACGCATAAACACACTCACACACACACAGGTCACACGTCACTCCCACAACTCACACATGAACTCCAACACACCAACACACACTCACACACATGCAGGCATACACACTCATACCCACACACAATAACACACAGTCACATACTCTCACACAAACATATCCATTCCCCTGCAATCACTCCCACACGCACACACAAGCTTGAACATACATGCACACTCACCTGCAGACACACACACACACACACCATCACGGAGACACAGCTCAAACCGCGGGTCCCATACCCCCAGGCTCTCACAGCTGCCAACCCCAAGACTTGGAGAGACAAGCAAGGCCGGCTAAAGGGTCTTTCGGGGTCACTCAGAGCCTGCTCCTAGGGCCCACGCACCACCCTGGTGCCCCCCTGGGGCCTCTGGCCCCGACCGTGTGAAGATCTGCCTGACCCCAGCTGCCACCGCTGGCAGAGCTCTGCCTGGAAGGATGCTGCTCTCCAAAGCTCCCGGCCCAGAGTCCTGCATCTCCCAGCAGCCTCCCTGCCTCTGAAGCCCAGTCACCCAACCCAGAGCAGGGTGCCTCCCAAAGTGAGGGCGCCCGCTCCCCTGGGAGCCTCACATTACAGGGCCTTCAGATGGGAACGACGCAGGGCTGCCAGCTCCTCAGATGAGATGCAGTGGGAGGCGCCCCGGCCCCTGCCGGGTAATTCCCAGCTCTTGCCAGCTGGGCTACGCGGGGCGCAGACAAAGGGACCCAAGGGAAGAGATGGCTGGAGCTGGGGCAGCTGGGGGACGTGCTCCGCCCCCGCCCCCTGGCCGGGCTCCACCAGCTTTTTATTATTTTGATGTCTTAGCTCAGACTCACGCATGCTGCCACGGAGCCCTTCCTGTGTACCTCTGCTAAGGGCTGTTCTAACCACGAAGGAGGCGGGAACCAGGGCCCCTCCCACTGTACAGACGAGGAAACTGAGGCACAACCACAGTGACGTCCCCCAGGGAAGGACAGCACCAGGCCTGTCCACAGTCAGGCCCCTTGACACAGGTCAGTCATACAAGACTACACCTGAGTAGGTGAGACCAGGAGAGGGACCCCCGTGTCAAGCTCCCATGCAGTCATGGGCTGGCTCTCCCTTGAGCCCTGACAGGACCACCAGAATGGCCCATCGTCTGCATTGCAGGGAGGGGCCCCCAAGGCCCGGGAGGTACAGAAGCTGGCTGGAGCTCGCAGGGCTGACGAATGGAAGACAGGCCAGTTCATGGGGGAGGGGCGCAAGGAAGATGCCTTGCCGGAAAGACCAAGCCCGGACACGTCTTTCGGTCACGCTGTCTGAGGATGAGAGCAGACACGTGCACTTGAACCCTGCTTCTCCATTCACCTGTCCACCCCACAAGCGTTCCTCTAAACCCTCAGAGTCAGCTCACACATCTGCAAACAGGGACGTGTTGTGAGGGGTGGATGAGAAAACGTAGTGTGAAGAAGCACTCTTATTCCATGTACATGAACTGTCCAGGCCAGGCACATCTGTAGAGACAGAAAGCAGATTAGTGATTGCCTGAGGCCAGAGGAGGGAGCAGGGATTGACTGCAAATGGGCAAGAGGCATCCTTCTGAGATCATGGAAATGCCTGAAAGCTGGACTGCGGTGAGGACTGCACAGCTCTGTGAATTTACTTAAAAGTCACTGAATTGCTCACTTAAAACAAATGAATGATATGGTATGCAAATTATACTTCAATAAAACTGATAAACAAAAGCACTATTTGGCCAATAATAATAACTAGCACAAATGAGTACCACTAGTGCTAATAAAATTAGCAGCTACATTTAGTGAGCACGTCCCAAGTGCCAGCACTCTGCTAAGTGCTTCTATTACCACAATTAATCTCTTTTCATCCTCCCACTGGTAACATCCCATTTTTGAGATGAGGAAGCTGAGGCTCAGTGAGGTGAGTAACCTGCCCTGAGTCACACAGCCGGATGTCCCAGTGGTGTTTGACCAGGATTGTGGGGTCTACTCTCACCCTGCTCCACCTGCAACCCCACCCAGTCTTTGAGAAGAAGCAGCAACCTGTCCCAGCACCACAGTCCCCGAGGTTCATTGCGGGGCTGCCTGGCTGGCTTTATTTTTCTGCAAAGAGGTCTCAAAACTAAAGCAAAGCACATTATTCTGGGAACAACAAACTGAGCAACTGCTGAGATTATAATCATCTGAATTGAAACGAAAATAAGGCTCCTTAAACTGAAAAGATCCAATCAGGGGAAACGGGCATGTTGACAAATAAAGACCCAACTCAGATTGCCCTGTTTAAAGCCTTTTACCTTAACAACGTTTAACCTTGACTGCTGCCGCCCCATCCCTCCAAATGCATTTTGTTTGGGGGGCACTTAGCTTACTCTTCTAGGAGCAGACTGGAGAGATGACTGGGGCCAGCACACTCAGGATGGATGGGCAGGGAGGTCGGCAGATGAAGGGGGGTCCTTTTCTTACAGCGGCAACACTCCCCTCATGCTGACTGTTAGACATCACACAGTGCAGCCGGTGCAGCACACGCCCTCAGGCAGATGTGCAGAAAGGGAAGGGGTGCAGAAACAGGATGAAGGCAACCCCAAGGTCCCCTTCAACTTGAATGTTTCAGAGCTCAGGGAGAAGGTAGTTTCAAGGAAAGTCCAGCTTGACCAAGCACCTTTTCACGTCCAAGTGAATACTTTGATAGAGTCTACTATGTGCCAGGCACTCTTTTAAAAGCTTTACGTGTGTTAACCCATTCAGTCCTCTCAACAGCCCAATGAGATAGGCACTATTATTATTATTGAGTATTTCCCTGATCAGGTGAGAAAACTGAGGCACAGAGAGGTTGAGTAACTTGCCTAAAGCCACACAGCTTGCAGGCAGGAGAGCCAGGATTCAAACCCAGTTAGTTGGTTCTGAGTCGGTGCTTTCACCCACCATGCTGCCCTGCCTCTCTCCTTTGGGAGGGGGCACTGTCACATGAGAATATCAGGAGGGAAACCCAGTGACTAATGCCAGATCCTTGGCCTCCCCCTCCCCCTAGAATGAGTACAAAGAAATATAACAAAGTACATAGAAAAATCACTTTCAAAAAGGAAATTAAAGTCATTTAAAAAGGACTAATCCTGAAAAAGGCCTGATAGGAAATGGGTTATATGGGGCTTTTGCAGTCTGCTGCAGGAAGAGAACGAAAATAAGCATAAAAGAGGGGAGGAATTTCGATAAAAACTCAATTATGTAGAAAAAAGAACATTAACTGGGCTTCAGGATACATCAGTGGCAGAAAGAGTCAGGTGGACCCCAAGCTCACATGGCCACACTTGGTGAATTCCACAGGCTGAGGCCACAGCCACGACAACGTGGCCTCAGACACACCTTGTCTGGGCAGAGCAGAGTGGCCGCCACCCAGGATGGCTGGGACTCTCAGCTCCACGCTCCTCCAGTCACAGAGAATCAAGATCGGGGCTGCCGAGGAAGTACCTGGATGCAGGAGAGAGAGTAGCTAGCCCACAGGCCCAGAGGAGTGAGCGGAAAGGGGGACCTTCCTGCAGCGAGGGGCACAGGCTGAGGAGGGAGGGAGCCCTCTGTCACTGAAGTTGTGCTAGAGGAATAAACGGCTCTGAAAAGAACAGTGAGGGGGGAGGTGTAAACAGCCAATGCCCAAGCAGCTCCAGGTTTCTAGGACATTCCTGGGATGGGCAGGTCCATTCAAGTGAATAAAAATGACCACCAGCCTCCAGAGGGGACAAAAGCTGAGCAGTCCCAGGAGTGAAGTTTCCATCAACTCCACAAGTGCCCCCAGTGTGGGGTACTGTGCTGGGGATTGAGGGCTCACTCAAGTGCACCCAACCTGGGCGCTGCCCCATGGATACTCCAGACCATGCATAGCAGGCAGACTTGGGACAAGCAAGGGGCCTGGGGGAGACACGCTGGGGCAGAGGAAAGAGCACTGGACAGAGAGTCCAGCAGGAAACCTGGCCTTCAGCTGCCTCCATGTAATATGGGAAGTTGGAATTTGAGCCTCTGGATGAATATAAAAGTCATTTTGGACAATATTCCAATCATCCATAATAGCCACAAAAAGGCTCGACAATTCCTCACGAAGCCCCAAAAGGTCTCCTTGCTATTCACCCAATTCCTTGGGAAAATGAAGATTGCTATGGAGGCAAGTTCCCTCCCCACAAGACAAAGCTCTATGGTGCTCCAGGTAGAGCCTCCCCTCTGTTCCCATTGGGAATTCCAGGAATGGGAATAACTGTGGCCCTTCCCCAAGCTCGGAGAAACAGGACTCCAGACTCAGGAACCATCTACGCCAATCCCACTTGATATAGAGGAAGAAGCTGAGGCCCAGAGAGAGAAAAAAACTTCCAGGGACAGTAAATTGTTAGTGGTCACCTCGAATACTGTGTTCAGGAGGATTCTGAGGCCCTATCTGGGCTCAGAAGAAATTAGTGCTGAAATCAATTGGTAATGTCTGCCACGAGCAGGGGCGTGCACAAGTGGAATGTTCAAAGAGCGGGGAGCAAATTGGAGGAGGAGGTCTCCTGATTCCCAGTGCTAGAGAAGAAGCCTTTAACCATCAGGTTTTCTCTTTCGAGAAGGGAACTGTGCATCCCCTCTGAAAAGGAGGCTTTAGGGCAGGATCACCAAAATCCTGTAGTTCAAGCAGAGACAACAGCATTTGACAGGTACTGTGGAACTGTGTTATAGTCTAGAGAGGGGTCTCCAGCCAGGCATAAGGGTCAGCAGGTCCAACCCTGCTGATGGTGAGGTCCACCCAAAGTGGGCACAAAGCAGCCCGGGCATCCTGGGAGGGCAGATCAATGCTCCCCAGAGCCTGAGGTGACAAAAGCTGCAAGACATGAATGTGCTTCAGGACACACCACTGACTGCACTTCCCACAGAGGCAGCCAGGACCAGACAGGTGGCTTCCAGACATGAAACGATGCAAATTCAGCTGGAGGAACATCTGGGTGAATTGTTGATCTCTTCTTAGGAAACTTCAAATCTCTACCCATCTGTCTCTCTGCGCTCCCCGTAAACCTGGTGTAGCAGAGGGATCTGTGGGGAGCCTGGATCTGTGAAAAACTCAATCCCAGAGGTCACTCTGTTGCTGGGAGGGTGGGAGTACTTCTGCCTCTGTGACACGGCTGGACTGGGCAATCTCTGAGGCCTTTTCCTGGGGCTGCTTCCAGTAAACTGTGGTGTGAGCTTCCTGAGAGGCCCAGCACAGTTAACCCCTGGACCAGAGTGGGGTCCTGGATCCCATGGTATGAAGGCCCAGTAGGAGACGGAAGCTGCCAGGCCAGAGCTCCCAGCTGGGTGGGGCATCCTCACTGTCTCCATGCCTACCAGGGACTCAGCCCCCAGAGGCAGCATCCAGACTCAAACTAGGCCCAGGGGGGCCCACTGACAAGAAGGCGACACGAGTGCCTGTCGTGGTCCTTACCTCTTACCAGGTGACAAAGCTGGCCATCCATCCCAGAATACTCTGCAACTCAGTTATATGCACACATGTAGGATCAGTGCAAGGGGGAGGGGAGGCAAGAGGAAGTTAACGGGCCATCACTCATCTTATTTAACACAGACGGGGAAACAGAGGCCACAGAGCAGGAGCAGACAGATCCAGAACTAAACTCATAAAAACCACAGTAGTTACTATTTATGGAACATTTTCTATAAACCAGATCCTTTGCCAGCATTTTCTCGTTTGATTCTCACAATATCGCTATGAGGTAGGTGCTATTACATCCCCTTCTTTCTAACCGTGCAAACTGAGACTCCAAGAAGGAAAGCAACTTTCTGAGCACATGGAGTTACCAAGTGGCAAATGTACCACTACCCCCACCCCAAATCCACTCACTAGCCACTAGACTACACTGCCTCTCCAGGCCCTGAGTGCCGGTTCAGGGCCTGCCCCACTGCAGAAGCTGCTCAGTACCAACCCCTACAACTCAAGGACAGCCAAGAAGAGGTCCTCACACTATATAACCCCACCCGCCACAAAGACAAAGACATGTCCCAAAGTGGGCAGAGTCGGTGGCTGGCTTTACCAAGCTGGATTACCCGAGGCTGGCTCTGATGCCAAGCACCAATGAATGTAGCTGGCCTCTTGCCTCACTTGGTGGCAGACAGAGCAGGATGCTTAAATAATCTGTGCAGAGGTTGTGGTAGGCAAGGTAATGCCCCCCACAACAAGATGTTCATATCCTAATCCCCAGAACCTAGGAATATGTTACATTACATGGCAAAGGTGAATTAAGGTTGCAGATAGAATTAAGGATGCCAATTAGATGACCTTCGGATAAAGAGATTATACTAAATTACCTGGGAGAGCCCAATGTAATCAAAAGGGTCCTTAATGCAGAGGAGGGAGGCAAAAGAGGAAGTCAGAGTGACACAATTGTTGGCTTCAAAGATGGAAGGGGGCCACAAGCCAAGGAATGTGGGCAGACTCTAAAAAATGGGAAAGGCATGAAAACAGATTCTCTCCAGAGCCTTCAGAAAGGAACACAGCCCTGCGGTTTTAGCCCAGTGAGATCCATGTCAGACTTCGGATTTACAGAACTATGATATAATAATTTGTTCTTGTTTTAAGCCGGTTAAGTCCATGCTAATTTGTTACAGCAGCAATAGAAAACGAATACAGATATTGGTACCAAGAGAGGGGTGATGCTATTACAAATACCTGAAAAGTGCGGAAGTGGCTTTGGAATTGGGCAGCGACTAGAAGAATTTTCAGGAGTGTGGTAGAAAAAGCCTATATTGCCTTTAAAAGATTATTCATAGGGCTTCCCGGGTGGCGCAGTGGTTGAGAGTCCACCTGCCGATGCAGGGGACACAGGTTCGTGCCCCGGTCTGGGAGGATCCCACATGCCGTGGAGCAACTAAGCCCGTGAGCCATGGCTGCTGAGCCTGCGCGTCCGGAGCCTGTGCTCCACAACGGGAGAGGCCACAGCAGTGAGAGGCCCGCGTACCGCAAAAAAAAAAAAAAAAAAAAGATTATTCATAGAAAAACTGACTCTGTTAGTGAAGACTCAAAAGGAAGTAAGGAGTACATTTGAGAAAACCTAAGTCACCGTAAAAAATACCTAAATCATCATGAACAAATGGATAAGAGAAACATGAACATTAAAGGCACACATTAAAGGCACTGATGGTGAGGGCTTAGAAGATGAGGAACTTGATATTGGAAACTGGAAGAAAGGGATCCTTGTTATACAGTGCCAGGAAGCTTTAGGGAATCATGTCCCACAGTTATGTGGAAAACAGGACTTGTGATGGATAAAAATGGATATTTAGCTGAGGGGATTTCCAAGCAACATATTGAAGGTATGGCCTGTTTTCTTCTTGCTGCTTTTAGTGGAGAGGAAAGAGATGGATTGAGAGAAGAACTGTTATGCAAAAAGAACCAGGAATTGATGATTTTGGAAATTCTCAGCCTAACCAAATTGCAAAAGACATTATAATTAAGAGATTCACTATCAGCAAATCATGCTCTAGGGAAAAGACTGAGGGTGTAACTATACATTTTGCTAATATCTCAGAAGAATCAAAAGGTTGGAACACTCAGTAACACAAAAGACTCTTTGAAGAGATTAAGAATGTGACTCACATATCCTCTATGTCAAAGCAGAGAACATCTAGGAAATTTGGGGGCATTTCCCTGGAGCCATCCCAGAAGAAGCCAAAAGTAGAGATCAGATTATCTAGAAAAAAATCTATGTAGGGACCTCTTGTCTAACGGCGTAGATCCCCCATGACATACACGGGAGACCCACAAGCTTCTTGAAAATTTTATACCAGCAGAAACACTGCCAGCTTGGACCAAAAAGGAGATGGAAGAAGGCTGAGGAACCCCCCAAATTCTACAGGCAGGAAATAGGCTAATAAAATTACTCAGCTGCAAACATGTGATAATTTCCATTTAAAAAAAGAAAAAACAAACAAAAAAGATAACTCAGGCGGCAAAGCCAGAGAGTAGAACGTTGAGCCCAGAGGGTGGTACCATGAGCCATAATGGATGAGATCACTACTAGACTAGGTTCAGATTCTGGCACTGAATAACCATAGGGATGTATGTAGAGGCAAGTACACCCATCCCCTCTTGTTCTTTCATTTTCCCAACTCTTGAGAGTGGGAATCTGATGAATTGGTCTCTAAGAGCCTTTGTAGCTCTAAGAGTCTGTGGTCAACTAGTGATGGCTTCCCTGGGTACAGGAATGAGGAATGCCAGATAGTAGGTATCCCAGCTTCCTGCTGGATATCTCCCAGTTTGTGTTCTTTCCCTCGGCACATATTTGTTGAGTCTGCTCTATATGCCTGGACCTCTGAGGGTTGCAGAAGGTACCTAGCATTCTTAGGTTTCTCTGCTCTTGTCTGCCCAACCTCTCTGTCAATTAGTTACTGTCTCAAGTTTCAACTCTAAACCAATGCTTTGCCACTTTGAAGCACTTTAAAAGAGGGGGGAGGGCTTCCCTGGTGGTGCAGTGGTTGAGAGTCCGCCTGCCGATGCACGGGACACGGGTTCGTGCCCCGGTCCGGGAAGATCCCACATGCCGTGGAGCGGCTGGGCCCGTGAGCCATGGCCGCTGAGCCTGCGCTCCGCAACGGGAGAGGCCACAACAGTGAGAGGCCCGCATACCGCAAAAAAAAAAAAAAAAAAAAAAGCGGGGCGGGGGGGACCTTTCACGTAAGCAGTAGTCAGTAGTGCATGTAGATATTTGATTTTCCTAAAGGGACATTTGAGGGTATGGTGTAAAGGTTGGAGGCCCAACCCCTTAGAAATCAAGAGTCCACCCTGAGAAGAAAGGGGAAAGGGCAGCTGGAGGGTCTTTCCTCAGAGGTAGGCCAAGGAGCTTCAGAAAGGATACCAGGAGCTGACATGGCTCCACCTAAAATCTTGAATTAGAATTATGCTTTTAGGGCTTCCCTGGTGGCGCAGTGGTTGAGAGTCCGCCTGCCGATGCAGGGGACACGGGTTCGTGCCCCGGTTCAGGAAGATGCCACATGCCGCAGAGCGGCTGGGCCCGTGAGCCATGGCCGCTGGGCCTGCGCGTCCGGAGCCTGTGCTCCGCAACGGGAGAGGCCACAACAGTGAGAGGCCAGCGTACCGCCAAAAAAAAAAAAGAATTATGCTTTTAGTAAAAATAACAGCAATTTGTATTCACCCTTCCCTGCTCCAGGGAGCTCAGAGTGCCTTTGCAGCTATGATCTCATCATCACCAATAAGGCCACAGACAGGGAAAGCAGGGATCATTCTTTCAGTTTGGGAATAAAAACTAAGCAGGTTGGGCGGGGCTGGTGCTCAAGGGTCAACAGGCAGCATGAGGGTGGAGGCTGGCATGCAGAGGTCAGTGGCCCCAAACTGAGAGGAGGAGCTGGCCCTGGTGGGTGAAGGGTGGGGTCCTATTCTTTGTCCCACCTCTAAGGGACACTTGGCACATATCCTTGAGGGCCCACAGACCTCCCAACAGACTGAAAGCCATAGCCCGGCATGCCTTTTTCTAGCTGTCTCTAGGGGCTGCTGAAATGCCACCTGACAGCAAATAACTGCCATCCAGGCCCTTAATAAACCTTCTGGGGAACAAAAACCATCAGCATTATTTTGAAGAGACTCAGTCAGTCTCAAGGAGACATCAGCCACTGGGAGACAGCAGAGCCATATTTTGAGAGTATGGGCTCGCTTAGACTGAGCTGCCACTCATTGGCTGTGTGATGGTTGTCAAGTCACTGCACCTCTCTGAGCCTCCATTTCCTCAACCATAGGATGGGGATAACAAGAGTGTCTACCTTACAAAATGGGTAATGTGTATATGCTGCTAAGCATTCAATAAATGAAGGAGGTTACTAGTGTAACTTATACTATTTTCATTAATTGTAAATCCCATCAACTGTATGGCATTTAAAATTTTACACAGCATTTTCACACCCATTATCCCTTTGACGTTGGAGCAGCTACTCATGGTTGAGGTAGTGGTGGTGGTTGTTATTTCCATATTACAAGTAAGCTGGGTGCCACACACCCAGGGATCCTGGGATGGAACCCAGCATCCCACCCAGCCTGTGTCCCTCTTTCACACTCAAAGGATCTGGGTTTACACAGTAAGCTGCGTGGTCAACCCCACGGATGAGGAAACAGAACAGAGAGGTTAGATCAAACACCGATGTCACAGAGCAGATGGTAAATGGAAACGCTGGGACTGGACTCCCAGCTGGACTGAGAGAAATGATGATCTGAGCAGGGGGACACAGATCACTGTGACTGTCCTCTCACCAGATGGTCTGGGGACCACCCAGTTATCAGTTATTTTGTAAAAATGCCAACATTTAGAAATCAAGAACACTCAAAGTTTTTTAAAACATCCACTTCTGAGTTTTCTGGAGGGAGAAGGTAAAGACCTGCAGACACAGGACCTGCATTTGGTGCAGCCATGACAGAGCAGAACTGCAGCTCCCCATTAGAACCAGGTGCTCACTCTCCTGTTTGTCCACACCCACGGGGCTCCCTTCCTCATCATGAGGAGTCCTGGGCCCCAAAGGCACTTGTGTTTGCTTGGCAGCTGAGTCCAGCAGCTGGACTTAGGAGCCTTAGACTCCCAGCTCCATCAAGTTAATGAACCTCCTCAGTTGTACAGAAGAAGAAACCTGCCTCAGTTTCCTCATCTGCAAAATGGGAATAATAATAATAGTCCCAATTATAGAGTTGCTATGCAGATGAAATAAGTGAATATTTGTAACAGGTTATATATGGAGAAATGCTCTATAAAATAAAAATAGTCACTGGCTACTGGCTCCCAGCTCAACATAAGGTCACAGGGCAGAGAAAGGGAGAGAGAGACAGGCAAGAGAGGCAGGCAATGGCCATGATGGTTTCAATGGGCACAAGACAGTGAGGGGTCCCACCTCCCTGAGTTCTGATTAACAACCAGGAAGGTCTAAGTTAAGGACAAGCAGTTACCCCCCTACAGAAGATGATTTTCTAAGCAAAAGACACTCAACCTGCATAAAGGCCCATCGGGCCCTTGCCATTTACAACCCCAGGACATCAGAGAGGAAAGAAGCCTACAAAAGCCCCCAGCCCAACCCCCTCATCGTATAGACAGAAAACTCAGGCACCAGCAGCCTCGCTAGCACTTGGACCCGGGTCTCCAGGCTCACGGTGGAGGGCGTGGGGGATGAGGCCTGACTCCCAGAGCACCCCTGTCCCTCACCCACTAGGCTGCCATCCCAAAGGGCTGCTGGACACCCAGGACAGGAAGGGGACATGTGCCTTTCCCCTTGAAGCCTCTGACCTCACAGAACACACAGCCTGCCCGGTTGCTCCATCCCTTAGACAAATTTACTTAGCACTGATACTGAAAATGCAATTGAGCTTGAGTTTTATTGCAGAAATTAAACATACCAGGAAAAAAAAAATAAGAGCACTCGTCAACTCGCCCGAGAGCTGGCGGTGATCAAACTAGCTAAGGTGGAGTGTCACGATAGGCTCCTGCCGGGGAAGAAGGGCCCCAATATTCCCCCACGAGCCCCAAAGATGGGGCTCTTGTTACTAGCAGAGGGGCTCTGGAAGGCTTTTCCATCAGCCCCCTGGCCGGGCCCCCTGCACTCCCCGACCTCACCCCACCAGCCTCCCACCGTCGCGGCTGCAGAGTCTCCCAAGTCACCTCCATGAGCTTTCACGAAATGACACCACCAAGGGCCGGAGCAAAGGGCTCTCTGCTCGACTCGAGAGAGAGCAAGATGCTTTCAGGGTTGAATCACTGTTTTTCTTTCCTCCCTTTGGAGATCGGCAGAGCCCACATTCGGCCGTGTTCGTGGACCTGGGACTGGAAACAGCTGCGCTCTAATTACATGTAAAGTGTACCAAAACATCCTTTTTATCACAGACTGGAAATCTGTTAGCATCTGTCTCTCCTTTGTTTCTTCCACAAGATACAAGCTTGTTTCTACATTTTTCTCACCTGTAGCGGTGATTAAAATTCATTATAAATGAAAGGAGTGAACAGAGAAACAAGTTCCTCTGTGTACCCTTCTAAACTCAAATTAGAAACAGCTGTTTGCTAATTCATGCAGCGATGTTTTGTCGTGCTCTGTGAATCAATAATAACTCACCTTATTGCTGCAGAAATTTTTGGATAATCCATATATTTAATTCGGCGTTGGGTTCCCCAGGCAGGAATGTGGTGGCAGAACCTCCCAGCTGCCCTCAGGTGGGCACGAGGGGACTCTGGTTCACTCCCTGGAGACGTCCACGCTGCCCCGGCAAAGAACCCCAAACTCGGAAGCACCCAGCACCTCTCCCCTAGACACGGGTCCTGGCAGGACCAGAAGGAAACCCAAAACAGTCTCCTCATCTCCTCCCCTCCCTGGAACCAGACAAAAAAAAAAAAAAAAAAAAAAACCCAACTCTGATTAAACGCAAACCACACACATCCTCCAGCCACTGGAGGGAACAGCAAAATTAAACCTCTAATTGGTACACGGAACAATTTAAAACTATTAAGTATAGGTGAAGCTTTTCTGTAAGAAAATACTCCTTTGATTAGGATTAAGTTTATTTGGATAGCATTCTTCCCTTCCCTACGTTATAGCTGCAGATGTCAGAGTTGCAGTCTGGAAGTCCTCGAATTTTTTGAGAAGTGTTCAGGCATCTCCTCAGCCAACTTCAGAGGAAAGAGCATGTGGCATCCAGAGCTGCAGCCCTACCTGAGGCTCTGAGAGGGAGAGGATGTTCTTTCTCCTTTGTGGGGAGGGAGGTGAGCAACACGTTCAGAGGCCTGTACTGCCCCCACGGCACGCCCGGCCTGATCAGCAGGGGCTCCTCCCTCAAGACACTGCCCCCAGGAAGCCTTCCCTGACTCCCTCTGCCACCACTGGTGCCCTTCCCTGACCTTGGGGGCACTGCCATCAGGCCACTTTTCACCCTGCACTGTGGCACTTGGCATCACTGTCTATTTTGAGTCCTTGGGGAGCCCCTGCATCCCCCTCATTCTTTCAGGTCTGAAACATAGTCACACTGAGCCACTTTTTGAACCTCAGACTGGTATCACTGCCCACGGCCCAGTCCCACCCTGCAGCCACCAACCACAGAGCCCTCCGTGAGTGCCAGGCATGGCGCCAGGCTCTTCATAAGCTTTACCTCATTAAACCCCCACCTCCATCCTACGTGGTGCCCACCATCATTTTCCCCGTTCTACAGATCAGACACCCGAGACTCAGAGAGGGCAAAGGCCCCGAGATCACAGCAGGTAGTGGAAAAAGCCTGGAGTGATCCCATATTTCTCCAGAAAGCCATCAAACTGAGGAGACAGCAGTCCAATGCGTCCAGGGGGTCTGCCTAGCGCAGCTCACACTCATCTGCAGGGCTCTAGGGAGCTTTCCCTTGGGGGAGGCCCAGACAGCTCCCTCCCGGGCAGGATCAGGGAATTGTGAGCAGGGAGGTGCCATATGCTGGGAGGCAGGGGCACTCCAATTGTGCTTTGAGGAAGGAGGAGGCTCTCCACTGACCCGCGTCCCCCAAACATGGGATGTGCACCATCGTTAGAACCCGTGGTGATTTAGGGGGCAGCCTAACACTGATGCGCAAAGTGAGAAAGTTCATGCGCCTTCAATTCCCTTTTCAGCCATCAGGCAGAGGAGAAGGACTCCACTTGGTGCCGTGTCCTTAATTTCTCTCTAACGTTCCAACAAAGAGAGAATAGACCCCAAGGCTCAGGGTTTTCAGAATGCCAGAGCTCTGGCTGGAATAACTTGAACGTGGGCTTTTCTTTGGGTCTGTTTTCAATTTACTTTTAAGGTCACTGCCTACTTACAGCAAATAATACTGATTTTCCATTGGCAGAATTAAGTAAATAAAGTACAAAAAGAGGACTTAAAGAAAACTACTAGGTAAATCATAGCACCAGTGATACGGAAATCTTACAAAAATTATGGCAGAGGGATACAAATGACCAAAGCCTGGGACATCCAGTGTACAAGTGAGCGTGGAAGTTGGAAATCTCAGGAAAAGCAGGCAGAAGTCTACGTGGTCTCTCCAGGGCTTTGCCCCTGATATGATTTTCCAGCCGCAGCTCCTCCAGGGAGAAGACATGAGAGACGGTGCCAGGTAGGGCCTGGGAGCTGAAGCTCAGGAATAGCTGTCCTAAGAGCCTGCTGCTACACCCGGCCCCACTCAGCAGCCCTCCACCCCTCAGGCCATGCCCCCCAGTCCCCAGAGACCTGGCTCAGCTCTGCGTTCACAGCAATCAGGGCAGGTGGCAGGGGGAGGTCACAGGCAGGGCATCTGGGCGAGGCCTGAGACAGGTTCAGGAGGTCTCAATGCTCCCTGAGGGAGGGAGGCCCCGGGGAGAATCAGAGCTCATCCACACAGGAGCTGCCGCCTCCCCTCCAGGTCTGGTTGGCCCCAAGCAGAACAGAGCAAATCCCACAGCACTGGCCCCGGGCCTCTCCCAGCGGGCTGGACCAGCACTGGACCAGCACCTTGGTTCTGGGGCTGCTTCCAGCCCCAAGCAGCTGTGTGACCTTGGGAAAACCCCTGGCCTCTGGGCTCTCCTCACCTCATTTACAGAACACAGCTTGTATCCTGACTTTCTTACTGGAGGTGTGGACAGAGGAAGTATTCAATGAAGGTAAAGAATGTGAATAAATGACCAGATTCGTATTATAATTTTCACAAAAGCCAGTATCAGAGAAAACCACATGGTGCTTCTAACCTAGAACTTGAAGCGTCTAACGTAGAGCTCAAAGACATGGAAAGATGATTAATAAGTATGTTATGTTTCATATTAAATATGTACATACATGCCATACATGCCTATAACATATGGATAATAAATGACATTTATTATGTGCTAGACATTCCTTGTTTGCTCCATGTCACACGTTGTCACATTTAATATTCACAACAGTCTGAGGAGTTATTATTGCCAGCCCCCACTCTGCAGATGAGAAAACTGAGGCTTACAAAGGTTAATTAACACTTCCAGGGTCCTACAGGTCAGAAATGGCCGAGCTGGGCTTTGAATGTGGGTCACCTGACCTCACAGGCTGTGCTTTTAATCACCCTGAGATGCTGTGTGTGCGAATCACCATATGGGAGTGAAGGAAATTGAGTGGGTGACACCTGCTCAGAAGCAAGAACATCCCCGCCCCCCCCACTCCGGAGCCAGCTTCATGTAGAGCCCAGGCTGGACGCCCAATCAAGAACCCCGGGAGGATGTCAGGGTCGAGTCCTCATTTTTAGCCCAGACACATCTTGGGGGACACTCTCCGTGGGCTGGGAGGGTCAGACTTCTGCAGACAAGGCAGGCGTGCTGTCTGACCTCGAAGCCCGGATCTGCTGTTTTTCACCTCAGTCAAATCCATAGAGAACCAGCTCAAGGATCCCCCCAGCATCTGGAGAACTGAGGAGCCTCCCACAGCTGGGAGGATGGAAGCACTCCCCCAAAATACTCGCTCTCTTTGCCCCGTGATGTGTCCGCGGCCCTCTTGGCAATCCCGCAAGGCCGTCACAGCTTGGTCCCTTTGCACAGAAGAACACACTGGGGATGGAGAGTGGAGGGGCTTGCCTCGGCAGGCGCCCCAGGCACGTGCATCACAGCCCTCGGCCACTCGGCCCAGCCGCAGCTGCGGTGGACGGTCTGAGCACTGGGGCCTGAGCCCCCGACTCAGGCTCTCACCTCCAGGGCTCTGCCTCTCTCCAGAAGGTGGTCCTCAACCAAAGGGGGACTGGAGCCTGCGGGGCATCTTGCACATACAGGAAGGTCCCAGCAGAATCGAGCCCAGGGGTCCGCAGCCGTGACCTTAACACTCCTCCTCAATACTGACCTTTCCCTTCCCTTCCTCTCTCTCCCTGTCCCTCGCTCCTGCTTCCTAGAGCACCTACCTCCCCATCGTAGAACCTGGACCCAAGTCCTGGCCTCAAGCTCTACATTCAGGAAACCCATCCACGACACTTACCTACGGTGGTGGCGCCAGATTCGGAAGCCGAGTCCATCCAGCGATTCCCCAGGCTCGGGTCACCTTCCAGACTTGTGCCCTATTTGTTTACTTACTTACTTTTATTACTGTCACTCAACTTTGTCCTTTCACCTGCTTTAGGCCTACCAGTGCTACCTACCTGAGCGTAATCCCAAATAATTATCTTGATGGAATCGTGGGTATGATGTTTTGTAATGTCCATTAAAATACACACATAATTACCTTTTTAAAAATTGCATGGGGCTTCCCTGGTGGCGCAGTGGTTGAGAGTCCGCCTGCCGATGCAGGGGACACGGGTTCGTGCCCCGGTCCGGGAGGATCCCACATGCCGCGGAGCGGCTAGGCCCGTGAGCCATGGCCACTGAGCCTGCGCATCCGGAGCCTGTGCTCCGTGACGGGAGAGGCCACAGCAGTGAGAGGCCCGCGTATCGCAAAAAAAAAAAAAAAAAAAAAAAAAAAAATCACATGAACCATCTAAAATTGGGCTGCCCATCCCTAAAAGTGCCTCGGGCTCCCCACTGTGAGGCTCCTCCTCTGGCCTCCACTTCGCACAGGACTGCAGCTCGCGGTGTGCCCCTCCCCCCACTCCAGAGGCTGGGAGCGTGCTGGGGGTGGTGGCGTGGTGTGCCCAGCACAGCACCTGGCCAGAGGCAGGCAGGGGAGAAGAGGCGGGCTGGGCCCCGAAAAGGAGGAAGAGCCCTAGGATTCCCCACCGATGTGCTGGTGCCAGCAACGCAGCCACTCTGCGGGTCCCACTCACCCTTCATACTCAGCCAGTCTGCGACTGAGCAGAGAAAATTTCAATTTTCCCTGCATTTTCATGTCTCAGCCTCCAGAAAAATTGCCATTGTGGGTTTTGTTGCTGAGCTGTCAACCCTCGATGACTGAGACTGCTCCGGCCCCACCTGGGTTGGGAGGAGATTAAAGCAGCCTGGGGAAGGCCCTGAGTGCAGGGGCAGCAGCTGGGGAGGTGGCCACCTGGCCCGGGACCACGGTGTGAAGGAGGAGCCCCGGGTGGCTGGGCTGGCATGACAGGCGCCGTCCCCTGACTCGACTTCCAAGTGTGGGGCAAGGCAGCTGCAGTCCCAGACATCACAACTGGGGCATGCAGTCCCCTGGTCCCTTCTCAGCATCGCGGACCCTTCCCTAGGCACCCCTACCCCCTGCTGCCACCTCTGCTTTTTCAGCCTGAATGGCCACCACGTCCTTATGCTGTAACCAAGCCCTCATCTTACCCTACACTGTGCCCACTGTCATAAATAGACTTGAAAATCATCATAAACTATGTTCACTGAGCACTTACTATATGCCATGCTCACTTTTTTGTTTATTTATATTATTAAGCATAAATGTTTTGTGTGTATTAATGCATTTAAACCACACATAATCCTTTCACTAGACACATTTTACAAATGAGGAACCCGAGGCTCAGAGGCTGAAATAAACCTTTGGGAGTGTCCAGCTGCCACCCGTTGTGCACGTGGGGATACTGAGGGCCTGAGGTCTGAGAGAGGGACTTGCCCCCAGGTAGATTCCAGCAGAGCTAGGAGGATCTGACTGCCTGAGTCACCAATCTCACAAAATGTCAGTACGTTAGAGGTGGAATTATGGGAACCTCCCAAAACACACACGCACACACACCCCAGAGGAGGCTGAGAAGGCTGATGTAATGTAGAGGTATAAACAGAGAAAGACCACCCTGTGGAAAGTGATGAATCACCCAGGACCCTTTGCACAATGCATCACCCACGACATCCTCCCCCCAGGGCGTCTGGGAAGGGGAGACACTGCCCCCAACTCAGCATCCCTGAGGGTGGTGGTGCTATGCCCACAGCCTGCCGGGGCCCCTGTCCCCAGCAGGGCTAGCTACCAGCTCATGTCAGCACCGGCACAGAGCAGGTCGTCGACATTTGCTGAATGTTCCATGAACGAACAATGGATGAGTGAGTGTCTCAGCCAGGTCGTTAGTCAGTGCCGGGTGCAGGGCTGTGAACAAGCTGTGAATTTTCTCCTCCGCCATTCACACTGCATCGAAGCAGCACTTCACTCGTTCATCTTTTCCCAAGAATGTCATTCTTGGGTTATTCTGTGAGGGTCTCCCTGCAGGTACTCCTGGCTTAGAGCTGCCTAGAGACAACTCTGAGAAGCCCCAAATTTCTGGATCCCTGGGAGCCCCCACCAGGTGCCTGCCAGTACCTATCTGCTTAATGATTGAATAAATGTGTGAATGAATGAATGAAAGGGTACATTTCGGGTCTTGTCCTAGAGCAAGCAATGGGTAACTATAGCATGAATAAATGAATGACTGGATGGATGGATGGATGGAAGGAATGCTAAGCCCAGGGCTTGGTCTAAAGGAGGCACTTTCTACCTGTAGTATGAATGAATACCTGAATGAGAGAATGAATGAACGAACCAACGAACGACAGAGCTAATCGCAAAGAAGTTGCCAGGAGCCACTCAAGGAGGTCCCCACCAGGTGGAGGCCCAGGGGTTAGTGGGTGGAGGCTCCAGCTGGCAGCTGAGGGGTTAATGAGTTTGACCACTAGCTTGACCACCTGGGCCCAGAGGGGCCACCCCCTGCAGAGCCAGGTCCCTGGGGCGTCCACACATGGTGGCAGAATGCAACTAGTCCAGTGTTCAGTGTAGCCCGCATTTGTCATTCTTTCTTTTCAAAGAACCTCTTGGAACCAGGGAGAGAGCAAGGGTATGCAGGGGGGGCGGGGGATGGCAGGGATGGAGGCAGAGCTCAGCCAGCCAGCCTTAGACTGAATCCCTGGAGAAACGGTATTAAAACAAAGGAGACACTGGGAGTGGACAGGAAGGGTTGGGGGTGGGTGGTTACAGGCCTTCTATTTATTCAGACCAGAGCAGAACAAATGAATAGATTTAATAAAATAATAAGCTAAGATTCCATGCTCTTAAAGGTACAGCATCAGCAGTGTGATCTGGGGTGGAGCGAAAGGTTTGCATGTTTCTCTGGTAAAACTCGGCAAGTAAATATCTCTTTCCACACAGCACACTGGAGGGGGTGTGTGTGCATGCACCGGTATGCGTGTCTTTCCCTGCAAGGGACCTCCAAAACTCACCCAAAATCTCCCTACTGACTACCCAACCCCCGCAAATAAGCACACCCCCCCCCCCCCAGGAACACACGGCCAAGTGGCCGCCTTGTAAGTTCTTCTGGGAGGAAGTCAGGCCAGCCAAGCACACACGGGTATCACCCCTTCCTGGCCATCGCTGCCCTGGGTTTCTCCTTCCCTGCCCAAATGGACCCAAAACATTGATCACTTCCTGTTCATCTTGGGAAACTCTTTGCATTCATTCATTCATTCATTCATTCTCTGAATACTTACTGACACCTACTCTGTCCAGGCCAGGCTCTCTCCGAGTGCTGGGCCAGCAGACACACTGGCCCAGGGAGCCTGGTTCCAGCGGCACCAGGAGCGCATCCAGGAAGGCTCCCTAGCCAGAGAGCTGGGTTCACGTCCCAGCTCCACCGCTGACCAGCTGTGTGACCTCAGATCCGTTACCGAACCTCTCTAAGCCTCACCAAGGGGGGATATGGACAGAGAACACCTTCTGCCTCCTCTGGTTGTGGTGAGGATTAAATAGGATAATCCACTTTGGCCCAGCACGGGGCACACGGGAAATGCTCAATGAATGTGTCATTGCATATCGTTTCCAGATCGGTGGCAGCAAGGGCAGTGGCCGCTGGGAAGACCCCTGGTTAACCGCAGGGCTCACCGCCTTGGGGGGCCGTACCTCCCACGCCCAGTTTACCCTTCCTGTGAGCATCCTCGATTTTCCACATCCTCACACACCATTCGGGGATCTGGGATAAGAGCCACTAACAGCATGGGATGGAAAGAGCTGACCCCACTATGTTACCACGGAGCCCGTCACGGAGCCCAAACACAGAAGGGCCCTCGAGGGGACCCAGTCCACTCCCCACCGGTACTTCCATCCCCTCTGCCACTGGTTTGGCCCCTTGCAGTGACGGGGAACTCATTCCCTTCTGAGCTTCCTTAGCAAAAAGAAATGGATGTCATCATGAGCCCTAAGGGAGGGCCTGCTGACCACCTCTTCGGGACAGGAATAACGGGATCCCCGGACTCCCACCATCCTCTGAGAGGAGACAGAATCAGTCACCTGGTACGTGGCAGCCATTTTTTTAAAATAACATTACAATTTAAATTCATTTATTCCTTCAACAAGTATTACCAAGTGTCTACTCTGCAGCCCTGTTGCAGGCTCTGGGGACAGGGTAGTGAGCGCAACAAAGACCCTGCCCTCAGAGAGCCTCAACGTAATGAGAGGAGACTAACAATAGAGCAATAAATCCATCTGTAGTAAGTCAGGTGGCACTACAAAGAAATACGGAGCAGGATAAGGGCAGAGAGTGAAGGGACGGGTGGCGGAGTACTACTCCAGACAGGCGACAAGGTGACAGTTGAGCAGAGGCCTGAAGCAAGCAAGGAAGCGAACCAAGGAATCTAGAGGAAGAGCATTCCAGGCAGGCGGAATAACACCTGCAAAAGCCCTGAAGCCGGAGCGAGCTACCTTGGGTACATTCCAAATCTCCATTTTCTGAGATGCCAGCATGATGCTCAGAGTGAAGGCACTTGTCCTGCCTTCAGAGATCACAGACCAAGCTATTCATTCCCACAGAGACCCAAATTCCAACCCCAGCGTCGACTCACTGTGTGACCTGATGCTGGTCTCTCAACCACTCTGGTCTTGGCTAAGGCAACAGTGAGTCGAGGCTGAGCGTCCTCCAAGCAGGCAGTGCCAGGGAAGGGAAGCCCCTGGGGTCCTCCCCAGTCTGCCGCTCTGTGCCACACGCACCCACCATTCCCCTCTACCCCATCATGCCATTCTCACGCCCACACCAGCAACGCCATGCAGGATTGGCACGCCTGCCAAAATAGCTATTAACCCAGTAGCCAATAATAACACGTTATCCTATCAATTTGCTTCTGAACCGCTGTGTAATTGCCGAACCCAAGTTTGCCATTTTGGTAGCTTGGTTACAACAATAAACAGAGAGAAACTCACCCGTTCCTTCCCAAGGAGAACAAGTGGCTGGCCCCGGGAAACACCCGCTTCACACCGAGCCCCCTACACCGTGGGGCCCCACGGAAGCCATTGGGAATCATGGTCTGGTGATCAACAGTCAGAGCCTTGCCTCGGTGTCCTCTTGGCATGTCCCCCTATGACTAGAGAGGAGACCGACGTCTGGGAGGTGATGGCTTGGGGCCACGGTGGCCTTGGGGGTGGCAAGGTCAGGCCCAGAAGGCAGCACTCAGGCAGCCTCCCAGCCGCCAGCCAGGAACCAGGCTGTAGGAAGTGAGACAGATGTGAGGGGGGTGGGAGGATGGGGGGGGTGGGGAGCCAAGGCACTTAGGGGCCAGCAAGCTCTCCAGCCCAAAGGGCACACAGACGATCGGGGGTGCAGGCCAGTCTTCTCGGAGGAGACGGGGGCCAGGAGGCCACCAGACGGACACTGAGAGAAGGGCACGGGGAAGCAAAGAGAGCAGCGCCAGACCCAGAAATCAGGGTGCTCCCAAGGGGCCACACCCTACTCCCACACTGCAGGACCCAACACAGATCTAACAGCCCGGCCACCAGTGCCTCCTAGGCCCTCACTTTTTCTCTCCCGGTCCAGGAAAACAGTTCCCTTCCTTCTGGATTAGAGTCCACTCTGAGCGAACATTCTGCTTCCCAAGGAGCCAGGAGCCTCTAATGGGACTCCTGGCATTCTGGTGCAGACACCAGCCTGCTTTATCCATTCGTCCCCTCCAGCTCCGCCTCTCCGCTTACCTCTCCCCCCTGCTCACCAGGGCGCCCCAGGACAAGTTGTTTGATGCCCTTGTTCCAGGCATCCAGCGGTGGGGCAGACGAGGGCTGGAGAAGCGCTTCCCACTGCCCCACTGGTGACCTCAGCCTAGGGACGCATCCCCACCCTCAGCCTCAGCCGGGGAAAGGATGGGCCCAGCGTGGCTGCTCCTGCCGGCGCTTGGCGGAGAATCCAGCTAGTGGGGAGAGGAAGGGCCTCGGGGAGGGAGTGGGGGAGGAGACAGAGGAGGCCAAAGGCTCGGCCACTCGGCCAGATGCTGACCCAGTTGAGGGCCCCAGACCCCAGGGGCGCCCGAGAAGTTCCAACTCCCCCTCCGGCTCTGAGATTTCTGCAGAGATGAGGGGCCTGGGGCAGTACCGCTCCAAAGCCCGTCCCTGAGGTTGGGGTTAAAGAAGGAACACGGGGCTGCCAGGACAGGGTGGGGGACAGCCCCTCAGAGGCCCTGGGTGGGGTGGGTGCGGTGCCGTCTGCGGGAAGGAGCACTCAGCAAATGGAAACCAGGCCCCAGAAACGGGCCAGGCCACAGTGGCTGCACAGCTCCAGGGAAAACCCTGCTGCTCACTGAAAGGTGCCCCAACCCTGAGAAAGGCGCCTTGCAAATGAAAGAGCAGGGAGGGGGCTAGGAGGCTGAGGCAAGATGGGGGTGGCAGCTGGCTGCATCCACACATCCCCTCCTTTTCTGCGCTCCGAGCACCTCCACTATTGGCACATTATCCTCCAAGGCCGGCTGGCCCGCAAGCGCTGTAAAAAGCCAACTCACGGAGCAATTTTCCTCCCTTCTCCTCCCTCTGCGGCCTTCGGTCAGGTTTCCAGCAGAGCTGGGCCTGAGCTGCATCCTGGGCCTGGAAACCAGCGTCATGCTGGGCCGGTTAAGCGTGAGTTCCCACCACATTCATTTTTGGAGATTCAGCCCTCAACACTGAATCCTCAGCCTGCATCAGTGAGGAAAAAGGCCAGGCGGAGGGGGTGAGGCAGGCACACACAACTACGGATGACAATTTGAGATTGGTGGGACCCCAGGGACCTGACATCAAGAGCTTGCTGTGTAGTGAAATGCTGGAGAGGGTGTGGAGAAAAGGGAACCCTCCTACACTGTTGGTGGGAATGTAAATTGGTGCAGACGCTATGCGAAACAGTACGGAGGTTCCTCAGAAAACTAAAAATAGAGTTGCCATATGATCCAGCAATCCCACTACTGGGCATATATCTGGAGAAAACTCTAATTCAGAAAGATACGTGCAGCCCAGTGTTTACAGCAGCACTATTTATAATAGCCAAGACATGGAAGCAACCTAAATGTCCATCAACAGATGAATGGATAAAGAAAATGTTATATATACACATATATTGATACACACACACACACACACACACACACACACACACACACACACACACAATGGAATACTACTCAGCCATAAAAAAGAATGAATTAATGCCATTTGCAGCAACATGGATGGACCTAGAGATTATCATGCTAAGTGAAGTAAGCCAGACAAAGACAAATATCATATGATATAGCTTATACATGGAATCTAAAAAAATGATATAAATGAACTTATTTACAAAACAGAAATAGACCGACAGACATAGAAAACAAACTTATGGTTACCAAGGGGGAAAAGGGAGGGAGGGATAAATTAGGAGTTTGGGATTAACATATACACACTACTATACATAAAACAGATAACCAACAAGGACCTCCTGTATAGCACAGGAAACAATACTCGGTATTTTGTAATAACCTATAAAGGAAAAGAATCTGAAAAAGAATATATATCTATATGTATACCTGAATCACTTTGCTGCACACCAGAAACTAACACAACATTATAAATCAACTATACTTCAGTTAAAATATGTTTTTAAAAAAGAGCTTGGTGTGTCGTGTAGTCCAGTAAGTGTAGATGTCATCCACCCATTCGTTCATTCATTCATTCATTCATCTCTTCGACAGATGTTGATGATGTGCTTAGAACCCACCAGGCACTTTGGTGCTGGAGGTGTGAGGGGAGAAAACGCAGGCACAGTTCTTGCCCTTCAGAGTTCACAGCCTCCTGAAAGAGACAGACGTTCTCTATGTGCTGACATCTGCTACAACTGAGGAAGTCCCGGGGGCAGTGGGAAAACAGGGGCTGGGGTGCAAGAGGACTTCCTAGAAAAAGCAACCTCTACGTTAAGACCAGCAGGATGAATAAGAATTAGCCAAGGAAAAGAAGCAGGGATGGAAACAGAGGTCCAAGCAGCAGCCCCAGCACGTGCAAAGGCCTGGAGGTGAGACAAGTCTTTGACCGTTTCCACTAAATTTCATCTGGCTCCTCTCCCCGAGCCATGGTGGGTGGCCCATCCCAGCAGCTCCGCCCCCAGCTCCCCCCAGCTCCCAGACCCGGGGAGCCTCCCACTGGCACCTCTAGTGGCTAAGCCCGTATTGGAGACCTTTCCCAGCTGAAGCTCTTGTGTGAAATGTTTTCATATGTTTATTTTTAAGAGGAGATGGGAAGAGAAAAGGGAGTCCTGAAGGTCTTTTACTTTTCAGGAAAAAAATTAATAAATAAATAGAGCCTCAAGAAAAGGGCATGGAAAGGTCTCTGCATCTGTAACCACTGAACAAATTAAAATTAGCTCATTTAATCAGCTCCTAATGTCCCGAGTGGGCCCTGGAACATAGCAAACTTCACAGCAGAAACGCACAGGCCAATGTCAGTTTATCCTACAACAAAGGGATTTTCTAAATAGCACGATCAAAACTCAGCAAAGGCCGGGGAGAGCTGGGGAGACAGAACTCGGCCCCCCAGATCCTGGTGGACCCCCACCTCCCGGCTTCGTCCCTTTGAATGGAATTGTTCTTTTGGCTTTTGTTCTAATTATCTAAACATATGTGTAACTCTGTCCTACAAAGTGTGTTTTAGCCGGCAAAGGAGGTAACGTTAGCCCCTGCCATAAATTCCTGGGGCCCCTGCCCTGAGCCCCACGCCGTCAACACCTCCTCCTTCCCACTACCTCCAGCCTCCCACACATGCACAAACAAACACACATGCAAGACAAACACACCTACACACACTGCAGTCACATACCCACACGGCTCTATACAGGGTCACAGGTCATGCACAGTCACATACACATAGTTATATGTGTACAGTTACAGGCATGCACAATTACATACACACAGTTACTACACCACACACAGGCACACAGCTCTCCAGTTCCTGTCTAACAGCTGGAGGGGGGAGGTGCAGCTCACCAGACCCCCAGGGAGGGCCGCTGTGCACACACCTGAGGTCCAGGCTGGTAACAAGGGCTCTCATTTCCCTGAGGTGGTTTCTCCACTCAACTTGCCACCTGGGCTGTCATTAGGGCAATTGAGGAGGGGGAGCATAAGACCAAGGAAGGGGGCCCCGGGGCCAAGGGGCAAAAGGGCCGGGGTGCATGGTGCCAGGGCGAGCCGGGGCCAGTGGCCACTCCCAGGCCTGGCGGGGAGGCCTGAAGGCAGCTCTTCTGCCAATGCTGAGCTCACCTTCCCGTCCCGCAGCCTCCCAGCCGGCCGACCTGCAGCCCTAGAGTCCTAGGTGCTCAGCCCCACGGGACATAAGCCAGGCTGGTTTCAGATCCTGCCTCCGCCATTCACGAGCTCTGAGACCTCACCTCCTCCTCCATAAAATGGGAAACAGCATCAGCCCCATGGAAACGTCATGCTGATCAAATTGGAGAGTGCCATACACTGTCCAGCACAGAACAAACTAAATCAACCTTTGCCATGGCTTCCCGTTATACACACGGGCGTGGTGGCCCAAGAGGGTGGTCAGACGGTAGGTTAGTGACATAACCAGACGAGAGCTAGTCATTTGCAGCTTTCACTTTCTTACCCAACCCCAATCCCCCAAGTGAGGAAGGGGGAATAAGAAAAAGTAAATCAAAGACATTAAACAGTGACTTCCCTGGTGGCGTAGTGGTTAAGAATCCACCTACCAATGCAGGCGACACGAGTTCAAGCCCTGGTCCGGGAAGATCCACATGCCGTGGAGCACCTAAGCCCATGAGCCACAACTACTGAGCCCGCGTGCAGCAACTACTGAAGCCTGCACGCCTAGAGCCCATGTTCCACAACAAGAGAAGCCAACGCAATGAGAAGCCCGCACACTGCAACAAAGGGTAGCCCCCGCTCGCTGCAACTAGAGAAAGCCCTCGGGCAGCAACGAAGACCCAACGCAGCCAAAAGTAAAATAAAATTTTTTAAAAATTAAAGAGAAACTTAACTGGAAACTTAAAAAGAAAAAAAAAAAGACATTAAACAGGGTGTAAGGAGTAACCAACCAGGACGATGGGAGCTCTGGAAGGCTTCTGACCAGAGTGTGACAACACTTTCCAAATGCCTGCGCCCTCTGAGTTCCACAGCAACACCCTGGGTACATGCAAATGTTATGCCCAAGTCACAGAAATGGAAACTGAGGCTGTCTGCAGCAACAGGCAGAGCTGTCTTGCAAACGAGTCTGCCTGGATCAAGACCGCGTGCTCGTGCCCGGCCCCTTCCCACCACAATGGTTTCTGCCGCCCTGCCCTCCAAACTACAAACTCCTCCCGAAGGATTCCTAGAGGAAACCCACACCTGAGGATCATCTCCAGCATGCAGCTCCTGGGACTGCAAGAGCCTCAGGCCACTCAACCCAACCCAGAACCAGGAGGGCAGCCCTTCCCCACAGTGGCTCACAAAGGCCTCAATACCCCAAACCTCCCCATGTCGAGGAGGGGGTCGGGAAGGGCCCTCTCACATTTCACAGACTTGGAAACTGAGGCCCAGAAGTGGTGGGGGTGGGAGACTCAAGCTGCCACAGCTCCCAGGTGGCTTCCAATGGGAGCTGAGTCTGCAAGTCTGGAGTCCTCCCATCCTCCCAGCCCAGCCCTCACCAGGGCAGCACTTCTCCTCAGATCTGTCCTATAGGCTGCAAACCTGGACCCCCAGGGAGTGTTCAGAAAAGGGACCTGGATATGGGTTCCAGCCAGCAGGTTCCACTGGATTGATAGTGGCTGTGACCAGTCCTATTTATGGATCCCCTTCTCCATCTGATTGGCGGGGCCTAAGTTGTCCCCCTAGCTCCCTGAGACCAGTCAGGTGGCAGGAGACCAGAGCCACCTGAGGCACCCTCAGTATGGGCAGGGAAACCTGGGAAACAAGCTCCTTTGCTAAGTCACCAATCCCACAGATTGGATCCTACAGATCCCACATCCTGCAGGCTCCCCCACCCCTGCCCCCAACAAGCACCAGGCCACCCAGGAGGAAAGAAGCATGGGCAGTGGAGGTCAAATGCGTGGGCTCGGGTTGAATCTTGGCTCTGCCACATACATGCTGTGTGACCTGGGGAAAGTGATCTCCCCTCTCTGAGCCCTTCTTCTTTTAGACCCAGCAGGACAGTTGTCCCCACAGACTCCCCTCAGGCTCATACTCCCCTCAGCTGTCCCTGAACCAAGCCCAGCAGGCAGTTGACGAGGCGGCCCAGAGCATGTGGCCCGGCCAGAGAGACACAGGAAGATACAGGCTCCCTTTACAGGGTCTGGACCCAGGAGGCAGGAGTTGGACCCGGATGCCCCTCAGAGAGCCCCAGACTTCACTCTCTTACAATAAGGATTCAGAAGAGAACCACAAGGGAAAAAAATAGTTGGCAGTCTTGCCCCCATCCGCCACCGTGTCACGCCACACACACAGACCCGGCTGGTCTTGCCTCCCGCTCCTAGGCCATGTGGCCCTACACTCTTCCCTGCACTGAGCCTCAGTTTCCACTCACTGGGCTCTGCTCACCTCACAGGGCCGCAGTGAGGGTCAGAGGAGAATAATGCCCTTGCAGATGCTCTGTAAACTGCCAAGTGCCAGGGCCACAGGTGGCATCACTGGGAACACGTGGGACAGGAAGGCAGGAGACGCCAAGGACAGGCACAACCTTCCCGCCCCCCTAAATCTGGGCTGTGGCCACAACAGGAGAAGAGGCCCATGCTGGGGCTGGATGGTCCCTCCAGGGCCCAAAGAGCAGGCAGAATGCAGGCAGTGGTTGCTCCAGCTGTTTGCCTCTGTCTTGGCCAGCACGGAGAGATGTGGCCACCCAGCGCAGCAGATAGCACATAGTAGGTGTCGGCAACTGGTTGATGTCAGGGTTTTCCCAGCCCCCAACCCTCAGACAACCTGCTTCTGCACAAGAGACCGGTGTAGATGCCCACAGATCACAGTCCGAAAACGATGGCCCCTGTAAAGAAAGAAGACGTATCTGCACTCGTCCATGCTCAGGCATCAGACCCTTTGGGCTGTGGCCCAGGATGGATTGGGGGGGCTGGTCTGCCCACTTCACAGGCCACCAGGGACACCCCTACCTGCCTGACTCCACCAGCAGAGAGGTTCATGTGCAGGAAAGCACCCGGCTGGGGGGACAAGAGTCCGGGCCCTGAATTCCAGTCCTGTCTCACTCCGTGCCCTGTGCCATCTCCAACAAGGATCCTCCTGTCTCTGAGACTCGGTTTCCCCAAATGCTCCAGCTCCCTCTGCCTCAAAAGCCACGAAACTAGTAAAACGGCACACTGCCTCGCTCTGAGCCGATGTAGGCTACTATTAATCGGAAGCAGGGATTTTCTTAATTGCTGGGTTTTACAACCCAAACAGAAGAGATAAAGTACAGCTAGTTGACAACGCTGGCTTGAGGCAAGACAGTTAAAGCATCTTTTGGGTCTGGGGGGAGGGGGAGCTCTCTGAAAAGCTGGTGCGGTGTGAGTGGACTGCACCTGGAGCACAGAGCAGAGGCCTGCCCCCTGAGAAATGTTCAGCTCCCTTAGGGAGTAAGGCCAGAAACACTGGGGGGCCGCGCATCTCAGAGGCAAGAGGGAAGAGACATGGGGACCTATGTATATGTATAACTGATTCACTTTGTTATAAAGCAGAAACTAACACACCATTGTAAAGCAATTATACTCCAATAAACATGTTAAAAAAAAAAAAAGAGAGCTTCCCTGGTGGCGCAGTGGTTGAGAGTCCGCCTGCCGATGCGGGGGACGCGGGTTCGTTCCCCGGTCTGGGAGGATCCCACATGCCGCGGAGCGGCTGGGTCCGTGCGCCATGGCGGCTGGGCCTGCGCGTCCGGAGCCTGTGCTCCGCAACGGGAGAGGCCACAGCGGTGAGAAGCCCGCGTACCGCAAAAAAAAAAAAAAAAAAAGACATGTCTTATCGGGCAGTAAAAGAGAAACATATAAATAAAGGGAGGTTAACCTCCAATTTTCCTAATTGCCTTCCTTCGAAGGCACATGAGGTTCCACACCCTGCAGCCCCTTCCGACTGTGGTGTCGGAGCCCACAGGATTCCCACAACTAGGAAGGCCAAGCATCCCTCGTTAGCTGCGCCGGGCCACCCAGGCGGCACTGGAGAAATGGTGTCAGCAGGCATTAGGCAATGTCCCTCCAACACAAGGATGACTGCCCCCTGGGAGAGGCGGAGGGACAAGGTGTGAAGGGGGTTCCTTCTGGCCCTATTCTTGTGGGCAGCTACAGACCTGGCAGCAGCCACCTCCACACCAGACACAAACCACGGGCATGGAATCCAGCGGCCAACTCCCGGGGCCGGGTCAAGAGCTGGCCCTTCTTCCGCATCCCAAGCACCAATCAACCTGCTACGGGGCATCCCATCTCCTGCCCAGGAGGAGTGGCAGAAGTGTGCCTGCACGAAGGCACCTGCCACGCCGGGACGGCCGAGAGGGAGAGGAAGGAAGGAAAGGGTAGAGATGGGTCAGCGATGTTCCGGCTGAAGAGCGTCAGCTCCGCCTGACGCCTACTGAGCACCATTCTGTGTGCGGTACCCTTCACGCCTTGCATATGCCAGTCCACAATCCCCTACCCTAAACCCTCGAAGCCAGATATGTTCCAGAATCCAGACTTTTTCAGCTTCTAGAAAAGTAATATCATGTCTTTCCTTGGTATTCGGGAACACCTCAGAAGCAATCAAGCATATTGATACTTCTGCAGCACAACATAATTCACCAACATGAATTAAACAAACACTATAAATGGCTTCGCATCAGCCAGGTCAAATTTTACTGCCAAATGAGTTACCCAAAAAAAAAAAAAAAAAAAAACTTTCCGGTTGCAGGCTTTCTGGAAGCCAGAATAGTGAATAAGGGATTATGGACCTATATTGTCTCTTTAATCTTCCTGGCGACACTGTGGGGAGATATTGTTGCCATTCCTCCTTTCCAGAAGAGGAAAGTGAGGCACAGAGAAGTGAAGAAGTAATTTCCCTGCAGTCGCGTAGCACATAAGTAGGGGAGCCCCACAGCCGTCTGGCCTGAGGGTCTGTCCTCCCCACCCCAGGAGGTCCTGAGCAAAGTACTGAACCGCAGTTTTAAAGCTTCCTGAAAAAAACACTCAAGCATCTGTGAAGGTCCCCAGTGTCCACAGTCCACCACCACCCCTCCCCCGGCCAACGTGTGCGGTATTCCGGCTAACCCCACCAGGAGGCGCCCTACCTGGAGGCTACCCAGACCCTGGTGGCATCCCCACACCTCCCAGGGTCCTTGCCAGAGCCCAGAAGCCCAGGGGCAGGTTTCTACCAGCAGGTGAGGCTCCCCACCCCGTCCTGGTGCCCAGGTAATTACTCCCCACCTGACACATTCTGCACAGATTATTTTACCTACAGCAAATATGCTAAACACATCTCCTGCCTGGGAGAAACGGGCCGTGGGGTAATCCCATTTGACAGAGACCAGGGCTTCCAGCAGGATGCCCAGAGGGCAGGGACCCCATCTCTTCCAAAAGACGTGGGAATCCCACAACTCCTCAGGTATACCCCTGGTCATCTCCGACTTCTCTTTCTCGGCAACTTTTTTCAGCTGCAGGGAAAGATTGCTGCACAGGCAAAATCCTGATGCTCCATTACCAAATAATTACCTGATAATTTTGTAGGCATTAAGACACTCCCACCAGCGCGAGCGGCGGTGTCCAGCCCGAACAGAAGCCGCCCTGGACTGTGAGTGCTTGTTAAAAAGAACTCCAGCGTTGAGAAAAACCTCCAGCTGAAGTGCTGGCCCATTCTTTCTCTGCTCTGATTTCTAATTAAAAATTAAAGCAGGCACCTTTCTTCAGAAATCCAATTAGAGAGGAACATCAAACTGATGGGCCAAAGCATGCACATGTGTGCACATACATATGGGTACACGTGTGTGGACTTATGCACACACATACACATATGCATGCACAAACTCTCCTTCCTGCCTTGGCTGCAAATCCCAATCCAGCCTACCGTTCAATCACCATCAGTGAGGACTCACCAATTTCTGGGCACAGCATGTGACCAAGAAGAAGAAACCCAGAGCCCGTGCCTTCAGGAGCTTATTCTCTAGAGGAGGCTGAGATAAGGGCACAAGACAAGGCAGACCATGGTGGGACCATAACAGGGGCCCCGTCAGGCAGGAAGCTCAAGTCTGGCTGGCTGATCTGGGACGCCGCCATGGGGCAGAAAGACCTTGTGCTGGGTCTTCATTTATGGGGAAAAAATAAAAAGCCAAGGAGCAGGTAGACAGAACATTCTGGGCAGAGGAAGTAGTTAGGTTAAAGGCAAGAAAAGACAGCCGCATGAGAATGGAAGTTATTCAGATAGATAGGTAGATAGATGGATAGATAGATAGATAGGTAGACGTAGATATAATGGGAGTTCTATTACTTGCACTTTTAACCTATGTGAATTTAGCTATGCATTCAGCAAAAAGACAGAAATAATTATTGAAATGGTGCCTGTGATTCCATGCTATTTCCCTCCATGAGCAGGTGCCCAGGAAGAGTTGAGCTGAACTCTTCCTTCCATCGGTTTATGTCCCATCAGCCTCTCATACTGCGAGCGTATCAGTGTGCCCACAGGACTGCTGGTGTGTGTGTGCCAAGTACACAGAGTGCCCTCGGCTGGGTAGCAGCCCAGTTTACGTCTCCGACAAGCGTCAGTGGTCCTGGCCATGTGTATATGGTGAGTTGCAGCCGAGATGCATACAGTGCATCATCCCACTTTACAAGTAAGGAGAGCGAGGCTCTCTCAGCGGGTGACGTCACTCTGTTGGAATCACAAAGTCAGCAAGGGGCAGAGCCTACATCTGACCCCAGGCAGTGCAGCCCCAGAGTCCAATCCCTGGACCACTAGACAGGAGAGAGACGTGAATAAAGTGGTATTTCAGCAAAATCATCAGGCAGCCGCCCTTGAGTGGACTGGGACAAAGTGAAAGCAAAGACCAGACACCCAGGGAAGCACCCCACCCTGGAGGGGCCAAGGGGTGGACTGTAGGCCTCAGAACAGACTGGATGGCAGAGAGGGGGAGGTCTGAGGGGAAGTCTAGCATTTAAATGCAGAGATTTTCCTCAGTAAACTCCAACCTGTGAGCTACTGGTGGCCAATCTGTCTTAGGAAGGGACCACTCCAGTCCTTCCCCTCCAGCCATCCCCACCCCTTCCCCACCTCTCTCTTGATGGGAGAAAACACTACCATCCCAAGAAACCCTGGGAAGATGATCCTTCCCCACCACCCAGATGGACAGGATGGTGGGGAGACAACTTAGAATGGTTCCAGGCAGAGGGTGAGGTGTGCACACCTGTGGTGTGAGTATTCACCTTCCCCTGAAATAATGCCATGCATTTCCTCATGCCAGCATTACAGGGTCATGGAAAGAGTACAGAAACAAAGTCAAAATTTCCAGCTGGTGTAGTAACTTGCTGTGTGACCCTGGAGACATCACTTAGCCTCTCTGAGCCTTGGTTGCCTTTACCTGTTGAGTCACACATGCAATAAGCATGTACACAGGCCCCATTATGTGCCAGTTGCTGGGCTGGGAATAGAGAGGACAGTCAGTCCTACATGGCTCATGGGTCCAAAACATGGGTCCATTGTGCTGGATACAATGTCAGGAGTTTCATGTCCCCACCCATGTGCTGGAACCATTACCCTGGTCATCTCTGTTTAGATGGGGTACAGAGGAGTCCTGGGAATTCTAGAAAGTTCAGCCACTCCCAGAATGCCCTCTCTGCTGGGCCAATGACCAGCAGCAGGGGCAGCCTGCCATCTCACCACTCCATGGTGCCATCAGCCGGGACTGGACATGTGGAAACTCGGGAGCCTGGCTGCCACGGCCTCCGCCACCATGGCTGCCATCGCCCCACCCCCCCTCCAGCTGCCTTTGCGCCTGCTGCCACCGCTGCTCATTTCCAGGCAAATGTTCTAGTTAATTAAAACACACCCAAGTGCTCACACGCACATGAAGCCAAGCTACAAAATCTGCTCTACCCAACAGCAGCTTCTCTTCTCCAGCCTGGGATCCATACAGGCAAGGGAGGTTTCCAAAGCTGTTGCTATTGGCATCAAGGCTTTGCTTGTACGATCCTACTGGGCACACACACTTGCACGCAAGGCATGTGCAGGTGCACACGTGTTCGTGCACACATACATTCATGGCTGCTCCACACAAATGTGTGTGCAGGTATACGACACACATATACCTATGTACGTGAGCACGCACACAGTCACATATACATGCACACATACCCCAGTGCTCCCTCCTCCAGGAAGTCTTCTCCAGCTACATTGGCCCTCCAGCTTATAACATCAGCCACAGTTAGTAAATAAACACTCAGAGCAGGAGGGAATGAGAATGAACTGATAAATGAATCGATTGATCGTTGATGCCGAGAGCCATCGGGAACAGCACAGCTCTGGCCCCGAGTCCCGTTTGGGTGCCCTCTGGATCAGGAGACTACACTAAATTCCCCAGGGAATGGAAAGTGCAGGAAGGTGCGACCTCCTGCCCTTCCACTTACACTGCGGAGCTCTGCCAGGCACTCACCGGGATCTGTGCACATGCATGTGAGTGTGCACCTGTGACGTGTACTGTGCATGTGACCAGAAAACTCACCTTCCCAGATCTGGACATCCATAACAACCAGGCGCTGGCAAGAGAGAGATCTGACCATCAAGGCCAGGAGATGGAAAGCAATTCCCTTCAGTGGGATCCGGCTCCCAGAAAGGAAGCAAGAGTATCTGGCGATCCATGGGACTTCCTGGCATTCTGGGCCTAAAATGGGTACATAGCCGTCACAAGGCAGGTGACTCCAGATGACAAAACAGCCAGGATGAAGCAGCTAACAATCCTGCCCCAGCAAGCCTTTCTAGCACATTCCAAGTCCACCAAGACCACCTTGCTGGTAGGAACCAGGAACAATCATGTTCTTGATGAGGGTTTGACAGTCATGCAAGATTCGGCCACTTAGAGCCCTGGATGAGGCCCAGCAAGGATTTCTGTTCACAGAGATGGGGGCAGCTGTGCTGGGTACCTCAAATCACATCGCATAGACCATCTAACTCATGCCGTGGGGCTGGCGAAGCTCTCTGCAGAGAGCAAAAGACATGGCTTTTGAAAGGATGCTTGGAAAGGAGTGAAGACAGTGGCCCAGCAGTCACCTCAGTCACCCACTCAAAATATGGTCCTGGACCAGCAGCTAGGCATCATCTGGGAGTTTATGAGGAATGCAGAATTCCGGGCCCCACCTGGACCCACTGAATCAGAATCTGCATTTTAGCACATTCCACTGGTAACTGTGGTTATCTAAGAATGAAATGAAAATATACTTCTTCCTTTGAATTTATGTGTTTTATTTTTCAAACAGCAACTAAGTTGTCAGGACGTAAATGCTTGTTATTTGCACCTGACTCTTTGAACAAAGGGAGCTATTAGGTATTTCTTTTGGCTTAGGGGTGCCCTGAAAACAATTACAGATACTAAGGCATGTGCAACCAAGAAAGTTGGGAGCCTCTGATGTTTGTATGAGGTGTGGTCTGGGTGACAGGGACACAGCAGAGAAGAAGGCAAAGTCCTGCCTTCATGGGGTTCAAAGTCTGGTGGGGGTGATGGACAGTAACAGGGTAATCAAATGATCCTATGAGATGTTAGGTAACCAGAAGTGAACCAAAAAAATAAAGCAGAGTGAGGTAGCATGTGTGAGCCCTGCCTTCCTGCTCTGTTCCCTCCATGTCACCATGTCCCCATGCCAGACACCTTTCCTCTCTCTCTTCTCACGCCTACACAGCTCATCACCAAGTCCTGTCCATCCTGCATTCAGCCAGGTCTCAAATCTGCCCACCACCTCCCTAGTTTGCTGCCATCACTTGAGTCCAAGCCACCATGGCTGGCAGGTTGCTCGGTTGTTCGGTGGTTCGGTTGGTTGCTTAGTTGCTTGGTTCGGACCACTGCGTTGGCCCCTAACAAGCTTCCCCACGTCCAGTCCAATCCAGACACAGATCTCGAGGGCTCTTTGCAGAGCACAGATCTACTCACATCACCGCCCTGCTTAAAATCCCCTTGAGACCTTCCCATTGCTCCAAGTCAAGTCCCAAATCTGCCCCACAGGCCCAAAGTCATCTTTCCCTTGGTCAACACACAACTTCTCCAACCTTGGAATCGGATTGGACCCGCCATCCTCATTTCTTTTTCCATATTGATTTTCACCTAGTACCTGCTTTTTATCCACAGTAACCACTGAAAGCCCAGCTTTGCAAAGATGTGATGTCATCAAAAAGGAATATAGAGTGATCTAATGTTGAAATGGTGGGCAACCTCAAGCTAATAGCTCACATCATGTCCAACAGATGTTGAGTATTGCTGTGTTCCCTTGAAAATTTAAAATACGTCACAAAACTCTTGACAGATTAGCTGTGCCTTAGCGCACAGTTTGGGGAGACCAACTTATTGAATGAATGGATGGATGAATAAATGAATGAGGTGCATTATGAGAATCTGATATGAGACACAAAATTCAATCCTCACTCCATACAAATGTTCACAGATGCCTGTGAATACTGGTTCAAGAACACCACCCCCAGCTGCTTCAGAGCCCACTGGCTCTCCCTCTGGGTCTCAGTCTTCTCAGCAGTATTCAGGTAAGGAGCCATCAGTATACAGGTCAGGAGCCATCAGTATGCAGGTCTGGAGCCATCTTTCATTTGTAAAAGCACAACCTTTAAGCCAGACAAGTGCCAGTGTCCATCAAGGTCAGTGGGGCGAGACAGGGAGAAATAATTTTCCAAGAAATGTTCATGTCCTCAGCTCCAAGGAACCTCAGAGTTGGGACAACAGGCCTATCCAGTGAGAAAGACAAAAGGCTCCCCAGATTTTGAGAGTCAGGGGTTCAGGCCTCAGGTGAGCGAAGCAGAAAAACCACGTGGGGGACTTGGTACAAGTAGGAAGGGAGGCGAATAACGAAGGGCGGGTTTGGGGGAAACGACCATGCACAAAAGGCCTCCTTTGTCTTGAGCAGTGGCAGCAGCTGCGCTAGCTTGGGGAAAATGAAATCCACCAGCATTCAGACTAAGCCGTTCCCAAGTTTAAGTGGAAAAGAGACATGGGTTCTCTTTCGGCACCTTCTTTCCCCCTGGGCAGCAGAGCTTTTGTGCTTTTGAGGGTGGAGAGAGGGAAGAAAAAACTCGTGTATATTAACATTGTCAAGTTCACGTCAGCGACAGACATCATAAAGCAAACGGGGCAGATTTACAAACCTTGGTGTTGGAAGGACGGACGGGGAGATTGAAGGGCAGGGTGCGTGCAGCAAAGCAGAGTCTAATGAGACCTCAGACCAGATCCTTTCACCGCAGATGTCAGGGACCTCAAAGTGACGGCTCCCCGGCCCGGCGTGCAGTGAGAGAAGCCCGTGGGCACGCCCAACCCCATGGCCTCTGCCACCACCTGCAAGTGCCTGCCTACGGTTCCTGAAGGTTGTGAGGGTCGTGAGCTGGGCCTTCTGGCCTCCACACGTTGTCAGAATCCTTTCTGTACCCAACACAGCACCCCCCCAGCACCCCCTCCATCTCTGCCCACAGCTCTCTCCTCCTTTCCCCCCCGCCCCCTCCATTCCCCTCCAGTTTCTCAAGGTGGGGGACCACTTCCTCTTCCCTTGTCTGCCTGCTTTCATCCCATGTCCTTTCCTCTTCACCCGCAGAGGGTCTGTCCCACCTCCCTGCCTGCTCCCCCCCACCCATTCCCTTATCCTGCCCCTCCTTCTCTCCATCACCCTTCCCCACCCCACTCCCAGGGCCCCTCTCTCCACCAAGGAGAAAGGAGCCAGGGAACGGACGGGGCTGCTGGGGCTCGCTGCGAGCTCACGGGGCTGGCCGAGCACATCCGATCCCACCTGCTCAGGGGCGAAGGCTGGGCCGGTGCACAGAAGGCCCAGCCACAGGGAACAGCCTAGGGCTGCCAGAGCCTCCCAGGCCATACGTGCCCAGCCAGGGTCTGGAGCAACAGCGAGGCCTGAGAATCCCCCTCCCCTCCCTCTGTAGCTACTGCCCCGGCCTGGAATCCCAGGAGGGGCATTGCATCTGGCCAGAACAGAATTTCTGACAGATGGGATGTCGCTGAGCATGGCAGGAGGGCCTGAGAGATGGGAGGAGAAGAGAGAGCCAGGCTTATGGGGGTGCTGAGCTGGCGGAAGCCATAGGGGTTGGTCATGGACAGCATGAACTCTGAGAGAGGGTGGCCAGGCTCAAATCCCAACTCCATCGCCTCCTGGCTGCGTGGCCTTGGGCAAATTAGAACTTCTCTGGGCCTCAGTTTCCTCATCTGGAAAATGGGAATGAGGTCACGATGCCCACCCCACAGGGATGTGGTGATGGTGAGATGAGATGTTGTATGTCATAAGCGCTCCATAAACAGCAGTTATTACGTTGTAATGACAATGATTACAGCTGTGCCCAGCGCTGGTGGCTCTGAGTAGGTGTTAGGACTTCAGCACAGTGGCCATCTAGGAAACACCCCCACCCGGGACTCCCATCCCAGGATCCCGACCCCGGCATGTGTCAGGCAAGGGAGGGTCAGGGCTGAGGACGCACCCAACAGCTTGTCTACCCGCTTCTGACCCTGATAAGGAAGGGGCCCCTCTCCAGGCTACAGAGCTTTAGTGCCCGGAGGACCAGGGAATCTCCCTGGCCATCCATCTGTATTCTCCAATTATAATCTTGTGGACAGGACCAGAGGGGTGCTGCCCAGCGCCTGCCACTAACTTTGCTATCTGACTTCTGGCTCAACAGTACTGACTGGGCTCTCCCGTGTGCCCCCACTGGAGTAGTGAGTGGTGGTCTCGGCCGAGGTGGCCCCTCACGGAGCTGACCATGTCATGCGGGAGACAGACAATGATCAGAAAATTACACCAAATACATGTAAAACCTGTTTCACTTACTGCACGCTTATTTTAAAGCTGGGGTGAGAGCTACAAGGAAGAACTTAGCATAAGTAGTATATTCTTATACTTAATACTCATTCTTAACATAAGTACATTCCTTCTTTGGAATCCCAAATCTTGGAGTTTCAGAGGTGGGGGAGATCCACCATCATCTTTAGACAGGGAAACTGATGCCCAGGGGACAAAGGGCCAAGTTCACTCACAGCCACCCAGTGGCAACCCAGGGCTAGAACTCAGTTCTCCTGACCCCAGACTCAGAGTTCTTTCCTCTCCGCCACAAGGCACACTGAAAACAGTCCCCTCGAGGAGACCAGGGTCCAAAAGGAAACTCGGAAGAAGAAAGGCCTCCTGTGAAATTCCAATGTGCCAGGCATGACGCCAGCACTTTATCCACACCTCATGCTGGATCCTCACGTGGTCGCTAGGAGCAGCTGTACGGACCACGGACTCTGGAGGCAGGTGAGACCATGAACTCACTGGGCAAAGGCGCAGAGTATGTTAGGTCCCCGCAGGTTGTAATCCTGCAATCCCACGTGTGCATGGATAAGGACCAAGAGAAAGGACGTAAACAGGAAAATAGGGTGTTTTGAAAAAAAAATCCTCGTTATCCAAATTCTACTAACTGCTGTCTTTGATTCATCTATTGAGTTCTCAGGTTGTCAAACTATAATAACATGGCCAGATATAGCAGGGATAATTAGATTCTCGAACTGCCGTGGGGAAAATCAAGGGGACATTTATAAACTATCATGAGGAAGTTCATGCCATTCATTAGCCCAAAGGTTGGATGGTGAGAGAATAGGGCAGGGATGAAAAGACCCCAGGCTACGAGCCAGAAAGCCATCTTACGTAGTGGTACATATGCCTCCCCATTGCCAGCTCAGACCCGGTCGCATTTCGCTTGGAAAGCCTGCTTCCAGGACGAGGATGAAGAAAGGGGAAGCTGAGTCCCCCAAGGTGACACCAGGTTCCTCGACCCCAAGCAGCAAATCTAGGGGAGCCGTCCTGGACCGACAGTAGAAATCCAGGTCCTGAGGAGTATGGAGCCCACCTGGGAGCCCTGTCTTCCCAGAAGAACCCCCTATGCAGAAGTCCTCCCCAACCTGAACCGCTTCTAGGCCCCTCCATCCAGGCTAAGCAGGAACCACTCACCCCCGTCCAACCCAGCTGCAAGCGGGAGCTGCCGAAGACAGGGGGTCATAAATGAACAGGCCCTGTCAGGCGGGGGTGTCTGAGGGCTGGCCGCCAGGCTCTGCACACACCAGGCAAAGAGATTTGTGGACGGCAGGTGGAAATATACAGCCCTCCCACGTCAGCCCAGAAAGGCAGGGGCACACGCGCCATGCACACAGCTGCTGGCCATCCAGAGGATTTACAACGGAACAACGATGCTGGACAGGCTACCTCCATCTGGGCATCAGGCAGCCCAGCCAGGTACGCAAGCCCAAAGGCTGGCAGGGGGTCTCCCTCCAGAAGGTAGAGAAGGTGGAGCTCAGGGAAAATCTTCAAGGATCGGGCAGCTGCCAATCCCAACATGTATTAACTGCTCTGCGGTCTCACAGAGCTGGTCCCCTCACCATAGGCTAGGTGTGTGACAGGGCCGGGTGGGCCCAGCTGGGGATGGTGCAGGGGACGCCCTGTCCTCACGCAGGGGAGGGGTGTCTTCGGGGCTGAACAGCAGCCAGGCTGGGGCTCCTCGAGCTCGAGCCCCACTGTCCTCACCAGATTTGCCCAGGCCCCTACCCAGCCCAGGGCTGTCAGAACAGGGGAAGGATTTCTCCACTCAATTCATTCTTCCTCCAGGCCTCCCCACTTCGGGGAAGACCTCTCTGCTCACCTCGATACCCAAGCCAGAAAGCCGTGGGTCATCCTGGCACCACACTCCCTTGCCGCCAATACTGAATCCATCTCCTAGTCCTGTCAATTTCGCCACCAAAACGAACAGCTCTCCAACTCGCCCTCTGCTCTCCACCCCCACTGCCTGCGCCATCCCCTCGGCTTCCCCGCCCAGCCCACACCCACCCTCCTCAGAGCAATCCAAAGAGAAAATCTGATGATGCTGAGACCCCCCCCAGAGCTCCACCTTGGCCCACGAGGCCCTGGAGGGCCTGGTCCCCACAGTGCACCCCCTTGCTCAGCAGGCTCCCAAGACTGCCTGCTGACAGCCCCCCAATTTGCCAAAAAGCCTCCTGCCTTGGGGTCTTTGAACACTCTCTGGACTACCATCCCCCATTATTTCTATTCATCATTCCACCTTCATTTTCTTTTTCTTTCTTTAAATTAATTTTTATTGGAGTATAGTTGTTTTACATCATTTTCAACATCAGTTACTGGGAAAAGCCTTTGCTTGTCTCGCACGCCTTACACTCTTCCTTCCGGATATATATCCTCTGATGATATATGTAGTTATGCGGGGATTTGTCAATTGTCCTTCTCCCCATGACCCACTGTATGGCCAGCGCCCAGCACATAGCCTGGCACACGGTAGGCACTCAATAAATATCTAGTGAAGCATCCAGTGCGTGAAAATCCTGGTATCCTGGAGCCTGGGGTAGATGGGCAGGAAGGTTGGCCTCAGACCTTCCCAGGAATGAACCATTAGCACCGCCCAAAGGACGAGGCAGTTCTCACAGGGACCTGTCCCCGTGGCGGCAGGATGGGTCCATGCCCTCATGAACACCAAGCATTCAGTGGAGGTGACAGGTGGCCTCAGACATCAGGTGCAGAACTCTTCCAGCCCAGCAGAATTCATTGCCAGGAAGGCCTTTGCGTCCACCTAGGAGCTGCTCGCTTTCGGGTCACGGGCCTTCCCAGTCTGCCCCAGGCAGGGGCTGCAGAGCACGGGCCCTCCGGACCCTCCTGCTGCCCCCCGCCTTGCTCTGGCAGCCCAGGGACCCCCTCACTCCCTCCACACGCAGAGCTTTCCCAGCTCCCAACCACTGCCAGCACTGTCCTCTGACCAAGAAAGTCTTCTTCCTTCTCATCTCTTCTGAGAGATTGCCCCTCAAGACCCGAATTTCTGGCTTCTCATGGAAATCTGGAAGCTTGGGCAACCCCAGATCCAGCCTCCAGCAAGGCAGCTGATGACAGGAACTGAGGAGCGGCTGTTCCCCTTAGCAGGCACGTGATCTCCATCACCCAGCCCCACCCCGGCCCTCACCTGCCTGACCCCTAGCATCATCTGAGCCTGTGGTTCCTGCAGCAGCCACGCACATCCCCATCACAGACCTGGACCACGGGCTTCTAATCACCAAGGCCTCGTCCTCTCACTTCTGTCCATCCCACAGGGCCCTCTGCCGGGAGGTCCTCCAAGTTTGCTCAGGAGATGAGGGTCAGGAAAGGACGTGCAAACGGATCAGACTCTGACACCCGCCCCTCTGCCTCCCACCTCCCGTCATCTGGCCAGACGTCTCCATTTTATCCCGGCTACCTGAGTTACCAGTTCACATACCTCCTGCTGTGGCCTGTCCCTTATAGTTTATTAACATCCACTAATAAACAGTGTGCAGGCCTCCCACGATGCCGCCAAGAAAAGCCCGGCTCTGCGCGCTGAGCCTTCCCTGTCCTGCTTGCTCTCGGCACATCTTTGGCCATAAGGGAACAATTAGGAAAAACTCCCTTCAGGTTATATTTAGAAAGGGGTGGAGGGGAAAGGCTTCCTCTAGTAATTTTCATTCAGTTGCACACGACTGCCTGTCCCCACCTACCCCCAGGCCAGCACCACGGGGCAGGCAACCGCCTCTCCCCAAACATGGGTTAAAATCAAGCCCAGCCTCTGCCAGGCCCTGATTATGCCCGCGTTTAAAAATAAGATGTGAAAGATGCATTATGTAAGACCTGTAACACTCTCCTGCCCACCTCCGACTCTGGAATCAAAGATCATCGTTTCTGCCATCAAAAAAGAATGAAAGAAAGGCAGGAACAATGAAAATAGCCGCCCAACATGAGCCAGATCAAAGACGTGGGCACAGAAAATGAGGAACCAGGGGGGCCTTTAATTACTGCCTGCATCCTCCGAGTCATGTGGCGAGAGGGGAGAAGAAAAGTTTTGAAGGCCACCAGGTTCCATCCTGCTGCGGCTCCTGTTTCCACCGCCAGCACCAGTTCCCGACAAACTCACGCCTTTCATTTTCCTCCCTTTTTTCCCTCCTTTTTCTCTGCCCCCCACATGCCAGACAGGACTCCCAGACTCCCCAGTGCTCGCCGTCCACCAGCAGCGAGAGCTCAAAGGGGCTCCTCGGAGACCCCGAAGAGGGGACGCAGCCCCCCCCACCCCGCCTCGGAAGGCTGGAGGCCGGGTGGGCTCAGCCCCCAGCAGCAGAGGGGCTCAGGGAGGGACCCCGGGACCCACCATGGGAGCCGTTGCCGCAGACCACACCGACTTTTTTTTTTTTTTTTTTTTTTTTGCAAGTCTCCCTGGTTGAGAGGAGAAAAAAAACTCTTCAAATTCACATTGGGCAGGGCTCCGTGGGGCAGCAGATCAAACCTGAGGACCGGCTGTTTGAGCTCAGCGGCAGAAAAAAGGATTGCCCAGGGACTGAGCTTAAGTAGAAGCTGGATTAAACTTCAAACGCAAACTCCCCCTTTTTCTACACAGCAGACAGTCATGGCTAATATTGCAATATGGACTCAGAAAATGCATTACAAATAACTTACTCTGGACCCGGACTTGGGCCTTTTGTATCAAGGGGAGGAGCCAGGGAGATAATTGCAACAGAAAAGACACATGGGAGCCCGCCCTCTTGCTTGGTGGAGGGAAGTCCGTCAGTTTGGGGCCCAGGAGGCTGACAGCCGGTCTGCATTCAAAGATGCCTTGCTGGCCAGCCAGGCGGCTCCCCCGGAGGCTGGATGAGGCTTGGGTCTTCCCCACGTATGAGAATCCAGGTATATTTCATAGATGAAGAAATGCCAGGACAGGGTGGCAAAAGCACTGACACTCTTAAAGCATGTACTCAAACAATGGGGTATAATTGTGTTCTTCACGTGATAAATGAGTGACTCACTGAAACAGAAAAAAACTTACAGATTCACAGGTGATGTGGATGGGAGCAGAAGACAGGTTTAAGTTGTAGGATTTTCTTCTTTCAACACCTTCAGGGTAGCCCTGTGGCCCCTGGGGGGTCGGGAGCCTGGCGATGGCTGGGCTCCAGACACCAGGATGAGCCTGTGCTGGGCTGGGACAGGCCAGCCCTAACTGGGCTCCTGCAGCCAGCACCCCGAGGGACCTCCTGGCTGTGAAAGCAGGTACAAAATGAGGACCTGGAGGCCTGGGTGCAGGATGAGGGGCATTTGTTCCTGTTCGTGGGTGGTGGCTCAGGACACGGGTCCCAGATGGTATTGTATAATAAAGAATTTGGGCAAGGATACGCTGCTTTCCTAGAGTATTTTCAGAAATTCCCAAAGCCCACCTCCCTAGGATGACTCCTCCCTGTCGCCTGCAGGGGTTCGGAGGTGCCCACCATATCAGTGAGATGGAGAAGACCCGGTACCTCTCCCTTCACTCCAGAGCGCCCTGGAAGAGGCCAGTAGTCCCTAAGAGTGAGCTACCTCCATGTGGCACACAGGGGGGTCCCAAAGGCATGTGGCACCACTGCTGACATCTTCACATAACTTTACAAAGGGCAGCAACAGGCTAGGATGTCACCAGAGGAGGTGGCCAGCTAGAGATGGGTCTGTGAGGAGCAGCTGGGAAGGCTGTCCTTCCCCAGACAGAAAAACCAGGGCGGGTCCTCCCTCACAATGGCCACATCTCTGGACCCACAAGGCCCCACAGGCTCCTGGGGCAGTGATCCAGCTCGGCCACAAGTGATCACAGCTCAGCCTCAAGAGCCAAAGGCTTGTGGGTGGCACCTCTCCAGGGTCCACCCAGGCACTGCAGCCTGGGCTGCTTCGTGCGGGTCCACCCACCACCCACCAGGGAAAGCTCCCTCATCTACACACCTTACCCCACCCCCTCTGATCCCTTTGGGGTGTCCTGTTCCAGGCCAAAGGAAACAGAACCACCATTCACTGACTGCAGCCCCAGTGTGCCAGGTGGTCTGCTGGCCCTTCACACACACAACCCCTCTGAATCCCCCATCACCATGCAAGTGAGGCTTCAACGGCCCCATTTCACAGAGGGGTAAATTAAGGCTCATAAATAGGTTAAGTGCTAAAGATCGCAGACTTTGGGCAGAGAAAGAATTTGAACACAAGACTGTCAAGATCTAAATCATCTGCTTTTTTTTCCATGGTGTGGCCTCATCTCCCAAAGATTCTTCAGAGCTGCCACCCCATCACTATTAGAGGGGTGGGACAGGGAGGGTGGGAGGGAGACTCAAGAGGGAGGGGATTTGGGGATATATGTTTACGTATAGCTGATTCGCTCTGTTATACAGCAGAAACTAACACACCATTGTAAAGCAATTACACTCCAATAAAGATGTTAAAAATAATAATAATGATGATGATGATGATGATAATAAATACCTCTCATGAAAAGGGGCTTCCCTGGTGGCGCAGTGGTTGAGAGTCCGCCTGCCGATGCAGGGGACACGGGTTCGTGCCCCGGTCCGGGAAGATCCCACATGCCGTGGAGCGGCTGGGCATGTGAGCCATGGCCGCTGAGCCTGCGCGTCCGGAGCCTGTGCTCCACAACGGGAGAGGCCACAACAGTGAGAGGCCCGCGTACCACAAAAAAAGAAAAAAAAAAAGAAAAGGGGCAGCCCAGAGAGGTTCTGGAGGAGGCAGCAATGAGGTAGTGTTGGGATAAGCAAATGATTTATTCATGCCCCCAACAGAACTCCTGGCAGCGCCAGTCGGAAGCCGTGCCCCTCCCCAGCCCAGGCACATGGACAGCAGCACGAAGCAGCTTTCCCAATGAGAACGGGGCTTGGAGGAGAGGGAGGTGGAGACTGAAACAAGGAGGCCCAGAGAACGGGCCTCTCTGCCTCCCTGCCAGAGCACAGGACGTGTCAGCCACCAACTTGCAAAGGAGGAAAATGGAAAATCAGGGAAGCTTCCTCCCCACGCTCTCCACAGCCCAAGACTGAATTGTGTGCCAGGTCCAGACCCGGAGAAGGCCCAGCAGAACTACAACCAGCTGTGGCCTGGGAGAGCAGCCCAGGTCCACCCTCCCCAGCACGGCCCGGCTAGAGACGGCAGGCTGCAGGGGCGGGGCAGGGGACGCCAGACAGGGGCCAGGAGGGCTTCGGGCAAACTTAATGAACTGCTGCCGGCCAGTTCCTGTCTTGCCAGACGCAGCCCCTGGGGAGTGTGTGGAGACAGGAGGGGCCCCCTCCTCCAGAAGCCAAAGGCTCCAGCCTGAGGCACAGGTATCTGATCAGGGCCATTGATCACTTCCTTCTCGGAAGCAGACCCACTGCTGTTGAACTTTGGGGCTCTGGTCACCAGGAGGGGGCCTGCAGTGGCTGTTCCTTACTGGGGAAGGATCTGGCAAGATCAGGACAGGGACGTCCCTCAGAAAGGAGTGAACACAGCCCATAAAGATATCCTCTGGGTTGATCCACGTACGTATTAAGAGTATGTACTATGGGGCTCCCCTGGTGGCGCAGTGGTTGAGAGTCCGCCTGCCGATGCAGGGGACATGGGTTCGTGCCCCGGTCCGGGAGGATCCCACATGCCGTGGAGCGGCTGGGCCCGTGAGCCATGGCCGCCGAGCCTGCGCGTCCGGAGCCTGTGCTCTGCGGCGGGAGAGGCCACAACAGTGAGAGGCCCGCGTACCGCAAAAACAAGCAAACAAACAACAAGAAAAAGGCGCATGTACTACAAAGAGAAACTCTAGTCTACCAGGGCCCTTGACCTCTCGGCAATTTCTGGTCTCTGAAATTTCCAACTTGTACAAAGAAAATCAGCCACCTTCTGGGTCTCTCCCAGCTGGGAAGACGCTTGAGTGTGTGCAAACATTTCCTCCGTGGGAAAGCACAACTCGGTGGCCAAGAACTTAGGATCTGTGGTCAGACAGGCATGGTGTTCCACCAGGCCCTGGCGCATCTTGGCTGGGTGAGCTTGAGCCAGCTACTGAACATCTCTGGGCCTCAGTTTCTCGATAGGTAAAAATAAAGGATCCTCAAAGGACAGCTCTAAGAGAAACGTTGAGGGTATTAAAAGATGGGGCATCTGAGAAGGGGTCGGCAGGGTGCCTGGCACGAGGTAAGTGTCGGTAAGGAGCCTTGGGATGATTATGGGCTCAAAGACAGGCACAGACTAATTGCTTCGTTTCTCCTGATGCTAAGGAACCAGGCCCTGCTGCCCCACTGCCCCATTTCTTATGCAGAGCGCACTTCACGTGTGAGTAGCCCCACCCATGAGCCGGAAGGGAGAAAATGAAAGGTTTTCTCCTTCCCCATCCTCCCCTCCTTTGGAATCCCGGCAGGCACCCCTGGAGCACAGAGCTAGGGGAAGCGATCCAGCAAGACCACAGCCAGGCCCAAGACTCACAAGGAAGCAAGCCCCAGTGGGCTAGGGAACAGGATCCACTGGACCCGGTGATGCTCACCAAAAACCAACACCTGGACGCACCCTCTCCCAGCCAGAGCGGAGAAGACCTGAAGCCACGCCATCCATCTTGCTGGCAGCAAGCACAGAAGCTAAGGGGACCAGGCACACAGTGGGGAAGGCTCCAGAAAGGGACAAGGAGGGGGCTGAGCAAGGCTAAACTCCTAGGGTATACAACCCCTGACAGGTGGTGGATGCCCACCCACTGGCAACGTGCCAGATGAAAGGCGACTTTCCGATTTTTAGCACATTTTCACATCTATTCTCTTTATGCACTCTCTCTGCAGAAGATATTATTGTCCATGCTGCTTACATGGGAAACAAAGAATTATTAAAGACACCTCAGCCCTGTGCCCATAGCCTAGCACTGTGTCTGGCACATAGTAAGTGCCTAATAAACATTTCTTGAATAAATGAGCAAAAAATAATCATAGAGGGGCTTCCCTGGTGGCGCATGGTTGAGAGTCTGCCTGACAATGCAGGGGACACGGGTTCGAGCCCTGGTCTGGGAAGATCCCGCATGTCGCGGAGCAACTGGCCCCGTGAGCCACAATTACTGAGCCTGCACATCTGGAGCCTGTGCTCCGCAACGAGAGAGGCCGCGATAGTGAGAGGCCCACGCACCGCGATGAGGAGTGGCCCCCACTTGCCGCAACTAGAGAAAGCCCTCGCACAGAAACGAAGAGCCAACACAGCCATAAATTAATTAATTAATTAATTGGTTGATTAATTAATTAATTAATTTTTTTTTTTAAAGGCAAAATTCCTTTAAAAAAAAAATAATCATAGAATCCCTCTGCGAGTTCCCTTATGGGACAGAGACTATGATTTATTTACTTCTTATCTGAGTGCAAGAGCGTTAATGAATAAGAGAGTGAATGAAAACAGTAATAGCTAACATTTATTTAAGTGCCTACTATGTGCCAAGCCAAGCACTGTTCTGAATGCTTTATATGGGTTAACTCATTTGATTCTCATAACAACCCTATGAGGCATGTGTACTATTGTAGGTTCCATTTTACAGATGAGGAAACGAGGCCCGGAGAAGTAAGTAACTTGCCCAACATCACACAGTAAGTAAGAAGCAGAACTGCGGTTAGAACTCAGGCAGCTGGGCTCCAGAGCCTGTGCAATGCATGAAAGAAGTTCAAAGGATGCTTACTGATGACTGAAGTGGGGTGATCCAGGCGTTTTAGCCTGTCCAGGACCCATGCCCACCTTCTGTAAGAACAGCCCTGTCTTCCTTGAGCAAACACCCCTGCTATGTGATTCAGGTACCTCAGGCCTGGCCAAATAGCACTGCATCCCCCAGACCCAGAGACTGGTTTGTGGATGGGCACATGACCAATCTGGGCCAATCAGAGTGAACCCTGAGACTTTCTTACACGGCAGGAAAGAGATGTTCTACCTCAGCAAGCAGGACATGAGGAGGATGTGAGCTCTGCGGGAAGGGGGATGAACTTCCCCTCTCAGGAAGAACCTGGCTGAGAATGAGGCCAACAAGAGGAAAGCAGAGATGAAAATACATGAGCCATGCCTGAAGGTTTATCCCGAAGCCAGTTTGAGATGTGCCTCCATTTCTTGTGACGAATGCCATGGTTCAGTTCAATGGCCCCATTTTGTATATGAGGGCTCAGAACAAGTTGGTGACTTGGTCAAAGTCACACAGTGAGTTAGTATGAAGGCCAAGGCTACAGTCAACTCTCACGGGCACCCCTCTGCCAGTGTCCACTGCATTGTTCCTCCAGATCTGTCTGACACGGGAATCCCACCCTGTTCATTTCTGTGGACTCCTGTTATGAGCATAGGGAATAAGGATGCTTAATATATGAAGGAGGGAGGGAATGGAGAAGGGAGAAGGGGAGATGACTAAACTCCTGAGGTCCAGGACTCCTCTTATCCGTCTCGGCATCACCACGTGCCTGGCAGAGAGTGCGTTCCATTGAGTGGAACAGTGGGTGCCCGTCACAAAGGACAAGTCTTCATTCTGCCAAATGGCTACGGAAAGGGTCCCACTAAAGCTGACTGAGAGGGGCATTTTCAATAGGATTTGATTGTAAAACTCCCAACTGCACATAGGATTTTCTACCTGCAGCCACTTCTCAGAGCACTTTTTTGCCCACATGGCGAAGACAACCAATCTCTGCTCCTCCACCGACGGGATGGCAGACTGTGCTACCTTTGGCGGGCCTTTCCTTTCTGTCTCTTTATACCCCATGCGTTCCCAAGGGTTCAATACCCTACACCTTCCCCTCCCACAAAGGGCACTCCACACACAGGACCCACGATGGCCTCTGAGGGAAGGGAGGGCCTCCCCCCGGGCCTCATCCGTCCGGGAAGGACTCTGATGCTTTCTGGCCAGGGCAGGTACCTGGGCCACAGCAAGGGTAAAGGGAGCGAGGCAGCCAACTTTTGGCTACTCCTAAGAGCTACCTGGGGTAGTGTTAGGAGGGCCTCGGGAAACCCTTGTATTTCCAAGATACAAAATATGGTCCAGTATCGAGTGAAGAAGTGAGTCTCTGCAATTCAGCAAAAGCTGGCAAAATACACCCAGCACCTGCCCGCAGCCCCACACCTGCTGAAGACGGAGAGTGTGGCCCTCAGAGGCACCTCTGGCTCCCATACCCATACGCCACTCACCTGTGGCTCGTACCCCGGCCCTTCCCCTCCCTGGACCCCCTTCCCCAACTCTACACCAGGCAGGTCAGACTAATTATCCCTCAGCAACCCTACAGGGTTTTCTTTTGCTTGGTCATGAAGCAAAAAGAGCACTGGCTCTGGAGTCGAGATTATCTGGACTGGAATCCAGGCCGGAGAACTTTAACAAGAGCACCAGCTCTTGTTTCTTGTGTGCTTACTGTGCACGCTCCAGACCCTCGACGCAGATTTCAATGCATCCTCCCAACACTCGCATGAGGTAGGGACTATTATTAGCCCCATTTTACAGATGAGGAAACTGAGGCATGGAGCTGTTCAGTAAATTAGTAAGAGTCACAGAGTTTGCAAGTGGTGGAGCTGTGTGATCTCTGGCAGGCTTGCTTTGTTTATTTATTATATTTGATATATACGATAAATAATAAATACATATTTGTTTTTTAATAAATAACTATAATAATAAATATTATATTTATTATTTATCCTCTTAGTGTCGCAGTGGACTCATCTGTAAAATGGGACCAAATGCCCAACTCTCAGTGTCACTGTGAGAATTTAAAGCAAGCAGGAAAAGAGCCAAGCGTTGTACCCCAGAAACTGCTCTTTCCCTCCCTCCCTCCCACTTGAAAGACACAGATGCTCATACCTGCTCACATTCCCACCTCACCAGGTAGGCAGAAAAGTCAACAGGCAGTGGGGGGACACCATGCTCTGAATTCAGTAACATATGTCCTCATGCAAGGGATATTATTATCATTGTTATTATTATTATTACTGATTTGAAAGGCATTGATTTAAATAATTGGGCCACATTGAGTTCTGGCTCCAAACACAGACAGTGAAACAAGGCTGCCAGAGAAAGACCCCATACCAAGGGCTCCCCAAGGCGCCAGATTCCAAAACCTGACTCCACTGGCCACATCCTCAAGGTGTTTTTCCACCTCCGGTGGCGGCGGCTTTGGGAGCAGGAGGCCCAGGCCCGCCCGGCCAGGCTGGCCTCTCCCCTCTGCCCCTTTGAAGTGCCCAGCATGGGGTGAGCTGGAAGGAAACCCTGGGCCGCCGAGGCTGTCTGTGGCGGCACCTACCCGCCCCCACCAGGCCCCCTCCCCCTCATTGTGCAGCCTGACTGGGCCTTTGTTGCCGGAGCCCAGGCAGGGGACAGCCAGGGACCTGGCCTCATTATGTGCCTGACCTCAGGCAAGCCCCCTCCTCCCCAGGGTGGAAGGTTAACGTGGCTGCCCGCCATGCAGGCCTGGGCCTCCGGGAGGCCTCCTTCCAGGGACAAAGGACCAGCCCCCTTCCTCCTCTCCAGGCCCCAAAACAGCTGCCGGCCTGCAGAGCCCATTCAGGAGAGGAGCTGAGGGGCCTGGAGGCGTGCTGGCCCAGGCTTTGATGGCTCAGAAGTCACCAGGGGGCCTCCTTTCCAAACCTCCTTCCTCGCACCCTGTGGAGAAGACAAAGCTCAGGGGAGCTGCCCCAGAGCCAATGCAGGAATGCCGCCAGTCAGTCCTGGGGGAGGAGGCTGGCTGCGAGGGGCTGGCCCACACCTTTCTCTGACTGCTTCCACACAGGGCCAAGGTCAGCCCCTCGCCTAGGCAGGATGGGGTGGGCCCCACAAGGGGTGAGAATCAAATCAGAAGCCTCTCAGTCCTGCCCCACTGTGCCCCTCTGTCACCTGGCTTCTGGTACAAAATCCACATCACCTAGCCAGAGATGGGCTCCCAGAAATAGGAAAGGCCAGAAAATGTGTGGGTGGGAGACAAAAGTCCCTCTAACTTACAGCATCACCTTCCAACAGGAGGGTTCCTTTCCTTAATACTAACTAGATACCAAGTACGATCCCAGGGTATAAGCCAAGCACCGGGTAGAATCACCGGCTTCCCTTATAGGATTTCCAGTTATTTGGAGGCCTATGCCTTGCACACCGGACTGACACACCGTTTTACTGTGCACTGATTTTAATTTCAAAAGAGTCCAGGGAAAATTTTTGGAGTGTTTTATTTGCTTAAGATCCTGGAGCTGACACGGGGGCTCCCTCGGGCACAGCGGAACTCGCCCAGGAACCAGCAAGCCGGGCCGTGCAGAGGAGTGGGTGCAGTCCAGAGTTGTGCGTTCACGCGTGTCTCTGCAAGCAGGTGTGTTCCAGCATGCACACAACAAAAGGCCAGCTGAACGCCTCACCTACGGAGCAGGCGGGCAGCATGAACCTGCGGCAACAGCCAGGTTAGCCCATTGTTGAGAAGGGCTGCCTTTCAAGGGACAAAAAAGGTAGAGGGGGCAGGACGACACATGCGGGAGAGGCAAGCGCATCTGTACCCGGCATGAACTGCCGCCCCATTATCGGCGCCGTCTTCCCCCAGCAGCGTCATGCGGGAGGCGTGTGTGTGCACGTGCATGTGTGCAGCGCCGGGCCCGACTCACATTGTCCTGCCCAGCCAGGAGACGCAGCGCCAGGCACTCTTACAAAGACATTGATTTTCCTCCTTCCCTTCCAGAGCAAGATCAGATGAGCTCCCGGAGTGGCACATCCTTAAATTTTCAGTGGGGTTTTCTTTTCCAACTTGTTTGTTTGTAATATATACTTTAAAACCCGGTCTCTAATTGTGTCTGTTCTCGGCCGCATCTCCCTGGCTCCTACCCTCCCCAAAGCAAGGAGGGCATGGGCTGGTTATCTGAGCGAGCAGGCTGCTCACAGGCCATCCCGGGCCCTGCGAATGCCAGGGGGTTAGAAATTGGGGAGGGGGGCGGAATTAATTGCCAAGAAAACACAAGGCTGTGCTGTGACTTTGATTCCATCAATTACCATTATCTTTCTCCGCAGCTCCGCCAAGCATCCCCCGGAACCGGCCCTGTGTTTAACTTTCTTTGCCAGTCCTGATACCCCGTCAGATTTCTGGTGGTGCCATGCCGCCCGCCTGAGCTCCTTCTGGGCCCTTATCAGCCTCTCCCAGTCAGCCTGGCCCGGCACAGCTGTTCCAGGCCCTCAGCCCCTCACTTTATCTGCTCGCACAGACCTCAGCCTGGCAAGCGGCAGGCCCGGCGCCTGCTCCACATTCCCCAGGAAGCCGGCTGGGAACACAGCCGCCCTGCTCCCAGAATCCTCTGGGAGTTCATTACCAGCCAGGGTACCCCAGCCCAGCAGCCAAGGTGCGGGCCGCGCCGCCCAGCCTCGCCGCCGGCATCATTAAAACTCCAACCTTCTGAAGAGAAGAAAGAACAAAACCACAAATTTAGATTAATAAAGCATTTGTTGATTCTACAGCAATTTAGCAGGCCCCTAAGAAACCCACCAGAGACCCGCGGAGCTCCAGTAATTTTCTGTTATATTATCTTTCTTGTAAAATACTTCCCCAGACAGAGTTCCCAAAGGGGCTCAAATATCACTGTGACTAACCAAAATCAATGTGCACTCACCTATTGACATTTTTACATAGTTTTTGGATTTAGTATCCAGCCGAAAACACAATCAACTCCTCTGCCAAGGAACCGACAGGCACTTAGCTAGTCAGCTATTAGTGTTACAAAGGAAAAAATGCAGGCACCCAGGGGAGCAGGGCCAGGAGGCACTGACGTCAGGGGGTAATTGGGTGTCTGAGAGAAATTGCCAGCGGCTGGCCGGCTCCCCTGGGGCCACACAAAGCTGAGCTGTAACTCTAATAAAGGAGAGGAAATTCTAGAAAAGGGGGCTTTGCTACAAAGGAGCCGGGGCAGACAAAAATAGCCCTTTGGAAATAAATAAATAAACGTGGCCAAAGCATATAGATCTAAAAAATAAAATAAATCACTGCCCAGAGGAGGCTTTCTGGCCTCTCTTCCCTGGACCTCTGTCAGGGGCTCATGGACTCCACCTCCCCCAACCCTTCCTCTCTGGAACAACATGGATTTCAGTGCTGGAAGGCGGTTTGCCATCTATTTTGGCAAATAGGGTGGGTTTTCTAAAGAACCTAAGTTTGTAATGCCCTCTTTCCCAAAGGCAGCGTCTTCCATGTTCACTTTGAGACACACAAGAAGAAGGTATTTCTCTTGGTCTGTCTTGGGTTGTTTTTATGCTTTTGGTTTTGGGTTATCTGGGGGAGGGGATGCTGTTATAATGCCACCTTTATTCAGTGAAAACTTTAGATTCTTGCCACATGGCCCAGGCCTCCCCTGGAAAAAGTCTGTGTTCTTGGGAAGTGAGTTAAATTTTCTTCCTGTACCGCTCTCCCACCCACTGCTATGGCTCTCAACCCTGAGGTCAGGGGCTTTGGAAGCATTTGAGCAGACTTCACTGCCTCCCCCAAATGAGGCCAAAGTCTCTTAGAGGAAGGAGGACAGAAACATGGTGGCTCCCACCCTGCAGCTTGAGAACCAGGCCCCAGGCAGGGATATGGCCTCCCTTGGGAGTCTGCAGCCCTCAGAAGCCCCGGGGAGGGGGCGGGAGAGGACGGTCTGAGGCCCAGAGGCTGCTGGGAAATTCAGGCCTTCTTGGTCAGGCGGGAGAGGGTGGTGGCTTGGGGAAAGAGATGGCGAGAATGGGATTCCCAGGGTCAGATTCTATTTCATCGCTTTGAAAGAAAAATAAAAAATAGGCCCCGGATTTTTTTTTAAAAAGAAGAAGAAGAAAGAAAAAGAAAAAAGCAGAAGGCACTCCAACCCAAAGCTACTTGGAAATTGGTCTGAACAAAGGTCTTCAGCTAAAAATGTCAAATCAGCGCCACAGGGCTCCTTGCCCTCTAGTCTCCCGGCCCCTGCTGAAACCCATGGGGCCTGCTGGGAGGAGAAAAGGCCCCTCCTGGGGTCTGCCCAGGGCTGTGAGCTCACAGCCCCACCCCATAAAGACACCCCAGGAGCCACCAGAGCTTCCTGGCTGAGGGCTGCGGGCGGCTGGGATACAGGGGGCCCATTTCCTTTCCTCACCACCCACCCAGGGTTGGCACGGAGAAGGAAAATCCAGCTGGAGGAAAAAAAAAAAGGGGGATCCTACAACTAACAGCCCGGGGGAGGGAAGCAGAGCTCAGGAACGCGCCAGCCAGAGCCCTGGCACCAAATCACAAACCTTGAATCAATGATGCAATTGCTTAATTAATCAGCCCGCTCAGGGTGGGCGCATCGGATCTGTGTGAGTGTCTGACCCAACCAGCTCCTGATGGGCAAACCCCCTCCTCGGGCCCCCTCTGCTGGACCCACGGGACCACAGATGGTTGAGCACCGTCTGGGAGTCTCACTGAGGGGGGAAAATGTGAGTTCCCGAGTCCCTTGTGTGATCCAGTCACTGGCAGAGAGGAGGGAAGAGGGAGGCAGGCAGGGGGAGGAGGGTGGAGAGGGAGGGAGGAGGGAGGGTCTTATCAGCAACTTAGAATTTCTTGGCCTGGGCTGCTGCAAGTTAGCACTCTCAATGTTATTTTCTTATCCCAGTCAATGAGACTGTAATGGAAATAGAGCAAGGGACCTCTTTTCAGCAAGCCAGTGAGTGCCAGATTTAGAAGGGGAAAAAGACAGCTTAAATTAACCCTAAGGCTTGACATGCTGAAGTCTTGTAACTTTTAAAAACCGGTACCGAAGGTGATGGTAGAGGCTGGAACAAGTCACATGCAGAAACTGGTGTGTGTGTGTGTGTGTGTGTGTGTGTGTGTGTTGGGGGAGAAGAGGGCACCCCTTCTGTCTTTTCAAGACTTCAGCAACAAAATGCAAAAAAGTAGTAGGCAACCTCAATATTGCCTATTCTGATGGCCCCAACTGGGAGCGAGGGTTTGAAACCAGTTCGCACGGGGTTGGACCATCTCCAAGGTTGATTTTCTCATCTTTAATGCACAGAGAGGAGGGGAGGAGAAGGGAGGGGAGGGGAGGGGAAGGGAAGGGAGGGGAGGGGAGGAAGCGGGCCCACATCTCAAACCGACCCCAAACGGTTAATGATAATGCGGCGGAGTTCGACAGGAGTTTAACAGCTCTGAGGAAGAGGGGAGACCCGGGAGGAGGGCATGACAGCAGAGGTGCGTTCAATTACCAAAAAGAAAAATAATTTCTTTTTAACCAATACCCCTCCACACTGGGTGTTTAAAGAGAATATATTCCGGCCCCTAAAATATCAAAGTGCGATTTAAAAATAGAAAAGTCATTTCCCCCCTTCCCCGTTGCAGATTTTACTGTAACGTCCTAGAAGGCAGATTAAATGAAGGAAGCTCAAACACACTCAATTTTGTCCTTTAGCAAATTCTTCTCTTTCACTCTTGCATGAAGAAAAAAAATCTCCCCACAGAGTTTTTCTCTTCTTCCTGGTGTGGATCTGGGCCCCTGCAGTGCCCTGTGTAATTTCCAGTTCCTCAGAATTCAGGTATTAATAAAGACCCCATGGGGACTTCCAACAATATAACCCTACATTTTGAGGCATTATGAAAGGAAACCCCCAGGGGTCTGTGGCTCAAATTTCTGAAATGTAGGCATTGTAAAAGGCACCCCAGGGGATGCCCGCAATAGAAATCTGCTGAATTCAAAGCATTTTGGAAGTCCTGGTGGGAGTCATTACTCCCACTGGAAGCTTTTTACAAAACATGTGTTGCTGACATGTTGACAGATTGCTCAGTGAAGTGTTTAGGTGCATGCACAAGGCGGGCCTTTGGAGACGCTCGGCGCTGCCAGCGAGTCTCCCAACGCTGGAACCGGTACCATCCATATTTCATAACAGGGGAGGCCACAGCAGCCGGGGACGGGAGGAGTGTTCTCCGAACCAGCAGCCAGCCTCGCACCCCTCCGCCGAGGATCCACTTCGAGTGGGCCGGCCCCGTCCTCGCCTCTGGAAGCCAGTCTGTGCAGCACAGCTGTGACGGCCCTTGTCTCCCTGCCAAGGGCTTTACTGAAGGAATCTTGAGGCGACCTCACCGATCACTGCAAGGCGTCGAGCAGACCAAACCGAGGAGGGGGCAGGGCAGGGGTGGGGGTCTTGCGGACCCGCACCTCCGCCCCCAGCCCTCCAGGAGCGGCTGCGCGGAGGCGGAGGCGGCGGCGGCGGCAGGGAAGGGGGTTTGAATTGGGGCGCGCTGGTCTTGACAGCGTTAAGCTCGGGAAAGTGATCTGTGACTTTAATAAGGCAGAAGGGCTCAGAGGAATTAGCTGCCTAGGTGATGGGGGCCGGAGATGGAAATGTATTCATGGCCTGGTGGGCCAAGGGCCAGGCTGGGGCCCTGGGGAGGTCCGCTCACCCACAGCCCCACGCGCTTCAGGGTTCTCCTCTGCAGAAGAGTTTCTCAGCCACTCGAGGAGTGAGTGCCGAGCAGGCCTGCCGGTGCTCGCGCGCACACACACACACACACACACACCCCATGGCAGGATAATGCGCCATATGCCCGTGTTCATAAAATTTTAAAGGTAAAAGCAGATGTAATTTGATAAATGTGTACACGTGTTGATAGGAACACACACGCCAACACACATGCACGCACATTCCAAAAGGCTGGGCCTTTTCCTCCCGCCATGGCTCTGCTTTTGCCTTCAGGACCTCCCCACACGCACAGCAGGATAAGAGGTGGCCTGCTTCAGCATGCCATGGCCATGGCCGCTGGAACACAAAGAATTCTCTTCTAGAAATTTCGTAGCTTTTTAAAAAAATGTATTCTCTTTGAACCAGAACCATACTATCTGTTACATTGTTCAGCTTGGGGTTTTCCTTTATTGAATTTTTTTTAAAGCACGTTAAGGAATAAAAATCATTTCTGGTCTGGCACAACAGCATTTAGAATCAGGGGTGAGGAGGGTCACGGGGAGCGGTGACCATGTATCCAACCCAGCCCTGCTTCTTCCCGGGACTTCACCTGCAAGCTGGAAACTGACCCCTCCAAGTTGGCTTGTAGGTCCCACAAACACCTTCTCACCCTGGTGGCCCTTCTAGTCTTTTTTCCTCTTTTCCAAAGTAAATTGCATTTCAATGGACAAATGGCTTTTCCAAGAGAAGGGTGCAAGATTCCATTCTCTCAAGCACCTTCACAGGCTTCTGGGGACAAAGGCTCCAGAGAGGCGCCTGGCAGGGGAGCCTCAGCCCCAGGTGTCAGCCCTGGGGGAGGCCAGCGGGGGGCTGGATAAGGCTCTGCTGACTTAGCGCAGTCCTTTCCACCAGCAGCCCCAGTGAGAAATCTTAAAGCTTCTGGAGCAGGCTGGCTCCAAAGCTGCCTGAACCCGATGGGCCAGCAGGACTGTGTACCTACCAGCTCCTATGTGCCTGGCCCTGGGCTCACTGCATCACGCAGGACATAACGGATAATCAGGAACCACGTGTTGAGTGAAGAAGTGAGTGAAGAAATGGATGGATGATAAGCCCAGGCCGTGGATGAGGCTATCAGGGTCGACCCCCTAGGTACACTCCTTTTGTTCAGTCCCAAGGCAGGAAGAACAAGGTTCCCCTTCAGAGCTGACTTCGGGGAACCCTCTTCCTCAAAGAGGAGACTTGGTCCTGGACGCTGATTTATAGACGTGACTTAACCCAGGCCCCAAGGATCCACAGTCCGGAGGGCTGCCTCTGTCCCGACACCGGGCTACAATGTGCCAAGAGGGGGACCACCTGAGTGGAGGAGTGGCCTGAAGAACTAAGAAGCGGGGAGAGGAATCTTTGCTAGAAGCCCCTTCCAGGACCTCACCCTTCTGGACATCACATCTCCACGTAAAGCTCCCACTAAGCATGCCAGGTCTGTAACTCCAGATCCCTCCAGGAGTTCCCCATCGCCCGCGCCACCCCTGAATCCCCCAGTTCTGACCCTGGATAATGGGAATCTACATTTACGTCTGACTACAGTGATCAGCTTGTCCCAGTTTGGGACTTTCCCAATCTTAGCACTGAAAATCCTACATGCCAGGAAGCCCCTCAGTCCCTGGCAAACCAGGATAGTTGGTCACCCTACACCCACACCCCCTAAACTGTGGTCTCCGTGAGGGTACAGCCTGGTGTGTGATAGGTGTGCAATAAACAATTGTTTAATCCCTCCATGAATAAATCAACACTTTTGTTCTTGGGTTCCAATAGGCCTGAGGGAGTATGAAGGTTTGTGCCTCATCACAGGGCAAAACTCCTCAGAGCACACGCACCAGGCACCAAAGGCAGCAGCACGCCTTGGCTGCACTGGGGGCCTTCAAACATGGCTGCCGGAGCTGGGAGCCAGCTTGCAGGGATCTCCACCCCACCTTGGAGTCCCTCTTGCTCACCATCTGCAGCAGTCCCTTGACCACCTAGAACCTTCCAGCTCCTTCCTGGCCTGCAAGCCACTTATGGGTGGGCACTGACGCTACTGACCTCTAGGTGGCCTTCCTATCCAGCCTCTCCCACCCAACCTCTCTAGCCTCTTTGCTGCCTGAGCCTTCAAACTTGCCTTTTAAAGGTCAGACAATAGCTGACTGGGTTGTGGAGTCTCCTTTCTGGAAGAGGGTGGGAGGGTATCTGGAGTAGAAGAAGAAAATGGCCTCAAATACAGGCTCTGGTTATGTCAGGAAAGAGATGAGAATGCAGGATACATTCATTCAAGGAACACTTCCTATGAGCCCTCCAATCAAAGTCAGGCCCTGGGAGAACAAAGATGGAAAGTCAAGGTAGGTCCCTGCCCTCCCAAGGCGGATGTGCGGGATGGGTGTGTCCAGCTTAGCTACAGGGGACTGTAACGCACACCTGGGTACAACCATGCAGTGGAACACTATCCAGCCAATTCAGGGACGCTTTAGGATGACATCTAGCAGTATGATAAACTGTTTACAATCTGTAGGTAAGTGAGCGGGGCGGAGGGTGGGAAGCAGACTGCAGAACAAGAATCGGGAAGGATGAATGCCAAAATGATTGCGCTGGATCTCTGGATTATGGCTGGATTTTATCTTCTTCTTTTGGCTTGTCTTTAGTTAATAGATCTTCTACAACAAATCTGTCTAACAAGCATGAAATAAGAAAAATGTATTTTGAAAACAAGGGAGTAGGCCAAGTGCTCCTGGGAGCCCCAGAGGAGGAGCCAGACAGCATCTGCTCAGAGGTCAGGGAAGGCTTCCGGGGAGGCCGGAAGGACAGGTCTGGCTTTGCCAAGGAAGCAGAGTGGGGGGTGGCATTCCAGGCAGAGAATGGCCTGGGCGAGGACACAACAGGCTTCAAGGACAACGGAAAGGTGGAGCATAGGGAGACAGGCTAGAAAATAGGGACAGACCCTGACCACAAACGGCCACTCAAGTAAAGAGGCGAATTTTAGTTTCATGGGCGTTGGAGGCTGGCGTCTCTCAGAGCTCTGACCCATCACCAAGCCCCTCCATACAAGAGGCTACAGTTTGCCTTTGAAGAACTGGTTTCCATCAAATAAGATGGGCAGGGCTGCAGTCCCAAATGAGGCGTTCTCACCTCCAAGCCGGTCACTGCCACAATGTCTGGCCAAGCAGATACTGGAACCAGTCTCATCCCTTCCAACAGGCATTGAGCCTCCCATCCCACGTTCTAAAGGGGCTCCTTGTCTCAGCTGCCCCGATGTTCCTGATAGAGCAGGTGTGATGGGACCCAGAGCCCCACTTCCTGGAGACGGGCTTCCAGCTGCCAGAGGGACAGCTGCCACTGAACACAGAGTCCAGGTATCAGAAGGAAACTAAAACAAATCACCCTGCCACATTTGTTATCATCCATTCATAAAAAACACAAGAGCAAGATGGAAGAAAAACAGGTCAGTTCGGGGAGATTTACAGTGACTTAGAAATCTAAACATCCCCCGAAGGTCTTTGGACTCCATCTGGCTTCTGAGGGCCAGGTCTGCCTGACCCAGAAGGGAAGAGGGAGTCCCGACATGCAGAGAGAGTGGGGTTATGGCCTGGGCACCAACGAGGCAATGGTACCTTCAGCCTCACAGCCCAGGTGGCCCAGTCCACATGACTGCCAGCCCCAAAAGGAAAACTCATCATCAAAACCCAGACTGACCCACAGATGAGTCTGTTTTCCACACAGCAGCCTCGGTGATCTATTATAAACAAATATCTGATCATGCCACCCCTTGGCTCATCCCTTCAAATGGCTTCTCACAAGTCTTAGGATAAAATCCCCACTCCTTCCCATGCCATCCAAGGCCCTGTGCGATCTGGCCTCAAAAGACCTCTCAGCCTGATCCCACGTCCTCACCTCACCATTCACAGGGTACCTACCACCCTGGCCTCCTTGCTGGTCTTCCAACGTGCTGTATCACCTCTGCTTCCCCAGGGCCTTTGCATATGCTTTTCTCTCTGCTTGTAGCACTCTTCTCTGTAAGCCTTCACCCACTTATCGCTTACTCATCCCAGATCCAGGGCCAAGACTTTTAGAGGCTCTACATATAGAAAAGTGTAGGCTCCACATGCACATAATTCAAATTCAAAAGGGAAAAAAAAACACTAAACTATAAAGTGTAAAGAAAGCTTAAAAAAAATTTTTTTAGCTATTCATTTATTTGTGTATCTTCTAATGCTTTTTAAAAAATATCCCAAATCAAATTCTTGCAGAAAAACATTTTTCTCATGTGGGAGTGGCCCTGCCCTACTGATACCTTAAGGACTTAACTTGGAAGAAATACAGTTCAGATCTCAACCACAACGTCACTGCCTCCCGGAAGCCCTCCCTGACATCCCACTGCTGCCAGCACCACCACGAAGACAAGATGCAGAGGCCCCTCTCAGCTGTTTCACAGCACCACCCTAGAAGCACTTGCCTCAGCTGTGATTTTCCCATTGGCTATATGATTCTCACAACGCTGCTCCTTAGCACACCATCAGCTCCATCAAGGGAACACCCACCCTGCTCAGCAGTGTGCCCCTGCCTTAGCACAGTGCCCAGAACATAGCAGGTGCTCAAGAAACAGCTGTTGAAGGAATAAATAGACTAATAACTGCATGAAAGAATCAGGGATGACGGTTCACATTATGAACCCAATTGTCAAAACCAAAAGGAGCCATCAATGAGCTCCTGGGATGAGCCGATTCCCTTCATGAATTCATATAGTTCTTCCAGCAAACATTTACAACATGCCTACTATGTGCCAGGCCCTGAGGACATAAAGATAAATAAGACAGGACTTATCTTCCAGCAACTCAGCCCAGAAAAAAGACACATCAAAAACCCAAATGCTCGCTATTTGCAGCAACATATCATACTAAGTGAACTAAGTCAAACAGAGAAAGACAAATATCATGTGATATCACTTATATGTGGAACCTAAAAAAATGATACAAATGAACTTATTTACAAAACAGACACAGACTCGCAGACATAGAAAACAAATTTATGGTTACCAAAGGGGAAAAGGGGAGAGGGATAAATTAGGAGTTTGGGATTAACATATACACACTACTATACACAAAATAGATAACTAACAGGGACCTACTGTATAGCACAGGGAACTATATTCAATACCTTGTAATAACTTACAATGGCAAAGAATCTGAAAAAGAATATATATATATATATATATATATATATATATATATATATATATATAAAAAACTGAATCACCCTGCTGTACACCTGAAACTAACACAACATTGTAAATCAACTGTACTTCAATAAAAAAGATGTTTTTTTTTTGTTTGTTTGTTTGTTTTTGTGGTACGCGGGCCTCTCACTGTTGTGGCCTCTCCCGTTGCGGAGCACAGGCTCCGGACGCGCAGGCTCAGCGGCCATGGCTCACGGGCCCAGCTGCTCCGCAGCATGTGGGATCTTCCCGGACCGGGGCATGAACCCATGTCCCCTGCATCAGCAGGCGGACTCTCAACCACTGCGCCACCTGGGAAGCCCCAAAAAAGATGTTTTTTTAATGCTCAGTTGCTGTTCCATCCACTCCATCCAGCGGAGCCTCAGAGCATTGGGAGAAAGCTGAGGAAACAGACACGAACCTCAGAATGCTGTGTCACTTCTGGGTCCCGTCTCCCCACGCTCTCCCGCGAGGTCAGGACGGTGCTGTCCTCAGCAGGTGCCCCCTGTCTGATGCAGCAGAGCATATCACTGGGCTTTCTCTCCCTGAAGCAGGGAGGGACGATTAGAACTTGTGTCCAGGAGGCTCCCTCCTTCATGCAACACACACTGATTAGGCACACTGGCCAGGCACAGTGCCAGCCACTGGGGACACGGAGACCAGGCCATGGTCCCTGCCCACAACAAGAGCCGAGTCCAGCTCAGTGGCTCAACTAGGTGCAGCACCGCCTGGCCTTCAAATGCTACAAGAATCAGGGAGGTTGCTACTGGCATCTAGTGGGCAAGGCCAGGGGAGCTGAATGTCCTGCAAAGCAAGGGACAGTCCCCCAGAATGAAGAATTACCCTATTCTAAATGCCTCCCTGACGTTGGAAATTCTAGTGCAAATCTACCAGCTGTAAACAGACCAACAAACCCTGCCTTGACTTGCATACAATTCCTGGAGAGCAGGGTGCCAAAAGTGCAAAGTAAGATAACCTACGGCCCCAAGAAGTAAGATCGGCCAGATGTGCCCAGCTTTGGCCCCTAGAAAGCCCAGCTCCCATGAAAACCCTCCTGCCCCACTCCCCACGTCCTCCCTGACTCCAGAGTTTGCTTAGCAGTCCTAAAGTCCTTGCCACTCAAGTATGGTCCCCAGACCGCAACATTTCCACCCCCTGGGAGCTTGTAACAAACGCAGAATCTTGGCCCCTCCCAGACCTGCTAAATTATAACCTACATTTTCGCAAGATCCCAAGTGATCTATATGCACTTAAAAGTTTGAAAAGCACGCCTGAGGCCATTCCAGGACAACCTTCGAGCACTTTCTGTTTAAAAATCCCCAGGCGGCAGTTGGCAGAGAGACTCTATCTACCTCTAACACCTCCAATCCCCTGACCCATGTTTCTTGCATCCTTGGTGAAAGAAGACATAGCATCTTCATGGAGAGCAGACCAGGTGCCAAAGGACAGGTGGGGGCTCTTTTCTCCCTATTCAGCTGAAAGGTGGGAAAACAAGAGAGGAAACCCCCGTGACACTTCAAACACATGTCAGCCTTAAGAAACCCACTTAGGGAAGATTCCCATATATGCCCCAGGTAGGACAAGGGGTGACACATGTCAGCACAAAGGCATTCTTTTTGTTATTCCTGAGGGGCTTGCCAGCCTGAGAGGACCCCAGAATGAGTATAAAATGAGAGCTGAAATGTCTTCCTTGGAACCACACCAACACCTGTGCCCCTACCCCTAGAGGTAACTGGGGTGCTTTGGAGTTTTGCTCCAAGTCTAATTTCATGCCTACTCTCCCAGCTGGACTCTAAGCTTCTGGGGAGGCAGGAATCAGACTCCCTTTTGTAGACGCCTCAAGCCCCAAAACTGATCGGGCACATTACTTGATACCAAGTAAGTACTGGGGTAATGGTTGTGAATGGGATGAGAGGGGATGGGAGGGCATGGGAATGGGATGAAATGGGATGGGATGGGATGGGACAGAATGGAACGGAAGGGAATGCAATGGAATGGCATGGAATAAAGTTTGGGCCCAACAATGCCCCCCCTTCTCTCTACCAACAATGGAAAAAGTGCTCCTATAGGGAGACGCATATAAGAATGTTTAGTACAGCAAACAATTGGCAACAACCTAAATGCCCAACCTAAATTGGAAACAACCATGGTATATCCATGCTATGCAATGCCACACAGCATCAATAAAGAATAAAGGACGGGGCTTCCCTGGTGGCGCAGTAGTTGAGAATCTGCCTGCCAATGAAGGGGACACGGGTTCGAGCCCTGGCCTGGGAAGATCCCACATGCCACGGGGCAACTGGGCCCGTGAGCCACAACTACTGAGCCTGCGCGTCTGGAGCCTGTGCTCCGCGACAACAGAGGCCGCGACGGTGAGAGGCCTGCGCACCGCAATGAACAGTGGCCCCCGCTCGCCGCAACTAGAGAAAGTCCTCGCACAGAAACGAAGGCCCAACACAACCAAAAATAAATAAATAAAAATAAATAAATTTATTTAAAAAAAAAAAAGAATAAAGGAGATCTATATACCAGCATGGAAAACCCTCCAAGGCACAGTACTACGTGAAAAAAAAAAAAAAAAACAGCAAGTTGCAGGATGATAGATCCAATACAGTATCTATTTTTTTAATCAAAAATCAATACAACATTGTTTCTATGGATACACATAGACCATATTTCATTGAATCTAAGGAACCATACATAGATTGTAAAATGCACCACTATTTTATGTACTACTAAAAAAGCAAAACAAAAAAACACTGTCAATTAAACCATGACAAGCCATTAATTGTAAGATTCATCTCAATTTCAGAGATGTTCAAGTGTGTCTCAGAATCCCCGAAACATGGTATTATGTAAATCTATAGTAGAAGGTCTGGAAGCATGCAAGCCAGAACGGTGACCGTGATTAAACTTGGGGTGGGGCGGGGAGCAGAAAGAAGATTTAGCCTTACCTGCATTTTTGAAATTTTTACAAATAGAATACACTTATGTGTTAGTGATATTTAATAATGTCTAAATTTTTTTCTAAATAGTGACAGAAAGTCTCATCCCCCCGTCACTTAAAGGTGAAGCAATGCTAACAGTACTGGACCAGTGCGTGAGTCATCGGAGAAACGGGGACTTTCCACAGTGATAAGTCAGGGTGGGGCTCGGGTGGACGAGCCAGGGGGATGCTGCAAAGCTTTGTGGAGAGAAGGAAGTGCTTTTGAATGTCCAGTGGGGAAAGTGTCATGGAAAAGAGAAACAACAGGAAGAGGACTGGATTCGGGGAAACGAACAATTCACCATCTACTCACAGACTAACATCAGGGCTACTTGGGGGCCTGGGGCTGTCCCCCGGAATGGCTCCTTCATCTACCCTGGTTGCTCTCTGCAAAAGCAGTTTGGAAAGTCATAACGCCATCCTGAATGCATCACTCACAAGGGATGGCCTCGGACTCAAGCTTCTAATTCCGCCTTAATATCCAATTCTGTGTGTCAGGGAGAACTGAACCTCGGCCTGCAGCAGCCGCATCACCTTGCCCTGCGCACAAATAAAAATAGCTTTGGTGCTCAGAGCCTAGGTTTCCTCGCCTTATCCTCTGGGGTCCCGGAAGCGGAGCAGCCGGCGGATGGAAACCACGTGCGATATAAATACATAATGAACAAAGAGGCTCCTCAGAAGCATCCTTGACCTTCCTGCTTTCCTTGACTTCTCCCCTGCCATTGTCCCCAGTGAAGCCGTAAATGGAATGACACTGTCGAGGGTGGTGACGGCCACAGAGCGCCCTCCTTGTCAATTTCTCCAATACTCAAGCAGTAAATGGCATCAATCGGAATGATAACCTATTCAATTCTCCATCTATGCAAATAACAAAGTTTGGGCAGCTCAGGACGTGACTGGAACAGCTACACCCGCCAAGAGCCCAGCCTTGTGTCTGACAAATTTGCTGCTCTGTTCCCACAATCTGTAGCATTGCAGGGCAAGACCACATCACTGACTAGGCACCACATCCTGCAAAAAGGGAAAACCAAAAGCCGAACCCCACAGCCAAGGCCCCAGGCTCCAAGACCAACGTGTGGCTTGAAATCCCCAAAACAAATCCACACAGGAAACTTCCCCTTTTACAAACTGGGGGTAATCTCCAAACTACGGCTGCTCAGCAGCATGTAAGCCAGCCCCTGGAGCAGGGGTGATGCAGAGGGTGCTGGTCATTGGCCCCTCCAGACCCACCCTCCACCTCCTCCGTGCGCTCTGCGCCCAGCGAGGATGCCCAACAGCCTCCTCAGCCTCCTGCTGGGTTCAGCTGATGGCTGGAGGCTGGGAGGGGCAGAGTTGGGCCACTAATTCCCCTGGGGAGTTCACAGGTCACGGGCACTCTCCTGCAGGGCAGCCCTGTCCGCCAGCTGCTCTCTCCAGGTCCCAGCAAACGCTCCCCCCACTCCCCCTTAGGTCCTCTGAGGTCCCTGGGATGTCCCCAGTGTTCCCGATCCCAGCTGGCTTCCCTTGGCCCTGCTCAGCTCCATAACAGCCCTTTCAGTCACCCTGTTTGAGCGTGCCATCTGTTTTCTGTGGGGACCCTGACTAAGAGGGTATACTTTAAACAATTTTTAAGTAAATATGTTGACAAGGTGTTTGTAAAGACAGTGATAAAAAGACGTCAGAGGGAGCAGTGTAAAATATGGCATCGGTGACAGCAATGAGAGGTTTTAAAAATCAGGGATGAGGGCTTCCCTGGTGGTGCAGTGGTTGAGAGTCCACCTGCCGATGCAGGGGACACGGGTTCGTGCCCCGGTCCGGGAGGATCCCACATGCCCCGGAGCAGCTGGGCCCGTGAGCCATGGCCGCTGGGCCTGCGCGTCCGGAGCCTGTGCTCTACAACAGGAGAGGTCACAACAGTGAGAGGCCCGCGTACGGAAAAAAAAAATCAGGGGTGAGACCAGCGGCCCACGGTGAAGGCAGTCAGAGGGCAGAGCCTTTTTCATTCCTCACTCCAGCCCCTACCCGCTGCGACCTGGCTGCACCAGTGTCAGTGGCCACTGCCCTTCTCCCTGCAACTCTGTCACTCCTTCCACAGGGGCACGACCCCACGAGACACGAACCCTTCTAAAACCCCCCTTCAGGCCTCCTATTTGCCACTCCATTAGGGTTCCTCAAATCCCACCCCAGGAGCCTTAGGACTTGCCCCTGCTCTGCACACCTGCTCTTTCCCCTCGGAGACAGTGGGCTCCCACGGCAGGAAACCAACTGTACTTATCCACTCCCGTGTGCATCCCAGGCTGTCATTATGCATTTATCTACTTACCTCGTCATTAGCTGTCTCTCCTGCAGAACAAAAGCTTCCTGAGGGCGGGAATCTGCTATATCCCTGACACCTAGCCAGGGCCTGGCACGTACTAGGGACTTAACAACAAACTGAAGGTCCAAAATACAAAATGTCCCTTTCCTCTGGAAGAGCAGAAGGCACCCTCTGGCTTGTTCTAGGGTCCCAGGAAGCAGGTGGGAAGAACAGTTTCTGGGGCAGGAAGGGAGGGGGAAGGGAGGTGCGACTTGGAGGTATTTGAAAGGGAGGAAGCTTCTCTCCAGACCAGAGGAGACTGCCCTCAAGACTTCCTGGTCCTCGGCCACCCAAGAGAGTGACAAATGGAACAACCTGGCACCATCAGGGCCAATTCCAGCAAATTAAATTCAATAAATATTTCCTGAGCACCTACTATGTGCCAGGCCCTGTGCCAGGCCAGAGACAGATACAGGCATGAAAACGGTAGAGCAGGTCGCTGCTCTCAAGGGGGTCACCTTCTAGCAGCAAAGACACTAATCCCAAAGCAAATCAAGGAGAAAATCCGGGCTTCCCTGGTGGCGCAGTGGTTGAGAGTCTGCCTGCCGATGCAGGGGACACAGGTTCGTGCCCCGGTCCGGGAAGATCTCACATGCCGCGGAGCGGCTGGGCCCGTGAGCCATGACCGCTGAGCCTGCGCGTCCGGAGCCTGTGCTCTGCAATGGGAGAGGCCACAACAGTGAGAGGCCTGCGTACCGCAAAAAAAAAAAAAAAAAAAGAAGAAGAAGAAAATCCGAAATAACAAGAACTGCCTTGAAGGAAATCAAATGGGGTGATTTAATAAAGAGTGAAGGAGAGCAACTTTAGCTGGGGGCGGGTGTCAAAGAGGGTCACTCTGGGTAGGTGACGTTGGAGCTGAGACCCAAAAGGAAGGTAAAGAACTTCCAGGTAGAAGGGAGAGTGGTGCAAAGGCCCTGTGGTGGGAAAAGGCGTGGCCTGTTCAAGGCTCAAGATGGGGCGGCGGGTGGCGGGGGGGATCGGGTGGGAGGAGGATGGCTGGGAGAGGCAGGACCAGGTCAGTGGGATGGATTCATTCCACGTGTAGCAGGAGACGAGCACACGTTACAGCTGCCCCAGGGACAGAGGCCAGGAAGAGGCTGGGAGGCCACAGGCACAAGCCAACCACCTCTCCTCCCCAGGCCCCCCACGGCCTGCCCCTCAGCCTCCGTCCTGCCACCTCCTCACCACTTGGCCCTACCTGCTCTCAAAGGGGTCAGACTGGCCCCAGCAGACCTGACCTCATCACCCCCTGGCACTCAGCAATGCTGACACACACAGACAACCACTTGGCGAGGCCAAGACTTCCAGCACCCAAGGGTGGGGGGAGGGGGTGGTGGCCAGGGAGCACGTGCTCCCCATAGCCAGCCACCATCCCCCACCTGCACAGCTGCCTCACAGCCTCAGTCTTCCCAGATGCCCCCCCAGGGCAACGATGTCATTTCCAAAGGCAGCCAAATTCTAACCAGTCAACTCCAAAATAAAACTGTTTAAGACAAAATGAAGCATTTTATAATCCCCTGTACAGTTTTTCCCTGAGCTGGCACACACAGTGCTTAAAAACACTGCCAAAACGCTCAACCAATAGTTTGGCTTTATTTTAGACCAGTGCCAGAGTTAAACTTCAGATTTCCTTGCTCTTTTCCTGTTCCAAAGTCCCTACATCCCCCAAGCCTTTGCCGCAGCACCAAAGCAGTTTCTCCCAGTCCCTGCCACGCCCGCTACATGGCCAGGCGAGGCCAGGCGAGGCCAGGGTTGGGATACGAGCCTGAGGAGACAAAGGCTGGTCCCCTGCTGGTTGCACTCCTTGAACCACACACCCAAGCCAGCAGCAGATAAATTTGGTTGGTTTCTCATCTTGTTTGGGAATGTTCTTTATTTTTCTGTATTAGGGTGTCGCTTTAGGGATGCCAATCGTAGGATCTTGGGGTTTGGAGGAACCTGAAAAACAGACCAGTGCCAGCCCCTTGACCCTGCCCCCCACCCCCAATCCCACTCGCCTGCCGTCATCTGATGTGTTCATCTCCAGGCTTTTAAAGGCTCTTGCCACCAGGAAGTTGCTCGTTATATATGGCCAGAATGGGTGTCCCAGTGGCTTCTAGCATTGGTCCTGGCTCTGTCCCTTGGAGTACCAAGACTGACGGAGAGAGGGATTGGGGTGTCTCATCCCCCACTGCTATGGCGCACAGCTTTGACCAGAGCTTCCGCTGGGCAGCCCTCTCCATTAATACATCTTATCCAGAGGTGACAGTAAAAATAACCACTGGTCACCACCATAAGAACAGACACCAGCTGAACTGGTGGGACTGGCCAAGCTCTTCCCCATCCCTGAGGTCAGGTCACCTACTCTGGGATCTTTGCTGTCTGGGATTAAATGGCTCAAGCTCCTTTTCTCTTTGGGCTGTTTCTGCCTGACAGCATCCCGTCCCCCGTCTTCTGCTGGCAACACCCTGATTTCCTCTGGAGAACACCTCTGGGTCTGCCATTCAGAGCACTTCACTTGGCCTGAGCCAAAAGCCAACACAGCACTCATCAGAGCCAGAAGATGCAAGAAGACTAGGTCCTAAGGCTTTCGCCAGAGTTCCTGGATTCAGCCGTACCTGAAGCTAGTCCTACATCTGGAATGTCTATTTGTAAGAGCCAATAAATCCCCCTAGTTGGTTTAAGCAAATTAGGGTTTGGTTTTCTGACACTGGCCACCAAGAATCCTAACTTCCCAACTTGGAAGCATGACTTTGAGGCTTCCCCTTCTTCCTCTCCCCCCGAAACCCTCTCCAATCGTGGTCTTTCCAGCAACACATGGGACAGAGCAATCGCCTCCTCATCCTGCTTTGCTGACACAGCCTCTGAGCACACTAACTGTTTGTCAGTGAACCAGCTACTTGTCCTCCCCTCTCACACTGCTCACACCATAGTGACACCACAGAGGACACCAACCGATTCTGTAGAACAAAGTAACTACAAACAGGTCAGTTTAAAAATCTCCTGGCCAAAGTCAGTGAGAGCTAGGTGTTATAAAATGTAAGCTCCAGATGAGCAGGAACGGTTGTCTGTTTCACTCACTATGCCCCGTGTCTAGACAAGTTCCTGGCTCATAGTAGGTGCTTAAAAAAAATTACTCTATGAATGAATGAATACATACCAGGGCTGCAAAAGTTCTAAGGAACATATTTTTCCTCTGACCAGTAGTTTGCTTTGTTCTTTTGGGTGCCTGGGGTCGTAGACTAAGGGACGTGGGACTAGGTCATCAATAGTTTTCAGCTACAATAAAGGACTATTGTAGAACAATTCCCCTCTAGTTGTCTCTTTTACCCCAAAACCAGGTCAGGATTCAGCTGGAGGCTATTCCCATCTTCACCTACAGGCACTTCGCAAAGCTTTTCAAACCTCAAATTGGAGGAAACCGAGTTGATGATTCGGGGAACACAATTTTCAGATCTTTATGCCCAGCAGGATCTGGAATTAGCACCAGCACTTCCAGGAGAAAAGCACCAGGGCCTCTCCCAGGGGCTTTGGTCTTTGTGTATCCTGACCATCGGTGATAAAAGTGATACGGAGCAAGGAGTGCTGGGCTGATGAAATTGTAGCTCTGGATGCGAAAGGAAAACTGTGACTCTTGACAAAAGCTCCACATAACTGACCCTGAGTTTGCTCAGTAACACTGAGATTTTGGAACCGTACATGTACACATTGGGGAAAAAAACTTATTATTGAAATACCTAAAGAATATAGAAAAAATCTTGTTACTGTGACTCTGGAATACTTTGGCTGCACCCTCCTTCCCCCAACGCTGGTGAAAGGTGCGACTTTTGGTAACACTGGGTGTCCCAGAATGAAGCTGCAGGGGTATGTAGCACAGCAGACTGATTTCACGGCCGCCTCTCCACACTGTCTAACTAACCCGACGGCCGCCTGGCCGCTCCAGCCTGGCCCAAGGCCTGCACACGATGTCCCGGGAGGCCCAGCAGCCAGTGGATGCCACGAGGGCGTGACACACCTCTCTCCCAGAGCTCCGCTGCCACAGGACCAAGAGGTAGAGGTCTGCGGGAGAGAGGGTGGGCAGGCTTCTGTGGGAACCCCAAAGAGGGGGCACAACTTCCACAAAGTCTGTAACAGTTCAAGGGCCAAAGTCACTCCACACGAAGCAAAGAAAATATCCAGTCCAAGTGGAGTAAGGTTTGTGAGTCTAGAGACCTCAGCTTAGTATGGGGTGGCCTCACAGACAGCCAGTGACCCAGGCAGGAACTGCATAAAGGGCCACCCGTCAGAGAACATGTGTGTGACCAGCAGCCAGCACCTAGGGGCTGTACTGCCTCCCAGGAACTATCACAAACCCCCTGGGGCCACTGGCTCTGCCACCACCTCCTCGTGTGACCCTGGAGAAGTCCCCTCTCATTAAAGAGCTTGGCCCAAGCAGTGCTTTCAGACTGCCTGGGGCTTGTGAAGAGCTGCCCTGGGACTTCTAGGAGGTTGAAGGGGACAGGATAGGGGGGATGGTAGGCCAGTAGGCAGAGCTCAGAATCCCCCAAACTCTTCAGCAGAGCGCTCTGCATCCATCTGCTTTATACACTGGTTGTGTCTGAGTATAAGGGCTTGAGAATAAGGTTGGAAACCTCTGAGCTACATGATATTTGAGGAATCTGCCTCCCTAAAATTCTGGGATGAGATGACTAGAAGCTATCAAAAGCAGAATGAATGGATTTGATCATTGGTAGCTGTCAATCTGGCATTTAATTAAACTATTTCACTCCCTCATATGTACCTGCATATAATTCCCTCCTGCTAAAGATGTCCATGTTTCCTGGTCACCATCCTGGGGACCCCAACTCCAAAGCTCAGTCCCAGGGCTCTGTATGGAGCTGCCCCCGACCCCCCAACCAGGGGCCTGCCTAATAGGCACATCTGTCTCCCTCAGGCCACAGTGGCGCCTTCGGGGTGAGCCTTGGTCATGGCTGCTCCACTAGAACTCAACCTTAGGACTTGTGTGCTGATAATTCAAAAGAGGCTGTTCTTTCTCCTGGTGAGGCTGAGTCAGGAGGGTGGAAGCCCAGAGGCGCTGAGACACCTCTGCCGCTGCACACGTGGTGATGGGGTTTCTGCAGACAACCCTGGGGCATGGGGCATGTCTTGGAGGAGGAGCATGCTTGAAGCCAGCCTTACTTCTCAGCTCCTTGAGCCAGTGAATCTGCTTTTCTCTACTTGTCAGTTTGAATTGAGTTGTTATGCAGATAGCATGTTAACTGAGGACCTACTATGTGCCAGGCAGCCAAAAGGACGATGGTGACTTCATCTTCCAGCTAGATTATACATTCCTTGTTGATGGGAACACTCGCTCACGATCTCTTTCTCTCTGTCACTCTCTCTCACACACACACACATACACACACACACGCAGCCCTAGCAATACAGTAGGTATGGCATCACTACTTGTTGACGTGACATGTACCCCCTGGAATCTTCTAAACTGCAATGGATGACAGCAGACCAGACCCAGACTACACCAGGAATACATGTGCAACCAGCCTGAGGGCCAGTGTGGGGTTTTCTTTTCCTCCCAGGACCTTGAGGTCCTGCTGGGTGTACATTCTGGGCCCAACAACAGGAAGCTTTGACAGCTGCCAGGAAAGGTGCAGAAACCAGAGTCCAGCCTGGGAGGAACAGCCCAGTCCTCCCCACTCCCCCAGAGCAGCTCCAGGGTCTACTCACTGAGGCTCAGCCCAGGGATGTCTGCAGCAGAAACATGTCCAGTGTCAGCCACCACACCTGGATTCCACTCTGGCCCACCCTTGGGCACAATGATCCAGAAAGTCATCACAATGATCAAGCTGGCTACGTGGGAAAAAAGGAAGAGATTCCCTCCCCTTTGCAAAGCCCTCCGAAACCTCAGGGCATACCCAGAGACACTTATTTTCCCATGGAAACCAAAAGAAATGTGGATTCTTCCCACTTTGACCCCTGCCTTCTATATTGTTGGATTTGGTGTCTAGTTTTGGAGAGACCTACAGGCCCAACCATGCGATAGCAGCTCTTGCTCTGCATAATCGAGGCAAGGGTGGACACAGTGTGTAGACCTGCAGGCCTCATGGGAGGGGAATGATAACACCCGTCTCCGAAAAACAGTTCCTCTCCGTGTCACTGTGAGCAGCCAGGGACAGCTGCCCAGAAGAGCCACAGTCCCGCACAGCCTGCTGCCTTTCCAGGCACCTTCTAATGCGGAACTCAGAGGGCAGGGAGCAGGCAATTTAGGGAAGGTTCCACCCTTGCCAACAGGCAGGCAGACACAGGCTGGCCAGTCACCCACCCTCCCAAATAGCAGTGTGCCAGCAGGCGGACACACAGAGTACCTTCACAGAGAGTTGTGGGCATGACATCTCTATACATGGAAACACCTTCTGAAGGCACTGGGGAAGGCAGCTAGCTATTTCAAGGGCACCTATTGTGCTTCATCTTACAAGTCAAAGAACGCTTTTGTGAAGTGAGTGCCTTCTCCAATGAGTTAACTTTTATTCAAATAAGTAGTTCCCACATCCCCGGCACCCAGAAGGGTCCCTACATATAGCATATGCTCAATAAATATTTGTGGAATGAATAAACCATCTCTTTCTTCCCTAACTCCCCTTCTGATTCCACATTAACTGAAGACCTACTATGTCCCAGCACACTTCCTGGAACCTTTATTTTTGCTATCTCATACTTCAGAGTCCTTCATCCATGACATTTGCACCGTCTACCTTACTGAGGTCATCTCTTCCCTCAAGGGGGCTGTAGCCTCCTTGGGGACAAACTCAACAAACATTTATTGAGCAACTACTCTGTGTTCTAACCACAGGCCAAGGCACCCCTGGGGATACAGAGAACAGGACCCAAGCCTTAGCCTCAAGGATACACCAGCACAATGGGCTGGCAAACATCTTGGTCTTTGCCAATCGGATGGGTTAAGAGTGGTGTTTTCCTGTGGTTTAAATTCACAGTTCTCTTATTATAAAGGGGGTTCTGAATCTTCCTGTTTACAATCCCTCTCGAATTTCTTTCTCTGGTTCCATTTCTGTCCTGTGCACATGGGAGATATTCAAAATATCTAAAGACCAGTGTGGGCTTCAACCAATCTGAGTGGGCGCTGGCCTTGGGTAGACTGGCCTTTCTTCCACTTTTCGGTTGATATATTGGATATTTTCTTAGTGTTGGTAGGAGCTCCTCACACATTAAGGGAGATATCTTTTGCCTGTGATATGTGTCTTTGGTTTGATTTACTGCAGTTTTGGCAATGCATAAATGTTTTATTTTAATGTAGCTGAATATTTCTGTCTTGTTTTATGACTTTGGGTTTAGCGTTATATTTAGAAAAGGCTTCCCCACTCTGATAATATTGTTGTTTTTTTTAAAAAACTCATGTTTTCTTTCAGTATTTTTAAGTTTTCTTTTTATGTTTAGATTTCTTATCCATTTGGGATTTGTTTTGGCGTTAGGATGCAGGAGGGATCCAATTTCCTTTTTCAGGATGGCCACCATGCCATCCCCAGCCTGGTTACTGGGTGATCCATCTGTCCTCCACTGATCTGCAATAACACCTTTCTCACACACCTAATTTCCATTCGGATCCATTCCTGGTCTCTTTTCCATTCCCCCAATCTGTCCCCACCACTTAGAATCTTACAGTTTCAGAACATGTTTTAAAATATGATCTAGGGCTTCCCTCGTGGCGCAGTGGTTAAGAATCCGCCTGCCAAAGCAGGGGACATGGGTTTGAGCCCTGGTCCAGGAAGATCCCACATGCCGCAGAGCAACTAAGCCCGTGCGCCACAACTACTGAGCACGCACTCTAGAGCCCGCGAGCCACAACTACTGAGCCCACATGCTGCAACTACTGAAGCCCACGCACCTAGAGCACATGCTCCACAACGAGAGAAGCCACCGCAATGAGAAGCCCGCGCACCGTAACGAAGAGTAGCCCCTGCTTGCTGCAACTAGAGAAAGCCCGCGCAGCCACGAGGACCCAACGCAGCCAAAGATAAATAAATAAAATAAATAAATTTAAAATAAATAAATAAGTACATAAAATAAAATATGATCTAGCTGCCAGCCCTTCCTGTCATTCCTCTTTCTCGGAATTTCCCTTCCTATCCTTCCTATCCTTGCATGCCTATTTTTCCTCATGAACTTTAGAATCAGTAATTTCTAAATAACTCCTATGGTCACTTTTATTGCCTAACATTAAGTTACAGGTTAATTTAGCAGAAATTGATGTATTTATGATATTGAATCTTTCCATTCAAGAACAAGGTCCACCTTGTCATTTATTTAAGCCTCTTTTGGGTCCCCCAGTAGTTGATTCTGTTTCTTTGTCCGCTCCGAACATCTGAACGATGCTCCGTGGGTTTGCTTCTGGTCCTACACATTCTGTGGCTAACGTAAGTAGGACTCTTTCTTGCTCCATGCCTTCTGACCAGATGCTGCTGGCAAGAAGGAAGCTCTTGATGTGGGGGTATTAGTTGTGCTCGAGCCCCCTGGCCTTTTGCCCTGTGACACGCCGGCTGACACCAAGGCTCTGTGCACGCTCCCCACGGGCAGAAGAAACGCGTGCCCTGCACCTGTGTACTTGGCAGTGATCGCCCAGCAGCTGGCCTGCGCCCACTCTGTTTCGCCCAAATGGAACCAGCACGAGGGGCGCCCCAAGCAATAAGGTAGGGAGGGGCCCCACCCACACTGTTGGAGCAAGAAAGGGCCTGAGCCGGCACACAAAGGCAAGCTCTGGCCAGCCGGTGGACAGGAACGAGGCTGGCAAAGGTGCCAGCCTCCATGTAGCCCCAGCCCTGTAACTAGGGCCCACAGGTCACTCTGGCCACAGCTGAACAAACCAGGGTGTAATTAACTTTCCACCCGGCTTTTTACACAGCAGCATCTCACCTTTGCCAGAAAAGGAGGGTCTGCCTTTCCGAAACGGCTGGGGAAACACTCCTTGGTCCCAATCCTCAGGAAAGGGGGGCAGCTGGGGGAGGGTGCTGGGGAGCCGTGAAATTAACCCACAAGGAGCACATTTTTTGCTGTTGCTATTTGAACAAATTCCCCTCTCTTATTTTTTCTAAAGTTGAGCATTCAAAAAAGCTGTGTTGTCTGGAGTTTAGTTAGAAACTGCTCACCGTCCCCAATCCGTGTTCTCAGCACAAGCTGTTGAGACCTCGAATCTTAGCTCAGCTCTGTAACCTGGAGCAAGATCCCCTAACTCCGAGCTTCAGTTGCCCAATGTGTAAAATGGGGAGGAATGATGAAAAATAGGACCTCAGGGGCTTCCCTGGTGGCGCAGTGGTTGAGAGTCCGCTTGCCGATGCAGGGGACACGGGTTCGTGCCCCGGACCGGGAAGATCCCGCATGCCGCGGAGCGGCTGGGCCCGGGAGCCATGGCCACTGAGCCTGTGCGTCCGGAGCCTGTGCTCCGCAACGGGAGAAGCCACAACAGTGAGAGGCCTGCGTTCCACAAAAAAAAAAAAAAAAAAAGGACCTCAGGACGTCCCTGGTGGTCAAGTGGTTGGGACTCCGCACTTCCACTGCAGAGAGCACGGGTTCGATCCCTATCAGGGGAACTAAGATGCCACATGCCGTGACATGGCCAAAAATATTTCTTTTAATAATAAAAATAAACAGCTTGTCACCTCTTTCTAGAGAAGTCCCATAATTCTAAAAAAAAAAAAAAAAAAAAGGAAAGAAGGAAGAGAAAAATAGGACCTCCCCGCTGGGATGTTGTAAAGACAAGGTGAGATCATTCAGCAAGCATCTATTAAGCACCACTGTGTGCCAGGCACTGGCCTAAGACACAACAGGGAGCAAAACAGACATGACTCTTGTCTTCATGAAGCCTGATAGTAGCAGGGGAGATGGGTGATAAACACATCGAAAACGATCACGGAATAATTACAGAATCTGGTGAGCACTGGGGACTGAGTGGGGCAGGGGCTGCAGAGAGTGCAATGGGGGGGCTGCAGGGGGCACATTCCAGGGCGAGTCCCATGGGGCCTGTCACGTGACAGGTGCTCAATATATGAAGAGTGTCAGCACTGCAGCCCCCTGCAAGTCCCCAAGGGCGGCAGGAACCCCGCATACTTCAAGGCTCCTACCTGGTCCTGATGGCAATTCGTATTCTGTGGATCAAGTGCCTGGAGCCCAGAGTGAGAAGCCTGTTTCTAAAGAGACTCCATCTGCCTCTCCCCACCTATAACGAAACCCCAAATCATGCCAGCAGTGCCTTTGGCGAAGAGGCCAGGGACCTGCAGAAGCCACCGGTGCTCCAGCCCTGGGGACCCAAGCTGTTTCGAGACCAACACAAGGCACAGCCCTGCTGACAACTGCTCCTGACACAGTTAGGAAAGGTGGGTCTAAAGCATGATAGCAGCATAGATGCAGCACCCAAATGTCCTCAGGCAGTCGGCCTCATTAATTTGGGCCGATGTGCTGTCAGTATGGATCACAGAGTGTCCTTAAAAGGTAGTTTTTATACCAGGACACAGGGAAACATTCCACCTGAATCCAGACTGAAGGTCCACAGGTGACCTGCTTCAATGAACACATGAAAAATTGGAATCAGCCCCTGGGTAAATCAAACCTCTCATGTCTGCTTCCACGGTGCCCCAGCAAGTTCCCAGAGATACTTTCTAAGGCACTTGACATCCTCCTGGCTCCTAGAAAATGATGGAAAACCTCCCCTGCAGCCGTTTATAGGGCCCAAAGGTGCTCGACCAACACTGCACAAATTGTGTCAACGTAAACTTCAGCTCACTCCCTGTTCCCGATGTTATTCGAGTTGGTAGAACCAAAATTAATGAGACTTTCTATCATCAGTTCAGACGGCCACCCAACATTTCCCCACTTGGTGCCCACAAATGATTCTCCATCAAGAACAGACAAGCCCATCACACGTCGAGTCAGACTTTATCTATTCCACTGCAAAAGTCTTGATCTACTGGCATATTAGTCTACATTTAATATTTTTATAGTATATGGACCGAGTACCAGCAACCCAAGCTGCACAGGAGAGCTCCCCAAATGGAGAAGACCACGTGGCAACGTGGGAATCCACTCAGGAAGTGTTCAGTAACACATGCCAAATAGAAGATGGTAAGTGCCCACGAGTCCAAGCATGTAAACATTTGTTATCCTGTGGGCAGGGGCTGGAGGGGAACAAAGAGAAATCAGACAGCTGTTGGGGGTGGGAGCATCGGCAGAGAGAACTGGTTCTTGCTTGTTTCATTTTGTGTGTCATAAAGATGCAATGTCTGATACCTTGTGGGTTTCAGGTCGGTTTCTCGCAGACACAAAGGAGAGAGAGACAGAGACAGAGACAGAGGGAGAGAGAGAGAAATATGAACAGGTCTCCATGGAGTTGTCTTGAGTTCTTGAAGTCCACACTTCAACAACTCCTCCTGGACCCAGCACTGCCAACTATTGCTGAGGGACAACGAAACCTCTGGAAATGAGGGTTCTTCAGTGCAGACAGTCCCAGCTCCAGGCTGGGGGACCTGGGGGCTTCCTGATGACTACCATCAACTGTCATTCCAGCAGGAGCCACCCCGTCCATGAAGAGCATCCCCACATCCCCACCCCAGAAACTCTTCAGACCTCACACCACTCTCCCAGATTCCGATGGAACGAGGCAGTGTCCTCACCCACACCCCAGCTGCCACAGCAAGAGCCCAGAGCTCACTCTGCTAGAGCAGTTCAAAGAAGGACCACATTCGAGGAATCTAAAATATGACACAAATGAACCTATCTATGAAACAGAAACAGAATCACCGACATAGAGAATAGACTGGCGGTTGCCAAGAGGGAGGAGGATGGGTGAGGGATGGACTGGGAGCATGGGATTAGCAGATGCAAACTGGTGTATATAGACGGGATAAACAACAAGGTCCTACCGTATAGCACAGGGAACTATACTCAATATCCTGTGATAAACCATAATGGAAAAGAATATGAAGAAGAATGTATATGTATAACTGAGTCACTTTGCTGTACAGCAGTATTTAACACAACATTGTAAATCAACTATACTTCAATAAAACAATAATAATAAAAGGGCCACAGTTGAGATGGCCCCCACAAACACACCCACCCCCTCCACACAGCCTCTTCCCAACACGCTGACCATCTGGAAGGGCTGGGCTTCCCAGGCACCCTGCTTGGGGAGGGGTGTGCCGCCTTCACATTCCGGGAAGGCAGCCCTCTGCAGGGCATGAGTGTCGTTCACACCCAAAGCCAGATTCCGATGGACAAGTGGCACTGCCCTCAGTGCCCACATCCTCAGCGGCAGGGACGTCCCACCTTCCCTTGAAACAAGACTCATTTGTTCCCTCAGAAACATCTTCCAAGCACCCAGAGCCCTCCCGGCCTCAGCAGAGCAGGGCCCTCTCTGAAATCCTTGTCTGAAATGGTCTTTGTTGGGCTGCCGAGTGTCCACCTTTCCCTCCAGAGTGACGTTCCATGGGGCAGCAATGCCCACCTGCATCATCCCTAGCAGCACTGTGACCGGGTGATCAATGATGAGCGTCCAGCAGACCCATGAGGCTGGCCTGGGAGGGCCTGCTGTTGCATTTCTGTACCAGTTCCAAACTTTTAAAGTAGAAGCCAATGTTTAAAGATCTTACACTATAGCCTAATGTATAAAGCAGACTTTTTAAGGTGATAGCTCTGACTAAAGTGGGTGTCAGAGCCCCCTCAATCAGACAGGCCCCAATACCGACCCCAAGAGCCTCAGAGACACCTCTGGAAACACAGTCTGAAAACCACTGCACAATCCAAGGATGCGGAAGTGTCCTAGATAGGGACCGGTTTTGAAAATATGCACACAATTCCCAAAGGTGTATCCTGTCCCTGGGTAATCCTAAGAACTGGGGGGAAAATAGCTCCTCACATATCTCTTCCATGTTAGGGAGACTCACCCGCGCTGGGTCACTCCTTTACTGGGTGGTAATGAATTTCTTGGGGATGCTATTAGACGAGGTCGTTTCCTGTACTCTTTCAAGGAATCTCTGACTCCCATCCAATGCTCCAGGGCTTGGGGATATTTCTGGTTCCCATGTACCAGTGGAGGTTGTTAGTGGGGTCCTGTCAGGAAGCAGGCAGGGGAATCGGTGGATACCAGCAGCATCAATAAAGATGGCTTGAGAGGCTGCAAATGGGGCTGCCATGATTTCAGCCAAAGTCTGAGGCTGTGGAGTGAAGAGACCACCACTGGGAAGAGAGTCCTGCCCAGGACCAAAGAACAATTAGCTACCATTTATAATTTCCAATACAGACCCCCATTTACAGCCCTAAAGTCTCACATTTTCCCTTCTCCACCTAGAAATACCACCATTCTCAAAAGTGTGGTAAGAGACGTGAGAATCTCCTTGATTCTGAAAAACTGGAGGAAGGAACAGCCTAAGTAGTGCCAGGGGTAGGACCTCACTCCAAGAGCTGCAGAGACTCTACAAAGCATCACTTAGCAGTGGTCCTGAGGGGCCCTGCTTTAACAACTAGATGAGAACAGTGTGTTCTTTCACATAGAATATGAAGAGAATAGCTTTTAATTAGAAGATCAATTAACTGATTGTTTTTAAAGTAAGTGACAATATTTCACTCTTTTATACTTAAGATTTCACCTCAGTTCTTGGCTAAATCAAGAGCTACACTAGCATCTATTGTTTTCTCGGGTCCAAGAATGAGAGTCCATAGCCCAGGGTCCTGAGGAGGTCCTGGCTCCGTCACCAAATTGCTATGTGACCTTGGTTAAGCAGTCACCTTTCTCTCTCAAAGCCTCAGTATTTCCCCCCAGCAAATAAGAGGACTGGAAAAGCCAACCCTATAAGTCCCTTCTAATTCTGATTCTAAGCTTATAAGTTGGCCGTTGCCTCTGCCAATGATTGAAATTTCACAAATTCCAAATGACTGTGGTTTGGTTTGCTGAGCCCCAAAAAGTTCAAAACTTGGAGTCTTGCCAGGTCTATTGTTTTTGATATCTATTCCCTCTAGAGGGCGAGAATGAAAACTTGGTCTACCCAGGGCTGTGCAGGTACAGATGTCACTAGAGGAAAAGTCATAGCAAAGTTCCACAAACACTTGGCTTTCAATCTTCCAAGATGGCATGAAAGGCAGGGGAAGCAAGACTTTGAGTCCCAACCTATCTCTTACCAGCAAATTCCCCCCACAAAACAGGTGTCAGGTCCTCCTTGGAATATTGGTCTGAGATTTTAGGTCCTCTTCCCACAAACCGGCATCCAAAGGGTTTCATCAACAATCACAATAGAAGGAGATGTCTCAGGATAGCTGTTTAAGGCACACACATGCTCTGGACTCCCAGCTCAGAGCCTGGAAACATGTCAACCCCTATCCCTATTGCATGGCTGCCATACTCCCGGGAATATGCATGCCCCCATTCCCCTACCCCACACACTGCACGTATCCCAGACACACAGACACACTCAACTCGTGAAGTCTTAAATCGCTCCTATATACTGTGGCCTTGCCCACCTTCTCTGAGGCAGCTGGTAAACAGAACACAGGGCTATAGTCAAACTGCTATAGTCAGAAACTGCTCCCAGCCACCCTTCTCCTACCCAGAGAAGCAGAAGGCCAAGTGCGGAGGTGGAACTGCGTCCCTTTCCATAGGGGTACTTCTTGGCCTTTGAAATTCTCCCCATCCCATCACAAGCCCTGCTTCGGAGCTCACTCCTTCATGCAGCTTTCCACACTTAAGCTGCTTAACTTTGCACTAATAACCTCTTAATTGCTGGGTTTCCAAAAGGCCTTCCAGAAATCCGGGGTGCAGACCCACCCATTTATGGCCCACATACTATGGAATGCAGTTTGGGGGAGCAAGGACAGGGCACCTCCGCCTAACTCCTGCCTGCTGGAAAGCTGTTGCTTTCATTTTAAATTTTATTTAAAAGGGTACCCAAGACACCACAATAAAATGACATTAACTGTAAAATTACATTATTAATTCTTTAATCTCACTTGAGGCTTCAAGCTGTTGCTATGTCCAATTATCCGTATAACCACCTGTCAGAATCCCGGTGCTATTTAGCATTACCTCCAGGACAGCGGTGGGCCCGGTGGTCCGTCAGGTCTGCCAGAGACTCGAAGTCCTGCTGACAGTGATCGCAGGTGTAAATTGACTCATCCTCCATGTCTTCATCGTCCTCATTTCTCTCCTCTTGACTTGTCACGCTGTTCCTGTCTTCCAGCACACGGCTGGTTTTTCGATCACACTCTGGCTCTCCTTCTAGGCCTCCTGCCAACAGGAAGAATACAGTCCATGTCAGCTGACGGGGTCTTGGGAAAGGATTTTAAAAGAATCACCCTGCATTTATGAAGATACATTTAATTACTCTACCTCCCAGGGTCCATTCTTCTTGACACCTCTCAGTATATTAAAATATGGGGGTTTTTGTAGCATGTGGTGCCATAATTCTCAGCTAGATTATTTAATTCTTGGTGCAAATCCTCTAGAGGGATGTCCTGTCATCTTCCCTCTGTGCATGGATGCTGGGGGTCATGACCCATCAGGGAGGTGAAAATACCTTAGCATTTTGTCTCCTAAAAAACCCAGTTCTCTCACACATTTCTCTAGAGTTTCCATCAGTTGTTCCTAATGCACCTGAACTTTTAGTTTCCCCCAAAGCCTTGAAGTTTAGAGCTGGGAGATCTCTTAGCCAGGCTCACCTTCCACATAACATGCCTCCCAATGTAGAGATGTTGGCTCAGTTCTTTGCAAAGATGTCCTGACTCTGGAATCAAGGAAGCACATGTATTTGCAGGACCACGGATAGTCAAATTGCTGCTTAGGGGCTTCCCTGGTGGCCCAGTGGTTGAGAGTCCGCCTGCCGATGCAGGGGACACGGGTTCGTGCCCCGGTCCGGGAAGATCCCACATGCTGCGGAGCGGCTGGGCCCGTGAGCCATGGCCGCTGAGCCTGTGCGTCCGGAGCCTGTGCTCCAAAACGGGAAGAGGCCACAACGGTGAGAGGCCCTCATACCACAAAAAAAAAAAAAAAAAAAAAAAATTGCTGCTTAAAATGCCCCTGAGTGCTCACTTGTGCCCCGGTATCAGCCTAGACAGTGAGAACCAGGCTTGGAATCATTTGACCAATTTCTTTAAAATAAAATACCAATTCTGTGCTTAGCACTGTGCAGACCAGTGGTTGAACTTTACAGAAAAGTGAGTTAATGATCATGATAACGATGCTTTGCATTTGCATAGTGTTCTGTGCATTTTCAAAGCACAAATACACACACGTAGCCCCATTTCACAGTCTCACACATCCTAGAGCTAAACGGGGGCTCAAGCTATCTTACGGTTCCGCCCCCTGCCCACAAAGAGGGACAGCTTTGTTATTCCCCTTTCATAGGTAAGGCACCTGGCCTCCAGACAGAAGGATGCAACATCCCCAGCACCCTACAGATGTTCACCTTGACATCCTGACTCCTGCCTAGTGCACAGCTGGGGGAAGTGGAGAACAGCCTCAATCTGAGCGATTAATAGGACCCAACAAAAACTTGTAAACCAAACTGCAAAAAATGCATGGTAAATATTACATACAGAACATATCAGTAATCCCAATAAATGTCAGTGGATTAAACTTGCCCATTAAAATACAGAGACTCAGACTGGAAAACCAAAGTGCCTGTTGTCTCTTCCCACAGTCTGTCCTGGAAAACAGATCTATCTGTGCAGAAACTAGCACTTATTTAAACTAAAGAGAGAAATCTGTATTATGTGTAAAGATATTGATGCAAACATATACGCATATGCAAAGGTGTGTGTATGCACGTGTGTGTGTGTCGCCCATAACATCACAGTTACAGGAAAAGGCTTCAGCACACAACCTTTAAACCCCCAAGGACTGGTTGCCAAAGCAAGAAAGAGAAATGAAGCAAAGAATGCATTTCATTTGAGGTCAAAGCCACAGTCCGATAAATATTTCTATTCAGAAACAGATAATGTTATAAGGGCTCTGTTTCTCCCGTCTGCACAGAACATGCACCTCCAAGCACCCGACAGCAACAACCTACAAACACAAATCAGCTCATTGGAGAGCCAGCTGCCGCCTTCTGTGGCGGCGAACGTGGCATGACGCGCCGCTTGGAACTGCACAGAGGCAGTAAAAATCAATGTTTCCATTTGTGGCCCATCAAAACATCTCTCTTCTTACCAATTAAGGGATGTACAATTTTTAGGTTCTTTTATCATCAGAACATGCCAACTCCCGGCAATACAGAAATCCCATTAAAAGTCAGGCAGCATATTTATCTCAGGAAATCTGATCTGCTGCTGTGGTGACGGCAAGAAATAGAAAGTAAAGAAATGAGAAATGTCATTTGGAGCCTTCAATATTATAAGTCATCATACAACCATGGTTACACAGGCGAGCGCCCGTCTCTGAAATTCCTAGTTTACAGTCTCTTCCCTTAATTTAAAAAAAAAAAAAAATGTTCTGAAGAGGGGAAAAAGAACCATAATTCCCACTTTATCTACTACACCAACTCTCCAGATAATAAGTTACGCTCAGCACCACGCCTGTGCTACTTTACTTAACACATAGTTTAATAGACATATTTAAATTATCCCCTTGTTGTTGTTTTTTTTGCCATATTTACTTGGCAGCATTTTCCATAATAGCTCATCTAATCCACAACTGGAACCACAAACAGTACAATGCATTTGATCTCTTTAAATCTGGTACATCCTGTTGACTCAGGAGTAGATAAATCAGAATGTCAACTCTTGGGTTTTTATAAGGCAAAAACCCATAAAGTCATCCAAGAGTATAAATCTGTTTTAAGAAACTGTCACCTCCCCTGCCGCTGTCTCCTAATGGGAAGGCAAGGTGGCTGCACAGAAAGGGGGGGGAGGGGGCAGGGGCGGGCGACATGGGGACCTCATCGCCCGAGGTCCCAGGGGTCACGTGGGCTGAAGGAGTCTTAGGGAGCAGGACGTCCCCGAAGCTCCAGTCCCCGGGGGCCCCTCTGCTGCGTCATCAGAATCAGGACTGCTAGAGCAGGAAGCCCTCCATCAGCTCAAGGCTCTACTCTGTAAGGCACTCTCATGCCCCCCAGTCTCTGATCCTTACAATCGGAAAAAAGAGTACATGGTGTTATTTCTCCATTTACAGATGAGAAAACTGTGGCTCTGAGAGGCCACCCAAAGCCACACAAGGGATTGAACCTACAAGTTCTGATGTGGAGCTGCTTGCCCTTCTCCAGGCCGGGGCCTGTCGGAGCCCCAGACTCCCAAGGCCGGGAGGTGGGAGCCCTGAGGACAGAGCTGAGGGCGCCAGTCCCCCCTGGAGCACCCTCTGGATCTCCTCTTTCCCAGGCCCACCCTGAGCAGCTGCTCAGTGAGCCCCCGGGGCCCTAATGAGAGTACCTTGACCCGGCTCTGGCTCATCGGGGGTGACCCTGCTGGCCCACGTCCTGCCCTCAACCAGCCCCCGGGTCCCTCAAGGGTCCTCGCTGAGCAAGCAGAGGACACAGAGCCCAGCGGCCACCACCAGCCCTGCCTGAGCCCCCATCCTATGTGCTGCCTCATGTTTCCAACGTGGTGACCGGCTGGGCCTGAACTACAGTTGACCCCCAGGTCCCTTCAACCACCCGGGCCCACAAGACAAAGTCAGCAGAGCTCATTTCTTTTCCACCGGGGCTGGGAAGGATGTCCCGAAAACGGACCGCTGGTGCCTCTCCCTCCGGCCCCACCCAAGTTCTCCCGGGGGACACCCAGGGAAGGCCCAAAGTAAACAATTTCGAATAGGGCCCTCTCCCCCAGGGCCACGAGCGCGGGACAGGAAACAGAATAGGCACCGTAAATGCCAGCCTCTCCATCCATTTACAAAGCTCCTGACCTGCCCGGCCTCACACTCCACCCGGGACAACTCACAACCTAGTTGTTTTCCAATGTGCACACCCCCATCCTTTTGCCCAGGGGTCCACCAAGAGAAGCTAGCATTTATTGAGCACTAGTTGCATGCCAGGTACCTTCTGAGCCCAGCCAGCCGGGCAGCCCTATGAGTTGAGCACCATCATAGCCCCATTTTAGGGGTAAGGAAACCGGGGCTCTGTGAGGTGACGATGCTTAAGCAAGGCCATAGTGGCAGGTTGCCAACACAGTTGTTCCTCTTAACCACTATGCTACATGGTCTCCCCAAAGCAGAGCTTCAGTGGAAAAGTGAGTTGAGGGCTTCCCTGGTGGCGCAGTGGTTGAGAGTCCGCCTGCCGATGCAGGGGACACGGGTTCGTGCCCCGGTCCGGGAAGATCCCACATGCTGCGGAGCGGCTGGGTCCGTGAGCCATGGCCGCTGAGCCTGCACGTCCGGAGCCTGTGCTCCGCAATGGGAGAGGCCACAACAGTGAGAGGCCCGCGTACCGCAGGAAAAAAAAAAAAAGTGAGTTGAGTGTCAAGGAATCTGCCAACCCTCCAAGGCCATCTGCAGGGGCCTGGTTGCAGCCCCAAACTCCAGCAAGGGCTCTGCTGACCTCTCTGACTTCCCACTTACCTCCACAGCCCCACAGACCTTTGTTCAATTCCTTGAACTTCAAGTTTGTTTAGCCAAGGGCTTCTTCACACTCCAGTTCTGCCGTAACTGTTCCCCGTGGGCCTGAGCACCAAGGTCACACAGGTCCCGATCATTTCTCCCCCATAGTTCCCTTCCCTTCGCTGTCAGAGCACTTGGCACAAAGTTCACTTACACTTTTATAGGCTAATTTTTTTACTCTCTGCCTTCTGGTGGCAGCCACATTTGCCCTGGACGGCAGCAACAACACCTCCCATCCCATGTGCTATTGTGGAGGGGGACCTTGCCCTCACCCATCAAGAAGAGGGATCTGGGCTTCCCTGGTGGCGCAGTGGTTGAGAGTCCGCCTGCCCATGCAGGGGACACGGGTTCGTGCCCCGGTCCGGGATGATCCCACATGCTGCGGAGCGGCTGGGCCCGTGAGCCATGGCTGCTGGGTCTGCGCGTCCGGAGCCTGTGCTCCGCAACGGGAGAGGCCACATCAGTGAGAGACCCATGAACCGCAAAAAAAAAAAAAAAAAAGAAGAAGAAGAGGGATCTGAGTCGCCTCCACAATTCCCCTCTGGCCTGGCTGGCCTTGGTGACTTCCTCAAACGCTAGAATGTAACAGAAACTAGAATGCAGCTTCCCCCTTGTCTGTTGGTCTCTTGGGACACGACCCCTGAGAACCCAGCTGCCCTACTATAAGAAGCCCAAGCCACATGGAGAGAGTGTAAGTGCTCCAGTCGACAGCCCCAGCTGAGCTCCCACTGCCAGCGCCCACTGCCAGGCACGGGAGTGCAGCATCTCGGACATCCAACCCAGACAAGCCTTCAGAAGGCAGCAGCCCCAACTGGCACGTGACTGCAACTCTACAAGAAATGCTAAGTGAGACCACCAACTGAGTCCAGTCAGCCCACAGAAGTGTGCAAACTAATAATTGTTGCTTTAGGTCACTGAGTTTGGGGGTGGTTTGCTACACAGCAATAGACAGCTGGAACACGTCCCCGTAAGCTCCATGAGGGCAGGAGCTGTGTTTGGTTTGGCTTGGTACTGTCTCCCCAGCCCCTGGTACAGACGCACGGTAAGTGCTCAGTAAATGGTGAATGTATGAATTAATTGGTTTGAAAGAAACAAGACTCCAAATATCAACACAGGTAGGGGGAGGGGAAGTGCTTACAGTGCTGTTTATTGTGTGATAAGTATTAGGTTGAACCATATGAAGTTGCCATCTTCGTAGGTCAAAAAAGCCAAAAATTGGCAATCCCAAATGGTTCAACCTAACATATGATGGGGCCAGTCTGTCCTGCCAACTTCTTCTTCAAATCAGGAGGAAAAGGGTACACCTACACCGGTTGATCCCACTACACGACACCCCCACATGCCATAGTCCCTGAGTCCAAGATATGGGCTTGGGGAACTTTCTATGAGCAAAGAGAGACAGTAACAAAACACTCAGCCTTTATTGCTTATCATTAGAAAACAGTGAATCTCCCCACCCCAGGCCACCTGCACCCTGAGCGATGCTGACACCGCAGGTACCCTTCTACCTTCACATCCTCCCATCCCATCATCACAGTAAGCCTATGAGGGAGATACAATTGATACCTCCCCTTTGCAGAGGGGGAAACCAAGGCTCAGGACCACACACAAATCACACACACTGGGAAGGGCAGAGTGTGGATTCAAACCCAGCTCTTCTGACTACAGATCCTGACTCTTAACCACCACACGGGAGGGCAAAAAGGGAATGTCTGTGAAAGCGCTGAGCAGGGGACAGCTGGCTGAGTCCACTGCCAGAAAAAAGGGAAAAGGGAGAGATGCCGGGGGGCCAGGCTGCCCACAGGCTGACAGGTCTGGGAACAGGACATTTCTTACCTTCTCAGCCAGGCTTCTTGAGCTCATGAGTCAGGGCTGTCGGGGCCTCACCGCTCCCCAGGGCCAGCTGACAGAGGCTCAGCCTGAGAACACCCGCGAGGGAGGGTCTCTCCCCTCTGGCCCCAGTCCCCGGCCAGCACACAAGTCAGAAAGAACCTCAGCGAGAAGGCTGCCTCTTCTCCTTCCTGGGAAGGACTGTGGGGATCACCCCGCCATCAGGGGGCCCTGGGCAGCCTGAGAACCAACCAGGGACCACTGGGGGTCCCGCCTCTGGGGCCCCATGGCTGAGTATCTTCCCAACGGAGGCAGAAAGCCAGGAGCAACCCCTACACGCCCGAGAAAGAAAACAAGGGCAGAGTATGAGAGGTGTGAGATATCCCAGAGGTTACAGTCACACGCCTTCGTCCATTCTCTCCTTCATTCACCCTACAAATATTGATTGAGCGCCTACTGTGTGCCGGGCATAACACGCATGTATTTGTTACAACATACAGGGTGCTCCCCCGTCTCTTTCATCTTGGTGGCCTCAAAGCCACACAAGGCCTGGCACAGAAAAGATGCTTAATCAACATGGGGCGGATGAATGACTGCCCAGTGAAGAAATGAATGCCCCAAGGGAGGTATAGGTGGTACGTGCCTGCGGCCTGGGCCGGGTTACTCAGGGGACCGGGTTCCAGTCTTAGCTCTAGGACCCCCCCGCCTCGCCCCATGAGTGACCCTATGTCAATTCTCCCACCTGAGACCGATTCCCTATGTGTCAACAAGCTTAATCGTGATGGACACCGCCCTCTCCTGCCTCACAGGGTGGAGGTGAGGCTCCTGTATGGCTGGCCATCAATGCGAGAAGAATTGTGCCCACAGCTACACACAGATACGGGTAAGCCAGGAGCCCTGCAGGGTTTCAAGGAGCCCAGAGGAGGCTGGAGCAGGGGCAGGCAGGCAGAGGAGGATGTGGGCAAAAGTGCAAGACAAGGGTGCGGGGGAAGGACAGGGAGAGGTGTAAAGGGCAGGACTAGTGCCAGGTGACAGTGGGAAGCGGGAGAAGCAGTCCTGGAGGCCAGCAAGTCCTGGGCCGGTCTCCCCATCGTTTCCCGCAATCAGACCTGGATAGGAGACCGTACCAGCCACCTCCGCAGAAATCAGAACCACCAGACGCTGAATTCTAGGCACGTACAGGGCTTGACGAGAGAATCCAACTGAACAGGGGGCACCGGGAGCACCAGTGTAGAGCAGTTCAGTGGGGCTGATGGAACCAAGTTGTTCCTGCAGAAAGATGGTCATGAAGCAACGACACACACAAGCAGCAGACAGCTGGAGTCATGTTCCAGGGACTGATGGGATGATAGAGAAAGAACCGAAAAGAATCCCAGACTTTGGAGCCAGCCAGTCTGGGTTCAGATCCACACGCTGTCACTTAACAGCTGGGAGACCTTGGATAAGTCACTTACCCTCTCTCAGAAAAATTTTAATGAAGTTAAATTATTTTAATGAGGTAGTATATACAAAGCCTGATACCTGGCCCACAGTGAGCCTGAGAAAACAGTAGCTACGGTTACTGTCTTATTTTGCTAACATCATTCAAACCAACACAGGCTGCATCATGGTTCAGACACAAGGGTGGAGACATCGTACTGCACGAGAGGTTCTGGCAGGAGGCCTCACAGGCTCCTGAGGATGGAGAATGTCAGGGCACATGCCCCCTGAAAGGCACAAAAATGTCCATACAGACAAAAGGATCCACTGCATCAGGAGAGGAAATTCCTGGCCTCAAGTCCGGGCTCCCTCCTCCCTCCCTGTGTGACCTTGAGTAAGTGACAAGCCCACCTCCTCCAGGAAACAGCGTGACCCCTGCCGGGGGTCTGTCCCGGGGGCAGATGATGCCGGCGAGTTTACAATTCACAAGCCCACTTGCCCTGTGCTCTCCCCCTGTACGTAGTTGGGGGGGGCCTCCCAACAGAATTCACAGTCCAGGCAGGTGTCTACCACTTGCAAAATGTTTATCCTGGAGCAACATTTTGCTTTAACAGAGAACATGTGCTCCATCCTAACAGCCCGTATGTGTCCTACAAACGGTATCACCAGCAGCATGTATCCCGAGGGCCAGCGTGGAGGAAGCACTTCCGGAACCTGGGCATGAGGTCAAACCCCTGGCTGAACCTCACCTATGCGTCTTGGCCCTGCTTGTAGAGAAGGACACGCCTCCATGAACACTTTCTCACACACACCTGGACTGGTGGGATGGAGAAAGAGAGGGCCTGGGCTGGGTCTGGGCAAGGAGCCTACCAACCCCAATTAGACACTCTGCTTGTGCATCCGCTGCTGGCCCCAAATTCCACAAGGCAGCCACTATTTATCTTCAGGTTTAAAATATGTGCAGTGCAGGCAGCAGGCTAACATTTAACACTCAGCCTAAAGGGTCCCCTTGGCAGCAGAGCTGTAGGCAAATATTTTAACACATAATTTGCTGTCCAAGTTCCACTTAAATAAGGAAGCAGCTTCCACATGTTGTCTTGGGGGGTGGGGGGAGCGACTATTGCTCCCCTGTCAGCGTGGACAGCTCCGTGGATGGAATTTCAAAGCCACGGTCAGCCAGACACTGAACCTGACCTCGGGCTGTGTCACACGAGCCTTGCTGGGATGCTCCATCCTGACTGATGATACGAGACTGGGTACAGGGCCCCCTTTCCACAGGCCCGTGGTTAACCAGGAAAACAAGAACTTTCCAGAGGATGTCTCTTTAGTTGTCAGGAATTCTAGAACCCGAGGCCAAAATGGTTAGCAGTGTGATAGAAAAGTGTAATCACTTTTCTCAGACCAGATCTTCCAATTCATTTGCAGCCTTCCCCCAGTGACCCATGGCCCAACAAGGGAGATACAACATTAGGCTTATTATACAGAGGGCAAAACTGAAGCTCAGATAGCTCAGACAGCTCACTCTGTCACTCAGATCATGAGTGGACCAAAGCTCACAACTCCAAGGCCCCCACCCTTACACAAATGAGTAGAATGGACTGGAGGAGCCTGGGGGGAAGATGTACACCCACCCAAGGGGGTGGTCCCTGCTCAAATCCTCTACATAGTTACCATACAGAAAAGCAAGGCCCAGTACAAACATTAGATGTTTTGGGTTTTTTTTAATGAAGGAAATCCATATTTTTATGTGGAATCTCTGGATTTTTAAGTGTTAACTTCAAATTTTAAGAAACATGGCACGGGGCTTCCCTGGTGGCGCAGTGGTTGAGAGTCCGCCTGCCGATGCAGGGGACACGGGTTCGTGCCCCGGTCCGGGAGGATCCCACATGCCGCGGAGCGGCTGGGCCCGTGGGCCATGGCCGCTGAGCCTGCGCGTCCGGAGCCTGTGCTCCGCGGCGGGAGGGGCCACAGCGGTGAGAGGCCCGCGTACCGCAAAAAAAAAAAAAAAAAAAGAAACATGGCATGAGTGAAACAATAGGTCTTGGAGGGTTGGATGTGGCCTGGGGCATCTTTACCATGGGGCACACCCAGCAAAAGCCACTGGGCCCCCTTGGGTCAGACAGGGAGTTTAGCTGTACAATGATGAAAGTGCCGGTTCTTTGGAGATTTAGAACTGGGTTCAGGTTCCCTCCTGTGTGACTTTGGTTGCTTGCACTTCTAAGCCTCAGTTTCCTTGCCTAGAAAATGAGGAAGATATCACTTCCTCACGTACAGGTTGGAGAAGCTCCCTATGGGAGCTATCATCCAGGTGATCTTGCCCCAGGTCTCTGCTACCCAGGCTGTGGTGGGCAGTAAGCTCCCCCAAAGCTGGAGCCATATCAGACACAAATCCTCCACCTCTTTGGTCAGTCAACAAACATTTTTCTGAGCACCTACTATGCGCCAGCCACTGCTCTAAGTGATGTAGATGCCCCAAAGAACAAAGCATAGCTGCTTACCCTGCTGAGGCTAACACCGGTCACAAGCACCTTGCCCTTTATGGGCAAGTACCTGCTGAACGAATGCATGACTCTCCCCTCCAGGGGACGTTGAGGTGCTGAGCTCAAGCCACAAAGTCAGAGAGAGATGGCAGCTTCCACCCCCCGCCCCGCCCCCGGCTCCCAACTATGACGGGTAAGGAAGGAAAGAAAAGACGGTAGATGGGAGGGAGGGAAAGTGGGGGGATTACTGGAGGAAGGGGAGAAAAAGCAATCACAAACACCCACACCAAAAAGGAAAAAAATTATATTTTTCTAGCCGGTCCTTAACGGTGTCGCTCCTCCGAGCCTCACAATCTTAATAAAACTGATCTCGCCACATGCAGTAATGAAGCACAGTCGGACAAAGCCACCCTGGAACCATGAAAATTGTACACTGTTACCGCCTCGTGACCTCCTGAGGCTATGACCACTCTGCCCTCTCCTTGCTGTCATGTTTTGTCTCCGACGGCCGCTGGGAAGGAGGAGATGGAGAAGCAGGCCAGACCTAGGCAGGGGAGGGGGGACAGGACGTGGGGCGGCATGGGGAGCTCGATAAATCCAGCTAATTTGTGGCCAGAGCCACGGCCTGGCGCTCCTAATTGCTCCCGGTCCAGGAGCAGAACTCAAGGCGCGGATGCTGGGGTGCAAATCACCCCCAGCAGCCATGGCAGAAAGAGGAGCTCCATGGAGGAGGATGGGGGAGCCGGGGACAGATGCACACCCCAAAGACAGGACGGGTGGCCAGGCTGAGCAAGAGTGGCTCAAGGTCAAGGGCAAATACAAGCGGTGCAGTTGGAGCCCAGAGCCCTCAGGCCACACGGAGGTCGCTCGGGGATCCCGGCAGGTCCCGCCCTCTCTGGCCTCAGTGGCTCCATCTGTAAATGAAGGCATGGGCCGTGGAGCAGCAATTTTTAAAGAAGGGCACCTTAGTGACTCTTTGCTGTGGCAGGGGCAGGCCCGAGGGCAGAAAGCCGAGGGTTACCTCCCCACCAAGGAAGCCCCACTCTGTCTGCTGTAGACGCTGGGGTCCCACTGAGCAGTGCTTTACAGATGGAGTTCCACTGTGAAAGCAGGAAGTGGGCAAAAGTCCACCCAGACAACTCCTCCTCACCGTCCAGGGCTCAGCTCAATGAACCTTCACCCCAACAGGGTCAGCCCCCCACACGCACTCTGGGTGCTCACTGGGCACCCCGCTTTCCTGCTCTTACCACAGCAGTCATGGTCCTTCTCTTTGCAGAACGTCCCACTATCCCCGTACCAGTGAGCAGGCTCCAGGCAGGCAGAGTCGGCATCAATTTTGCTCATCTGATCCCCCCACCCCACTCGGCCCCCACCATAAGGCCTGGCACACAACAGGTGCTCGATAAATGTATGCGAACCAAGCAGTCTGAAAGGGCCCTTCCTACCCTAGCATTTGAACGTCCAGCCATGGCTCTGCTCGTCTCTGGGGAAAGTCGAGACAGTGGGAACAAAGCCAGGAACAGGCCCCTGGTCCTGCCCGCTGCCCCAGGACTCCAGGAATGGAAAGGACTCCCTGCCCTTGGTCCTGAGGAGCCGCTGCTGTAACCCAGAGGCCAGCTGCCCCCCAGCGATCCTCCAGACCAGGGTCTCCGGTCCAGCCCCGCGAGGGCCTGCAAGGCCAGAAGCCCCACTCCCTGCAGCCACAGCGGAGAGGCTGTGTAGAGCCTTTAGAAATTAGCCGGCTGCCGTGCGTGGAGACAGCCCGCCCGGTGTGCGGCGCCTCCCGGGGAACACTGAAGTGGCGCCTGGAGGAAAGGGAACGTGTCTGACGGAGTGGCTTCGCCGCGTTGCTGCTGCTGAGGCGGAAGCCAGAGGGCACTGACAGCTTCCCGAAGCCCCTCCCCCCGGACCCCACGGCCCGCGGGCGGAGGCCCCGCCCCCTGCAAGGACCCTTCCCCTCCCTACCGCTTCACCTCCTGCGCTGACTGAGGCCTGCCCGCTTGCTGCTGACTTCCCTCCAGCCCCCAGGAGGGTGCCCAGTCCCGCAAGGGCGCTGTGGGGCATTCCGGAAGTCTCCAGAAACCTGGACCCGTGGGCAGCTGACAGGACAACGCCAAGGGCCCATACAGCACACTTGAAGGGCCTCAGGGAAAACACAGCCTTCCCTCAGGCGGGAGCCCCCTCCGCGGGGGTGGATTTAAGTGGGGAGTGGGCCGGACCTACACCCGCCAATCAGAGCAAGGCCTGCTTGGAGCCTAGGAGGAGGGCAGACCTGGAAAGGATTAACCACAGATCAAAGGTCAAGTGGGCAGCGCAAAGGAAACTTCCAGACCCACTCCAGGGGCCCGGTGGCCACCTCGGATGGCCAATATCCGCGTGATCTATATGCGCACGCACACCCACACCCCATCACCACCCCCTGCTCATCCTCAAACCGTCACTTAACTCGGATTTCAGACTGCTCGCGTTGTTCTTTAATCAACACGAAGCAGAAACCTTTTATTAAATGCTGCTAATTTTTTATTGATCACACTGTGAATCATTTCATTTTCCATTACCACAAATGTCTCCTATCAGAGCTCTACGATTACGCTTCTTTATTCGGTCTCAAGCAACTTGTCACTTTTAATCAGTTTGCCATTTCAGTATTGCTCAAAAATTAGAAAGCAGGATCTCTGTATCATTACTGCTTTTTTGTTTAAAAAAAAAAAAAGTTTACGTATAAGAAGGGTTATTATACTTGGAATAAATATACATGAATCAAATTCAAATGAAATTCCTCCCTGACTCTAACCAATTTTAGCATTAGCTTTTATAAATTTTTTAGGTTTATTTTCACGGAAAGACTATTCATAATTATTGCTCATACTCTCCCAAAACACTTATGTTACTAAAGTGTGAAATGTCTTCTAACACAAAGACAGATCTCTGGGAAGTAATTACAGAAATGCATTCAGGGGCAATAATTCTATATTAGCTGTCAGCAGCAGACATCCTCTGAAAGGCACTTGTTATGAAGGAATTATTTGTGTAACCATTGAAGGCATGGCAGGCAAGCCCACACTGAAAGGCTGTGTCCGACCAGAAGCTTGGGCTCCCTCATCAAGGGTCAAATTAAGTTTAAATCATTACCTTGAAGCCAAGCAAACGCGTACCTGACTGTCTATTGTGGAGACGTTTTTGAGACGCACTCAAGCGCAACATGGTCCTCCCATACCCAGCGTGGTGCAATTACCCTGAGTCTCAAAAGGATTCTGCCAGGAGCTTGTCACAATAGGGAGAGAGGAGGTGGCAGGGTGTCTGTTAAATGCTAACTCATGTCACCAAACAGAATTCTCAAGAATTATAAATTGCCAAGATGCCTCGCAGCTGACCCCCGCGCGTTAAGAAGAGCCCAGAATATTATCAGGAAAGTGCAAGAATTTACATCAAAGGCAAGAAAGGACTCTCTGTGGGGAGCCCACGGGGATGCAGCTGAGGGGATGGGGACTACCTCTTCGGCCCATCGAAGGTACAACTGGGGTCTGGGCGGTGACGCCAGCTCCCTCTGGGGTGGAAAAGTACCCTGAAATGAGGGCACGTGGACGCAGCATTGGAGGGGGACCAAGGAGATGCCTTCATTGTTGTCTGAGCTTTATCCCCAACTCTTGGCCAGTCCAGTTGCCTCCGCTCTCTGAGCCTCAGTTTCCCCATCTGTAACAACATCCTGCATCGACACTGTGTTGAGGGTATTAACAGAGTGACTAGAAACAAAGAAGCTGCAGCCTTAGCCCCCTCCTGTTTGGGGCCTAGTTCTCCCACCTATAAAATGGCAGGACTGATTCTGGAGCCATTAAAGGAGCCACCTGGCCTCTGAGTGTGGGGAGAAAGCATGGGGGTAAGGACAGAGTATCTTCCCAGTTCACTGGGTCCCACAGACACCTCGGGAATTGCTGAGACCCCTCGAGCCTCAGTTTTCCCATCTCTAAAAAGGACACACTGAAGATCACTGCCCTGAGTTGTGCTCAGAAATCAAAGTGTGAAACACAAACCTAGGCTTCTTTATTCTGCTCGGCCACTGTTGTTGCCAAAGAGACAGGTGCTTTCTAAGAAAACTTGGGGCAAAAGGCACAAGAGCTACTTCCCCCTAACAGCATGGGGCCCAGCTACCCTGGGCAGTGCCCACAGTTAGCTGTCCTGCCCCCGGCTATAGTACTCTGATCTTTCATGGGGCCAGCCCTCCCTATCCGCCACTCTGAGGCTCACTTGGGGCAGGCCCCACCTCCAAGCTCCAAGGACAGGTCCATGACCCAGGCCTGGACAACCAAGGGTGGACATGTGACCCAAGTGGGGTTACTGAGACACAATCCAAGACATTTTCTGGAACCACTGGGAGAGAAGTTACCTAAAGTGATGGTGGGGTGAGCAGAGCTGACAGATGGAGAGAGGGGGCAAAGGGCGTTTGAGCCACGCCCTTTGACCCAGTCATTTCACATCAAGTTTTATCTGCTAGAAAACTCCTGTACCTAAGAATTCACTGTGAGAATATCCACCCCAGAATTACGTGTAATAGCCAAAAAAAAAAAAAAAAAAAGACCACGTCTACATTTCCACGAATGGAAGATGGATAAACTGTGGTACATTCAGAGAATAGACACCATGCAGCAATAAAACAGAGCTACACGTATCAACAAGGATTAATCTTCCAAACACAACAGAGATAGAAAAAGCAAGTTGCCAAAGATAAACTATGGTAATGTGATAAAATACGACAACACTTACAGAAAGTCTAAAACATGTATACCAATACTATTGATATACCATTCATATGTATTTCAAGAAGAAAGACATACATGGAAATGATAAATGCCAGGCCCTGGGGGGAGGGAGAGAAAGATGATTGGGAGCACCGTTGGGTGAACGGAGCTCTGTTCCTTATGTTGAAGGGTACGTGTTGGGTGGTCATTATTCTCTTTTATGTATCTGAAATATTCCATGATAGAAAAAACTATTGCTGAGCCACTAAAAATATTTAAAAGGAGGGACGGTTGGGCTTCCCTGGTAGCGCAGTGGCTGAGAGACCGCCTGCCGATGCAGGGGACACGAGTTCGTGCCCCGGTCCGGGAAGATCCCACATGCCGCTGAGCGGCTGGGCCCGTGAGCCATGGCCGCTGAGCCTGTGCGTCTGGAGCCTGTGCTCCACAACAGGAGAGGCCACAACAGTGAGAGGCCCACGTACCGCAAAAAAAAAAAAAAAGGAGGGATGGTGAATGAATTGGGGAATCACAAGGAAGCACAGAATTTTAGTTGGAGAAGCCTCCAGAGAAAGGACAGCTTTTTCAGAATTTGACTCAAGGTATTGTTCCGAGGCCATGTGGTCAGTTAGTGGCAGAGCCAGGGCTAGTCCTCAGGTCCATGGATCCTACCTGAGCCCTGTGCTCCTTCCCCTTCATCCAGTGTGACAGGGGTGGAGAAGGGGGAGCGGAGGAGGGAGGGGAGTTTCTGGCTTGAGAAAATAAATGGTACCTAAGCACTTGGTTCTACTTGGGCAGGAACTTGTCTGTTTCGTTCGCTGTGGAATCCCCAGCAATTAGAACAGCACCTGGCACATAGTGGGTACACAATAACCATGTACTGAATGAATGAATGAATGGATGGATGGATGGATGAATATAGACTGAGATGAGGTAAAGTCGTACACATCCATTCCTTAGAACAGACCCTCTTGGACAGGATCCCTTTGCTGTACCACAAGGTAGTCATTTTTAAGCAAATGCTGATTTTCTACCTTCGTGTCTTTAAAAAAAAAGAAAATCAATGCTCCAACTCTGACTTCTCACCAATTTTCTGACCTTCCCGTGGGCAGGCTGAGATTGTGAGTCATGGCTGAGTCTGGAAAACCACCTTTGGGGAGATGAGAATGGAAAACAGTCTAATTTAAGGAGGAGCCAGGTACTGCCTAAAACGCATCCCTGCCCCCCGCCTTCCATGAATGAACATCGAATGGAAAAAATTACTCAGACTCTCTCTGCTGGAGAGCGTCTGATGGCTGGGCCAACCAAAAGGAGCCGGTTGCTAAGAAATCACACCGGGCAACGTCAGATGAGCACTTGCTACAGGTGAGATATGGGCAGGGTCAAAGTCCGAAACAGTTTCTGGAAATCTTTCCAGCAAAGCCCCCTTTCTGTGCAGGGAGAGGAGGAAAAGCAGCCATGTTGTCAGGGACCCACTGTGACGTCTAGTTTATGAGGCAGAGACTCTTAGCAGCCTCAATTACAGAAAAGGAAATGGAGATCCAGAGAGGGCAAGGTCACAGAGCTAGAGGATGGCGGAGCAGGGATTCCAATCTCCAAGAGGCCGGTGCTCCTCCTGAGCACAGAGGTGCTTCCCAGGCTGCCAGCTCAGGGTTTCTCTGGGTTCACTCCTCTAGTGCAGAAAGAGGTAAACACAGAAGTCTAGGCCACCACAAAGATGGCCGTGACCACAGCCTGCAGCCCTCCCACTTGGAGAACACCAAGTTTCCATAGGGTCCGGGTGGTGCCATCCCATCTCCGCCACATTAAATAAAGAGATGAGGGAGGTGGAGTGTCACCTTCTTCTCAAGCCAAGGTACCACCCCAGAAGGGCAATCATTAGCACCAAGATCCACCAAAGGCAGAGAGTGAGGTCCTGTGGGAGACCCCAGCTAAGAAGGGCACAGGGACCCTAGGTGGCTGTAGGAAAGACTGAGGCCAGCCCAGAAATGCCCAAGCTGGGGGCTCCGCCCATATTTCCAATGGGAATCCACCATTCCTGCCCTTGGAGCTGATGCCAGGCATGTATCAGGCCAGCCAGTGGTCCCACCTAGCTTTCTGCCCGGAACTGTTTCTGTATTTCTGAGTTTCTTTCCCACAAAAATGAGGCTTTACTATTATTTCTGATTGCAAAGATAACTGCGATTAGTATCACACAGAAAAGTATAAAGAAAATAGTAAAAATCACCTGAAATCTTACTCCCAGAGGTTTGTGCTGTGACCACTTTGATGAATAAGATCTCCCATTTCCGGACACACGCAGCAGTCATCTTATGAGTGGGATCCTGAGCTGCACGCCCACTTGTAACCTTTTTACACTTTGTGCCGAGACCATCTCTTTCAGGAATCACTTCTTAGCGTCTACCTTCTTTTTTTTTTTTTTTTTTTTTTCAATTTGACCATGCCACAGGTCAAACAGGATCTTAGTTCCCCGACCAGGGATCGAACCCAGGCCCTGGCAGTGAAAGCACCGAGACCTAACCACTGGAGTGCCAGGGAATTCCCCTTAGAGTCTGCCTTTACAGCTTCCTCTAGAGGGAAATCTCACGGTTCCCAACACCTAGTTAAATATAAACAGGTCCCAGTAACAAACTTGGGAGAGGTGGGCTTGTTCTATCTCAGAAGAAGTTTCCTTGCTCTGAAAATGGGTTCACCCTGGAGTCCTGGGTTAACAACAGGGTTTCTGGAGATGAGGGTCAAAGGGCCACTTGGGTCAGCATCACCTGGGGGGGGATCCTGTTAAAATGCAGATGTCATACCAGCAGCCCCTCTCTAAATATGAGGCCCAGAAATCTGTATTTAACAAGCCTCCATATCCTCACCCCTAGGTGCTGTCCTAATGTCTTTAAAATAGAATTGAAATAGTGATGATTCTCTAACACAATTTTTCAATCACCACACTAGACCAGAAGGCTGACGATGACTCCCAAGAAAAAGAACTTGCTTCGCGCACCAGCACTGATGCACGGAGTCAGGTCTGCTCCCCAGTGCTCAGCCCTCCTCTCTCCACACCATCCTGGCCCACCACTGCCTGCTGCATCTGTGCAGAGGACAGATGGCGTGTGGTGGAGAGTTTGGGCAGCCGACCTTGAAAGGAAGGATGCCCTCAGCCTGTGACCCTGAGTGGCCCTTGAGCCCCGTCTCTGGGCGTCACTCACACGTGTGCACACCCATACACACTCAGACACACTCACCATCAAACTCCTGCCCAGCAGGAGTGGAGTCAGGGCCTCTTTCTCACACCCACTGATCCCAGGGAAAGTTTAGGAAACTCCCACTCTGGGAATTCTCAGTTGGCAGCTTCCTTCCTCTCTTCACCAAATAGCAAAGGAGGTTTTTCCCCTCCTAGTCATGAAATTGGGATGCTTCCTGGGTTTCGTCACTAACAGCTAAGCACAGGACCCAAGTCATTCCAACCCTCCAGGGCCCAGCCAGGAGGGTTTCCAGGAAGCCCCTCATTCTTCTGTCCTTGGAGGATCCCAGGTGGGGGAAGTGAGCTGAATGTTTCTGGGAAGCAGGCCCCCTGGGAGACACCTTCCCCTCTGTCTGCCAGCTGCTGGCTCTGAATCACAGAAGACGGCCACAGGAAGGAGGGCCAAGGCCCCTAGGGCCAGCCTCACGCTGCTTTCCAGAGGAGAGGCGCAGGAGCATTTAAGACACATCCACTTATTCACAAAACAGTTACTGAGACCTACGACGCACCAGGGACGGTCCTACGGCACAGCAGGGACGGAGGTGGGCAGTGGGCAGACCCTCTCGGGGAGTTTACCCTCTCATCAGGGACAAAGACGGCAGATACACAGAGAAACAAAATCATTACTTTGAAGGAGATGAAATAGGTGATGCGGCAGGGACTAGGGGAGGCCAGCTTTAGCCAGGGTGGCAGGAAGGGTCCCTCTGTAGGGGGGCGTGAGCTGAGCTGTGGGGGACAAGAAGGAACCAGCCAATCAACACACGGAGAAGGACATTCTGAGGCAAGGAGCGTGAGCACAAAGGACCCAGAGGTGATGGAGCATCGGCTCCATTCCAGGAAGCGAGAGGACATCAGTATACCTACAGCCAGAGCAGGGAGAGCAGCGCTGGGCCTGAGAAAGGCCCAGGACAGCCATCAAATCCTGACTCAGACCGTGACTGAATGAGTGCGAGTGCCTCGATTCAAGGCAAACATGAAAAATTCAGAGTGAATTCTGATAGACTGAAGGTGACCGTGTACAAGTTAAAGATTGTGTGAGAGCCTCCGGACTTTAATTCAACTTGGTCACATCTTACTAGCAAACGTTTCCAACATCAGAGCGCCATATCAGTGGCACACACTGGCTCTGTGCAAAGGGCCGTGGCTGGGGCACAGGCTGCGAGGTCATACCTGGGTTCAACTCCCTTTGTTGCCAGACAAGTCTTCTGATTTATCAAAGACGAAATTATATTCAAAACCATGCTGGTCTTCCAAGTGTCAGACCACGCACACATGGCCTCTACCTACCGACACAATAACAGGATCGGCCTCAACAGCCCTGCCCAACTTTGAACCCCTGAACCACTGACTCTCAGCCTTGGAAAGATAAAGCGCCACCCAAGAAGGACAGTGAAGAGGCTTCTGCTCCTTCCCAAGGGCAAGGGACTTAGCCAAGACCCCACAGCAAGGAGGTAGCAAATTAAGAGCAGCAGGCTCATCTTGGGACCCCTAGTCTTTTTTTTTTTTTTTCTTTTCTTTTTTTTGCGGTACGCAGGCCTCTCACTGTTGCGGCCTCTCCCGTTGCGGAGCACAGGCTCCAGACGCGCAGGCTCAGCAGCCATGGCTCACGGGCCCAGCCGCTCCGCGGCATGTGGGATCCTCCGGGACCAGGTCACAAACCCATGTCCCCTGCATCAGCAGGCGGACTCTCAACCACTGCGCCACCAGGGAAGCCCGGGACCCCTAGTCTTGCCCCTCAAGCTATCCTAGCCCGTATCAGGATGCTCACCTCCAAATCACGCTCGTAGAAAAGAAAGCTGGACTGAGGGGGCTATCACTGTGTGACAATGTCATCCACCCAGACCATGATTCATTAGCCCAGGAATCTAAGAATTTGGGCCAGTGTGGCAGTGACCTAGCCCAGGAAGGCATTTGAAACAGGTGGCCTGGGCTTCCCTGGTGGCACAGTGGTTAAGAATCCGCCTGCCAATGCAGGGGACACGTGTTCAAACCCTGGTCCGGGAAGACCCCACATGCCGCGGAGCAACTAAGCCCGTGTGCCACAACTACTGAGCCTGCGCTCTAGAGCCCGCGAGCCACAACTACTGAGCCCACATGCCACAACTACTGAAGCCTCTGCGCCTAGAGCCCGTGCTCCGCAACAACAGAAGCCACCACAATAAGCCCGCACACCACCACAGAGAGTAGCCCCTGCTCGCCACAACTAGAGAAAGCCCGCATGCAGCAACCAAAAATAAATTAATTAATTTTTTTAAAAAGTGAATCTGCATTTAAAAAAAAGAAAGAAAGAAAGAAAGAAACAAGTGGCCTGGTGCATCACGCAGCTTCCACCCAGCCAACAACTGCACACATGGGGACCACATCGCTGACCCTCTCCCGACCCTGCCCTGCCAGGCTCAGGCCTGGTGGGCATTCAGCAGCCCTGAATGAGGAGCCGCAATGCTCGCTCCTATCCACACAGCTTGTCCTGGACTTCCCAGCACCTGCACCAGTTGTTTGAAAGACTCAAGGGCTTGGGAGTCCCTGCCAGGACCGATCCCTGCCTCTGACAATGGCACCCTCGTCAGAGAACTCTAGCCCTGGATATCTCTGCAAGCATCTCACCCTTTAAAAAAGGGAGCAGGGGGCTTCCCTGGTGGCACAGTGGTTGAGAGTCCACCTGCTGATGCAGGGGACACGGGTTCGTGCCCCGGTCCGGGAAGATCCCACGTGCCACGGAGCGGCTGGGCCGTGAGCCGTGGCCGCTGAGCCTGCCCGTCCGGAGCCTGTGCTCCGCAACGGGAGAGGCCACAGCAGTGAGAGGCCCGCGTACCGCAAAAAAAAAAAAAAAAAAAGGAACAGGGCAGGAAAACTGTCTCCAGACCACTGAAGGGGAGTACACAGAAGAGCAGGCTTGTTCTGGGATATCACAGGGCACAGAACCAGAGCCCGTGGGGCCATCCAGGAGGAGGAAAAACCTGCCCCGGTTCATCACGAGGACTGAGAACGTGGTCTTGACCTCCGATGAGCTGGAGATGCACCCCTGTTTTACAGCTCGTGAGCTATGTGACCACAGGCTAATTACTTAACCTCTCTGAACCTCGGTTTCATACCTCCTCCTTGTCCAAGAGGACAGTGACACTGCACACCCCACCCCTCACCCTATCTACTTGTAGTTCACGTTTATTGAGCACTTACTCAGTAGGCGCTCAATAAACATGATGACCGGGGCTGCCACCAGGGTCCAGGCAGCTTTGGAAGGAAATGAGCCTCCCATCCCTGGAGGCATTCAAGCAGAGCCTGGAAGAAAACATGTTGGGGAGTGGCTTAGAGGATGGGGGCTTCCAGGCTCCCTCCCATTCCCTGAGCTACTGGATCTGCCCTCTGCCCAGTGCCTGGGGCCAGCCAGCTCCCATCACCACTACTGGAAGGCTGAGGACAGACATGGTCTGTCGGGCCAGGACACATGTGCCTGGGGTTCAGACAGCTGCCTTGATTTCTGGATCACCAGAGGTTTATTAGCACCACAAAGCGCAGCCCCTTACAATGCTTAATGAGAGAAGTAATCATTATGGGGGGCTGGGGGGGCAGGCAGGGGTCGGAAGGAAAGAAGAAACTTTTTGCCAACATTGTGAGTTGAGTGCCAGGCGGGATGGACTTAAATCCTCCCTCAAAGGCCCCCCTGGGCAGGGCACTTCCTGCAGACAATTGGAACTCAGCCTGTAGGGTTCGACTTCCTTTGTGTTAACTAATTTCTGACTCTGGGTTTTCAGCTATTTATTTCTAGAACAATACGCTCACTGCAACGGCCGTCCAGTGCGGCAGTCTTCCTGGCGGTGACAGCGTGCTTGCTCTCCCCTGCTTTTCTCCACGGAAGGAGGGGGGAGGTGTGAAAAGCCATCTAAAAGAGGTGGGGAGAAGAGGTCCAGCCCTGTCCTCCCCAAGGGCAAGTCTCATTTTCAGCTCTCCGGAGCCAGAAAGCAAGACAGGACCCCAGAGGGGCCTTGTAGACCCAAGATTTCAGGCCAGGCAAGTGACAAGGAGGGGGAAAGAGAGTCCAGCCCCCAAAAGGAACTCTTCCTCCACACAGTAATTAACCGAGGTTCCCAGAACCCTTCCGCAAGCAAGCACAGCACTCGCCTGCTTTTTCCCTCTCTGTAATCTTTTTCTAATTTGCGTTGCCGCTTCCTGCTTCCTCCAAGCCACCTTAATTGGAAACTCTTTTCGTTCACACGGAAAGTTCCTCTCTGCTCTCTGAGGACACCTATCGAGGGTGGAACCAGGCTCTTCATAATAATTCTTAGCAGACATGGCTAATAATGACCCTCTTTCGCTAATGAAAAAAACACACACATGCACACATCGTGACTGCTGTAATTAAGCTTGTGACGAGTTGAGTTGGAGGGAAATTAGATTTATTTACATGCTGTTCTGTTGCTGATGAAGCACTAGCTATAGGGAGGACTTCTAATTAACCCTAGTTTAGAGGCTGTGCTCTCTGTGCCTCCTTCCCTCTACATACCCTTTGTAAATTGCATTTGGTTAAAAATAATAATAATAATAATAATTAGCCATTCTTAGAGTTCATTCTCTCCCGTAACTCTCCTTAATCCTTGAGCTGTGTTGCCCAGACGCTGACAGTCATAAAATGCCTGAAAGGTTTCAGTTCTGAGCTGTAGTCACGTCAATTCATTAGCCAACGAGTGCTCCAGGAGAGCCTGCCCACATCCAGGCCCTGCCTAGGCACCCAGTGGATCAGAAAAGGAGCCAGAGACAGGCCTGCCTCGGAGGAGGTTAGGATGATCAGAAGGGACCCTGGGGAGTGGCCAGTGAAGGCAGAAATCACAGCAGAGGGGCCTGGCTGGAAGCAGGCTGCTTTGGGGTTTGAGGTGGAAGAAACAGAGAGACACTGAAGGGTTGGTGAGGGAGTGAGGACAAGCAGATGCAGCATTAAAGCGAGATCCGGGCAGAGCCCACAGAGGCGACTGGAAGACCCGAGGTCCAGGATTTGCAGAACAGACTTGCTGTCCGTTGTTGACTGCTTCCTCCACCTTGTGTGTGTGCAGCCATGTCTGGGAAAGAAAGAGGCCCGGGACGGCCAGGGCTAGAAACACACACAGGTCCAGGGCTAGACGTTCACATCCTGGAAGGCCCAGGTTCTTAGACCCTGGTTTCCAGGAAGCAGCGTGCATCAGACAAGGGCGTCTACCACCATTTACCATAGCCCCTGGTTTCCAGGAAGCAGCGTGCATCAGACAAGGGCGTCTACCACCATTTACCATAGCCCCTTGGGTCCAAGAGGCCGCCCGATGCAGGACACCCATGAACTTAATGATGGCTTTCTTGGGAGGAGGGAGAGTCATTTCATTAGGCATACACATGGATATTAAAATGCACCCCCGGGCTTCCCTGGTGGCGCAGTGGTTGAGAGTCCGCCTGCCGATGCAGGGGACACGGGTTCGTGCCCCGGTCCTGGAAGATCCCACATGCCGCGGAGCAGCTGGGCCTGTGAGCCATGGCCGCTGAGCCTGCGCGTCCGGAGCCTGTGCTCCGCAACGGGAGAGGCCACAGCAGTGAGAGGCCCGCGTACTGCAAAAAATAATAATAATAATAAAATAAAATAAAATGCACCCCCAATTTCAAAACTATAAGACAAGGATAAAGATTCACGTCTTAGAATCAAAGCAGGAGGATAAGCAAGGCTTCAGAGGACAGCCTTGCAGGAGGCCGGCCCCTACCTGATAATATGCAGAATCAGGCAAGTTCCCCACCCCCACCCCCTCCCCCTCCCCTCCTCCAGGTCCCACCGACGGCCAAGGCAAGGAGCATCTCGGCAGTCACAGGCGACTCCGGGTGCTGCCACCTCTCAGGGTCGTCCTTCCCTCCCGCTGTAGGGCGCAAGAGGCCCCTGCCCTTCCCTTCAGGGCCCCAGGGAAGCTTCAAGTTGGAAGAAACCTCAGAGGTCACCTCATGCAGCCCAGCTCTTAGCTGGCCAAAGCCACCCCCCTCCGGCATCCCTCCCGAGGGCCGTCAGGGTCAGCCGGCGCACCTCCCAGGGCACTGCCAGGCAACGGGATGCGATGATGGAGGGAAGCTGGCACGGATGGGCTGGGACAACGGGGACAATGCCCATCCTGAGTCTGCTTACTTGTGAGCACCTCTGACAAGTGAGGAGTGGGGGAGGGCAGGCATGAACATGCACAGGCTTCAGAAGCCACGTCTAGGTAGCTGCTCAATTACTTGAGTTTTCTTCTAAAGAATGTGAGACTTTTTCAAAGACGAAGTCCTGCTGAAAGACAGCACAGCTCTAGGCTCCAGAGTAAAGTAGTAAAGGGAATTTCATTCCATGTCACCCACATACAATTAACCTGGCTTGTGCTTGGGTGTTTTGTCTTTCTTCTAGACTACTAGCCACGCTGTACAATGAACCGTTATTTCTTTTTCCCTTAGACTGTGCAACGTCGGGCAAGGCCCTCGTGGCCCCTCGAGGAGAGGGACCAAATCCAGCACCTCCGCATCCTCCATGCCAAAGACAAAACAGACTTTCCATCAATGTGTGTCCATAAATCAGACCAAGAATTTCCAATCTCAGAATCCCCGGGCTGTCCAATGGTTAAGACTCGGTGCTTCCACTGCAGTGGGCCTGGGTTCAATCCCTGGCTGGGGAACTAAGACCTCATAGCCGCATGGCACAGCCAAAAAAAAAAAAAAAAATCTCTAATCTCAAAAATCACATTTTCCTTGACTTTCAATATCCTATCGCGGATTCCATGGGTTTGTGATGCTTACTATTCACCCAACTTACTGACTTGTCGTATAACATCTCCCACATTCTCTTTCTATTTACCCTCGCTCGGGAGTTCATGAACTTGTAGCAAAGGCAGCCCTTTGTAAGGTGTTCACACAATCACTGCCACCTTCCCTGACCCAGGGGAGAGGCTTCATTAGTGTGAACTGAACAGGGAAACCAGCCCCCAGCTCCTGTCCAGGAACTGGCTTGGTCATCCACTTGCTTGAAGTAAGTTTCCAGGACATGAGGAGGCCCTACACGCTAAGCACTGCATGGCCCACATCAAAGGTTAACACTGTCTAATTACCCTGCGTTTTTAAATCACCATAGCCCAATCCCATAGAACTCATGCCTGTAACTTCCAGAATTCAACACCGTTGTGCAAGTTATTGGGATTTCTGGGAACTCAAACCAAGCCAGATGCATGACCACCTGCCTGCGAATCCCCCCTTGGGTGGAGTGGTGAGCAGCCTGACTCAGCAGGAAAAGCCCCCTTGCCATCCATTCTGAAGAAGAATGGCCTCGAAGACACACACCCACGTGCCCGGGACGCCCCAGCAGCAAACTCGGGTTTACCTGCCGCAGCAGGTGCGAGGAGATTAATTTCCCCAAATGCTCAGAAGGGGAAATATGTTACAAATGACAAGTCAAAGAAAGAATGATGTACGACTCCTTGCTCAGGACCTTTCATCAGCTCCTCCCGTCCACCCCGTTGGTCCATTCCAGACGTCGTCACCCTGGCTTAGGACCACGTCACCACTTCCCCTGACGACCGCAAAACCTTGGTGGCTTACCCAGCCACTCGCCACACCCTGGGTGGAGGGTGGGGGGGACAGCTGCTAGGTGGTAGGCACCAGAATATTCTTCTTGCTCCCTCTTCAACTGCCAACAGTGGAAAATGTTTTATCCAGGAGCCTAAACATCAGAAGGATCCACATCAAGGATTTTTTTTAAAGGATGTTTAAAATAATCATCCTTTCAAAAAATATTACGCCCTCAAACTCCTTAAAAAGTGACACTCCAAGTCTAAATTGTAGTGGCAAGGGACGCGACCTTAGGTGGCAAAATTAAAGAAATGCAAGGAAGTGATGGCCATAAATGTCAGGCTAGTGGTTACTTCTGGAAGGAGGAGGGGGCTGTGGCTGGGATGGAGAACACAGATGGGGCTTCTGGGGTGACTGGCAAAGTTCTCTCTCCAACCACGGGAGGTAGTTTCAATGATGTCCCGCCTTAAAAGAATTCACTAAGTTCTACATCTGTTTTGTGGGGTGTCCGGTATCTGTTTCAGTTTACAATAAAACAGTTCAAAAAAATAATAAAAGGAAAGCTTGCTATACCGTGGAGGTGATGCAACCTAAGGGCCAGCAAACGGCTGGAGGGTAACATGAAGGCAGCCCAGGGTCAGCTTACAGGTGGATCATGGTAGACTCGCCACCAGCATGTGGCTCGTGAAAGTTCTCAGTCTGGAATAAGCTTTGTTGGGTAATGGATGTTTTAAAGAATGGAATTGCAGGGCTTCCCTGGTGGTGCAGTGGTTGAGAGTCTGCCTGCTAATGCAGGGGACACGGGTTCGAGCCCTGGTCTGGGAGGATCCCACATGCCGCGGAGCAACTAGGCCCGTGAGCCACAACTACTGAGCCTGCGCGTCTGGAGCCTGTGCTCCGCAACAAGAGAGGCCGCGATAGTGAGAGGCCCGCGCACCGCAATGAAGAGCAGCCCCCGCTTGCCACAACTAGAGAAAGCCCTCGCACAGAAACGAAGACCCAACACAGCAAAAATAAATAAATTAATTAATAAACTCCTACCCCCAACATCTAAATAAATAAATAAGCTGGATGTTTAAGTCAATGTTTTTTTAAAAAATGGAATTGCACTTTTGCAAACACATACACCTTTGTCACATACCAAAATTTCCTGTTTTCAGTCACTGTGCTCATATGGAATTAAGATCCCCAAACTCTGGAAGTGTCATTGGTTTGGAATGAGTTGGGGGCCAAACATCCCCACATCCGCCTTTAGGCATCAGGGCTCCCCGAAGGAGCCTAGGTGGGGCCAGGAACCTTGCCCCTTAGCCCTGTTCTCTTCACTGTGCTGAGTCTGTAAAGAGAGGTTTCTGGCAGGGACACCCCACCGGGCTGTAAGCTATTTAAGGGCCAGGATCACTTCTGACTTGCTTACGCTGTAACCCCAGGGCCTGGTGTTTGCTGAATGAATGAATGAGTCACCATTGTACAAGAGCTTTCCTCTCTATTACATTCCACGGATCAGGAACCACACCTGCCTCACTTGCCATGGAACCATCAGTGCCTAACCCAGGGCTCAGCACACAGAAGGTCCCCCATATATTCTTATAAAATAAATGAATGAAAAAAAAACAGCTGTTCTAGGGATGGAGGATACAAAGATGACCAAGACGCTGTCCTTTTGTCAAGGACCTCCTCATCTAGCAAGGAGAGGCACAAACCAGACCATGTGATGAAGGCAAAGGCAGAAAATGAGCAGGTAGTGATGGGAGCACAGGAGGGGGCTTCGAACTGTGAGGGGAAATCAGGGAGGGCTTCTCGGAAGAGAGGACATGGATCTGATTCTTGAAGGAAAACCCAGAAAGTCTCCCCACTGGAAGGCAGGCAGCACCTCCCGGGAAGTGTCCAGGGCCTCCCCATCCACACTGAGTTCTCTGCAAACCATCTGCCATGTCTGCTGCTTCCACCAAGAGTCACCTCCCCAAAGTCCTCTCATCATGCCATGATCACCACCTCCCCTCCAGCATACACACACACACACACACACACACACACTAAAGAAAGCTCTTGGCCTCCCAAATACAGTGTGACCTGGGGCAAGTTACTTAACCTCTCTGAGGCTCTGGTTTCCTCAACAGTAAAAGGGAGATGATGACAGTGGTGCCTGAATTAGAGGGCTATTGGAGGATTTACATGACATAAACTATGGAAAGTACTCAGCGCAGCACTGGGTACTGTCCCTGAGAAGAGCTTGCTTCTGACTGCCACTGTTACTACTAAAGAGGGCATGCTTCCGAGGAAAGTAAACCCGAGTGTGTCCCCAGCCATCTCACACTTCGCTGACATGGGCCTTGGATGTGCACACAGATCTCCTTTGATCTTGTTCAAAGGCAGCATCTAATTCAGCAGGTCTGGGGAGGGGCCCGAGATTCTACATTTCTAGCCAGCTGGTGAGTGCTGCCGGTCCGTGGACCACACTTTGAGTAGCAAACACTTAGTCCAACTGACCGACCCCCAGTCTCCTCCCTTGGAAAGTGGGAGCCATAACCACCACTGCACAGTGTTGTTACGCTCATTAAACGAGGCAATGTGCATACAGAAAGCCCTGGCGCTCAGCTGTGTACATGGTTGGTGCTGAGAAGGTGACGCCCCCTCCCAACCCCCACCTCCCTCCCCACCTCCCACCAACTGGCTAATTCCAAATAGTATTCTTCTTGGCATACCCTCACCCAGAAACAATGTTCAAATAAGGCTTAATGGGGGATGAATGAGTGAAGAAATCCCTATTTAAAACCCACTCGGGGGCTTCCCTGGTGGCGCAGTGGTTGAGAGTCCGCCTGCCGATGCAGGGGACACGGGTTCGTGCCCCGATCTGGGAGGATCCCACATGCCGCGGAGCGGCTGGGCCCGTGAGCCATGGCCACTGAGCCTGCGCGTCCGGAGCCTGTGCTCCGCAACGGGAGAGGCCACAACAGTGAGAGGCCTGCGTACCGCAAAAAACAACAACAACAACAACAACAACCACAACAAAAAACCCACTCAGCAGGGCTTCCCTGGTGGCGCAGTGGTTAAGAATCTGCCTGCCGATGCAGGGGTCATGGATTCGAGCCCTCGTCCGGGAAGATCCCACATGCCGCGGAGCAACTAAGCCCGTGAGCCACAACTACTGAGCCCACGCGCCTAGAGCCCATGCTCCGCAACAAGAGAAGCCACCGCAGTGAGAAGCCCGCGCACCACAAGGAAGAGTAGCCCCCGCTCACCGCAACTAGAGTAAGCCCACGCACAGCAACGAAGACCCAACGCAGCCAAAAATAAGTAAATTAAATAAATAAAAAATTTTTAAAAACCCATTTGGCAAAGAGGTTGAGATCCAGAAGCTGAGCCTGCAGGGCCCAGACCCCTGGAGATGCAGTACGGGTATAACTGCCACATGTGTCAGGAAGGACCTGTGACCGGGTACCGCCCCACAAGGAAGTGGCCACCACTGAGGACATCCACCCGGGCAGCACCTGCCCCTCCCCACGCCTCCCCTCCCCTCGGCTATGGGAGACGTACGGTTGCCAGGACAGACCTCCCCACTCGGAAGCCTTTGCACAGCGCTTCACAGGTACATAGACCCCGTGCACGCTTCCCAGCACCATGAGGCTGTCCTGGCGTCCAGACCAGAGGACCGAGGCTCAGAACACTTTCCCGGCGGAAGGCCTGAACTGTACTTTCCAAGAGTGGTGGGGAGCAGTGAAGGGCTCGCAGCCCCCTCCCTGTCATGCAGAATGTCTAAAGGACACATTGGGCCCCCCAATACCCTCCACCCTAGGAACCGCGTGTGTTGACCTGTGGTTCTTATCTTTACCCTCGGTCTGAAAGGCTGGCTAGGCCAAGCCCAAGAGTGGGTCTTGGAATATATCACCTTAATAATTTAGGGGGAAGTGAACTAAGTAAAGAGCCCACAACCTTCACATCTCTGAAATGAAGACGTTTTTACTTCCGGTGTTTCTTTTCATGTCCCTTTTTTATTGAGACTTAATTTAGATGCAGTAAAGTGCTCAAATCTTAAGCAAAGGGGGTGACACATTTTTACAGAAGACCTTCCCAGGACCCCAAAGTCTCCCACAGGCCCCTCCCAGCCATGCCCCAAGGCCAGTTGCTGCCGGACCTCTGTCACCAGACACCATTCTGCCCAGTTCTGAATGGTACATAAATGGACACACATCACGCTCTCTTTTGTGTCTGGCTTCTTTCACTCAACATTAGGTCTCAGAGATGCATCCAACACTTGGGGATGGCATTGCGTCATTTGTCCTCACTGCTATGTTCATACTTTTTTTTTTTTTTTTTTTGGCGGTACACGGGCCTCTCACTGCTGTGGCCTCTCCCGTTGCGGAGCACAGGCTCCGGATGCGCAGGCTCAGCGGCCATGGCTCACGGGCCCAGCCGCTCCGGCATGGCTCACGGGCTCCACATGCTCCGGCATGTGGGATCCTCCCGGACCGGGGCACGAACCCGTGTCCCCTGCATCGGCAGGCGGACTCCCAACCACTGAGCCACCAGGGAAGCCCCCGTGTTCATACTTTTAAGTTTTGCTTTGTTAAAGGTCAGGTCCAATCCTGTCCTTTTTCTCCCCCATCGGAGTCACTGACTAAGGGCACACCTTAGACCACAGAGCAGCTCATCCCATTATTTCTGTTCTGCCATTTGTCTGGTTGCTGGTTTGAGGTTAAAAGCATTTCCATTACCGCATGTGGCAACCAAACTTCACTGAGCAGAGAGCTCCCTCTCTCTTCCGAGCACCACTGATGCTGAGATGGCCTGCCTTAGCGGGGCGGGGGAAGGCGGGAAGGGGCTGCGTCTGCCGGTCACCTGCTCCAGTGGCCAGGCGGTGGCAGGTAGGAGGGCAGAGCTGTCTCCACTCCACCAAGGGAGCTTCACCACACCCTCGCCCCTGAAAGCCACTCCCAACAAGCCTCTTGCCCTCTGGTGTCCGTTATCCAGGTAGGGACAAGAAAAGTCCACGCCCCCCACTTTCCTTCTCGTCTGCCAGCAGACAGAGCTTTAGGAGAGGGTGTTGTAACATGGTGAAGCCACTTGGCAGTTTTTCCAAATAATTAAGCAACCCACATCTCCAGTGACTGATGAATGCATAAACAAAACTTGGAGTATACATACAACAGAATATTATTCAACCTTAAAAAGAAAGAAATTCTGACAGACGCTACAACATGGATGAGCCATGAAGACATGTTAAGCGAAATAATCCAGACACAAAAGGACAAATACTGTTCGATTCCACTTCCATGAGGCAAATTCACAGAGATAAAAGTAGAAGTAAGGTTTCCAGAGGCTGGAGGGAGTGGGGAATGAGGAGTTAGTGTTGAATAGGTAGACAGTTTTAGTTTGGGAAGATGAAAAGAATTCTGGAGATGGATGGTGATAATGATTACATAACAATCTGAATGTTCTTAATGCCACTGACACATTTGACAACAGTTAAGATGGTGAATTATATGTTATGTATACTTTACCATAATTTTTTTTAATTTTATTGGGGAAAAAAGTAAAATGCTGAGAAAAGGCAGGCAGATGCAAGAAAATTAAGGCAAAAGTCATGATATTAATATGAGACAAAAATTCAATTCAAGGCAAATACCATTAAATAAAACAATGAGAGTGTTTTATATTTTTTTTAAATTCAGTGGGCTTCCTTGGTGGCGCAGTGGTTGAGAGTCCGCCTGCCGATGCAGGGGACACGGGTTTGTGCCCTGGTCCGGGAAGATCCCACATGCCACGGAGTGGCTGGGCTTGTGAGCCATGGCCGCTGGGCCTGTGCGTCTGGAGCCTGTGCTCCGCAACGGGAGAGGCCACAACAGGGAGAGGCCCGCGTACCGCAAAAAAAAAAAAAAAAATTCAGTGAGGGTTTGCAGCCATGATAAGTCCAAAGTAGAAGCAAGATGCAGAAGGGTGTACAATCTGCAACCAGAGGAAAGAGGACAGTAGAAAACTCTTCTCCCTTCTCTCTCTTGCTCCCAACATCACTGCTGGAGGAAGCAAAGTTTGTGGTGTGCAAGAAAACACACAAGCTTTCATCAGACACAGCGAGTTCTGATCCTGAAGGCAGTGGGACACCCTCCCCTGGACGTGTTGGTCCACGCTTTTCTCAAGTCTTGGGACCTTCAGAGCAAGTCCCAGGCTCTGAATGACTCCTTCCTCCAGCTTCTTGTAAAACGAGGTTCTGCACACTGGAGGGCCCAGGAAACTCAAAACAGCCAGTCTCCAACCAAGGACCCATCTGGAACTGACACACAGATTCCTCTGCTTCTGAGCAATAATCAAAGCAACAGCCCCCAGCACTGCACACCATGCCCCCTCCCTCAGAGCCCAGGCTCTCTACAGCCTTTTCTCTCTTCACACTTCACAGCAGTGCTATGAGGCAGGGGCACTGGCTACATTTTACAGATGAGGAGACTGACGCCCATAGAAGACAAGTCACTGAGCTTAGGTTCCAAGCAGGAGGCAAAGCTTGGATGCAAGCTGATGACCTGTCAGACTCCAGAGCCCAATTCTTAACCATTAGGCTATGGTGCCCTTCTGAGACATGTAAACAACCTAGGGGACTTCACAGCCTAAGTCTCCACGGACAACTGAATGGGTAAACAAAATGTGGCCTGGAAAAGCAGAACTCAAGAGTGGGCCAAGGCTGGATCAGGTACATAAAGCCCAAACCATCCCTTAGCAATAATCTCACTGATTCACATTGAGAGTTTAGAGTTTTCAAATCATTCATATCTAAGAATCTTTTTGCTCCAACAGACCATGGAGGCAGATAGGAGAGATTTCGTTGTCATCCACAACTGATAAGAAAGGAAACTTAGAGGAATGATCAGAGAGGGCCATGGATAGCTAAAAGTCACACAGCAAGTTCCTATCAAGTTAGGCCTAGCATCCAACCAGGCCTCATCCTTTGACCCCAGACACAGTCAGACCCCACTAGGCTCCCCAGAATGTGCCCCCAGATACAACATTCCAGAAGCACAGGGATACAGATGGAATTCTCTGAAGTCCGTGCAGCCTTCCTGCCAAGCCACCACATAATGCCTGCCTGCCAGCCTGACATTCAGCCCTCCGTTTTTTATTGCTAATTAATTTGGATGGAGATGTCTTTAAAACGAGACTTAACGTCGGGTCCTCCCCACTGTCTGTGAACCAATTTCATTACAACAGAAACCGTGTTGCCAAAATGAGAAATCCCCTCCTTTTCAGGCCTGTGCCCTTGAAGGCATCTTATTAGAAAAGACCATTTCTTAATTAACATTTTTGATCTTTAATCCATTACACATCCCTCTAATCCTGTACGGAGGTGCGGCTGGCCCACTTCCACGGGCTGGCTCTGGGCTGCGTGAGGCTGGCAATTTCAGTGCTGAGGGCTCGCTCACAGCTGGACTCCGCCGCGGACAGTCTGCCGCTCCCAGACACCACCTCTGGTCCAGCCATGGCTACATTTCCCGAGCGGGAACCAGGAAGGGGGGCTCGGTGCAGACACCCCCAGATGGGCCAGTCTGCAGACGAGAGTTCATTTCATTAACCCCTGAACCCTATCTCTGCTCGCCCCAGAATGGTTTCAAGCAAAGGCTGTTTTTAGCAGCTCTGGCTCCCACCAAGCCTGAGAGCCGCGAGGCTAGTCTTCCTTCCCATTTGCACAAATCTCAAGCAACTTGACCACATCTATACGAAGAGCTGGTCCCAACAAGGTCATAGAACCCCACTTCGTAAAGCTTTGGACCTGCTCAGTGACTCCGTCCTTCCAGAAAGACTTTCTTCATTGGGTTGTTTTTTTTTTTTTTGCGGTACGTGGGCCTCTCACTGTTGTGGCCTCTCCCGTTGCGGAGCACAGGCTCCGGACATGCAGGCTTAGCGGCCATGGCTCACGGGCCCAGCCGCTCCGCGGCATGTGGGATCTTCCCGGACCGGGGCACGAACCCATGTCCCCTGCATCGGCAGGCGGACTCTCAACCACTGCGTCACCAGGGAAGCCCCCTTCATTGGGTTTTGAGGACCCCACCCTCTCCTGGGTTTCCTCCTACCCCCCTGACCATTTGTCTGTCTCCTCAGTCTCACTTCCTCATCCCAGCCTTCAGTACTGATGCCCCCTGGACACAGACCTCAACTCCTTTGTTCAATCTGGGCTCACTCCCCTGGCAGGTGCATCCATCCCAGTTTTAAGGACCAACTACACACTCATGACCCCCACATACATCCCTAGTCTCATCCTCCCTAGATCGCAGGACCACACACTCATAAACACATAAGAGGCATCTCAAACTTATGGCCACAACCTAACTCTTGAGCCCACGGCCACCATCTGCACCAGAGTGGCTCTTCCCAGGACTGCCATCACGGTGAAAGGCCCCTCCAGCCACCCAGCTGCTCAGCCAAAAACCTTGGAGTTGTCCATGGTCCCCCTCCTTTTCTCATCCCCGACATCCAATCCAGGAGCAAATTCTGTTGGACCTCCTCCAAAAGGAATTCCCGATCTGAGCTCTTCACCTCCCACCTGTGGTCCCAGGGCTCCATCTCTCACCTGGATGAGTACACGGTCAGCTTCACTGCCCACACACGGCTAAGGGGGCGCCTCCCCAGCTCCCCTTCAACTCAGAATAGAACCCGTGTGCCCACCATGGCTCAAGGCCCTCCGTGAGCTGCTGCCTGCCTACCTCCCTCCTCAGCGCCCCGACCTCCCTCTGTGCGCCCCCTGACCGTGGTTCACTCTACTCCAGCCACAGTGATGCTACTTCCCTTCTCTGTCCTTCAATGAGCCCAGCTCCTTCCCACAGTGGGGAACGTCTAGAACACTGCCCCCACCCCCTCTGCATGACCCACTCCCTCTCTGCTCAAGCACCCACCCCTTGGCAGAGGGCTCTGACCGCCCTCACCTCCTCCCCGCCACCCTATCGTTCTCCAGCTGGCCACCCTGCTGGTCCCCTCCCAGTGAAAACGTACTATGTATTTACTGGTTTATTTTGCTGCTGTCATCTCCCCCACTAGACTCACAGAAGGAATTTGGTTGGCCCTGTTCACCACCTAGAATAGTGCCCGGTACTTAGTAGGTATGTGCCAACACTTAACGACATTTGTGACTGACAGAATGAAGCCTATCGGGACCTTGCCAGTGGTGACTCAGGCTCACAGCCATCACTGGCCATCAAGAAGTCCTGCAACACCAGCACTGAAGTTCATCCAGCAGCAACTGAGATGGTGGTTAGACGCTCAGTAGAACTTCCTGGTGATGTATGTTCTGAAAAATTGTCCATGAGTGAATAAAGCACAGCTTGAGCCTCATGTTGGATTACTGAGGGCAGGAGGGAGAGAAAGCATCCATAGTGACAGGGGAGATGGAGCCTCTGAACAGTTAAGGGAAAGAGACAAGCTGACACGTGGTCCTTCAGAGACTCCAAAGGGCGGGACCAGAGTTCATGGAAAGAGCAGGCTCCCGGGAGACATATGTGCACAGAGGGTGGGCATGGGGCTGGGCCTTGAAAGACATGCAGCTTTGGGGTAGGTGGCGGGGGAGGACACTGCAGGAGGAGGACGCAGCCCAAGCAAACGCACGGGCTTGGAATGAGGACGCAGGACGCAAAGGGGGACACCCCTATAAGAGACAGTTTCTGGGACCTGTGGAGTCCTCCACCCATCTTGATTCTCCCAACAAAATGCCCCAGTGAGACCCTCCACGGGACCACCTGCCTCAGGGCACCACGACCTCCCAGGCTGCTGAGGGCCCCTGAACCTGACAGCCACAGAGCCGGCCCGGAGCATGGGGCTCCAGGCTCCCAGTCTAGTACTCCTGCCATTCAGCACTCCTCAAGCTCCCCCTTCATCTGCATCCCCAGAACTTGACCTGAGCCCTGGAAGCCATTGTGCTGCAGAGCATGAGGACAAGGGCCCTTCTCCCAACAGCCTCAGGGGGCCAAGGTGGCCAAACTGCCCTTCCCCTCCCCCAGGCCAGGGGTGGAGGGTGCTGGCTGGCCAATCTCTCCCTGAAACCAGACAAGCTCCCTTTAAGGAAACTCTGCCATGGCCCAAGCAGGCATCTTCCAGCCAGGCAGGCCCCAGGACCTGGGCTGGGGACAGTGCTCGGGGCAGACCGAGGATAACACCCATGATGGAGGCAATTCAGCACCCACCACACAGGCTGCCCTTGCACACTGGTTCATGCACCACCTTCACCTTGTGATCCCTTCGCAAACCTGTGGGTCAGACTCAGGCCCAGCCCTGGTCCCTGGGTGGGGTCCCAGCTCGGGAGTGGGCTGGGGAGGGGAAGGGGGGGTGCCAGGTTCTAAAGTCAGCCTATGAGGCGAAACTGCCATCTGCCCTGAGATACAGCTGCTGTGGCTTGGGATACACGCATGAGGATGCTGGCCGTGAGGTGCTTGGCTCCTATGTCAGGCGTGAGGGCTGAAGACACACATCTTAAAATGCCAGAGTCACGGCCACGTGACACATGAGGGCCACGCAGACCACCACCTGAGGGAGGAGGAGATTCTCCCCCACATCTCAGGCTCACCCAGGCAGCGCCCCCGTTGACTGCAGTGGCCAACCCTCTTTAAATGGTTATTGCCCTCTTTTCTTGGCAAATGTGCATCTAAAGTGGGAGAAGTTAAATGAGCTCATGATGGCCTGTAAGTATGCACAGATTGCTGTCAGCAAGGGCGGGCTGCGGGAGGGGCAATGCAGCTCTGCCACAAACGTGCTGTGTGACACTGAGCGAGACCCCTAGCCTCTCTGAGGCTCAATTTCCACATATGGGAACAGGAAGGATAACAAAACCTATGGTCAAAGTGCTACGTCAAGGATTCAGAGAGATAATGCTTGCGGAAATGCCTGCCTGAGGGGGGTGAGGGGGCACAGCGACAAGCACAATGGGCCTTGGGGACAGAGAGAGCCAAGTTCGAATCCCGACCGGCCACTTACCAACCAGTTGACCCAATCTCTGCAGGAACAGGCTGCAAATGCAAGCACAGACGTGCACAAGCTCAAGGCCAGAACTGCAGGGGCACAGGGCAATCAGCTCCCAGAGTGATCCCACAGTGTGGAGCTGTGGCCCAGCCTGGGCTGTGCCTTCCCTAAGGGGTGGATCCAAAGCAGCCCAGCCCCAGGTCCCTTGGGGTGTTCAAGCTCTGTGGCTTTGCAGGAGTCGGGGGCTCTGGCTGGAATCCCAGGCTGGCTGCCTCTCTGTTCTTTTTCTCTCCACATTTGGGGAAGGCATTTCCTCCTTCCCGGGGCCTGCGGGTCAGGTTTCCACCCAGATGGAAAGTCCCACCCAGGGGCCCCCAAAGGAGAGCTTACCATGGAAACTCCACGGGGCGCCCGCCAGACACAGGGGCAAGTGGCCACTGGCAGGCCTTACCGGGGCCAGGGCCACAGCCCTGCCAGCTGGGAGGGGAGAGGACAGAGGGGGCTCCAGCTGGACATTCTATCTCAGGCACAGAACAATGTTCACACTTACATGCAAAGCAAAGAGTGGCTGCGTGTGAGCATGTCTCGGTATGAGTGTGTGCATTTAGGCGTGTGTGTCCACAGAAAGACTCTGAAGTAGCAGCCCCAGCCCTGTGTCCTCTTAACCCTTCTGAGCCTCAGTTTCCCTGGCTGTGTCCCTCCTGAAGGCTGGACTCTACTCAGATAAGTAAATACAATAATCTTGCAAAAAGTGAACAAGGGGTGGGTACTGCTGGATGAAAGCCCTCAGATTCAACCACAGCCTGATTATAATCTGGGCAGAGAAGGTGGGGACACAGTGGGCGAGGTGTCTCCTGGGCTTTGGACCTCAAAGCACAAAGATGTAAACAGAGCTTCCAAACTGTGTTCCAGGACTCCACGAGCTGGGGATACGTGGTCCTCAAAAAAGGGAGAAGAGTTTCTAAGGTCAAAAATAGCAAAAAAGAACCAGACCCACAGATACAGACAACAAACTAGTGGTTACCAGTGGGAAGAGGGGCAAAATTGAGGTAGGGGATTAAGAGGTATAAACTATTAGGTATAAAATAAGCTACAAGGATATATTGTACAACATAGGGAATACAGCCCATGTTTTATAATAACTATAAATGGAGTAAAACCTTTAAAAATTGTGAATCACTAAACTGTACACGTATACCTTATCTAATATTGTATAGCAATTATACTTCAATCAAAAAAATTTTGACGAGTCCTCCCCAAGACTCACAGCGACCACGGACGAACCAAGGGCTCTTTGAGGTCCTGCATTAACGGAACCCGTTTGATTGCACTTAACCAGGCACTTAGGAAGGTAACCTGAGCAGCCGTCCCAGGACGCAGCCAGCTGAGGCGGCCTCATCTTTGCCCGGCTGCCTCCAGGCTGTACTGCATGTAACTCCTCGGCTGTGGTGTGCACTTAGGCCCTGAGCATTTTCCAAGGTCAATTTAAGAAAGAACTCGAGGAAAGATGTTTCTGTATCGTGTGCCAAATTGTTACTGAGACAGGGCTGTTGTTTGTTCAGTGATTAATGAGGATCCACACAGTAAATTCCTCAGCATTTAGTGCCAGGGAAAAATGTCTGTCTGTCCCAAGTACTTGAACCAGACAGAGGGGGCCACACTGCCCTTTATCCTATTTCTCTTTTGCCTTAGGCTGCCAGGAAGCTCACCTGCCTGGTGACCCTGACCTTAGGCTGCTGACATAATTAGTTCTTTCATCAATTATTTTAGCTGACCAATGACACCTGGGCCCCTCATCTTGTTTCATTAATAATCCCCAGAGCTGGTGTTTGTCGGTTGCTTGCTGTGTGCCAGGCACTCTGCTGAAGGCACATCTTTCCTCTCACTCATTCTCATAACAATGTCACAAGGTAGGGCTTCAGTCTTCCCACTTTACAAATCAGGAAACTGAGCCATGAGGAGGTGAATAAGTGCATCAAGTCCATCCTCACAGCTAAGAAGCCAAGAGTGTTGCTGTGTGTGTTCACCTGCTCCCTGTCTCCTCGCCCTAGAATGTGGGTCTGGAGGGCACACGACCGTCCTAGGCATCCCTGTGGCCTAGACGGCACAGACAGACACCTGATAATTAGGTGATGAACAAAAAGGTGATAAAGCCAGGACTGAAACAAAGGTCAGTCTGCTTCAACCTCATGCAAAACTCCTGTCTTTTTGGTGTCGAGGGATGGTAAACCTCACGCTAACCTTAACCTTAATACTAAACCTAAGCTTCCTTCTAGCACAATCCCTGAGGAATTTAGCAATAACCAACCCAAGGCTCCCTGCCCCACCTTGTCCTCAGTTCTGAAGGGCCAGCACTCTAGCCACAAAGGCCGGGGGGGCAGACACACAGCCTCCCGCGCAGATGGTGGAGCACGTGGGGTCTGCATCAGGGAGAGGGCAGCGGGGATGGGGTCAGGTTTCCCGTCCAGGAAGCCCAGGCAGATGGGAGCAGGCCAGGCCTCAGCCAAGCAGGCTCCGAGCGGGGTATGGCGGGGCGGGCGGGCCGCGCTGGGCGGGGTATGGCGGGGCGGGCGGGCCGCGCTGGCCCGGCTCACAGAAGCAGCTCCTCTGGCCTGAGGGCCAGCCTGGCGGGTGGGGAGGAGATGCCCTGCCCTGCTTCCTGCCCACTGTGGCTGGCCAGGAGCCCCGCAGCCAGCACAGGAAATAACAGGGGCCCCCAGAGGCCGCCCATGCAGGCCCTGCTCCGAGGCCGCCCAGGGAGGGAAGGAGGCCATTGTCGGCCTTTGTTTCAGTTTCCACAGCATTGCCCGGGCTCCAAGAGGCCCCTGGGAGCTAACAATTCTCCCCCAGCCCGCAGCTGTCCAGCCTCCCCCAGCCCGACCCTGGGGACAGGCCGACTAGGCCCTGGGCTCTTAAAGTGGCAGGTGCAGACTGGAAATGAAGTCATGTCCAAATTGGGGGTGGGGCGCACGTGGGCCAGGGCAGGCTGGGCAGGCACACGGATGGATGGGCACTGGGGTCTGTGTCTGCACCCGGCTCCGCCCAGCCCCAGCTCCAACAGCAGAGGTGCAGATCTTTGGACGGAAAGAATGTCTGAAGCCCTGAGCGTACAACAAAGGAACCGAAGAAAGGAAACCCAGGGTAAGGAGGCAACCTGGACATCTCGGGCACCCACCTGGGTGGGGAGAACTGTCCACATCCTTGAGAAGAGATGTCCCAGAAGCAGCTCTTTCTACTCATCTGCAAGCCTAGGGGTGAGGATGGGTGTGTGGTGCACATGTGTGTATGTGCTCATGTCTGTAAGTGTGTGCATATGTGCCCTGTGTACATGTGGGTGCATGTGAGCACACTCAATGCATGCACGTGCACACATGTGTGCATGTGTGTGCATGTGAGGTATGGAGGAACACATGTGAATGTATACGTGCGCTGTGTGAGTGTGTGTACGTGTGCACTGTGGGGATGAGTATGTACGTGTGTGAATGTGTGTGCACGTGTGCTTATGTTTGTGAGCAAGTGTACATGAGTGTGTGTGTGCACACGAGCATGCAGGCAAAATGACTCGTCATTGTTACATGTCACTGTTGAAGAGCACTCCCGGGCCTGTGCCCGTCAGCAGTCATTCCCACACTGGCCCTGGCGGTCTCTCACTCGTGGTGTGTCACTACCATGACCTCTTTAGGGTTCTTAGCACATCCTCTGGGATGTCATCCCACAAAGATGCATTACATCTCCATTGGGTCCTAGGTCGCTGTGAACTAGCAACTACAGAAGAGTGGGCCCTGGACTCAGACAAAACCAACCCAGGTTCAAATCCTGCTCTGGCCCGGACCAGCTGTGAAAGCCTGCACCTGTCTCTCAACCTCTCTGAGCCTCAACTGCTCATCTGTGAGATGGGAGTGATACTACTTCCTACCAGCTGTGGTTAAGGAGGGTTAAATGAAAGACGCATGTCAGGTACATGGCCCCCACCTGGCCCCAGCGAATGCTCACTAGATGGTTGTTTTTTGTTATTGTTATTACGTTGCTTATAATTATGGTAACTGAGGATACAACAGTGAGCAAAGCAGGCACTGCCCCTGCCTCTACGACCTTGCACAGTTTGCAAAGCATTTAGCCCAGAGAAGTGGAATAGCAGAAGTAAAAGTGTCTCCTATTTACTGGATTCAGTATCAGTCTGATGAGCTAACTACTACCAAGTATGGCCAGTAGCCATCAGTTAAAGCACCAACCACAACAAAGGAAAAAAGAATTATCAGTGTGGGCAAAATAATGGTTTTTTGAACCAGGCAGGCATCAACTAGGCAAGCTCAACCTAATACATGCATGGAGAGAGAGAGAGAGAGAGAGAGAGAGAACATGCACACGTACCCACACCTGCCTCATGCTCAAGAATTTTAAGAGAGTGTCAGCTGAGATGACAACCGCCAACCCCTGTGGGCTGCCCACAGCCTACAGCAGGACAGTGGCTGACACAGTGCTCACCATACCCATCCAGAAGCTGGGCCCTGCAGAGTGCCCATCCAGGAAGCCGGGACCAGCCAGGTGGCACAACTGGGCTGACCTTGGCCATTTCCTACTGGCCATCCATGGCTGCACAGTGGATGCATCAAGCTCCACCCAGGGAAGGAGCCTGATCATATGACAGCCTCAGAGCCTCTGCCTTTCAGGCCAGACCCTGCCCACCAACCCCTGCCAACTCCCAACCACACCCAGCCTTCCCCACTTGGGAAACAAGCAGCGCCCCACCAGCCAGGGTCAGCTAAGTGAGGGTGGTCCCCTGAGGGCTCAGTCCCACCCCAACCCTGCATGGGGATGAAGGCGTGAGTGCCCTGCCCACTGTGACAATGCCTAGAGACTGCCAGTTGAGACAAGGGGAAGGAGGAAGGGAGGGGCCCGTCAGAGCCTTCTCTGTTGACCACACAGATCCAGGCTGAGCTAAGCTCCAAGCCAAGCTTCCCTTGATGTATTATCAATGTGTTATCAAGAATAAAAGTGGAGGGGCTTCCCTGGTGGCGCAGTGGTTGAGGGTCTGCCTGCCGATGCAGGGGACGCGGGTTCGTGCCCCGGTCCGGGAAGATTCCCACATGCCGCGGAGCGGCTGGGCCCGTGAGCCATGGCCGCTGAGCCTGTGAGTCCGGAGCCTGTGCTCCGCAACGGGAGAGGCCACAACAGTGAGAGGCCCGCGTACCACAAAAAAAAAAAAAAAAGAAAAGAAATAAAAGTGGAGAGCACCAGGTGCCACCCTCAGGGGCAAGGCTAACCTACAGGGCTTCCCTCATATAATCCTCACAATGGCCCTAGGAAGCAGGATAAGCATTCCCATTCCATCCACATGAGGAAATGGAAAGTACAGAGAGGTTAAGTCACTTACTCGAGGTCACACAACTAGTAAGTATCTCAACCTCAAACCTACTTCTTGCTCTTAACAAAGTGAACCAAAATGTGGCCCTGAACTGCTAAGGGAAAATACAGATGAAGAGGGAGAAGTGACGTTCTCCACCTTGGCCAACATTCACTGGGTATCCGTCAGTTACCGAGCCAGAGCTGGGGTCTGGGAGCGCAGAGAATCAGACGTGGTCACTGCCTGAAAGAGTGAGCAGAGCAGCAAGGGAACCGGGCACGTACAGAAGGAACGTCATAACCAAGCAAAGGGCAGTGAGGGCCAGGATCAGGGCGGCCCCCGAGGCCCAGGGGCAGGCACAACAATTACAGCAGGGCTATCATGGGATGCTTCCTGGAGGAGGCATCATGTAGGCTGAGCTTTGAAGGATGCGCTCCCCAGGCAGAGAGCCCGGCCAGAGCAAAGGTCAAGGGGAGTGGGCGAGAGGGCTTAACTCATCAAACCCTCGAAGTCCTGGCTACTCTGGGTGGTGTGTGAGCCATCAACACCACTCTAGAGCTGGGGAGAAATGCAGAATCCCAGGCCCCATCCAGAAGAGCTGAGTCAGAATCTGCATTTTTAACAAGATCACCAAATTTGCCTACATGGTCGAGTTTGAGCTGAGCCAATATAAACCACGCCTGGAAAACATGGAGAGACCTCCCCAAAGTCCTAAGGAACAAAGTCATCATCACCCACAGGCCCACACCCACATACACACCTGACTGTGGCCCTGGCTTATAGCCAGGCTTCCAGTCACCAGAAAACAGCTGATTTCCACCATCCACCAGTGGAGTCCTGGACCTTAGGGAGCACTCAAGGCTGGAGAAAGTAGGACCAGCCCGTCCAACATTACAGTCCTCATTACTGATGCCCCCAAAAAGCCCAGGAGCACCAGGAGAGGAGAAGGGGGACACCGGGCTTGCTGGGGTGGACAGTCCTCAATCAGCAGGGCTGGGAGCAGGCAACCTCGCTACAAAGAGCAAGGGTACAATGGCAGAGCAGCTGCTGTGCGCCAGCCCGCAGGTACAGGACAAATGACACAGAGTCTCTGCCTCTGAGGAAGCTGCAAGTCCACCCAGAGAGGTGAAATCAGCAAGACAAGCCCCACTCTGGTTTCACTCCAGCGAAACCATCAGCCAGGCCATGGGGGAGGAAAAAGGGAATCAGAAGAGAGACACCACACACACACACACACACACACACACACACACACACACACTCCCTCACCCGTACCCTGGGTACCAGCACACACGTGCACATGCACATGTGCACAGCAGACACGGCACAGAGGAAGCGATGTACAGTGCAGCCCAGCAGGGGCCCCTGGCTGGTCCAGAGCCAGAGGAAAGGGTGGGCAGGAAACACCACATCCCCCTCGGAGAACTGGTCCAAGTCAGCCCCAGGGGCCCAGGATGCTGCACAGAGGGGTGCAGAGGCCCCAGAGCCCCCAGGGGTTTGAGTCAGGGCCGAGGCACCTGGGCACACTCACACATACACACACACACACACAAGTGCATGCCTCCGTGTGCACACAGGGCACAGACGCCCTACCTCGTGGACTGCTCACCATGGTAACAGAATGGCCACCTCTCAGCTCCAGTCACCACCTGAAGGTTTCTGAGGCCTCCTGTGCTGGGGGAAGCAGCTCTAACAAAGGCACAGCCCGGCCAGCCTGGCCAGGGGTCCACGGTGCAGACCAGCCGGCGCATGCCTGCCGCGCTCCCCCCGGTGAGCTCGGGGCCACCGCATCTTCCTACCCAGCCTGCCTGGCTCCACTCAGCTCAACTCCCCACAGACGCCCCAGCCGAGCTAATGAGAAACTCCCCAGCTGGCCCCATATAAAAACGCATTTCTTAAGTCTTTAAAATGCTAAGAAATTCTACATCTATTCAGGACTTTTCTACTCCTTTAAAATGTCCCCTGGTCCTCGTCGAGGAAATGACTGGGTTGGGGGCTCGAGCACAGGAGGTGGATAGCGCCAGCCAAGCCAGCCGGGAGCCAAGGGGCACCTGGAAGCTTCTGTCGCGGGCCCCGGGATCGCGAGGAAAGGGGCTGGGACACCCTCACTGATGAGCCAGGTTACGACGGTCACTCAGGAAAGAATTCAGGGTGAGGGGCCCCAGGGGAGAGGAGGGGAGAAAGGGAGACAGTCTCTCCAGCCTTGATTTGAGGATTGAAGAAAAAGTTTAAAGGTCCTGGGAGCCCCTGAGAAAAACTCCAAAGGGGAAAAGACCACCTACACAAAGACATTGGTCAGAGCATTGTTTATGATTCCAAAACTGAACGCAGTCCAAGTGTCCAGCAGGGAGGGGCAGTTCAGAAAACGAATGCCCATCCACCCAGAGACCCCCATGTAGCTGCTAAGAAGGGCAGGATATGTGGATCCAGGGGTTCCAGGAAGCTCGGGGCTCACGGGGGCTATACGGACCCCACCGGTGCACTCACCCTGCACTTCATCTAGAGAGAAGGGTTTTATACACGGATGGAGCTGGCAAAGGGGCCAAGAGAAATGTAAACAGCAAGTGTGCAGAAGCACAAGGTAGTGGGTGGAGTCTCTGTGAAGTAGTTGAAATAATAAATACATGCTCTAGGAAAACACAAGTGGGGTGGGGAGGCAGCTCTGAGAAGGTTCAGAAGTGCAGGCTGGGCTGCACCGAGGGGGCTCAACTCCCTGCGGTGAAAGGCCCAGTCTTCCAGACATTTCCGTCCACCCCACTGGTCACAATGTGGATGTAAAGGGCTGCAGGGGGTGAGGAGGCTGCCACCTTTGTCCGTGGTGGGTGCACTGACCACTGCCGCTACCCCGCAGCTTACCCAGAGTCCGATTAAAAGGAAAAGGAGGGGCTTCCCTGGTGGCGCAGTGGTTGAGAGTCCGCCTGCCGATGCAGGGGACACGGGTTCGTGCCCCGGTCTGGGAAGATGCCACATGCCGAGGAGCGGCTGGGCCCATGAACCATGGCCGCTGAGCCTGCGCGTCTGGAGCCTGTGCTCCGCAACGGGAGAAGCCACAACAGTGAGAGGCCCGCGTACCGCAAAAAAAAGAAAGGAAAAGGAAAAGGAATGGATTCCAGCATCCCTCCCCCAAGAGGCCCCCCAGGCACCAGACACCCAGATGCCACTCTAATCTCCCTGCTGAGCAGGTCTCAGAGCCTGCAGCCCTAACACAGCCTCCCCCTGACCCCGCAAAGCGCACACATGCCCCACACCCAAGGATGGTCATAAGCAGAGGCCCAGGGGGAGGTGGGCTGGGGTCAGGCTGGTGGGAGTCTCTAAAGAGAGCCTGACCCAGTGTTTTCCAGACCTGGCCTTTGAATTTGGGAAATGTGCACAAGGCCTTCAAAACACGCACCTCCTCTCCTTCCGGGCAGCAAACCAGGAGGCCTGGCCCTAGTTAGACTCTCCCACCTGACCCAGGAGGGACCTGGGCACTGAGCTGACCCCCCTCCCCAAGCCTCTAGATCCCCTGAAATGAAGAGCCTGAAACAACATTCTCATAGGCAGATCTGCCATTTACAGTTTAGATGTTACCTTCATGCCTGAGCTGCCTGGGTTCAAATCCCAGCTCTGCCACTTCCTGGCTGTGTGACCTTGAAGCAGGTCACTAGCGTCTCTGTGCCTCACTTTCTATATGTGAAAAGCACTGAGAAGGAGGACTGGCTCCTAGAAGTGATCATAAATGGGAATGTTGGTTTCATTAACCAGAACAATGAGACCTGTAACGTGGCAGGAAGGCCTGAAACTCCGATCACACCAATAAGGTCTCAGGCTGCTGGGCCATCACAAACAGTTGATTATATTGAGTGTTTCTCTCCAACCACAAGTGTGTATGTGTCACCACGCCAGAAATAAACCTGGCTAACCTGCCCAGGCATTGACAATGAGCATTTGTCAACAAATTAACTGTTTTCCGTCTCCAGACCACCCCCAGACCCTTCTGGCACTGCATCCCCAGCTTGGTCCAGAGCAGCCATGGTGGAAGGAAGCCCAACCTGTCCCGAAACCTGGCCCAGGGAGGTGGGAGGTTCCAGTGAGACTGTGATTAGACATTTACACAAAGATGAGCCCCTTCATCTCCCAGCTCAAACTTGGTGACCAGGGGAAGGGAGGCAAAGCTCAGTTTGGTTGGGTTGGTTCCCTGAAACCCCACGCGGTAAGCTTACGATCATCCCGGTGCCTGCCACTCGGACACCTCATTGCAAAAGGGATCGAGGGAAGAGAGAGGAAGCACTGAAGGGAGGAAGGGCCTCCCCACTGAGCTGGGCTTGGGGCAGGTGACGGGAAGCAGAGAGGCCTGGAAAGTCAAACCTGGGAAGTGGAACCTTGGTAAAGACACACTGGGCAACCTTCTAACAGTGGCCAGGCTGAAACCAGCCGGCAGAAGGACACCCTTTGACCTGAGCAGTGTATTTCGGATATATGAATTGCCCCAAACGAGATACCATTCCACATCCAGGAAGCCTAGAATCCCCCCCAAAAAAGATAAATTACACGTATTAGTGAAGATGTAGAAAGATTGGAACCCTCATACTATACCTCAATAAAGCTGCTTTTAAAAGATACGCGTTGTTAATTTTTTAATCTGATGATATCATATGAAAATCCAGCTTTCTGGCTTCTCTTTTAAAAACTCAGATGGGGCTTCCCTGGTGGCACAGTAGTTGAGAGTCCGCCTGCCAATGCAGGGGACACGGGTTCGTGCCCCGGTCCAGGAAGATCCCACATGCCGCAGAGCAGCTGGGCCCGTGAGCCATGGCCGCTGAGCCTGCGCGTCTCAGCTAGCACTGAGGTACGGCTGCCCCCATAGCAGGGCCTGGGTCGCAATTCACAGTGCCCCCCAAACCTGCCCGCTCACCTGTGCTACCAGCCCACCTCGGATGGGCCTTTGAGCTTGGGACCCCTGTGGGGCTTTCACAAAGGACTCTCACACTTCTAAGGAGTTTGAACCCATGGCCCGGCAAGAAGAAGAGCTTGGGAGTAATCTGTGACGCCCCCCACCCCAAATCACATGCAAAACGCTCTGTGCATTTGTGAAGAGAATCCACACGCTTCCTTCCCTTGGATGCTCAAAGGCATCTGTGGCTCAAAACAGGTTAAGAATTTCTCTCACTTATAAAATAGATAGCTAGTGGGACGCAGCCACAGAGCACAGGGAGATCAGCTCCGTGCTTTGTGACCATCTAGAGGGGTGGGATAGGGAGGGTGGGAGGGAGACGCAAGAGGGAGGGGATAAGGGGATATATGTATACATATAGCTGATTCACCTTGTTATACAGCAGAAATGAACACAACATTGTAGAGCAATTATACTCCAATAAAGATGTTAAAAAAAATTCTCACTTAAATTGTCTCTTTATAAGATATTGTCCCTTCATCCCCCACCCCCCTTTTTTTTTTTTTTTTTTTGCGGTACATGGGCCTCTCACTGTTGTGGCCTCTCCCGTTGCGGAGCACAGGCTCCGGACGCGCAGGCTCAGTGGCCATGGCTCACAGGCCTAGCCGCTCCGCGGCATGTGGGATCTTCCTGGATCGGGGCACGAACCCGTGTCCCCTGCATCGGCAGGCAGACTCTCAACCACTGCGCCACCAGGAAAGCCCCATTCCCCCTTTTTATGGATAAGAAAAAACAGGACGCAATGGGAAATGATTTAAAACCCCACACCTACTAGGCACCCCCGTCCCTCGGCTCTGAAAGCAGTGCTTCTTCCCCCGGATTCCACTATCAGCAGCCCCATGTTTGCCAGCAGAGGGGCAAGAGTGGGCTCCCTCCTCCTGTGACCCCCTGGCCAGGCGGGAGAACTGCTGTGAGCCGATCACTTTACTCCCCTCCCTGCCAAGCCGGGCTCTCCATGACTGTCAGGGCCCCGACTCAAGGGCACAGACAAAGCAGGCCAGGTTGTTGCTGGGGGCAGTGGCCACAGGGTCCCCACGGGTAGCGGACGCCACTGTGCATTCTGCTTCTTTATTGGAGTTCTCCGTCACATTCCCAGAGCCAGGAAAAGCAGGCAAGGGGAAGTTTGCACCCCAGGCAGGCTGGGTCCCCACAAAGAGGAGCTGCCTGGTACTCAAAGCTCTGCACTCCTGCTAAGACGCTCTCCACCCACCCTCCTCACCTCACCCTGCATTCCTCTGGACTGATGAGCTAAAAGATCCTCCATGGCCACCTTGGGTCCTGTGCCGCCAGGGACCTTCCCAAAGCCCCCAGGATGCCTTCAGGTGTCTGCTCAGCTGTCTACCAGCCAGTGTCAGGCGGTGCAGAGGTTAAACCCCAGGCTCTGGCTGCAGGAGGACTTGGGTTCGAGTCCCTTCTCCACAGCATCCTGGCTGGGGACTGTGGATCCGCTACTATACCGCTCCAAGCCTCCTTCCCTTATCCGCCAAATGAGGACAGCAATTCTCAGTAACGGTGCCAAGGGTGGCTTGGGAGGCTTTGCTCCCCCATAATCTTCTTTGGCACCTGCTCCCATTTTCTGATGCAGCCAAGTGACATTTTCTCAGCTTAATGAAAAGCATTATACTAAAGCAGCTTCAACCAGGCCTTTGGCCCTGTCCTCTACCAGATGGCGGCCCCCAACCAGCCCAGGGAGAAATTCTGGAGTTGCTGCTGGAAGTAGCACCCACCTCACAGGGTTGTCATGATGGCCCAATGAGATACTGGAGGTAAAGCTTTGCTCCATGCCCTGGCACATACCAAGTAAGTGTTCACTAAACATCCATGCCCGGCTCCAGGGCTGCCTCCCAAACCAACCTCATCCTGCCACCCGGGATTTGCTCCATCTCACAAGCCCCGTGCTCAGGGAATACAAGCTGACTTTAATAGCCCAAGCCCAACAGAATTGGGAAGGAAAATTTATCACATGAATGCACTGTAAGAAAATCTTCAGAAACGGGCCAAAGAAAACAAAACAATCCATTGCCCGGCTGTGGACTATCCAATGCCCGGGATGCTTTGCCCTCCCTTTCCCCATCTCCGAGCAGATGATCCAAAGCTGACTGGCACCAGGGAGTCCCTGAGGGCCGGAGAGACTCACAAGGAGTGGTGCACCTCTTCCCGCACACGCGTGTGGGGCGTGCTCAGCTCTTGGCTGGAAACGGGCAAGTCCCACAACCTTCACCACTCCCGAGCGCCCCCGGAGGCCCGAGGGCTGGCCATTCCACTGTGGCCTCAGGGCACCGCAGAACGCAGGCCCCCGTGCAGCCCCTTGGCACTGCCCTGCCTTCTGCAGGGAGGCCCTAGGGATGCAGCCCAGGCGCCTGACGCTCCCTGCACCAGCCTCTCCATCCACCGCAACACTGCCAGCGCCCTCCTGGCACCCCGCGGCTGTCCTTGACTGTCCTATCGCCACTGACACCACTGGGAAAACAGCTGGGAGGGACGACTTTACAGGGACACGACCAGGCTGGGTGCTTTCCTGGTGCGGGGGCTCGGAGCAGAGTGAGGACCCTCTTCAGAGGTGGCTGCATGCCTGAGCACGTGGACCCCCAAGTCTGTCAGCGCGCCTGGATGAGATATGGAGCTTTATAACCTCACTGGGTTTCCTCCAGCCATGGGGAGTGCATCTCTCCCGCACAGAAGGCCACAGGGCAGGGACCGCACAGCCCCTTCCCCTATCCTACCCAGTGTGGACCCCAAGGGCTGTCCTAACTCTGGACCCTCCTCCCAAGAATTTGAGCACCTCCCCATTCTGCCTTCAGACAAGCCCCTTCAGGGAGCCCCTGTCACCAAGGGCCAGGCACCTGCAGACACAACAGTGCCCAAGCCTGGGTCAGCCAGGACCAAGCCAGGACCCAGCCAGGACCCTTCGGACTCTCCAATCAGCCCAGATCCTGCTGCAAAGAGCACTGGACTAGGAGTCCGGGAACCTGGGTTCGCGTGCTGGCACCCACTCCCCTTCTGCCCAGTCTATACCAGCATTTCCCAAATTTCAGTCATCTGGGAACCATCTTCATGATTTTTGCTGACTCCAAGCATTACATACTATTACTTAAAACTTTGTCAACTCAATTTTCTCAATTAAATGACTTCCGCATCATCTTAAATCACACACGGCCATAAAATCACAAATTCAATGTGTAACCATTCAAGTGTTAAATGTTCATATGCCTGTTGCTTAACACCTCGTTCTTGGAACTACTGACCCAGATCATACCTCCCTCCTTGCCTCAGCTTCCACACCTAAAAGAAAAGGCGGTGGGACTAAATGACTCCCTCGTAGGTCTTCTCAGGCCCAAGATTCTCCCCTGTGGAGCTGGAGCCAGGTGGTCAGGATCCTGGGACAGGGGACAAGGCAGGAGAGCCTGGCACCTGCCAGACAGGAAGCCAGAGCCCTGGTGCCAAGGAAGGTGCTAGCTGGTGCACAGCCAACAGGAGCACCGTGCCCTCCACTCAGGAGCTCCCAAGGACCCCAAGCCAGTTCCCATCCCAAGCTCCATAGGCAGCTCCCAATTATAGAACTTTACAGTGAGAAAAACCTCATTCATCACCTCTTTTTTTTTTTTTTTTTTTTTTTTTTTGTGGTACGCGGGCCTCTCACTGTTGTGGCCTCTCCCGCTGCGGAGCACAGGCTCCGGACCCGCAGGCTCAGCGGCCATGGCTCACGGGCCCAGCTGCTCCGCAGCATGTGGGATCTTCCCGGACCGGGGCATGAACCCGTGTCCCCTGCATCAGCAGGCGGACTCTCAACCACTGCGCCACCTGGGAAGCCATCATCACCTCTTTTTATAGCTGGAGAAACTGAGGCACAGGAAGGAACTTAGCTAGGGCAGAACTGAGCTGCAAAACCCAAGTCCCCTGACTACCAAGTCACCACCACCACCCCCCAATGGCCAGGCACCCCACAAGTCTGACCTCCCCCTGTTACCAACTCCTGGAGGCCTGGGCTCGGGTCTGCATGCCCGAGAGTGCAATGCAGCCCCCTCCCGGAAGGCAAATACAGGAATTCTGATTTTGATTGGAGTTTAAATGTCCTATTAAAATGGCTTTTATGCAGTTAGGTTGGAATAAATGTGCAGCGACGCCCACAGCAGGGAGCTTCAAAGCCTGTGTAGTGGGGGTGTGGTGGCCCATCTGAGTGTGCCCACAAGATGGAAACACGGTCCCCAGGGGAATAAAGGCATAGTAGTCTCTGTATGTAATAGATTTTATTGACCATATGGAACTGATATAAAAATTGTGTTGCACGGGGTAATCTGGACCGGAGATAGGAATGTGACAGGAAGAATATGCTCCATAACCAGCTGGGTGGCTTTCTGAGTTCCTGAGCCTGCCCCCCGGGACCCCCACCAACTCTCCCACCAGCCCCATCAGGGCATTTACCTGATGCTGTCACGGAGGAATCCCAGGGAAGCGAGAAGTCCGAGGCCTCCCCCTCTTCAACTAAAAGAGAGAACAGAGACGGGCCTGTGAGTTTTAGATCTGTGCAAACAGGTCATTGGGGTGGGGCACAGGACAAGGAGGAAGGATCATTTGTGGCGGTCCCTATAATACCATGATCAGGGGGCAAAGGGGTCAAGCCTACAAAGAGGCCTTTGTTGGTTTCACAGAGATGTAAAATAATCAGAACAAAACATAAACAGCAAATAAGTGCTATATCTGTATGGTTCCCCCATCCTTGTGCCCCTGGCAGACATCACAGATCGATCACAGCACTGCCTCAAACAAGACGCAGTATAAGAATCTTTCTCTACACAGTGCCACAGGCCATTACTATCTATAATCAGAGTATCCACTTGAGATAAAGCCATTTGACACTCACAGGAGTAGAGTGAAGACTCAGTCCTCCCCCTGGTCCTCCAGACACTGACCTCCTACCAAGAGCCCTTAGACCACCACTGAGATGTGAAGGCTTTCTCGATTATTCCAAGAAACAAACAAGTGACTCTCAGAGGTTGGCAAAGCATGGTATGCCATCCTCTACACTGAGAGCTGACCCACAGACAGACCTCAGGACATGCTGGGGTCGACTCCCCCGTGGTCAGCAGTCCTGGGCCAGTGACATCAGAAAGCAACTCACCGGACTTCCCTGGTGGTGCAGTGGTTAAGAATCCACCTGCCAATGCAGGGGACAAGGGTTCGAGCCCTGGTCCGTGAAGATCCCCCATGCCGCGGAACTAAGCCCGTGCACCACAACTACTGAGCCTGTGCTCTAGAGCCCGCGTGCCACAACTACTGAAGCCCGTGCGCCTAGAGCCTGTGCTCCACAGCAAGAGAAGCCACCACAATGAGAAGCCTGTGCACCGCAATGAAGAGTAGCCCCCGCTCACCGCAACTAGAGAAAGCCCGCGCACAGCATCGAAGACATAATGCAGCCAAAATAAGTAAATAAATTTATTTTTTTAAAAAAAAAGAAAGAAAGCAACTCACTTCTCCACTCCACCCCAGAGGCCACAGAATGAAGCTGGGGAGGGATGGGGTGTCCCCACTACCTTGAGGCCCGGTGTGTGAGACCAGGCTGGTGGCCGTGGAGGCCATGCACTAGGAGAACACGGGAGAAATTCTATACAGCATAATAAAGCTCTTGTCCTGGAATTAATCCCAGTCTAGGGCATGTAATAATATTAAAGCTGGGTTATGGACTTTGTAAAATGGAACTTTGTTTAAGCCAAAAATGTGCATACACAGTATTTTTCAGATTTAATGGGCTCTGAAGTTCTACACACGTGCAGGCTGAAGCCACCACGTACCACCCTGTTCTCTTTGCAATGTCGCTGTCTCTACACGGGCACACACTGTGAGCCAGGCGCCGCTCTCAGTGTGTTTAATCCCCATCAACACACTTTGAGAGGTGACGTGACGTGCCGGAGGTCCTACAACTAGAAAGAGTCCACACAACGCTGGGGCTGGAACCCAGGCCTGTCCATCTCAAAGCCTGCTCCTGTGTCCACCTGAGATACAGAGGATGCTGTCCAGAATCCTAACAACTCAAGACTGGAAAGCAGCAACCCCAACCTGCCCCTCAGAAGGCAGGTACACAGCATGCTGGGCAGCCGAGCTGGGAGAGGAACAAGCAGGTTGGCCTGTGGTCAGACACCGGCTTCAAACCCCGATTCTGCCTCCAATTATTATGACCTTGAGCAAATCGTTTAACCTCTAGGCTTCAGTTCTCCCATCTCAAAAACGGAGGTAAAAATGGTACCTAAGCCACAGGGTTATTGGGAAGATTCAGTGGGATGATGGCTGTCATCCACTGGAACAGTGGCTCAAGCACTCAGGTGGGTTTGGTGCCAGGGCTGGAACAGCTCTCGGAATTAACAAGTCCTGCTCTGCGTGACTCTGACCCTCTTTATTGTCCACCCGTGATCTTACACCAGCCCCCCCATAGAGCCTCAGAGAACATGTTTTCTTTCAACCCTCAGAAACAGCTCGCCCAAGAGGGCACATCCACGTCACTGAGCAGAGGCCAAGGAATGCTAACCGAGGGCTCTCTCTTTCCCAAGTTTGCATTCTGAGAGTAGAAACTCTGGCATCAAGACAATGAAATGCAGAGACGATCTGGGTTGGGACCAAAGCTATTGTTTGACTTAGCCAGTTACAGCTGGGGTGGGGTTTTCAAATATGCAGCTTTGTAAATACGCATCGAGATCTCGAGTCAGGCAAAACTGATATTACTCACCAAGCTGATTCCAGCCAGACAGCCTCCGAAACACAGGCGGATAATGCTTAAAGCGATCAGAGGCAGGCCATGCATGAAAGGAGCAGTTGTTAGCAGCATTCAGGGCCACACCTGAAAATCAGTTTCCTTCACATTTCACCGTTTACTTACTTTAAAATGTAATATATACATTGCTTCTATTGAGAGGATGCTGCCAGTCTGTAAGGTCATCATGCTACCATTTCATAGGACGCTGTCAACAAGATCGGTGTGGGTACCGAGGACCGAGACATGATGCACGACCCTCGTTCTCCCTTGGCCCTCAACATACTCCAGGTATCAGGGCAAAAGTCCCCACACTTGGGTCCACTCAGTTCTTTGGTTGGGAAGCGTGACCTTCCAAGTCCTTGAACCGGAGGATGTCCCTAAGATGCCAAGTCCTTCCCTCCCGAAGATTTGGCTTCAGCCATTATGGGAAGGAGAATGAGAAAACATCTGCTATTCTGGAGCTCTTGGGAGGATTCAAGGCTCTGTTTCCTGGGACGATAAGACTGCAGAGGTGGGAAGAGGAGGAGGGTGACCCGACGCCGCCGGCTGGGGAATTCCAAAGTGACAGACATGATTACAGGCAAACGGCCGCATCACACACCAGCATCCCCAGGACCACGTCCCTCACAGCGAGGGCCAACTCGCCTAGTGACATGGGCACGAATGCACTTTCTTACAACTGCTGGCATTCACCCCACTGACATCCCATCCCCTGGCCCACATTATGTTTTTTGAAGGTATAAACACACCATCCTTTATACACTCCTGATGAGAAAAAGTAACGCCCAACCGCCCACCATAACCATCACGAGGCCCTGTGCTACCCGACCCTGAACATGAGAAGGCTCTCCTCCCCTCCAGGAGGCCTCTTCTGTCCAGGCTGGTCTCTTCAACAATAAGATAACTGGCAAGGGCAGCAGGCGGAGAGCAAGGAAGGCCTCCCCTGCAGCTGAAGCCAGGCACTTGCTGGGGGGCCCGAGCCATCCCCAAAGCGGAATTCTGCTGCAGAGGCACGATGAACACCGAGGGGTGAGCATCTCAGAGAAAACTTGATCAGCACAATGGCCGATACGGACAACACCCTAAGGGGCTGCCCAGGCAGCCAGGGGAGCTAGGGGCTTTCTGGGCACTCCCCCAGACTCCACCTCTAACTTTGTAATTTATAAGATACTTGGCACCACTGAGGCCAAAGTACACACCCCCGCCGTGCCCGGCCTCAAGGGGAGCACAGGGAGATCCACTCCTGTGAATGATGGGCGTTGTAAGCACAGGGTGGGTGCATAAGGCCAGTATGTACACAAAGAGAGGGCACGTGGGGTCAAGTGTATACACATGGGGAAGGGGCACAGGGTGAGTGCGAACACACAGGGTAGGGGTGCAGCAGCAAACGAGGGGATACGTGACAAAGTGTGTATGCAAGAAATGGAGGTGCAGGGCCTATGTTTACGTGGAAGAGTGCACGAAGTGTATTCACCGTGGTTCCTGGGGTGTGTTAAGAAAGATTCTGAGGCTCTCTCAGGGCATCAGACAGATCAGAACTCTGTGTTCTCTCTCTACTCTGGGATCACATGTTGTGATGGCTGACTGCCCCATGGGTGTATACACCTGTGAGCCCCACCAGATGCTGTCTCCCCAACTCAGCAGTGGGCTCATAAGCGACCACAACCCCCTTACTCTGGGAGTACCCATAGCTTGCCCGTCTATGCACCAGGATGACCTTGCCACCATCAATGAGATGCCAGTGAGATCCAAAGCCTGTGTGCTGGGCCTCTGGACTTACAGAACCCTCCAGCAGGGGCAGGTGGTGCTAGGTGAGCACCTGTATAAGCCACCTCCCCAGTGTCACCTGCTCCTGGCCTGGGGAGGAGTATCCTCTCCTCGGGGCTCCCCATTACCTTGAAAATGCAGAGGAGATGGAGCTGCGGAAGGGAAAAGAAAGGGGAGGCAAGGGGCTGAGGTGGAAGGCTGGAAACGGGGCCCTAGAACCAGGGCAGGACTGGGGCCGCACATGGAGGTTGATCAAAGTCAGGCATGATCTGGGTTGATGGACAAGGTGTAGGTTAGAGGCAGGAAAGCTCAAGCACAAGTGCTAAGGCAGACGGTGTCAGGAGGTGAACGAGAGAGACAAACAGAGGCAGGCATCGATCTGAGGATCAGAGGAGGCCTCCAGCAGGGCAGCAGGGCCCCAAAAGCCCCCTTCCCTACTGTAAAATCCACAACAGGCCAGCTGCTCGGCCTGTCTTTTCAAGGATCTGAGAAGGCCTGCTCCTGGATGTAAGCCTCTGGACATGTGTGCAGCTAGGCACTTCTCTGGGGAAAGGATCCATAGTTTTCATCAGAAAGATCTAGAATCTGCCCCTCCAAAAAAGACTTTATTTGAGGAGTCTTCTCAGCTGGCCCCACCTCTGGCTGGTGGTCCCAGGGTCTGAAGGGACCACTCCATGCTTTGCTGGCTTTTGTCCCAGGGATCATCTTACCCTTAGGAAAGGGTTGTGCCTACCCTGGCGTGACAGAGGCTCCCTAGAGGCATCCTTGCCCCAGCAGAGGTGGTGAGGCCGGCAAGGGGCACGTGGCTGCTCTCCTCGGCTCAGCCTTGGGGAAACGCTCTCACCCACACCAGGCCAGGGTCGAGGAGAATAAAGGACACATTGAGAGCCCAGACTCATTGTCAAGCATGAAATGGAGCATCACTCCTGACTTAGTACTAAGCAAACTCAAGGAACGAAAAAGTGTAAAGCAGGAAAGACTATTGTGTACGGCTGTGCAGGTTGTGCACTGCACAAGAGGCCCAGCAGAGGTGGTGAGAGAGAGCTGAAATTTAGCCCACAGTCTATCTGTTCTGGTGCAGGGCTATGAATGTCCAGAGGAAAGGGTACCCATTGTTTTTGCACAAAGGCACAACTGGCCTTTTTTCTAATTCACACAGATGTGCTATAAAGCACAGCTCATGACCATCTCTGGCATCAGGCTTCAGGGCAAAATGACCAGGGTCGGGGGCAAACTCAACCCGTGGGCCCACACTGTCCAGGCTCCTCTCTGGTGGGGATGGGGGACAGGCAGTGGATGGGGTTGGGAGAGTCATGGCATGGAGGAGTACAGGCCCTCTGCAGCCAAACCTAAAACTACCCAAGTCCCCCAACGCCAGCCCCCTCACACCAAGCTCAGACCCTCCGAGGAACCAAGACCTTGCGACAGGGTCACATCACAAACCCATTCATTTAACTCCACGATTCCCTGGCCATTTGCTGAAAAGAGAGGAAACTAACACTTTAAATGATGCAGGTAAGGCCACCTGCCATTCTCCTCCAGGCGCGCCTGCCCAGAGCCAGGGTGCGAGAAGGGCTGAGACTCTGTGCACCCTCCCACCAGTCTGTGCACACCTCTGTCACCTGAGCACCTCACCACCAGGAAGATGGGTCTAGGATTTAAAGCAATCTATTTTTGGACAACATGGCTCCTAACCAGAAGCCTTCTGCCATCAGATCTAGTGCTTTTAAACACACACACGCACACACACAATGGTGGTATGTCCCAAAGTTGGAGGAAAAACTGTTGCATAGACTTACTGAAAGATAGTGGGTGGGTCCACAAGTCGGCTGCTTTGTAATATATTTTTACAGCAATTTTGGTAATATTTAACTTTCTCCTTAAATGCGTACTTTAGAACTAGCACCTATGAAAACATGAAAGGTTACTGAAAAGTTCTCATAAATTGTTCCCCTGGTCTCTCTCGGGCAGAGGGGTAGGAAGCCTAGATCTCGCTCGGCCACTGTCTTCCCTTTCTCTCCTTGCCTTGCTTATCTACAACACAGGGAGCACACAGGGCTCTAGGAGTAGTCCAAGAACTCCAGAATCGAAGTTGTTCCGTCCTCACCAGGAAAGTGACTATTCCAGAAGTCATCCACGGAGCTCATCTAGCAGGACAGACGAGTGGGATGAGGGTATCTGGAGAGAAGCTATAGAATGAAGGGATTCGGGGAGTGGGCCCTGAAATAGGACTCCCCAGGACCATCCCGAGCTCTGCCACTTACAGGCCGTCAGATCTGGGGCAAGATGCTCGACCCGCTCTGACCTTCGGTTGCCTCCTGTGTAAAATGGGGGTAACACTAGTACCCACATCACAGGAATGTCGAGAAGACTAAATGCAGTGGTATTCCCGAAGCACGTGGCTCAAGGCAAACACGCAGTCAATATCAGCGTTACTGTGACAACTCAAGCTGCCCCTTCTCCCCCTGCGGTGGCTGGCCAGGTTTCACTCTGCAGGTAAAGAGGGAGGGCTCGAACAGTGAGATCAAGTTTCCCACCGAGATCCAGCCCTACCCCCCCGCAGGAAGGGCTCAGTGAGGGCCGTGGATCTTTCGGCATCACCGCCTTCTAGTCCCCGCCACGGTGCAGGGAAGGTGTCCCTAAGTGTGGGACCATCTGGAGATCACAGCCAAGGGCTCAGCTTCTGTGCCAGCTCATCTCCTTCTCCCTCCCGGGTCCCCCCGTCTGCAGCCCACACACCCCAAAGGAGAACTGGGAGATATCTGCAGAAGGAACAGAAGCTACAAGCTCAGCAGAATCTATATTTTGGGGAACGCTGCAGAAATTTGATTCCTTTCCTCCACCCTTCCCTAATAAAATGAAGATGATGGTGATGATAATGATGGTGATGGTGGAAAACATAGGGTAATAAATGTGAAACATTTCAAGTTTTCTTCAAGTACTCGAAAAATGGGTTTTTCACTAGACCAGGGATAGAACACAAGTGGCACACCTGCCCCAGCTCCCCTATCCTGCACCCGTGGTAGGCACTGCTAATTAATCGAGGCACTCTTTCTCACTAGGCACAGATGCAGCTTCAAAAGGCTCAACAGGACTTCCCTGGTGGCGCAGTGGTTGAGAGTCCGCCTGCCGATGCAGGGGACACAGGTTTGTGCCCCGGTCCGGGAGGATCCCACATGCCGCGGAGCGGCTGGGCCCGTGAGCCATGGCCGCTGAGCCTGAGCATCCGGAGCCTGTGCTCCGCAACGGGAGAGGCCACAACAGTGAGAGGCCCACGTGCCGCAGAAAAAAAAAAAAAAAAAAGCCTCAACAAAGTGGGTTAAAATCTATTGGCCTTCTCTGTCCTGGTCCATAGCTTCCCTTCCGTTCAAACACCTCTCCGCGGCACACACATACCACACACATTCACACACACACACACACCTTACACTACTCTTAGGGGTGCGTCCAACTGGAGTAGACCTAGGCCAGCGCCAGGACTCTCCCCTAGAAGAGCAACCTTCACTGAGTCCCAGTGGCCCCAGGCGTCATGCCGAGCATCCCACCTACAGGCTCCCATTTAATCCTCCCCGACCCCGCCTAAGGGAGGCCTCAAAATCCCCACATTTCTGATGAGGTAATAAAGCCCGGGGAGCCCAAACATTTGTCCAGAAGTTGGCCCATGGGCTCACAAGGCCAGAGCGATGTTTCCAAGTGTAGCTTTAGCTCAAAGCCACAAACACCCAGCACCAGAGGGCGCTTACAGGTATTTCCTCAGCTGCTACCTGAAAGTCAAGGCTTTACTCATCCATTTCACAGAAGGGGAAACAAAGTCCCAGAGAAGAGAAACAGCTCACCCAGGGGGGCAGACAAGGTAACAAAAGCCCTGAACTCGAATCCTCTAGCTCCCAAGCCCTGGAGTCCTCATAGACAATGCTCCCTACAACATGGTTCTTCTATGAATCAGCAGCTACATGTTGCTGAGCTCTCAACAGTGCTGTGATGAGCGCTTTGTACACTTTTAATTGCCCGAAGCAGTGCTTCTCTGAATGTAGTCCCCAGACCTGCAATAGTAGCATCACCTGGCAGCTTGAGAAGGATGCAGAATGTCTGGGAGTGGGGCCTGGCAATCTGTATTTTTACAAGCATTCCAGGTGATTCTGATGCCTGCTAGACTCTGGGAACCATTGGCCTACACAATCTTATAAGTACCTTTGTTAACCCCCTTTTACAGATGAGGAAACTAAGCAGTTTGCCGAAGGTCATGGAGAGGTGGAGCCAGGACTGGGATTCTTTACCCCTTTGTTTTACTTCTGCAGGCAGCAGCTCCGGTTCACGTTGAGTGCGGTCAGCCAATGAAAGGGTAATATCTGATTCATTCTCTCTCTCTCTCTCTCTCTCTCTCTCTCTCTCTCTCTCTCTCTCTTTCCCTAGGGATTGGAATTTACAGAAGATTCGGTAAGTCCCTCCCTGTGCCAGCTCCAGGGGAACCCAAGAAGAGAATTCATCCTCTGGGGTCTCCTCCCAAGCACACAGGTCCTTGGGGAGAGAAGGAAAACCATGTGAGACAGTGGTGTGTGGTAAATCTTTAAGAAGACAGTGGTCCAGGGAGGAAAAGGGCTCTCTGGTTTGCAGTGTTTGCCACTTTCTATAGTGAAATACTCCCACCACAGCCACTGTCAAGCAACCGAACAGGACGCTGCTGAACGTGGAGCTCGGAAAAGATGTGCAGAGTCAGCACACCACCAGCTAAAGAAGCAGTGCCATGGAGGGGCGGGCACCCAGCTGGGGTGGGGCAGGGGCACCTTCCTGGCTCTCCCCACCTACCACATTTGTCTTGCGCAGGCTCAGGCCCCATGTCCCAGAATTCACTCAGCGTTGCCCTTCTCTTACTGTGTCCTACATCAAGCATCTTTTTTCTTGTTATACAAGTTTCTGAAATAAACGCTCCATGTACAATGTAGAAAACTAGGAAATAGTGAGTTAAAATGGGGAAACTAAAAGCACAACTTTCCCTATATAAGTGCACTGTCACAACTTTATAGAAAGTTGAAACAATACATGCAATTGAAAAACACAACCAGTTCTGGAACCTGCTTTCCTATCTCAGCAATATACAACGAACATCTTTTCACATCAAAAACATGGACCAACATGGATGTTATTAATGGTGGCCTGAGTCCCATCATAGGAGGCTCCAGGACTAATTTAACCAATGTCCTGTTGCTGGACACCTAGGCCACTGCTAGTTGTTTTCAGCTGTAAGAGAAGCCACGTTGCAAAGCCATCCACACACATAAAAGACGGCCGCAAGCCTGCTCAATGATTTTTCATAGAATTAGTTCCCCAAAACAGGATTACTAGGACAAAGAGTTTGCCGATTTTCAGGCTTTTGAGACACACTGCCAACGTGTATTTGGCCTTTTCCTCCTTAAATAAGCACTGAGTGCCTCCGGTGACCTAGCTCTGAGCTAGGTATTATGAGAAAGATGAGAAAACGGACTCGGACTTTGACTTTCAACCTTCACACTGTGAACTCCATGGTGACAAATGTTACCACTGCTGTGCCCCTTGGGGGCTGGCACATAATGACAGCTGAGTGAATGAATGAATGAATGAATGGATGAACAAACTACGGTATGATGGAAGATGCTAAATGAATCCCAATCTCAGAGACAAAAACAAGTGGACACAATATGGACCCAGAGTGTAGCATGAAGGAGGGCGTGGGAGCTAGGAAAGGTGACAGGACAGCAGAGACCAACTCCCACCCACAGCCCACAGCTCAGCGCTCTGACATGGGGTCTTCCTGTCCATAGTCATAGCTCCAGAGAAGCCTCCAGCCTAGAGCTAGGATGAGTTTCTACTCCAACTGCAGATAAAATTCTGATTTCCTTTTACACTGACATGTAAACCTTATTTTAGGAAGACTGATATTCATGGATAAAAATTTCTAAAGTCTGTGGGTCTCTCTTTTTTTTTTTTTTTTTTTTTTTTTTTTTGCGGTACGCGGGCCTCTCACGGTTGTGGCCTCTCCCGTCGCAGAGCACAGGCTCCAGACGCGCAGGCTCAGCGGCCATGGCTCACGGGTCCAGCCGCTCCGCGGCATGTGGGATCCTCCCAGACCAGGGCACGAACCCGTGTCCCCTGCATCGGCAGGCGGACTCTCAACCACTGCACCACCAGGGAAGCCCGGTCTCTTTTTTAATGTAAATAAAACATTTCCTGTTCGAAGATGAAGTTCAGGAAAATCAAATCAAGTTGCATTTGCCTAAGCAAGGAAATATACTGATATAAACTCGGGGGAATCTGAGGCAACCCCACCAGGCCCCACCCAGCCCTACTTTGGATTCTGCCTGTGGGTACAGGGCTTCAAGCTTCTTGCCCAAATTTCCAGGGTCAGCCTGACCACCAGCTACATAACCACCCTTCTTCCCTGGTCAGAAACACTGCCCAGAGCTCAGGCTCACCTCCTTCAAGAATCTCTCCCTGACCACCCTGGCCCCGGACTTACGTTAGCCTCATTTGCAGCAGCGTATTGCCAAAGAAAGACGCCTTAGGATCAAATCCCCATGTGCCATGGTTTGCTGTGTGACCCTGACAAATTAAGTAACCTCTCTGTGCATAACAATCCTGCAAGGTAGCTCTGAGGATAAAATAAGAAGATGTTTATAAGGCACATGGTCCTGAGCCCAATACTCAGGTGCCTGGCAAAGAAAAATGATCCTACAGCATAATGTGTTGCCCCCAACTGTACTCTCAGCCCCTTTAGGGAGACCCCCTATGTCTCCTCCTTCTCCAGGGTCAGCCTGACCACCAGCTCACTTGGCACAAGACTACACATATCAGTGACACTAGAAACAACCATCACTTAACACTCTTCACACACATTATCACATTTACGTTTAATCCTCCCAGTGACCTGACAAAGGATGATGGTGCCCATTTCACAGATGGCGAAACCAGGACCTAAATGCTTTTTTTTGTTTGTTTTTTATTTTTTGCGGTACGCGGGCCTCTCGCTGTTGTGGCCTCTCCCGTTGTGGAGCACAGGCTCCGGATGCGCAGGCTCAGCGGCCATGGCTCACGGGACCAGCCGCTCCGCGGCATGTGGGATCTTCCCGGACCGGGGCACGAACCTGTGTCCCCTGCATTGGCAGGCGGACTCTCAACCACTGCGCCATCAGGGAAGCCCCTAAATGCTTTTTTTTAACTGGGCTAAAGTATACAAGCAATGGGAAGTAGAGCTCAAATTTGCAGCCAAATCTCACGTAGCTCCAGAGCTCACACACTACCACCAACCCAACATGCCTCTCAGCCTGTGCTGAACAAATGGTAATTGATGGCCTGAGGTTCCCAGGCCCTCTGTACTGCCTCAGAAAAGCCACAGCTGATGGGGAAGGTGGGGTTGAAATGACTCCTCTTTTTGCAACCCTCCAGAGACCAGTCTGCGAGGTCAGTGTTGGGGGTGTCAGACTAGGTCAGTCTCCCACACTCCCCAGGGCCTGGGTTCGGCCTCTCAGTCTTGGTTCCACATCCATAAAGTGGGGGTAATAAAATTCCCATTTGTTTTGAAGACAAAGTGAAATAACACATGTAAAGTGCTTAGCCCAGTGCCCGGAACATAGTGAGAACACTAAAAAAGACTATTGTGTCTATGCCCCCAGCAAAACCATTCAGGGTTGGGATGTGTCCTGAAAGTTCCCTTTCTGGGGACCCACCTGCCTGGGCCTTAACACTTGGAGGGCTCCAGGCCCCCCAGGCTGCCCTCATGCTTAATCCCATCTCTCCTGAGGTTAATATCCCTGTTCATATATATATTTCATTTCATACAGTCGCCCCTGCACGGTCTCATTAACCAGAAACATGCAGCATATAAATGTGAATTTACGATGGGGTCTGGCTCCACATCCTGTTTCGGTGGCAACACTGGGTTCTCACCCACCAGCTGTCCAACTCTGATGGAAGGTGACAAAGCCGAGGGCACGCTCTGCCGTGCACGGAGGGGCCGAAATAACACCCCACACAAAGGGGTGCATGGAAGCGGCCCACTGAACGCTGGGGACGTGAAGGTGGGCACCAGGGCCACGGGGTCAGGGAACATCAGCCTGAGGCCCCCGCCCCTCACTCGGGGGAGAAGGGGACGGCATCTGCCCAGTTCTGTTTGCTGTTTAGGGTGGGAAGAAAGGAGCGGGTGAGACCAGAATCCCACTCTCTTGCCTTTTTTCCACTTTCACTTAAAGCATAGCACCATAAAGTAGAGACTAATATTTTTTTACAACCCCTTAACAACTTATCCTCTGTGCTAACATACTATAAATAAATGTCAGTACCTTGTTATACATGTGGTTTATCTTAGACACAAGCTAAGAAGAAACCGACTCTGTTACTGAAAACTGGTGTGTGTGTACACGAGCATGTGTGCATGCGCGCGTGTGTGTGTTAGTGTTTTCATTACATTTTGGACACACAGACCAGCCTCCATCTCTTTCTTCATATCAAAAGCCCCAAGTCTTCCACAGGAGTGAACTGTAATGACCATTTCCTAACATGTTGTAATTCCACAGGGATGTCCCTGGGGTAGGGGCAATCATAATACTTTGCAGTTGAAAGAGTCAATACTTTAAATAAGTCTGATTTGGGAGGGGGACGTTTCATTGGCACAGATGTGCCCCTCAGCTCAGCCCCGCTGCCCACCCACCATGGTTGGAATGCACATGGAGGCCTTCAGGGGGCCCTGAGCACCTCCATCTGGCAGCTGATCTCCCCAAGGCAGGCCTGACATCATCCAAACTTGCCCAAAGTTCCTGAGAGGATGACCATCTCGGGGTAGGGCAGGAGTCTCCCTGGACTCGCCCTCCTGAGCCGTCTGGTCCCCAGAGCTGGCAGGGCCTCCCCAGACCTCCCCTGGGAGCTTGGCCAAGTCACACTACCTGTCACACCGAGTGTGACCGATGCTTTTCTTCACATCAACCCCCTTCTTTTACTTAAATAACTTATCTTCTAGCCTCCTTCTAAGCAGCACTACTCACAAAATCACACATTTGGTGTGCTAGGAACAAATTTCAACAGCTATTAGAATAAACATATAAAGTAACATTTTCCTAATCATGGAATAAATATATAAGTATGGACGAAAAAAACTCATTCACCTATCAACCACCTGTATCACCACAGGACTCAGGAACGCAGAATGTGACATTCTGAGGACCACAGGCATGCGCAGCGCTGGGCGACCTTTGATAAATAAATGAATGGGGGGGCACACCTGTTCATTTCCTCGCATCCCAAAGTGCATTGCAGTTGTCCTACATGGAACCCCAGAAATCCACCCAGCCCATTTAAGCTCATTTAAGGGTCATGCTGAGCAGAGGGTGGCAGGGGATACGCCAACTACAAACTCTCCCTCAGCTTTTAGCTCGTGGGCCCACGACGGCCTTGAGTGGGGGACAGAAAATCTGGACAAGTAAGCTGCTTCCCAAGTGTGCCCGGTCACCCCCTGCACCAGGCAGAGCCCGAGCACGTGGGCCACACCAGCCTGAGACCACTTCCCAGTGCAAGCACCCAGCTGGGCCAGGGAGCACCAGCCTCAGGAAGACGCAGGGGGAGCCCCACCAAAGGCAAGGCCCCAGAAAGGGCCAGGTGGACAGCAAAGGATGCAGCAAAGGATGAAGGGTAGCGGCCTGCAGCCCCCAGGCCCCGAGGCCAGCATAGAGCCCTGGAAAAAGGCTCATGGCTGGGTAAAGGGGATACTGAGCCCTTCCCACCCGCAACCACATCTGTCTCATCCCACAGTCCTGAGAGGCCCAACACTTGCCAGATGTGGCCGCCCATGGGGACCGAGTTCATTTTCCTCCCGTCCTGTGATAATACTTGGCTGTGTTTATTTAACTTTCTGCTTTGGATGGAGGAGAGATGGGCCAGGAAAATCAGTTTGGCTCCCTTGGATCAAAACATAGCAGCCCACACATCATGCGAGGACACCCACACAGAGAAGCTCCCGCGCCCCACCCGAAAACGCACATCTGGCCCACTGCTGGCAGGGGCCGGCCTGGACCCTCGGGCAGCTGCTCCGTGCAACTCAGGGTAGGCTGAGGTGTTGCACACGCCCCACGTGCCCTGCCAGGGCCAGGCTCCTCGCAGTATCCCAAGCAGCTCTCTCAACCAGGCCGAGAAGCTCAGAGAGCTTTCAGGTGACACAAGGTGCAGCTCGTGGGTAGTGGAGCCAAAATTCACAGCCAGGTCTCCCTGCCCCCAGACCCTGAGGAAGGTGAGAGAAGGATGGATGGCAGGAAGAAAGGAACGTCCGTGAGAAAGGCTCCCGGGGCCCCAGGTCTCCATCCTGCGCCTGCGTGTACAGATGTGACTACTTCTCCTGCCTCTGCACGCGCCCTGGCTCCTGGGTGGGAAAGGGGACCCTCTTGGTGGGTTCATACAGCCAGAGAAAACCATCCATGCTCCCTGTTCTTGTGGACTAATTTCAGTGCCTCTACCAAGGCCCATGGCCCCTGAAGCATGCTCCCAAGGCTGGCAGTGAGGTCCAGGAGTCTGGAGCGGGACTGGCCACAGGGCCTTATAGCAGGGCAAACACGGGAGCTTCCCCACTGCCCGTCAGGCAGGCTCAGCCGTCCAGCTGGCAGGAGCCGGCCGGCCCTTCACTCGGGCCCCCTCTCACATTCGCCCCCAGCCCACAGCCTACCCCCTTCTCTTCCACCTGTGGCTCCATCCCTCGCTGAGAGAGGCACCCACAGGTCCAAACCCTGCCCCGGTCCCACCGCCTTCCTTACCCCCTCGTTGACCCTGGGGATGTGCACCCTGAAGGCCCCCGTCGACCCCAGGGGAAACAAACACGGGAAGAGTCCCACGGATGCCCAGGGCAGCCTGGGGCCACTCGGGCAGGGGGAGTCCTGGGGACCTGCAGAGTAGTCTGGAAGCGGGGGCACATCCGCTTGCTCGCAGGCTTCTCGCCCCACTGTGGACGGCCACTGAGGGGCCTCTACAGTATAGAGCTCAGCCCGAGGGCCCCCGGTCCTGCCCTGCCACACCCAGCTCTCTGGTCTAGGTGCCTCGGTGTCCATTCTTATTCATGCTTCTGCAAGGAAGCTCATCGCTGTATTTGGCCTGTGAGGTCTCCCCATAGGGAAACTCCAGTAGTTGAGAGCACAGGGTTGGTAATCGGGCGGACCCTGGCTCCGAGGCCCGGCTCTACCCCTAACGAGCTGGGGTAGAACCCAGCAGCGGTTTACGGCTGTTCTCGGTTTTCTCACAGGTCAAATGGGGTGGTGTGAATATCAAGCCCTCAGAGGTACTGCAAGGCAATGAGATGACACAGGAGGATGCAAAGCATGGCATCAGATGTTCCGTAAAAGCCGAATAGATGGTGCCCACCAAGGGGCAGGGGTGGTGGTGGTCTTAGCTTAAGAGACCTCTCCACAAGGTCTCTCCACAAACAAAGCCGTGGCGCTCGCATGGAGCTTTGCTGCATTTGACACACCTTCACACCATGAAGGAATCACATTTTCTTCTTGAGGGTGTTGGGTCAGGATGGGCAACCCCGTGTGTCACATGTCACAGAGGAGAAAGCTGAGGCCCAGGGAGTGGAGAGCCTGCGGGTCACACGCGGGTGTCCTGCCCAGCCCGGACTCCAAGGCCGGGCTCTTTCCAGGGACCTGCCAGAGCGCCCTTGCTGTTAGCATTGCCCACCGTGCTAGTCACGGCTGATCACACACTCCGGTTTGGGGGTTGTGGAGGAACAGGCAGCGCTCCGAGAAGCTAATGCAGCCGGCACTTCCTTACTGGAATGGAGAATTGGGCAGTGGTCATTTCAACGGTCCCCCGGGCCCCTCTTCAAACCTGGAGGCCCCAGAGCACCCCCAGGACAGGGAAATCACCCTGAAGCCCAGCCCGGCCCTGCCAAAGAGATGAATGTACCCAGGCCAAATGGGCACCAAAAGACCTGAGGGCCAGGCAAAAACAGAAGCCTGCAGCCCGTCTTCCCAATATTCCAGCCCAGGGAGCCCCCCATGGGAGCCGAGGTCAAGACTCCAACTTACCTGCCCATGACGGATGCTAGAGCTCCTAACAGAAGATGGTGCCAGTTCTCCACATGGCCGGGTACCCACCAACAGACCCCCACACCCGTCCTTCAGCCCTCCCTCATTAGGTTAAAAAGAGTTCTCTGGAAACCAGATGCTCTGGAAAGGCATCTGGGCCAGGCACAAACCCGAAGATAGGCAGCCCACCCCCAAACCTTCTGAGAGGGGGGCAGTGTAGTGGAAAGAGCCCAGACGTGGAACCCAACAGGCCTAGGTGTGGGTCCTGCACCTCTGACTCAGTGTACACATCTGCAAAATGGGAGAAATACCAGCCCCTACTCATCATCAGACAGTTATAAGCATGATAAGCTCAGTATAAGGCTTAAAAGCACCCAGAAGCCCGCTGAAGACCCGTGATAGGTAGAGAGCAGAATATCATCAGGGCGCCCCAGGTGCCAGGCACAAGGCTAAGCACTTTGGGGGCAATCGTTTGTTTAATCCTCAGAGCCCCTTTATCCTGTTTCCCATGAGAACACCGAGGCTTAAGAATCGTAAATGACTTGTCCAAGGTCACACAGCTGCAGATTAGGAAAGCCAGCAGCCCAGCTCTGTCTCCAGAGACAGCACACCGCTGCTGTTCCAATCATCACCACTCTTGCTGTCGTGCTGTCACCTTCAGAACAACCTTCAGAGTCCTCTGTCTGCATCCAGGGCCTGCCACCCGCCGGCCCCAGTCCCTCTGCCCCTGAAGACCCTTCCCTAGCTTATGCATCCACGCTCCAGCCCACGCATCCACACGCCCTCCTGCCCCCATCACCAAAAACGCCCCCCTCCACGTTGGAGGCCCCACCTGACCTCTACTATCCAAGAGGCCTTTCCAGACCCCTGGGTAAATAGACCCTCCTCCTCCCTCCACCCCTCCTCCTCTGGTCCCCCCAGTCCTCTCTCGCCGATCTCAGCTGGGGTACTTGAGCACGTGAGGTTGCCCTAGGTTGTGAGCTCCTCCAAGCCAGGGCCCCACCCTGCCTCCTTCTCTGTCCTCACCCCCAGCCAGGGCCTTGCCGCGGCAGGCAATCACTACCAGCTGGTTAAAGTGAAGTCACCCCAAGCCCTTGGCTTTTTACCCTTTTTAACTCCCCAGATTGTAGGGGGAAAAAATTTAAAGACACGTGGGCGTACCAAGAAAAATAAAACTGTCCCAGGATGCCCCTCCTTGCAAGTGTTGCAGGTATTCTGGGGCGGCTGGCCTTATGGAACACTTTCTATGCATTACATTTCCCTTTTTTTTTAAACAGAAGTGGAACCCCAGTTGTGTCCTCACGGCCCTCGGCTGTGCAGGGTTGCTCTGGAAAGCCGGCTGCAAGAAGTCCACGGGTCCACGGGGAGGTGGCCAAAGAGGGGCGCCAGGGTAATGGGGGGTCTTGAAACCACATCTTAGGAGGGAAAGTGAAGGAACAGACACTATTCAGCCCAGAGAGGCAGGCGCAGGGGGACCCCAGAGCTGTCTTCAGGCAACTGAAGCGCTGTCACAGGGAAGAGGGACAGAGCTTGCTGTGTGGCCTCGAGGGGTCAAACCGGGACCAACCAGTAGAAGTCACTACAGGGAGATTTCAAGAAGGAACAGATAGGATTCTTTCAGCAGAGGCTACGAGGGAAGGTCTGCTCAGGAGGTAGTGAGGCCACTGGCATGGGAGGGAGTCAAGCAGATAGAGAGACCCCTGGGGAATTGAAGGCTCAGATAGGAGAGGAGGTTAGAGATGACCTTGACCAGCTTTTCGAGACAAGGATCTCAAATGGCCACAGGGGGACCAGAGGTGACTATTGGGGGGCGAGGGGCGAGTTGGGCTGTGGATGACCCACCTCCCAGCCAGTCGAAGCTGCCACCCAGAGTATGCTCAGTGGGTCAGGTCAGAGCTTCTGGCTTTTCTGGGAAGGCCAGAGATCTGAACGTTTATATGAATCACTGCAATTTTCAAACAGGCCCAATAAACTTCCCACAGGCCAGACAGCATCCTTGCACTGCATGCTGGAGACCCCTGGTCTAACAAGGAACTCACAGGGCACATGAGGCAGTTGAAAGGAAGGGGCCTGGAAGAGCAGCCGTCCCCAGAGGAACAGAATGGGTTAAGGCATGGTTTGGCTCTCTGCTCCACGCCAGGGCTGCAGCTGGCCTCCTAGCTCTGTCAGCTGCCCAGCCCCCGCCCAACCTGCCTGCCTTAGCCACCCAGCCTGGAACCCCAGATCTGGGAACAGGACAGCTGCCCTGGGGCCGGCTGGCCACAGCCAGGGAGAGATTCCGTTCCCCAGGCCCCGCTGAGAGCCATTTGTTCATTTGGGATGGATGCCACAGGGGCAGCGGACCTCCTAGCCTGAGAACAGGGAGAAGACCTCCCTGTGGCACAATCATTGAAACTGTGACAAGCATGACTGTTCACTGAGCATGAACACCAAGGACTGGACTGGGTGTTTAACACACAGTGGGCTCATATAGTCCTCACAGTAACCCTTTGGGGAAGTTTTTAACCATCCTCACTTCACAAGTGAGGAAACCTATGCTCAGAGAGGTCAAAACACTTATCCACGGTCACACAGCCAACAAGTGGCAGAGCTAGGATTCAAACCAGGCTTATTGGACTCTCTAAAACCCCACACCACACCAGTGGGTCAGAGGGTCTTGGCCCCCAGGCATCCACATAGCCCCTCCACCTGGTTATGTTCTACAGGGTCCAAGTACCCAGTGCCTGACTGGGAGAGGACAGAGCCAATGTACTGGTATAGACTGGGACCTACTAGGCTAAGATGTTGAGCCATTTCCCTCAGTTTCCCTGCCTGTCCTACGGGGGCTTCCAGACCAGATGACCAATGTCTCATAGGAAATGGGTGGGGGGGCCCGCTGGGGTTAATTAAGGGCAGCAGCTGGAGGAGACAAGGCCCCCATGGCCCCGGGTAACCTCAGGCTTGTTCCATCATCACTCCTGGAATTGAGCACCCAGTGATTCTGATGTCTCCCCAAGTCAAGGGCCTTGGGTCTAGCACAAGACTCTTTATCCAAAGCAATAATCCCTGGGAAATCTCAAGTTGGATGGGCTGGTTTAGTTTTTTCAAAAACACATTAAAATAGGGCTTCCCTGGTGGCGCAGTGGTTGAGAATCTGCCTGCTAATGCAGGAGACACGGGTTCGAGTCCTGGTCTGGGAGGATCCCACATGCCACGGAGCAACTGGGCCCGTGCGCCACAACTACTGAGCCTGCGCGTCTGGAGCTTGTGCTCTGCGACAAGAGAGGCTGCGATAGTGAGAGGCCCGCGCACCGCGATGAAGAGTGGCTGCCGCTTGCCACAACTAGAGAAAGCCCTCGCACAGAAACGAAGAAGCAACACAACCATAAATAAATAAATAAATAGATAAAAACTTGTCAGTAACAAAGTGTTATTCCAGTTTACAACAACAGTTTAATTCTAAAAAAACAAAAACAAAAAACATTAAAATAAATACACAGGTATTCAAACCTAAAATGTCCATGTGAGGATGCCCATTACCCTTGGTGTCCAAGGGGGCATGGGGGCAGGGGACAGGCCCCAGGGAGCTGGCCAGGTTGCTTCCTGATCTGATGCTGGTTACACAGATACGCTCACATTATGAAACTTCACTGAGCTGAACACTTATGACTGGTATGTGACACTTTAACAATAAAAAGCTAACTTAAAAAGCATTGAGGAAGCACTAAATTAACTGATTTGGAATCACATCTAACAGATTGGTGAGAAAAGTTGAGGAGCTGTATAGTGTGCTTCTATTTGCATAGAGGAGGAGAGAGAAAATGCATACATTGCTCACATGTGTGCACATACATGGAACTGCTCCTGAACTAGACACAAGAACCTAGTAGTAACATGAGTGGCCTCCAAGGAGGGGAAGTGGGTGGCTTGGGGTGTATTTAACTTTGTGCCTTGTGCATTCATTAACAATTAATTGTTTTTCATGTTTATGTGTATTCTACTTAAAGTCCCCTGCCACACCACCGGGGGTACCCAGATGCACTTTGGGAAGCAATGCTGTGCCATCCCCTCTTGGTCGCCTCCCCAGGTCTGGCCCTGCTAGGCTGTGGGACTTTGGGGAAACTCCTGTCCTTCTTGGCTTCTCTGTCCCTTTGTGCACTGCTACACGGGGTTTCCCCCAGGGGCCCTCCCATCCTGATGCCCTAGACGTCATGACTGGATGAATCTGACCCCATGACCCAAAGCCAGCTGAACGGGCAACCGCCTACTCCGCCCTCAGCCCACGCTGACCCTGACCCCGGACTGCTAGACTTTCCAAGACAGCAGGACAACCCACCAGGGCCACATGAAGTCAGGCAGGGTGCTGTCCACTAGGTACCTGCTGCCCCAGCCTCTAATTCAGCATGCTTCTTATGCCCTTAGGAGCCATCTCTCACCCACTTGGACCTCGATGGACTGTCAGTCAAAATGCCCTGCCTTCCCCTGGGACACAGCCAGGCTAGATGCTCGGATCTTCTCAGAGACGGATCCTTGAGCAAAACAACACTGGAGATAGAGCCAGAGGAGGCTCTCTGACTGCAGGGGCAGCTCCCTGAAGAGAACAGCCATTCCATCTTTCTCTGCTAATCTCCGAGGCTACCCTGCCTGGGTCCTGTTTCTCCTTCTGTTCATTCCCCTTATCCTCCCATTAAACTCCTTTCTGACCTGAGATGTCCAGAGTTCATTTCTGTCACGTGCAGCCACTGAACCCTGATGGACGGGAAAGCAGCACAGTAGCTGAGATCATCGGGATGGTCCCACCAACGTCCCCCACCCAGACACCCACCCCCAGAAAGACCAAGCGCTCTCTAGACAGGAACCAGGGCTCCACACGCCTCCTACCCACCCTAAACGACTTGGAAAGTCCAGAGAAGGCCTCACTTGGGCTTCCCCGGAAGAAGCTGAAGGAAGCAAGCAAACACCTCCTCATTCAAGGACATCAGCAGGGTTAGCTGAAGCCCCACCCCTTCCTCCTGGAAATCCCGGAGGACGCAGGACGCAACACAACCAGGAAAGGTGTGAGGCTGTGCCCATGGTCTAGCTGAAGGCTGCCAGCGGCTGAGATCTGGGGCAGAGAAGACCCTGGGCCATGGTCACAGCCTGACCCTCAGCAGCTGTGGGACCTCGGGCCAGCCTCGTAACCCAGCCCTCTTTGAAGCACCACCTGTAACCTGGACGTGACTAATCTGCCTCCCCATGGTGTAAATGAAGGGCCCAGCCTGTCGTGAGCCCTGCTAAGTTATACTTAAATTCTGCCAGCCATGGTGCAGGGTCTGGAGGGCAACCAAGGACAGAGGCATGAGTCCCTCTCTCGGGTGGGCAGCCTAAGGTTCAGGCAGGAAACACGAGTGGTCCTGAGAACTACCAGAACCTCCCCCAAACCTCCATTTTTCTCCTCAACAACCGAATTAACTGGCTTGGCTATACAATTTGATCCAGACAGTTTTGTAAGCCGATATTATAAAAAATTAAAAAATTTTAAAATACACACACACACAAAGAGCTCACAGACTGACAGGCTCAGTACCCCATTGCTCCACCCACTTTGAACCCAGGAGCATGGGCCAAGACGGGGCTCTGACGGCGGGAGGCATGGTGCGTGAGCAGGGAGCCAGGAGGAGGCCAGACTTCCCTGGGAGTGTGGATGGCCAGGGAAGGGGATGGGGCAGGAGGGGGCCGGGTCTCTTACGAAGCAGCCACAGAGCAGTGGTCTCCATTCTGCGGCGGGGCATCTCTCCTTCCCATGTACAGAACCCCCCCTCCCCAGCCAACGCAGGTAGAGCAGCACGCTGTCAGGGCCTCAGGGTCTGGAATGAAACAAACCCAGGCCCACAGCCGGGTGACCTTTGGCAAGTTATCCAACCTCTCTCAACCTCAGTTGTCTCGTCTGCAAGACTGAGGAAGAGCACCTACCTTGGAGGGAGAATAACGTTGCTTAGTAAAGGCAGCCATTATTAGTTTTCTTAAATTAATTTTTATTGGAGTATAGTTGATTTACAATGTTGTGTTAGTTTCTGCTGTACGGCAAAGGGAATCAGTTATATCAATACATATACGTATATCCACTTTTTTTAGGTTCTTTTCCCATACAGGTATTATTAATAAAACTATTATTATCCCTTCCCTGCCCTGACACCTCTGACCACTCCTGGGAAAGAAAAAAAAAAGAAGCCCCTGGGCAACAACTGGACAAAGACAGATCCTGATACGGAGTCAGAACAGGAAGTACTCTGGGAGTTTCCCAACCTTTGTTAAGCAATGGAGCTCCCTGACCTTTCCAGGAGAAGGCTAATGCATAACCTTAATTCATAAAAGAGGAAAGAGAACTGGGGGCCCAGCATCCCACTTCTCAGCCTCTGTCTGGCTAGTTCATCCAGGAACAGTGGGAAACCACTGATCCAGTCTAATGTCCCACTGGACAGATGGGGAAGCTAAGGCACAGAGAGATGGTGTAACTGGGGCAAAGTCACACAGCAAATAGGAAGCAAGGCTGGACCAGGAGCTGTCACTGCCACAGCTCATTTAACCCTTAGAGTGCTGGCACTGTTGGAGGCCTCCAGGGCCAAACAGGTAACTGAGAGGGATGAAGAGGGCTCATTGTGATACAACAGGGAGCAGTGGGAACCGTGGCCTTCTACAGCACACGTGACCTTGTGGAAACGCGCAGAGCCAGCCAATCCCTGCTGTGCAGAAACCAGAGCCAGTGCTGCCAGATCTTTTGATTACTTTGAAGAAATAGTCTAAATCTGGATTTTTGTACAAACTTTCCTGAATTTTAAGTGTTACATTCTAATTCCAAACAAATTTTAAACCTGAGAAGCCAATAAAACAAAATATTCTGGCCCTGGATGTGGTCCTTGGATAACCAGTTTGCAACCTCCATTCCAGCATTTCAGCGTTGATCCTGAGCATGTTTTTTGGCATTGAGTCAAATGACATGAGAGGACTTCCCTGGTGGCGCAGTGGCTAAGAATCCGCCTGCCAATGCAGGGGACACGGGTTCGAGCCCTGGTCCGGGAAGATCCTACATGCCGCGGAGCACCTAAGCCTGTGCGCCACAACTACTGAGCCTGCGCTCTAGAGCCTGCGAGCCACAACTACTGAAGCCCGCGTGCCGAGAGCCCGTGCTCCAGAACAAGAGAAGCCACCGCAATAAGTCCGTGCACTGCAACGAAGAGTAGCCCCTGCTCACCACAACTAGAGAAAGCCCACGCGCAGCAATGAAGACCCAATGTAGCCAAAAAGAAAATAAATAAATAATTTTTTTAAAATAAAAGAATTTTAAAAAGATGGCTTATCCATGATAGCTTATCCATGATACTGCTGGGAATTGATTTTCACATTCTTTTTTAAAAAAAAAAATGACATGAGAAGTGCTTGGAAGGTATCTTCCCCTACAAATCAATGTCATACCCAGGTGGTTAAAATTCCACCATTAGCTATTCATTCCTTTGAGTCAACAGTGCTTTCCCAGTATGTTCTTTTAAAGAAGATTCCAAACAGTTCATTGTAAATGTCTTTGTCTAGAGGAGAGACCTGAGCAACATTTCAGTCCTGGAAAAACAGAAATTAATAATAACACAACAATAATAAAAAACAACAACAGCAATAACTAACCCAAAATGAGCAATAGCTATGCTCGAGGCACTCTCCCAAGTGCCGGGGGACATGGCTGTCTGGAAAGGTTTCTGAGAGGGAAGAAAAGCACATGTGTATTTTAGATAAGAAGCTGCTAAGGTCCCCCCAAAATACCATCCCCTCGCTGAGATCAGACATTTGGTGTCTTTCCAAAAGCGAAGCATCCACCACATTTGTGATCTCGAAATAAGTCTGGCATCTTCCAGGGACAAAACTGTCAGCTGCCAAATAGCTGGGGCTCGGCTAAGGCTCCAGCCACCTGACGTTCTGTGCGGGGAGGGTGCATGGAGTCCCGGCAGTGGGGAGGGGAGGGCAGGGGAGGCAGGGGAACATTTATCTCAACACTTTTCCCTAAAATGCTGATCTTAGGTCTAGACAACAGAAAAGATGCTGCTAAAATTACTATGAAGTCTTTCCCCAAAGGCATTTGGTTACATCTGATTTTAAAACACACTTGCAGAAGTCCACTCTCTCGGCCCACCCTGGGCTTCCAGATGAGGGCTCTGGTAGGAGCCTCCAAGATTACCAACTCAATAAAGAGAAGCGGAGGCCTGGAGAGGATTTCCCAGGAGGCAGAGCAGGAACTGGAACGTGGATCCCCGACCCCGAACCAGGGTGTGGGCCCCAGAGCCACAGGGACCACCACGTGCCTTAGCCTGAATGAGAAGAGCTGGGTAGAGCCATGTTGGCAGGGAAGGAGATTCTCAGGCTGAGCTATGACCCTGGAGGTAGGAGGACTGGGGAAAGAGTAGTTCAAGAACAAGAGAAAATAAATTTAAAAGAAGACGACCAGGGGACTTCCCTGGTGGCGCAGTGGTTGAGAATCTGCCTGCCAATGCAGGGGACAAGGGTTCAAACCCTAGTCCAGGAGGATTCCACATGCCGTGGAGCAACTAAGCCCATGCACCACAACTACTGAACCTGCACTCTAGACCCCAAGAGCCACAACTACTGAAGCCCGCGCACCCTTGAGCCCGTGCTCCGCAACAAGAGAAGCCAAGGCAATGAGAAGCCCGTGCACCGCAAAGAAGAGTAGCCCCCACTCACTGCAGCTAGAGAAAGCCCGCGAGCAGCAACGAAGAACCAACACAGAAAAAAAAAAAAGACCACCAGGCCATCCACTTATCCCAGTGGTTGTTATCTGCACATGAAGTTTTAACCCAACTGTCCTCTAACCCTATTAGATAAGTACGTAGCAAAGCATGCTTATCTCCATTTTTATCAAGGTTCAGAGAGGTTAAGACACTAGTCCAGGATCACACAGCTGGTAGTACCAGCTCTTCTATCCGCCAACCTCTCTAACCTCAGTTCACAAACCTCCCTTCTCTGTGCTCCAAAACACTGGTCAAGCCCTCCTGGGGGTGATGAACTGTACACCACTATCAACATCACTAACACCCTCCCACATGCCAGGCCCACCATCTCCACCAAGTTACTCATAGTTCACTCTCAGCTCTATCATCCCTTTTCCTGGGAAGCCTTCTATTAATTTGAAGTCCAATTCCACTACTCCATGACATACCCTCCCCTGAATCGCATCATAGCATCATATCCATAGCCACCTTCCCTCTACAGCAAGGCTGCATAAAAGTCACCTGGAGGCATTGTTAAAACTCAGAGTCTTGGGCTCCACTCACAGAGATTTCTGATTCAGCAGGTCTGGCGTAGGGCCTGGGAGTCTGCATTTCTAACAAGTTCCCAGATGATGCTGCTGATGATCCTGTGCTATCCAGTCCAGAAGCCACAAGCCTCGAGTGGCTATTTAAATTAAAGTTAATTAAAATTAAATAAAATTAAAAACAGTAGTTCTTCAGTCATACTAGGCACATTTCAGGTGCTCGATAGCCACACGTAGCTCATGGCTACCCTACTGGACAGCACAGACCTAGAACATTTCTTTCAAAAGTTCTGTTGCAGGGCCTCCCTGGTGGCGCAGTGGTTGAGAGTCCGCCTGCCGATGCAGGGGACACGGGTTTGTACCCCGGTCCGGGAAGATCCCACATGCCATGGAGCGGCTGGGCCCGTGAGCCATGGCCGCTGAGCCTGCGCGTCCGGAGCCTGTGCTCCGCAACGGGAGAGTCCACAACAGTGAGAAGCCCGCGTACCACAAAAAAAAAAAAAAAAGTTCTGTTGCACAGTGCTGGTCTAGACACCAAAGAGCAGGTACTGCTGTTAATCATAGGCTCATCTGTGTGAGTATTTGATTACTAGTATCTCTTCCATAAGACTACATTCCACGAGGACAGGGCCTAATATTGGATGAAGGGTGGATGGATGATGGATGGATGGTGAGGACTCTGGAAGGGGCAGGGACCCGCCCCCCACCCAGTGGCCTAACCCCACTCTGGGGGGCAGTCTCCATCAGCTGATGGAATGGCGAAGCTTTACACTTCACCACCTCGACTGTCCTGCTAGAGCATACACCCTCCACTCAATCCCATAGCCCATGTCCCTAAATATGAGCAGCAGAGGATGGTCCCCCAGGTGCCAGATAACCATGCCTAACTGAGAGCAAAGCTGTGTTGGAAAAAAAAGTCAGCTCTTAGCTGCCCTGACTATTTTGAGTTCTTCGATGCCTAGCAAACAAGAGCCAACAATCTGCCTTTAATAGCCCCAGTTCTGAGTGTCTTAAAGACATTTCTTTCCAACTAAGTAACCCAAATAAATTTAGCGACTTTTTTTATAAGGAGAAATAATTAAAGAACAGATGGTGTTGCTTACTTTGAAATTTTTGCTCTAAAATAGATTTTGTGGGCACCTTGGTTGGAGTTCAACTCCCCCCGCTTCATCCGTGTGTCAGAAAAGGAGATCAGCTCACTAATTACCTGGCTGTCTTTTCTCTACAAGATCCCAATTTAAGAATCTCGTTTCATTCTAAGAAAATTAATTCAAAATGCCAAATAATTTAAAAATGTATTAAGATTCCCCTTAGACTAGAAAGAGGAAAGGAGCTTTCATTTGTCTGCTAAAAATCACCTTGGGTAGTCGGAGCGAAGTTTAGCTCTTAAGACTTGATCCCCAGAATTGAGATTTTGGCAAAAGCTATTGGTTCCATACGTCCAGAAAATGTTTCATTTAAAATATATGTGCTTTTAAATTGGTCTCTGACCATTTCTATGCCATGGTCTCTAACCGCTCCATGCATTTTCCCAACCCTTGGAGCCTTTTTCTCCTCGGAAGCTAGACTCTTTTATTTGCATTGGAGGTAACCTATTTCCAACATGCCAAAACCTGTTCACTTTCAAAGCCACTTTTGGAGACTTTATAGCCTGAAATGGAATAAAATATTAATTTAATAAAATTTGAGACCCGAACCAAAAAAAAAAAAAGAACTGGTTTAAAAGCCAGCTACCCAGACGTTGAGGAAAATATTCTGAGAAAGCCCCACAGGGCGGAGGGGGAGAAAACCAGACCATCGTTAGCCTGCCAAATGTCATTTGGGGCTGATTTTAGAGGAGAACCAGAGCTGGGGATGCAATGCAATTATTTAAATCCAGAAAGAAAAATGTTTGCTCCGAAATTTGGCACCAGCTGACTGCCTCTGATTCTTCTCGTTTTCAACCAGTTCCACGCACGGGTGGGGAAGTTTCCATCCAGAAGGGCATACCGGACAAGGCTGTTACACCTGGCCTGGACGTGCAGCTTGCAAGCTGCAAGGTCCTGGTATTTTTTTATCGGATGGAATGAGTTTCGCGCTAAAGCATTGTGGGATAGCGAATCACATTTTTCTTTAACTCACAGGTTGTAACAAGAGGGGATTTTCTCCCTTCCTTTGTTTCTCTCCGTCTCTGCCTTTGTCCCTGGCTGGCAGCCCCCCTCTGCCCCTACCGCGCGCTCTCTCTCTTTCCCTCCCCCTGGCTGCCGGTGTGTGACGCCCTCGTCTGGCTGTCACTCAGGCCCCTTTGTGGGCTCCACAGGCCTCAGGGTATTACAACCTCCCACAGCCCCAGGCCTTCTGCAGCCTCGGAGGCTGTGCTCAAAAGACACGCTGCGCTCCAAAGCCGCCGGCTGGCCAGGAGTTTGCTTTGACGCCCACAAAAGGGCTCCGGAGGATGCACCAAATGCCCTCGGATGGTTTCCTCCTACCCCAGAGATGGTTCCGTGGAGAAAACCAATCAGCACCACGTCCCTGTCCTATTAGGGGGAGAGCTGGGAAAGAAGAGCAAGACAGAGCGCTCCAGCACTCCCTGGCTGGCAAGCTGATAAATTAATTCCAACAAGAGTGTGGCAGAAACTCTGGGGTGGGGGGCCAGCACCCGATACACAGAATCATGGGTGCATTTGGGCTGAAAGGTCATTCGTTGGTCTACGTCATCCCTGCAGGAATTTTTGAAGACAAGTTAGTTCAGGCCAAGAGGCTGCTGCTGCCTCATCTTCTCTCCTGCTCGGCCCCCTGCTAGGTCAGAAGGGATGAGACCCATGCTGTTAGTGAGCACAGCTTTTCTAGCACCTTCCATCTCCCTGCTTCCCTTGCTCTCACCCCTCAGCCCAAAGCTCTCCCCTGCTCTCCCTTCTTCTCAGCTATCCACGTCTTTCTTCGCTTAGAGGGTCAGCGCCTTCCTTCTCCAGGAAGTTTGCCTGGGAGAATAACAGCAGGATTGTTTGCTGCAGGCTGGTCATCCTGTTCCATCTCACGGCCTCCTCAAAGCAACCTTCCGAGATGAGATACTACTGCTACCCCCATTTAGCAAATGAGAAAACTGAGGCTCAGATTGGTTAAACGACTTGCCCAGCTAGTCAGCTGCAGAGCCAGGATTTAGCTGTTTCTCCAGAAACGTGAATGGATCCTCAATCCCTCTGGATGACCGACACTGTGGACCCTCTGCCAGCAAGGCCTTGCCCTGGGGTGTGGCCCAGAAGAGGGGACCGGCAGCACTGCGTTACCCCCACTCTCTCATCAGGCCACCCTGGTGACTAATGACTCGGCAAAGCAGAGAGGCCCCCGTGGGGGACAAGGCCTGTGATCGACCTTGAACTTAAGAGGCTCCAAGCTCTGACCAGCATCACTAATGGGCCGAGAGTAACCTGAGCCAGCCCTTGGATGGAAGCTCCGGGCACTATGGCTGGCTGGCCTGCCGGCGGCTGGCAACACTACCTAGATAAGAGCCTCACTTCTCCATTTCACGGGGCCTCTGTTCAGCGCTACCTTTTCTCATACAACAAAGCAGCTCCCGTTTATCAAGCGCTGACTGAGTGCCAGCATTCTGCTAAGCACTTTACACACATTATCTTGTTTAATCTTCACTACTGTGCAGAAAAACCGTGTTAATGCGGCATTCTCGGCAAGGAAACTGAGGCTCAGGAAGGACAAGAGCACACGGCTAATGAGCCCCGAGCTGGCATTTGAAAAGTCCTGCGTTCTTCGCCACAGTCCCGTGCCACCTTTGGAAGGAGATTATGGCTGATTTATCTTCCTTTCATTTTAATATATTTTCACAGCACACTGCATCACACCAAAAGGGAAAAAAAGTTGTAACTTGATAGGAAGAGAAGAGGGGGAGGAACAAAAAAGGTTTGGAAGAGTGTTAATATTTTACCTGATGGGAGAACTTCACACACACGTGTACAAGCACAGGTGCATACATGTACCCATACAGACACACACACAGGCACAACAGCCTTAATCTGCTGTTTATTGGGGATCTTGTGATTGTCAAAAATTAAAAATCTCAAATGCTCATTTTTCGCCTCTAGTAGATCATCAGTTTCAAACTGCGCAAAAGGACCCAGACACAAATTCTTCCCTATCAAGCTTCTAAGCTACCCGAGAGGCTTCTGAGCAGACAGCGAGGCACCATAGCCCTGGCCCAACATTATACAGGCTCCTTCACGTGTTTCTTCAGAGCCCTAGCATGGGTCCTGGAGGTGGAGATTAGAGCCTCCCCTTTCCCAGATGAGGACCCTGAGCCTCCCAGGGGGTGAGGACCATGCCCACTGTCACTCAGCTTACAGGCGGCAGAGCCAGGTTGCCAACCCAGGTCCATCTGCCTCCAAAGCACTTCTAACCTGCTTCCAGCGTCCACTCATTCCAGTCCTAAAGGAGGGCGGCTGCTGGGTGGTCCTGGGATCATCTGCAGAGATGTCTACCCAGCACTCGAGTGATGGGAGAGCATCACTGAAGTCCTCAGCCCTGGTCAGATTTCAGGGAGGCAGGAGCACTGGGCTGGGAGACCTGGGCTCAAGGATAAACCTATAGGAGGCTCACTTCCCCTCTCCGAGCCTTTCTAGTCATCAGATCTTACGTTTTCCTACAGAACAGGAGCTTTTCTGGGTCTCCTACACAGAAGGAAACCTGACCCCTTGCTCTCTCTCCCTGGACCCCATCTCTCCAGCAGACACCAAGATGCCTAGAAAAGGACCACGTTCTAGGTGCCCTGTAGCAGAGGCCATGAAACTCCGCCAGGCAGGCACCCTCACCCACCAGCAGCTGGCCCCCTCCTTGATGGAAAAGAAACTCATGGGCGGGTTTTTAAGGCTCGAAATAAAGTTCAAGTATTACGTGGAAATTACTAAACAAATCAAACCACCGTTAAGTGGATGTCACGGGCTTCCTCTAGACAATACGTTTAATGAAGATTATTGTCCTCTTGGTTATAGTTTTAGATTTGCATTTTATTATCAGAGAACCACTTATGCATTACTCCAGGATTTTCATTAGGTAAATAAATTTGTATGTGGATTTCATTATATTCCCTTGGCTGAAATCCTGATCACTTAACAGCAAGAATGCTGCTCTGACATCCTGTGTGTCAATCAGGATGTAACTGTTTCCTCTGGTTGTTGAAAGTACTTTTTAAAAACTCTGGTGTTGATGGCAAAAGGAAAAGGGATAGGGTCAGAACTCAGGGTAGAGTCTGTGTCCAAGTTCTTTCACTGAAACATACACACACAACTAAAAAGGAATTTTCTGTTTAAAGAGATATGTGCATGTATCAAGATATATATATATATGATATATATAAACTTCATATTTAAATGTTTTATACATAAAATATACATATATCTCATATACAATATTGTTCTGGTGTCTTCTTCACCCTGCTTTGGCCTGTCCAACATGAACTGCTGCTATAGCACCGAGACTAACAGGACTGAGGTGTAGGCCAGTCCTGGAGAAATGAAGTTGAAAGGAACAAGCTTGGGAGAAGGCAGGAAGGAAGACAGTGGGGGTAGACATTCCTGGAACCGCAGCCATCAGCAGGAAAAAAAATCTTTTCTAAGAAGTCTAATATGAAGCAATTAAGCTAATTGGAATCTAGATTGTACCGGGTGCCTCCGGAAACTTGAGACCAGGGGAATCTCCTTGATGAAAAAAAAAAAAAAATCACACCACTATATGAATGAATGAGGGAATGAATGAATGAAGAGGTTAGAAACTGACCCTAACATCCAGGTCTCATCCACCAGGCCCTTGAGACATAAGGGTCTCCAGGTGTTCCTTTTCTAAGGCCCAAGAGGGTTTTAGAAGAATTTGCTAATAATAAAAACTCAGCTTATTAAAAAGGGCCGCCACGTGCCAGGGACTGGGCTGAACTGATGTGCATGATGGCATCCACCTCTGGTCCATCCAGCCGAAAGGACCAAGAGAGAACCTTCCAAGATGCCTTTCCTGAAAGTACAGCAGAGAGGCAAACATCTCGAAGTGGCCCAGGGAAGAACAGCAGCAGGGGCCACAAAGCAAGTCTGAGGGAGGGTGGACGAGTCAGGCTTCTTGCTATGAGGATGCCCCGAATACCTTCACGTGGGTTTTCATGAGGATGGCCTTGTGGCATCTTGAACCTTAACTCCTGCCCAGAATCGGGATTCAAATGTTGAGGTCCCATTATCAGCTCTGATTATCTATGTGATTTGGGGAAAGCCAGTAACTTCCCTGATTCTCAGTTTCTTGTCAGTGAAAATAATGGCACCAACTTCATAGAGGTATTTTGAGATTAAAAGAAAACTGACACAGACTGAAAGAAAATATTTGCAAATCATATATCCAGGCTATATGGAGAACTCTGAAAATTCAACAACAAAAAAACAAACAGTCTAATTCAAAACTGGGTAAAGGACGTCAACAGACATTTCTTCAAAGAAGACCTACAAATGGCCAATAGGCACATGAAAAGATGCTCAACATCACTTATCATTAGGGAAATGTAAATCAAAACTACAATGAGATACTACCTCATACAATAGGATGACTACTATCCAAAAAAAAAAAAAAAAAAAAAACACCAGAAAATAACAAGTGTTGGTAAGGATGTGGAGAAATTGGAACTCTTGTGCACCGTCGGTGGGAATATAAATTGGTGCAGCAGGGCTTCCCTGGTGGCGCAGTGGTTGAGAGTCCGCCTGCCGATGCAGGGGACACGGGTTCGTGCCCCGGTCTGATCCCGTGCCCCAGTCTGGGAAGATCCCACATGCCGCGGAGCAGCTGGGCCCGTGAGCCATGGCCGCTGAGCCTGCGCATCCGGAGCCTGTGCTCCGCAATGGGAGAGGCCACAACAGGGAGAGGCCCACAAAAAAAAAAAAAAAAAAAAAAAAGGTGCAGTCACTATAGAAAATGGTATAGCCATTCTCAAAAAATTAAAAGTAGAATTACTATGTGATCCAGCAGTTCCACTTCTGGGTATATATTCAAAAGAATAGATAGCAGGGTCCTAAAGAGATACTCATACAGCCATGTTTATAGCAGCATTATTCACAATAGCCAAGAGATGGAAACAACCTAGTGTGTATCGACAGGTGAATGGATAAACAAAACAAGGTACAACTATACAGTGCACTATTATTCAGCCTTTAAAAGGAAAGCAATTCTGCAATATGCTACAGCATGGATGAACCTTGAGGACGTTATGCTAAAGACAAACACTGTATGAGTCCATTTTTATATGAGGTACCTAGGTCAAATCCATTGAGACAGAAAGGAAAATGGTAGTTACCAGGGGCTGGGAGGAGGAGGGAGGTGGGGGTTATTGTTTAATGGGTAGAGAGTTTCAGTTTTAAAAGATGGAAGAGTTTTGGAGATGGATGGTGGTGATGGCTGCACAACAATATGAATGCACCTGTTACCTTGAACCGTACACTCAAAAATGGTTAAAATAGTAAGTTTTATGTCATGTGTTTTTTACCACAGTAAAAACATTGGAAAAAATAAGAGAAGTGAACAAAGGCTACTTATGTCTAGTGCCACTGAATGTTGTCTGCACAAAACCATCAGCCCTCCAAAGGCGCCCTTTGCAATGATTTTTTCAGCTGTTGAAAACCACCTAAAACTACCTGCACTCCAATTTCAAGTTTTTTAAGGGCACAGCAAAACCTCCTGAATCTTCAATCCCCAAACTAGTCACCTGTGATACTCAAGCAGGGGCTTAACTGAGCATTTCTCAATGACCTTCACAAAGGCTGGGAGGAAAGAAGCTAAAGGACGTGATACAATGAGGAGGACTGAAGTGAGAGTCCCCCAAACGAAACAGTGCACCCCTGCAGGGGGACGTCGGGGGAATTTTATTTTCTTCTCTATATTTTTGTGTATTATTCATGCCATCTGCCATTGAGCAAGTGTTGCAAAATGTTAAAGTCTTTTTCATCCTAGGAGCTAAAGGAAAAACCTAAGGAAATAGGAGAGGACAAGCATCTCAGAAGCATCTTCGTGCTTATAATAAAAGACATGATTACATTTCCCCGCCCTCCAATCAGCTGCCTAAAGTCATCACTCACGTCTCCCCATCACCTGCTCAGCCCCAGGCACGCTGGCCTTCTCACCTTCCTTGGACACCAGGGCACTCTTCTGTGCAGGGCCTTTGCACGTGCTGTTCCTGCTGCCTGGAGAGTCATATCACCTCCTTCACATCTTCGCTCACAGTCGCCTCCTCAGGGAAGCCTTCCGTGAGCCAATCGAAAACCGCACCTGCCCAGCCAGGCTCCCAGCCCTCTCCCCATTCATTGTCTCCCTGAGCCCTGATCACTAACACACCACACACTGTGCGCCCACGTACCATGGACACTGCCTCCCCGCCACCAACAAAAACTAGAGGTGGGCTGCAGGGGGCCATGGATGTTGACATTTTAGTGGCTGCCACACCCAGAGCCCTACTCTAGCACCATCAGGTGCTCAGCAATAATAGGTTGGAGGAATGAGTGAATGGATGAAGGTTGACTTTAAATTATCCTTACCTACTTATTAAAGCAGCCCCAAGACTCTCTTTTGTCCACACTTTCTTAGTAACCCTAGTACAAACTGCTGAAAGAGCTGACTCTTCTCTGATTCAGACTTTTCACTAATTCAGAGTGGCCTCCTGCCCACAGACTTTAATAAGAGCACCACGAGATGGCCCATCTCCAGGGTCCTGACCCCACATTCCAAGTCCGGGGCATTTTTCTTGAAGAGCATTTATCACTCAATCAAGCCACCCACCCTGCCAACACTGCTGAACACCACTTACAAGAGGCTCGGCCATCACTGCTTCAAATCTCACTTGTCCTCAAATATCTCCTGTTTATCTTGGGAACGGTCTACATGAATAGTCCGTTTGTTGGAAGAACATAATATTTTCCTTGGCTTTTAGGCAACAGTCTGGCAAATGAGCTTTCCCCGTGTAACTTTCTGACGGCTTTATGCGAGCAGTTAATTAGAATTATACAGACATGTTTAGAGAGGTTTAAATGAAGCATAGTTCGAATTTGTGAAAATATATATAATTACTCACACCGACACTTCCCACTGAAAAAGCAAAGGCAACGTAAGCAAGATCCCTAAAAGCAACAGCAGGCGCTAGGAAAGCCTCCGCCAGCTTCAATGGCTCCACTTTGGGGGCCTTGGGGAGACCAAACCCTGGCGGGGAACCTGCAGCCCCACCACCTAACACTTTCCTCATCAGGCTCAAACTGCAGCCAATATGTTCCCAAAAGGGTCCCTGGGGTGGGCGCCAGGACCCAGGCGAGGCTCGCATGGACACGTGTACACAAGCTGGGACCCACCCACGCACGGGAGCAAGGCTATGATTTGTCATACAACCAGCTATGCAGAAGAGGTCTGCAGACCCAAAGAGGTTCTTTCTCTGCCCTGCGGGAGAGACCTCAGCACTGAGCAACATCTTTTGTAGCCTGAGGACTTAAATAAGGGAGAGCTTCGAGGCGGGCTCGCCTAATCTGGTTCCGTCCATCTTCCAGCCGACTCCCCCATCCCACCTGTGCCCCGGCTCACCTCAGTGTTACCAACCCAGCCAGGGCCTGCCCTTTTCTCTCCCCCTGCCCAGTCCCATGGTGACAGTGTGGCAGTGTCCACATCATGTGGGTGTGTCCCAGAATCCACTTCATCTGACCCCTGTCAACAGTCAACCTGACTATTCGGGTCAAAGAATTCCTCAAAATTACTCAGATTCCTTGTCTTTAAACTTCAAAGAACTACAGCCAACCTTCTTCACCTTTGTGTTGCCTAAAATAACCAGCTGGCTCCCACGCCTGCCTTACGATTTAGCATCAGCAAAACTGAAAACTGAATGGCTTTCCCAGGAAGGGGATGGGCTTGACAGCCACCCCCCATCCCCCACAAAGGGGTTGACCCCGCTGTCTCACGGGCAGAGGGAGTTCTCAGCCGTGAAAAAGAAACGTCCTTGGGGCAAAGCGACTGGGCACGTGTGGGCAAGGGTCAGATCCAGACGTCCAGACGTGCATCCATGCTGCCAGCTGGTTTCAGCCACTAGGCCAACCAGCCACACAGGCTGGCCCATAGCTCCACCCTCAGCCCACCCCCCACAGGCTCTCCACTGTGTGACCCACCTCCAGATTCAGATGTTTCCACAGAACCAGCCCTTGGAGAAGCCCTCCCTGCCAGCAATCCCATCACTGTGAAGAGAAAAGGGTCCACAGACGCATGGAGATATTTTGTCCCTCCTCTTCCTCAAAGAGCCAACAACACGGGAAAGGATTGGGGGCCCAGGGGAGAGGGAGAGAGAAGCAGATGAAGCAGAGGAAAGAGACAAGGAATTCAGGTAGGTCCTCCATTCAGTGCATATTTACTAAATGCCTGCTCCATGCCACACACTTGCTGAATCCCTCCTCCTCCCCTCCCATCTTTCTCCGAAAGCCTAGGGACACAGGAGTGGACAAGTCAAACCCGGTCCCTGTCCAGATAGAGCTGAGAGTCCAGTACAGAAGGAAGACTGTAAACAAGTAAACACATAAATAAAGTCCTACTGAGAATAACTAACATGACATTAAAAAAAATAGAGACCAATAGCAGTGGGCCCACTTTGGGGGAAAAGTAGGCAGGAAAGGTGACACTGAGCTGAGTCCAGAAGGATGAGAAGGAGCCAGCCAGGCAGGAAAGTGGGGAGAGTGATTCCGTCAGAGGGAAAGACAGACAAAGGAATGGTGTAGTCCTAGAAAAGGAAGCGAGGAAAGAGGGACTAGGAAGATGAGGATATGGGAGAGGGTCATAATGGGACGAGGGAGGTGTTTCAGAACCTTGTGTGGAAAGAGATACAGGCACTGGCACAGGCCTCCTAGAGCCTGCCTATGCCCCAACAGCACTAGGTACCTCCCCAGCATCCATTTCTTTCTTGCTGACCAAACTTAAAATTTGTTAATATCCCCAGAAGCCACTAAATCTAAGGAAAGCTGGGGCTCTCTAGAGCCCCAGGAGTGATGCTCCATACCCTAGCCTGTGTTGGTCTAGGATGTGCAGGGGAGGCCATTCTCACCAATGAGACACAAGGGAGGGACCAGAGGGCCATTTAGGAAAGGTATCCTTCCTCTGAAGACAGACCCATGTAAGGGAGCTTCTCTCTCCTGGTTTTGGGACATTGATGTGTGGGGATGTGATGTCTGGCACCACAGCAGCCATTTCTTCACCATGAGGAGACAAAGCTGAGGGCAAGAGCCAATGTGTTAAGCAGGACAGAGCAGAAAGACGGAAGGCACCTGAGTTGCTGCTGATGGTGTTGACTGCCTCACTAAGTACGCTGAAGCCACACTCCCTCCAGACTTCTTGTCCTATGAGATATTACATCCCCTTATGCTTGTTTTGAACTTGGATTTCATGTCTTCCATCCCAACTGACAGGATTCCTTGTCAGCCAGCCAGTTCTATCAAAACTGGATGTCTGGCCTAGCTGCTTGCTCTTCCTCTTTCCAGAAGACCATTTAGGTTTTCCCGTGCCACTCCCTGCCCCAACCAGTCAGAGGTGCAATCCTCTCTCTAGGGGAAATTCACAACCTCAGGATCTTGGGGAAAAATTCTATCCAGAGCAGTGAAATGTTCAAAAAATAGATCATAAAGATCAGGGGAGAGAGAAAAGGGGAGAAAGCATTATGCTTTATGACACCGTCCAATAATAGTTAAAAATAAAGAACCTCACCATGCCCGAGTCCGTGTTTCTGCTCTAATCAGTAGAGGTTAGAGGTCACAATGAAATCTTTCTTAGGTCATTTTATCCTTGTAATACTCCTAGGAGGTGGGGACGTTTTCCCTATTTTATAGTTGGAGAAACTATATATATATATATATATATATATATATAGAGAGAGAGAGAGAGAGAGAGAGAGAGAGAGAGAGAGAGAGAGAGAGAGGGCTCTAGAGCCAGGAGGCCTGTGTTCAAATCTTGACTCCTCCTTTCACCAGCTGTGTGACTTTGGGCCTCAGAGCCTCAGTTTCCTCATCTATAAAATGGGGATAACATAACTGCCTCTTAGAGCTGCTGTGAGGATAACATGAGACACTATATAAAGGACACCAGAGCCCTGTCTATAGTTTCCAACCAGGGTTGTACATGATGAAGGCCTGGGGGCACACTGGGATTTACAGGAGCTATTTTCATAAGCAGTGCTCAAGATACCCAGGCTGGGACTTCCCTGATGGCACAGTGGTTAAGAATCTGCCTGCCAATGCAGGGGACACAGGTTAGAGCCCTGGTCCGGGAAGTCCCACATGCCGCAGAGCAACTAAGCCTGTGCGCCACAACTACTGAGCCTGCACTCTAGAGCCCGCAAGCTACAACTACTGCAGTCCGTGTGCCTACAGCCCGTGCTCTGCAACAAGAGAAGCCACCGCAATGAGAAGCCCGCGCACCGCAACGAAGACCCAACGCAGCCAAAAATTAATTAATTAATTAATTAATTAAAGACAGAAAAAAAAAAAAAAAAGATACCCAGGTTATGGGACAGAGCTCTGCAGAGTGAAGAAGTTGCTGGCATTAATCCGTTTCACTCACTTTCTTTCGTTACTTCTGACTTTTCCTCCTACAATGTGGAGGAGGGTCCAGAAAAGCCACCAAGCATCTGAGGGCTCTGCTGCTGAGGCCAGGTCATCGGGGAGTGTGGGGCAGGCACCATTCCTTAGCTCTAAATCCAACTCCAGCCCAGATCCTTTGTCAAACTATTTGCAACTATACAGGTATTATTCTGGGCCCACCCAACACAAGTAGATTTAAAATATATTAGAATCAGCTAAAAAGTCATTCGGGCCAAGCCTGCTGACCAAGCTGGGCAATGCTGCTTGAGTCTGAAAAACAGAGTGAGATCATGAAACACCTGTCTTCTGGGGGCAGTAGGCTCTAAAGGGAGCCACTGAGGAGGAGGCCAGGAATGTTCTGAGTGAAGGCAAGCTCCTGGGAATAAGGAGTGTGACCTCCCAAAGTGACTCCTTTTCCAGATCTCTGCCCCTGGCCAATATGGACATCAGGAGGCCTGGAACCCAGAGCCCCTAGGGCAAAGCCAGGGGCCCCAGGGGAAGCTCCTCAAATAGGCAGAGCCTGAGCAGACATCTCAAAACAGATCAGCAGGGACCCAGAGGGCGTCCCAGTGAAACACTGAGCCTCAAGCTTGCAGGACGCTGGGTAAACTGACCTACTGCAATCAGGATCCCAAGTCCCCCAGGGCCGGCAGGCTCATAAGTGGGCGACTTGCGCAGAGGGGTCATGATGAATATATCCCACCTGCTGGAGCAGCCTCCGCCCCTCACCACCAGGATTGTCACCAGGCAGGACGATGGGCCTAGCAGTCCCAATTCTGCCCATTTGTTACGAGAGAGAAGCAAGAAATCTGAATGAATGCTTCTGTGAAATCTCCACATTTTTAAATGTTGGTTTATTTCTTTTAAACACTGCACAACCCAATCAAAACATATCTGTGGGCAACACTGGGCCTCGGGCCACCAGTTTGCAACCTTAATCAAAAAGGCTGAAAGAGGGCTTCCCTGGTGGCGCAGAGGTTGAGAGTCCGCCTGCCGATGCAGGGGACGCGGGTTCGTACCCCGGTCTGGGAGGATCCCACGTGCCGCGGAGCGGCTGGGCCCGTGAGCTATGGCCGCTGAGCCTGCGCATCCGGAGCCTGTGCTCCGCAACGGGAAAGGCCACAACAGTGAGAGGCCCACATACCACAAAAAAAAAAAAAAAAAAAAAGGCTGAAAGAGTAACATAAAGGAGTAGATACTGGCGTCTGGAGATTTCCTTATGCTCACCTCGGCCCTCCCCGGGCCCGAGCCCCTGACCTGAATGGGGTCCACAAGCTCCACCCACCAGGCAATACCCACAGCCCTGGAAACACCTTTCCACCAAGAAAATCTTCCGCACTTGGCTCTTCCTGGAGCCTGAGTTTCCTCCCCAAACTGGATGGATGGATTTCCATGTGGGAAGAAAGGCCTGCGCATGCACCCAGCTCCAGACCCCAGTATTTATAGTTTCATAAACTGCAAGCGATTATTTTGTTTCATAAGAACAATCACTATGCAAATGAAACCTCCAGCTAATACAAACAGGGCTGTTAAATTCACTTGCCAATGTTTATGAAAAGAAACTCAGTGCAGCCCTGACCAAGCTTGCTAAGAAAATGTTTAATCACAAGATACATTTAAGTGAGGAAATTAGGCAAATAAGAAAAGATGTCCTGACTTGCTCCCAGAGCCCCACCACTACCAGCCACCCCCTCCTCTATTCAGCAAGACAATGAAATGAAAAGGTTTCCAGAGGACGGACAGATGTCAAGACTCAAGAAGGAAAAGACAGAAAAGGCAGAGATTAGAGAAGCACGGTTCCCAAATTCAAAGAGCACCCTCAGGGTCTGGCCCCCGTTTTTTTTGTTGTTGTTGTTGTTTTTGCGGTACGCGGGCCTCTCGCTGTTGTGGCCTCTCCCGTTGCGGAGCACAGGCTCTGGACACGCAGGCTCAGCGGCCATGGCTCACGGGCCCAGCCACTCCGCGGCATGTGGGACCTTCCCGGACCGGGGCACGAACCCGTGTCCCCTGCATCGGCAGGCGGACTCCCAACCACTGCGCCACCCGGGAAGCCCTGCCTCCCGTTTTTTACATTTGTTTTTTGACAGGGCTGTGGGAAGGGAGAATGGGAGAGCGTGCAGGGGGTTCCATGGGACTGGGCTGGTGGTCACGTGGGGCGGGCATGAGGAATTTCCCGCTGGCTCGTGGCTCCTACAGTTGGCAGCACTGGAAGCCAGGACACGTCCTGTGCTCAGGAGTGATCACACGTGGGGACAGGCCCCTCGACCACAGAACTAGGACTCAGGATGGAGTGAGTTCCCAGTTGGCAGGGCATCCTGGGGCTGTGGCTTCCGCAGCCTGTTGCAGGGCAGGGGGACCCATGCAACACCCGAGCAGGATGGAGTGATGGGGGACTCAGGCAGGACCCCTGGCGGAGGATCTCAAGTCCTTAGACAGCCATGCGATAGTCTAGGAAGAGTTAACAGCCCCAGTATCAGGATGGATTCTAGAATGTTAGGGCAATGAAAATTCATCGCATCAGCCTGTGTGACTTCAAGCAGGTTACTTTCCCTTTCTGTGCCACAGTTGCCTTATCTTTAAAACAGAGATTAGGAAAGCATGCCTCACGACATCATTGTGACAATACCATGAGATCATAAATATAAAATGCTTAGCTGAGCCCTTGGAACATAGTAAATGCTCAGTAAAGGTTAGCTATCTGGTCTAAATCCTGCGTCCCACAGATAAGGCCCTGAGAAGGTTGGTGGATTTCTCCAACTCACACAAATCAACAGCAGACACGGAACTTGACCCCAGCTCCAGTCTCCCCAGCAGAGATTTAGAAGAATGGGTGGAGGCTAGGGCCTGGCCCTGCCCCATGTCCCCTCAGGGAAGTGCCAGGAGACAGTGGTAGGAGGGACCTCTGAAGCAGCAGCTCCCTGGGGCTGGGGGAAACCAGAGCCTGGCCCTGGCAGGGCCTCCCAGGGGCCCGGGCAGGGGCAGCTGTCCAGAACTGTCTGTCCACGGAGGGGGCAGGGAGGCTGCCACTCGGAGCACACCGTGTGCCAGTCCCTGGGGCCGGGCCGGCTCAGCCTGCTGGCTCCATCCAGAGCCCGCCCCAAGGGATGCTGGGGGAGGCATCCAGGATCAGAGCCTCCGGCTGCACACTCCCCTCCCCCAGCAACAGGGGACTAAAGTGGGTCAAGGAGGAAGGAGGGGGCCCAGGAGGACTGGGGGAGGGGCCCGAGGAACTCAGAAGGCACCCAGAGGGAGGGGACCAGGGGAGGATGCCTGGAAAAGCAAAACCATGTGTGCGGTGGGCCTTGGGGGGCCAGGGCAGAGCTGCCAAGGACCTGGGGGCTCTCAAAATCACCTCAAAGTTAACTCCAAGGGGCCTTAGCCCAGGCTCCTGCCCCCAGAGGTCTTTGCCTTTCTGCTACCCGCTGGCCCCGAGGGCTCTGTTTTCCCCCACCCCCTCAGCTTCTTCCAGAGCCCCACCTCCCCACCAGCCCGCAGCCAAGGGGTCTGTGAGGAGCCCTCTCAGTCAGCTCTGACCCCCTCCCTGGCTCAGAGCAGAAGGTGGGCCCAGCTTGGCGCAGCAGTCCAGCCAGGAGGTGCAGCCTGGGGAAAAGCAATCTAGTTGACCCCATCCTGGGCCTGACCTCAGCAGGACTGTGGCGTTACCAGGTCAAGTCAGGCCCCAGTCACCAGGGAGAACGGTTAGAGTGGGCCTCACAACCTCGCAGGGGTGTCCTTGGGGAGCCCAGTGCAAAATGAAAGGGAGGGAGGCAGGAAATGCCAAACAGGGCTGGTCCCAGCTCGGAGGGGAAGCCGGGCTTCAGGCTCCTCAGAGGTAGGGGCTGGGGGAACACAGCTCGACCTTGGGAAACACGGACTCTAGTCGGCCTCCACCCCTGGCTGGCCCTGGCCCAATCACCGGCTTCTCTCCCAGCTCCTCCACCCTGCATGGCCCAAAAAAAAAAAAAGGAAACAACCACCCAGGCAACTCGATATGGTCCAGAAACCTCCAGGGTCCCTGGGTTCCAGGAAGCCTGCGCAGGAGGGGGTGGAGGGCAGGGAATGCAGAGGGTCGGTGCCCAGGGAGAGGGACTTCAGGAGGGAGGGGAAGAGCTGCTGCTCCTGGGCCTCTTGGCCAAGATGGGCGTCAGCTGAAGGGCTGCCTGGAAACCCAGCCCTGGAGGGGCTCCTGCCCTGGGTTCAAACCCAAACTTCAGGGAAAAGGTTGGTGGGCAGAAAGATGCAGGCTCACCGGCCACGTCCTCGGCTTAAGGGACAGTTTGCATGGAAACAGAGCGAGGCCCAGAGGACAGGCCCTTTAAATCTTTGAGTTCCCTCTGCAAGGCCACCCACCCCAAACCACCACATCCAAGATTCCTGGGCTGAGCCAGCTGGACTCTTGGGGCCTGGGGGTGGGGTGGGGGACAGTAGAAGGGAGGACTCCCCACCCTAAATGCATCAAGTAAGCACCTCCCACCTAGCAGAACAGAGGGGCTGGCCTGGCTGTGCAGTTCCTAAGAAACCAGGAAGCAGGTACAGCTCTGTCCGCCAGCCACCCCGAATGTCCCAAGGGCCTGGCCTCACCCTCCCACCCCAGCCTGTCCAAGCTGCTTCTCCCCGAGCTGAACTCGAGGAGTAGGTCCAGGCGGGCAGGAGAAGGGGAGGGGAGTGGGGGAGTGTGGACTTGGCCACCGGCTGGGTCCTCAGGGGGAACATGGTGTTACCAGCCTCAGAGTTCATCACTGTTTATGGGTCTGTCTCCCAGCCTGGCTCCTGGGGGAGGGGAGGCCGTTTGTCTACCAGGAGTACAGAAGGTGGCTCTGAGAGTGACTTGGGCAGGCACATGGGGTCAGGCAGCCTGGTTGTGACATGTGACCTGGGACCTCAGGCTGACCCTCGATGCTTCCTCACCTGAAGGATGGCAAATGTATGGTACCAGCCTCACAGGGCTGTTGAGGGGATTCATGAGAAAATACGCACAAAGCACTCAGCAAGCACCAAGCCTCAGTAAATATTATCCCCTCCTGCCATCCCTGTGGCCCGGGCCAAACCTTTGTCCACAGAGCAGAGCAGACTTGGAACTCTCCTAACAAAATGACAAAATGAACAGAGAGGTCTGAGGATAGGCCAAGCCTTACCCAAAGCTCAGACCCGGAACCTACAACAAGCCTTGAGCTCCCAGGGCAAGCCTGAGCAGTGGGTATTTTGAGGCAATGGAGACATGAAATTCAGGATAAAGCCCATTCCGATACCCAGTTCAGACTGAACTGTGGATACAGTAGGCGCTTGAGGACTGCTGTCTTCTCACTGGTGGCCTGACTGGAGGTCAGAGGGATGGGGACAGCTCAGGGATTTGGGTGCCAGTGACAGGGCATCAGGGCCTACCCTCCACCTCCAACCCTAACGGTGTGCAGAGGAAGCCCTAGGCCCTAGTGAGCCAGGGCCTGGGGGTCAGGACCCCTGTCTATGGGACATGGGGACCTTGGAAATGAGAAGCCTAACAAGTGGACACCAACTCTGCTACGTATGTGCAGTGTGAGCCATGGCCAGGCTGTGGGCTTCTCTGGATCACCCTTTCTCATCTGGAAAATGAGGAGGGAATCCCCCCAACCTACTCCCTGGGTACTTGGAGGTGCCCATGAGAACCTCTGGGACCACTCTGTGCTCAGAGATTGTGCAAACCTCCAGGGTTTTCAAGTTTAAGGTCCAGGGGCCTGCCCCAGGACTCCCCAGAAAGGACCTGTGGGCCACCCCACCTGCATGTTGGTGTAACAGTTCACTGGTTTTTTGTTTGTTTGTTCGTTTGTTTGTTTGGGGTACGCGGGCCTCTCACTGTTGTGGCCTCTCCCGTTGTGGAGCACAGGCTCCGGACGCGCAGGCTCAGCGGCCATGGCTCACGGGCCCAGCCGCTCCACGGCATGTGGGATCTTCCCGGACCGGGGCACGAACCCGTGTCCCCTGCATCGGCAGGCGGACTCTCAACCACTGTGCCACCAGGGAAGCCCAACAGTTCACTCTTTATTGTCAGGCTCGCTACCCTGCCCGCGACTAAACTTCAAGCTCCGTGAAGGCAGGGACGCAGCTTTTTTCACTTGTCACTGCGCACCCAGCAATAAGATCTAGCACAGAATCAGAAATATGCATCCAGGGAATGGATGAAGTCAGGAAGTATCCGTTCAGTGAATGAATGAGTGAGTGAATTTTAAGTGGCAAACCCAGAATCACTAGATCTGTTTGTAAATCTTCCGTCTGTAATTTCTTGAACATATACAAATAAACTCAGAATTGCACTCCTACGCCCATAATCCGCATACATGTGCGCCTGGGCACCAGGCAGGGGCAAAGCGAGACTCCGGGGTCAGAGTGCCTTCGTTCAAATCCTCTCTGGTCCCAGCTGTGAGACATTGAGCAATTCGTTTTGCCACCGTGTGCCTCAGTTTCCTCCTCTGTGAAACGGGGATAATCACAGTACCTACCTCATAGGGCTGCTGTGAAGCTTAAATGTGAAATGCTCAAAAGCAATCAAGGACATTTATTTTGTATTTGTATCCACTCAGGGATCGGCCCTACTGCGGTCAATGGCCCTCTCCCAGCCCCGCCCCAAAGCTGCGGGCTAATCACCGCTCCAGTTGGCACTGGGCTCCCCTCCCAAGGCGCACATCTGGCCAGCGGGGGCCCCAGCCCACCCACCGGCCGGCACCCGGCTGTGGGCTAGACGCAGCCGCCGCCTCCTGCCCAGCCCCCGCCCCCGGCCCCCCGGACTCAGGAGTTCTGGGGGCGCCAGCTGGGCCCGTTCAGCCCCAGACTCCGAGGGGCGGGCGGCGAGGCGGCCCGCGGTGCAGAACAAGCCCCGGCCCCACCCGGGCAGCGCAAGCGAGCGCCGCAGCCCGAGCCTTCCCAGCCAGCCCCCCGCCGCGGCCGCTTTGTGCCCAAACCTGGGCCCGAGTTATTGCGCCGCAGCCATGGAGCCCTCCCGGGCGGGGGCCGGCCCGACGCGTTCCCAGGACAGCCGCCTCAAAGGGGTCCTGGGGCCGCCCTGCGGGGCGGGCAGACGAGGGCCCGGGGAGGGGCCGCGTTCCCAAGCGCCCGGCCGGCCGGCCTGGCTCGCTGGGCGGGACGGGCCCCAAGGTCCCTCCCCCATGCCCCCTCCCCATCTGTTCTCCCGCGGCTTCCCCAACCCCGGATCTCCCGGATGGCCTCGCCCTCTCCCACTGACCTTGACCTCTTCCCCCTTCCCCACCACTTCTCCGCTCCCCTTCCCTCATCTCCTGGGACCCAGATCACACCAGGCAACTCTGCAGACAAACGCCAGGAGGGTCCTTGAGGCCCCCAAATCCCACCTCCCGTCCTAGAAGTTTCTGCACTCCCCACCCCATCAGCCTCGGGTCACAGCCCTGGCTTGGAAAAGCGCTGGATTCTGGGCTGGGCCTCTGAGGGAATGGGCTGTGGGAGCCTCCTGGCCTCATTTTCCCATCTGTCAGATGGGGATGGGAATGTGGGTCCGGTGCCAGGCACTGGGGACCGGGCAGTGACCGGGACAGGCAGGGGCTCTACCAGGTGGTGCTCAGAAGCCACCCTTGCTCAGAAAGAGCCCCATCAGACTGACTCACCACCCGGAGAAGCATCTCTCTGCGCACTGACTGTGCTATAGAAACCACAGAGGTCTGGGCCAGTGGTGTGTCCTTCCAGCTGAGAAGGCAGAGGCCCAGGGAAGGACCCCCACCTCCCACATAGCCCAGCCCCTCCAAAGCACCAACTGCAAAGGCTTCCAGCCCGCAGCTCCCCTCATGACCAACCCCCCATCACCCTGGGCTTAAGTGTCACATCCCAGATGGCCCGGGCTGGACAGCCTTCCCCACCACTCCCTGCCTATCCCAGGACCTGCTTTGTTTCTCAGACATTATGTTATTGACTCATGTACTTGTAGATGGCCTCTCTCCACCACTAGAATAAACTTCTGTCTGTTCACTGTTGTGGCCTCAGCACCTCGAAGAGTGCCTGGCACATAGTAGGTGCTCAACAAACGTATGAGATGAATAAATAAACATATTAACGAATGAGCAAACCAGTAATGACAGTAGACCTTCAAAGGCTAGAAACCTGAACTGTACCCAGGTCATAGGATTCCGTGACAAGTGATCAAGTAAGTTTGAAAATCAGGAACTATTAACAGGTCTGAGAGAATCCCATGTTAGCATCTGAAAGACTCTGAGAAGCCCTGAAAGTTTTAAAAACTTGTAACTCTGTTTAACACAGTGGTTGCCAAATGTGTTTGGCCACAGAAAATATTTTTTATTCTTTTGGTGGAACATCAACGAAATCCTGGAATACATTTTGGGAAACAAGAATATAAACTCATTTCTCACCCTCACAGCCATGACTTTACAGATGTCAACTCAATCTTAGCACGGAGAAAGGACTTGCTTCTTTGTTTTAGCAAAGTCAAGTCTAGCATAGTCCTTGGTGTGTAGTAGGTGCTCCAAAATTATCTCAATGAATGGATATAAACTAAATTCACAAACAAAGTCTACCACCCATGTGCATTTTCTCTACCTCCCTACTGATGGTCTGAATCATGCAAGCAATGACAAGAGCCTCTTCCCCATGGAGGCTGGCGCTCACACGTGTACATCCGTGCACATGCACACATGCATGCATACATGTGCACACGTAGACGAACCCGAGCTCATACACACGTGCACAGAACTCACATATGTATGCACCTAGGTACACATACACACACATTCACACCCATCTGGGGCATACGCCAGCCCACACAATCCCCTTCCCTGTGCCTGGCCAGTGCGCCCCCCTTTAGAAAGACAGCTGTCCTTGGTGAGGTGGGGAGAATGAGGGATGCAGAAACCTCAGGCACAACCTGGCACCTCGGGGCGGGGGGTAGGGCGATCCCAGCAGGTGACAGATTAAAAGCTAGGTTTTTCCCAAGCATTTTCCTCTGGCACTGCATTCAAAGCACAAATGTACAGGAGAGGGAGAGAGAGAGAGAGACAGAGAGAATGAATGGCAAAGTTAGGCTGCTCCAAAGTGTGAGCAGCCCAACCCTCCGGATGGCCGTTTCAGTTTTACAAAGCTCTTTCTCACACCTCTCCTGGGAGGGGAGCCCCCATTTCACAGAACATGAAGCTGAGGCTCACCGGTAACATGAGGAGGAAGTGGGTGGGTAAGAAGTGGGAGTCCAGGGCTTCCCTGGTGGCGCAGTGGTTGAGAGTCCGCCTGCCGATGCAGGGGACACTGGTTCGTGCCCCGGTCCGGGAAGGTCCCACATGCCGCGGAGCGGCTGGGCCCGTGAGCCATGGCCACTGAGCCTGCGCGTCCGGAGCCTGTGCTCCACAACGGGAGAGGCCACAACAGTGAGAGGCCCGCGTACCGCAAAAAAAAAAAAAAAAAAAAAAGAGTGGGAGTCCAGGTCTGCCTGCTCAGAATCCCCCCACACACCCCCACAGCTTGGGGGGGTCCAGGATGTTCCCAAGGCAGACCCTGGCCAGGGTCAGTGGCAGCAGCAAGATCCCCCCAACTCATCCTTGCCCTGCCCCCAGGCACAATTCTGCCACAAGGTCATCATATGACCTTGGACATCTGATTTGCCCTTCTGGGAAAGTCTGACCATTCACATGACAAGGGAGTTCAGCTAAGGATTCTCTAAGATCTGTTATTTCTTGTGGGGGGAAAAAAAAAAGTCTAAGGCCCCCACCTGAGCAGTGAGAAGTGTCAAGATGAGATACTGCCTGAAAATGCACACTCCAGTGCCTGCATACAGGGGGAGCTCATTAAATGTTAGCTGCTCTGGGTGTTGTGATTCTATCTTTCTGGACAAAATCAAACATTACCCAAATCAACCATTACCCCCTCTTCCAGGCCTTGCCTGATTCCCCCTATCAAGGGAACCCCTCCAACCTCTCTCAGCCTTCAACCTGCACCTCTATCTTGGGCCCTGTGGTTAGGGTTGTGTGTCCTCTCCAGACGGTGGGCTTCCTGAGGGCATGGCCTCCATCTGGTTCATCTCTACATCCTCCTTGGAGCCCAGGCGAAGATACTCACCTGGGTAAGATACTCAGGGTATGGATGGATGGATGGAAAGGAAGGAAAGGGAAGGGAGAAGAGGGGAGGGAGAGAAGGATGGATGAACGACAGATGGATGGACAGATGATGAATGACGATGGACAGATGATCAGTGGAGGACGGATGATGGATGGATGGTAGACAGGTGAATGGATGGATGATGGATGGAAGAAGAACATGACTAAAGGACTAGTTGAGGGAAAGTACTGCCCAAACCCCCAAGCTCCACATTCAGAGTGCAGTTCAGTTCCCCTTTCTAAAGAAGAAATACAACTGTTCTACAAAGATGAGAAAAATGGTCAACCTCACTAGCAATCCAGAAAGTACAAATCAAAACAATGAGCTATTTCTTGCCTGCCAGATTGGCAAAAAGGAAAAGGGGGGAAAGGAGGAGGAGGAGGAGGAGGAAAAGGAGCAGAAAAGAGAAAAGGAATGAGTCATGTGGGCAAGGATTAGGAGAAACACGCATTCACACACTATTACTGAAGGTACACCCTTTGTGCAGGGCAATTTGGAAATATCCTTCAAATTTTATGTGTCTACCCTTTGACCTAATAACTCCACTTCTAGGAATCTAGCCTAAGAAATACAAAGATTTATAAACAAGGATGCTCCCTGCATCCTTGTGTATCACAGTGAATAACTAAATGTCCATCAACAGAGGACTGTGTATAAATGCAGGTACACCCATTCTACAGCATGATGGTTATTGAAGTGGAGTAGTCTGTAACACTAACATGATGATGTCTCCTATGCTAATGGTTCTTAACCCTGGCTGCACAGTCAAAGTACCCCGGAAGCTTAAAAAAAAAAAAACTGACCTAGGGCCCCATCATCAAAGAGTTTGGATTATTTGGTCCATGGTGGGGCCCAGGTAATGTTATTTCTTTAAGTGCTAAGATGATACTAATGTGTAACCAAGATGGGAAACACTGTTTTGTGAAAATAGCAAATAAGAGAAAGTGTAGTCAAGCACTATACGATATTATCTAGGTTTAAAATTATGTATGCATGGGTGTCTATACATATGTTTTTGTGTAAATCCACCACAGAAGAGGTCTGGGAGGAAAATAACTGTGGATAACAGTGCTCATCCCTGGGGGAGAAGGGGGAAAGATTAAATTATTTTTTAAGATGTGTAAATCGTTTTTTTTTTAAGATGCGGATATGGACAGCCCAAAAGGAGGACACAGATGGGTGGGGAGCAGGAGAGACCTCCTGTGCCTTCACTCGTGACCCTCTCTCCCAGCCCAGAGTCCAGGCACTCCTCCAGCCCCTGGAGAGAGCATGAGTTTCTCTGTTATCTTTTTGGGTCCCTTGGGCTGTTATAGGTAAAGGGAATGGCTATTGACTCAGGCTCTGGAGTTGGACAAGGCCTGGGCTAATCCCAGCTCTGTCCCCTCCAGCCATGTGACTTTGGGCAAGGTACTTCTGGGCCTCAGTTTCTGCATCCATGAAACTGAGGCCCAGAAGATAAGTCAGAGAGCTGTTGTGAGAAGTGAAGGGGGGACAGGTGGGAGGAGCTGAAGGCAGGGTCTGGCATAGGTGAGTGCTTGGTCACTAACCCTCCATATCCTCCCTACAATCAGGGCCGGCCATGATGGTGACTCTGGATGGGCGTATGTAGGACCTGGACATTCTCTGCCCACGTTGCCCCTGGATTAGAGGAGCACCAGGGGGCTTGCTCCAAGGATGCTTAGCAAAGGCCCTGGGGCCAAAAGAGCCAGGGGCACCTCAGACTGAACTGTCAGACACGTGAAAAGATACCGACATCACACTCAAGCCCTTGACATGTTTTCTCTTATCCAATGTATCCCCTCAATCCTCAAAAGGGCCGGGGGAGCCAGGGAGGATCCAGCTGCCCTGCTGGCGGATCCCCCACATCTGCCACTTCAGAGTTCTCGCTCTGTGGACCCGTCAGTTTAAAAAGTACCTTGAAAATATCTGACAACATCTTTTTAGTCTGTATTATTTTAAAGCCAAAGCATCTTGTGCTTTCCCATTCCTATGTTCCAGGAATTAACATCTTAAACCATCTAAGACAGATAGCCAAACCAACCAGTTCCATCCCATTTCACAGACAGGAAAACCGAGGCCCACAGTGGGAGCTGTCCTGCCCAAGATCACAGAGCATGCTTCCTCCAAACCACAACCCTCCCCTTCCAGAGAAATAAATCAATGTTGACTCAGACCTTCAGTGAGTAGGGGGTCTTTCTTTTTTACACTGAGTTTTATTTTATTGGCAGTTTTCCCCACAAACACATCCCATTTTTCTCCTTCCTCCTTGCTTCTCCCAACCCATCCCTCACCCCTAGTGCCACTGAAGGGCAAACCATCCCTGAAAGATGCAGAAGGTCCTGAAGGCAGCTTAATGGAGGCTGGACTGCAGAGTCCTGGCCAGCACCAAGCTGGGTCAGATATGTCCACTTTGAAGCCCCCTCGGGATTGTGGCAGGAACGGGGAAGAGGAAGGGACTTTACTCAATTAAAAGTTCTGTTTTATTTGAAGTTAGTATGTTTTTTCACTTGAAAACAATGTTTTACAATCCAGCACAATGCTTGGCACGGCAGCGTCAATACACTAGCTACAATCTCATAGCAGAGAGTACTACACACACCCCTGCCCCTATCTGGGCTGAGGATAAAGGGGGAGAATGGGTGCAAAGCATCCCAACCCCAAGGGGCATGAGGGCTCCCAGTCCTCCAGAGAGAGCAAGTCCCACCTCCTGAACAGAAGAGAGACTGGGGGAGGGAAGGGGGGCAGGAGAGACCACCAGAGATGTCAGCTGTGAGCCCGTCACCCATGAAGATGATCTGTGCTCCCTCTCAGTTCACCCACTCACTCATTGCCTCATTCATCTAGGAATTCATCCCGTCATTAACCCATCATTTGTTCACTATTCACTCATTCACTTGTCCACCCGTTCATTTATTCCCTCAACAGTTTACACACTTACTCATTCACCTAACAAATCCTTTTTAAACACAAGGACCCAGAAGCCCAAGTCAAGGTCATCTGCGAATGAGAGTGGCGTCCTGGAAGCCCACGAGGCTGGCTGCATCCTATATAAAGAAACCCTCCCCCTGGACAAGCAGAGCAAGGCCAGTTTTGCCAACTCTCAACAGGGCTGCTCTGAGGACTGGAGATCTGAGTTACTCCCTGTTGCCCCAGGAGACAGACCCAGAACCAAATGCACCTAAATTACGGGAGGCGGACGGCAGCTTCACAGAAAGAAGAACCCGTGAAATTCAAACTGAAAATGCACAGGTGTGCCATAGAGGTCGTGAGCTCCCTGAGACAGAAAGTGTGTGAGTCCAGGCTGGATGGGAAAAAGGATGCCATAAACACAGTCCAAGAAGTCTGAAGGAAGTGGCCTCCAAGGTTTCTCTTCAACATGGGATTTTCAGGATCCTCAGAAGTTCAAAGGCAAAAATAGTAGAGTCTTCCCAACATGGGTGCCAGGCCCCCGGCTGGTCCCTCTCTCCCTGAGGGGACAGGGCACCTGCAGAGGCGTCCCGGGCGCTGAGAACACGTGCTCTGCTCACGGCTCCCCAGAGAACCCAGCGCTCTCTGCAGCCTCCATCCCAGGCGACAGGAGCCTGCCCCCTCTTCCCATCCCCCTGCCCTGGGAGCCTGCTCTCCTCCCTCACCCTCTCCCTGGGGACTCCCTGGAGCTGGTGATTGTCTTTCCTCTCCCCAAGTTCAGACCTGCAGCCCCATGGGGCTAGGGACAAAGCAATATCTCAGGTTCAGGAACCAGAAATATGCTGTATGTTGCTGGTGGCCATGAGGTCCTGCAGCCCCCAGGCCAAGCGGGTACACCCAGCCAGGATGTGACAGCCACTACCATCCCAGCTCCCTTAGCCAGCCATGCCCTGCTCCCTAACCAAGCCCAGATGGCCATCACTCTGTCTCAGGCAGGTAAAATGCAGTGCAACAGGAGTTAGGTGGACAGTATGTTTTATTTAATTAGGATCAACAGAAGAGATAACCCTCACAGCAGGATAGGGAATGACAACGCTGCAAAAAATAATTTATGCCCAGGTAACGAAAGGGCAAATTTCAATTTCAGAAAAAAAAAAAAAACGGGGGAGAAAAAGGTACCTGGCACCTCCAAGGAGAACAGTATAAGCATCTGCAGCACCCAGACCTGCGGGCCAGAGGTGGTGGGCAATCTGCGACTGGAAATCAAGGCAACGAACTGGCCATTTCACAACAGCTGTCCCTCCCCTTCCCCATCACAGACAAACCAGCCCGAAGTGTGCACGGCTGGGTAAGTCAGAGGGGCTATCTGGGTCCTGGCAGGCAGGTGTGAGGGCCAAAGGGCAACCTCACACCTGCCAGTCTCAGTCTCCAGAGGAACAGTGCCCCCAAAGGAGAACAAATGTTCTCATCCTCAGAGTGGTCACCAGATGACTCAACAGCTCCTAAGCACCCCTCCTGCCCAGCCCCCAGCCCACCAGCCCTGATGGGGCCCTAATCTGCCCTGCCCGGACTTCGGGCACTCCAGTCTCCCCTCTCTCACCAAAGCAAGGAAAAGCATCACCAGCTCTCCAAGTCACTTCATCTTCGGAGCCTCCGTTTCTCACCTCTCCCTGGAAAATGGAGGTCTTGAACTAGATGGCCTCCTCCAAGGATGATGGGCTAAGACCACACCCAACCCACCACCACCCGGGCGTTGGCTAAAAATGAAAGTTCACAGTGGTGACGGTTGCACGACTACGCGAACGTACTTAATGCCACTGAACAAGACACTTTAAAAATGGTTAAGATGGTAAATTTTACATTACGTATACCTTACCTCAATTTTTTTAAAGGGAAAAAAAAAAAATGAAGAGTTCTGAACCCCTCCCCAGACCAGCTGGGTGAGTATCTCTAGGATCTGGACCCAGGAATCCACAATTTTAACCAGCTTTACTCCAGGTGAAGGTAACGAACCCAGCGCCAAGGATCCTCTAACCTGTAGGAATCCACTCTCTTCCCACACCAAGATTCCCTCACCTTTTCCAGCATAAAGCCTTGAATCATGTCAATAAATCTCTCTTGCACAAATGAGTATTCAAATTAATGAATTCTCCAGGTTTCACAGCCCCAGGAAATATTTTTATGTACCCTGCTCTCTCCCCAAAACGAATGCTCCCCCCACCTCAGACAGCACAACTGGTACAGCCGATGCTCTCATCTCCCAACCCCGGCCTCAGGTAGCGTCAGCCCAACACCTCCATTAGCTGCGAGAGGGAAATTACTGTTAAATTAGTGAGCCCATCTACAGAGCCCCATTTTATATCCCAATTCAGAAGATGACATGAACATCTGCTTTCACTTCAAGACATTAATTTTCAATTATTGGAGAAAAACAAAATTAGTCCTGACAAATTGCTGGCGAACACGGGCTCTTGTCTGGCAGTTTATAATAACAACTTTGGGGGCCCACAATTAGTGTCCTCGGCCGGAGTTTCCTGAAGCGTCCTTGTCATCTGGAGTCAGTGGCAGAAGTCTCCTTGCCCCGAGTTCTATCCGCTCTCAGGTGGCTGCCTCTTTGGCAGCCAGGTTCAGAGAACTAAGGAATTTCTGGTTTTCTCTTCCTGGAGAAGGCAGGGAGGGAAGGGGAGGGACATAAATAAAAACATCCACCCTGACCATTTTCAGCTTTGGACATTTCAAGCTTGCCTCGCCTTCGGCAGCAGGATTTCACACACTTAAGACGGGAATGAAAATCACTCCTGAGCTCAAGGGCACCCACTGCAGTTCGCATTGGCCGTGGCCGTCTGCAGTGGGAGAAGGATGGGTTACAAGGTCCTCTTAAGAGACCCTTCCATCCCTACCATGATGTCATCCAGGATTCTAAGTCTAAAACTCACCAGGCCTGGGCTCTGAGATTAGAATGCTTATAAATCTTCTGCAGCAAAGAACTATTTTCTGGGGGTACCATCAACCCAGGAACTTGGTTCAGCCCGGGTCAGGAAAAAAAAGGAAGAAAACCTGGAATCTGCCAACCTTCAGGACCCCAAATCCAGAGCAACCCACTTGATAAGAGATTATCAACACCGTAATCTCATTTGATGGGTTTTTTATGTATCTTGGCTGCTGTAGTCACTATATCAATAAGAAGCCACTGAAATGTGAATGAGCAGAAGAATTCAGAGATAATGATGTAGCAGTCTTTGAATCTGACTTGCCACCATTGAAACCAGAGTGTGTTTGCCTAGCTAGCACGTCCTGACTCTTAGGGGGCAGAGGGGGTGGTCACCAGAGGGAAGCAGGTCAAAAAGAGAGAGAAAAAGAAAACAAAACACAACAACAACAACAAAGGAAAATTATATCTTTAAGAAGAGAATGAAAAGACATTGCTAGTTCCAAAGTCAACTGGTAACTGAGCTCTGACATTGTGTAATTGACTTTGCAAGTAGAACAACAGCAATGTAACAAAGAAAATGTCAGTGTTTTCACAGCACTAATCTAAAACACTGGGAGGCCCTCCCGCTGTCAGCCAGGGCTGACAATACAATAGCTTTCAAAGGGATATTACCATCATGCTTTTATTCCTGACAGCAATCAAGACAAAGAGAATCCTTTTCACAAGACATTAAAAATCAAACCTTTGTAAAAGAAGATAGGTAAAACAGCGTTCTCCTTAAAGACAGCCGCACGGAGCAATCAGCTAATTGGCGCTCCTTGAAAGAGGTAAAGTATTTTTATTTACTGAGTGTACAACCCCAATCGTTGGTGCCACCGATCCCCGGCAGGTAAGCGATGTATCAAAAGTTTCCACCAGCATTTCCCCCGCTCCACTCCACCCTACCCTCTCCCACAGTTAGAGGGAGCTGACGGCGCCAAAAACTTCAATCGGGATATAACCAATCCAGGCTTAATTAGTCCATTTTGGGTGCAAAACTACTCTGATTACCGACTAACATGCAGGAATTTGCAGAAACTGTCAAATCCACCAACCAAGGTGTATCAAGGTTTTCCCCAGCTACCCACAGTAACGGGGAGCCCACTAACAGTTTTCAAGGCATTCTGTTGTAATTACCCTGGACCCTCAGATCAGAAAGGAACCCTGCTATCTATTTGCAAACATTTTCGAGACGTGAAGATAATATTCTTTGCAAATACCAGTGTACCATGGACAAGGTCCAGGAAAGGTAAGTCCATTTTAACCTCGGGCAAACAGAGTTAATTAAACCCACCCATCCACCTCCAATTAAAAAAAAAAAAAAGAGATAGGGCCAAGAGGAAAGCTAGCCTTCCTCTGCTTGCTCACCATCAAGACAGTTTTAGATGCCTGCATGTCAGAAGTTAGTGACGCTTACAGAAACCTGCAGGTCCAGGAGCAGCGAGTTAAGAGGTGCTAACGTTTGCGACCTACCCACTCTCCAAGCCACTGCCAAGGGGTCCAAGATACCATGTCCCGACACCTCTTCAGGGCTTGACAGAGCCGCTGTGGTCTAGGTGACCCCAGGCCTCTAGGAGGGGGAGAGAGAACTAACTCCATTTCTGGCAAGAGGTCCCCCTGGAACTCGGAGCCAAGGTGTTTTGTGACTTTTCCCTCTGGTACCTAACAGACCATCTGCCGAAAATACGCAAGTGAGTCCCGTCACTCAAAGACAGAAATGTTGCTCTATACACATCTGCAGAAGAGGATGTTTTTACTTTTCAGACAGAACTGGACACCGTTGTTTATTTTTAAACAGTATCTGAAAAACCGGTGCTGTTCACTTTACTGCAAAATGGGCTGAAATTTTAAAAGAAGAGGGAACTGGCCCCAACACTGCCTTGAAATATCCATTCTCCTACCACCACCTCCTAAATCAACCTTGTTCCAAGAGCCAGGCAGCCCGTCTCCATCGGTGGCAGGTTTCTTTCGTTTACACATCCAAATGAACAGTTAAGAGAAATCAATGCATCTAATTGCCAGACTATTAAATCCTACATCAGGGGAAGAATTCCACAGCCACCAGCTTAAGAGTTGGCTACCGATATAGCAATTATTGCAACTTTCTATTAGACTGAACCAGACCCGCAGTTTTAGTCTCCAGCTAGGAACGCTGTATCAGATGCTGCACTCCACTTTCCTCCTCCCCCTCCCCCTCCCCGTCCCCCTCCCCCTCCTCTGTTACCATACTGTAGCAGGCCACAACAGTGCCAGGATGGTTCTACGCAATTACTTCATGACCGTAAAGTCACCAGCATTTTGCACCTTTCGTGCGATGCACACTCCGCACCTTACGGTTAAACGTTTAGCAGGGTCCTCCTGTCCAAGACACATAGTTATCTTATTGCTTATTAAGTTTTTGCAAGGAAACAAGTGGAAGAATCTAAACAGTAATTATTAGACATAAAGGATGTTTTCTAGAGTGAGACAGGTCCGCCCAAAGCTGGGAGTTGGTGACTTAATTGAGGAAGGGGGGATTAAATGTTAGCTGCCCCAATCCACATAGAAAGCTAAAGAACCTATAAAGGATTTGTTTTGCCCTTCCTACAAGATCATGTACATTTAGCCAAACAAACCTCGACAATTTACACCTGTATGTGGTCTCAGCTGAATCAAGAAACCTGTAACCTCAGAATGCCTCTTTTTATTACAACTCAATTATTTCCATGGAAACACAAGCAGTGGCAAACTACACAGTTTCCAAGTCCCTAGACCAACAAATTTATAAGATGGACTTTGGAGGAGCTATGGGCTGGCAGGAGAGGAAGACAGAGAAGGGGAGGGGAGCACAGAGAAGTCACTGGGGGTAGTTTTGGGATGTTGTGGTTGGCGGGTCCTTTCACAGAGCCTGAGTGCTAATTAACATTAAGAAGTGTAATTAACAGGCAGTTGCTGGATGGAGGAAATCAACAGTATTACCAATTATTCAAAAGTTTTAAGCTGAGCCTGGGAAAAAAGATGTATTAATTTTCCATAAAAATGGAGAGGCTGTTTTGTGGATCTGAGGAGGCAGTGTGGGTAAAGGGAGTAGGTTAACAAACCACCTGATATCATCGGCCAAAATAACATCAGTGAGATGTGATGGGAACAACCCCGGAGAATGAGGCTGAGATTATCAAAGGGAACAAATCATCTCACAACAGCCACACCACACCACCAGGAAACAGAAAGGGAGAGGAGGGTGTCGGGAGGGAGAAATCGGTCAGAAAATGTGACTTTTGTAACTCTGATATTTTTTTTGGTGTGTGTGGTTCTTTTTTTTTTAAATCACAAGGCTTCTGACAACCAACGAGGCTATTCTCCCCGCTGCCCTACTGCCTAGCACCCTTCTCTATTTGTTGGGTGTCCTCCCTGGGAGCTGGGTTTTCCAAAGAAAGACAAACATCCAGAGGGGACAAGTGACCCCACTCCACAAGGGAGGTTGTGTCTGTGAGTGGGAAGTGAGATGCCCCCACTAAGACCTGTCATGCCCTGCTTGCAAATCACACTTTCTGAGCACCCATTAGAAATTGTTACATTTCTGTCTTTCCTTCCTGCTATGGGCTTTCACGTATGCTAGATCAATTATGAACTATACAGCCAAGCAACTTTCACAGCATATAATGTGTGGACTGGGGAAGTCCACAATGCCTCTACGTTAGCCCTGACACACAGCAGTGGAGGCAAAATAAAATAAAATAAAATTTAAAAGGTACCACTGTTCCTTAAGAAGCATCTTTAAAGGTGAAGACCTTGTCATTTTAAACACTTGATACGGAGCTGTCCACACTCAAGCACACACTTTTGAATATTGCTTGAGAAGGGGCGGGGGAGGGAGGCAGTTCTTGAAAAGCAATAAATCCATCACCTGCTGTAACTCTTATCTATTCAAATTATCTTCTCCCTTAATTCCTCCCCCATAAGTGGCAGCATCTCCACCCTGTTCACCCCAGTAAACTGAATAAATGGCAAAATGGTGAGAAACAAGGTCTGGAGCTGCTTCTGGAAAATGCGAAGAATAGCGAGAAGAAACAGAGGCTCTCACACTCCAAGGGCCGAAAGGCGCTGTGTGGTTGATATCTACAACGCTTCTCAAAATGCCTACACTAGTCTTGTTCCCACTTTGCTGTCTTCCCCCCATCAAATTAGCTTGAATTCCCTGCTATACATGTACATATACACATTGAGAGAGACATTAAAAATCATGTCCAAGCTCATTCCATGAAAGGTTGAAGACTGATCCTTGAGTCTTTCTCAGAGATACACAGAGTGGTTTTAGAATTAGGTTCCAGCAACTCTGAAACACCCACCCATCTGTTCCCGGCAAATTGCTCTACCTTTGCTTTCTGTGCCTCACCTTCTAAAGTAAAGAGGTATGGAGGCATGGGTTCAGGTTAGAGGTAGGTAAGCTCTGCAACTTCCTCTACGAAAAATCTGCTTCTATACGTAGATTTAACTCAAAATCAACTGCCCAAGTTAGATAAAACTGTTTTTCCAACCAGAGACGCCAATTGTACATTTTCCTCTGGGCCACCTTAAGTGGCTCTTGAAGGAGTGAGCAGTGAGCCAGGGAAAGAGAAAAGAAATCAAATATTATTTCAAACCGAGAACCCTTCTATTCAGCAAAAGGACAAACATCTAGCGTTTTCCTGTCCCCTTACTGAGGTCTCCATTTTGGTTTCAACCAGAACACCCTCTAGACCCTCCAGTTCTGTGGAATAGGTCAGGCTATCCAGGACCGGGATGCCTGCCAGGGTGAGGGGAACAAGACCAACTTATCTCAAGGAAAAAGAGGAAAGGGAGCAAGCGGGCTGCTGAGTTTGGACTGAGTTGGTCCGCTTCTAAGATGACAGGGAGAATCTCTGTTGAGCCGAGTGCCCGCGATCTCCTGGGACTTTGGAAGGAAAGCAATGGCGGGTGTCTCAAGACCCTCCTTGCCAGATGCAGTCCCAACCATTCCAGCCAGGAGCAAGGCTGGCAGGAAGGGAGCAGGGGCCCCTGCGCCTTCCCGCGCAGGCCTCCAGGAAATGAACTTTTCAGAGCAGAACTGGGCTCGGGCCAGAGGTCATCAAGGGAATTGGGAGAGGACAAGGGCCTCGGGACTTTTGGCTCCAGAGACGTAGCGGCTCTCATCCTGTCCCTCCTCTGTCACCTCCCAGCATGGGGGACGGGGGAGGCCGGGCAACCACCCGGGGGAGACTGGAATGGGGACAAAGCACCAAACGAAGCCAGGAGAGGGCAGCGGGTGGGGAGAGGGCAGCGGGTGGGGAGAGGACAGGGGAGGGGCTCAGTTGCCTTCATGCGGCATCTCCCCGGGGCCTCTGCTCTCCAGGGGCCCGCTCGGCCCGCGGGCGCTCGGTAGAAATAGAATGCGAGACAAGGACAAGAAGAGGGGGATGTGGGGCTGTGTGTCCTCACAAACGTGTGCACTCCGGGGACCCAAAACGGGAAGCCGGCCTAGGTGACGACGGTGTGGGTGCCCGGGGTCGGGTCGCGGGAGCTCTCCGCGGAGGGGCGCGCAAGGCAGCCGCTGCGCTCCCCTGGGGACCGGCGTCCCGCCGGCGCTGCGCAGACAATGAACTCCTGACGGAGGCTCCCGGCCCGGTTGGCCTCGGTGGAGGAGGCAGGAAGTGTGGGGGCCCGTGCCGGGAGGGCGGCCTGGGCAGGGGGCGGGGAGGGGGCGCCCGGCGGCCAGGGCCGGGGCCCGGGGCGCGCGCAAGCAACGCCCGCCGCCCTCGGCTTCCCGGGGCGACAAGGCGTGGACCGAGGAAAGGCGCAAGGCCCGGGGCCCAGCGAGAGCGGCCTCGGAGCTACCGGCCTCCTGGGCGCCCATCCTCACCGCCTCTTCCTTCCTCCCGCCGCCCGCCCGCCGCCGCCGCCGCCGAGATTCGCAATCCCCGCCAAGTCGGGCCCGCACCCCTTGATTGGCCACGTGGGCCCGGGGCCCGCAAAGAGGGAGCAGCGAGGGCCCCTCAGCGGCGCCCCCAGGCCCGGGTCCCCCACGGGCGGCGGCGCCGGGCCCGGAGAGGGTCCGGGCGGGTAGGGTGTCCGCGGTATGCCCCCCTCCACATCCACTGCCTCCGCCTCCGGCTCGCGGCTTCCTCCTCCCCCTCCTCTTCCTCCTCCTCCGCCTCCGCCTCCTCCGCCTCCTCCGCCTCCTCCTCCTCCTCTCCGCTCGCTCGCTCGGGTCCCAGGCCGCCCGCCCGCCCGCTCGCCGGTCCCTCCTCCCTCGCTCCCTCCCTCCTCGCTCGCTCGCGCCTCCGCCGGGCCTCGCTCGCTCACCTTTCACCGAGCGCGGCTTCGCCTGCTTCCGCCTGGACATGTCCGGGGCTCCCGGCGCTCCGTCGCCCTCCGCGGCCGGCTCCCCCCGCCGCCCCCCGCCGCTCCGGGCTACCCTTCTCCCCCTTCTCCTCCTCCTGCCTCTCGGAAACTTTTTTTTTTGCAGCCGGGTCGGCAGCTGTGGGGAGCGGATCGCAGGTCCGGGGCGGCCTCCCTGGGGGGGGCGGCCCGGGCCGGCCGAGGCCGCTCCGGGGCGGGGGGAGGCCCGGGGGGCGCGCCGGGGCCCTGCCTGTTGCAATGCGGCAGCCGGGGGCTCTCGGTCCCAGCAGCGGTCCCAGCGGCGCGGGGAGTCCGGAGGCCACTCGGCCGAGCCGAGTTATGCAAAAAAAAAAAAAAAAAAAAAAAAAAAAAAGCCGCCCCCCTCCTCCTCCCCACCCCCCGCTGGCCCCCGGCCCCTGCGGCCCCCTCCCTCCCTCCCTCCCCCACCCCACCGCCACCCTCACCCTCCTCCTCCTTCTCCTCCTCCGCCCCTTGCCGGATTTTTGTGCAAAGTTTGCAGGCGTCCGGCTACGCAACCCGGTGCGGAGCTCACAATGAACCCATCTGAGGAGGGGGGACGGGGCTGGAGTCGAGGGGGTCTCGGGGGGGAGGAGACCAGAAGGCGGTCGGGAGCGCGGAAGCTCAGCACCCCTCGGAAAAAAAAAAAGCCTTCAAATTACCCCCTGCCGCACAAAAAATAATAATAAATATTAATGGTTTTTAAATGCCCAAACGCTTGGTTTGGAAATTATGATGGATGGGGAAGGGTATCCCTCAACTCAGCCTACTTGGGGGGCTCGAAACGGCCGCAGCTGCTCGGAAGCCGCAGCTCGGGGCCCCTGGCTCACGCCCCCTTCTCTGGCTCTCGGCTCGGTCCGGCGCCGGCCCCCCGGAGGAGGAAGGGGCGCGCGGGGGCGCTCAGGCGGCGGCGGGCAGGCGCGCCCGTGCCCCGGGCATCGCTCAGCCCGTGCGCCGGGCCGCCGCTGCCTGCCCTCGGGCTACGGTGCTCAGCGCGCAGCGCTCAGCGGATCCCCAGGCCGGTGCCAATTCGCCGGCCCCGCTAGCTGCCTCCATGGGCCAGGGGCTCGGAGAGGGGGGAGGCAGCGGCCGCGGCGGCGGAGGAGGAGGACGAGCAGGCGGCGGCCGGGCTCCCGTCCTCCCGGGCAGCGGCGGCGGCGGCTGCGCCCCGGCTCCTCCGCGCTCCAGCCGGCGCCGGCCCGCCCGCCAGCCTCCCTTGCGCTCCTGTCTTCTTTGTGGTCGCTGGCTCTCCTCCTCCCGATCCGGCTGCTGGGGCTGCACTGCAGAGACACATAATAAAGCCAGGCTTGGCTGGAAATGTAGCCGGGTCCCAGCAGGAGGATGTGAGGAGCGGAGTCCCGGCGGGGGAGCGCTCTGATCCCGTGGGGCGCCCCGCACTGCTCCGGCTCGGATCAGACGGAGAGAGGGCCAACAGCACCGAGCGATGGACAGCGCTGGAAATACAGCTCCGGCCGCCCGCAAAACCCGGACCGCGGCGGCAGGCACGGCGCGGGCGCGGGCACCGCACCCGCACGCGGGGCCCCGATTCCGGCGCTGACGGCCCCGGGGACGGGAGGAGGGAATAGACACAGGGCCCACGCGTACTGTCAAACTCGCTAAGGTACATTTGCATCACAAACTGCAAAAAGTGAGGGGATTGGGGGGAGGGGGACAAACTGCGGTGAATTGCCCGGGCACTGCCACCTCCGCAAATTATGCCCCACACATATGCATATCCCTGAACCTGGGTTTTCCCTCTCGGATTCTGCCCAGCGGTCCGTGTTTGAAGACCATTCCTGCCCCACATCCAGAAACTCTTCCACGGCTGGGCTAAATCTGTTCGCCCCCAACACCTGAATCTGTGGGGTTCCCGCGCCTGGTTGCACGCTTCTTAGCTAAGACTATAAAAGAAACACCCTAGCCCCAAAATATTGCAGTAGCACCGCCTCCCCCCCACGACTGACATATAAACCAGCTCCTACTTGACACAAAGTTTTGCCCCAGCCACCAGGGGGCGCCTCGGGTCCTTGCAGCGCTTGAACCAGTTGAGGCTTGGGTCGCGGAGCCGGCAGGCGAAGGGCTCAGACTTAGGAAAACTCTTCCCCAGGCGGCTCCCCTAAACAGTTCCTTTGCCTCCCCATCCCCCACCAGCTGCAGGAGGCCAGGCCCAGAGTGGGGAAAGGGACCCGACATCGCCCGCCCACCCCGCCCTTCCCTGGGCAAGTGGCGCCACCTTGGGCCGGCTAGCCCCAGAGCTGAGAGAGCGGAGCGGGTGCGCGGCGCGGCGCTGGGGGTTATCAATCTCACGGATCGATAAGTTGCCACTTGGAGAGGGGAGGGCTGTGTCCCCTCGGAGACGAGTTACCCAGGGCAACCTTTCACGGAAAAACCTGCTGCCCGCCGAGAGCCGCGCCGGGGCCGTCCGGGCAACGGCGCCCGCCCCAAGCAGGACGCCTGCGCCCCGCCGTTTCCCAGCCCGCCCGCCAGCCCGGCCCGCGCCCCCCTCGGCTAGCTTCGCGGTCCCACTCGGCCCTGTTCGCCTCTCTGGGCCTCCAAGTTCCGACCCCGGTGCTGGGCTGATAGCAGAGGTAGATGCCATCTCCGCCCCCCGCCCCCCGCCGCCGCGGCTGGGGAGCAGGGATAGGCCTTGAGGCAGGGTCCAGGGAGAAGACCAAGCTAGCGCTCTCAAGGCCGTCTCCGAAGTAGAGTCGGGCAACCAGCGAAACGCGACGCCGCCGAAGCACACACCCTGCCACCTGGAGATCAAGAGCGAGGATCCCTAGAGGAGCCAGGACTAGGACAGAGACGTCCTCTAACTGGGACTCAGGCCCTGAGAGCCGCCTCCTCTCCCCGTTAGGGCTGCCACCCCCTGGGTCACCGCCCTCCCCAGCTCCCGCGTCCGAGAGGATCCAACGTCTCGGCCTTCCCGGAGGGAAATGGGAGCCGCCTCCCGCAGCTCAGGGATAGCCGGGGTAAGGATGAGAAGGGGTGCCAAGGGCCAAAGCGAGGGCAGAGGCCGCAAGGCACCTGGGAAGGAGCCAGGAAGGAGGGGCCGAATCAGCAGCTCCCCACCCCCGCCGGCGCCTGGGATCGCGGCCCGCGGAGAGAGGCTGACAGGCGGCAGATGGCACACGCTGGGGGAGGGGGGCGATTGGCCTCGGCTCCGGGGTGCCCCCGCCGCGGGCTGCCTCTCCTAGGGGGAGGGGGCGGAGAACAGCCCCCGGCTCGCCCTCCCAGGCTCTCTGGGGGGCTGGAGACTGCGGATCGGGCCCAGCCGGGAGCCGGGAGAGAGAGGGGGCGGACAAAAGGAGCACGGTGGGGAAGGGGTTGCTGGAGGATAGGAGGGGTCGCCGGGCCGGAGGGCTGGTTGGAGACCCGCAGCGCTGCCCCTTTTCCACCCTTGGGAACTGCGGAAGGCCCAGAGGCCAGAGGAGGGGGTAACAGGATGGGGGGCAGGCGATAGTCTATCCACAAGGGAACTAATCCACAAGGGCTCGGGGTCCTGGAGAAGGGCACAAAGTTTTTTGGACCCCGTCCCGAGTGTCGCCGTCGTACACGTTCGCGTCCCGACGCCCTCCCCCACCCCCCGAAAGACCTGGCTGCCGTCTCCCAGTTCTGTGGCAGTCAGGGTGCGGAGGGAGCTCGACCTCGTCCCTGCCTCGGCCCGGCCAGCTTTCTCAGAAGCTTGTTTCATTTTTAACTCCTTCCAGAAATATGCTGTTTTAAGGAAAATTCCAGAGCAGCAAAAATCCGGTAGCTCCTACTGAAAGGGTCTCAAGGGGCACTGGGTGAGGGCAGGGCTAGCTGCCTGCCGCGTGGGCTTTGCTTCTCACCAGCCTGGCGACCTGAGACCAGAAAAAGGACATTTTCAGGTGACGCTTTGTATCCCACCTGCCTACTTCCGGCAGGGGATCCAAGAGTCTGGGTCCCTCCCACTATGAGAAAGTCCCCCGGTGGCCTCTTCTTCCTCATCTGCAAAGGGGACAGCTGCTCCTCCCCTACCCAGAGGAGAGGCTGGGAAAAACCCTTTGTAAACTGTAGGGAGCCACCATCATAAATGCAAGAGAAATTACAAGTTAATGTAATTTTTGAAAGCAAATAAGACCTTGCTCACATAAATGGGCATCTTCCTTTCGAGTCACAACTTCACTGGAGAACAGGGCACCTCTCACCTAAGGTGTTGCCTTTTCCCATCCAATTCTGCTTGCTTCTAATGATGTATATCCCCAGACACACAGCAAGTGAGGTTCCTCTGAGTTTCGAAAAGAAGCAGGCGTCATCCAGAGCAGTCCGGTGAACGCAGAAGGGGCTGTAGGTGGCAGCTGACAAGGTAGGACAATGAAGTAAAGTGACATAGCATTCCTTCTGTGACCTCTAAACAGTATCCCCAGAAAGTCTTGAGAGTTGTTCAAGAGGTGCTTTTCAGGAAGTGACCAAATGACCGTCTTCTCCCCCGGCACGTGCACACACACACTTACTTTAAATGACACTTGAATATATACAATTTGGAATTTGTGATCTTTGTTTACCGTTTTAATAACTTGAGAGTCACACTCTCCACTGGAGAAATTTGCATCAGCCTATAAGAAACAGTCATTTCAGGGAGGGAAGATGAACTCCCAATTTCCCCCCAGGAAATAAGTTCATTCCTTTTTTATTTGTTTATTCAACCTTCATTTATTCATTGTGTGCCTAACTGTGTGCCCAAACTGAGGGAAAGACAATGAACAAGAAGGACCACAGTCCCTCCCTGCTGGGGCTTGTTCTCTGGTGGGGAGGCTGACTTTTAATAAATGGCCACATAAATAATTATTTAATTACTGTTTTGAACAATCCTGAGAAGGAAAAGTATAGTGTAAATGAGGCCAAAAAACAGAGGGTCACAGTGGTGGTCTGGCTGAGAGCCTGAAGGAGGAGGAAAGAATCGGGGAAGAGGACAAAGAACAGAGTTCCTGGCGAGGTGAACAGTGTGTGGAAAGGGCCTGAGGTGGAAAGGAGCTGGGTGATTACGAGGGGAAGTTGTCACAGTTCCGAGCAAAGGGCCCAAGGAGGTCACCAGGCTTAGAAGCCAATCTGATCCATCTTCCAGTCCAGCCTCCCTCATTGCCTCACTGGAGAACATCGAGAAGGGACTCTGTGAGTCCAATTTCTCATCTGCAAAATGGGAATGCAGAGAACATGCATCTCACGGGGTTGTCCTGAGGATTTCACGTTAGTTAAGTGCTGCCGGTCTGGCCTGGAGCAAGGCCACGAGGCCTGACAGCCATTATCAGACCTTCACTTCCTTCCTTCCTGTCTCTCCCTTTCACCACCCTTCAAGGTCAAAAGTATTTCTAGAGGGAGATGCCAATCACACAATTGCAAATTCCCTCCTTGCACTGACAAGTCCCTCCTTCCCTGGGCTGCTGCTTTCTATAAGTTTTCTAGCCCCTTTAGGTCTATTGAGAAGGCTCTGTGTTCGAGAGGACTTGATTTTTCCTTTTGCTCTTTTGCGTTTTTGTTTTATTGTAATGATCCATCTAGTAGTGGAATCCAGGTTTTCCTGGGCACTCCTGTCCTGGGGGTACTCAGGAAGCAATGGCTGTGCCCTGTGGTTGAACCTGTCAGGAGATAACTGGCCACCACCCACCATCCAGGTCTTCCCGCCTCCACAGAGGTCTTTGCAGCATTGAGGATTCCTTTCATATGACTTGGTCTTGAAACTTCTGAGACTTCAGAACAGGGTAAGTCAAGATAGAAGAGAGTCCCTTTCTCTGCTCTTAGTTCTCAGCCTGGTGTTTTGGGGAGGGAAATCCCTACAGATGCTCCTGCAATTCCCCAAGGGTCCCATGACCGCAACTCAAAGAGGCCAGCGGCAGGCCCAGACATCTGCGTCCCTGGAGCTGTGGGAGTACAGTGCCAAAAACAATAAGTCGGGTGTGGGAACCTCCTTGTCTTCTCCAGTTTCTGTTCAGCTGGGAAAGCCATTTCTATTTTATCATCATTATTATAATTATTTAATTCTTCAAGCATCAGCAGTCTTTGCAGGGACACCCACAAGGCAGCAAAGAAACCAACTTGGCAGGAGGGTCCCGGTGGACTCACACCCTCAGAAAGCTTGAAACTCCTGACCTGGCCCTGAGACCTCCACCCAGACCACCTCCGGGTGCCCCAGGGTGCGGCACACACAGACCTGGGGTCCCTCTTAAAATGCTTCTTTTACAATGTTTGTGATTCACTTTGAAAGAAAAAAACAAGCCAGTGTATAATGAATGTGATAGATGCCCAGTTTTCTAAGCTTGAACTAGGAATGGTCATATCAGGCAGGGGCACATTTCAGAACTGGTCACAAGGCCTGGCCACCAATGTTTTGCTAATTAGCAAACAGGGTATCCAAAAAAAGTGATAGACTTAGAAATGGGCACTCACTGGTGGAATTAAAGGCATTTAAGGTACAGTTGAGCAAAATGATCTAGAGACACTCCCCACCTTGCCTGCACAGGGAGCGTAAATCTGGTGAGGCTGGGGTAACCTGTCCCCTTAGGGCAAGCCCCTTCCCACCACCACCCCCAGGCTCTTTCCCTTCAGGGTCCTGTGTCCAGCCATCAGGTATGATTTCTGACTGCATGGTGCCCAGCAGAGGACACAGAATCCTGCCTGGCAGTGTGATGGGGCTTGTTTGGAGTGTATCTCTCACATGGGAAGTGGTCAGGTACCCTCAAAGGACAGAATGCCGGGCTTCGTTGACCTGACAAAACTGGTTGTAGGACCTGTTTTGTCCTTGGGGTGATCTTGCTTTCACAGCTTTCTCGGTGTGAGGCAGAATTTGGCCAGGGACTTGCCTTCACCATCACCTGGTAGAGAGGTTAGGCAGCAATAGCAAATGCTTACCCACCTCCAACCTCTTTTGTGACCACAATTATTTACCAAAAAGATCTAAGAGTGTGCAGGACCAAACTCACTAAGATAATTTTGCCAAAAAAAGTGATATTAGGTTGTTACCTGTGCACATATCCTTTCCCCTCCCATTCCCCCACCATCATGAACAGAACCTACAAGGCCTAAGAGAAACGCCATGAAGATTTCAGAAGAGCATGGCATGTGGGGTCCCTGTGCTGGCACATACAGTCAAGGACCCGGTGCCCACAGGCAGGTAGGCGGGAAGTGAGATCATCTGGGCTAAGCCTGCCCTGCAGATGCTCAGAACTTAGGACATCGGGAGAAAAACTGTCAATCTGTGCCGCATACAGAGGAGGTCCCCACTACACCTCTGTGCAATCAGCCATTTTCACATGGTTCATATGGTGGACAGCAGAGGCCAACTGGTAAAAACCTTTGCCTACCCAGCTAGGTCGAAAGCTATTTCAGGGCAAAGCCCCAGGTTTTGACAAGTATCCCTTTCACGCCACAGTGCCCACTTCATGTCCAGTGAATGGTGGTGACTGGAGAAGCAAGCTGACCCAAGAAGCCAGAGGCAGACTCTAGACAGACTGGGCTACTGCACAACACAGAGGCCGGTCTCAAGGAATAGGGCTCAGCCTCTCAAGCCAGACAGGCCTTGATGTGAATCCCAGGGCAAAGCAACCTCATTTATAAAATGAGGAGAATAATGCCAATGGCATAGGCGCTTGGGAGCCATGGGGTAATCTCGCCGTTGACTTGCCTCAGTCATGTGTGTAGGGCATGAAATGAGCAATGCTGTCACACGCCTGACACATAGCACTTGGGACACAGTAGATGCTTGATAAATGTTATGTTTTGATTGTGTTCCTTCAGTGAGTGGTATGGCTGTGACCCTGCTGAGGGGTGGGCTGACGGTGGGGAGAGCTCATTGGCAAGGCCCAGCGAAGGCAACAAAAGAGAGCTGGTCAGGCAGCTTCCCTGAGAGGGGCTCTCTTTTATCTGCCAGTTCCCTGGATTCATTACCAGGTCCTTCCATACTGTACGTGCTTAATAAACGTCAGCTATTGTTAATATTCATAGGCAAAGCACACACACAACAGCCACTCGATAAGTTTAGGTTCTCTGGGTGGCCTCAGACGAACCCTCTCTCTGCCTCAGTCTCCCCATTTGTGAAATCTCTCTGGTTCTCTGACTAAATGAAGAAGCAGATCTGGGTTTACTCCCATCCTCTGGCCCCACCAGCACCCGGCCAGCCATCAAAGCCAGAGGGAGCAGGGGAAATTCAGGTGAAAGGGCACCAACAAGAGGTGGTGGGTCTTAGGCTGGTAGCAGAGGGAGGCCGGGCTCGGACCCCAGTGGACCAAGCCTGGGGTAGTATTTCCCAGAGCCTGCTGCTGCCTTCTCTGAGTGCCCCCTGGCCCCATCCTGGTCATGCACATTGGGACATGCCAGGGCCTGGCTTCCCAGGGGCCAGAGGGAGCTCCCGCAGGGGACTTCAAAAGCCCAAATGCCTTTCAGAAAGGAACTAAAACTTTCTGCTTAACCAAAGCCTCCACAGGAGAAGAACAGCCTAGCCCTTTTCTTTTTAAGTCTATTTTCCAGCCGGCTGGCCTGGTCATTCTCTTTTTTTCCTATTATAAACGGTCCCAGCTGCAACACACAGGGAAAAAAAACCATCTCCCAGGCCTGGACAGGGGCCGGTTGCAGCCACAGCCGCCTGGCTGGCCTCCTGCGGCAGACAAAGGCGGCTCCAACCTCCGGCACCCACTGGGAGAGGCCCTGGAGCCCCTGTCCAGAGCCAAGGCCACAGCAGGAGCAAGGAGAGGATTCGGGAAGTTTCTGCCAGCACTCCAAACCTTCTGCCCCGGAGAGCAGAGCTGCCATCCAGCCAAGCCAAGGACTTCTGAAGAGCCTGTTTGTTAGGGCAGAAAATGAAAGATCAGGCTCCCCCTTATAATGGCCACAGGATTCAGGGCTTTAGACCTGGAAGGGCCCTATGAGATGATCTAGTCCAACCACCTGGCTGGAAAGATGGGGAAACTGATGTCTGGGGGGACTTACCCAAGGTCACATTGCCAACTAATGGCAGAGCCGACTCTTGAAGCCATGGCTCTCAATTCCAATATTAGGTAGCAAAGAAATGTTCCAGGGGTGCAGGGGTGGGGGGGTGTGTCAGAAGAGGGACCTTAATATCCTGAGGTTACCAGATGGGGTGGGGATGTCCTTTCTTTTAGTAATAAGTCAGACTGACCTGGGACAACCCAAAAACAGACAACCTGCTTTGGACTCTCCACTCCCCTGCCGCCCAGCAACTTATTTCATTTCTCTGTGCCTCTGTTTCCTCATCTGTGAAAAAAATGGAGTGATGCTGGTACCTACCTTGTAGGGCTGCTGTGAGAATTAAATGAGCCAATATGTAAAGCACTTAGGAGAGTACTCAGAAAAGTTATCTGATTACCGGTAAATGTAAAGATTTGTTTTCTTCACCCACTCAACAAAAATGTATTTGCAACCTCTGGGGTCTACTCTGTGACAGGCTCTGGACCAGATGCTGGGGATCCAGCTGGGCAAGGCAGACAGGTCTCTGGCCTACTGGAACTTCCAGTCAAGGGGAGTTAAGAAGACTGATCACTGTGGGCTGTCTAGCCCAGTGCCTGATGCAGCACATCCCAGTTCCTCAGTTCTCCCGGTGGGCATGTAGCAGATGTCACAAACCGTTGTCTCCAGAGCAAAACTGGCCAAGCAGATGAGGCCAGGAGACTGGAGAACCCAAGGGGGCTCCAAGGAGAACACCCTTGCAAAGAGGTGAGAAGCTACCACGCAGCTTTTTGTGCCCTAATGTTGACAATGAGTTTTAAGTATTCTAATTATGTTTTTAGGTGGGATTGAGCTCCAGGTGGATAGTTAGCGACCTCCCCAGCCTGGTGGGCCTGGTTCATCCTCAGAAGAGCCCGGGCCCCCTGCTGCCTGCCTGGGGTACCACGGAGGCAGAGGTGGTGCACAAGCAAGAGGGAGCCCTGGTCCCGTACCCTTAGCTCATGCTCCATCCCGGGGTGGGGCCCTGGAGCCCGCCGCAGGGCTCAACTCCCCCTCTCCTCGCCATGGCCCGTGCGTAACCTGCCTCCCGGGACGGGTTGGAGCACCAACCCACCTTCAAAAATCCAACAGACCTGCAAACAAACTGTCCTTTGCCCTCCAAACCCCAAGGATTTCCCAGAAACTCGGCCTCAGGTTGAAGGAGTGGGGGTGGGGGGGCGCAGAACCATGCTCCCCTCGGCCTGAGGCAGGAATAAGCTCCCCCTCTTCCGCACCTTTCTCCCCAGTGCCCCATCCCTAAGGCCCAGCCCCACATCCTGCAGAGAGCTCTTCCTACAGCGCCTAAGCTGATGCCCACGCGCTGTGATTATCTCCATTTTACAGGTGAGAACAGAGGCTCCCAGAGGCTGTGTCACTCACTGGTCCAAGGTCACACGGACCTTAAGGGATGGAGCCAGGATGGAAATTAAGGTGGATGTCCCTCCAAAGCTGGAAAATTTCCCCCGCCCAATCAGTTAATTTCAGTTTCTACACCTTGCCTGAAGCATAGTGTTGATGTATTGATTTTAGATTGATGGTTTAAAAAGACATAGATAGGCAGATATAGAGATAAAGATGGTATTTGGGAACCACAGACAATTGTATCAGGTGTCAAGTTTGTGGAGAGGGATATCCTTCCCCCAAATCTCCGTCAACTCCCAAATTCTTTTGTTTTAATTTTTAACTAGGGAAGATTTCAAACAAGCAGAAAATAATATAGCAGATCCCCATAGGCCCCCAATACTTGCTAAAAATTTACCACATTTGGGGGGGCTGTCTTTGACAGGGACAAGTGATGTTTTTTCAATCTTACTCAAATGTAGCTTCAAGTCAAATGTCTTAGGTACCCTCTACCCTCTCCAACTAGACCCAAGCCCCTCCTATTTAAAAATGCTGCTACATGGTCAAGGGGGCTCCCTGGGTAACCAGCAGGGCTGGACAAGCTTCCAATATATAGGTATTTCCACTTCAGGAGGGAAGCTCCAGGGGCTTTAACTGAAATATTGTATCTTGAACACTTCAATCACCATTTGACCCTGGGGGAAGGGCCCCGTGAACAGGCAGTGGAGGTGGCAAGGGTTGCTTTTTTTTGGGGGGGTGGGTACGCGGGCCTCTTACTGTTGTGGCCTCTCCCGTTGTGGAGCACAGACTCCGGACGCGCAGGCTCAGCGGCCATGGCTCACGGGCCTAGCCGCTCTGCAGCATGTGGGATCTTCCCAGACCGGGGCACGAGCCCGCGTCCCCTGCATTGGCAGGCGGACTCTCAACCACTGCGCCACCAGGGAAGCCCCAAGGGTTGCATTTTACAGGGATGCCATCTGAAGCTCAAGGCCAAAGTTCTGCCCTCTCTTGCCCCTCCCTGGCCCTGCCTCCCTGTTTACATGCTGCTTTCCTTGGAAGAGTGGGTGCAGAAAGGAAGGGGTGCCTTCAGAGGGAGGGGCTGCAAAGCCAAAGCTCTTGGTAAGAGGGAAGGAGCCAGGCTGTGCCCACCTCCCAGAGTGAGGGCTGCAAGGCCCTGGGTGGTCAGCTACCTTGCCTGCTCCACAGGGGCCACAGGGTGCTTGTTGGGCCCCTGCAGAGAGTGAGCAGAGACAGCCAGTAGGGCATCTGGAAGTTGAAAGGCAGGGATCTTAGGTCACCTTGGGGATGACAAGCATCAAATCAGGCAGGTTTGTATCTCCAGGCATGATGCAGGGCTCACCTGTCATGGAGGACCATCCACCAGGTCAGGTGGTAGACGCTGGCTCTTGTACTTAGGTGTCTTTCAACATCCAGAAACATGCACAGAAAAACACACACCTTTTGGGGACCTTCCTCATGCAAATGTATCTGTCAAGCTAATCCCAGGGTTTGGGGAAATCTAAAGCCAGAAATGCTGTGTCTCTTCTTGGGCAGGTCCTTGGCCTCACTTGGGCTTTTAGCAAAGTCACAGAATAGAAGCAGTGAGATAATAACAACAACAACAGTATATTTGGTTTTGTTTAATGTCTGTCTTTTCCACTAGATTAGAAGCTCCGTGAGGACAGGGAACTTTTGTATCTCATTAGCTGCCTGTCCCCAATGCCCAAGGCAAGCCTAGAACAGCCTAGCCGCTAAAATAATTACTTTTTGGAAAGAATGCAATTTTACCCTCCCAGAAGTAGGGAATGGATGTGTGGGGCGGGCAGACAGTTGTTCTCACTCCCTGACCAGCTCAATTTTTAGCCAGTTTCCCAACAATGAAGGATGTCCCATCTTATCTCTCTTCTGAAGCTCTGTTCAAACCCCTGAACTTCCCATCCCCCAGACAGAATTAGCTGCCCAGTATGCAGCTGGGGATAATGTTGCTATTACATGATCTTTCTCTATTTTTGAAAGACTGAATAAGAAGCACTATAATTGAAACTACAGGAGTGCAGAAAGAAAGTTACCCACAGACCCACCCAAGATTAAAGCAATGTTTTCCTTTGCCCGTGACATTAGCTTCTCATTGTCCATGCACAAATTTGATCTCACAGATTTACAGTAGTACCCCACATAAACATTAGGTCACATATTTTCCGTCAGCATTATGCAGTGCATACTCTCCTTGTTTTGCTGTTAACCAAGTTAACTTCTCTTTCTTATCTATCTCTTTCCCAGTCCCCACTTCCAAAGATGGCTGGTGCGTAGCCTTCCAGAGGATTCTCCATGTTCACAGGTCATATACAAGCAAAAAGTACTTAAACAGGAAGGGGCAGGGCCGGTATTAGTGTTCAAAGGTGCATCATGGGGCTTCCCTGGTGGCGCAGTGGCTGAGAGTCCGCCTGCCGATGCAGGGGACACGGGTTCGTGCCCCGGTCCGGGAAGATCCCACATGCCGCGGAGCGGCTGGGCCCGTGAGCCATGGCCGCTGAGCCTGCGCGTCCGGAGCCTGTGCTCCGCAACGGGAGAGGCCACAGCAGTGAGAGGCCCGCGTACCGCAAAAAAAAAAAAAAAAAAAAGGTGCATCACATTATAGACATTGGACATTTGTGCACCTCTGGCTCTCCTTACTTGACCATATATCATGGAAGCACTCCAGGGCACTTAGAATAAAGCCTTTTTCATGGTCACATACTATCATATGTGTAGACGTATCACAATTTGACCTTTCCTCTTGGAGGTAAATGTTTCCAGGTTTTTATCACTTCAAAAAACATTTCCGTAAGTATCCTTGTATATTTATCCTCAGGTCCCAGGATGGAATCTCAGGAGTGTGGTTGCTGGACAGAGGCTATGTTTTCTGTTTTGTTTTGTTTACATTTTAATATATATTGCCCAATTTCTTTTCCCTCAAAACTGTAACAACTCACATTTCCACCAGCTACATAGGCGCCTGCCTCCCCTCTCCAACCCTTTATCAACCAAAACAAAGTGACATCACCCATTAAAAAAATATATTTATTTATTTGTTTGTTTGGCTGCGCTGGGTCCTAGTCGCCGCTTGCAGGATCTTTAGTTGCAGCATGTGGCATCTAGTTCCCTGACCAGGGATCAAATCTGAGCCCCCTCCACTGGGAGCATGGAGTCTTAGCCACTGGACCACCAGGGAAGTCCCCACCCATTTTTAATTTTGCTCATCTGATGGGCATAAAAAAGGCATTTCATGTGGCTCTCATTTGCATTTTTCTAGACCAGGAGTCAAATTTCTCTTTCTAGACTGGATACAAACTTCTTTACATGTGTTTTTGGCTGTTTCGGTTTCCTCTTCTGTGACATGTCTGGCTGTATCCTTACCCTTTTCGAGGGGCCCTGTGATCATGCACTTATCTCAGTGCATCATAATTATTTATGTTTCAGAATGCTGTGAGCTCCACCGGGGAAGGCCTGTATCTTATTCTTGGCAACATCACCAGCACCTAGCACACAGTAGGGCTTCAGAAAACACTGAGTGAAGGAAGCAGTCCCTACCAGCCCTGGGAGACTGCATTATGCAGCCCTCAGGCCCAGTCACCTGGGCAGCCTGGTGTGTCCCCCTGACAGGAGGACCTGTGCAGCTTCTCACACTGGGCTATTTGTTTATTTCTCTCAGCTCACTGTCACGGGAACTCTTCACCTGGAATTTTTTTTTTTTTCCTGCATCGGGTCTCAGCTGTGGAGCGCGGGCTTCTCTCTAGATGCAGCGTGAGGGCTCAGTTGCGGTGCGCGGTCTTAGCTTCCCGCGGCATGTGGGATCTTAGTTCCCCGACCAGGGATTGAACCCCCCTGTCCCCTGCATGGGAAGGCGGATTCTTAACCACTGGACCACCAGGGAAGTCCCTCACCTGGACTTTTGAAGAGCTCCTTGGCAAAGCTAAGTGGAATCACATCCTAAACGCTCGGAAGAGCAGAGGGCCTTGGCTGCCTCCTTTCTCCTCCTTCCCCCAGGGGACGAAGGTCCATCCCCCCACACAACTCCTGGAGCATGTGGCCCAGGAGTGTCAAGTTCTTCTCCTGCAGGAAGCCATTCTCACACTCCTGCCCGCTGTGAGTGAGTGGGTCAGAGGAGGAGGGAAGGTATGGGGACCCCCCCCAGAGACGACCCCAAGTTGCCTTTCGCGGGGGGCAGGGGGCGGGGCCTGCTCACGTGGTTTGGCTGCATAAAAAGAGCTCACTTGAACCAGGTATGTGAGTGCCTTACCTAAAGTAAGGCTTACGTGGGCAGCAGGTTTTTTTTCCCAGCAGCCAGTCTGATTCCTTGGTTCGCCCCTGAGAAGCACGGTGGTGGAGGGGACAACTGCCCCTTCTGATCTCCAAAGGAACATCTGCTTAAATTACTCCGGACCCCCATGTCAAGTTTAGGAATGTTGGCACCCTACCCCACCATTGCCTAGGGCCATACTCATTCATGTAACGTATAAGGCACCTATTATGTTCCAATCACTAGGGAAACACTAATGATCAAACAGGTAAAAATCCCTGCACCTGTGGCGCTGACATTGTCACAACTGCTTAACTACTTTGTAGTGTGAAAGCAGCCCTAGACAATATGAAAATGAATGGGCGTGGCTGTGTTCCAGGAAAACTATTTATGGACACTGAAATTTGTATCCCGTATAATTTTCAAGCATCCTGAGATATTAGTCTTCTTTTGTCCCCCCTCACTACCACCACCATTTAAAAATGTACCAACCATTCTGAACTCGAGGGAGGGCCATGTAAAAACAAGTGGTGCCATCCCCTGTTCTAGATAATAAAAACTGAAATTCACACAACCCATATATGTGGCAGGAGTGTTCTAGTGCTTATGTAAATTAACTCATTTCATCCTCATGATAACCCTGGAAGATATGTCACTGCCACTGGCTCCACTTTACAGAGAAAGAAAGAGGCACACGGAAGCGGGTAAGTTGTACAACTGCGGGGTCAGGATTTGAATCCAGAATCCAAAGTGTATGCCCTTCTACACTATTCTATACCTCCGCCTGCAAACCCCCAACAAATATACAGTTGTCTTTGCACCTACTATGCATACAAAGAAAGGTGTAGCCACTAAATGTACAATAAAGGAATTTTAAACTCCAAACTTTATGAGACAGGTGTTAGCATCCCCACTTGGAGGGGGTGTGCTTGCCTTGAGGGCCCTCACTCTGTTCCTTTTTCTATCAGCTTCTTCTTCCCTTTGCCCACCTTCCCCTCCAGACACCCTCCAATGGCACTGCTCCTCAGCCTTCCCCACACACTGGCCACATTGCAACTTGAATTCCGCAGCCAGAGTGACGCTGGCATCATTTCCCATATATTTGAGGGGGTAAGATTCAGAGTTAAACAGCCACAGGAGAGAGACAGACTGAGGAGCTTGGGGTCCCAAGAAAGCCTTTTGGGGGGGATATGAAGGGCTGGGGGGGTAGGGTGGACCTCAAAAAGAACCTTCTCCTCAATGCAAGGAAACCTCAGTCTACGTCCCCTCCCAACAGAAAGAGCCTCTGCCACCAGGTCTTTAAGGAGGAGAGGGAAGCAGGTGAGTATTCCGTGACTCCCAGAGCGTAGGGGAGATGCTTCTGGCATTAAACAAAGCCTTTTTATATTTAAACTACCAGCCCAGGGTTTTCAGAAAAGTTTCCCCAAGTGTCACTGAGGGTGTGTGCACAAAAAATTATACACCAGTGTATAAACACAGTGGGATGCAGAAACACGTGTGCACGTGAAAACACCCCAGCTAGGTCTAGACACGGCCACGACCGCCACGAGCCACTTGCCCCTCGGCGCCACAGCGCCCGCGCAGCACACTTCGCGGGCTTTTGCGCGCCGGGGGCAGGGCCGGCCGGGGGAGTAGGTTCCACCAGGAATTCCAGAGCCACGGGTGGTGGGAGGAGGAGGAAGCCGCCGCAGTAGGGGTGGAGGCGGGGACAGGGCGGGCGCCCCTGAGCTGGGAGAGCAGGGCCCGGGGCTAGGGGGCCGGGGTGGGTAGAGGTCGCGGGGGAGGGGCGGGAGAGCGAGGCCCCGACCCCCCACTGAGGGGCCGCCCAGCTGGCGGGGTGGGGGAGGGAGGACCTGGCGGCGGGAGGCCGGGGCCAGATCCCAGGGTCGAGGGGCCAGCGCAGCGGGCGGGAGGTGGTCGGGGGCGGGAGGGGCTGAGCGGGGAGAGGGGAGAGGCCTGGGTGCGGCCTGGCCCGCGAGGGGCGGGGACGGCTGCCCAGGGTCGTTGGGACGAGGGGCCCGGAGACCCGATCTTGTGCCTTAGGGCAGGCGGCTGGAGATGCGGGGAGCGAGGACCAATGGTCAGTGCGCTGGTCGGGGTCCCCCCACGCCGCCGGGCCCTGGGCGGTGACTCCGCAGACCCTTGGGTTCCTTTCTCTTTTCCTGGGGTCGGAGAAACCAACCAGTCGAGAGCACGCTGGCCAGGTTCGCTGGGGCTACGAGGCTCGTCAGCCCCCGGCCTCATTAGCCAGGAGACTTGTGTACGGTTTTTTGTTTGTTTTAATGTGAGTCTGGGAATCTGGTCCCTTTAGTTTAGGGGAAAAGTGCGAAAGTCGAGCCCTAGTTAAAAAAGAGCTCGGAAAAGCCTGATTAGAGTTTGGTCTTGGAGAGAATCTTTGTCAACTCCTGGCACACCCTGACTATAAACGTAGCCCTTCTCTCTGTTGCTTGCCTATCAGTCCAGCCCCTGCCAGCATCTCCCACCCTAATCTTGGGAGTCAGATGCGCTTAGGTCCTGGGTTCCAAACTAGCTCTGCGCCTCCCAGCCTGTGTCTCTCTGAGGGAGTCATACTACCTGACCCTCAGTTCCCTCACCAGTCAAATGGGCCGATTATACCTACTCTCTAAAACAGCCTGAGGATTCCCTAGGGCAGTGCCTGCCCTCCACACACATGGAAGTTTTGATTTGTGTCAGTCCATGCCCCACCCCCAAATCAGTTTGGAGTGAATCTTTGGCATTTGCAATGAAAAGAGAGCCTTGGCCAACACATTGCTCAAGAAAACAGGTGGGGCTTCCCTGGTGGCGCAGTGCTTAAGAATCCGCCTGCCAATGCGGGGGACACGGGTTCGAGCCCTGGTCCGGGAAGATCCCACATGCAGCGGAGCAACTACGCCCGTGCATCACAGCTACTGAATCTGCGCTCTAGAGCCCACGAGCCACAACTACTGAGCCTGCGTGCCACAACTACTGAAGCCCGCGCGCCTAGAGAAGCCACCGCAGTGAGAAGCCCGCACACGGCTCGCAATTGTGCGAAGAGTAGCCCCGTCTTGCCGCAACTAGAGAAAGCCCGCGTGCAGCAACAAAGATCCAACGCAACCAAAAATAAATAAATAAAAATTTTAAAATAATAAATAAAAGAAAGTAGGTAATGCCGAGCTCCGGGAACCTCTCCCCAGACTCCACAGCTGGCCACAGGTGGAGCTGGGACCCTTGTCCCACAACCTCCAACCCTAGGCAGTTTTCCATTGTCTCAGTTTTGAAAGCAGATGGACTTGTTTTCCAAGGCCAGATTCAAGCTACTAAATCAAAAGCAGCTACCAATTGCTTTTTCACCTTAATTCACTGCACACCATTTATGTGCCAAGACCTTTCTATGAATGAATCCTTCCTGCATTGTCCACAAGTCCCATTGGTCAGATCTGTAAGAGGAGGCTCAGTGGTGATGTGATGTAACTTACCCAAGTCACCCAGCCCATCCACGGCACAGACAGGATTCAGTCCTTCACCTGGTGCCTTGTGTTCACCAGGGTGCCCCCACCCCAGACCTTAAATCAGAATCTCTTGGGACTTCCCGTCTGGTCCAGCGGTTAAGACCTCGCCTTCTAATGTGGGGGGTTGCAGGTTCGATCCCTGGTCAGGGAGCTAAGATCCCACATGCCTTGCAGCCAAAAAACCAAAACATAAAACAGAAGCAATATTGCAACAAATTCAATAAAGACTTTAAAAATGGTTCACATCAAAAAAAAATATCTTTAAAAAAAAAAAAAGAATCTCTAGAAGGAGTGGGGGCGGGGCGGGGCGGGGCGGGGCGGGCCGGGGCGGGGCGGGCCGGGCCGGGCCGGGCCGGGCCTGAGCTTCTTCCTAATCCGCAGGTGATTTTAGTGTGTAACCCAGATGAGAACCACAGCACTAAATGTCAGGAAATTCTCCAGTCCAAAGCTAGCAAGCAAGGATCCCTGGCATGTTTTCTTTGGCCCTACAGTTTTTTTTTTTTTTTGCGGTATGCGGGCCTCTCACTGTTGTGGCCTCTCCCGTTGCGGAGCACAGGCTCCGGACGCGCAGGCTCAGCGGCCATGGCTCACGGGCCCAGCTGCTCCGCGGCATGTGGGATCTTCCCGGACCGGGGCACGAACCCGTGTCCCCTGCATCGGCAGGCGGACTCTCAACCACTGCGCCACCAGGGAAGCCCCCTACAGTGTTTTATAAAATTTTGAATTCTTTGCTAGCAGGTAAAAATCAGGAAATTTCACACCAAAATCCAGATTTTTTTACTCCTTCAATAGTTGGAAAATCAGACCACATAGATGTATTTACACAAGGTAGCCACCTACAGTTGACTGGAGCAGAGAGACAGTGTGGAGCTGCCTTAGGGCTGGCACAAGCCACCAGTTCATCAGGGCCCCATCCACTCCACCACACCGGCTGTTCCCTATCTGACTTCACTCGTTGCACAAATGGGGAAACTGATGTCAGAGGGGCAGAGGATTGTCCAGATACCCACAGGTCAGGTTCAAGGGATAGAACTGGGACTGGGAAGAAACCAGTTCTCCCAGCTTTCAGTCCTGTGCTCATCTCTGACCCTACACAACTGTCTTGGAGTCATTTTAAGAGGAGGTCACTCTGTGTGTGGAAGACACCCCTTAACCCCTGGGAAGCAGGAGACATGCATCTGTACATCAGCCTGGGAAGGCCCTGCTCCCAGCCAACCCCTCAGCCTCTGCTGCCGGGTGCCCATTTCGTGACCCAGAAGCTTGCAGGACTGTGTAACTCAGAGGCTCCAGCAAATGAGTCCACATCTACATAGATAATTTAAATATTCTGATAATTACAGGTGGGTGCATATGAGCTGGATTCAGCTACCTGCTGGGAGCTGTCAGGGGTCCGAGTGGAAATCCGTAAGTGGAAGGTAATGTTCTAGGGTGCGAGCTGGGTCAGACCTGGAGGAAACAGAGGCCTAGGTGAAGACGGACAGTCTGATTCACATTCTCAGCCGCTTAGAATGAGGGAGTAGGCAGAGGTCTCCTCTCCCATCCTACAGAAGGGCAAACTGAGGCTGGAACTGACTTAGAAAGCAGCAGGTGAGAGCTGGGAGACACCTTGGGACCTGAACACATTCACGGGCGGCAGATGAGTTTCGTCTCACGCGCCATCTGTGATTGATTGGTACTGGTCCCCAGGGCATGGGGTCTCCACGTGGGCCCAGCAGGAAAGAGGGCCAAGGTCTATGGGTCTGTCTGCCCCTGGCTGGGTATGGGGAAGGGGGCAGGGAGATGATAGAAGTGTTTTAAGCTAACAGGATATGCCAAGACCTGCAGGGCCCGTAGAGAGTAGCATGCATTAGCTGTTGGGGACCAGGTTACACATGCCATGGGGCCAGTTAAGAAGCTTCCATTCATCAAACCCCTTTAAAGGATTTTAGAGGGAAATGACCAACTGAGGCCAGAGAGCTCTCTCACGCAGGCTTCCAGAAAGGCCAAGACCCGTGAAGAGGCTGTCCCAGCTCTTCAGGCCGAAGAGGACACTGCTAAGGCAAGGGCAGGGTGGGCAAGGAGACCCAGAGACGCCCCCTCACCACAGCACAGGCCAGATTAGAGATCTGTGGGTCGTCTGGGAGTGATGTCTTCCGTCTCTGCAGGTCAGCCTGGGAGCTGCTTAACCCTTTCTTGGTCCCCAGCTCTCTTTCAAGGAAAAATAAAGACACAGCACTCAGATGCCCAAGACCAATGTGGGAAAGGAGGCAGGAAGCACACGAGGAACACTCAGGCCCGTTTCAGTCTGTGGTCTGGGGAAACCTGTCCCCACCTTGCAGTCCTTAGTGGGTGGAAGGCTGGCTTTGGGCCCTCCAAGCAGGCTAGATTTGCTGAATTTTCTCATCTCTACCATAAACCGCTGAACTCAGAGCAGAGGTTACAGTTAGGCCCTGCAAAACGATGCAGGAAATGTGGTCTGGACCGCCCCTTACCAGGTGAAGAGATAGATCCAGTTCACCCCTTGAGTTTCTGGACACAAGTCTCTCCAGCGAGGGCCGCAGATCCCCTGAGAGGTCCCTTGAAGCCCTCCTCGTCCTGCGGGTCTCTGAGCTCACAGGCCTGTGATACCCGTGGCTGGTACAGGCATTTCGGGGTGCTGGTACAGGCCAATGCCCAGGACAGCAGACCACTCAGGGTCAAGAGGCTTTGTCCCCTCCCGGGACCCCAGACACAGTCTCATCTCCTTGTGGGGGTGCCTGGTACGGTGAACCAGGGCTGGGATGTGGGGCTGTAGGAAGAGCAGGGCTCTCCTCCCAGCCCTTCTGCTCCCCCGCTGTGTGTCCTTGGGCAAGTTGCTCTCCTCTGGGGTCGTCCCCTGCCCCGCCCACTGCACAGGGCTGCAGTGAGGACCAGGAGCCCGGAGACTGAGGCCTTAGGCTGCGTGCCACTTGAGTCTGGTTCCCAAATATCCACAGAGGCCTGTGTTCAGAGCTGGGATGCTCCAGCACACGAGATAAGGCCCAGCCCCAAAGACAGACTCAGTGTGTCAGGGGAGGTAAACCCCAAACAGATGGTTTTCCTAGTGTGGCAAGACTAACTTCCGGTGGTGTGGCCGACTGAGTTGCAGACGTGGGCGTTGTGCTCTCTGGGCTGCAGGGGGTAGTAGAGTTCACTCAGGGTCCGCTTCGTCTGGATTCGAATCTTTGCCCCACCACTTGCTGGCTGTGCAACCGTGGGCAGGTTACTTCACCTCTCAGAACCTCCATTTTCACATCTGTAAAATGAGAAGAACAATAATGGCCAACATTTTGTGAGCAGCAACTATGTTCCTGGAACTGGTCTAAATCATTCCTTAAAACCACCCTTGGGGGGCTTCCCTGGTGGCGCAGTGGTTGAGAGTCCACCTGCCGATGCAGGGGACACGGGTTCGGGCCCCGGTCTGGGAGGATCCCGCGTGCTGCAGAGCAGCTGGGCCCATGAGCCATGGCCGCTGGGCCTGCGCATCTGGAGCCTGTGCTCCGCAACGGGAGAGTCCACAGCGGTGAGAGGCCCACGTACCGCAACAAAACAAAACAAAACAAAACAAACAAACCACCCTTGGATGTAGGTACTATTCCAGCACCAGTGGACAGACAAGGAAACTAAAGCCCAGAGAGGCAAAGCAAGTCACGTGAGATCACACAGCCGGTAAGTGGCAGAGCCAGGCTGCTCCAACAAGGTCCCTGATCTCTACCTTCCAGGGTTAGTGAGGAATAAGAGTGACGACACACGGGTCAGGCTTGACGCCGTGCCTGGCACACCGTAAGCTCACCACAGTGTGTGTTCATTGCTGTGAATGCTGTGATGGTAGGTACATGAGTTTGCTAGGGCTGCCGTAACAAAGTACCATAGACTGCATGGTTTAAACAACAGAAATTTATTTTCTCACAGTTCCGGAGGCTAGAAATCTAAGATCAAGGTGTCGGCAGGGTTGGTTGCTTCTGAGATGTCTCCTTGGATTGTAGATGGCTGTCTTCTTCATGTATCTTCACCTCATCTTCCCTCTGCATGTGTCTGTGTCCAAATTTCCTTTTCTTTTATGACATCTTTTTAACTTAATTACCTCTCTAAGACCCCATCTCCAAGTACAGTCACTTTTTGAGGTCCTGGGGGTTAGGACTTCAACATATGAAATTTGAGGGGACCCAATTCAGCCCATCCCAGTAGGACATATGGTAGCCTATCACCATGGCAGCGGCAGAGAAGGAACAGGCTGGAGGAGAGATGGTGGCTGCCCAGATGGCCCCTGGCCCTGTCAGTCTGGCTGTCAGCTCCCCAGAGCCCTGGTCAGTGGTAGGAGGGCCAGGGCAGGCTTGGGCCCTGGACACAGTATCAGGGGTCCCTCCTTGAGGATGGAGCCTACAGGGAGGGTCCCCTCCCTCAGGCTTCACACACACAGCCCCTCACATGGAAGTTGGTGCCCCAGCACTGAGGACGGCACTCTACAGACCCTGCCCTGATGAGGGCATCATCTCCAGGGCCAGAAAGGACATCTGGGCCCCAATTACCACCTGGACAGCTCACCAATCCTCCCTCCTCCTGCCCAGATGCACCGCAGACCAACAACATGCTCACAGGCCAGGAAGCTTCTTCCAGCTCTCGCTTTTCCTCAGGAAGGCTTTCTTAAACTTCCTTGGGAATCATGCCTGCAATAAAAAATGACAACGAAAACAGATCCCTTAACCTCACTCCGGGATTCAGGACTTTTCAGCATTATTTGGCCTTGCACTTGGCTGGGTTAGGCCAGGCCTGGACAGTGGGCTGAGTGCAGCCCCAGGTGTCAGCCTTAATGCCTTTGGGAGGCAAATCCTGAAGCCACGACCACAGCCAGGTCTGGGTTCATTCTGGGTGAGGGGGCTTCCCACCGGCTGTCAGCTGCCCCCTCTTCTCCCAAAGATGTCCCCCTCCTCTCCAGCTCATTGTCACCACTCTAGTGCCGGCCACCACGTCTCTCACCTGAACAGCTAGTTCCCCTCCTAGGTGGTCTCCTGCTTTGTTCCCCGCCAATCCACGAGCCACAAAACAGCCAGAGCTGCCTTCTCGTACATAAATCTGATGATAATCAACTTAAATGCAGCTAGGAAAGTCCAGCTCCTTCCTGACCGGATGTTGACCCTGGCTTCCTTCTCCCCGCCAGGCCTTTGCCCTTGCGCTTCTCTGCCTAGAATGCTGGGTGCTAAGCATGCCCTCACTCGCTGTCAGCCCCCTCGGGCTCCCACGAGCCCTGCCTTCTCCAAGGGCTTTGAACTTCTCTGTTTTCTGAGGTCCCGCTGCATGGCCAACTCTGGGCCGGCATGCCCACACTCCTAGCATCCTCTGCAGCTAGGGCTGGGGTCCGTGTGGCTCAGGTGGTGGAGAATGCCTGCCTCTTGCATTCACCTTAGGACTGCAAAGAACTAGGGAATAATTTGTTCTGCCTGGATATCTCTGAGCTCTAGGACCTCCCGTCTCCCAGCTGCCCCTGTGACCTTGGGAATATTTCAGCCAGAGCCTGGTGGCTGAGCCTGGGGCAGGGGACAGGGGAGTGGACACTCTGCCAGGGTTCCACCTGCTCTGACTCAGTCTGCCCCAGCTGCCCCTGGACACCCTACAGCCTCGCTGGCCTCAGACATACCTTCCAAATGGGCTTGGGTCAAGGTCACCTGTATCAGTTTCCTACAGTTGCTATAACAAATCACCACAACCTTCGTGGTTTAAAACAACAAACATGTATTATCTTACAGACTTGGAGGTCAGAGTCTGAAATGGGGTCAAATCATTGGGGTAAAATCAAGGTGTTAACAGGGCTGTGCCTCTGAAAGCTCTAAGGAAGAACCTGTTTCCTTGTCTTTTACCTGCATTCCTTGGCTGTGGCCCCTTCTTCCATCTTCAGATCCAGCAACATAACATCTTCTACACCCACTTCTTCTGCCTCCCTCTTCCACTTTCAGGGACCCTTGTGATTGTATTGGGCCCACCCTGATAACCAAGGATAATCTCTTTATTTTAAGGTCAGCTGATAGAAATCTTAATTCCATCTGCAAACTTAATTCCCCCCTGCCATCTTATGTACCATCTTCACAGATTCCAGGTATTCGACATGAACAGTTTTTTTGTTTTTTGGGGGGGGGAGTTGGGGAGAGTGCATTATTCTGCCTACCACAGGGAAGGGCATCATGGCCCAATGAGAGAAAACGCAGAGGTGGCAGTTCAGCAAGCTGGCCCTGGAGGCAACCACCAGGGTTCAAGCTCACCGCTTACCAGCCAAGTGACCTTGGGCAAGTCACTTCACTTTTCTGAACCTGAGTCTCCTCATCCAAATGGGGGATGATGTGATATGTCTACACAGTGGGGTACTACCCATCAACGAAAAGGAATGGACTATCAATACACACAGCAAGGTGGATGAATAGCAAAATTATTACAAGTGAATGAAACCAGACCAAAAAAGTACATGCTGTATGATTTTGTATAACATTCAAGAAAACGCAGGGGCTTCCCTGGTGGTCCAGTAGCTAAGACTCCACGCTCCCAAAGCAGGGGGCCTGGGTTCGATCCCTGGTCAGGGAACTAGATCCCACATGCCGCAACTAAGAGTTCGCATGTCAGGACTTCCCTAGTAGTCCAGTGGTTAAGAATCTGCCTTCCAATACAGGGGTTGTGGGTTTGATCTCTGGTTGGGGAACTAAGATCCCACATGCCTCAGGGCAACTCAGCCCGCACACTCTAGAGCCCACCCACCACAACTAGAGAGCCTGAGCGCTGCAACTACTGAGCCCATGTGCTCTGGCGCCACAACTAGAGAGAAGCTCACGCACTGCAACGAAAGATCCCATGTGTGGCAACTAAGACCCGATGCAGCCAAATAAAAATTAATTAATTAATTAATTTTTAAAAAAAGAAAATGCAAACTAATGTAGTGACAGAAAGCAGATCAGTGGCTACTTGTGGACAGAGGGACCTGGGGAAGGGCAGGAGGGAGGAATTACAAGGGGGCACAAGGACACATTTGGGAGAGACGACTGTGTTCCCTGTCTTGTTTGTGTTGATGTATGTGTGTGTGTCAAAATATCAAATTATATACTTTAAAAGGTATAATTTATTGTATGTCAATTATACCTCAATAAAGCTGTTAAAGTGGGAGATGATTATAGTCTCTCCCCATAGTGTGGTCAGGTCGAGTAAATGAATTAACCACGAAAAACCATAGGACAACCCCTGGCACAGAGTAAGTACTCAAAAAGCCTTAGCCAGGGCTTTCCTGGTGACGCAGTGATTAAGAATCAGCCTGCCAATGCAGGGGACACAGGTTCGAGCCCTGGTCCAGGAAGATCCCACGTGCCGCGGAGCAACTAAGCCCGTGAGCCATAACTACTGAGCCTGCGTGCCACAACTACTGAAACATACGTGCCTAGAGCCCATGCTCTGCAACAAGAGAAGCCACTGCAATGAGAAGCCTGCGCACCGCAACGAAGAGTAGCCCCCGCTCACTGCAAGTAGAGAAAGCCCACACACAGCAACAAGGACCCAACACAGCCAAAAATAAATAAATGAAAAAAAAATGATATGCATACATAAAAAAAAAAAAAGCCTTAGCCAGCATCATCACTAATGTTGTTGTCATGGTTAAACAGCAGTGCTTTTCCACCCTGGCTGCCTGTTAGAATCACCTGGAAAGTATTTTTAAAGCACCAATACCTGGGCCTCCCCTGCAGAGAGTATGATTCAGTTGACCTGGGGTGGGACCTGTGGCTGAACATTTTTAAAGCTCCCCAGGTGATTATATAAGATTTGAATAAGTCAGGATTTTTCTTCACTATACCAATATTTATGTAGTCCCACAATGTGCAAATTATGCCAATATCTTCCAGATAGTTCTGCCATGCAGGTCAACTCCTGTGGAGAAAAAGCTCTGGCCTCATTCATTCATTCATTCAGCAAATGTAACCCACTACATTGTACAGCCCTGACCAGATGCTGGGGAGATAAATGTGGACCTAAGTTCCTGCCCTCCAGGATGCCTGGTCTAATGATAGAGATGGATGAGAAAACAGATTCACACAGTGAGGAAAGGGCGGGGAGGAATCAGAGGAGCCTTCACAGAGAAGATGACATTTTTTTTCAGGGTCCTGAAGAATGTGCAGGAGTTTGCCAAGGGGAAAAGAAGAGCATTATGTGTGTATTGGTTATCTATTGCTGTGTAATAAGTTATGCCAAAATGTAGCAGCTTAAAACAACCATTTTATTATGTTCATAGCCAGTAGGTTGGGGATTCAGACAGGGCAGAGCGTCTCTGCACCTCAGTGTCTGGGGCCTCAGCTGGAAAACTTGAGGCTGGAGCAACTCAGAGTGGGGGGTGGAAATTGTCTGAAGCCTCATTTATTCACATGTCTGGCACTGGACCAGGATGACTCACAGACTAGGGCTGCCAGCCAGAGTGCCTGCACGTGGCCTGTCTACGCAGTTTGGGCTTCCTCACATCATGGCCACCTCGGGGTAGTCAGACTCGAAGATCAGGGCTCTAATAATGAGTATTCTTTTGGAAAAGATAGAAGCTGCACCACCTTGTATAACCTGGCCTCAGGAGTCACAAACCATCACTCCCACTTCATTCTACTGGTTGAAACAATCTTAAGTTGACCCAGATTCAAGGGGAGGAGCCATGGACCCTGGGTCTTGATGGGAAGGCATGTTTTAAAACTGCTCCGGTGGGGCTTCCCTGGTAGCGCAGTCGTTAAGAATCTGCCTGCCAGTGCAGGGGACATGGGTTCGATCCATGGCCCAGGAGGATCCCACATGCCGCGGAGCAACTGAGCCTATGCGCCACAATTGCTGAGCCCCTGCGCCCAGAGCCCATGCTCTACAAGAGAAGCCATCGCAATGAGAAGCCAACGCACAGCAACAAAGGGTAGCCCCTGCTCGCCACAACTAGAGAGAGCCCGCGCACAGCAACGAAGACCCAATGCAGCCAAAAAAAAATTAATTAAAAAAAAAAAACTGCTCTGGTGTGTTCGGGGAGTAATAATAATGATGATGATGATAGACATATAGACATATTGAGGGGCTTCCCTGGTGGCGCAGTGGTTGAGAGTCCGCCTGCCGATGCAGGGGACACGGGTTCGTGTCCCGGTCTGGGAAGATCCCACATGCCGCGGAGTGGCTGGGTCCGTGAGCCATGGCTGCTGAGCCTTGCGCATCCGGAGCCTGTGCTCCGCAACGGGAGAGGCCACAACAGTGAGAGGCCCGCGTACCACAAAAAAAAAAAATAAAATAGACATATTGAGACATAGACATATTGAGCAGTCATGATGCTCCAAGGACCATTCCAAATTCTCTTCATTAACTCAGAGTCCTCCCACTCCAAGGCATATCATTACCCATGTTTTCCAGGTGGAGAAACTTGTGCAAAGTCAGAGAGTTGACAAGTAGGAGAGCTGTGATGTGAACGCAGGCAGACTGGCTATAGTGCTCAAGCACTAACCACTACGTACACTGCCTCCCATCAGCGGAACCAGTGTGGCTGGACCTGTGATGCCTGTAGGGAGAGGCTGGAGCTGAATCTGGAGAAGAAGAGGTGCCAGAGCTTGCAGGCCCTTGCCAGACTCATAGAAGAGTCTGGGGTTCATCCCGGGAATAGTGGGGAACCATGAAGGGTCTTAAGCAGGAAAATAACATGACGAGATCTATGTCACAGAATGGTCCCTCCAGAGACTGACAGAGGATGGATTGGAGGAGGTAAAGCCACAGATGGGAGATGAATCAGCAAGTTGGTACAAGGGGTCAGTTGAAGGCTGTGTGGGGAGAACAGGGAATGGTTGCAAGGAGAAGTCAAGAAGTGTCAGTCCTTGGGATGTTCCACAGCCATTCAATGCCATGATTTTGAAGACTATGAAGCAACTTGGAAAAATTCTTACAATAAGCAATTTTAAGTTTAGTTTAAAACAAAGAGAATTCAAAATCATATAAGAATATGACCTCAGATTGTTTTAAGGGTACCTGTCTACTGTGCTATTGACTCTCCGTTTGCCCCCCTCTACTTAAACTCTTCACCCTTCTCCTCCCTCTAAATCCTGGGTCTGACAACTACAGCCTGCATCACCACAGCTTCCCACCCGCTGATTTCCTGTGGTTCAGTCAATGGGGGGGCACCAGGGGAAATCAGAGGGTGGGAGAAGAGAAGGCCAGGGTGTTTATTTCTCTGGCTCCCTCCCTGTCTCTCTATGGTTCTGGCAGTGGCTCAGTTGAAGGCCACAGTCCCTGGCAGCCCTCCTCCCACTGCTCCAGCACTTGGTGGGTCCTGGCAACACCACTCCTTCCCCCACCTGATAATACAGCTGTACACAGAGAAAAGCCTTCATGGAAATGCCCCAAATTGTAAGATTATTTTGGTGGTAGGATTGGAGGTGTTTTCCCTTCTTTCTACTTTTCTATATTTTCTTAATTGTTTGCAGTAAACCTGTATTAACTTTTATAATTAAAAAAAAAATGTTAACCAATGGGATTTGAGGCTAGTCAGATGTCAAAAGGACAGATGTGGCAAGAAAGTATCTGCAGTGATTTTAAAATATGTCCATTAGCCCTTTGACATTCCTCCCTCCAAAAGGTGGAGGCTAACTCCGTCCCTTTGAAGGCAGGTTGTCCTTAGTGGCTTGCTTCCAATGAATCGAATATGGTAAAAGGGATGGTGTATGTCTAGGTCATAAAAGGCGTCACAGCTGTCTCCTTGCTCTGTCTTGGAACACTGGCTCTGGAGGAATCCAGTTGTCATGTCATGCAGACACTCAAGCAGACTTCTGGAAAGATCCACAAGTGAGGAACTGAGGCCTGCTGCCAACAGCCATGTGTGTGAGCACCTTGGAAGCAAACCCTCCAGCTCCAGTCAAACCTTCAGGTGACTGCAGTCCTGTCCAACATCTTGATTGCAACCCCAAAATATGTGTGAGATGGTAAATGTTTATTGTGTTAATGGTGCTAAATTTTAGGGTGATTTGTTACACAGCACTAGATAACTAATACAGCATTAGGACGGTTCCCTGGATTCCAGCTTGGATATTAGAAGAGATGAGACACAAGCTAGGGAGCTGTCACAGGGAAAGAGGGTACTCTCCATTTGGGAGAAGTTGAGCTTGGGGGTCCTGGATGGAGGTAGCCCAGGTGCACCAGGCAAAAAGTTTTGGGAGGAAGATCTAGATAGAGGAGAGAGATCTAGAATCATCAGCAGAGGAGGAAGTGAAAGAAGAAACTTCAGGAGTGGGAAGATGACCCAAGAAGAGTGTGAAGAGTGAAAATGGTAGAGAGCTAGGTTGGCGCCAAGGGGAAGACCACCATGGGAGGGGGGTCCCGAGTGGGGAGTCTGAGGAGGAGCCATCAGAGAGGTGGGAGGAGACCAGGGGAGAAAGCAGCGTTTGGAAGGCCAAGAAAGAGGGAGAGCTTTCCAAGGCCACAGGAAACCGGATTAGGACTGTGATGGAGCCCCTTGGCGTGGCTAGGTGCCCTCGGCAACCTTACCAGGAGGGAAAGGTTTTCTGGCTTCAGTCCTGAGTCCCTCCAGCTGAGGGTTTCCACATTCCTGCAAAGGTTGGGAACGGCGCAGCCCTATCCTGACCAAGCTTGTTCACTCAAGTCCTCCAAGCTTGAGACACCAGTCACCAAGAGCTGGTGGGAGGAGGACCCTCATGTCTGCGGTCCAGCTCCTAGGCCTTACTCTGCTGAGAGCAGGTGGCTTTTTTCTCGTTCCTTTTTTTTGCGGTACACGGACCTCTCAGTGTTGTGGCCTCTCCCATTGTGGAGCACAGGTCCTGGACACGCAGGCCCAGCGGCCATGGCTCACGGGCCCAGCCGCTCCGCGGCATGTGGGATCTTCCCAGACCGGGGCACGAACCCGTGTCCCCTGCATCGGCAGGCGGACTCTCAACCACTGCACCACCAGGGAAGCCCTTTCGTTCCTTTTGAATACTTAGTTTCCCCCTTCTTCCTCCACTCTCCTGTCAGGAGACCAAAGTGCATACACTTGACGGAAACACACTCACAAGTCTGTACTTTCAGACTGGGGAGGTTCCTCTTAAGATCCTGTGTCTTCTCACGTAATTTCAGTGGCAGCAGCTTCAAGGCGAGGAAAAGGCTCCTTAAACACCCTACACAGCGTCCATGTGGGACTCACTCCGCTTCCCCAGGTTCTCAAAGCCCAATTTAATCCAAGCTTATTAACACATAACATTTTAATTTGCCTTTTCAATATGCTCTGCACTGTATAAGCGTAACAAATTTAATAACATCAGAAGTAAGGATTTTGTATGTTAATTACAATGTTTCCATTTCTTTGAGAAGCTCTATCCATTTGGGGTAACCCCTGTGGAAAACAGACTGCTGGAAATCGAGGCAATTTCTGATCCTCTCCCTAACCGACCCCCATCCCAATTGCTGTATTGAAAGCAATCAAAAAGGAAAAATGGGTTTCCCAGGCATGGAAGATTAGCTGAAATCTAATGTTTTCCAGTGTCTTAGGTTGTGTTCCTCCAGACGCAGAGGCTGAGACAAGGGTTCTGGTGTAAGTTGTTTACTTGGGAGGCGGTCTCAGGAAGTACCCGAGGAAGAGGAGGTGTAGATGGGGAGGGGACAGCAGCTAGCAAAGGGTGTGCTTATCAAGCCTGTTACCACTGAGGGCAACTGAGGCTCAGTCTTGCTGGGGAGCCCTGGAAGCCAGTGTGGACCATGCACCACCTCAGAATTATCCTACCCGAGGGCCGAGGAGGATGGGGCATTTATCTACCAACTCTGTCAGTCATTGGGTAAAAGCTATTTCCAGGGGCTATTACTTTTCTGGCACTTCCAGTCTGCAGTGTGGGTGGCAAAATGGGCTCAAGTGCCCAGAGGAAGCCAGCAGGCAAAGGAACGCAGGGGCTGGCAGCTGGAGGTCAGGCTGAGAACACACTGAAGGGGTAAGGGTGAGGGAACATGGGCGGGGGGCAGGCGGCGATGATATAAGCAGGCTCCAGGGGCTCAGGAGGGACCCCAAGTCTCAGCACAAGTTGGTGGGAATGTGAGTTCCAGGACTGTGCGGGTTGTTGAGGGAACACAGCTCTGGCTTCCCCTGGCCCCCAGACCTATAGCAACCAGCAAACAATTTTGAGCATCTCTAAGGCACCAGGCACTGGCTAGACCTGGAGACTCAGCAATGGATGAAGCCTGGTTTTGTGCTGTAAATGCTCACAATGTTGCCCAGAGTAGCTTGTGAACCCCTGGTGGCAGGCAGCATCACTTCAGGTGGTCCCAGACACACTTTTCTTTTATTTTATTTATTTCTTTTATTATTTCTTTGGCTGTGTTGGGTCTTAGTTGCAGCACACAGGATCTTTGTTGCGGCATGTGGGCTCTTCGTTGCAGCACGTGGGCTTCTCTCTAGTTGTGGCGTGCCGGCTCCAGAGCGTGCGGGCTCAGTAGTTGCGGCACATGGGCTTAGTTGCCCCATGGCATGTGGGATCTTAGTTCCCCGACCAGGGATCGAACCTGCGCCCCCTGCGTTGGGAGCATGGAGTCTTAGCCACTGGACCACCAGGGAAGTCCCCACTTTTATTTTCTTCTTTTGTTAGTTATAGATTCATTTCATAGGTATTCAAAGCAAAGTTTACCATCCAACTCTTGCTTTCATGGATATTATTGCTTAGGACGTAGTCGAGTTTAAAAAGTAAGCCAACCCAAATGTCCATCAGCAGATAAATGGGTAAGCAAATGTCGTATATACATACAATGGAGTAGTAGTTAGTCATAAAAAAGTTAAATTATGACACGTGCTACAATACGGACGAACCCTGAAAACATACTAAGTGAAACAAGCCAGACACAGAACAAATATTATATGATGCCACTTATATGAGGCACCTAGAATAGGGAAGTTCACAGAGACAGAAAGCAGAATAGAAGCTACCAGGGGCAGGGGGAGAGGAGCACTGGGAATTACTGCTTAACGGGCACAGAATTTCAGTTCGGGATGATGGAACCGTTCTGGAGGTGGATGGTGGGGATGTTTGCACAACTGAATGCCACTGAATTGCACACTTAAAGTGGCTTAAAATAGTAAATTTTGTTACATATATTTTACTGCAGTTTATAAAAACTGAGCTGATTAAAACATTGATTTAAATTAAAATATCATGGAAGTAATAGCACACCCTGAATCCACTGGTGACAGAGGGAGATTGAGAAACTGACAGGTGTGTTTAGGGGAAAAGAGACAGGCTGCTGGGCCTGGAAGCGGAGCCAGGAAGTTTGCCAAGGGGAGGAAGGGAGGAAAGACATTGCAGGTGGGAGGGGTGTGGCAGGCAGGGAGGCGAACCAGGTGAGACTTGAGGACGCAAAGCTAAGCTAGCCCCTGCACCTCCTGGTCATGAGCTGTTTTAGTCTGGGTCCCGCTCCCACTCCCCCAAGGAGATTCCAAGATGAGGATTCCAGGGCAGGGAGATTTAGGAGGCAATGCCAAGAAGCACTTAAACGAGTGGGGAAGTGAGGCAGGGAGGAGACAGCAGCCTCTAAAGGATGCGTTATTGTGGCAGTGACCACTGGGGGCACCCGCTGGGGCCCCTGGGAGGCAGCTGGAATGCTGGTCCTTCTACCTGAGAGTCCAGGAGGCTGGCCGCGCACTACTGCCGGGAGTGCGACCATCGTATTCCTACCTGCTGGCCTGGCACCCTGAGGCACTCAGTAAACATCCATCAAATAAATGAATGAAGCACCCACATACAAGGCACGCACTGTGTGCCCAGCACTGAAACAAGCGCTTTCTGAGAATTCTCTCATTCAATCTCACAATCATCCTAGGAGACAGGGCTTCTTACTTATTTTTTTCCAACAGGATTGCTATTATTATCCCAATTTTACAGATGAAGCAACTGAGGCTTGGGCTAAGTAGCTTGCTGCAGCAGACACTTGGGTATCCCACCCATATCTCGCCGTATAACTTCAGTGCCTGAAGGTTCGACTTCCAACGGCCAGCACCTCCATCTCTTTGCCTGAGGTCACCTACACTGACTCTGCCCAGGCACAAGGTGGACCTGAGTGCTGCAGAGTTAGTGTCCCTAGGAGCCGCCCTCAACCAATGGTGATGAGAGTCAGCGTATAAATACCCCAGCTCCACCCATCTCGGGCACAAGCTGTACACTGATTCCCAGGGTGCCTCAGAGGGGATGAGCGCGAGTTGCTCAAAAGCCCACTCTTTATTGGCTTCTTCTCCTTCCCTGCCTCATCTCCCCCCTCCCCTCCTGTGCTCGCTAAGTAAACATTTGCACTCCAGCCCTTGTCTCTGAGTCTGCTTCTGACTGAGCAGCTCTTCAGTGTCAGATTCAAACACAGGAGTGCCCTGCTCAGCATACACACTTCCCACCTCGATGCTGCCCTGAGTCCATTAATGACCCTCAGGTTTCTCCAGCCAGAAGCTTGCAGGGCTGGCTGACATCTCCAACCAGCCTCGTGAATGCAGAAGCCAGAGTTTTAAGCAAATGTAAAGGGGCTCTTTGTTACTCTATCCCTATTTTCCCAGAGCCTTTGGAAAAACGAAGGCTTGGCCTATCCCTCACCTTTTCCAACCTTCAACCTCTCCAGCTATTTCTCTGCCTCTCACCAGATCTAATCTGAAATTTCCCCTTTGGAATTCGCAACCCATAACTGAAGAGAGATGGGACCATCCTGGTGATGGTCTGGAGTCTGGGAAGAGCTGTTGCCCCAAGTGCATCCCTCAGAGAGGATTATTTTTTTTATAAATTTATTCATTTTATTTATTTATTTTTGGCTGCGTTGGGTCTTCGTTGCTGTGCACGGGCTTTCTCTAGTTGCAGTGAGCGGGGGCTACTCTTCATTGCGGTACGCGTGCTTCTCATTGCAGTGGCTTCTCTTGTTGCAGAGCCCGGGCTCTAGGCACATGGGCTTCAGTAGTTGTGGCTCATGGGCTCTAGAGCACAGGCTCAGTAGTTGTGGTCCATGGGCTTAATTCCTCTGCAGCATGTGAGATCTTCCCGGACCAGGGATCGAACCCGTGTCCCCTGCACTGGCAGGTAGATTCTTAACCACTGCGACACCAGGCAAGTCTCCCTCAGAGAAGATTATTAGTGGTGAGAATAAAGATCGTAGCACCAAGCTTCCATCTCACTGGGTGCTGGCCCAGCTAAGTGTCCCCTTTCCACTCTGGGGGGCCGTGGGGAGATCAGCCTATATGCTGCCTTCACTGGGCCTTGCCCCGGGGGTGCGGCCCATCGTGCGCCCACTGACCAGCTGCCAGACCTTGGCCTGACCTTCTCCAGCCAGAGGTGAACTCTTGCTCCTTCTTGTTCCTCACATTCTGGAACCTTTTTTTCAGTAATTGCCTTGGCCCCTCTTCTAACCCTACAATGGCCACAAATAGTAAATTTAAATGCATGGTGGGGCTTCCCTGGTGGCGCAGTGGTTGAGAGTCCGCCTGCCGATGCAGGGGACACGGGTTTGTGCCCCGGTCCGGGAAGATCCCACATGCCGCGGAGCGGCTGGGCCCGTGAGCCATGGCCGCTGAGCCTGCGCGTCCGGAGCCTGTGCTCCGCTATGGGAGAGACCACAACAGTGAGAGGCCCGCGTACCGCAAAAAAAAAAAAAAAAAAAAAAGAGAGAGAGAAAATGCACGGTGAACCCCAGTTGCAAACAATTGCACAGGTGGCACTTTTGTTACCTTAAAGACTGAAGTGGAAACCCAAGCCTTGCTCCGAGCACCTAGAGAAACTCAAGGTTCCCAGGGAGCCCCCCAACCCATCCTCCACCCTAACAGGTCTCCCCCAAACCTCTTGCCCCCCAAACTGTTCTCCCTGTAGCCTCCAGAACAATGCTCTCCAAATGCAGAGCTGATCACATCAGTCCCCCACTAAACCTTTCCAGTGGCTCCTCTGATGCTTAGAATAAAAGTCAACTTGCACCCACAGACAGCCTGGCCCAGCATGACGGGGCTCTGCTGACCTCGGCTTGCAGCTGCCCTCTGACCCTCCGGCCACCCGCCTCCTCCTGGAACTCCTCCGCCACTTCCTGCCTTGGGGACTTTGCCCTTGCGTGGGACCCCAGTGTACCCACGCCGTTTCATATTCCCGCACCTCATCACTTGCAGTCAAATCATTCTGATTCACTGTCACCACAGCCCTTATCACTTTCGGAAGACGTTTCATTTGTCTGTTATTCACCTGCTCACTGGCTGTCGGCTCCTTGAGATCAGGGACCCTGTCCCCTTGTTCAGCACTGTACCCCTGGCTCCTGGCACCTGCCTGGCCCAGGAGGTGCTCAGTAAACCTGTACTGAGTGAATGACCCCGTGACTGGACTCCATGTGGTGAGACCACCAAGCAGAGGTGGGAGAAGCACAGGAAAGAGCTGCGGTGGGGGGCGGAGGCTCCCTTCTTCCGCTTGGAAATCCAAATAACCACATGTGTGTTTAGGAGGCGCCGTAAGGTATTCCCGGAGGGTCCTTCTGCCATCTGTAGCTACCTGCATATTTCCTTTTCCACCCAGGCCTCTCAGGGCCCAGGGGAGGCCCCACCCTCCAAGAGTGCGGGGGAAGCGGGGGCCTGGCAACTGGGTCCAGGAGCACCAGATCCTCGGGGTTTTCTCCAGGCTTCTCTCGGTCCCCAGAGCCTTTGGTGGCCTCTGCTCAGCAACCTGGGCCCTGGCCTGGGAGGGAACAGGTCCCTGAGCGAAAGGACTGGAAAGAGAGGCTCCTGGGTCAGGGGCTCTCCTGGGAAAGGGCTCTGAGGGGCATGTGGTTTGCTTGGGAGTTGTCAGGCTCCAATCACCCACAGCCCCCTCCCCAGGCCCGCACCCATGGGAGACAGAGCCCAGAGAAGCAGCCGGCCAAGTCCTCCGAGGAAGCCTCCTGCCACTGGAAAGTTGCTTGGAAAAGTTTGCCAGGGCTCTCGCTCTCCCCTAGGTGTGCTCTGGGCCCCCTGCTGCTCCGGGGAACACGGGGACATGGGTCCCAGGAGGCCTAATGCCTGGCTGGCCTCACTCTTTCCCAGGTGGGTCCCCAGAGCCAGGAGCTCATGGAGAGTCAGACTCTGGGCCCAAGAGACCTCAGATCTCACCGGTTCCAGGCCCTGCTTTCCAGCGTGACCACATCTAACCTGCCCAGAACGGTGTTTTATCATCTATAGTCAAGAAGTGCTTTCTTAAGTCTGACTGCTGTCTCTCCTGCTTTCACGTAAAAGCATATTCTGAGAACGTGGCATCTAAAGGAAGGATCATAAAGACCAGACATTTGAAGACCCAGCATTTGGAGGAAAGGAAGTATCAGGAGACTAGGAAGGAGCTGTCTTCTTCCTTTCTCATCTTTCTACTTGAGCAAGACTGGGCAGGAAATGTGAGGCCCAAGAGCTTGGGCTCCAAAGTTAAATAGATATGGGTACCAGTCCCACTCTGCTCCTTGCCCTGTGACTTCCGGAAGGGGCAAGAGCTCTCTGAACCTAGTGGCCCACATCTCTAATGCAGGTGGAGTCTAGGTACCCACCTCAAGGCTAGGATTACCGGAGACGAGGCATGAACATTGAGCCTAGTGCCAGCTGCCATTGCCGTCACCATTAGCACATCCTGCAGAGTGTGCTGGGGACAAGCCTCCCTCGGTCTCCTCCTCTAGACTTGCAGACCCTGAATGTGCATATTCTGCCCTGTTAGATTGGAAGGTGTGGAGCCTGGGGCGAGAATGAGCGTCAGCCCTCTCTCCTCCTCCCCCACGTGGTGGGTGCTTATTCATTCAACAAACACCACTGCAGGCAGCCTGTGTCCAAGGTGCCAAGGCTGGGAGCCATGCCCACTGGCAAGTGGCTCACAGCCAAGGGGGCCACCAGCAAGTCACCAGGTCATGGTGTGAGTAACGCTAAGGAGGGAGTACTGGCGAGGGGTGGGGGCTGCCTGCAGGAGCCTAGTGAGGTGGGGTCAGGGAGGAGGGGGTGTGGAGCTGAGTCTGGGGATCAAAGAGAACCTCACTAGGTCAGGGAGGGGCCCTAGGCTCCAGGACCCTAGTGGCTTCTGTCCCAAAGCCCACTTTTTTAAGTCATTTATTTATTTAATGATGTATTATCTTACTTAATTTTTAAAACTGGTATGGCTTATGGTCACATGACCCTATCTTTGTTGTACAGCTCAGTGAATTTTACACACGTTTACACCCATGTAACAACCTCCCAGGTGTAGACATAGGACACCTCCAGCACCCAGCAGGCCCCTCATGCTACTCCTGGTCTGTGACTCCAGCCTAAGTTCCTGGTACTGATTTCTGTCACCACCTGTGATGAAAGCCGCCTTCTATAACATGTATTTTGGGGGTTATTTTTGTTTTCCCTTTTTTTTTTTGGCCGCGCTGTGCGGCTTGCACGATCTCAGTTTCCCGACCAGGGATTGAACCCTGGCCACAGCAGTGAAAGCACCGAATCCTAACCATTAGGCCACCAAGGAACTACCTATAATATGTATTTTGTAACACACCTTTTACTCCCCTAAAATTAAATCCACAGGTAAGCGCTAACCTAAATTTAGGTGAAAAATAAAGTATAGCATAAGCATATGTATTTATAGTAAAACAGCCAAGTAGAGTGGTGCAGGATGCAAACGTTCCTGTAGGAATATCCCAGATATAAACCTTCCCAAGGGGACACTTAGATCCTGGAGAACTACGCCCTAGATTGTCAGAGCTCCAGGGACTTGAAACACTCAACCAACTACCCCTGGGGTCAGAAGGAGCTCCAAGCAGGACATATCCAAAGTCACAGAGTTGGTTACTGGCAGAGCCAGCGCGGAACAAGGGTCTGAGGGATGGTGTCACGCAGGGTTCAACAGCATGAGCTGCAGAGTCAGACATGAGATTTCAGTCCTCAGACAGTTTAGTTGTCTCCCTGATGACAGAGGAGCTTACACAGGTTAGATGAGATAATACTCACAGAGTGCTGAAGATTAGTACAGATACTCACATTCGCTCATCTGACAGATATTCACTGTGTACTTACTATGTTCCAGGCACTGGGCTGGGTATGGGAGGGGACAAGGAGGGAAAAGCTTCAGGAAGCTTACACTCTGGTGGAGGAGACACCATACACACACAAGAAAGCTGTGGATGGTGAAATATTATAAGCAGATATTAACGTAAGAAGTAATTTAGGGTTTCATAGATGGAGGGGCTCAAGGAAGTCCTCTCTGAGGGGGAGGCACTTGCGCTGAGACAGGATGGGACGTTACCAAGGGGGAAATGGGAGTAAACGGCATTCTAGGTGGAGTAGCAGCAAGTGCAAAGGCCCTGAGACAGGAACTGGCTTGAGTCCTAGGAAAGGAAAGATGGTATAGAAAGCAAAAATGTTAGGATATGAAGTTGGCCAGGAACATCGAGTCAGATCGTGTAGGGCCTTGCAGAATTATATTCTGGTGGCAAGGGAAGCCTGTAGAAGGTTTTAACCAGAGATATAGCATAATCTGATCTACATTTTTTTGTTGTTGTTGCGGCACGCGGGCCTCTCATTGTTGTGGCCTCTCCCATTGCAGAGCATAGGCTCCGGACACGCAGGCTCAGCGGCCATGGCTCGTGGGCCCAGCCGCTCCACGGCATGTGGGATCCTCCCGGACCAGGGCACGAACCCGTGTCCCCTGCATCGGCAGGCGGATTCTCAACCACTGCGCCACCAGGGAAGCCCTACATTTTTTTTTAAACATCTTTATTGGAGTATAATTGCTTTACAATGGTGTGTGAGTTTCAGCTTTATAACAAAGTGAATCAGCTACTGATCATTTTTTAATGTAAATCTTACCCCCTGCTGCTGTGTGGAGAAAAGATTGAGGGGGCAAGAGTGAAAGGAAGGAAACCAGTGAGGAGGCCACTGTGGGTGTGCAGGACAAAGGCACTGGAGGCTTGAGTCTGGGAGGTGGCGGGTGGACAGAAGCGGACTGATGGAGGCTGCACATAACTCGATCAACAGCAGGGTGATCAATATTTCCATGCAGTGCTCTTCCTGTTGTACATTCAACAAACATTATCCTAGTGCATTTCAATACTGCCTTGCTTATTCCATGCAATCATTATTTATTCGGGACCTACTGTGTGCAAGGCTCAGCATTACACTGAGCCGAAAGGAAGTAGCAGAGGCCCCTTCCACCCAGCCTGCTAGCAGAAACCAAAGCAGCGGAGCCCCAGGTCCAGGGCGCCTATGATTCCTAGCCTCTCCTCTGCCTGCAGCTTTCTCATTTTGCAACTGAGCTTCCGCCTCTGTTGCACCATAGGGCTCCCCCAAACCACCACCACCACCACCTCCTCCAGAAGTCCCTCCAGTCAGCAGTTCACGGTCCATCTGCCTCCAGCGCAGCAGGGATGCCGCAGGACACACTGCTTCCTCCACGGCCACCAGGCCTCCATCTACCCTCTTGGCCTGGGAGGGGCTGCGGGCCTCCTTCCTCTTGGGCAGACCAGAGACAACATCTTGGCCTGTGCATTTTTTGTGTGTTTTTTTTGGTTTTTTTGCTCACACCACGCGGCATGTGGGATCTTAGTTCCCTGACCAGGGAATTAAACCCGTGCCCCCTGCAGTGGAAACATGGAGTCTTGACCACTGGACCGCTAAGCACTCTTAATAAAACAAGTACAGTAGCTCTTGTGGAATTTCTGGTAGAATAGAGCAGACTCGTCAGAGAGGCAGCAGGCACACCCAGTCCCAGCTCCTTCCAGCTCACGGCCCCTGCATCTGCAATGGTAGCACCCCGTCAACTGCTGCATCTGTAATAACAGTAGCACCCCACCGACTGCACACGCAGTCTATGCCACCCACTTAACTTTCACAGCTCTAAGATGTTGGGCCCCACTGCCTCCATTTTACAGATGGGGAAGTAAAGGCCAGGAGTCACACAATCACCTGTCAGAAGAGACCTGGGCTTGCACTGCCCCCATGTGGACGTCCAGTTCTCCTCTGGCCTCGACCACCAACAGTCCCTCCCTGGATGTTGTTCCAGACTCTGGTTCCATGAGAGGATCCTGACTCTTTGCATCCCACCTCCCTTTCCACACGCCTCCCCACCACAGTGTGCTGGGCAGAACCTGTGCCAATCACTCATCCCCCACCACACACATCTGTGGAGCAACGCCCCGCAGTCCAGCCGCAAACGCAGCTTCACAATCCACCTAGAATTCCACCACTTACCCCAACTCTGTCCCCTGGCTCAGCTGCCATTCCCTCTCACCTGGGTTATGGCCATGGCCTCCCAAGTGTCTCCCAGTTTCTGCCCTTGACCTGTACTGTCTAGAACAGTGCTGTCCAACAGAAATAGAATATAAGCCATGTATGGAGTTTTACCTTTTCTTGTAGCCACATTTTAAAAACTAAAAAGAAATGGATTAAATTGTAATAATATATATATTAAACACATATATCCAAAGTATTATCATTTCAATTTGTAATCAGTGTTTTAAAATAGTTAATGAGACAGTTTCTCTCTTTCATAGTAAGTCTTCACCGTCCGGTGTGTACGTACACATGCACCGCATCTCGAATCAGACTGGCCACATTTTAAGCACTCGACCGCCACGTGGCCAGTGGCTTCACTGGTGGACAGCAGCTCTATTCTCAACACAGCAGTCAGGGTAGTCCTTTAAAAAGTAGGCCAGTGCGCACCACTCCTCTGCTGGCAGGCCCACGGCAGCACCCACGTCGCAGAGTCAATTCCAAGTCCTTGGAAGGGTGAGCAGGCCTGCACAGCGCCCCGTCCTCCACGACCTCCCCCAGGGCCCTTGCACTCACTTTTTCTTCTGCTTGGAACACTTCCACCCAGACAGCTTCATGGCTTGCTTCCCGGCCTCCTTCAAATCTTTGCTCACCTGCCACGTTCTCAAGGAGGCCTGCCCCCACCCTCTCCTTCCTGTCTCATCTCGCATCCCAAATTAGTTTTTCTCCAAAGCACTTACTGCCTTCTAATATACTGCACGGTGTTCTTATTTATCGCGTTCATTATCTCTGTCTCCCTTGTAAATGTCAGCCCGAGGAAAGAAGGACTTTTTGTCTGTTTCGCTCACAGCTCTATGTGCACAGAGCGTGGCAGCCCGACTGGAATAAAGAAAGCCGGGCCCTGCAGGACACAGGAATTAAACATTGTTTCTAAACACTGATCACCTTCTGAAGAGCACAATTGCACTGTGTGCTATTTTTAGAATGTGTTAAAAGCATTAGCTAGTTCAGTGCAAAACTTTTAAATACACCACAATTTAAAAAAGCCTACTTGGGCATTTCTCTACTTGCTTTCATCTATCTGGAGACTCAAAAACAACAGTGTCTGCATCTCTTGAGACTCGCGGAGGACTCAGGTGCAGAGTCTGAGCCTGAGCAGACTCCTGGGTCCACAGACACTTGGTAGGTACTCAACTAATAGTGTTTGGTTGGATGGATGGATGGATGGATGGATACAGATCAGCTACATACCAGACAGCTGGAGTGGGTGGAAAGCCATTATTTGCATAGCCCTGCAACCGGGCGGAACTGGTCAGCCTCTTGCTTCCTCTTGCTGCGGCAGGCCCTCCAGCTCTGCTGGGCACAGTGGCCACCTTTCCTGGAGGACTCCAGATGCAACCAGAGGGGCCACAGGGGTGGGTTGCTGCCTGGGCCACCCTCTGGAAGTTTATTTCCTCAGGCCATTTTCTCGTCGTCTGGGAGGTTTTAAAATAGCCCGTGATTTAAAAACAGAAAATCTCCCAGTCTGCTCAATTAATGCTCACAGCTCATTGTTTGTAATTGCACATAAAATTTTATAACAGGAAATTACAAGAATCCTCTTTGAAGACTTCCCCCAAGGAACGGACTTGGGAAGAAAAATCCCATAGGGATAGGTCCTATTAGCAGAGCTCTGCAACCTTCCCAAGAGATGAGCTTATGGGGACAGAGGGGTGGTGTAGAAAGAACAGGAGCCTTGGGGTAGGATCCTGGCTCTCTGGATGAAGCAGCAGCCCGCACGGCTGAGCACTGCTCACGGTCATCCTCAACTCAGCCCTCTGGTGTACAAAAGAGGGTACCCATATTTTAGATCAGCAAACTGAGGCTCAGAGGGATTCTGACCTGGGCCTGCCACAGCGAGGCCGTGCGGCCTTTGCCTCCCACCCACAACAACACAACTGCAGAGGACGAAGTGTCTCCTAATGGGCCTGCATAGAGTCACAGAGACCAACTGGCAGGAATAAAGAAAGACCACCCCTGCAGGACACAGGAATTAAACATTGCTGCTAAACGCCGATCACCTTCTGAAGAGCACAATTGCACTGTGTGCTATTTTTTTTTTTTTTTTTTTTTTTTTTTTTTTTTTTTTTTTTTTTTTTTTTTTGCGGTATGTGGGCCTCTCACTGCTGTGGCCCCTCCCGTTGCGGAGCACAGGCTCCGGACACGCAGGCTCAATGGCCATGGCTCATGGGCCAAGCCGCTCCGCGGCATGTGGGATCCCCCCAGACCGGGGCACGAACCCGTGTCCCCTGCATCGGCAGGCGGACTCTCAACCACTGCGCCACCAGGGAAGCCCTGTGTGCTATTTTTAGAATGTGTTAAAAGCATTAGTTTGTTCAGTGCAAAACTTTTAAATACACCACAATTTTAAAAAGCCTACTTGGGCATTTCTCTACTTGCTTTCATCTATCTGGAGACTCAAAAACAACAGTGTCTGCATCTCTTGAGACTCGCAGAGGACCCAGGTGCAGAGTCTGAGCCCGGGCAGACTCCTTCCGTAGACACTTGCTGTGGCCCAGGCCCCACTCTGAGTCTCAGTTTCCCGATCTCAGCTCTGACATGCTCAGATTCTCGCTGCTGCCATGAGGATGCTATGGGGGTGATGAAAGGGGACACCCCAGGCCTCACCTGGAACCCACCCAGCCGATGATACCCCCTGCCCAGTGGCCTCTCCTCACAGGGTCTTACCAGTGCTGTCCCTGCACTGGTGGGCTTGCACATCATTCTACATATGGATGCTTTGGGCCACCCTGTAACCAGCAGACATTTCTGCAGCCTCAGAACAAGCAGCCAGGCCTCACCCCCGTCTGACATTTCAGCGGGCAGCTGTGCCAGCGCCCCCTCCCCTTCTGCCGTGCCTCCTTCTCAGAGAACCTCCTTCCCAGCACCCTTCCTCTCAAAAGTCTCCTCTGGGTCAGTCACCTGGATATGTCATTTTTCACTCATTCTTTAAATAATTATTGAGCAGCTACTAAGTGCAGACTATGAGGGTACAGCAGTGAACAGGTTAGGTCTCTTCCCTCATGGAGCTTAACTGTAATATACACAAAAGCAGAAAAGTAAACAAGCTGATTTTAGAGGGACATGAGTGCTATGAAAACAGGGTCACAAGTGACCAGGGAGGCTACTTGGAGGAGGTGACTAAGAGCTGGAGAATAAGAAGGAAGGAGAACTATGAAGACCTGGGGCAGAAGCAGCAGAGCAAAGGCCCTGGGGCAGGGTCACTGAGCTTCTGGGAGGACTTACAGGGGTTTGAGCTTGTAGCTCCTGCTTTTGATGTGGTAGAGGGATAGAAAGCAGTGTGACGTGGGAAGGGGAGAGGGTGCAGATCACGTGATGCCTTGTATGCAGCCATTGTTTATCCAAGGTTTTAGGTCGTTTCACTACAAAACTCACCATCTGGGCAGACCAAGGAAGGGGCAATCAGAGAGGGCCAAAGGGCACTGGTGAAGTTGGGTTTTGGAGCCAGCTAGACATGGGTTCAAATCCAGTCTCTCTCTACCAACAAGCCAAGTGGCACAAGTTACCAAACTCTCTGTGCCTCAGTTTGCTCATCTGTAAAATAGGAGCAGAACCCACACCATAGGCTCTCACTGAAAGTATATGCCTCGCAGGGAGGGTTGAGTGGCCTCCAGAGACTGGCTTGGGCTGCTTATGCTCCTTCTCCAAGCTCCCCCAGCTCTGAGTCACTGCAGTTTCAGAGCAGAGAAGCGCAATAGTAAGACAAAGGAGTTGGGACTTTAAGACAGAGGCTGCAAACTCATGGCTCTGCAGGTCTTTGCAGGGAACTGGGTGATGACGCAGCCCGCTACACCCCTTCCCACCACTGCCCTCTTTACAAAGAGGTACTCCTACCACAAAAAAAAAGCGTGCCCTTTCCCTCTTGAAATCTGCTCTCTGTCCCTCTAACTTTCTTATGTCATTAGTCACAAGAAGAGATATTTCACTTTCCCACTAACTCCATTCTAAGCAAAATGACAGTGCAAACCCAATTATAAATGGCAACTAACAGTTGGCTTCCAGGCCAGAGAGGCAATAGGGAATAGTAGGGTCTGCAGCAAATTGGGGTATGCACCTCTGTCTTGAAAGGCCAGCTGCTACTTCTTGATTCCAGCCAATCGATGTCAACAAAAGCGCAAGGTCGTGTAACAAGATGGTCTGATCTTCCAATAGAAGATGTCCTGAATGCATGGGAAATCTCCTGATTTCTTAATGCTGGCAGCCAGTTCAGACGTTTTAGTTATCGCTCAGGCCAAAGAAAACACATTTGTAGGCAGGATTGGGCCAGCATGCCACCCTAAGCAAGTGGGGCAGACATACTGTTCCAGAGCACAGAAAGGTGGGTTCCCTGGGGCCTCCTGGGGGAGACTCAGGCTGGAAACCAAGGGTCAAGGCAGAGAATATAGCTGGTGAGATGGAGTGCTGGGAGATGGGAACCAGCTGAGCAAAGGCCTGGTGGCCAGACCGTGTCTTTTGTGGCCAGGGCTAGCCAGCTGGCCATCGGTGTGGCTGGGACAGTGACTGAGAGCCCAGAACTGGCTCCAAAGATAGGCCCAGGAATCCAGAATGTACTCTGCCGAGCTTTTGCCTTCCCTGGGAGGGTTCCTAAATCTTCAGGTTTTAGGAGAAACAGCCTCATAGACTTCTGCTAAATCCTTAGCCATGCCCCTCCTTCCCCCACCAGAAATTCAGGCACCCCTTCCCTCTGGTAATCTCCGTAGCTCACTCATAAATTATGAGTGCCTTCATTTGCATGTCAGAAGCTCGGCCAAGAAATTAGATAAAATTGATCCGCCACAATTTATTCTCTCTATTTTTCCAAGAAATGGCCTCCCTCCCATGTTTTATTCATGGAGACACCCAGCTCTCTCTTTTATCTCCAACCCTCAGTAACATTTTCAATTTGCTCAATTTATAGCTGCAAGACGCCCTTGGGCGGGGCAGGAGGGAGACCACCCAGAATAGGCCGCAGCACTCCGGGCGGCTCACACAGCAGCCAGGGTCATCACCTCCAGGCAGGCGCTCAAGCGAGGCGGAAGGTGGTTCCATCAAGATCTCAGCCCAGCCTTGGGCTCGGAAGAAAGGCTCCTGGGGGCAGCCTGCAGGGCCGGCTCTGAGCACTAAAGAGGGGCCTCTGCTCTGAGGTGAGCCGAGGGGGCCCAGGGCCCGGCGGAACGGGGAGGAGCTTCCAGCAGTTGCTCTTGCCTGGGAGAGGTAGGACCACCTTTGGCCTGACACAGGGGTCGTCTGCTGGGGAGAGAGACACGCCTGTTTCTGTCAGCGCCCCCCTGCCTCCACATGCTGGAGATGTCGTCTCAAACAAAGAAGAAGTTGAAAAAGGGTATTTTCACATCTCCCGTCTCTCCTTTAGAGCCCAGGGTTTCTGGAAGGCATGCGGGTATAGCTTGCTTTTTTATTTCAGAGCCACTTTCCTCCCTGAGAGGCACAAGTTCAAGTGAGTTCACCTCTACCAGGGTGGTTTCTGCAGTGTCAGTTTGCTGTCCACACAGAGACATCTGAAACCTGTCCAGCGACCCACCTGGGTCCTCCTCTCTAAGCACAGGTTGTTAACTCAAATGCCCACCGTGGCCATGCAGATATCGTGGGTGGTATGAGGCAAGAGGGCTTGGTGGGGACTGTGGCAAACAGAAGGGTTCTTTCTAGAGGGACAGCTGCTTCTCTAACCAACTGCTGCCACAACGATCTGAAGCAGGTCTGGTGTTGCCAGAGCTTCAAATGCTTCAAGAGACTCCAAAATTCCAGACCGTATGTGAATTCTCCTAAGTTTCAACAATGGCATTTTTTTTCTTTTTAAATACTCTGTTGCCAAAACAACTAATAACTATGAGAGCCATTTCAGCTGTGGTCCACCATCCACTCTAGACTGTTGGCTCCTGAGCGGTAAGGACCATGTCTTATTTATCTCTTTACGGCACAACCCAGCCCCGTGCCTGGCATACTCTATCTGCCCCATATACAATGGAATATTACTCAGCCATAAAAAGAGATGAAATTGAGTTATTTGTAGTGAGGTGGATGGACCTAAAGTCTGTCATACAGAGTGAAGTAAGTCAGAAAGAGAAAAACAAATATCATATGGTAACACATATATATGGAATCTAAAAAAAAATGGTTCTGATGAACATGGGGCAGGACAGGAATAAAGACGCAGATGTAGAGAATGGACTTGAAGACATGGAGAGGGCAAAGGGTAAGCTGGGACGAAGTGAGAGAGTTGCATTGACATATATATACTACCAAGTGTAAAATAGCTAGTGGGAAGCAGCCGCATAGCACAGGGAGATCAGCTTGGTGCTTTGTGACCACCTAGAGGGATGGGATAGGGAGGGTGGGAGGGAGACTCAAGAGGGAGGGGATATGGGGATATATGTATATGTATAGCTGATTCACTTTGTTATACAGCAGAAACTAACACAACATGGTAAAGCAATTATACTCCAATAAAGATGTTAGAAAGAAAAAAGAATAAGTGTTGACCTAAGATGTAGATTGAACTCCTTGTGGCAGAAGCTGCCCTTTACTGTCTCCAACATCCACTCTTCCTTTCCTCTTTGAAGTTATCAAACCTTGATTTTTAGCTGATCATATTGTTCCCTGGCATAAAAGATGCAATTCTCAGCTTCCCTTGCAGCCAGGGACTATGTTCCAATGAGAAGTGAGTAACTGTTGAGTGGGACTTCTGGGAAAGAGGTTTAAAGGGAACTGACAAAGCTGAGAGCAGCCCTTTTTTGCTCTTCTGCATTTCTGCCTTCCTGTGATCCTGGTCATGATGGTTGGAGCTCTGGCAGCCATCTTGGGCCATGCATTGTTCTTGAGGATAGAAGCCAATGCTGAGGTTGGTGGGACACGAAAGAGAAGGAACTTGGATCAGTGATGGTGAGAGAGCTGCTTACCACCCTGGGCTATCTACATCTGGACTTGTTTTATAAGACAGAAATAAGCTTTATCTTCCTTAAGCCACTATTATTTTGAGGTTTTCTATTATATACAGCTGAACCTAATCCTAGCTTATGTACCCTCTTCCAAGGCATGACTGTTCATTACCCTGTTTACCATTCCCCACGTGGGGAAAGAAGGGGAGATTCATTAGACTTACCCTTTTCAAGTAAATCCATTGAATGGGCTGAAGGGAAGGAGACTAAGGACCGTTTGTCCGGGAACCTTCTGGGTTCTTTGTTCACAGGAGGCCCAGGGAAGCCACTGTCTTTGGTGGGAATGCTAGGGTGACCTTGACTGACTATTGATCAGCCTGGTGTGATTTAGATATGTACCTACATGGGGGAAGGGGGATACACCAAATGGCTCTGGAGGGTCCAGATTTGATACAAATGGAAGGACAGTTGTCGAAGGCGACTGTCTTCATATGTGGTATTCCCCCAAGGCCTAGGACAGAAGTCATTGCATGGATCCCTTTCCCCAATGGGATAATCAGTGTCCCCAGAGGAAACTGAGCCAGTTTTCCAGAGTCTGACCCTTCCCCTAGACACACCCAGGGCTGTGGGCAGTGCTTCAGAAGAACTGCCCCAAGATGCAGCACAGAGCCTGTGTTTCTCTCTCCATTCCCTGCTGGGCTCTGTGCATGATCAAGCTCCCAGTGGCCTGGGACTGGAGAGCAGGAGGCTTCAATCACATGCTCTGAAATATAGCAAAGGCCCACAAAGGCATTGCGAAGAGGCTCAGACCCAGAGTCTGAGGGTCCTGCCCAGGTCTCAGCTCCACCACTTTCTAGCTGAGTGATCTTGGGCTTGTTAGTGATTTTGGCTGCAAGTAACAGAAGACGCAATCCAAAATGGCTTACATGATGAGAACTTTTTTTTCCTTGAATAACCAAAAGGTAGGGCAGTTCCAGGATGGGTTATTTCAGCCACTCAACCACATCATAAAGGAGGAGATTTCTTTTATCTTTCTGCCCTGCTATCTGCAGTAGACTGGAACAGTGGCCCCATTCTTTACCCCATCATCCATTCCCTCTGCCCTGTGACTTTGCAGTGCCCACACCCCCAGAGGATTCACAGGCTCTGTCCTCTTTGACCCTGGGCTCAGCCATGTGCTTTTTGTTTTTTTTAATGTATTTATTTTTGGCTGCATTGGGTCTTCGTTGCTGTGCGCGGGCTTTCTCTAGTTGTGGAGAGTGGGGGCTACTCTTCGTTGTGGTGCATGGGCGTCTCAGTCTGGTGGCTTCTCTTGTTGCGGAGCACAGGTAATAGAGCGCAGGCTCAGTAGTTGTGGCGCACGGGCTTAGTTGCTCCGTGGCACGTGGGATCTTCCTGGACCAGGGCTCGAACCCATGTCCCCTGCATTGGCAGGCAGATTCTTAACCACTGTGCCACCAGGGAAGCCCCATGTGGTTTGTTTTATGTGATGTTAACCCAAGGATGCAGGCAGAGGCTTATAACGGGCATGCACCTGGGGCCTGTCCTTTGCACTTCTGCCATCACCTGAGAACATGCCAGAGGATGATGGGGCAGATCTGAGCCAGACTAGATGAGCCGACTCCAGTCAAATGAGTAATAAATGCTTCTTGCTGAATGCCTTTAAGGTTTTGAGGGGTTTTTTGTTGTTGTTGTTGTTACGCAGCATTGTTGTGGCCAAAGATAACTGATACACGTCTTTAGCACACTGACTCTTAGACTGACTTTCTTCATGGCTCCAATGGCTACCAGTTCTACAAATTACATGTAGCCAATAATGACCAATGCAAAAACGTAAAAGGGAGTATCCCTAACTTGGGTCCTTTTACCAAAGTAAGGACAACCTCCCCACCAGCCCCCAGGAGACTTCTCAGCCAGCAGTGCATTTCATGCCCACACGTCCGCAGTAAGAGGAGGAGATCAATATGGTTTGGTCAGTCAAAAATCACCCCCTGGGCTGTGGAATGGCCCACTTCTCCTGGAAGGAAAAGGACAAGAAAAATGAGGGTGGGGAATACCCTGGTGGTCCAGCGGTTAGGACTCTGTGCTTCCACTGCAGGGGGCACAGGTTCGATCTCTGGTCGGGGAACTAAGATCCTGCAAGACCCGCATGACGTGGCCAGAAAAAAAAAAAAGAAAAATGGGGGTGAAGGAGGGTATGCTGTGTGATGGGTGGACATGGCTGTGAGGCAGGCAACCAACCATCTCCCACACTCAGCTCCCCCATCTGTCAAGTGGAAACGATTCTATCCACTTCCCCCAGTGAAATGAGAAAGTACAGAAAACAACATAGCAGATATTACGATTGTGTGACTGTAATACAAATAGCCTATATGTCTATCAAATATTAGTCATATCCCCTGAAAGAGGCCTCCACTGGATCCTAATGGGGACTAGAAACCATACTAGACTCTCTCCCCAGCTCTCCCCCGGTACCCAGTGGTGAGGGCTCTTGTCTGCTGACCATCTGGTTGAGCTGGGGTCTGTTGCAGTTTGTTCAGCAGGACCCATGGGGTAAGGCCACACCCCCGCTAGCCAGGCAGTTCTCCTCTGACCAGACCCACCTCGCTGTCAATCATCCGCAGAAGAGGCAGGGCCCAGGGAGGCACCAGGAACAGCCTGGCCTTGGCTGGTTGGGACAGGGCCACAGCTGCGGGAAGGGGCGTAGTGCCTGTTCCCGAAGAGGGGGCCGTGGTGGGGCGAGCCCCTGGGGGAGCCCTTATGAACCAAGCACTCTCCTCGGCTGTCTATCACATCAAGAGGTTCCCAAGGAGAGGGAATCTCAGGGCACATCAGGCTCTTTAGGGTCTAGCAGTCCTGACCCACTCTCCCTCCAGTGTGGACTCTTGGGAATCTAGAAGTTTCTTCACTCAGGGTGCTGGCAGAGAGTCCTTATAGATGTTCCTCCAGGCTAAAGGCTGGATGTCTGTAAAATTCATTTTTGTATGTGGTTCAGCTCATACAAGGGCTGTGGAAGAAGATTCGTGAATAAAGTCAGCAAAGCCAAATCCTGAAACCATTGTTACAGGTCCCGGTCTCCCCCAACCCTGGCCCCAACCTCCCCTTCACTGTGGTTTAAGTCAGGGACAAAAGCGTAGACTTTTCAGGCTAAGAGGGCTGTTCTGCAGGTCCCTGACCTAACACCTGAGTTCACCTGGTGCTTTCCACTCTCCAAGCACTTGCACACACGGACCGACACTGTTTGCCACTCTCAGATATCCGCGGGTGGGGACGGCCCCATGGAGCATCCACACAATGGATTTTTTTTTCAGTAAGTAATAGCTGCTGCTATTATTATTATTCACAGTATAGTGTAAGGTTCTCCTTCCTCTCCTCCCAACTCTCAAGGATTTGTCTGTTTCTTCGTCCCCTCCGATCCACCTTGCCCCTTCCTTTCACCCCCCAGATCACACCTTTTCCGTGCCTCCCGCTAGCCCCGCCTTGGCACCTTCGAAGGGCAGGAAGCTCACGGTGTAGTTTTGTGGGGTGGTGGGGAAGCGTGTTTGGGGGCACGCACCAAAAAGGAGGAAACCACTCTCTAGGATCGGACATTGAAAAGCTCCAAGGGGTAGCGCTAACAGGAAAAAAAAGCCAAGCCCAGAACAGCGCGTACGCGCATGCGTGTGCGTGCAAGGACCGCCTCTGGAAGGACACGCTCAAGCAGCTGAGTGGCTGCCTCTGGGGAGAGGAAAGGAAGAGCAGGGGCCCAAGGGTAGGAAGGAAACTTACACTGTATCTTAGAGCTTTTTGTATTGTTTGAAAGTTTTTGTCGTGTGACGTTTTTCCCTGTTTAAAAGTATTTTAACTACCCCTCCCCCGATCTCATTTAACCCTCCCTGTGGGTAGGTGTAGTTACCTCCACTTCAAAGAAGGCTGAGTCCCAGAGAGGTAGAGGGACTGGACCATGGTCCCTAGAAGATTCCAGCCAGGCCTGAACCAGCACCAGCCTCCTCGCTGTCTATCTGGAAGGGATTCCAGGGTCAGCATGGCAGTTACTTCGAGGGTGAGACCCTCTCTGGCTGGCTTCCCCGACTGCCAGCAGCCTGGCCTGCAGGCGCCCTCCAGTCCGGGCATCCGGGGCTGTGATGCTGAGCCGGAGACAGTGGAGCCCCTAGGAGGCTCCACATCAGCGCTTACTGACGGGGCTCAGCGGCCAGGAGGCCTCATCCTTTCCGCCAACCCTGTTCCCAGCGCAGTGCATTGCTTGTAAAATACGTTCTTAAAACGCCTGTCGTATTTTATCTGATGTTTAAAATGGATTTTCTTTTTGGATGATACACAGTATGAGCCGGCTGCTCGACGATCTCCTTATCAACCACAGATTCCAGCATGACGCATCACCCACGTGTGGACACCGGGAGCAGGCCCGGACGCAGGGTTCCAGGAAGCCTCCAAACCTGGTGAGAGTGTGGGGCCGGGAGCCGCCCAGAGGGTTTTCTAAATGCTCACGGCAGCTGCTGGAACGTTGAAACATTCATGCAAGACAGGCAATGCAAAGCCCTAGGAGAAAACAAATCCGAACACATGCTGAGCAGCTGCAAGCTGGGGTCTACACTTGGTGTTGTCACTGTGTCACCTCCTTTACTTGCGTTAACAGCCGGTGAGGTCGGGCTTTAATGTATTTTTTTTTTTTTTTTTTTTGCGGACGCGGGCCTCTCGCTGTTGTGGCCTCTCCCGTTGCGGAGCACAGGCTCCGGACGTGCAGGCTCAGCGGCCATGGCTCACGGGCCCAGCCGCTCCGCGGCACGTGGGATCTTCCCGGACCGGGGCACGAACCCGTGTCCCCTGCATTGGCAGGCGGACTCTCAACCACTGCGCCACCAGGGAAGCCCCAATGTATTTCTTGATTACCAGAATGTGTCTCCCTGAAAAGGGGACAAGTCACGTGGTGGTTGAGGGGGATAGTGGGGGGAAGGGGCGGGACATCGTGGAGTGACAAGGGAGATAAGGGAGATGGACTCTCGTGGGAACTCACTGGTTTCTTCAACAAATATTTGGTGGGAGTCTGTGATGCGTCGACACCACTCTGGGTGCTGCAGATACAACAGAGAACAAAATGGAGAAAAAAAAACAAAATCTGCCCTGAGGCACTGGGCACTTTAAACAAAGTGATCAAAGGAGACTTCAGCAAGAGGTACCATCAGATCTGAAGGACAAAGGGGCCGGACCTGGAAGGACCAGGGGTACGAAGAGTGGGCATGGGGGTGACCCAAGGCAGTATTGGCCCCAAGTCACAGCAAAAATTGTTGCCATCCTGGGATTGGCTGCCCTGGGTCAGGTGCCCACCCCTGGTCCAGTCAGCAGTGTCCAGGGGTCATGTGGCCTCTGGGCGGAGCTGATTCATTGGGAGGGGCTGTGGCCCCACCCCCCAATCCCAGCCAAGAAATAGCAACTTTATTTTACAGTAAGAACCCTCCAAGGGCTTAAATCCCAGACTGCCCTGTTGAATATGGCCCACAGAAACGTTTTGTTTGACTTGTTAGTGTGTTGTTTTAATTGAGCCAATTCTTAAAATAGGAAATCTTCTATAACAACTCAGATTTTTAAAAATCTTCTTGAAAACGATCATCAGATCTGAAAACTCTGGCACCTCGTTTTTCTGCCAGGTACCAGTGGGCTGGAGTAACCAACCCTTCAGGTGGGGCTCTCCCTACTCCACGCAAGGGGACTCATTTATGCTGCTGCCTGGCCCCTGTGGCCATTTGATTGCAACAATGATCTAACGGTTCGTCCAGGGTCACAGAGGGGCTGGTGGGAGCCAGGCAGGGCCTCCTAAGTCCAGGGGCGCTGCCTTGCTGCTGTTGCCTGCAACTGCTCCCCGTTAGCTCTGGCAGCCAGTCCAAGGGTGCCCTGCCCCCAAAGGACTCCCTGAGCAGACAGCAGAAGGGTGGGCTCCCAGGGGGGGCTCTGCTCTCCCGCCTCTGCTGGTGACACGTCATTCTCGCTGCCTTAGAGTTGCTCTGAGTCCTTCCCATGAGCCACTAACATTTATTTTTTCAAAAGATTTTCCTGGGGCTTCCCTGGTGGCGCAGTGGTTGAGAGTCCGCCTGCCGATGCAGGGGACACAGGTTCGTGCCCCAGTCCAGGAAGATCCCACATGCCACGGAGCGGCTGGGCCCGTGAGCCATGGCCGCTGAGCCTGCACATCCAGAGCCTGTGCTCCGCCAACGGGAGAGGCCACAACAGTGAGAGGACTGCGTCCCGCAAAAAAAAAAAAAAAAAAAAAAGATTTTCCTGAGCAGAAAGGATGAGGACTCCAGGGATAAGCATGGGTTTGGGAAGCAGGGCTATGATTATTCCTCTTGGTGTCCCCCAAGTGTGAGCACTGTGTGTGGCTCAAAGGACCCATCTGAATGGTGACTGAGTAATGGACCAAATGCTGCACGCCAAGTCCCAAGGCCTCACAGAGGGACCTGGGCCTTGTCCTGAAGGGACACATTTCCCTCTGGCCAGTGGGCTTCCGGCAAGAGGCTAGAGATGCGGGTTCAGGGGCATGGTGGGGCCGGGGCCTCTGCCTTCCCAGGCAGGTGGGCACAGGGACAGGGGTTGAGGAGGGTGGAGTCTGAGAAGCAGAGCCTCGTCGTTCAGGCAGGCTCTGGACTGTTGACCATGGCTGCTCCCTGCCTGGGAATTTGCAGGCAGCCAGATCAGCTCGGTTCCGGCGGGAGGCCCTAGATCTGTGATAAATGAGGAAGGTTCATTTCCAGGGAGGAAAAGGAGCAAGTCACGGACAGGTGGGAGGCCTCAGGTACAGTTCAGATGCCCGTCTGCATGCCCTTGGCTTTAGAGCCAAGCCCCACCTTCAGCATGTCTCTCCTTGAGGGAGCAGATGCCGTGGGCTCATAGCTGCACCCCCATTCCTTCCTGCCTGCCTTTTCTGAGCACCTACTGTATGCCTGGCACTGAGCTGGGCTGCGGGGCTCAGAAGGTAGCCCGTGACCAGTAGTGACACAAACTAATGATACGATTTACGACAGCACAGAGCCAGGGGACGGGACTGATGGTTCTGGTGGTCAGGGAAGGCCTCACGGAAGAAGACACACATTGAAGCTGATGCTTGAAGGATGGAGAGGAGTTGACCACACACAATAGAGGAGGGTCCAGGCAGAGGCAGAGCAAAGCATGATGGTCCAAAGGTAAGCCAAGGGTTCAAGAGACTGGAAGCAGTCCCTGTGGCTGGCAGCACGTGGCAGGGAAGACCAGGGAAGCAGGTGACCAGTAGGCAGGAAAGGTGGGCGGGGCTTCCCCGACGCAAGTAAAGACCTGGACTCTGTCTTGAGGCAGCGGGGTCACGCAAAGACTTAAAGCAGGAGGATTTGGTGGGACTTGTGCTGGGAGGAGGCAATTCTGCTGCAGAGGGAGGGCAAGGTGGAGTCGGGACACTCGGTGCAGAAACAGGTCCAGGACTCCGACGTCTGTGCCACCGCCTGGGGCAGCGCGTGCCCACACTCCCTCACAGCTCCAGCAACAAAGTGAGGCCTGTCCCAGCGGGTGACTCTGCGTGGTGAGGTTTTTCTTAGTTCTGCTGTGAAAATCCATCTTCACCCCAGGAAATCAAGTGCCCTTCAAAGGCCCAAGCTGGAGTTCGCCTTAATCTGGGCAGACACAATCTCGCGGCTGCATGTCCAGCTTGTGTCACTTTAAAATTCTCTTTGCTTGAGCCACGTGAGAGCCGGGGCTGCTGGGCTCAGAGAATCCACAAAGGACCCAATCTGGGCAGGGACTGAGGTCCGGGAAGCTGGCCGCCGGGCCCAAGGAGAACCCACCACCGAAGGCCGGCCCACGAGGGAAACCTAGCACACCACCGGCCCTCGGCATCCTGCTGAGCACCAGCACTAGTGGCGGCGACTGTGGAGCAGCGGGCCGGGTGTCAGGGAGTGGGTGGGGGCCCGGGGTCCCCCCATTGCCCAGCACTGCCCGCCGGAGCCACGATACACAGGGCCTTTCGGAGGTTTGCCTCCGTGCCTTCCACACAGGGCAGTGTGGGGGTCTGGAGGTTTCTGAGGCCTGAAGGCTTTCTGCGAGCAGTGGTCAGGCCTACAGGGGTGGCTTAAACCCACCCCAAATCTCCCTCCAGCCACCCCAAGCAAATACACAATCAGGTAAAGATGGTGTGTCTGTTTTTCAGCTGCAAGATAAACCCCCAGCCCCAGATCCCAGCCAGACTGCCAACCCCAGAGCTGTCCTGGCTGCCCCTGCTCGGTGACTTGATGCCAGGTTGGGCTGGGGTGCTTGGAGCCAGACCACACCTGAAGCTTTCAGGGAGCCAGGCCCAGCCTATGAGGCCCAGCTTGTCCCGAGGTGGCTGTCCAGCACCTCCGACCCCTCCCGCCTTCCTCCTCACAGAACCATTGTGTCCCGGCTTCACAGGTCACAGTCTGCCCCCTTCTGGTAGCTGGAAATTCTCAGGAAGACACCGGCTGGCAGAAACTCCAGCGCAGATGATGGGGGTGAAGGTGCCAGGCTGAACCTGCCTTGGCATGGCCTGGGTGCCCCTCCCAAGCCCTGACTGAGGTGGGCCCAGCCTCCCTTCCACAACAAGGGCCTCAAGTGCATGCCTTTGACCTTCCCTGCAAATGGCATTATGCAAGGGTCACAGGAACAGGATGGAAAGGAGTGACATTCCCCATCTTGAAACTTGGGTCCCGTTACCAGGCCAGGCTGCCTTCAGTGACCTATAAGTTAAATTTGAAAAAGTAAAATGCTAATCACCCTGCCATAGTTAAATTTCACTGTTGTGTGTGCATTGGGAGCATTTGTTTGTTGTATCTTCATGTTAAGTATACAACAATGGTAGAAATTTGTTTTAATGCTTCTTCGCTTTTTAACATATGGAAGCTTCAAAACTGGAAATGGCCTGGCCTTGCACACCACCCAGGACCAGATACCAACTGAGACGTGAGGATGGAGGGCCTTCATCTCAGGGAGGTCTGGAGCCTGGCACAGGTTCTGAGTTGCCTCTGCATTCTCAGACACAGCACCTAAAAGCTAAGACCAAGGGCTCTGGGGTCAGCAGATCTCGGCTCTAGTGCAGCCTTCTCCACTGACCAGCTGTGAGGCACTGGGCAAGTGCCTTCACCTCACTGTGCCTCCGTTTCCTCATCTGTAAAATGGGGCTAATAACGCTGCCTTCCCCATCTAGTAGCAGAGCGGATTAAGTGAGATTGCACACGTACAGTATGTAGCCCAGTGAACAGGGGCCTGTTTTAGCCCCACCTGCTGGCCTCAGGAGTTGCTTTCACTGACACTCCAGGGCCCAGCTCATGATCTTCCTGCCATGGGTAGAGGCAGCTGGAGCTCAAAGAGGCCTAAGCAAATCACTGAATAACTGCAGTGCCATCATGCCTTCCTTTATTTTTGGACTCTCAGTCCAGGGCTTTTTCCTTGTCCCACGCCTGCCCGTGTCCAGATTTCCAGGTGATTGGTCTCCTGTTGGGCTGCTTTCCTTTTTCCATTCGGTTCACTGAGCACCTGGCAAGTGGCAGGCAGGATGCCAGAGCCTGCAGGGGAGGGAGGGCCAGACTGGGCTCCAGCTCCGCCGGGACTCACATTCTCTTGGAGGAGACAGACGGATGCCCAAGCAGCTGCATAGAGGGTAGGTGCTGGTCAGTGCTACCACAGGACAGGGCTGCAGGCAGGTAACGGGGCTCAGAGGGATTTACAAGTCAGCCCCAGGTATGAGTGTTAGGGAGTTAGAAGGGAGTTCGGAGGGAGGCCTGTGTTCTAGGAAAGAGCGAAAGGCGTGGTCCCAGATTCTTTCCTCAGAGTCTGGAGTCCAGAACGAGGTCTGCTGCATACAGCCCTCTGCAATGTTCTTAGGGGATGTCTGTTTAGGCTCTTTCACTTTTAAGTGACAAACATCACTCAAACTGGATTAAATATAAATGGGGATTTATTGGCTCATGTCACTGGAAATGCCAGGGCATGGCTGCTTCCAGTACAGTATGACTCAGAGCCTCAGACAACCATATCACACCCCAGTTTCTCTCCCGCCTCCTGTCTGTGCTCTCCTCTGTGGTGCCTTCATTGCAGGTAGGCTACCCAGCCCATCCCCCAGGTGCCTCCCTCCCAGTTCCAGCTCTAGGATGACACCCTGAGTTTGGCAACCCCACTAGAAAGGGCATGCATGCAGGGGTCCAAGGACGTTCTAGCAAAAGTCCTGAGGAGGACTCTCATTGGACCAGCTGGAGACCGGGGCCCATCCTTGAACCAATTACAGAGGCCAAGCCAGTGGGATTACTGACTGGTCAAGCCAAAGTCACGTGACCACCTGTGCTGCCCTAGGCTTGAGAAGTCTGTTCCTTGGGCTGAGTTAGGAAAGGATAGCTCTTCCAAGGGATATCAAGACACTGTGAGCCAAAGATCACCCCAGGTGAAAACAACAGGTGTCTACTGCAAAAATGGATGTTTTGGCTAGCTTCAGGTGTTTTGGGGGGAGGGTTTTTTGGCTGTTTCGTGTCTGGAAGCTGCTATTTTATGCCAAACAAACACAGAGAAAAGGTACTAGCACCAGTCTGCAGGCCTGTGGACTGGAGAGTCCTATGGGCCCTGCCCTGGCTGCTAGGAAAAGACCCAGAGTGGAGAGGAGCTGCCACTGCTGACTCTCCAGTCCCAGAACACCAGTCTTTTGCCTCAAGAAGATAATGCGGTAGCCCTGACACCCACAGCTCCCCAGACAGCCAAGGTCTTAGCTCCCAGCACCCTACCCCTGGCAACCTGTGACCACCAAGCTCCAACATAGATACATCTTCTATTTCAAGAAGCAGTTCAAGGTGCACTGAGTTTCTAAGAAAAAGAATGACCTAAGGTGCATATTTTCTTCCAAGATACCTTAAGTATATTGAACTAGTATGTGTTTCACAAATATCGTGCCCTTTCATGGGGGTGATGGGTCTTTCCCTCCTCAGACCCTCCTCTCCCAACAGTATTTCTCAATAGGTAGATGAGAGCTTAGGAGCAAAGTAGGGTGTAATTTTTTAAAAGTGATTGTTCTGATTGTCTATGTGGAAAACCGAAAGAATTGACAAGGAAAAAAAAAAAACTCCTGGAACTAATAAGCAATTATTACAAGGTTGTAGGATATAAGGTTAATACACAAGCCAATTGCTTTCCTCTATACCAGCAATCAACAAGTGGAATTTGAAATTAAAAACACAATACCATTTACGTTAGTAACTCCCCCCAAAAGAAATACTTTGATATGAATCTAACACAATATGTATAAGATCTATATGTGGAAATCTATAAAACTCTGATGAGAGAAATCAAAGAAGAACTAAATAAATGGGGAGACATTCTGTGTTCATAGACAGAAAGACTAATATTGTCCATATGTCAGTTCTTCCCAATTTGGTCTACATATTCAATACAATCCCAATCAAATCCCAGGAAGAATTTTGTGGATATCAACAAACTGATCCTAAAGTTTATACGAAGAGGCAAAAGACTCAGAATAGCCAACTCAGTATCAAAGGAAGAAGAATAAAATTGGAGGACGGACACTACTCAACTTGAAGATGTACTATAAAGCAATAGTAACAGTGTGGTATTTGCAAAAGAATAGACAAATAGATCAATGGAACAGAAAAGAGAGCCCAGAAATGTACCCACATAATTATAGTCAACTGAGCTTTGATGAAGGAGCAATACAGTGAAGAAAAGACAGTCTTTTCAACAAATGGTTCTGGAACAACTGGATATCCACATGCAAAAAAAAAAAAAGAATTGAGATACAGATCTTTCTTAAACCCTTCACAAAGATTAACTCAAAATGGATCACAGACTTAATTGTAAAATGCAAAACTATAAAACTTCTGGAAGAAAACATAGGAGAAAATCTTGATGACCTTGGATATGGTGATGACTTTTTAGATACAACACCAAAGGTACAATTCATGAAAGAAATAATTCATAAACTGAATTTCATTAAAATTAAAAACTTCTGCTCTGCAAAAGACAATGTCAAGAGAATGAAAAAACAAGCCACAGAGTGAGAGAAATATTTACAAAAGACACAGCTGATAAAGGACTGTTATCCAATATGTACCAAGAACTCTTAAATCTCAAAACCAAGAAAATAAACAACTCAATTAAAAAATGGGCCAAAGACCTTAACAGACACCTCAGTAAAAAAAATATACAAATGGGAAATAAATATATGAAAAGATGTCTATCATACTTCCTGATTTTAAACTGTGTTACAAAGCTTCAGTAATCAAAACAGTATGGTACTGGCATAAAAGCAGCCATATAGACCAATGGAACAGACTCAAGAGCCCCAAAATAAATCCATGCATATACTAATATTTGACAAAGGAACCAAGACTACTCAATGGAAAAAGGATAGTCTCTTCAATAAATAAGGTTGAGACTGGATAGTCACATGCAAAAGAATGAAATCAGACCCGTGTATTACACCCTTCACAAAAAATTAACTCAAAATGTATTAAAGACTTGTAAGACTATGTAAGACCTAAAATCATAAAATTCCTAGAAGGAAACATAGAGAAAAAACTCCTTGACATTGGTCTTGGCAATGATTTTTTGGACATGACAGCAAAAGCAAAGATATGAAAGCAAAAACAAACAAGTAGAACAACATCAAACTAAAAAGCTTCTGCCCAGCAAAAGAAACAATCAATGGAATGAAAAGGCAAACTATGGAATGGGCGAAAATATTTGCAAATCATATCTGCACCCCCATGTTTGCTGCAGCATTATTCACAATAACCAAAACATGAAAACAACCTAAGTGTCTATTGATGGGTAAACGGATAAAGAAAATGTGATATAGATGAATTTTTCCACATATATCAGAATATTCCATATGCATAATGGAATATTACTCTGCCATAAAAAATGAAGGAAAACCCTGCCATTTGCAACAATATGGATGACCCTTGAGGGCATTATGCTAAGTGAAATAAGTCAGAGAAAGACAAGTACTGTATGATGTCACTTATATAGGCATACTTCAGAGATACTGCACGTTTCATTCCAGACCACCACAATAAACTGAATATTACAATAACACAAGTCACAGGAATGTTTTGGTATCCCAGTGCATATAAAAATTATGTTTACACTCTACTGTAGTGTAGTAAGTGTGCAATAATAGCATGAAGTCTTAAAATATGTACATACCTTAATTTAAAAGTACTTTATTGCTAAAAAATACTTACCATCATCTGAGCCTTCCACAAATCATAGTAGTAATATCAAAGATCACTGATCACAGATCACCATATCAAATATAATAATGAAAAAGTTTGAAATACTGCAAGAATTACCAATATGTTACACAGATACACTGAGTAAACACTTTTGGAAAAATGGCACTGATTGCTTGATGCACGGTTGCCACAGACCTTCAATTCGTAAAAAATGCAATATCTGCAAAGGGCAATAAAGTGAAGCACAATAAAATGAGGTGTGCCTGTATGTGCAATCTAAAAAAAACCAAACTTACAGAAAGAGAGAGTAGACTGGTGATTGCCAGGGCCTGGGGGTTGGAGGGAAATGGAGAGACATTGGTCAAAGGGTACAAACTCCCAGTTATAAGATGAATAAGTTCTGGGGATCTGATGTATTGCATGGTGACTATAATTAACCATATTGTAATATATACTTGAAAGTTGCTAAAAGAGTAGATCTTAAATGTTCTCACCACACACACACACACACACACACACACACACACACACACACATACCAAGGTAACTATGTGAGGTGATGAATGTGTCAACTGACCTTACTGTGGTAACCATTTCACAGTATATACATATATCAAATCATCACCTTAAACGTACACAATGTTATCGGTCAATTATGTCTCAATAAAGCTGGAAAAAAAGAAAAGATGCTCTATATCATATGTCATCAGGAAAATGAGAAATAAACCAATGAGATACCACAGCACACTGGTTAGAATGGCCAAAACACTGTGGAGCAACAGGAACTCTCATTCATTGCTGGTGGGGATGCAAAATGGTACAGCCACTTTGGAAGACAGTTTGGTGTCATCTTGCAAAACTAAACATACTCTTTCCATACTATCCAGCAATAACGTTCCTTGGTATTTATCAAAGGAATTGAAAACTCTTCTCCACAATCTAAAACAACAACAACAAAAATGGTACTGATGAACCTAGTGGCAGGGCAGGAATAAAGACACAGACATAGAGAATGGACTTGAGGACACGGGGTGGGAGGGGGAAGCTGGGGTGAAGTGAGAGTAGCATCGACATATATACACTACCAAATGTAAAACAGTTGGCTAGTGGGAAGCGGCAGCACAGCACAGGGAGATCAGCTTGGTGCTTTGCGATGACCTAGAGGGGTGGGATAGGGAGGGTGGGAGGGAGGCTCAAGAGGGAGGGGACATAGGGATATATGTATGCATATGGCTGATTCACTTTGTTGTACAACAGAAACTAACACAGTATTGTGAAGCAATTATACTTCAATAAAGATCTATTACTAAAAAAAAAAAAAAAAGCCACACATGGATGTTCATGGCAGTTCTATTCATATTTGCCAAAACTTGAAGCAACCAAGATGTCCTTCAGCAGGTCAATGAATAAATCAACATCCAGACGATGGAATATTATTTAACACTAATAAGAAATGAGCTATCAAGACATGAAAAGACATGAAGGAAACTTAATGCATATTACTAGGTGAAAGAGGCCAGTCTGAAAAGGCTACATACGTACTGTATGATTCCAACAATACGACATTCTAGAAAAGGCAAAACTATGGAGACAATAAAAGGATGAGGGGCTGCAGGGAGGGAGGGATGAACAGGCATAGCACAGGTGACCTTTAGGGCAGTGAAACTATTCTGGATGATACTAGAAGGGTGGATACATGTTGTTATACATTTGTCCTAACTCGTATGATATACAACACCAAGAGTGAACTGTAATGTAAACGCTGGACTTTGGATGATAATTGTGTCAATACAGGCTCATCACTTGTAACAGATGTACCACTCTGGTTCAGGATTTGGAGAGGGGGGAGGCTGTATTACATGGGAGCAAGGGGTATATGGGAAGTGTACCTTCTGCTCAATTTTGCTGTGAACCTAAAACTGCCTGGAAACATAGTCTACTAAACAACAACAGCAGTCATTTGTGTTACCTATCATGGTTCTGGAGCTTGACTGGGCTCCACTAGGCAGTTCTCACTCAGGGTCTCCAACACAGAGATGGGGACTGGGGCTGGAGTCACTTCCAAGGCTTCCTCACTCACGTGTGATGCCTTAGGTTTGCTGGGACCTCAGCAGGGGCTGTCAGCCCACACGTCTCCACGTGGCCTCTCCACGTGCCCTGGGCTTCCTTGAAGCACGGCGGCTGTGTTCTAAGGGCGAATATGCCAGACGGGGAGGGAGGAAGAAAGACAGGAGGGGAGCCGGCGGAAGTTTCGTGACCTACCTCCAGAAGGCATGGAGAGTGTCAAGGTCATGTTACGAGAGAACACATAGGATGGGAGACAGTCATGACTCTTTAGAAAATACAATCTGCCCCACTGACCTGCCTTCTGGTGTGGCCGAGGCCAAGGTGCCAGCTGGGACGTGGTCACGGGTTTGTTCCCCGTTGTCCTGGGAACTGTGCACCTCCTGTCTACCTGACGCTGGCCCAGGTGCTTCAGGCCATTAGCCCTGCTCCCCAGGAACTCCCCAAGGAGAGCAGGATGAATTCCCCTTTTCCAGATACGAAAACTAGAGCTTGCCCTGGGTCTCAGAGGTTGGGACTGTTTGCTGCAGAGGAAAGCTGGGCCCCTGAGCCCGAGGCCACGCCCTGCTCTAACTGCTGGGCCACTCTCTGCCTCGCCTGCCCATGTGACCGTGGTGCCAGCCACCCCAGACCCCTTGTTCCCCTGCCACCTCCCTGGTGCTGCTTCCCCTGGCCCATGTGACCCCTTCAGCCTTCCTTGGGCTCCCCGACGTCCCCGCTCGGTCTCCATCCAGGGCCTGGTACCCTCAGCCCCTCGCTCAGAGCTGGGGAGCAGCGCCCAGGCTTATTTATGGTCCAGCACTCCCTCTCAGGTCAAGTGCGGGCCTGTGCTGTGCCTCAGCCCTCGTGCGGAGGCCCCACGGTCCCCTCGCCACGGTCAGCTGCTACGTCCTCCCAAAAGCTCCTCCGCCCATGACAACAGGTCGCCAGGCCCATGACGCGTGGTAAACCTGCAGTAGCCATCCACACACAGCCATGTCCTCATGCCGGACTAACTTCAGGGGACAAGGACATCCCTCGTCTCCTCCCACATCCCCTGGCACACAGGTGCACTCATCTAGTGAATGAGTGGGTGAATGAATGAACGGACAAGGTCTTAAGAGTGGAGCCGGTCCACCCGTCAAGGGGACTAAGAGTTACTGCCACTCCCAGCCACACCGCCCACAGGTCGCTCCCAGCTGGGCCCAAACCTGCCGGCTTTCTTCAAGGTTTACAATTGCGGACTTGGTGGAGCTGCCCGCCGCCCCTCCCCGCCCTTGCCAACCCCACCCGTCTCCACCCCACCCCCAATTCTCGTCCCCACTTGGCCACAGCGCAGCCACATGCTGATCAAGTCACCTCAGCAGCTAGGATTTTTAAAGTTAGTGTTTGTTCCTTAGGCATGCATAGAGTAAGTACTTTAAAATATAAAAAGAAGAAAAGACGACAGAATGAAATTTACCCATATGGCTCTGAGATAATTACTATGAACACTTCTGTAAATTTTCTTTCAGCATTTTTCAAAGCATACATATTTAACACAGTTGAAACCACCCTGCATATGTACATTGTAACCTATTTTTTCAAATCATTCGAGCATAAATCCTATCATTTTCTCCATAAATTTAACATATGTTTTAGTGGTTGTATAATATTCTATTTTTATGAATAAGCCACAATTTAAGCCATTCTTCCAGAGCTGGTCATTTGTTTGCTTCTCACTTCTTCACGTGATGCTGTGAGGAAGTCATGGGCTTCAACAGTCTTTGCCCGCCCAGCATTCACCCTTCTTTCGGCAGAAGCATCCCAAGTATCCCCAGGGAGCCCCTCCTGCCTCACAGTGTGGTCCAGGTGGAGATGGCCTTATTCCCCAGCACCGGGAGAGGGCGTGTGACCAAGGTTCAACCAATCAGCTTCTTCCATCCCTCTGGCAATAGGGATGGGGTCGAGGACAGGCATGTGGCCCTCTCAGAGCCAGAGATGTGACCTCTTGTGAAGAGAGGCCTTCTGGTCCTGTCCACTGGTGTCATGGTAGGTTAAGATGAAAGCTTGGAGCTGCCGGTATGCATCTTGCCACGAAGAGAAGTGCAAACAGCTCCCTGAATCCAGCTATGCCTAACGCTGGGCTCCTTGACTTTTTATGTCACATGAGCTAATAAATTCTCATGTTTACTTCAGTCAGTTTGAGTTGGGTTTCTGACCTTAAGTCCTATTACTGATTTATCAGAGACATTTTCTTTCTTTTTTTTTTCAGAAACATTTTCATCCACACTGCAAATCCTTCGTTTCCTTAAGAGATGGACCCCAAAGTGGAAATTGTGGATCAAAGCAGAATGTTTTTAAAGCTGCTAATATGTACCGATGGAAGTCTATGACTATTGATCCTCCCTTACCAGGTAGGGAGAGATGCCACACTGTGCTCCCAGCATGCCCCCTGCGTGTTTGGAAACAACCAGGCTGAACACTGCTGCTGAAAGAGGCTTCGGCAAAAAACTCAGCGTCCAACTGCCCAGCGTGCCAGTGATGATGCAGTGTAGAGCAGACACGTGGGGCTGGGAGAGGAGAGACCAGGCAGCCCTGGAGGCTGCTTCCAGGTGGATGTTGCAGCAATGCCTGGATCATGAGTAGAGTAAGGGAGACTTGAAAGGCAGGCAGGGTCGGTACCAGGAAGTGACAGTCCCCAGAAGCCACTCAGCAAGTCACTCTGTGCTGCAATCACAAATTGCCACCTTCCAACATTTATTTCTCCTCTACTAAGCTTTCTGGCTTGAGTTTTTCGAGTGGCCCAGAATCCTTCTCTCCCTGGAATTGAGAGCCTAAGATGAATTCTCGGTGAGCAAGGACATTTATTTCTAGGGAAATTCTAGATGCAGCAGTCATTCAGCCAAATTCATTCTGAAGGAGAGGATGCCAGGAAATGCTGAAATGTGATTCAGGATCATCAGAACCATCCACAGGAGTCAGAGGAGGGCTGAGCCTGCCCGCTTCTCTGCCTATTTTGAAAAGAAAAGCCTGGGATGTGGGATGCCTGCCGCTCCCCCAGGCCCGTGGCTGGCAGCAGGGGGCTTCTTCCTGCTGTATCGCCATTCAGCAGGTGCCTGTCGGTTATGTAACTGCACTCCTCCCTCAGAGGACAGGCCACGAGCCCGGCAAAATCCCTTTGCTGGTTACTGTTTGCCCCCTGCACACACCAGCCTGCTCTGTGCCGGGAATGAACACACCGCACCCCCCGGATTTCCAACCACCCAGCCGTCATTCCTGGGTGGGGCGATGTGGAGCAGACACGCTGGGGCTGGGTGGAGGCCGGGACCATTTTCGGTTCTGGCAGGGGCTGCCTCCCTCTGTCGAAGGCCACAGCTCCCAGCGACCCCGCTCCCATGGCTCCCGCTTTCCCTGAGCTCCACTAACTCCACTGCCTCTCCGGGTCCCTCCAGGCCCAGTGGTGGCAACAGCTTTGCGTTATTCACAATCCCCAAGCACCTCACCATCCTTTGTGGGGTTCTCACATCTCTGGAATGAGTCCCTTCATTAGACTATCTTCCGTTAAAACCCTCTGAATGTGCCATGTGTGTCCTGACATCAAAACAGCTCAAACGTTCCAGAATTCTAACATGCAGAACTCAACGTCTTAGAGATGATGTAATCCTTTCTCATGGCTCAGATGGGAAAACTGAGAACCAGAGGAAAAGGGACTGTCCCACGATCACACAGGATAGTTTACAGGCAAAGCCAAAGTGAAACATGAACCCACCCCCCGGGGTCCTCCTGTTCATGGCACCCGAGTCACACTGCGGGGTTTGCAGTTCAGTTACTTATTAGCTGTGTGATCTTGCCCAAGTGACCTAACCTCTCTGAGGTGATAACATGTACCCACGTCAGAAGGCAATTGGGATGATTAAATAAAATGATATACATGAGCACTTAATGCGATTTATACACATGACTAGGAACTGTCATCATCTTAGGAGCTTGGTATTAAGGTCTGTCGGTGGCAGGGTGAGAATGACTGGCATGGGGTGGCCCTTCTGGCAATGAAACTGGCCACTTAAAAAACAAATAGGGAGGGCTTCCCTGGTGGCACAGTGGTCAAGAGTCCGCCTGCCGATGCAGGGGACACAGGTTCGTGCCCCGGTTCGGGAAGATCCCACGTGCCGCGGAGCGGCTGGGCCCGTGAGCCATGGCCACTGAGCCTGCGCGTCCGGAGCCTGTGCTCCGCAACAGGAGAGGCCACAACAGTGAGAGGCCCGCGTACCGCAAAAAAAAAAAAAGAAAAAAAACAAAAACAAATAGGGAATTCCCTTGGGGGTCCAGTGGTTAGGATTCGGTGCTTTCACTGCCAGGGCCTGGGTTCAATCCCCGGTCGAGGAACTAAGATCCAGCGAGCCTCCTGGCGCGGCCAAAACAAAAAACAAACAAAAAAACAAATAGACAAACAAAACAAAACCAGGCGGCTTGCCGCTGAGAAAGAACAGCACGGCCTCTGAGAAGGCCTTCCTCTTCTCTTCTCTTCCTGGATCTGTCCCTGACTATGAACTCCGCGAGGTCAGGGACCACTGTTCTAGCAATAACCGCGTCTCCTGGCTGAAGGGTGACTCCACATGTGCATGCTAGCTCCTCTTTCTGAAGACACAACTTGGAAATGTGTACATTTAAAAGCCTTTAAAAGTGAGCACCGGGCTTCCCTGGTGGCGCAGTGGTTGGGAGTCTGCCTGCTGATGCAGGGGACACGGGTTTGTGCCCCGGTCCGGGAGGATCCCACGTGCCGCGGAGCGGCTGGGCCCGTGAGCCATGGCCGCTGGGCCTGCGCGTCCGGGGCCTGTGCTCCGCAATGGGAGAGGCCGCGGCGGTGGGAGGCCTGCGTACCGCAAAAAAAAAAAAAAAAAGTGAGCACCCCCATCAACCCCAGCTATAGGAACTTATTACAAGGAGATAACCAGCAAGAGCACAAGACTGGAGAAAACGCACACACAAACGCAGTCTTATAATGGAATACTGCACAGCCACTAAAGAGAGTAACTAGATCCATATTCATTCATATGCAGAGTGACTTGTTAAGTGAAAAAGTAGATGATGAAATAATAGCAAGCACTTGCTATGTGCCTGGGGCTATTCTAAGCTCTTTACCCAGAGTGATTTATTTCATTTTTTATTACAACTTTACTTTTACTGTTCTCATTTTGTAGATGAGGAGATGAGGCAAGGAGAGCTAAGGTCTTGGCAAGGCCACATAACTGCTAAGTGGTGGAACAGGACTCAGAACCCAGGCAGTGTAGCTCCAAAGTCCGTGTTCTTACCAGCTTCCCAGTGCAAATGATATGATACCATCCACGACAAAGCAGAAAGGAACTTTAAAGGACAGTCACCCAGCTATTCACATTGATTATGGGACTGGAGATTAAGCTTTAATTTGCCACGTGAATGACACTTACTAAATCTATCTCTTCTTATTTTGGTGCTTACAAAATGTACATTCTCTTTGATTGACTCAAGAATTCTATTTCTCAGAATTTATCCTCAGTAAATTATAAAAGAGATGCCAGCAAAGATGCATGAAGAAAAATGTTTATCACAAGATACTATAATAACAGAAAATTAAAGCCAAAGTAAATGTCCAACAAGGGATTGGTTCAGTAAAATGTGCTATCTACATATGGTAAAGGAATAAAGATTGACGTGGTGAGATGTTTATGCTCTACTGAGGAGTGACAGAAACAGTAAGCCACATTTGTAAAGCCATAAATGTGCAGAGGGAGTGTGAAAGGAGAGGTAAGAGGCACAGGTGGCCACCTCAGGGTTTGAAATCGTGCGTTTTTTATTTGTGATCTTTCTGAATCTTCCAGGTTTTCTGCCTTGAGTATATATTACTCCTACACTAGTAAAAAAACTGTTATTTTTATAAAACGGTTGTCACTCTTACCCTGCTCAGGTATCGGATCTGAGACAACAGAATCCCCGGGGGTTACAAGGCCCTTCATTGTGATTCTTAGGAGAGATGATGCAGGGTTCTACTAGCAAAAAAAACTCCCATTAAATTAATCTCTACCTAACAGTCAGCCTCTGCCAGAGGAATATGAGGAAACAGTCCAGATGCAGAGAGCAGCTAAGGTGTCTTCTTAAGGGAGTAGCTTGAAGTCTCTCCTGCGGCCACCGGCAGCACGCCAGCCAAGCGGCCCCTCTCTAGTCCGGCAGACAGTGCGGGGAGTGCAAAAGGTCAATCAAATAAGGATGCGCAATTCAAACATTTACTTTTCAAACATCTTCAGAAAGTTTATCATACACAAACAAGCACAGGAGAGAGAAGAGGGTTCAAGTTCAAGCCAATTCATTTGCCCAGCGGCCCCAGGGAACACAGGCATCATAGAGTGCGTGGACCACAGAGGCCGAGGGGGTGGTTCCCTTTGGCGGCCAAATAGCCGGGCTGGCAGCGCAGGTTCAGAGTCTTTGGAGGGTTGGCTATGAAAAGTACTATGGAATAAGTATAACCAGAGACATCACAAGAAAAGTTACGATGCCAAGTGAGCACAAGAGTAGCCTACACTGGGGAAGTAATTCAAGGAAAATTTCAATGTTTCCAGAATAGTCCATAAGCAACTCATGCAATGTACTTCAACAAATACTCCGATGATACAGCCAAGAGAGGCAGGCATTAAGGAAAACTGCAAAAGAGTGTGCCAGCAATGCTTCTTTGGAATCTTAACTGACAGTTCTGATTTTTTTTTTCTTTTACAAAACATTTTCCCATGAGGGAAGAAAATTACCCTCGATCTCAGTCTTGAGCAGAGAAATCAGGAAATGTTAATTGAGCATCTAGTATACACATGACAGAATGCCAGACAATCGCTCAGAGCAGCAAATCTCCCAGCTCCTTAGGACATATGATCAAGGCTATCGAGGGAAGAGAGTTCAGAGGCTCCTTGGCTTAGATAAAATCATGTGACAAGTGTCCATTAGGCACCTGTTGGGTTCCAGGCAGAAAAAGGCAAGACAGCACAGTCCTGTCAGCTGGGGGCTCATAGTCTGCTAGGGAGACAGACATGCGGACCCTTGATGGCATCAATGAGATAAATGCTGTCACCGAGGGCATTCCAGGAATTATAGAAACTAGGGAGGGAATGTCACCTTGGGCAAAGTCTGAGAAAACTTCCAAGTGGATAGGACATTGAGTTGCGTGAGTTGCGTCTGAAGAGACGAAGAGGAATTCGGTGGGTACACTGAGGACTGAGGGTGTGGGGGTCAGGGAGGAAGCTGTAGCACAGGACTCACACGGACAGAGGTAAGACCCATGGCTAGAGAGGTGAACACGAGCCTGAGCACGGAGGTCCCTGGAAGCTGGGCTTAGGAGTACAACTTTGGCTCCTGGCCCAGGGCTTCTCAAAGCTGCAAACTCACACACACACACACACACACACACACACACACAGAAATGAGAAACACACCACATGCACAGTTAAAACACTATCACTTTGGTTGTTCTGTCACCATAGCAAACCAAACAAAAATGCAGGCACTGGAATCACCGAACAGGATCAGTTAAAAGGAGTGATCCAGATAATCCAGTATAAGCTTACATTAAAAATGTCTAGAAGCTTATCATTAAAACTGAAACACAGGGGTGGGATGGGGGGGGTGGGATGGGGAGGGTGGGAGGGAGGGAGATGCAGGAGGAAAGGGATGTGGGAACAGATGTGTATGTATGACTGATTCACTTTGTTATAAAGCAGAAACTAATAATAAAAAAAAAAACTGAAACACAAGATCAAAAGATCCTTGTAGAACTCATCACTTTAAAACAATTCTGAAGACTCCCAGGGGTCTGTGCCCCTAATTTGAGAAACACTCCTGGGGGCAATGCAAGGTTTTAAGTGTATATTTGGGGTAGGGGGAGCACAAGCGTGACTGAATTAGATTTACACCGTCTGCAGAACGCTAAATCAGTGTTATAGAAAAATGACACTGACAGGAGTCAGGAGGACTTGGAGTGAGGGCACCAGTGAAGGGATAACTCTAAGCGTGGTGCAGGCCTGAGAGGCACTAAGGAGGGGGAAGGGAGGCTGCACTTCCTGGACATCCTGTACGCTCAAGGCCAGGAGCCCCATGCCTTGGAGACTGAGGACAGTGGGTCCCCGCCCTCCTACAACTTGGAGTATAGCTGGAGACCTAAGACATGCAGCTCACCAAAGAAAAGATTTAATAAATCATTCCAAAAAACAACTTAAATGTCCATCAGTGAGCAAATGGATAAAGAAAATGTGGTATACACATACATAATTTTTCCCTTAAAAAAGGAGGAAATCTTGCCATTTGCTACCACATGCATGAACTTGCTAAGTGAAGTTAAGTCAGACACAGAAGAATATGTGCTATATGATCCCACTTATATGAGAAATCTAAAATAGTCAAACTTACGGAAGCAGAAAGTAGAATGGTAGTTATCAGGGGCTGGGGGGAGGGGGAATGGGGGAGGTGTTGATCAAAAGGTACATCATTTCACTTGTGCAAGATGAATAATTCCTGAAGATCTACTGTACAGCATAGCGCCTGTAGTTAACACTGTATTGTTCTTTTGTTTTGTTTGTTGTTTTTATTTATTTTTTTTTTTGTTAGTTTTTTTTGCAGTATGCGGGCCTCTCACTGTTGTGGCCTCTCTCGTTGTGGAGCAACAGGCTCCAGACGCGCAGGCTCAGCGGCCATGGCTCACGGGCTTAGTTGCTCTGCAGCATGTGGGATCTTCCCGGACCGGGGCACGAACCCGCGTCCCCTGCATCGGCAGGCGGACTCTCAACCACTGCGCCACCAGGGAAGCCCCACTACTTCTTCATATAGGAAAAAGTTATAACAATTCTAGCTCATGTCCCCTGTGACAGGAGCACTCATAACCACCCACTGTGGTAGGCAGAAATCTAAGATGATCACCAAGATTCCTGCCCTCCAGCACACATGCTTTTCATAATCCCCTCTCTTTGAATGTAGGTGAGACCAATTAATATTAAAGGGATATCACTTTAAATTCATCAAAAGGGTGATTATCCTAGGTGGGTGGGCCTGACCTAATCAGGAAAGCCCTTTAAAAGATGAAGCATCAGACTCTCTGGGCCTGGAAGGAAGTGGACAGCCATGTTGTAAAAGGAGGGGGCTGCACATGAAGATGGCCGCTAGGAACTGAAAGGGGTCTCTAGCTAACAGCTAGTATGAAAATGGGGACCTCAGTCACAGAACCACAGGGAAATTAATTAAATTAATCAACAACCGGTGAGCTTGGAAGAGGACCCTGAGCCTCAGATGAGACCCCAGCCCCTGCCCATACACTGTTTTTCAGTCTGATGACACTGAGGACCCAGCTAACCTGTACCCAGACTCCTGCAACCACAGACACTGAGGTAATAAATGTGGATTGTTTTCAGCTGCTAAGTTTGTGGCAATTTGTTACACAGCAATAGGAAACTAGTGTAATATATGCACGTAAGGATAGACCCTGAATACTCTGGACAAAGACTCCAGCCAGGTTCTTGTCTCGGCTCACACAGCAGCTCAGACAGACCTGCTTTGTACCCAAGGGTTGTGGAACAAAACTCATAGACTAAAGTGGAAAACAAAAATATACTTAGCAGACTATAGAAAAAGTGTTAGAAGTTTCAATCTAGGGACTTCCCTGGTGGTCCAGTGGTAAAGAATCCACCTTCCAACGCAGGGGACGTGGGTTTGATCCCTCGTCAGGGAACTAAGATCCTACATGCCATGGGGCAACTAAGCCCGTGCACCACAACTACTGAGCCTGCGCGCCTCAACAAGAGAACCCAGGTGCTGCAAACTACAGACCCACTCGCTCTGGAACCCATGAGCCACAACTAGAGAGAAGCCTGTGCGCCGCAATGAAAGATCCCGCATGCTGCAATGAAGAACCCGCAGGCCGCAACTAAGACCCAGCGTGGCCAAAATAAATAAATAAATAATAAACAATAAATAAAGTGGGTTGCTCTATAATAGAAAAGCAAATCAACTTACATCAAAATAAATTCTCTTTTGCTTAAGCAGCATAAGATTAGAAATGACCTAAAATGTCCATCAATAAGATCTGATGAAATAAATTAATACACATCTATACTCCAGAATAATCTGCAATCATTAAAAAGAAGTAGTAATATACCTGATCAATATACAATCATTTCTAAGACATAATGGAAAATATATTCAAAGAGCTAGAATAGCATTTACAGCATGTTACCACTTGTATGTAAATTTATATTCACTTTCATATGGATAAAGAAACAAGAAACTGTTAAGCTAAGAAATAGAAGTGCGAGAACTACTTTTTACTGTTCATCTTTTCTTTTGAATTTTGTACCATGTGTATCTATCATCTATTTTAAAAAATTCCAATATTTAAAAAAGAGGAAATAAGCCAATATCAGAAAAATCTGTGCTTTTAAAAAATATACAAACTATCTTCAAAATGTTATTACAAGTTACTGTTCTATCTTTTTCTACTAAATTATTTAGATAACTATAAGAACATAAAACGTCTTTCCCCTGTAGATGCTAGTGATTCATCCAACAACTCTGAGTGTCTCTAGAAAATTTATGTATATTTATGGGCAGCGGAGGGCTCCAGCGCCCTCGGGGAGTCTCTTTAAGGCAGAAGAAGGGCTCGGTGACTAATGTTCAGCCAACCACCAGCACCTGAGGCTAGACCTGCAGGAAGGATGCAAGAGCTCCACCAGGATGCGTTTCTCAACCTCCCGTCCCTTGGCAACCTGGTATGTGGCCACTGAGTAGGGCTCCCACCTCGTCTCATGTCACCTGTTTGGTAGGACAGGACACTAAATGTCAATAGAGCAAGCCCAAGAGCTCACTGCCAGATGTGAGACTTCACATGTAACCTAAGGAGATACCTTGAGACAAAGGAAAAAAGGCTTTTTTTTTTCAGTTGTGGAAAGACAAAAAACACAGACACAGGAGACAGATGTCATGAAGACACAAGAGGGAGGACGGCCATGTAATGATGGAGGCAGAGATGGGAGTGATGCATCTACAAGCCAAGGAACCCCAAGGATGCTGGCAAATGCCAGAAGTCAAGGAAGGATTCTCCCCTCCAGGTTTCAGAGGGAGCACAGTCCTGCAGCACCTGGATATCAGACCTCTGGCCTCCAGAACTGTGAGACTATTTCTTTTGTTTTAAGCCACCCAGTTTGTGGTATTTTTTTTACGGCAGCCCGAGGAAACTAATACACTGACAAAAAAGTCTTTGTATGTCTTCACTAACCCATTCCCTAAATGGATAAAAAATGAAAGAAAAAAAAGGTGCTCAACGTCATTCATCATCAGAGAAATGCAAACTATAACAATAATGACAAATATTTCATACCTATTAGAAAGGCTAAAATCAAAGACTGACAACGTCAAAAGCAAGTGAGGGGATGGAGAAACCACAGCTCTCAGACGTGACTGGTGGCCATATTGAATGGTAGAGCCACTCTGCCCAATTCTTATAAATTAAACATACATCTCCTCTATGGCCCAGCAATTCCACTCCTAGGTATTTACCCAAGAGAAATGAAAATGTGTCCACAAAAGACATGTACAAGAACATTCACAGCAATCTTTTTTTTTAAAATATAAATTTATTTATTTATGGCTGCATTGGGTCTTCGTTGCTGCATGCAGGCTTCCTCTAGTTGTGGCGAGCAGGGGCTACTCTTCATTGCAGTGTGCAGGCTTCGCACTGCAGTGGTTTCTCTTGTTGCAGAGCACGGGCTCTAGGAGCACGGATTTCAATAGTTGTGGCTTGCAGGCTCAGTAGTTGTAGCACACGGGCTTAGTTGTTCCACAGCATGTGGGATCTCCCCGGCCCAGGGCTCGGGAAGAATCCCCTTGCCGGCAGATTCTTAACCACTGTGCCACCAGGGAAGCCCACAATCTTTTTTCTTTATTTTTTAATTTAATTTAATTTATTTTTGGCTGCACCACGCAGCATGTGGATCTTAGTTCCCCGACCAGGGATTGAACCCACACCCCCTGCACTGGAAGTGCAGAGTCTCAACCACTGGACCACCAGGGAAGTCCCCGTAGCAATCTTACAACAGTTAAAAAGTGGAAACCCAAAAGTACGTCATCAGGAGAACAGACAGACTGTGGCATAGCCATACAATGACATCCTGCTCAGCAACAAAATGTAATGACCTATGGGCTCATGCAACAATGTGGGTGGGGACTTCCATGGTGGTCCAGTGGTAAAGAATCCGCCTTCCAATGCAGGGGACGTGGATTCCATCCCTGGTCGGGGAACTAAGATCCCACAGGCCGTGGGACAACTACTGAGCCCACGTGCCTCAACTAGAGGGCCCGCATGCTGCAAACTACAGAGCCCGCGTGCTCTGGAGCCTGTGAGCTACAACTAGAGAGAACCCTGTGTGCCCCAACAAAGAGCCCACGCGCCACAACTAAGACCCAACGCAGGCAAAAATAAAAAATAAATAAATATTTTAAAATAATATAAAATAAAATAAAAAATAATCTTTAAAACAAAAAACCAATGTGGGTGAACCTCAAGAGATTTCTATTAGGCAAAAAAAGCTAGTCTCAACAAAATATATATTGCATGAGTCCATTTATATAAAGCATAAGAACAAACAAAACTAAGGTGATAGAAGTCAGAAAGGGCGGAGGGAGGGACAGGGAAGTGCCTGGAATGCTCTGAAGTGATTCAATGTCTGTACCTTGTTTTGGGTGCTGGTTACATAGGTATGTACAATTTTCAAAATTCAGTAAACTGAACACTTAAGATGTTATACTCCAACTAAAAGAGAGGAGGGTTCAAGATAATAGAGTCAGGCAAGACTCATCAATGGACACCAAAATAATTAGGTAAAAGTTGTTGGGGAACAGGATATTTGCTCAGTGCCAAAGCATCATGCCTCAGGGAAAAAAACCTACCTGTTCCATGGCAGTCACCACCTTACCCAAGTGACCAACCAGACTAGCATTCCCAGCGGGATGACTCAATGTGCCTTCTGATATAATGCAATATGAAACCCCACCACCTATGAAATACCCTTGCCAAAAATGTAGGACCTGGATTTAATCAAGCCTCTAGACCGAACTTCCAGCCACAGAAAATACAAGGAACAGAAGAACAATTAAGTGACACCATGAGGAAACAATTAGACAAATCTAGAATGCAGGATAGTCTACAAGACAACTGGCTTGGACTCAAAGTCAGTATCACTAACAGAAAAAAAAAAGAGGTAAGAAGACTGCTCTAGGACTTCCCTGGTGGCGCAGTGTATAAGAATCTGCCTGCCACTATTTACAGTAGCCAGGACATGGAAGCAACCCAAGTGTGCATCGACAGATGAACGGATAAAGAAGATGTGGCACATATATACAATGGAATATTACTCAGCCATAAAAAGAAATGAAATTGAGTTATTTGTAGTGAGGCGGATGGACCTAGAATCTGTCATACAGAGTGAAGTAAGTCAGAAAGAGAAAAACAAATACCGTATGCTAACACATATGTATGGAATCTAAAAAAAAAAAAAGGGTTCTGCAGAACTTAGAGGCAGGACAGGAATAAAGACGCAGACGTAGAGAATGGACTTAAGGACACGGCGAGGGGTAAGGGTAAGCTGGGACAAAGTGAGAGAGTGGCACTGACATATATACACTATCAAATGCAAAACAGATGGCTAGTGGGGAACAGCCGCATAGCACAGGGAGATCAGCTGTGTGCTTTGAGACCACCTAGAGGGGTGGGATAGGGAGGGTGGGAGGGAGACACAAGAGGGAGGGGATATGGGGATATAAGTATACGTAGAGCTGATTCACTTTGTTATACAGCAGAAACTAACACAACAATGTTAAGCAATTATACTCCAATAAAGATGTTAAAAAACTCTGCCTGCCAATGCAGGGGACACGGGTTCAAGCCCTGGTCCAGGAAGATCCCACATGCCGCGGAGCAGCTAAGCCCGTGCACCACAACTACTGAGCATGTGCTCTAGAGCACGCACGCCACAACTACTGAAGCCCACATGCCTAGAGCCCAGGCTCCACAACAAGAGAAGCCACTGCAATGAGAAGCCCGCACACCGCATCAAAGAGAAGCCCCTGCTCACCGCAACTAGAGAAAGCCAGCGCCCAGCAGCGAAGACCAAACGCAGCCAAAAATTAATTAATTAATTTAAAAAAAGAATGCTCTTGATTAAAGGAAACTAAAGACACATAAAAACCAAATGCAATGCACAAAACAATTAAATCGTGGTTTTAAAAAAGGCTATAAAAGCATCCTTGGGACAAAAAAGTTGGAGTAACTATACTCATATCAGACAAAATAGACTTTAAAATATAGACTGTAATAAAAGACAAAGAGGAGCATTACATAATGATAAAGGAGTCAATCCAGCAAGAAGATAAAACATTTATAAATGTAAATGCACCCAACATAGGAGCCCCAAGATATATAAAGCAAAAGCATTCTTGGAACAGTTAGAAATTCAAACATGAGAACCAGATATTACATATTATAGAATTATTAATTTTTAGGGTGTGATAGCAGTATATAATTATATAAGAGAATGTGTCTATTCTTAAGAGATGCATGTTGAAGTATTTAAAGATGAGACATCATGAACTCTGCAACTTATTTTCATGGTTGAGAAAAAATTTTATTTATACAGCATACATGTAAGTTAAAAAGTGGCAGAATGTTAACAATTACTGAGTCTAGATACAGAATACATGGGTGTTCATTATACTATTCATTCAAATTTTCTATATATTAAAATATTTCATAATAAAAAACTGGATCATAATAAAATCAAAAGGGGCCTAAATGCAATGAGGTACCCAAGAACAGGTCCCTGAAACAAAAAAAATACATTAGTAGAAAAACTGGTGAAATCTGAATAAAGTCTGTACTATAGTTAGTATTATTGTATTAATGGTAATTTCCTAGTAAATGTGCCATGGTTATATAAGATGTTAAGGGGAAGCTGGATAAAGGGAACTCCCTATACCACCTTTGCAAATTTTCTGTGAATCTAAAATTATTCCAAAATAAAAAGTTATTTTTAAAAGGGGGCAACCAGTATATAAAAGCTAGAAGTTTTCATTGGTTTTTACCATACATATAATTGAACAACTTCAAGATTCAATGTCTACAACAATGATCTTCCACAAACATCCAGTTTGGCACAAAAAGACTCCAAACTTGTAAAAAGCATCAATGGGACCACGTATTGGACAGAAGGGATGCTGTGTTTGTACCGACTGCCTGGACATCAGTGCTGCAGCCCAGACAGCGGCCTTGGTCCTTGGAGGGGAGTGAGGCTGCTGTCTGGGTGCAGCTACCTTGTACTCTTGGCTCAGAGAAACTTTCCTTAGTTCAGCAAAGACACGGGTTGAACTGTCTGCTTGTGCAGCGCTGACTGCAAGAGAACTACAAAGAGGAGGAATACAGCAGTGTTGATTTATGTCCCTTCCCTGGTCTGCAGAACACCCAGCTTGGCCAGAGTCCTCTAGTCACATCCACCTTTGCAGGCTGGATCAGATTAACCAAGCTGCAGCATCAGCAGACAGCTGTGCAGTTCTTGGGAGTGTCCAAAAGATTTTCATTCACATTATCTCATTTAATCCTGGTGACAACCCTCATTTTACAAAGGAGGAACGGGGACACCTAGCCCCACCCCAGCTGCACTGAGTCATAAACACTTTTCACCTGAAGGTCCCTCTCTACTGGGAGATTCCAGTGCCTCCCCCCAGCCCTCAGGCACCCAAATACTTGATTTCCTCCAAGGCCAGCTCTTCCATTAGGCCTCTGGGGCTACATCTGAGACCTACGTTACCTGCAGTCACTCCATCCCCTCTGAATTTCTAAAGGCCTTACACTGTGACGAATCAGAACAGGTAAGAGATGTGAAAACGCTTTTGGCCTTTTGTCAAAGGGGGCTGTGGATGGAAGAATGTGGCTGAAACCCAAACAAAAACATGCAATTTTTTGAAAGCAACCTCAATTTGATACTGTTCATTCACTGCTGGGATTGTGTGGTGAAGAGCACGGAGTCTGGAGTCACACAGCTGGTGTGCAGTCTCAGTTCCGCCAGGTACCACCGTGTGACCTTGGGCAGGTTAACCACCCTCTGATCCTTGGGTGACGCATCAGCAAACAGAGATAATCACAGTACCTAGCTCGCAGGGTTGTTTGAGGACTAAATGAAATTATCTCACTGCCTGGCACATAACGACAACTACGGTAACAATTATTGGTATACCTAGTACAGGCAAGGTTCTTATTTTCATTTTTGTTTTTTAAAACAGCTTTCTCCAACTATCAGTGCTCAAATCTGGGCTGAGAGGGCCCTTGGAAGCCACAAAGGGCCATCTTATGGGTGAGGAAAGTTCTCCAAATTTCAAAAAAACATGGTCTGTCAGAGGAGGATCTTCAGAATTAGATAGGTTATCTGGGTTCTCAGGAAGGTGGGAGTCACTGACCTATGTTTGTTCCAGGTCTTGCCACCATTATGTAAATGTACATCCTTCATACCACAACCACAGCAATCAATATCTATCTCACAGACGAAAAAGTAGAGGGCTGAAATGTTAAAGTGGCATTACCACGAAAAATGTTTATTGCATAGAGAACGAAGAGAGACAAAGGCCCACCTTCCTAACAGCTGGGGCTTTAGCCCCAAATCTCAAAACGAGTGAACTAAGAGCAGTGCCTTTATCTCGGCTTAGTAAGCCTGAATGACTAGCAATGAAGTCAGCAAAACGCCTGTTTGGCCGCCTTCTAGTCCAAGCCAGAGCGCAATCTTAGCTCTTGCCACTGCCCTGGCGGGGCTGCCCTGATGCCTTGGTGAGTTTGGGGGCAGCCTGGAAGCCTCCGGCCTCATCTCCCCAAGCCATGCAGGAGGGAAGGCAACATCAAAGAAGATGAGAGCTGGCCAGGGCTGCCCTGGGAAGGGAGAGAGAGAAAAAGCCTGTATTCCTGTGCAGGCTCTGAGCCAGGGCTGGGTATCAGTTAGTACTTTAAATATGGTAGATCAGATCCCCATCCTCCTGCCAGGCAGGGAAGGCGCTGTGCTCCTCCCTGAGCCAAAAGCAGGAACAAGGCACGTACTCCAAACGACATCAGAGACGCACGAGTGTGCAATTAAATGACATTCAACCTCATGGAAAGATCCTCCCTTTGCCAACATCTTGCAATCCTTCTGAATCATCAAGGAGAGAGTTTCTAGTATTGTTGGTGCCTCGCTAACACCTCCTTGACCCTTAGTAATCCCTTTTCTTTTTCAGGGAGGGAGCAAGCCTTAAGCTTAGAAACTGAGGCAGGCAATAGGAACAGGCAGGAAATTAGTGACACTGTTTTGTGTTCTTTTTTATTATGATTACCTCCTATTTTACAGCAATTGACAATGATATCCATTCATGGGAGAGATATAATACTTCCTTTTTTAAGTACATTTTCAGCTTTAAAAAAGGGAAGGGAGGGAGAAAAAGACTAAGAAATAATAGATTTCTACATGGTAAAAACACAACACACTTTCCTACCTATTGCTACACCTTCCTGATACCTCCAACAGCCCAGAAATGTGCTCACCATTCCACAGTAGCCACCAGCCACATGAGACTGTTATGTAATTACTATGTTACTAGAGTCATTTAAATTAATTAAAATTAAATAAAATTAAAAATTCAGTTAGTCAGTCATACTAGCCACCTTTCAAGTGCTCAACAGCCATATGTGGCTGACAGCTACCGTACTGGACGACACAGCTGTAGAACACTTCTCCCACCGCAGAAAGTTCTATTGGGCCTAGAATGCCACTCACTGCTCACCTGGCTACTCACCTGGTGGTGGTGCTAAAAGGCCTGGTTTCTCCCCAAGTAACGGAGGCTTGGCAGGCTTGGGAGGGAGGCATCCCAAAGGAACAGGCCTCTTGGAGGGGGCTGCCAGAAGTGGGGGAGGGGAAACAGACCTTTTGGGTTGACCGATCCTGCAGAGCAAGAAACCCAAAACATAAACGGGAAGATGCCTGATGAACCGTTCCAGCTGCTTGCCCCAAAGGGACCTTTCCTAATCTTCAGAAAGGGGCTGAGCAGGGAGCTCCTGCCATGTACACCAGGCCCACCCCCAGCTCCTCAAAGCTCTACCAGGTCCTCCCTGGGCCCAGGCTGCACCTCAGTGGTCGTCCAGGGGTCAGCAAACTAGAGCGTGGGGACCAAATCCAGCCTGCTGTCTGTGCTCGTGTGGCCTGCCAGTTAGAATGGTTTTTTTAAATAGTTACATTTTAGATGGTTACATTAGTATGTACATAATATCCTTAATTTTGCTTCTTAGCCCCCAAAGCCTCAAATAACATATTTACTGTCTGGCCCTTTAAAAAGAAGCTTGCAAACCCTTGGTCTAAGTCCATGCCTTTCCTGACATCCTGGTCCTCCACCGTCACCTTCTCACAAATGGATTTTGTTCCAAACATCCTGTTGTGATACTTGGAATACATTTTCTCAAATATCCAAAGTAGGGAGGTTCCCCGACAGGTCATAAAGGCAGACCCGTAACATACCTGAAGCTCTCTGTTCCTCAGACTCTAACATCCGTCTACCCAGAACATTAGTCCCCAGTGGTGAGACACACGGCCCAGCGCCCCGGCACCTGTCTCGGTGAGAGTCTGCCGGGCACAGTCCTCATCCTGCTGAACAGGACACTTGCTCACAATTCTGAAGCAAGCACCTAGCCCTTCTTGAAGGCCTGGAAGAGTTTTGTTTTTAAACTAATGGCAAGGATGGGAAGCAATTCAGGGCAAGAAGATTTCTTCCTGAGCCCTCCGGCCTTCTATGCACTCCCTTCTCACAGGAAAAGACCGGGTGATAAGAACAGGCCTGTGGCTGAGGCCCAGGGAAGCGTGGAGAGCACAGCAAAAGGAAGGGAAGGAACAAAGACATGGCAGCAAGAAAGCACAGGCTGTGTGATGGGAACAGAGAAGATGCTAAACTGATACACTCTCACTCATCCCGAAGTCAACAGGGCACAAAGGGAGGGGGGCGCAGACATGCTCGTCTCTAGGGCTGTGGAGCTTCAATACACGGACCCTGCCAATAAAAGATGTGTCCACTAAAGCTCCCAGAGCAAACGGGCACATTCCCTCGATTACGATCCACCGAAAGAGTCAAGGTGGAAATACTGTGCTCCTAGGAAATATCTTTGGCTAAAATAATCCCTGTTCACAAAAGAGGCCAAACTAATATGTGATTCTCATGAACAAATGCATCTCCAGGTCTAAATTTTAGTCAAGGCCCAGGTGAAAAGCCACCTTCCCATGAAGACTTCACTGACAACTTCCTCTTTTTGATTTTTTTTTTTTTTGTGGTCCGCGGGCCTCTCACCGTCGCGGCCTCTCCCGTTGCAGAGCACAGGCTCCGGACGCACAGGCTCAGCGGCCATGGTTCACGGGCCCAGCCGCTCCACGGCATGTGGGATGTTCCCGGACCGGGGCACGAACCCATGTCCCCTGCATCGGCAGGCGGACTCTCAACCACTGTGCCACCAGGGAAGCCCTGACAACTTCCTCTTTACCACGGAAGACTGAAAACATGCTCTCATCCGGTTCCTTCTCCGCTCCCGCTGCCAACACACAAGGAGGACAGGAGAGGAGACAGAGGGCATGAACAGATACTTGGAAGAGGAGGAGCAGAGGGAAGGCTGACTAAGGGTGGAAGCTGCATCCTAGGTGCCTGAGAGCCTTTCCCTTCAAGAGCCAGGGAAGGCTCCGATGCTGGGCACACCAGGAACCACGGAGGCGCTGGCCCCCGGGCTTGACTGGGAGTCTGGACCCAGCCAGCTCTTCTCCCAGAAGGAAGAGATGGCTGTCTGATGAACCCACATGAGCAGTAGGATCCAGGATGGCCTGAAGTTAGCCAATTCAGGACTTCCAGTTATATAAGCCAATCCAGTCCGCTTGTTTTAAGGAAACTTGAGCTGGGTTCCATGGCACTGGCAATGGGAGAAGTCCACAGTAGTACCACTGCATTTTAGGCAGATGTCAGCTACTATTCAGCACCAGCTACTCAGAACAGAAACCTCAGAAACACTACCGAGTTCAGAGTGCTTATTATGACAACTTTCAGGCTCTAACTGTGGCCACAAAACTTGGTTGAAGAGCTTCTCTAAACTTCTCCCTGTATTAAAACTTAAGGCAACTCTTCAAGAGAAATAGCACCCACTGAACCTCAAAGCGCCTCTTCTCACCTTCTGAAATCTTAATATTCATTAAAAATATGACAACAGGGCTTCCCTGGTGGCGCAGTGGTTGAGAGTCCGCCTGCCGATGCAGGGGACACGGGTTCGTGCCCCGATCTGGGAGGATCCCACATGCCACGGAGCGGCTGGGCCCGTGAGCCATGGCCGCTGAGCCTGCGCGTCCGGAGCCTGTGCTCCGCAACGGGAGAGGCCACAACAGCGAGAGGCCTGCATACAGCAAAAAAAAAAAAAAAGACAACAAACACTGCAATTGCCCTAAACTGTCCTGCTTCCTCAGGAGAACTCCCGTGGAAGCATGAGAGCTACAGCTAACATCCTACTCCTGGTGGGAAGCACTGACCTGGCTGCAGAAGGAGACTCCCTGTCCTCTCACCTATCAAAGGGGACTTGGCAGGAACCAGGGGAGGAGGGCCTGGGAAGGATCTCTTTCTGGGGGTTGGAAGGAGTGGAGGCGGCTTGCCCATGATGGGGGTATTCCTGCCTTGAAATGAGGAATGATCGCTCCTGGCCAAAGGATTTGGCATCTCCAAACCTGGAAAAATGAAGAAAACAAATGGAAAGCAGAAGCCTGCTGCAGAGCCCAGCAAACTGCACAAAGAACAATTCAGGCAATTCCAGGAAGACCTTCTCTTCTTCTGACTGAGAAGTTTCTATAATCAAAAAGCAGCAGGATGTTGGCTAGACTTACTGCGATGAGCACCACACAATATATACAAATACTGAATCATTATGTTGTACACCTGAAACTAATATATGTTATATGTCAATTAAATCTCAGTTAAAATAAATTTTAAAATAAATAAAATAAGCACTCAGAAACAAGAAAAAGAAGCAAAGAAACAAAACTGTTATGTTTTAAGCTTATGGGTTCCCTCCCCACCCTGAGAAAGTGAGTTCAATAAAAGTGTACAAAAATAAAACACATTCTGCATTTTATAGGAATAATAATTTATTTAAAGCTTTAACATGGTCCTGCGACTTCAGTTACTTTTCCCTACAAGGGACAAGTGATTATTTTCTTCTCACCTACTTAACTCAAAACAAGCAATCTGAAAAGTCACTACTTCAAAGACTTCACTTGTAGCTGGAGTGTTCTTTAAAATCAGCGAGATTAGGAACTGCTTATTCACATTCACCATACACTTCAAAGTACTCTTAAAAATGTCTCAACAAAAAACAAACTTAGAATCAGAAAAATAAACTGATAGGGAACTGGAACTATTTCCTACATGTCCATCTATATAGAGAGGTCATCCTATTTATGTATTAAAAATCTGGTTCACGAGAAAATTTAGCTTCAGAAGAAGCACTTTCGTCTATAAAGGTTAAACATTACAACAGTGTATTCCGGGCTTCCCTTGTGGCGCAGTGGTTAAGAATCCGCCTGCCAATGCAGGGAACAGAGGTTCGAGCCCTCGTCTGGAAAGATCTCACATGCCACAGGGCAACTAAGCCCATGCACCACAAGTACTGAGCCTGCACTCTAGAGCCCGCAAGCCACAGCTACTGAAGCCCGCATGCCTAGAGCCCGTGCTCCACAACAAGAGAAGCCACCACAATGAGAAGCCCGAGCCCTGCAACAAAGAGTAGCCCTCGCTCGCCACAACTAGAGAAAGCCCACGTGCAGCAGCAAAGACCCAACTCAGCCATAAATAAATAATTTTTTTAAAAAGAGCAATAAGGTAAAAAAACAAAAACAGTGTATTCCCATCTGGAACATATTCAAATCAGACACTTTTGTATTACACAGGTATATTCTCTCAACTGAATGAAAAACTTTTAGTTTTCCTTCATACATGGATTTGTAGAAACGGATCTTCTGGGGTTTAAAATGGGGAAGGAAAGGGGACAGGCCAAATACCTTCCAGTTGCCCTTTCCTGGTCTTCAGGTAGTCAATGAGCAGGTTCAGCTCATTCTTGTACAAATGTCTGCCCTCATTCAGCAGGAAGAGATGTTGAACGCCCGAAGGGACACAGTAGCTGGTAAGGCACTCCCTGGCCAAGAGGGCATCTACCAGATCACCAGCCCTCGGAGAAATGCCAGCGTGTTCCTGCTGCTCCTGTTTAGCGAAAAATCTCCTATATTCTTTAGCCACCAGCACGAGGGCGTCCTCCAGAGGCATATGACGATCTACTAGGGGTAAGAAAGAGCCTGATTTATATCAAATGGGTGCCCGGATTGCTTTTAAAACACATTTACAAAAAGACAAGAGGAAAAGCAATCAGAAAAGAACACAGTTAATCTAATGACATGTTCTTTAAACTGTTTCAGCTTTCAGTACAGATGTGACTATCTACTGATTCAAGAGATTGGCACCCTCAACAGCAGGTGCCCTGTCAGATTTCAAAATCAAACATTACATTCTGTTTCAAAATTATAACATGTGACAGTTCGATGTACTGTTTCAATACAAACCCTGATTTCACAATTGGATAGCTTCGTGCTAAGCTAACGAGAGAGAAGGAGAAAGAGAGTGAGGGAGAGGGAGAGAGGGAGGAATAGGTGGCATGTATGTCAATGGGAATTCTTATGGATAAACAAACAGCCTGAAAATAAGACAGGATGCAACTTCAACCATCGCTGGCTATTGGAAAAGCTAAAACAAAAAAAGGTGAAGGCTTTCATTTGGTTCCAGCAATGAGAGTGTATGACTTGAGTGTGATTCACAGAACAAACAACCAGGACCTGAGAATGGCAGCCTTTAGATGGTACAGTAGGGGTGAAAAATGAGTGAAGCAGGGACTGCTGTGTTTCATTATGAACCTTTTAGTGTTTATCTTTTTTTTTTTTTTTTTGCGGTACGCGGGCCTCTCACTGCTGTGGCCTCTCCCGTTGCGGAGCGCAGGCTCCGGACGCGCAGGCTCAGCGGCCATGGCTCACGGGTCCAGCCGCTCCGCGGCATGTGCACGAACCCGTGTCTCCTGCATCGGCAGGCAGGCTCTCAACCACTGTGCCACCAGGGAAGCCCTAACCTTACTTTTGATAGACTCATGAAGCATAACTACGGTGCAAGAGGAAAGTTTTACATTAGACTGTTCAACACGAATACAAAATGGGGCTTCCCTGGTGGCGCAGTGGTTGAGAGTCCGCCTGCCGATGCAGGGGACATGGGCTCATGCCCCGGTCCGGGAGGATCCCACATGCCGCGGAGCGCCTGGGCCCGTGAGCCATGGCCGCTGAGCCTGCGCGTCTGGAGCCTGTGCTCCGCAACGGGAGAGGCCACAACAGTGAGGGGCCCGCGTACCGCAATAAAAAAAAAAGAATACAAAATGGGGACCGATCGTCTCTAACTTCCTGGAGTGCTTGAGGGAGGCCTGACTCAGAGGCAAGGTGAATCATTTCCACCACGAGACCATGATCCTGCAATCGATGACCTACGACTGTTGCTTATTTCCTTAAAATACACACACACACACACACACACACACACACACACACATGCAAGAAAAAGGTGGGTTACTTTCAATCAAACAACTGAAAAAAAAAATTATGTCACCAAGCAGTTGTTCCACAGATACTCTGATGCACCACAAATTTAAGTAAGTGAGGGGCAAGATACTATATTTTTATTGTGCTTAGATAAGTGAGGTGGAAGATGCCATATTTTTCCAAAAATCATGCGTGCCCTACAATTTGTTTTTGTTCTCAGGCACGCTGAAAACATTCTAGGGTTTGTTATCCACCTGATGGAATCAGTTAAGAGGACTGGAGGCAACTCCAACCAAAACAAAACTCACTTTTTTGAAAACGTAGTGTCCTCATATGGTTGATTATGTACATAATTTTATAAAGAAAGCAGAGTATGTCAAAGCTTTGTTTTTGTGGGGCATGACGTACTGAGTAAGCACCATGAATGTGGCCAGAGTTTTTCAAAATGGAATCATTCAAGTGTTATTTGATGAAGTCAATTCAATTTAAAGACCATGAAAGAAAACTTAAAATTGTATCTTCAGAAAAATGAGAGAATGCTCATTTACAATTAGTTCCCGGGATAGACCAGTACTTGTTGAGGTTACTACCACTGAGACAATCCCTTGCTGAAGAGAGTAAATGGATGATACTGGAGTTAACCATCTCAGTCAGCATCAACCACCCCAGAACTAACCTTGGATCAAAGCCCAGTCATCTCATCACCTATTTCCTTAGCCTTGGTCCTCAAGTCCTGAAGAATCCTAGATCTCTCCTTTGGGTTTATGCTTCCACTCCTGCCCAGTAGTTGCTTAGAAACCTGAACTGGCCTCCTACCACATCTTTTAGCCTTGATTCTTTTCCCCACACCAATCCATCCTACATGTCAGTCTGAGAAATCCCATGAAAAGTACTGCTTTCAAAAATGCCACAATAGGGACTTCCCTGGTGGCACAGTGGTTAAGAGTCCTCCTGCCCATGCAGGGGACACGGGTTCAATCCTTGGTCCGGGAAGATCCCACATGCTGTGGAACAACTAAGCCCGTGCACCACAACTACCGAGCCTGCACGTCACAACTACTGAAGCCCAGGTGCCCTAAAGCCCATGCCCTGCAACAAGAGAAGCCACTGCAATAAGAAGCCCGCGCACCGCAACGAAGAGTAGCCCCGACTCACCACAACTAGAGATAGCCCACGCACAGCAATGAAGACTCAATGTGGCCAAAAATAAATTAATTTTTTAAAATTTTTGTTTATTTTTTTATACAGCAGGTTCTTATTAGTTATCCATTTTATACATATTAGTGTATATATGTCAATCCCAATCTCCCAATTCATCACAGCATCACCTCCTCTGCTTTGCTCCCTTGGTGTCCATACGTTTGTTCTCTCCATCTGTGTCTCTATTTCTGCCCTGCAAACCGGTTCAGCTGTACCATCTTTCTAGGTTCCACATATATGCATTAATATACGATATTTGTTTTTCTTTTTCTGACTTACTTCACACTGTATGACAGTCTCTAGATTCATCCACGTCTCTACAAATGACCCAATTTTGTTCCTTTTTATGGCTGAGTAATATTCCATTGTATTTATGTACCACATCTCTTTATCCATTTGTCTGTCGATGGGCATTAAGGTTGCTTCCATGAAAAAATGCCACAGTAACTGCTCAGCATCCTAAACTTCTTACCCTAGCTTCCAAAGTCCTGGCAAGACATGGCTCCAACCTATCTTGAGAGGTCTTGTAACCCACTGAGCTTCAAACATCCTGTTTCTCTTCCCAAATTTAATTTCTTGTGATCTCAGGACAATCAACTCTCCCCACACTTTTTCCAGCTGTGCCTTCCTTGCCATTCTGTTGCTAGACTCTAAGCAGTTCTCACCTCAAAGGCCCAGCTCAAATGATATTATTCCCTGAAACCTCCTTGATTCAACTCATTGGCCCTCACAATGGTAATCTACTCTTCCTTATGTGTATACTCTGCTTAGAGTACATTCCATCTTCCACTTGTTATTTGTGCACATTTTATCTTATTAGACTGCATGTGGTCCAAATAGGGATTGTTGCTTAATTATCTTTATGTTTCTCTCTGTGCCCAGCACAAAGCTTCACATGTAACAGTGCACAAAATGTATATTTTGTGAATGAAAAATTAATATGATGTTAGGAAAAATGTTTTTCTTGGCAATTTAGGAGAGTATGGATGATCTCAGAAAATAAATTCAAGAGGAAAACAAGAAAAACATGACACGATTCATATTTATAGAGTGACAGCCCATGAGTCAAAATTATCATACAAAAAGATCATCACAAAAATAATTCACATTAGGGGCTTCCCTGGTGGCACCACAACTAAGCCCGTGTGCCACAACTACTGAGCCTGTGCTCTAGAGCCCACAAGCCACAACGACTGAGCCCATGTGCCACAACTACTGAAGCCCGTGCACCTAGAGCCCATGCTCTGCTACAAGAGAGGCCACTGCGATGAGAAGCCCGTGCACTGCAATGAAGAGTAGCCCCCGCTCACCGCAACTAGAGAAAGCCCGCACGCAGCAATGAAGACCCAATGCGGCCAAAAATAAAATAAATAAATTTTAAAAAATAAATAAATAAGAAATTCACATTAGATGATATGATCTGAAAATTAATTACCGTTTTGGGATATAAAGGAATGAATTAGCTGACGATTGATCACTCCAAGTCTTTCTGACGTTGAAGAGACAAGACAGCTGGCAGCACAGCCTAGTTCACAAGTTGCCTGGCAGATGCAGACCCCACACAGCAGAGTTTCTAAGCTGCATCCACCAGGATCCTAATCCATGGCTAAATGCCAGACCTGTGGAATGCCAGGCAGAGGAGTGACCACCCCTCCAGATGGAGCGGGGAGAAGACCAATCTCCAGGACTCCTCCCCACCACAAAACTCTGCACTCAATACCAGTCAGCCTGGCTCCAGAGATGAGAAGGTGGCAAGAGGATCAGGGTCGTGTACATCAAATGGCAGCTGGAGTCACTCACAATTCTGAAAGAAGCGCAAGATGCTACAAGACGGGTGTGATTCTTGCTACAAGTTTTGAGAAAGCTAATGTAGTTGAAGATTAATGTAGTTTCCCTGGCTGGTGCAGAGTATGGTAGCAAAGTTGCCAAATGCTGAGGGAAAACAAAGCTACTAGGCATGCTGAGTCTTTACTGCCTCTGGGTTCAAAATCAGTTTGAATTACTACACGATCAAATTAATCCAGGGCACGCCTGGATGTCTTCCAATTATTAAAGGGAAATGCCATAATTTCCTAATGTAAAGGGAACTGGCCTCTCCCACCCTCCCCATGCTATGACTGACCTCATTTCTTCTAGCGTGCTGTCTCCCAAGGTCCAACCCAAAAACCCTTCAAACAAAATGGAGCTACAATTTTGCTTCACAAACTCAGAGTAAAGCTGCTATCTACAAATAAAGTCGATTTCCATAAAGGAGATATCACAGAATAAAAATTCTGAGTCAATTTTAAATTGCATATTTTCATATTAAAAAAGTGAGAAATCCAATGCTGCCTTAATGCTGGATTATGTTTTGTATATGCCTGGTCTCCTATTCAGGAATAATCAGTTATCATGTCTGGGTCTTCAGTATCGCTCACTAAGTACCTAGCTTGGAGTAACTATACATACCTCCAGCCAACCATTTGTCTACGTGCCAGGCTGTCTGCCAAGCACTATGAAACCCGACATAACCCGGAGACACAGTTATCATCACATATTAAGTCCCCATTTGCCCTCAAGTGCCAGCCAATGGTATGCAGGATCAGGGCACTACATGGGCCCAAAGTATGAGCTGGACACTGACCAGGCTGCAATTGTGCTTAGGCGGCCCACATGAGTTAGGCAGGCAGAGAAGAGGGAACGGCATCCCATGTTGAAGCAAGAACAGCACAAAGGCAGAGAGGAACTCAACAAGCAGTTAAGAAAGGAGGGGACCCTTCTCTGAAGATCAGTGAGGGAGACTTTTTGGCATACTACACTAGATGGTCAGCACCCCAGGGAAGGGGTTTGTCCGTTATGTTCACTCAAGTATCCCCCAGAGCCTAGATCTGTGGCTGGCACAGGGAACCCAACCCTAAAAATAGCTTTGGGTTTTTTTCTGATTATAAAATTAATATATGCTCACTGTAGAAAACTTGGGCAATACAGAAAAGGTGAATAAGACAGTCATCTTCAGAAATCTCCCCACCCACACAGGATGCCTCTACTACCAGTATGCTAAACCCAACAGCATAGTCTTGTAATTCCTAGAGCAGTGCTCTTAGCAGAGCATTTTGAGAGTTTCAACTCTCAGCGACTTATGTACGTAAGGCTGAACACTTCATTACTTGTTTTTACACAACCTCACTTGACACGCTAAAAAGAAATAAATCTACCTCTGTTCTTTGTCGACAGAAACAATAATGGAATCTGAAGGCCTCTCTCGATTACGCTCTTGCTGAATCACTTGATAAAAGTGCTGGAAAAGCCCCTCTTTCCGAGCGTCCCTGACGCTGGCATCGCCTGGAAAATATTGATGAATTCATGTTTTTTGCAAGGCCAAAAGCAATGTACTGGTGAGCAAAAACTCTCCAAAAGAAAGGTTTCCAGGGTTTCTTACAAAAGTGTAAATGAAAGACAACACCTCTACAAAAAATAGACAAGGAAAACATAAGAAGATGCTCAACAAGACTCTTACCTAACTGAGGGTACTGGCACAGTGCATGGCTATCTCCATTCCCTTTTGAATAATCAGCCACCTTCCGCCATAATTCTTCAATGCTGTTGGAGGTGTGAAAATATTAATAGTTCATGCAAACATGGTCTCCCTCATGTCCCCAAAAGCCAAAAAATAAACACAAGATTACCAAGTGAAATATATAGGCACCTAAATAAAGCCTGTGTCTATTTAAACATAAAATGACACTCAATAATCTGTTCTCATTTTAGAATACTATTAGTTTCTGGGATTTTTTGCCCTTTTCCATTCATTTCCTCTTGTCTGTTACAACAAAAAGTTCTAAATGGTGCCACTGATCTTTGTCAAGTAAGACTCAGATACAAAGACTGAGGCTCACACTTTAAGGTGTTTATTCTAAAGGAAATGAGATCATTTTATTTGAAACGTTCATCTTTTAAAGAAGGTGACATTATCTCTGAAGGTTTTCACTGGATATGGGTACAAAATGATTCAACAAGATTTGCTCACATTATTCCTAAACATTCTAGAGCTCCTTTGAGTAAGCTATTTTCCCTTGCTAAAGGCATGCAAAATAGTGCACAGATGCAGCATAATCCATCAGCCATCTAAAGTAGTCCCCTTTGCTGTGATTTAACAAGAAAGGGGGCATTCGATGCACTATGTCCCCTAAATCAGGCATTTTTACTGCAGCTCCCCAGCATCCAGACACCAATGTTTCATCCACAAGGAATGTCCTGCCAGGGAAAGAACCCCTGGGCAGGCAGCAATTAGCTCTTTTCTCACCAGAGGTATCGCACTGCATGGCAAAGGGGCACAGAACACCTCAGTCAAACCATGACTACTCAGCAAGCTGCCAACGAGCATCGATCCCTTTGCTCTTCCCCTGTACAATGTTCAATCAGGCTGTGTCCACATCCAACCTCCTGAAAGAGCAGAGTCGCAGCTCCAGACTTTCAGATGCAAAGCTTTTGCCTGAGTCCATGCCTCCCCAACTGCCCTCAGAATCCTGAGCTACACAAGAATGCTTCCCTCCCACAAGCAGGCTCTATCTTTGTCTGCTGTCTCTGGCCATTGACTCCACAGGCTATTCTTTTAAGCATTTTTTTTTAATGATTGCTTTTTAATTAATTTATCTATTTGGCTGTGTTGGGTCTTCATTGCTACACGCAGGCTTTCTCTAGTTGCGGTGAGGGGTGGCTACTCTTCGTTGTGGTGCACGGGCTTCTCACTGCGGTGGCTTCTCTTGTTGCGGAGCACGGGCTCTAGGCGCGTGGGCTTCAGTAGTTGTGGCACGCGGGCTCTAGAGTGCAGGCTCAGTAGTTGTGGCGCACGGGCTTAGCTGCTCTGCGGCATGTGGGATCTTCCCAGACCAGGGCTCGAACCCATCTCTCCTGCATTGGCAGGCGGATTCTTAATCACTGCACCACCAGGGAAGTCCCTCCACAGGCCATTCTTTAGGCTGCCTGCTTTCTCCAACCTTTGTTACACTGTGGTCTTGCTGGCTTTCCCTCAAACTTCATACACTTACTTTCTCTTAATGATGTGGCATGTAAACTCCCCACATCCCCCTAAGTAATTAGAGAGGATTGGGAGGCGCCCCAGAAGCTGGTTCAGCCAGGAAAGGCAGTGTAGTGTTGAAGTTGCAACTGCCTGGGTATGAATCTCAGCTCCTTCACTTACTAACCAGGAAAGCCTGAACGAGGCACTTAACATCGTTATGCCTCAGTTTCCTCACCTATAAAATGGGGATATTAGGAGAACCTGCCCCTAAGTGTTGCTATGAATTAAATGAGTTAGTAAATCCCATAGAATGGTGCCTGATGCAGAGTAGGCCCTCAACAGATGTAAGCCTTTATTATCCACCTCTGTCTTTAGGTTTCTTTCAGGCCCAGGGTTAAGAAAATCTCTCCTTCAGAAGATCGTCTAACAGTGCAAGCATGCTAAGTCTCCTCTTCCGGAAATACTGCCTGAGAGAAGCTAACCTCCATTAATAGTCATTCCTGAATTCTACACTTCCAAGTGCTTCCACAGTTGAGGAAAGCATTTTTCAATTTTGAATTATTAATCTAATCTGACACAAATCTCATCTTTAATGCAGGCAAGAGAGAGGCCCTGTCAAGGTTCATACATTCAAAAATCAATTCAAATATAGTTCAAGGAAACCTGCTTTTACCAAAACTACAGAGGTAGATCCAAGGCAAGAATCTTGAGCTGCCATGTTGATTTACCCATTTAGTTTCTTAGAAGAACTCCACTGCTGAATGTGGAAGACAGAGTAAACTAAGTAAGATAACCTTCAAAAAAGGTTTACTTACTTTGGGATACTACACAGCAGTCAAGAACAATGAGGATGAATAATCCTCTGTGACATAATGTTGAGTGAAAGAAGTTCCAGAACAATATACCAGTGTGAGCCATTTAAGTTACAGGCAAGGGAGAAAAAATTGGGTGAGTTCTGAAAAGAGATTTTTCACTTTTTAGTACCAGACACTTTTACATCTATTTATCCATTTCTTGGGTTAAAAAAATTTTTAAGTGACTTTTCTTTATATACCGGGCTCTGGAGTATTGATCTGTTTCACAATAAAATAAATTTACATTTTTTGAGCACATACCAATAGTTAGATGGTAGCAGAGAAAAGGTGTGGAGGCGCGGAAGAAGGGAGTCTTAGAAGGGAGTCTAGGGCCTGCTACAGATAACCCCCCAGGGGGGTCGCCCACGTGGAGTTGACTGACAAGCCCACAAAGAAAAGGCCTGGGCGGCTGAGTCCCTTCAGGCTGCAAGTCTGTTTTAGTTCCTAGGATCCAAATGTCTATGGAAAGGTGAAAGTTAAAGCAGAATGGCTTAAAATGATCAAGTTGACCTGAGGGACTTCCCAAAAAGCAAATATTAATAACATCAATTTTAACAAACACATAAGTCTGCACAGCAAGACCACATCTAAATTATTACTAAAGCTTTTAGCAAATTGAGCCACAACAATAACATTTTACCTTAGCATGTCTTCACCCTTCTTTAAGTAGCCCTCTTGGGGAGAATGAGAAGTCAGCGGAAAAGGTTTATATGGCTTACTGCTAAAAAACCAACAAAGACAAAATTACACTTAAGAAGAAATTATTTCCCATCGCCCTCACATCGGTTTCCACAGTTCTGGTACACTCAAAGGTGATTAAGTCTTCAGTTCAACTGGGTTTTAAAAACTCCAACAATGGTTTTTCACAATACTTCTTTTTCAGAACCCTTACTTTATTTTGTAATACCTATTTCTATTTTTGTCTCATTTGTTTGCTCAATGGCTTTTGCAGAGTTGACAACTGAAGGCTCAGTTCTGTCACAAGGAAAGACCATTATAAACTCACCGACAGCAAGGAGCTCCAACACAATGAACCTGATTTGCCTGACTGAGCCGAGCTAAACTTTTAAGTATGCAATGCTGGTGGTGTTTGGCAATTATGAAAAATAATAATTAATCACTATTGTTTTTTAAAAGCTTTTCTTTGCCAGATGCTCCATCAATAACACCATAAATTTTCGTGGATTATCTGCCACCTTTAATGTATCTGACACTAACTCCACAATGGAGCTTATGAAAGAAAATTCCTAAATGATTCATGTGTATCAATTGCAAGTATTAAACATCCTCGATTAAGACTACTGGGGAATTCCCTGGCAGTCCAGTGGTTAGGACTCCACGCTTCCACTGCTGGGACCCCGGGTTTGATCCCTGGTCGGGGAACTAAGATCCCACAAGCTGCACAGCAAGGCCAAAAAAAAAGACTACTGTTATATTTACGTGCCAAATGCATTTTGACATACTTCCTCTTTGACACCTTCCTCCTCATTCAAAGTTGTGCGGTTAATGAATAACATAGATTTAAATCTAAGACAAAAATAAAAGGCAAAACCTAAGAAGAAAGTGCCTGCTCCAAATTGTTAGCTGGAAGAAACAAGGGACTGAACAAGATTAACTATTATAAATTTGGACTGAGAGGGTTGAACAGTTATTAGAAAGATTTCCATTTCCGAAAAGGATAAGGAGCACAGATGCTCCACTCGACCCTCTTCTTGATGATCCTAGCCAAGTTTGAAGGCCATGAGAAGGAATAAGCAGATGGTTCAATGTGAGTAAGTCAAAAGGAAGTTGCATTTGCCTTATTTGGCTTCCTAGCAACTAGACTGAATGATGCCAAGAAAGCCAGCCTGCTCTAAGGGGAAACGCTGCAGGATACTTGGAACCCAGCGGTCGGGCAGGGGAGAGGAGGCCTCCAGACACACCCACCTGGCACAATGAACCCTGTGCCTGCTGACACCCACACTTCCCACCTCACCGGGTCCTCCCATTTCCCTCGAAGTGCCTGCTCCAGCCTACCTGGCCATGTTAATGTCCAGCACCCGACTACTCGAAGCTCCTTTCAGGACCACCTTTCAAACGCCAGTAACATCAGATGAGTAGTTTGGCCCAGCCATCAAAGAATAACTTCCACTTCTCCGCGGGAGGGAAGGCCTCATGCACTCTTAATGCACCTCGGCCAGCTGGACAAAGGATTTCGCAGACCGAGCCAAAGCACTGAGAAAGGCAGGCACATATATCGGCTAGGGTGCCAGAGGCCTGAGAAACATCCCTCCTCAAGAGTAGAAGATATACACTCAGGCAGGAACTGCCTTTGTGGGAGTACGTAGATAGGCACGTGAAGTACATCCCCATTACAACGCAAATGGCCAAAGGAAGGCCTGAATATTATTAAATGTTGCAAGGTCACCCTGAGCCCTGGCAACGCCACTCTTTTTGCCATGTTCTCTGTGGCTTCCCTCTAACTGGTGGCACCGATTAAACTTCAGTTCCTCTCCTACTCACTTCGTGAATAGCAGATTAACCACTGTCTAATAGAAAATGGAACTTATAAATACATCTGGGAAACGCATATGGTTTCCCAGTTATTCACTGAAGATTTTCCAATGCATTATATTTAAGCCTTATAACAACCATACAAGCTGGGTAATATCAACCTCCACACACACACCTTTTAAAAAGATGAGGAGGGAATTCCCTGGCAGTCCAGTGGTTAGGACTCGGCGCTCTCACTGCCAGGGGCCCAGGTTCAATCCCTGGACGAGGAACTAAGATCCTGCAAGCCACACAGGGCAGCCAAAAAAAAAAGAAAAAGATGAGGAAACTGAAGCTCAGGTCATATGACTTGCCACACAGCTAAGCTGTAAAGCCCAAATCCAAATCCAGGTGTGTGTGACTCAAAAACCAGGTTCTGGGGCTTCCGTGGTGGCGCAGTGGTTGAGAGTCCGCCTGCTGATGCAGGGGACACGGGTTCGTGCCCAGGTATGGGAAGATCCCACATGCCGTGGAGTGGCTAGGCCCATGAGCCATGGCCACTGAGCCTGCGCATCCGGAGCCTGTGCTCCGCAACGGGAGAGGCCACAACAGTGAGAGGCCTGCGTACCTCAAAAAAAACAAAAAACAAGAAAAAACAGGTTCTTTTTAATATCTCACAGTCTAGAAATTCTAGGGTTAACCCAGGAAGTCTGCAAGTGAAAAAATTAGGGAAAGCAACAAAAGAAGGACAAGTAAAAGGGATAAAGATATTAAGTCATCCTATATTCTTATGGAAAGTAAATTCACATTCGCAAAAAAAATTCTCACTGAGAACATAAGGAGTATGACGGAGGAGGGCTCCACAGCGCCTGGGGACTCCTCTCCCGGCCACGGTACAGCAGGCGAAGAGTCTTCTGCCACGCATCTGGGTGGACCGCCTAAGTAAGAGCAATTCAAAATTCAAATCTCAAGAGTGATGTGGAGGAACCGGAATTCTCATATGCTGCTGATGGGAATGTAAAATGGTACAATCACCTCAGCGAGCAATTTGGCAGTTTCTTAAAAAGTTAAAACACATTACCAGGTCAGTCCGTGCCTAGATTTTTACTCGATAAAAATGAAAGTACGTGTCTACGCAGACTTGTAGACAAATGTTCGCAGCAGCTTTATTTGTAATAGCCCAAACCTGGAAATATCCATCAAATATCCATGTGAATGAAAAAACAAATTGTAGTATATCCATACATCTTAGCCTGCTCAGGCTGCCATAACAAAATACCATAGACTGGGTGGCAAAACAACAGAAATCTATTTTATAAGAGTTCTGGAAGCTGGAAGTCTGGGATCAGGACGTCAGCAAGGTTGAGTCCTGGTGAGCCTCTGTCCCTGGCTTGCAGATGGCCACCTTCTTGCTGTGTCCTCACATGGCTTTCCTCAGTGCATGCACATAGAGAGAGATCTCTATCTCTTCCTCTTCTTATATGGCCACCATCCTATTGGATTAGGACCCCACCCTTTTGACCTCATTTAATCTTAATCACCTCCTAAAAGCCTTGTCTCCAAATACAGTCACAATATGGGTTAAGGCTTCAAAATATGAATTATAGGGGAACACAATTCAGGCCATAGCACCAGAATAATACTCAGCAATAAAGAAACAGAGTACTAATCCACCCAACATGGAAGAATCGCAAAATAATTATGCTGAATGAAAGCAGAAGCTTCCCCTCCAAAAAAATACACAGTAGTCCCCTCTTACCTACAGGAGATACATTCCAAGACCCCCAGTGGATTCCTGGGACCTCAGATAGTGCCAAACTCTACACATATACCATGTTTTTCCTGTACATACATATCTATGTTTAATTGATAAATTAGACACAGTCAGAGATTAACAATAAGATAGAAAAATTATAGTACACTATAGTAAAAATTATATGAATGTGGTCTCTTTCTCAAAATATCTTATTGTATTGTACTCACACTTCTTCTTGTGATGATGTGAGATGATAAAATGCCTGCGTGATGAGAGTGAGGTGAATTGTGACACAGGCCTTGTGACATAGCATTAGGCTACTCTTGACCTTCTCATGATAAGTAAAAAGGAGAATAGGGCTTCCCTGGTGGCGCAGTGGTTGAGAGTCCGCCTGCCGATGCAGGGGACACCGGTTCGTGCCCCAGTCCGGGAAGATCCCACATGCCCGGAGCGGCTGGGCCCGTGAGCCATGGCCGCTGAGCCTGCGCGTCCGGAGCCTGTGCTCTGCAACGGGAGAAAGCCACAACGTGAGAGGCCCGCATACCAGAAAACAAAAAAACAAAAACAAAAGGAGAATAATCTGGGCTTCCCCGGTGGTGCAGTGGTTAAGAATCCGCCTGCTAATGCAGGGGAAACAGGTTCAAGCCCTGGTCAGGGAAGATCCCACATGCCGCGGAGCAACTAAGCCCGTGCGCCACAACTACTGAGCCTGCACTCTAGAGCCTGTGATCCACAACTACTGAAACCTGTGTGCCACAACTATTGAAGCCCACGTTCCTAGAGCCCGTGCTCTGCAACAAGAGAAGCCACCGCAATGAGAAGCCCGCGCACCGCAACAAAGAGTAGCCCCCGCTCTCAGCAACTAGAGAAAATCCGCATGCAGCAGCGAAAACCAAATGCAGCCAAAAATTAAATAAATGAATAAATAAATTTATTTTTAAAAAAGGAAGATAATCTGCTTCCAGTGATCCTGGATCACCAAGACATGACATGTTGATGGTTCGGGATCCCAGGCAGGACAGAGTGGGACGGCAAGAGATTTCATCATGCTACTCAGAATGATGCACAATTTAAAACTTACGAATGGCTTATTTCTGGAATTTTCCAGAAATATTTCCATTTAATATTTTTGGACTGTGGTTGACCACAGGTAACTGAAGCTACAGAAAGCAAAACCAAAGATAAGGGGTGACTACTGTATACTGTATGATTCCATTTACGTAATTTGCATAAAGTTATACATAGTATATAAATTTATATAAAATCCTAGAAAATGCAAACTAATCTATAGTGATAAAAGTAATAGACCAGTTGTTGCTTGGATAAGGAGGAATTACAAGGAGGAATGAGGAAACTTTGGAAGGTAATAGCTGTATTCGTTATCTTTATTGTTGTGCTGGTCTGACATCCGTATGTCAAAACTCAAATTATACATTTTAAATATGTGTAGTATATTATTATACAACAATATTACACATCAATAATTGTACATCAATAAAGCAGAAAAAATCCAAGCCTCTTTACTGTTGCTTTTTTTTTTCCTTCTTTAACATCAATAGGTTTCAATGTGTTTCAGGTTTTAGTGCTGGTCAGAAATCATGTAGGTTCTGATGTCTTTACAAGGAGAGAACCTTATGCATCTATGGAGAGTGAGTCTGTCAAAACACCTTCCTCCCAATTTCAAATTAAATGTACATGTCACTCCCAAAGCCTCCAGGAATGCTAGTACAATTATTTTTAACTTTTTACTGTTGTATCTCAATTACTCAACTTATTAGACAGCTGATCTATTAAGTTCTCAGGATAGAACCCACTGGGAATAAATTTTAAGATTAAAAAGATTTCTAAGAATCTACCTTTAGAAGTTCCATCATAATTTTAAATTTCACTGAAAAGAATTTGAATTTTAAAACTCTAGAGAAATTTCAATCAAGCCTCTAGAAATAGAAAAGAGTAGTAACATGGCACTGTCAAAAGTCATAGGTTCCTTCCATGATACTCTAAAGAGCAGGGGTCAGTACACAGCTAAACACAGTGTTACCCTGAAATTCAGCAATCACACCCAACTGATTCGAAAATGTATGCCCACATAAAAACATACACAAAAATGCTTAGAGCAGCTTTATTCATAATTGCCAAAAACTGGATGCAACCAAGAGGCCCTTTATATGTGAATAAACAAATCATAGTATATCCACACAAATATTAAGCAATAAAGAGAAATGAGCACACAAAAAGACTTGGATGAATCTTAAATGCATATTGCTAAGTCAAAGAAGCCAGTCTAAACAGGCTACATATTGTATGATGCTAATTATAAGACATTCTGGAAAAGGCAAAACTATAGAGATGGGAAAAGGATCAGTGGTTGCCAGGGGTTTGACAGGAAGGAGAGGAGTTAAAAAGGTGAAGCACAGAGTTTTTTTTTCAGGCAGTGAAATTATTCTGCATGATACAGTAATGGTGGATACATGACACTTGTGCATTTGTCAAAACCCACTGAATATAGCATAAAGAGTGAGCCTTAACATATGCAAGTTTTAACAGATAATTTATGAAATCAAGAGGATCCTAGGATGGAATACAGAATGTGACAAAAAAATTACAAACTGTACTATGAATGTATGAGACAACCTCACTGAAGGGAGAGAGGGAAAAGGTACGGGCTCACCTTTGTACAACTTTGTACAAAAAACGGGTGGGATAGGATTTGGCCCTAAAGCTGTGGTTTTCCAACCCCTGCTCTAAAGCCTAATGATGCCCTCAAGTGTTTGAAAGTCTGTGAAAGGCGGGCCACGGTGATGTGGGATCCATGCCACAGGGAAGAAGGCCAGACCCACAGCTTTGCCCGCATCCGGCCCAGCATCTGGCCCAGAGGTGATGCCAAAGTCTTGACCAGGACTTAAAAGGTTCTGGAGGCCCAGCTCCCTCCCCTACTTGCGTCCTCCACCTGTCTGACCTAATTCCCCACCTCAACCTATTGTCTCACAGGCTCCCCCGATGGCAACCAGCAGGCCTTCTAGTTGTTCTCTCCTGCAGGGCCTTGCCCCTTGCTGTTCCCTCTGTCTTGAACACACATCCCCTGGATACCCACGTGGCCGGCTCCCCAGCCTCCATCCAGGGCTCTGCCCAACTGTCACCTTCTCTGTAGGGTCCTCCCTCACCTTCCCCACCACCTGTGCTCCTTGCCCCTCTGACCTGGCTTTACTTTTCTTCATGTCACTCGTCAACAGTTGATATCTCTCTCTCACACACACACATTTTAAAAATAAACTTTATTTTGTAACATAGTTTTAGATTTTCAGAACAACTGTAAAGAGGGTACCTATATAAGATAGCTCCCATATAACCCATAGCTAGTTTCTCCTACTATTAACATCTTACACTAGCATGGCACACTTGTCACAACTAATGAGCCACTATCATTAAATAAAGCCCATACTTTATTCTGATTTCCTCAGTTTTTACCTAATGTCTTTTTTCTGGTCCAGGAGCCCATTCAGGATACCACATTTCATTTAGTCTACATGTCTCCTTGGGCTCCTCTTAGCTGCAGCAGCTTCTCAGACTTCCCTTGGTTTTGATGACCCTGACAGTGTTGAAGGGCACTGGTCACATACTACGTATTTTCAATTATCTGTGTATTATCTAATCCTGAGTAGGCAAGTAAGCTTCTAGAAGATAGGGATTTTTGTCCCTCTGTTCACTGTTTCAACCCCAGCAACTGGAACAGTTGTTTGCCACATCAGAGGTGTTCGATGAATAACTGAAGAATCAATAAATTTACTAAAGTGAATTTTTTTGCTTAACTCAATAGACCTTTAGGTTTCATAGAGCCCAGCCCTTCTCCTTTAGCACACGAAGACAATTACTGGAACAAGAACTTGAACCTTCTCAACCTTCTGTGACTGCCTCATCCAGAAAACCCATATATCACCATACACCAGGACCCCTCACCCTCCATTGCTCCAACACTTCAAGCTGCCCCACAGAGAAACTTGGGAGTTAATCATCATTCTCAGGAAGCTCAACAACCTTTTCTCTATAACAGTGTTTATTTGGAAATATTCACAACAATGTGAATATTTTATTGTATTTGCCCTTATTGTTTTATAAACATAAGTGAAAAAATAGAAGAAAGAAAATACCAGTGCCAGTAATAGGGAAAAGTCATCTAGCAGAAGATGGACATGAGTGAGACGTTTTAGGTCAAATCAGATACTTCTTAGGCCTTGGCTGATAACCTGAAACCAAGTGCTAGAAAACCCTATCAAAGGTTGTGTGTAAGTGGACGTGACGACCCTGCCATGTTAGATTGACAGTTCTACTTTTTACTCATTCCTCTTTAGTATCTTTTCAGGAAAAGACATTAGGGATTCCCTGATCATTATGCCTATTTGGCAACCTTTCAAAATGTGCTCTAGGACACCTGTATGAGCTGGGAATCAAATATCATTCATCGATAAATAATTGCTGAGCACCTAAAATCTGCTAAGCATGAACTTCAAAATGTGTCCTTTCTTACTCACCCAGAGCCCAGTACACAGCATGCTCTAAATAAATATTTACAGGACATGTGAAAAGCTTTCAATTCCTCAAATAAGAAAATGTCCATCAATACTAACCCAGAGGCCTAGAGGCAACTCAATGTATTATTCTAAAATTCTAGCCATCAAAAAAGCATACAGGGACTTCCCTGGTGGTCCAGTGGTAAAGAATCCACCTTGCAATGCAGGGGACACAGGTTCGATCCCCGGTCGGGGAACTAAGATCCCACATGCCACGGGGCAACTAAGCCCGCACGACACAACTACTGAGCTTGCTCACCTCAACTAGGGCCCATGTACCGCAAACTACAGAGCTCCCACGCCCTGGAGCCCATGTGCTACAACTAGAGAGAGAAAACCCAAATGCCACAATTAGAGAGAAGCCCGTGTGCAACAATGAAGAGCCGCCCGCAGGCCGCAACTAAGACCCAATGCAGCCAAAAAAATCAAAAAAACAAATAAATAATAAATAAATTTTAAGAAAAAAAAGTGGGACTTCCCTGGTAGTGCAGTGGTTAAGAATCCGGCTGCCAACGCAGGGGACACGGGTTCGAGCCCTGGTCTGGGAAGACCCCTCATGTCACAAAGAAACTAAGCCCATGAGCCACAACTATTGAAGCCCACGTTCCTACAGCCCATGCTCCACAACAAGAGGAGCCACCGCAGTGAGAAGCCCGCACACGGCAACGAACAGTAGCCCCACTCGCCACAACTAGAGAAAGCCCATGCACAGCAGCAGAGACCCAACTCAGGGCTTCCCTGGTGGTGCAGTGGTTAAGAATCTGCCTGCCAATACAGGGGACACAGGTTCGAGCCCTGGTCCAGGAAGATCCCACATGCCACGGAGCAACTAAGCCCGTGCGCCACAACTACTGAGCCTGCACTCTAGATCCTGCGAGACACAACTACTGAGCCCGTGTGCCTAGAGCCTGTGCTCCACAACAAGAGAAGCCACCGCAACAAGAAGCCCACACACCACAAAGAAGAGTAGCCCACTAGAGAAAGCCCTAGACACACTAGAGAAAGCCCACGCCCAGCAACGAAGACCCAACAGAGCCATAAATAAATAAATAAATAAATTTATTTATTTTTAAACAAAGAGACCCATCTCAGCCCAAAATAAATAAATTTATTTTAAAAAAAGCATACAACTGAGAAAAAAAAAGAAATGTACAAAGCCAACCCAGAACTTGACCTCAATTACACCATATACCATATTCAAGTGGTATTCTCAATGGGAATTAATGGCATTCCCAAGAAACTAACACAATGGTAAAAACTGCTGTAAAGAATTTTTTTTAATGTTTAAGAAAAAAAAAAGAAGTGGTTTAAACCTTTATCAGAAATGAACAATATGGAAAGCACTCAATGCCATCAGAGTCCTCCTTTGTGGTAAAAAGAGCAGGACCTTAAACTCTGAGAGCTATCTACTGCACTATCCCCTGCGCTATCACACACAAAACACAATATGACAACAGGATATGTGACCTGAGTCTTCTGTAAGAACCTTCACTTCCTCTAAAGTAAAACAATTTCCAAGTGTCACTTTAAACGTTCAGTTTACTCTCTGTTGTGGGTTGAATTGTGTCCTCAAAAAAGATATGTTCATGTCCTAACCCCTGGTACCTATGAATAGACCTTATTTGAAAATAGGGTCTTTGTAGGTGTGATTAAGTTGAGGTCATACTATGTCAGGGTAGGTCATAATCCAATGACTAGTGTCATTGGGAGATTTGGACACAGAGGGAAATTTTCACACAGAGAGAGAATGCCATGTGACAATGGAAGCAGAGACTGGAGTGGTGCAGCTGAAAGCCAAGGAATGCCCAGAAATGCCGGGAGCCACCAGAAGCTAGAAGGTGTGGAACAGATTCTCCTTCAGAGCCTCCAGAAGGAACCAACCCTGCTGACACCTTGGTTTCAGATTTCTAGCCTCCAGAAGGAACCAACCCTGCTGACATCTTGGTTTCAGACTTCTAGCCTCCAGAACTGTGGTACTTTGTTATGGCAGTCCTAGGAAACTAATACATTCTAATTCTTTCAGGGTCCTGCGGTCATCTGCAAAAAGAAACTAAGATCACATCCGAGGAAGTACTGGATCTGAGGAGTACCACATTATTCAAATCAGTTAATATTAACAGTTGCTTGGTTTATGGAAACTACTTTCCTGAATCAATGTAACTTGAAATGTTATATATACACATAAATATATGTGTATATATACACATCATCTACCACATTCAGATTATACTAATGAAGAAAATCTCATTCCAGGACACTGAAAAGTATTTGAGGAATACACATTAGGAAATTTATCTTGATGAACAACTTCTGATTATGTAACTTTTTTTTTTTTTTTTTTTTTTGCGGTAGGCGGGCCTCTCACTGTTGTGGCCTCTCCCCTTGCGGAGCACAGGCTCCGGATGCGCAGGCTCAGTGCCATGGCTCACGGGCCCAGCCGCTCCGCAGCACGTGGGATCTTCCCAGACCGGGGCACGAACCCGCATCCCCTGCATCGGCAGGCGGACCCCCAACCACTGCGCCACCAGGGAAGCCCCTGATTATGTAACTTTTGATGTCCAAAGATCTCCCCAGGAAAACTCTAATCACAGTAGTTTGCAGATGGTTGGTGTTAAACACCAGGTTAGCTGAGCAGGTGCCATGAGGGGTAAAGACTTTGGTAAAGGTCTGCACAGGTCTTCATCTTTGCAATTTCAGAAGCCTAATATTTTCCCAAATCAGGCAGGGGTGATCAGGTCCAGAAAACCAGTTCACACCAACTCAACCCACAGAGGCTGATTTTTCCAAAACAAAGGACCAACCCATTAATTTTCAACCTCACTTTCAGTGACCAGACACCCCTGTCTGCTACCCACAGCTTCCTCACTCCTGACAACAAGTCATCAAAGAACTGAATGGAGATCAGGAGACAGTCTGGCTAACATGTAATAAAGAGATGGTCTAAGCTAGAACCTGGAACATTCTCCTTCCTCAGCCAACACTACACTTGAATGGAACTGGACAATCTTTCCATATCCTAGTCCATCTGTCCTCACTACCACCATATGGGGTAGACACTGCCACCTGTATTTTACAGGTGAGTAAACTAATGCCTAGGGAGGGAAGAGGGTGGTTCATCCATTAATTCAACAAATACTAAGATAAACAACAATGTCCTACTGTAGAGCACAGGGAGGTATATTCAATATCCTGTAATAAACCATAATGGAAAAGAACATGTATATATATGTATAACCGAATCACTTTGCCGTTCACCAGAAACTAACATAACATTGTAAATCAACTTTACTTCAATTAAAAAAAAAAAGACAAATACTAATGAAGCCCAAGGCAACAAGGTAAATAGTAGGCAGCATGTCCTGACCTCAGTCAAATGCTCTCTTCACTGTACCCCACTGCCACTTCTGGAATGTGCCTTCCCAGCAATGTAGAACACTTCTGTCTATGAGATCACATCTCCCTTCCTCAGAAAATGCTGTATAAATAAGAGAAAACTGCTACTCCTAGTGCTTCTATTTTTCTATATACTTCACACAAACCCCAGTATATTACTATATTACCAATAACCCAAACATATAACAAGTAATAAGATCACAGCTGACCTTACACTTTGAACAGACTTGGAAGATGCTGTACTCTCTTTGGACAATGTGTCTCAACAGCAACACATTTACAAATCTTGCATGCCATATTGTAAGTATTTTATGTTGATCTCCTTAGCTTCAACTATAGATCTCCTCAAACTCCAGCAATACAGCCTATTAGGACTCTGCTGCCCCCTTACTTTGTAGGAAAGTAAATGTCTGACTTTACCCCATCCTGCTGTTTTGTTCTATTTCTTGTATATGGTGATCATGCTGGTCAATGCCAATATATGAAAACACTCCATTATTGGGGATTATGAATTGATATGCAGTCTGTGCCACATAAAACCACAACATAGCCTATTCCCTCAGCTACTGCCTAGGTATCAGCATATGATCACAGGGAAATCTGACTAACGATATTGTCAGCAAAATGAAAAACACTGCCAAGCAACTACACAGAGATGCCGGGGCTTAATGGTCACCAATCAATCCCATACCAAGAAACAATTTATACCTTTAACCTCCCCAAGGGCTAGGAAATTAATGTATTCTATTGAAATGACCAAAGAAAAGATATGACCAAAGGAAAGAACAAATATCAGATATTAAAGCAAACACCCTTTAGATACACAGAAGTGTTCTCTGTCAAACCTATATTCTGAGATAATTTATAAACTTCAAGCATGTCAAACTTAAACACTTAGGGAAATTTTTACATATGTGTTTTTACTCTATCTTGTTCCAAACAATTAAGGGTTCTACCTAAGAAAGGTGATTCCCATATGGCAGCATTTCATTATCCAATATTATTGGGATACAACAGAGTTTACACACACACATACACAGTGCCAAAGCTTTTCACTGTAAGTTTTTTCTAGTGCGCCTTTCAAAAATATACTAGACCCATCCCATCCTTCTTTAACAGCTGAAACAGTCTTTGATTATTTATCTGTCGTTTTGACTATTCAAGGTCAATTATGACGATCGCCACTGTTTTATTTTCAAATGTAAGACTTACAATTTTTCTTTTTTATATCTGAAGTTAGGGCTCTTTCTTACAATTAATATGTACATTTAATGTTGTATATTTTCCTCTTAAAAGCTACTATTAAGATGAATGATTTTTCTTTCCAATTGGAACTGTATCTCAGAATAACCAAACAGTTTATAAGGGGTATTATAGTAGTAGTACAGTTAATAAATAGTGAAAGAATAGAATAATTGGTTGTCAACATCTTACAACACCCAATAAATTAATGGGCCTAGACAAAGATCAATAGTTGCTAACAATATAAAGAGAAAGACAACTAATTAGCTACTTCTCAACAGAAGTGAACATCACCTATGGAATTATATTGCCAAAAAAGAACCTGAATCATGTCACATCTCTAGACCTGCATACAACATACAGGAAATACAAGAGGCGGACAGACAGGCTAAATGACACCACAGGATACAACTGGCACAATCTAGGCTATGGGAAACTCTAGAGGACAGAGGATCTGCTTAAACAATAACAAAATACTAAAAAAAAAAAAAAAAAAGAAAGAAAAAAGATGAGGGAACCTCATAGATTTAAGAAGATTTAAGAGAAATCAACCACTATATAATATTCTACCTAACAGTAGAAGAATACACATTTTTCAAGTGCACATTGAACAGTCCCAAGGACAGACAATATTAGGCCACAAAACAAGTCTTAATAAATTTAAAGACACTGAAATCATACCAAGTATCTTTTCTGATAACAATGGAATAAAACTAGACATTAATAACAGAAGGAAAGAGAAGCAAGAACTACAACCCTGCAGTCTGTGGAACAAAAACCAAATTCAGAGAAAGACAGACAAGATGAAAAGGCAGAGGGCTATGTACCAGATGAAGGAACAAGATAAAACCCCAGAAAAACAACTAAATGAAGTGGAGATAGGCAACCTTCCACAAAAAGAATTCAGAATAATGACAGTGAACATGATCCAGGACCTCGGAAAAAGAATGGAGGCAAAGATCGAGAAGATGTAAGAAATGTTTAACAAAGACCTAGAAGAATTAAAGAACAAACAAACAGAGATGAACAATACAATAACTGAAATGAAAACTACACTAGAAGGAATCAATAGCAGAATAACTGAGGCAGGAAAAAGGATAAGTGACCTGGAAGACAGAATGGTGGAATTCACTGCTGCAGAAGAGAATAAAGAAAAAAGGATGGAAAGAAATGGAGACAGCCTAAGAGACCTCTGTGACAACATTAAACGCAACATCATTCACATTATAGGGGTCGCAGAAGGAGAAGAGAGAGAGAAAGGACCAGAGAAAATATTTGAAGAGATTATAGTTGAAAACTTCCCTAACACGGGAAAGGAAATAGCCACCCAAGTTCAGGAAGCACAGACAGTCCCGTACAGGATAAACCCAAGGAGAAACATGCCGAGACACATAGTAATCAAATTGGCAAAAATTAAAGACAAAGAAAAATTATTGAAAGCAGCAAGGGAAAAACGACAAATAACATACAAGGGAACTCCCGTAATGTTAACAGATGATTTCTCAGCAGAAACTCTACAAGCCAGAAGGGAGTGGCATGATATACTTAAAGTGATGAAAGGGAAGAACCTACAACCAAGATTACTCTACCTGGCAAGGATCTCACTCAGATTCGATGGAGAAATCAAAAGCTTTACAGACATGCAAAAGATAAGAGAATTCAGCAACACCAAACCAGCTCTACAACAAATGCTAAAGGAACTTCTCTAAGTGGGAAACACAAGAGAAGAAAAGGACCTACAAAAACAAACCCAAAACAATTAAGAAAATGCTCATAGGAACATACATATCAATAATTACCTTAAACGTGAATGGATTAAATGCTCCAACCAAAAGACACAGGCTTGCTGAATGGATACAAAAACAAGACCCATATATATGCTGTCTACAAGAGACCCACTTCAGACCTAGGGACACATACAGACTGAAAGTGAGGAAACAGAAAAAGATATTCCATGCAAATGGAAATCAGAAGAAAGCTGGAGTAGCTATACTCATATTAGATAAAACAGACTCTGAAATAAAGAATGTTACAAGAGACAAGGGAGGACACTACATAATGATCAAGGGATCAATCCAAGAAGAAGATACAACAATTATAAATATATATGCACCCAACATAGGAGCACCTCAATACATAAGGAACTGCTAACAGCTATAAAAAAGGAAATAGTAACAGTAATAGTGGGGGACTTTAACACCTCACTTACACCAATGGACAGATCATCCAAAATGAACATAAATAAGGAAACAGAAGCTTTAAATGAAACAGGAGACCAGATAGATTTAATTGATATTTATAGGACATCCCATCCAAAACAGCAGATTACACTTTCTTCTCAAGTGCGCACGGAACATTCTCCAGGATAGATCACATCCTGGGTCACAAATCAAGCCTCAGTAAATTTAAGGAAATCGAAATCATATCAAGCATCTTTTCTGACCACAACGCTATGAGATTAGAAATGAATTACAGGGGAAAAAAACATGAAAAACACAAACACATGGAGGCTAAACAATACGTTACTAAATAACCGAGAGATCACTGAAGATATCAGAGGAAATCAAAAACTACCTAGAGACAAATGACAATGAAAACACGACGATCCAAAACCTATGGGATGCAGCAAAAGCAGTTCTAAGAGGGAAGTTTACAGCTATACAAGCCTACCTCAAGAAACAAGAAAAATCTCAAGTAAACAATCTAACCTTACACCTAAAGGAACTAGAGAAAGAAGAACAAACAAAACCCAAAGTTAGAAGAAGGAAATAAATCATAAAGATCAGAGCAGAAATAAATGAAATAGAAACAAAGAAAATAATAGCAAAGATCAATAAAACTAAAAGCTGGTTCTTTGAGAAGATAAACAAAATTGATAAACCATTAGCCAGACTCATCAAGAAAAAGAGGGAGAGGACTCAAGTCAATAAAATTAGAAATGAAAAAGAAGTTACAACAGACACCGCAGAAATACAAAGCATCCTAAGAGACTACTACAAGCAACTCTATGCCAATAAAATGGACAACCTGGAAGAAATGGACAAATTCTTAGAAAAGTATAACCTTCCAAGACTGAACCAGGAAGAAACAGAAAATATGAACAGACCAATCACAAGTAATGAAATTGAAACTGTGATTAAAAATCTTCCAACAATCAAAAGTCCAGGACCAGATGGCTTCAAAGGCAAATTCTATCAAACATTTAGTGAAGAGCTAACACCCATCCTTCTCAAACTCTTCCAAAAAATTGCAGAGGAAGGAACAGTCTCAAACCCATTCTATGAGTCCACCATCACCCTGATACCAAAACCAGACAAAGATACTACAAAAAAAAAAATTACAGACCAATATCACTGACTAATATAGATGCAAAAATCCTCAACAAAATACTAGCAAACAGAATCCAACAACACATTAAAAGGATCATACACCATGATCAAGTGGGGTTTATCCCAGGGATGCAAGGATTCTTCAATATATGCAAATCAATGTGATACACCATATTAAAAAATTGAAGAATAAAAACCAAATGATCATCTCAATACATGCAGAAAAAGCTTCTGACAAAATTCAACACCCATTTATGATAAAAATTCTCCAGAAAGTGGGCACAGAGGGAACCTACCTCAACATAATAAAGGCCATATACGACAAACCCATAGCAAACATCATTCTCAATGGTGAAAAACTGAAAGCATTTCCTCTAAGATCAGGAATGAGACAAGGATGTCCACTCTCACCGCTATTATTCAACATAGTTTTGGAAGTTCTAGCCACGGCAATCAGAGAAGAAAAAGAAATAAAAGGAATACAAATTGGAAAAGAAGAAGTAAAACTGTCACTGTTTGCTGATGACATGATACTATACATAGAGAATCCTAAAAATGCCACCAGAAAACAACTAGAACTAATCAATGAATTTGGTAAAGTAGCAGGATACAAAATTAATGCACAGAAATCTCTTGCATTCTTATACACTAACGATGAAAAATCTGAAAGAGAAATTATGGAAACACTCCCACTTACCACTGCAACAAAAAGAATAAAATACCTAGGAATAAACTTACCTAGGGAGACAAAAGACCTGTATGCAGAAAACTATAAGACACTGATGAAAGAAATTAAAGATGATACAAATAGATGGAGAGATATACCATGTTCTTGGATTGGAAGAATCAATATTGTGAAAATAACTATACTACCCAAAGCAATCTACAGCTTCAATGCAATCCTTATCAAATTACCAATGGCATTTTTTTACGGAACTAGAACAAATCATCTTAAAATTTGTACGGAGACACAAAAGACCCGGAATACCCAAAGCAGTCTTGAGGGAAAAAAATGGAGCTGGAGGAATCAGACTCCCTGACTTCAGACTATACTACAAAGCTACAGTAATCAAGACAATATGGTACTGGCACAAAAACAGAACCAAAGATCAATGGAACAAGATAGAAAGCCCAGAGATAAACCCACGCACCTATGGTCAGCTAATCTATGACAAAGGAGGCAAAGATATACAATGGAGAAAAGACAGTCTCTTCAATAAGTGGTGCTGGGAAAACTGGACAGGTACATGTCAAAGAATGAAATTAGAACACTTCCTAACACCATACACAAAAATAAACTCAAAATGGATTCGAGACCTAAACGTAAGACCGGACACTATAAAACTCTTAGAGGAAAACATAGGAAGAACACTCTTTGACATAAATCACAGCAACATCTTTTTTCATCCACCTCCTAGAGTAATGGAAATAAAAACAAAAATAAACAAATGGGACCTAATGAAACTTCAAAGTTTTTGCACAGCAAAGGAAACCATAAACAAGATGAATAGACAACCCTCAGAATGGGAGAAAATATTTGCAAATGAATCAATGGACAAAGGATTAATCTCAAAAATATATAAACATCTCATGCAGCTCAATATTAAAGAAACAAACAACCCAATCCAAAAATGGGCAGAAGACCTAAATAGACATTTCTCCAAAGAAGACATACAGATGCCCAAGAAGCACATGAAAAGCTGCTCAACATCACTAATTATTAGACAAATGCAAATCAAAACTACAGTGAGGTATCACCTCACAGCAGTTAGAATGAGCATCATCAGAAAATCTACAAGCAACAAATGCTGGAGAGGGTGTGGAGAAAAGGGAACCCTCTTGCACTGTTGGTGGGAATGTAAATTGATACAGCCACTATGGAGAACAGTATGGAGGTTCCTTAAAAAACTAAAAATAGAATTACCATATGATCCAGCAATCCCACTACTGGGCATACATCCAGAGAAAACCATAATTCAAAAAGACACATGCGGGCTTCCCTGGTGGCACAGTGGTTGAGAGTCCGCCTGCCGATGCAGGGGACACGGGTTTGTGCCCCAGTCTGGGAAGATCCCACATGCTGCAGAGCGGCTGGGCCCGTGAGCCATGGCCGCTGAGCCTGCGCATCCGGAGCCTGTGCTCTGCAACGGGAGAGGCCACAACAGTGAGAGGCCCGCGTACCACACACACACACACAAAAGACACATGCACCCCAATGTTCACTGCAGCACTATTTACAATAGCCAGGTCATGGAAGCAACCTAAATGTCCATCGACAGACGAATGGATAAAGAAGATGTGCTACATATATACAATGGAATATTACTCAGCCATAAAAAGGAACGAAACTGAGTCATTTGTTGAGACGTGGATGGATCTAGAGACTGTCATACAGAGTGAAGTAAGTCAGAAAGAGAAAAACAAATATCGTATATTAACGCATGTATGTGGAACCTAGAAAAATGGTACAGATGAACCGGCTGGCAGGGCAGAAGTTGAGACACAGATGTATAGAACAAATGTATGGACACCAAGGGGGAAAAACCGCGGTGGGGTGGGGATGGTGGTGTGCTGAATTGGGTGACTGGGATTGACATGTATACACAGATGTGTATAAAATTGATGACTAATAAGAACCTGCAGTATAAAAAACAAACAAACAAAAAAACAACTAAAACTAAACTTTTTTGGGGTTATTTGTATGGAAATATGTTAATATAAATGTTTCAGACATTACATGAAATTTCTAAAAATCTTATATGTTCTCATATAATGTTATATCATAATTCTAGTTATTAGTTTAAAATGTATATCTCAGAAATAACTAAATTTCCTTGTCAATTGCATTATTATGAACTTTCATCAAATCTTTAACCATGGTCATTTAAAAATCTTTTGTCATTTACAGACAGTTCTGGGTGTACTCTGATGCTTCTGCAAAAATGTTCCTATAAAAGGGTTTCATCTTCAAGGAATTCATGGAAAAGACTCTGAGAAGTACAGGTTTCCTGTAACTGACTATACTGCTGAAGTGAATGAATAAGCATTTTCAGAACTCTAATGGAAAACTGATGAATTCATAAAAGTGCTAACAAAAGATCAAGATGAAAAAAAAATTAATTACACGGGACTGAGTCAACTGATGAGGATGATTATAATTTTTGTGACTTTCTGTCTGAATAAAAATAGAATAAAATAAAATAACAGAAGGAAAACTGGAAAATCCACAAATATGTGGAAATACAACCAATGGGTCAAACAAGGAATCATAAGGAAAGGTAGAAAATATCTTGAGACAAATAAAAATGAAAATACAACATACCAAAACTTATGAGATGCAGAGCAGTGCTAAGAGAAAAATTTATAGCTGTAAATGCATTAAAAAAGATCTCAAAACAACAACCTAACTTTAAAACTTAAGGAACTAGAAAAAGAAGAACAAATACCCTAAGCTAGAAAAAGGAAGGAAATAATAAAGAGTAGATCAGAGATAAATAAAATAAAGACTAGGGGCTTCCCTGGTGGCGCAGTGGTTGAGAGTCCACCTGCCGATGCAGGGGACATGGGTTCGTGCCCCAGTCCGGGAAGATCCCACATGCCGTGGAGCTGCTGGGCCCGTGAGCCACGGCTGCTGAGCCTGTGCATCTGGAGCCTGTGCTCCGCAACGGGAGAGGCCACAACAGTGAGAGGCCCGTGTACCGCAAAAAAATAAAAAATAAAGACTAGAAAAGTCAATGAAACCAAGAGTTGGTTCCTCAAAAAGATCAACATTACCAAACCCCTGGATTAAAAAAAAAAAAGAATACACAAAAAACTAAAATCAAATATGAAAGAGGGGAAATTACTACCAGTTTTACACAAATAAAAAAATGATAAAAGTACTATGAATAATTATACACCACAAACTTGTTAACCTACATGAAAGGGACTAACTTCTGGAAACGTACAACCTACCAAGACTGAATGATGGACAAATAAAAAGTCTGAATAAACCTGTAACTAGATTGAACGAGTAATTTAAAACCTACACAAAGAACAGCCCATGACCAGATGGCTTCACTGGTGAATTCCACCAAACATTTAAAAAAGAAAACACCAGTCTTCTCAAACTCATCCTATGAGACCAGCATTACCCTGATACCAAAGCCAAACAAAGACACTACAAGAAAAGAAAACTATAGATCAATGTTCTTTATGAATATTGATGCAAAAATCTTCAACAAAATACAAGCAAACAGAATTCAGCAGCACATTAAAAGGATTACATGCCATAGCCAAGTGGGACTTATTCCTTCAATGAAAGGATGGTACAACATGCAAAAATCAATGAGATACACCACAGTAACAGAATGAAGGAAAAAGCCACATGATCATCTCAACTGATGCAGAAAGCATTTGACAAAATTCAACACACTTTCATGATTAAAAAAACCACTCCACAAACTAGAAATAGAAGGAAACTACCTCAACAAAATAAAGGCTATAAATGAAAGTCCCACAGCTAACACCATGTTCAATGTTAAGACTGAAAACATTTCCTCTAAGATCAGGAACAAGACAAAAATGTCCAGGATACAAAATCAACTTGCGAAAAAAAAGTTGCATTTCCATACACTAACAATGAACAATGTGAAAGGAAATTAAAGAAAACAATCCCATTTACAGTAATGTCAAAAAAGAATAAAATACTCAGGAATAAATTTAAAGAGGTAAAACACTTGTACACTGAAAACTATAAAATGTTTCTGAAAGAAATTAAAGACGATACCAGTTAACGGAAAGATATCCCATGTTCATGAATTGGAAGACTTAATATTAAGATGTCAAAACAGTGCAAAGTAATCCACAGATTCAATGCAATTCCTATCAAAATCTCAATGAGGTTTTTTTTGCAAAAACTGAAAACTCCATCCCAAAATTCAGATTGAATTTCAAGGGACCCCAAATAGCCAAAGTAATCTTGAAAAAGAAGAACAATGTTGGAGGCTTCCCACTTCTTGATTTCAAAACTTACTACAAAGCTATGGTATTCAAAACAGTGTGGTACTGGCATAAACACAGACATATAGACCAACAGAACAGAATAGAAAGCCCAGAAATATACTCTCACATATAGGGTTAGATGATTTCTGACAAAGTGTCAAGACTATTCAATGGGCAAAGAACAACCTTTTCAACAAACTGGACTGGGAAAACTGGATGTCCACATGCCAAAAAAATGAAGTTGGATACTTTTATCTTATGCTATATGCAAAAATTAAGTCAAAGTGAAACAAAGATCTAAATATAAGACCTGGGACTTCCCTGGTGGTGCAGTGGTTAAGAATCTGCCTGCTAGTGCAGGGGACACGGGTTTGATCCCTGGTCCAGGAAGATCCCACATACCGCGAAGCAACTAAGACCGTGCGCCACAACTACTGAGCCTGCGATCTAGAGCCTGCAAGTCACAACTGCTGAAACCCACGTGCCTAGAGCCCATGCTCCACAACAAGAGAAGCCACCACAATGAGACACCCGCGCACCGCAACAAAGAGTAGCCCCTGCTCACCACAACTAAAGAAAGCCCACACACAGCAATGCAACTAGAGAAAGACCCAACGCAGCCAAAAATAAATAAATAAATTTATATAAATAAATAAATAAAAGACCTGATACTATTAAACTGTTAAAAGAAAACACAGGGGGAACGCTTTATAACACTGAATTTGGCAATGATTTCTTGGATATGACATCAAAAGCACAGACAACAAAAGAAAAAAAAGATAAATTGGACTACATCAAAATTTAAACCTTTTGCACATAAAAGGAGTGAAAAGGCAACCCACAAAACAGGAAAAAGTAGTTGCAAATCATATACCTGATAAAGGACTTACATGCAGAATATATTAAAAAGTTCCTACAACTCAACAACAAAAAACAAACAACGTGATTCAAAAATGGGCAAAAGATTTAAAGACATTTCTCCAATAAGATACACAAATGGCCAATAAGCACCTGAAAAGATGCTCAACATCACTAATCAGAGAAATGCAAATCAAAACCACAATAAGATATCACTTTACACCCATTAGGATGGCTACTATCAAAAAACAGAAAATAATAAGTGTTGATGGAGATGTGGAGAAGCTGGAACACTTGTGTGCTATTGGTAGGATTATAAAATGGTGCAACAGTTATGGAAAACAGTCTGGCAGGTCCTCAAAAAATTAAAAATAGAACTACCAGATGATCCAACAATCCCACTTCTGAGTATATATCCAAAGAACTGAAATATCTCTCTAAGAGATATTTGTACACCCATTTTCACAGCCACATTATTCAAAATAGACAAGAGGTGAAAGCAATCTAAATGTCCATCAGTGGAAAAACAGATAAACAAAATGTAGTTTATACACACTGTATTTGTCAGAGTTCTCCAGAGAAAAAGAACCAACAGGCTGTGTATATAGAGATTTATTATAAGGAATTGGTGAAAAATGGGCAGAAGACCTTAATAGACATTTCTCCAAAGAAGACATACAGATGGCCAACAGGCACATAAAAGGATGCTCAACACTGCTAACTATTAGAGAAATGCAACTCAAAACCACAATGAGATACCACTTCACATGGGTCAGAATGGCCATCATTAGAAAGTCTACAAATAACTAATGCTGGAGAGGGTGTGGAGAAAATGGAACCCTGCTACACTGCTGGTGGGGATGGAAGTTTGGTGCAGCCACTATGGGGAACAGTATGGAGGTTCCTCAAAAAACTAAAAATGGAGTTGCCATATTACCCAGAAATCCCACTCCTGGGCATACATCCAGACAAAACTATAATTCAAAAAGATACATACACCCCTATGTTCATAGCAGCACTATTCACAATAGTCAGGACATGGAAACAACCTAAATGTCCATCAACAGATGAATGGATAAAGAAGATGTGGTACATGTATACAATGGAATACTACTCAGCTTTAAAAAAGAATGAACTAATGCCATTTGCAACAACATGGATGCAACTAAAGATGATCATATTAAGTGCAGTCAGAAAGAGAAAGACAAATACCATATGATGTCACTTATATGTGGAACCTAAAATATGACACAAATGAACTCATCTATGAAACAGAAACAGACTCACAGACACAGAGAACAGACTTGCAGTTGCCAAGGCAGGGGTAGGGGAGGGATGGACTGGGAATTTGGGATTAGTAGATGCAAACTATTACATATAAAATGGATAAAAAGCAAAGTCCTACTGTATAGCCCAGGGAACTATATTTAATATCCTGTGATAAACCATAATGGAAAAGAATATAAAAAAGAATGTATATATATGTATAACTAAATCACTTTGCTATACAGCAGAAATTAACACAACATTGTAAATCAACTATACTTCAATAAAAATATGTATATATTGTAAGGAATTGGTTCATGCAAGTATGGAGGCTGGCAAGTCCAAATTCTGCAGGTGGACTGGCAGGCTGGAGACCCAGGAGAGCCAGTGTTCCAGTTTGTTTCAGGGCAGTCTGCTGAAGAACCAGGAAGAGCCGATGCTGCAAGTGAAGTCCACAGGCAGTCTGCTGAAGAATTCTCATTTGCAGGGTGTAGTCAATCTCTTTGTTCTATCCAGGCCTCTAACTGATTGGATGAGCCCCACCCATATTATGCAGAGCCAGGTGCTGTACTCAAAGTCCACCAATTTAAATGTTAATCTTATCCAAAAACATCCTCACAGAAACACCCAGAATAATGTTTGACCAAATATCTGGGCACCCCATGGCCCAGCCAAATTGATACATAAAATTAAACACCATGCACACAATGGAATACTACGCAGCCTTAAAAGGAAGGAAATCCTGTCACACGTTACAGCATGGATGAACCTTCAGGACATTATGCTAAGTGAAATAAACCAGTCACAGAAGGACAAATATTGTATGAATCCACATATGTAAGGTAAATAATACAGTATACGTACCTGACATTAAGCTTTTGATTGCAAAGAAATCCATTTCAAAAGCCATCCATCTTGAATAAACATTGCCAGGTGTATGATACAGCTACTAGCAAAACAACCAGATGAGGAATTGGGTCACCCACACCCATGAAGTTCCCCTTTCAGAAAACCCTGGGTGACCCAGATAACGGACCATCTTGAGTGACCCTGTCTCCACTCTCCCGCACCCTAATTTCCTCTCTTATATTAAAATGAGCCAGGAATGAGTGACACCATGAAACCCCAGGGACTCCACACTCACACCCTAATAAAGGCAGAGCCCCAGGTGTTCTCTCTACCTTTGCCCTCGCCGTCTGGCCCTTGGACATGTTGCGTACCCTCGAGGACCTGTGAGTAATAAATCTTGTTCCTCTAAGTTCCCTGATGGTTTTTTGCAGTTTCATCCTACAGTCATAATAAGAATGACAAGTGCCGGCCCAGTCACAACACTGGCCCCAGTGAGGGAAATGTCAGTGAGGCTTGCTAAGAGTAATAGGGCCCAGGCGAGTGCCTCAGGCATTCCTACTCAAGAACCTTAACAAAAACAGGCTGGGAACACAACACTAAAGTAGTCAAATTCATAGAAACAGAAAGGAAAATGACGCTTATTGAGGGCTGGGAGGAGCGGGGAAAGGGGAGTTCCTGTCTAATAGGTACAGAGTTTTAGTTCTGCAAGATGAAAAGGTTCTGGAGATCCGTCTCATAATGCAAATATACTTAAACTACTGAACTGCACACTTAAGAGATGGTTAAGATGGTAATGTTTTTAAAAAAGGACATTCTGATACTGGCTAGAGGAATGAGGAGTTATTATTTAATAGGCACAGAGATTCAGTCTGGAATGATGAAGAAGCTCTAGAGATGGATGATGATGGTTGCACAATATGAATGTACTTAATGCCACTAAACTGTACACTTAAAATGTATACTCAAAATGGTAATTTTGTGTTATATATATTTAACACAGTAAGAAAAAAGAGAGATAAGAGACATCAACCAAATGTAATATGTTGGTTTTATTTAGATCTCAATTAAAATAAACTGTAAACAATTGGATAAGATAATCAAGAAAATATAAGAAGTGTCTAGATATTTGGTGATACTAAACCATTGATTTGGGGGGGGAGTATTAGTAAACTGTGACTGTCTTCCAGAAATAGATATTAAAATATATGTAGATTAGAATATGTCCTCTGAGATTTGCTTCAAAATAATTTGAAACGGTAGTGGGAAGGGGATAGATGACACAAGATTGGCCAAGAGTCTGTATTTAGTAGAATAAAATGATGGGTATGAATGGGTATATTATACTGTTTCACTACTTCAGTTTATCTTTGAAACTTTCCATAATAAAAAGGTTTTTTTTTAAATTTTATTTATTTATTTATTTATTTTTGGCTGCGTTGGGTCTTCACTGCTGCGCACAGGCTTCCTCTAGTTGCGGCAAGTGGGGGCTACTCTTTGTTGCAGTGCGCGGGCTTCTCATTGCGGTGGCTTCTCTTGTTGCGGAGCACGGGCTCCAGGCGTGCGGGCTTCAGTAGTTGCGGCATGTGGGCTCAGTAGTTGTGGCTTGAGGGCTCTAGAGCGCAGGCTTAGCAGTGTGGTGCACGGGCCTAGCTGCTCCACGGCATGTGGGATCTTCCTGGACCAGGGCTCGAACCTGTGTCACCTGCATTGGCAGGTGGATTCTTAACCACTGCGCCACCAGGGAAGCCCTAAAAAGTATTTTTTAATGAATGGTATCTTAGAATCAAAGAGAGGAATTGTGCTGGCCTATGACAGAGCAATGCTCTCAAGGACTACTGAGACTATGAGTCCTAAATGGCCTGAAGTAGGCAGAAGAATGGCCTACAAAGACATCCACATCAGAATCGCTGGATCCTGTGACTATGCTAACTTACATGGTAAAAGGGACTTTGGAGATGCGACTGAGGCTATACACCTTGAGACAGGGGTACTGTACTGAATTACCTGGTCCAAAATCTAATCACGAGTCCTTAAAAGTAGAGAGGCTTTCCAGGCTTCAATCAGAGAGATGAATTGGAGGAGGACAGATTTGAAATGTGATGTTGCTGGCTTTGAAGATGGAGGAAGGGGGTCTCAAGCCAAGGAATGGCCTCTAGAAGATGCAAATGGTGCTCAGCTGACAGCCAGAAATAGAGACCTCAGTCCTACAACTGCAAGGAACTGAATTCTATCAACATTCTGAATGAGCAAGGAAACAAGATTCTCTCCTACAGCTTCTCCAGAAAGGAACACAGCCTGCTGACACCTTGATTTTAGCCTGGTGAGACCCATGTTGCACTTCTGACTTACAAAACTGTTCTATAATAAATGTGTGTGTGTGTGTGTGTGTGTGTGTGTGTGTGTGTGTGTGTGTTTTGGCCGCATCACGTGGCATGCAGGATCTTAGTTCTCCGACCAGGGATCGAACTTATTCCCCTGCAGTGGAAGTGAGGAGTCTTAACTGCTGGACCGCCAGGGAAGTCCCCTAAATGCGTGTTCTTTTAAACAGCTAAATGTGTGATAATGTGATATGGAAATGGAAAACTAATTTATGGTCCAAAACAGCTATCATTTTGAATGTTTCTGTCTGCCTTTTACATTTTTTTCTACCTTCCTTTGGTATAAGGCTAAGTCTATATAACTGCTGCTTATTTACCACTACAAATGGGCTATGAGAGGGAAAAGCAAATAAACATTCATGCATTCACTCAACACCAATTACCATATATCTGAGGAGTGCCTGCTCTGTAGCAGGCAGGCAGGATAGTAGGCTAGTCACTAGGGCTGTGATGGGAGCTAACCTAAGAGCCCGGTGTGCACACTCATGTCTGTAGCAGTACCCACACAGGCTTTATTTACAGGCACCCTGACTCCAACCAACAGCAACCAGCCGAAGGGCACGTGCCGGGAGTAGCTGAACTTAGCAGTTTCCTAGATAACCGGTACCAGCAACTTGCTGGTGGAGGATTCTTAAAGTGGCTCCAACACCAAGAGCAGGAGTCACCTGAGCTGCATACTTAAGCAGCTCCCTGGGCCCCAGATCTTAAAAACAGCATGGATGGGGCCTGGGAAACTGCATTTTAATAAGCTTGTCAAGTGATTCTTAGGTATCCTAAGGTAGGAGAAGCAAGGCCATAGTGGGGTAGGAGGCCCAATTCCAGTTCTTTGGGAGTAACCAGGCTCTGAGTCATGACCACAGAGCCTGTAAGTAATGTATAAAAACAACAGTGAAGGGGGGAAAAAAAAGTGCAAAGACCTGATGGTATCTATTTGTGTTTGCAGAGGTGAAATGTATAGTAAGCATTTAAGTTTGCAGGCTCTCTTCCAACATGCAAAAATTGAGAGTTTACTTTGTTTACAGATTTCTTCGGCAATGTAACAAAAAGCCTAAAGAGACTGTTAATACTAGCCAATGTTCAGCGGTATGGTTACAGAGGATTTGTACTTTTTGTACTATGCATTTCAGTGTTGTCTGAATATTTTAAAACAAATTATTTACTAAAATTTCCTGTGAGTCTATAAGTATTCGGAAATGAAAGTTTCAAAAAAAGTATTACTTGGTGGTGGGATGAACTGGGAGACTGGGATTGACATATATACACTAACATGGATAAAACAGATAACTAGTAAGAAAAAAAAGTATTACTTTTGCTATCAGAAAAGATTTAAAAGGATATAGTTTTTTTTAATTATATAAACTAAAATTAAAGTGAAATTAGCAAATTCATCAAAATTAACTCTTGATATCTGCATTTATGTCCTCATCTAATTTTGCTATTTTACCCTGGGATCATCTAAAAACCAAGACACAAATTTAAAGAATATTTCACTTTACCTTTTGGCTGCTGAAAGTCTTCCATATTGTCTTCTATGAAGTCTGACCAATGAAGACATCTTAAATCCTAGAAAAATAAATTGTATTCTTTTTTTAGGATTAAGTAAGAAAATCATTTTCACAGTATCAATAGCACAGTGAAACTTGTAAGTGGCAATGCTTGTTTCCATCACCCACCCTGCACAATACACCAATTTTCAGGCAAACACAGCAATGAAGACCAGCTAATCACAGCCCACAGATACCCTCCCAACTCTATTTCTCTGCTAAAGAAAAAGTTTAAGTCAATAAAACATCTAGGGAAGACGCAGGGACACTGGCATCCCAAGGAATGGAGAAAAGGAAAGGAGGTAAGTAGGACACAGTGCAAATGTTTAATTAAACAAACAAACATGAATTTTATTTCACTGATTTCAGTTCCACTTTGGTGTCCTCTGTCTTCCTTCAGAACCACGTGCAGCTTGATAAGGAGCCATGGCAAAGCCAAACCATTACAAAACTTCACACTACACACAACTTGCAGGGATTCGGACCTGGCTGTCCCCACTCCAAAGGCCACGTGTGAAACGACCAGGCTGCACCGGGTCACTTCTATAGTACTGCATCATGGGATTGAGGAACAGTTGTGCTGCCAGCCCCACACCCGGCACAGAGCCACCACCAGGGAGACAAAGGTTTTTAGAATACACTTCCTGGTTATGGAAAGAAGAAAAAGTAAAGCAGCATAAGGAGAACTGCCAGCCCAGGAAGAAGAGGGAAGCATTCCATGGGAAATGATCTGCATGACGCCTGGCACAGAATAAGTGCTCGAAAAACAGCAGCCACTTCTATTCTCGGAATGACTCAGCTGCAGACAAGGAAATCAGCCTGTCGACTCCCCAGTAGACCCCTGGCCTTGGAAGCCTCAGCAAACCACAGCAACACATCAAGGACCTTCACCGTGTGGACACAGCCTCAGGCACTTTTGAAGCTGACACACAAATCCTGCAGCTGGAGCCAGACTCATACAGTAGGGTCGAGAAGAGACAGGCCAGCTGCTGCCGAGAGGCTGGAGCTCTGCTTCCCCATGAAAGAAGGCGGCTCCTGGGGCCTGAGCCATACTTCAAATCCACTGATCACATCAAACACACGCTGCTGGGGGCAGCGAGTGAGCGAGGTGTTCAGGTGCTGGAGGGCGAGGTCAGCTGCAGGGACCCATCGTGTAGGTGTTGGGGAGCCAGGGATGCTTCAGGGGTCTTAGGCAGTGGCGAAACACACATGCCTTTACAAGCACACTGAATGCGCTGCCCTTGAGGCCACCTCCTATTTTTCACCCTAATTGGCATGTTTTCCCATCTCCTCAGAAACAGCCCTGGGAGACGTTACATAGCTGTAAAAGTGTGGTCTTTGGAGTGAGACAATCTGGGTTTGCGTCCTGACTCCAGCTGCCTCCTTGGGCTCACCACTTAACCCGAGGAGCTACCCACTCCCAGCATTGAAGATTAAATGAGATAACCTTATGTGCAAACACCTGGAAAGCACAGTACCTGGTACAAGGTAATACTCATAACCGTGGCTCCTGTTATCGACTCAATTTGCAAATGAGGACACTGAGCCTCAGACAGGTTAAGCGATGGGAACTCTGACCCTGCCATCAAACTGTGGGATTTTTTCCTCTACCACACTACTCCCAACTGATCTGCTTCTCCAACAAACCTTAAAAATCCTCCAAGGATAAATTTTGATCTACCTGGAGGCTTGCTGACTTAACTCAAGGAGCTAACAGATCAATATTTTCAGAACACAAGTAAAGTTGGCCTTGAGGCTATGTGAACTTGGGACTGGGGTTGCGTCCCTATAATTGATATAGGTAATCACTACTGAGTGATTACCACATGGTATGAACTCAACAGATTAATTATGGTGACCAGGTCTCAAGCTCAGATCCTTACAGAGTCTGGGTTGTACTAGGATGACCATCCATCCCAGCTTGAGCACCAAGTCTCACATCCTGTGAACCTGTTCAGCGCTAGGCAAAGTGGGACAGCTGGTCCCTTGGTTGTAGCATAACTGAGTGAAGGAGTAACAAGCTGTTCCATCTCTGTTTGGGTTTTCCATTTCTGAGAAGCAATCATGTACAGTGGGGTATGAGCTAGGGCTCTGAGGCCAGCCTCACGTGGTTTACATCCTAGCTCACTGCTCACCAGCTACAGGACCATGGGACAACTTACCCAACCTCTCCACACCTGTCTCCTCTCCCGTAAAATTGGAGCTAGTAGAGTCCCTGACCTATAGGGAGGAGGTCCTCAACACTACTGATATTTTGGACCCTTTCATTCTCTGCTGTAGGGGTGTCCTGTGCATTGTAGGATGTTTAGAAGCATCCTTGACCTGTACACTCTAGACACCAGGAGCACCAACCCCACCAAGTCATGGCAATCAAAAGTGTCTCCAGGGCTTCCCTGGTGGTGCAGTGGTTGAGAGTCCGCCTGCTGATACAGGGGACGCGGGTTCGTGCCCTGGTCCGGGAGGATCCCACATGCCGCGGAGTGGCTGGGCCCGTGAGCCACGGCCACCGAGCCTGTGCGTCCGGAGCCTGTGCTCCACAACAGGAGAGGCCACAACAGTGAGAGGCCCACGTACCGCAAAAAAAAAAAAAAAAAAAAAAGTGTCTCCAGGCATTGCCAAAGGTCTCCTGGGGGGCAAAACTGTCCCCAGTTGAGAATCACTGGTCCAGGCAGTGTTGTGAGGATAAGTGAGGTGATGCACACATCAGATTCTTTGGAGGGTCTGTTTCTATAGGAACAAACAGACTAAAGCCTTAGTGATAAAGCAGAAAGGTGGCAAGCCAAGAGATGAGCAAACGGGACCTGGGACAGGCCAAAGGATGGCAGCCAAGAGACTGCTGGGTGGGACAAACCCTGCGACTGGAGCCCAAATGGCCAGCATCCTTCTCACATGAGCCTGGGCTTCTATTCCACCCCAGAGGCAAAAGGTTGAGGGGAGTACTCCTTAGCTGCTCGCACAGGGCCGTCATAGAGAACAAAATCCTCTCTCACAGTACATAGTCCTTTTCTCTTGAATGTGTTCATATACTTGTGAAGGACACCTGTTCATCAAATGTTGAGTGCTTACTGTATGTCAGGTATACAGCAGTGAAAAAATAGACAACAGTCTCTGCCCTCATGGAGCTTGAAACATATTGTGCTGGTTTGTGTGTAATGCATTTTCAACCAGTAAAAATGTGTCATGATGTAAACAAAAACAAACACAAAACAAACAAACAAAAAAACTTCACACCTACTACGATGGATATAATCCAAAGGAGAAGTGTTGGTGAAGATGTGAAGAAACCAAAACCCTCATATAATGCTGGTGGGGATGTAAAATGGTACAGCCTCTTTGGAAAGCTGTTTGGCAGGTTCTTAAAAAGTTAAACATAAATTTACTGTATGACCCAGCAATTCAACCCATCTACCCAAGAGAAAGGAAACATATGTCCACATGAAGACTCGTATGTGTATGTTCATATAAGAGTTATTCACAAAAGCCAAAAAATGGAAACAATTCAAATGTCCATCAACTGGTAAACGGATAAGAAAAAAATGTGGTATATCCATACAATGAAATACTATTCAGCAATAAAAAGTACTGATATATGCTACAACACGAATGAACCTCAAAAACTTTATGCTAAAGTGAAGACCAGTCACAAAAGACTACATATTATATGATGATTCCATTTATATGAAATATCCAGAAAATGTGAATTCACAGAAACGGAAACCAGATCATTGGTTGCCTGGGGTAGAATGAGGAGTGACTGAAAATGGGCGCAGGGTAATCTTTTTGGTGTCACAGAAATGTTCTAAAATTGACTGTAGTAATGGCTTATGGAGATTTACTAAAAATAATTAATTAATTAGTTTGTTTATTTATGGCTGTAGAGTGTCTTCGTTACTGCGCACAGGCTTTCTCTAGTTGCAGCAAGCGGGGGCTACTCTTCATTGCAGTGCACGGGCTTCTCACTGCGGTGGCTTCTCTTGTTGCGGAGCACGGACTCTAGGGTGCGCGGGCTCAGTGGTTGTGGCTCGCGGGCTCTAGAGTGCAGGCTCAGTAGTTGTGGCACATGGGCTCAGTTGCTCCGCGGCATGTGAGATCTTCCTGGACCAGGGATCGAACCCGTGTCCCTTGCATTGGCAGGCGGATTCTTAACCACTGCACCACCAGGGAAGTCCCCCCAAAAATCATTAAATTTAAAATAAGTGAATTCTATGGTGTGTAAATTAAACCTCAATAAGCTGTATTTTAAAAATGAAATCAGACCTCTGGTTTGGAAAGTGAGGCCCAATTTGGCCAATCAGATGTTTTGCCGGACAATTTCCATAAACTAGTAGGCTAAATCGGCAACTCCTGGATTTTGCTCAAAATATAGTTAAAACATGCATATAATAAACACAGTAGAGAATGGCAGTAATATCCTCTGCAACTCTTTAGAAGTATAACAAAAAATACTTGAGCTGTCAACTTAAGTGTGCAAGGGGGAAATTAGTTTTTCCTCCATGAGCTTGGGGACAGGATCACTTGACCAGCCTGGCAAAACGACACCTCACCCTAGAAGGTAGTGGTAGCCCACCCAAAAGCAAGTGCTGGGGATTCCAGTGCATTCTCAGCACTAACTGAGGGCAGCATTTGAAAGCCAACTCTGAATTGCAGGTGGCCTCTTGTCTGCCCTCATTCCTCCATCACAAAAGAGTCACAGCAGGAGGCATTTACCTTGCGAAACAGTCTTGGCCTCTATTGTCCTGGGACTGGGACAAAGCTGAAATACAAAGATGACCCAAAAAAGTAAATCTCAGTTTGGGGCTTTCAAGATCCAGTTCCTTCAAGGGTAATATTGACCTTAACTGATTTTCCCCAGGCACTGAGCTCCCAAACAAGACCCAACCCTGCTATACTTGCTCAAATGCCTCTTTCAGACCGAGGGCAGAACTGTCTTGATCGCCCCTGTACCCCCAGCCTACCCAACGCTGGCTTCAGATGCCACTAAGATACCGACCTAGATGTGAGGGATACAGGGTGAACAAAGATAAGAACTCTGTCTGCCTTCCTGGGAAAAATTCATTAACAAACGTTAAGCAGTCAAAACTAATTAATCACCGAAGGAAAATCACAAGTGCGGTAATGAGCAAGAAAGAGGAGGCACGAAGCTAATGGTGCAACAGGAGGATATCTCTGCTCGAAACCTTTATCCATATTAACGTCTTTAAATATCAAAAGATCCTACATGGGGCTTCCCTGGTGGCACAGTGGTTGAGAGTCCGCCTGCCGATGCAGGGGACACGGGTTCGTGCCCCGGTCCGGGAGGATCCCACATGCCGCGGAGCGGCTGGGCCCGTGAGCCATGGCCGCTGGGCCTGCGCGTCCGCAGCCTGTGCTTCGCAACGGGAGAGGCCACAGCAGTGAGAGGCCCGCATACCACACACACACACACACACAAAATCCTACAAGGTAAGTTCTGTCATTATCCCATTTTAGGGATGAGAAAACGGAGGCACAGGGAGGTAAAAGAACTTAGCCAGGGTCCCACGGCTCAAGTGATCCACCCACACTCATATCTCTACTGACTCCAGAAACCTGTTGTAACCGCCAAATTTGCTGCCTCAATAAACGTGGGAGGAAGGAATTAATGGAGCCAGCCACAGCAGATTAGCAAGAGTTCTCCCAAGGAGGGAAAGGGACAGCGGGCCGAGGAGAGGCTGATCCAGACAGCACCGACCTGCATCTGGTGAGAACTCGACAAGGCGGGAAGGCAAGGGGATCTGCCGGGAGGCTGTAAAAGGACTAAGGAGCGGCCTTGAGCGGCTGCTGGAGATTCCCGAGTTCGCTCCGAGGCAAAGTGTCCGGCCCACCTCCCCACTTCCCAGCTGGGGAAACTGAGGCCCCCAAGGAGCGAAAAACCGAGGTTGTGAGGCGCTAGCCCCGCCTGGGCCTCCCTAAGCTGCCATCCTCAAGGTCATTGAGGGCGTGGGAGCTGGGCTGCAGTGAGGCCAGGCCAGGCCCACCTGCCCTCGGGGGGCCGCTTACCTGGCCGCAGCACGCCTCCATGGCTTCCTTAGGCAGCCTCTGCAAACCCCTTCCCTCCAGCTTCTCCACTCCCACTTTGCCCCGCGCGCCAGCGGTCCCGCCCCCGGCAGCCCTGCACACCGAGCCCGCCTGGGCAGCAAAGCTGCCAACAGCGCCCCTGCCGGCGGGGAGGAGCAAGCTGCACACCGCTTTGCTCTCTATTCCTTTACACTTCTTGTGACTTTTTCCTTTTCCTCTTCTTGTTACTTTTCCTTTCCCTTTTTTTCTTCCCTCCCTCTCTTCTGTTTCCTTTGTCTTTCATTTTTTTCAATCAGACAGTTGTTCTTTCGTTCATTCTTTCACTCAACAAGTATTTGTGTGCCAGGAACTCTTCAAAACGGTGGGAATAAGGCAGAGAAAACAAAATTTATTCTAGTAGAGGAAGACAATAAACCAATGGCTTTCGAACATTTTTACCACCACCCACAGTTGCAATACATTTTACATCACTTTCCAGTAACACAAACACATACACATGCACATATATGAAGCTGAAACTCGTTTCACAAAACAATACTTATCTTGTAGACTGGCAGCATCTCAAAAGATGACCAGGAAACCTGCTATCAAGCAAAGCTAACTTTGTTAGACTTGCTGCAGTAATGGAGCAATCTGAGTGGGGGAAGGTGAGGAAAATAAATTTATAGGGTTGGGGTCTGGACTCAGGTGGTTCAAAGCAGGTCTTTCAAGAGAGGAGTCAATTGGGATTGGGCAACAGTCACGACATAGTATTTTAGGATTGGTGAACACAGCAAGGCAAGGGTCTTAAAGCAAGTTTCAATAAGTAAAACTGCTGTTTGATAGGCAAGCTGTTTTCCCAATGACCAATCCTGATGGAGGTCCTGATGGGAGAACCCATCCAGCAAACCATCCAGATAAATAGGCTTGGATGAAATCCCTAAAGTAATTTATTGGTTTACAGCCATGTCTTACTGAGCATAAATTCATTTTTGCTGTATTCTACAGGTCAAAGCAATAGCAAAGAGCACCCAGACTCAAGAGAATGGGACACAGACCCACCTCCTGATATAAGGAAGGTCAAAGAATTTGTGACCATCTTAAATCCCCCATACTTGGGTTATGTGGGAAATAAGGAGTCCTTTCTTCTGAGCTCAAGAAAGAAGAGGGATTAGGCAGACTGCATGGATTGCCTGGGGACTGGAGTTATACTCTCCTTCTGGCACGGACACCTAAATGTAACTTTCCTTGTATTATCTAGTGTCAACCTTGAGTCTCAAGGTTGAATCTAGTCTCACTTGAGCGAGCTATTTGTAACCAGCTATTAATATTATATCCAGAAATAACCAACAAAACTCATAAACCTAGAAAGAAACGTTAACATAAAAGCAATTCTTTCCATCTTTACATTACAGTATATGGGCAGATGATGAAGAACAAAATGACTACAATAAGCCAACGATGATTTAAAGAGCAAAATAAGGAAGGCAAGTTGAGGTTTTGACCCAAATTTTGTGTAGAAGCTACCTTTTCTGCATGTCACTTGATCTGATGGTCACAGAGTAGCTATGTTTCTTTCCATATTGTTTGTCTCTAGAGGAATCTGAGGCTCCTCAGATGGTTGTCTAATTGTCAAAGGGTAATGAATGGATCAACAAAATGGAGTATATACATACAGTGGAATATTATTCACTCTTAAAAAGGAAGGAAATTCTGATATATGCTACAACATGGATGAACCTTGAGTTCATTATGCTGAGTAAAATGATTCAGTCACAAAAGGACCAATACTCTATGATTCCACTTACATGAGGTACCTAGAGTGGTCAAAATCATAGAGATAGAAAGTAGAATGGGGACTTCCCTGGTGGCGCAGTGGTTAAGACTCCATGCTCCCAATGCAGGGGTCCCAGGTTCAATCCCTGCTCAGGGAACTAGATCCCACATGCATGCCGCAACTAAGAGTTCACATGCCACAACTAAGAGTTCGCATCCCACAACTAAGGGGCCCATGTGCTGCAACTAAGGAGCCCTCGAACCACAACAAAGGAGCCCATGAGCCACAACTAACGAGCCCGCCTGCTGCAACTAAAGACCCAGTGCAACCAAATAAATAATTAATTAATTTAAAAAAAATTCTACACTGTTAAAAAAAATGAAGAAAGTACAATGGTGGTTGCCAGGAGCTAGAGGAATGTGGAGTTACTATGTTATGGGTAGTGAGTTTCAGTTTGGCAAGATGAAAAGGGTTTTGGAGATGGATGGCTGCGATGTTTCCACAATGAGAATATCCTTAAATGTGCCAGAATTATACACCTAAAAATGGTCAAAATAGTAAATTTTACGTATATTTTATTACAATATAAAAATCCATTTTATAAAAAACAGAAAAGGTGTCAAAGAGTCTATCCCTGATATCTTCAATGGTTTTGCCTTTCTTTTTTTTTAACTTTTGAATTTTATTTTATTTATTTTTTTATACAGCAGGTTCTTATTAGTCATCAATTTTATACACATCAGTGTATACATGTCAATCCCAATCTCCCAATTCATCACACCACCACCACCACCACCCCACTGCTTTCCCCTCTTGGTGTCCATACGTTTGTTCTCTACATGCGTCTCAATTTCTGCCCTGCGAACTGATCCATCTGTACCATTTTTCTAGGTTCCACATATATGCATTAATATACGATACTTGTTTTTCTCTTTCTGACTTACTTCACTCTGTATGACAGTCTCTAGATCCATCCACATCTCAACAAATGACCCAATTTCGTTCCTTTTTATGGCTGAGTAATATTCCATTGTATATATGTAGCACATCTTCTTTATCCATTCATCTGTCGATGGGCATTTAGGTTGCTTCCATGACCTGGCTATTGTAAATAGTGCTGCAGTGAACATTGGGGTGCATGTGTCTTTTTGAATTATGGTTTTCTCTGGATGTATGCCCAGTGGTGGGATTGCTGGATCATATGGTAATTCTACTTTTAGTTTTTTAAGGAACCTCCATACTGTTCTCCATAGTGGCTGTATCAATTTACATTCCCACCAACAGTGCAAGAGGGTTCCCTTTTCTCCACACCCTCTCCAGCATTTGTTTTTTGTACATTTTCTGATGATGCCCATTCTAACTGCTGTGAGGTGATACCTCATTGTAGTTTTGATTTGCATTTGTCTAATAATTAGTGATGTTGAGCAGCTTTTCATGTGCTTCTTGGGCATCTGTATGTCTTCTTTGGAGAAATGTCTATTTAGGTCTTCTGCCCATTTTGGATTGGGTTGTTTGTTTCTTTAATATTGAGCTGCATGAGATGTTTATATATTTTGGAGATTAATCCTTTGTCCATTGATTCATTTGCAAATATTTTCTCCCATTCTGAAGGTTGTCTTTTCGTCTTGTTTATGGTTTCCTTTGTTGTGCAAAAACTTTGAAGTTTCATTAGGTACCATTTGTTTATTTAAAAAAAATTTTTTTTAATTTTTAATTTTTTATAATTTTAAAAGAACAAAAATTTTTTTTTTTTAAAGGACAAATTCTCATTAGCATTGAGGACACTCGGGACATGAAAGGACTTGCCACTGTTCTGTTTCCTAGGCAGCCTGGTGGGCTCACAGCGTTGTTTTATGACCATACTTCATAACCTCCACACATGGTTCTTCATAGTTTTATATATCAAATATCAAATATTTTGTCATTTTAAAAAAGGGATAGGGTCTCTTGAGTTGCAATAAGGAGAATGGCCAGGGGTGGGGGGCTTGCAGAGTAAAAGTGGGGAGGAGGAGCAGATGGGACCCATCGCAAGTGTCCAGCTAAGAAATGATGGCGTAAGTGGAGAAGGTGGATTTGAGAGGAGTTTTGGACGTAGGACGGACTTGCTGATGGGTTACACATAAGGGATGAGGAGGAAGGAAACTCGATAATGCCTGGCCAATGGAATAGAGGCCAGAAATAGACCTTCACCGACATAGAAATATGATGTATGACAGCACTGTCCAAGTAGATCAACAGGGAAAAGATAGGTTATTCAGTAAATGGTGCTGGTAGTCCATATGGAAATGAAGAGAAATTCACTATATCCCTGAGCAGGCTAAAGACTTCAGTGTAAAAGGCAAAACTTGAGAACATTTAGAAGAAAAAGTGGATGGATTTAAGATGTATATTGAAGAATGGAAATGGGAGGAGGGGAGAAAGGGCATGAATAACTCCTTAATTTTTTTTTTTTTTTTTTTTTTTTGCGGTACGCGGGCCTCTCACTGCTGTGGCCTCTCCCGTTGCGGAGCACAGGCTCCGGACGCGCAGGCTCAGCGGCCATGGCTCACGGGCCCAGCCGCTCTGCAGCACGTGGGATCTTCCCGGACCGGGGCACAAACCCGTGTCCCCTGCATCAGCAGGTGGACTCTCAACCACTGTGCCACCACGGAAGTCGACTCCTTAATTTTTAACTAAAGTAACTCGATGGATAATAAAGATTAACAACAATAGCTAACATTTACACAGCACTTATGTACAGGGCGGGCACTTTTCTAAGCATTTTACATGGTTTATCCCGTTCAATCTTCACACCAATACTGAAAGAGAGCTTCTCTTACTGTTGCCATTTATTGGGAAGCACAGGAAGGTCAGTAACTTACCTGAGCTGCAGTATTGATCAGCTGCAGAGACTGTCCGTGTAAGAGTGACAAAACTAGTGTGTCAAGCTCGCACCCCTGAAGTACTATTGAAGGAGGCAAAATTCTCAGAGCATTTCCACCTCTGCAGCAGGTCTCCTGGGATTCCCAGGCCCCACCTCCACTCCCCTCCCCAGGGTGGGTGTGCATGCCAATGAGAGGTAGTGAAAAGGTGGAGTGTTATGTAGAAAAGTCCCAGAAAGCTGCAAGCTTTCCTCTCTGAAAGCTCCCCTCTCTCTGAGTGAATAACCACTCCTGGGATGCTGGGACTTAGCTTCATTCATTCTTTTTTTTTTTTTTTGTAACTAAGAAAGTTATCAGATATGTATTATGTGACATCAGTGGTAAAATAAACATAACACAAATGTCACCCTTTTTGCCATTTTTAAGTGTACAATTCAGTGGCATCCACGCTGTTGGCCACCATCAAGCTTCATTCATGCTTCACACACATCTTGAGCTCTTGACATGCGCCAGGCACTGTTCTAGGCACTGAAGGATGTAAAACAGATCTTCGTCTTGATGCAGCCCACATTTTATTTGGAGCGACAGACAGTAAACATGGAAGAAATAAATACATATAATTGTATCGGATATTGACAGGTGCTAGGAAGAAAACAGGACAGGGCAAAAATCACAGTTGCTATGAAACACTTGTTATGTTCCAGCGGTGATTCGAGGGCTTAGCAAAGAGTATCTCATTGTCTCCTCACTCCAGTCCTTTGGGGGATAGCACTTGTCCCCATTTTATGGGGAAAAAAGTGAAGCACAGAGAGCTTCAAATTCCACAGTGGATAAGTAGGAAGGAATGGGGGCCAGGTGGTGATGGTAAAAGAACTGCTGCAGCTGGAGTGATCTGAGGCCTCTTTGAGGAGGGAGCATGGAGCTGAATCCTAATGTACAAAAGTTCCAAGGAGAGGGAAGAGCAAGTTCAAAGGTCCTGAGACACACATGACTCTTTCAGGGAAGAGCAAGGATCCCATGGGATTGGAGCCAAATGAGCTGAAGAGGGGAGGGAAAGTGAGAGAGTGGGGAAGGGGAGCAAGGGAGGGAGGAGAGGAGTCCTTGAGAGGCAGTCTAGGAGGTAGGCGGGGTCAGAGCCTACAGAGCCTCATATAGGGTGACCAACTGTCCTGGTTTGGCCCAGGACAAATCAGTCACCCTACTAGGTCAGATATTATTCAGATTTTATTCCAGGTGCAAAGGAAAGCAATGAGGAGGTTTTACGCAAGGGAGGGAGAGGACCCCCTCTGGCTACTGTTTGTAGGAGAAAAGGAAGGGAGAGGAAGGAAGACACTTGAGAGGCTCTTACAATATTCCACGCAACGGTGATGGTGGCCTGGACTTGGGTGACAGCAGTGGAGGTGAGAAGTGACTAAATCTGGGATATATTTTGGAAGTAAAGTGGCAGAACTTGATAAGGGGTGTGGGGAGGGGAGAGGACTCAAGGACGACCCCCCGGGTTCTTGGCTGAGCAACTGGTGGCTGCTGGGTCATTTACTACAAGGGTGAAAATGGCTAAACAGCAGGTTTAGGGGTGAATCCACGTAAGTGCACATCATCTGAGCGGTCCCCTGCCCCCCAGATTATCACAGCGAGGGAGGGGGGCTCTGTAGAACAAGGATGCCCAGTTCCCTCGCCTGGGACTTTTTTTTTTTGCGGTACACGGGCCTCTCACTGCTGTGGCCTCTCCCGCCGCGGAGCACAGGCTCCGGACACGCAGGCTCAGCGGTCATGGCTCACAGGCCCAGCCGCTCCGCGGCATGTGGGATCCTCCCAGACCAGGGCACGAACCTGTGTCCCCTGCATTGGCAGGCGGACCCTCAACCACTGCGCCACCAGGGAAGGGAAGCCCTCTCATGATCACTCTTAAGCCCACTTTACAAAGGAAAGGCCTACCCCTCACCACCCTGAATTACAGTGGGGCCTGGTGCAGGAAAGGCTGGGGTGCGGGCAGCAGGAACAATCAGGGCATCTTATTTGACATAGAACACCTTCAAAGCCTCCTTAAACCAAGGCATGTGAAATCTGTCTATGCTCTTGGCTTTCTTGTCTTGTGCAGATTTCTGTTAAGAGGGAAGCACTGTTTGGATACAAGTAATTTGGGCTCCTGTTGATTTTTCTCAGGGATTTGCATTGAAGAAGGAAGGAAAGTTTCTGACAGAAATGAATTGTGATTTCGCTGATTGTTTTGACAACAAGGACTGATAGGGCCAATTACAGTAAATGGTGAAGAGTGTCTTATAAATTAAATGAGCTCAATCAGCTTCTTCCAGCTTTTGATGAAAATATATTTAAGGTAGAAGATAAAAGCTTTTTTACTTTTGAAAAAAATATTAGCAAAGATGTGTTTAAATTACCAACATTACCATTTTCCCAATTGCTTCTTAGTGTATTGGGTTACACAAGTTGTCTCCAAGTGAAGGAGAACCAGGTGAAATTAGTTCCCATTTGATAAGTTTTGGTAAGGCCTTTTTGATCTATTTTCCAGGAACTGGGGAGGTGAGAGGATCTAAGGACCCAGTAAGAAATCCTTTTGCAGAAGAGGAAGTTTCCACAATACTAAGGAGGATCTAATCTAGTGAGAGCAAGAAAAATACTTTTTTTTTTTTTTTTTGCGGTACGCGTGCCTCTCACTGTTGTGGCCTCTCCTGTTGCGGAGCACAGGCTCCGGACGCGCAGGCTCAGCGGCCATGGCTCACGGGCCCAGCCGCTCCGCGGCATGTGGGATCTTCCTGGACTGGGGCACGAACCCGTGTCCCCTGCATCACGAGGCGGACTCTCAACCACTGCGCCACCAGGGAAGCCCAAGAAAAATACTTTTTGATGATAGGTTTAAAAAATTTTTTTTAATCTTGGTAAAATATACATGAGATTATCATCCTAACCATTTGAAAGGATACAGTTCAGAGGCATTAAGTACATTCACATTGCTGTGCTTCCATCACCACCATCATCTCCAGAACTTTTCTCGTCTTGTAAAACTGAAACCCTGTGTGCATTAAACACCAACCCCTCAGCACACTCCCCCAGCCCCTGACAAGCACTGTTCTACTTTCTGTCTCCATAATCTGGACTACTCTAGGCCCCTCACATAAGTGGAATCATACAGTATTTGTCTTTTAGCAACTGGCTTATTTCACTTAGCATAACATCCTCAAGGTTCATCCACGTTAGAGCATGTGTCAGAATTTCCTTTCTTTTTTTTTTAAATGAAAATGCATTTCTTTTTATTTATTTATTTATTTATTTTATTTTACTTTTGGCTGCGTTGGGTCTTCGTTTCTGTGTGAGGGCTTTCTCTAGTTGTGGCAAGCGGGGGCCACTCTTCATCGCGGTGCGCGGGCCTCTCACTATCGCGGCCTCTCGTTGCGGAGCACAGGCTCCAGATGCACAGGCTCAGTAGTTGTGGCTCATGGGCCTAGTTGCTCCGCGGCATGTAGGATCTTCCCAGACCAGGGCTTGAACCCGTTTCCCCTGCATTGGCAGGCAGATTGTCAACCACTGCGCCACCAGGGAAGCCCCTTCCTTTCTTTTTAAGGCTGAATAACATTTCAAGTTCATATAAACACCACATTTTGCTTATCCCTTCATTTATCAGTGGAAACCTTGGTTGTGTCTATGTTTTCGCTACTGTGAACAATGCTGCTATGGAACATGGGTGTACAAATATCTCATTGAGACCCTGCTTTCAATACTTTTGGCTATCTACCCAAAAATGGTTGTGCTGGATCACATGGTAGTTCTATTTTTAACTTTTTGAGGAACTGCTATACTGTTTTCCACAGCAGCTGCACCATTTTGTATTCCCATCAACAGTGCACAGGGGTTCCAGTTTCTCCACATCCTTACCAACACTTTTTTTTTTTTTTTTTAAACAGTAACCATCCTAGTGGTGAGGTGTTATCACATGATTTCGGCAGATGACTCAAAAGGACTTTAAAGAACATTGATTTTACAAAATTCCTTCCATGCCTGTCTACTTCTTTATGTGAAAAAGGTTTTTCAGTACTTCGATGTATAATAATGAAAAATAAGAATAGAATTGCTATTGGTACAGCCATTTTGGAAAACAGTATGGAGATTTAATTTAAAAAATAAAAAGTAGGGGGCTTCCCTGGTGGCGCAGTGGTTGAGAGTCCACTTGCCTATGCAGGGGATGCGGGTTCGTGCCCCGGTCCGGGAGGATCCCACATGCCGCGGAGCGGCTGGGCCCGTGAGCCATGGCCGCTGAGCCTGCGCGTCCGGAGCCTGTGCTCCGCAACGGGAGAGGCCACAACAGTGAGAGGCCCACGTACCGCAAAAAATAAATAAATAAATAAATAAAATTTAAAAATAAATAAATAATAAAAAGTAGGGAATTCCCTGGAGGTCCAGTGGTTAGGTGCTTTCACTGCTGTGGCCTGGGTTCAGTCCCTGGTGAGAGAACTAAGATCCTGCAAGCCGTGCGGCATGGTGAAAAAAAAAAATTAAAAATAGAACTACCAAATGATCTAATAACCCCACCTCTAGGTATATATCGAAAGGAAATGAAATCAGTATATCAAAAGCTATCTGAACACCTGAGTTCAGAGTTCACCATAGCACTATTCACAATAGCCAAGATGTGGAAACAATCTACCTGAGTGTCTGTTGATGAACGAATGGATAAAGAAAATGTGAGATACACACACACTGGAATTTTTTTAATTAATTAATTTATTTATTTATTTTTGGTTGCATTGGGTCTTCGTTGCTGCACGTGGGCTTTCTCTAGTTGTGGTGAGCGGGGGCTACTCTTCTTCGTTGAGGTGCGCGGGCTTCTCATAGCAGTGGCTTCTCTTGTTGCAGAGCACAGGCTCTAGGCGAGTGGGCTTCACGCGGGCTCAGTAGTTGTGGCTCGTGGGCTTAGTTGCCCTGCGGCATGTGGGATCTTCCTGGACCAGGGCTCGAACCCATGTCCCCTGCATTGGCAGGTGGATTCTTAACCACTGTGCCACCAGGGAAGTCCCCATACTGGAATATTATTTGGCTATAAAAAGAGGGAAATCCTGCCCTTTGTGATTACATGGATGAAACTTGAGGATATTATGCTAAGTGAAATAAGCTAGACATAGAAAGAAAAATACTGTATGATCTTATTTATATGTAGAATCTAAAAAAGTTGAACTCCCAGAAGCAGAGAGTAGAATGGTGGTTGGCAGGGGCTAAGGGATGGGGGAAATGGGACAATGTTGGTGAAAGGGTATAAACTTTTAGTTATATGATGAATAAGTTCTGGGAATGTACAGCACAGTGACTGTAGTTAATAATACTATACTATACACTTGAAATATCTGAGTATAGATCTTAAGTACTCTCATCACACACACACACACACACACAAATCTGTTAATTAGCTTGATTGTGGTCATCATTTCACAATGCATAGGTATATCAAATCATCACACTGTACACTTTAGATAGATACAATATTTATTTGTCAGTTATACCTCAATAAAGCTGAAGGAAAAGAATGGAATTGCAATTGGATACTGTCATTCTAGCACTAAGTAATGTTCATGACCTAATTTTTAGAAAACTTATTAAGAAATACATTTCCAATCAAATGTCCTATTTATTATTTATTATAATATATTTATATTGTCTTGATCAATTGTTTACAAATGATCATTTATTATGCAACACAATCCAGAATGCTTTTCTTAATAGAGCCTCTTGGACACAAGAAATTTAAATTTTAAAAAGTTTAATTTAGATACACAATTTTATTACAGAGAAGTATGATAGGATAATCAATTTAAAATTTTTTCAAGCATAAAAATAGATTATGTTAGAAAACAACTCCATGGGAAAAGGGAAAGGAAATAGTAGTCCGAAGAGGAAAGGAACAATGTAAAAAATTTTACTTTAACAAAGAACTTATTTGTTTATTTTGTAACAGTTTTATTGAGATGTAAATTGAGACAATTTACCCATTTAAAGCATACAGTTCAGCGGTTTTTAGTATATTCACAGAGTTGTACGGTCATCACCACAATCAATTTTATAACATTTTCATCACCTGGAAAAGAAACCCCCTACCCATTAGAAGACACTCCCCATTTTCCCCCAATTTCCCTCAGCGCTGAAAAACAATAATCTACTTTTCATCTCTACAGATTTGCCTAGTCTGACATTTCATATAAATGGACTCATACAATAGGAGTTCTTTGTGACTGGTTTCTTTCACTTAGCAAAATTTTTTCAAGGTTCATCTGTTGTACCCTTTGTCAGTACCTCATTCTTTTTTAAAAAAAAAAAATTTATTTATTCTTTAGGCTGTACCGGGTCTTAGTTATGGCATGCAGGATCTTTGTCGCAGCATACAGACTCCTAGTTGCAGCATGCTTGTGGGATCCAGTTCCCTGACCAGGGATCGAACCCGGGCCCCTGCATTGGGAGCACCAAGTCCCACCCACTGGGCCACCAGGGAAGTCCCCCCTCATTCATTTTTATGGCTGAATAATATTCAGCTGTATGGAGATACCACATTTTGCTTATCCATTCACCATTTGATGGACATTTGTTTCCAGTTTTTTACTATTATAAATAGTGCTGTTACGAACATTCACACGCAAGTCTTTGTAGGGACATATGTTCTCATTTTTCGTAGGTAAACAGAAGTGGAATTGTTGGGCCATATGGGAATTTATGTTTAACTTTAAAAAAAAAAGTCAAACTGTTTTTCAATGTGGCTATATAATTTTATATTCCCAGAAGCAATGTACAAAGGTTCTAATTTCTATATATCCTCCATAACACTTATTATCTGTTTTTTTTTTAAATTCTAACCATCTCCATGGATGTGAAGTAGTTTTTCATCATGGTTTTGATTTGCATTTCCCTGATGGATAATGATATTGAGCATCTTTCATGCACTTGCTGGCCATTGGTACTTTCTTTTTGGAGAAATATCTATTCAAATCCTTTGTCCATTTTTTATTGTTGGGTTGTAAGAGTTTTTAATATATTCTGGATGTAAGTCCCTTATCAGATATATGATTTGCAAATATATTCTCCCATTCTATGGGTTGTCTTTCTTTTCACTTTCTCAGTGGTGTCCTTTGAAGCACAAAGTTTTTAAATTTTTTTTTCTTTTGGCCACACTACAAGGCATGCAGGATCTTAGTTCCCCAACCAGGGATCGAACCCTGGCCCCCTGCAGTGGAAGCACGGAGTCCTAACCATTGGACCACCAGGGAAGTCCCCACAAAGTTTTTAATTTTTATGAGGTCCAATTTATCCATTCTCCTTTAGTTATTTGTGCTTTTGTTATTCTATCTAATATGGCTTTGCCTAACTCAGGGACACAAAGATTTATTCCTAAGTTTTCTTTACATGATCCATTTGGAGTTAATTTTTGTGTATGGTAAAGAAACAGGTACAACTTCATACTTTTGCATGTGGATGTTCAGTTGTTCCAGCATCATTTGTTAAGAAGACTATGCTTTCCCCATTGAATTGTCTTGGCGCCCTTGTCAAACATCAATTAACTATAAATGCAGGGTTTATTTCTGAATTCTCAAATCTATTCCACTGATCTATATGTCTATCACAGGCCAGTACCACTCTGTCTTTGTAGTAAGTTTTGAAATGTGAAAGTGTGAGCTCTCCAACTTTATTTCCTTTTTCAAAATTGTTTTGGCTCTTTGGGTCTCTTGCATTTCCACATGAATTTTAGGATCAACTTGTCAATTTCTGCAAAAAAGCCAGCTGGGATTATAATAGGTATTGCATTGACTCTGTAGATCATTTGGGGGAATATTGCCATTTAACAATATTGTCTTCTAATCCATGAACATGGGATGTTTTTCCAATTTTTTAGGTCTTCATTAATTTCTTTCAATAATGTTTTATATTGGTAGTTTTCAGAATACAAGTTTTGCCCTTCTATTTTAAAATGTATTCTTAATTATTTTATTTTTTTGATGCTATATAAGTGTAGTTACATTTATTTCATTTTTGGGTTGGTCATTACTAGTGCAGAGAAATACACTTGAAATACACTTGATTTTTGTATACTGATCTTATACCCTGCAACCTTGCTGAACCCATTTGTTTATTGGTGAATTCCAATAATACTTTATTGGTGAATTCCTTAGGATTTTCTATAAATAAGATCATGTCTTCTACTTCTTCCTTTCCAATATGGATTCCTTTGATCTCATTTTATTGCCTAATTGCCTGATAGAACCTCCATTATGATGTTGGACAGAAGTGGTAAGCATGGACATCTTTGTCTACTTTTTTTTTTTGCGGTACGCGGGACTCTCACTGCTGTGGCCTCTCCTGTTGCGGAGCACAGGCTCCGGACGTGCAGGCTCAGCGGCCATGGTTCACGGGCCCAGCCGCTCCGCGGCATGTGGGATCTTCCCAGACTGGGGCACGAACCCGTGTCCTCTGCACCGGCAGGCGGACTCTCAACCACTGCACCACCAGGGAAGCCCTCTACTTCTTTATCTTAGGAGGAAAACATTCACCTTTAAGTATGAAGTTAGCTATGGGTTCTGTAGATGTTCTTTACCAACAATGAGGAAGTTTCCTTTTATTCCTAGTTTGTCGTATGTTTTTATCATGAGAGGGTGTTGGATTTTGTCAAATAGTTTTTTTTTGCAACTATTGAGATGATCATGTGGGGATTTCCCATACTTTTAAAATTGAGATATAATTTACATATGATAAAATTCACTTTTAAAGTGTACAGTTCAGTGGTTTTTAGTATACTCACCAAGTTATGCAGTCATCACTATCTGATTCCAGAACATTTTCATCACTCCAAAAAGCAATATCATACTTTCCATTTTCCCTTTTCCTAAGCCCCTGGCAGCCACTATCTAAGTCCTATCTCTATGGGTGTGCATTTATCAGTACTTCATTTTTTAAATTGTTGAAAAATATTCCACTCTATAGAAATATCACATTTTGCTTATCCATTCATTAGTTGATGGACATTTGGGTTGTTTCCACTCTTTGGCTCTTATGAAGAATGCTGCCATGCACATTTATGTACTAGGTTTTTTGTGAACATGTTTTCAATTCTCTCAGGTATATACTTAAGAGTAGAATTGATGGTTCATATAGTAACTACGTGCTTAACTTTTTGTTGAACTGCCAAACTGTCTTCCAAAGTGGCTGCACCATTGTATTGATACAGTCCTACTAACCATGTATGAATTCTCCAATTTCTCTACACCCTCATCAAATCACGTGGTTTTTGTCCTTTATTCTATTTATATGATTCATTACACTAACTCATTTTCTGATGTCAAACCAGCTTTGCATTCGAAGGATAAAACACACTTCATCTTATTGTAAAGTCCTTTTTATATGTTGCTGGATGTGACTTGCTAATTTTTTAAAGGATTTTTATGTCCATATTCATAAGAGATATTCATGTGTTTTTAAAGGAATGATGGTGGGTGTCAAATTGCCATGGTATTTAAATTCCATTGAATCCCTTTAAAAGAGTGATATAAGAGTTTCTTTCCAAATGTCAATGTATACAATACCAGAAATTACGTCTTTCACAAGGATTCAAGCCCATGATGAAAATTTCAGATGTAATTTTAAAAACATATGAGGAGGCATATAATTTGTCAAAATCATTTTGGAAGGTATTGCCATGGAAATTGCATGAAGATCTCTGTTGTAGTCACTGCAAGGGGCCATTGGTAGGGTTTGAGGACAAAACTACTGTGATCTTTTAGTGTTTTACAAACCACTCTTTGCGGAAAGGGTGGGAACAGGAGACAAGTGAGAGGCCACAGCTGTAAACCCAAGCTATATGGTGGCTTGGATCAGAGTGGTAGCTGCAGAGTAGAGCCAACAGGATTTGCTACCTGATCTGATGTACCATGTGCAGAGAGAGAGAGGGAGAGAATCAATGATAATTCCAGCTACAGGGCTTGGAGCTGATCAACTCATCTATTTACATCTATAAACTCAACTCTAAAATGGATTTGATTACACCTTTTGGCTCATAGAGCTGCTGTGGGGTTTAAAAGAAGTCTAATGCTCCTGAACTATAAAAGATGTAGCGCCAGACCTCCAGTAAAATGTAACAAACTTTAGCTATTGTATGGATATCCCTCTTTCAAGCAGATCTTTATCTTATCACTGATGTTTTAAGAGTCTTTAGTATTTTGTCTTTTGTTTTTACACTAAACTGTATCTTTACAGAGGGCAGGAGTGATTCCTAGAGACCTTTGCATTCTTGGCTCATATCCCAGTGCCTGGAACATGTATTCCTTAAATATTTATTGACTATCTTCTTGACAAATCTCATTGATATGATGTTTCTATAAATATATATCCTTTGGTCTCCCCATTACTTCAGGTTCCAATTTTTTAGCCTAACTATGAGTCCCTATTTTCCTCTCCTCCTCCTTTACTGTTCCTCAAGCCCCCGTGATCCATACATGCCGATGCCAATGACAGGATAAAAATGTGCACCCTTTCAAAGGCATGTTCAACATTTAAAAAAATAAATTTATTTATTTATTATGGCTGCGATGGGTCTTCGTTGCTGTGCGCGGGTTTTCTCTAGTTGCAGCAAGCGGGGGCTACTCTTCATTGCGGTGCGTGGGCTTCTCATGGTGGTGGCTTCTCTTGTTGCGGAGCATGGGCTCTAGGTGCGTGGGTTTCAGTAGCTGTGGCACGTGGGCTCAGTAGTTGTGGCTCGCGGGCTCTAGAGTGCAGGCTCAGTAGTTGTGGCACACGGGCTTAGTTGCTCCGCGGCATGTGGGACCTTCCCGGACCAGGGATCAAACCCATGTCCCCTGCATTGGCAGGCAGATTCTTATCCACTGCGCCACTTTTTTTGTTGTTGTTGCCAAAAAAAATGTCTTTGATTACTTGAGTAAAATTACAGTATCTCTGTTGTTAGTAAGAATTAAATGTTACAGAAATTGGACCCCACCCCTTTCCTTTCAACTTTCCAAGAAAGTGCATGTAACAGTCTAATTTTTTTTCTTCCGTAACCTAATACAAAATAAACAAACACTATACCTGCTCTCTTGATCAAGAAGAAGCATTTGCTCTTGTAAGGAACATATGTACATTTTAATGAAAGTGATATTTCTTATTGTATATACAAGAGCATCTCGACATTTTTTCTGAGCACAGATGAAAATGAACGCTGGAGAGGGAGAACCCCAGGAGGTAGTCCTAAGTCTTCCCTCTGTGGTCCCACGCTCTTGCTAGAGACTAGCACACCAGATCAGGCAAAGTCCTGCAGAACTGTCTCCTTTGAAGGTAAGTTAGCAAAGCACCCAATTATTAACAATGCTTTGCAATGTCCCATTTGTCAGTCTGTCTCCCTCCTCACCTCCCCAGGATCTAGCCCAGGAGGGCCTGTCCTGTGACAGATGTTCACTAGCCATTCTCTAAGCACTGCTGGGTGCCAAAGGGAACCTGATGAATCAGACTTGGAGATGGAGAAATGGAACACTGAGCAAGAAGTCAAAAGGGATAGTTTGACTTAGGGCTTAAATCCAGGCTCTGACAACAACGGCAAGATCTGGGCAAATGCGTTCTTACCTTTCTCATTGTAAATAAGCCCATTAATACCTACATTGGTGGCTTTCAAACTTTCAGGCATTTTTTTTTTACTGGAACCCTCAGTTAGGTATATGCTTTACGTTATGATCACAACACAGCACACATGCAACACACACACAAATGAAACAAAAAATCATGAAATGATATTTATTTTTAACTTCTAGTGATGCTAATATTTTAAATTTTGGTTCATGTTTAAAAAAATAATAGTTATGGAGCATTGAATAGATTTCATGGCCCTCTCAGGGGTTTTGACTCACAGTTTAAAAAAAGAGTGCCTCGGAGGGCTAAATGAGATAATGTATGTAAAGGGTTTGGTCCAGAGGAAGCCTCCCTAAATGGAAACTTTGAAAAGTGCAAAGGTAAAGGCACCTACAAAGTAAGTAATGGGCACGGATGTGTCAATTAATTCTACTGGCAAGCAGGGAGGAGGAAAACTGAACCATGAATGAATAAAATACACGAGGTATCAATAGCGAAAAAATTCCAGTGCTGATTGGAACCTTATTAGCACCCATATTTGCGTGGCTTCTTGGATTTCTCAACTCAAATGCCCTGCTCCATGCAGCTCTTCCCCAGCACTAGTTCCTGTTACCCCTCCTTTATTTTACCATATCCTATTACCCTGTTACTTCCTTCAGAGAACCAAGCTTATCTGAAATTATTTATTTGCATGTTTATTGCCTGCTGTAACCCTTCCACTTTGAGGACAGGAATCTTGTCCATCTTGCTCAACTGCATCCCTGATAAATACAGTGCCTAACATGTCACGCAATAAATAGTTCTTTTTTTTTTTTTTTTTTTTTTTTTTTTTTTTTTTTTTTTTTTTGTGGTATGCGGGCCTCTCACTGTTGTGGCCTCTCCCGCTGCGGAGCACAGGCTCCGGACGCGCAGGCTCAGCAGCCATGGCTCACGGGCCCAGCCGCTCCGCGGCATATGGGATCCTCCCAGACCGGGGCACGAACCCGTATCCCCTGCATCGGCAGGCGGACTCTCAACCACTGCGCCACCAGGGAGGCCCAATAAATAGTTCTTGAATGAATGAATGACCACAAGGAAATGAGCAAGAAAGCATTTTAATCAAGTATAAATGTAGTCAGTGCCTTACAGATTTTAAAAAATTTCCGGAATACCTTGCTTGTTTTACGATTTATGGAATTTGGGTGACATGAGAAAAAATCAAGGGAGAAATACGTACTTAAGGTGTTAGGTATCTAGGAAAGAGGTACTATAAAGTAAGAAATTCCATTATTTGGTTTCTAGTTGGTTCTGTACATACCTTATTTCCCTCTGAATCCTAGATGGAGAGCTAGCTCATTGATTACTGCATCCCTCGTTAGTGACCAGAACACTCCCCGGAAGGTAGCGGATGCACAGTAAGTATTCGAGTGATGAAAGAACCAAGCAGGAAACGAGGAATATACGAAATAAACGGACTTGCGCGGACAGGCTGCAGTTCCTCCCCAGGGCAGCAGGCGGCGCCAGTGTTACGCCTACTCGGCAGCCGTCAGCTCTTGGCCCCTCTGGCAGACCGTCCAACTCCAGGTGCCGAGCCCGTGCAGGAACTAGCCAATAGAAAGCCGTCTTAGTTATGGGGTCCGGAAGAAGCGTCCAATGAACGTAGTGGATCTAGGCAAGGGGCGGTGCGAAAAGGAGGGGCGCAGAGGAGCGGTTTGAGGTGGGAGTTGGAGCTGCGGGCCGGGAGGGGGCAGCGGAGCTGCGATGAGGACGGGGCAGCGCCGGTGAACGGAGCTGCCGCCCGACATGAACTCGCTGGAGCAGGCGGAAGGTAGGGTGGGCCGCTTGGGCCGGTTCCGGGCTTCTCCCGGAAGCTGGCGGGGCTTCGGAGGGGCCTGAATCGTGGAAACCTGGTCCGGAGGGAGGAGGCCGCGAGGGATGGGCTGACGGGGCCCGGAGCTGGGGGCGCGGGGGCTGGTCCAGGGGCCAAGGGGCGGCCGTATCCGGCCGGTCGCTGCTTCCGGCGCGCGTGGCCTCAGCCGGCGCTTGTAGGGGAGCGTTGCGTCAGTTCCTCCATTCCCCAAGCTTAGAGCAGGTAGCTTCTCGTCCGGGCTGCTTATATTTCTCATTAGCAAACATTTTTATTTCGTGCCTTGTAGTATGCTAACTCACTTTATTTTTTTCTGATAACTGCACGAATTGTATCCCTGATTTCTGCCGTGGTTTCTGGTAACTGCTGGGGTAAGGGAGTGCCTCTTGGTCTCCTTTTCTAAAGTTCAAAAAACGCAACTGAAAGTGATACCGCACCTTGCTCATTCAGAGGGAGTACCTTGGATGCCCCTGTGTTGTGGAACCCGGCGTCGGCGCTCCAGAAGTGCCACCAAGATCAACTGTAACCTCTTGGGAGGGAGGAAAGGGGAGCGTCTTTGCATACCCACCTGTTAGCGGTATCAGAAGTCCAGACTGAAAGCGTAGGCATTAATTAAATACAAGGGCTGGAAGTCGGAATCGGGTAATTGCGTTCAAATGGACTTCGAAGACTTCGGTGTTAGGTAATAACGTTGTTCTGTCTAATAGGGAGTTCTTGGTTGCAACGGAATTAAAACTCGACCTGATTTTGATCCTTTATTTGCAACCCCCGAATTTCTAGCTTTTGGCACCGGCTGAGGCTGCTGTTGATTTTCCACATACCATTTTATGACGCTTCTAAAAGTGAATCGGCCAGTTTCCTTATATGTGAAATTGGAATTAAAGAAACCTAATGTATTTGTCAAGTGCTTAAAGCTGTCATAGTAAAGAAGTAAACAGTGCAGTGATACATGTAAGTTGGTGTGTAAGACCTGAAGCAGAGTACCTAAAATTCATCTTAATAGATTCAAACTAGTAACAGTAGCTAATTAGAAAATTGAAATCTTTTTACCTAGATCTCAAGGCTTTTGAGAGGAGACTTACTGAATATATTCATTGTTTGCAACCTGCCACTGGACGTTGGAGAAGTAAGTGCCTGGATGTTTTTTAAGAGAAAATAAACTTAAAATTGATGCTTTTATTCCTGCCTAGCAATGATTTGCTTCTCTGTAAAACTTTTGTTTTACAAATGCTTGCAAATCTTTATTAAACCATAAGATTCCCTTTTATTTGGACAGTTTTACGTTTATTTAACATTGTAAATAATGGCATTATAGAGAAATTTTAAGAAAAGAAACTGACAGCCCTAAGAGAATAGTCTATTTTGTGTGGTTGAATTTTTATATTAAAATGCATATACTTTTAAACAAATATTACAAATGTGATAACCAGCACACGTAATAAAAATTTCAGTAGTCTGTTTAGCAGTTTTACAATTTTGCCTACAAACTATTGAAATAAAGTTTGTTAAGGAAAATGATATTCAACGAGTGCTGTGAAATATGATTTGAAAGAATTGTGGTTACTGCCCCATGGAAATATATAGGAAATGCAGACGAATATACAAGTGATGACCTCAGTAAGCAAAATACTTTGCTAATTTATGTTGGGACAGTCTTAATTTCTTGGCTGTTCCTTGCTGAAATTTGATTTCTGCCAAGAAGGAAGTACAGCAGCACATGTTGAGGACATACTTTATTTTGAAGTATAATTCACTTTGTGGGACCAAACTGAAGAGCCCTGTTTAAGTTAAGGGTCTTCTCCTATGTCGAGACTTTTTGTGTAATTTTTATTAAATCTATTTGCAAAGTTTTAGTCATATGCTACAGGAATTCTGATTGGTTAGAATTCACAAGTAATGATTTTTCTCAGGTTCTCCAGTTTACCTAGGAATTACCCCCAAAACCTTGTTTCACTGTTACTTGAGAATCTTTTAAAATGTATATGATGCTTTTCTATCTTATAAAGTGTAATGAACATGCTTTTTCTCTGATTCACGGTCTAAGTGCTTACATACAAATGCCATCAGCTTGTTTAGTGTACCAAAGTATGTGTATGAGGTCCCTTCTGGTGGGTTTGATTTTGCTTTTGCTTCATTTAAAAAAAAAAAATCTGTATACTTTAGCATGTTTCTTATTGGAAATGTAGAATTATAAGAAACTGAGTTTAATCTGTTCTGAGCTGAGAACATAAGTTTGAAATTTGCGTATTATTAAATACCTAAAATAAGATTTTTTTCTACGATTTGCTTCTTCTAAAAGTATATCACCACGAATTCTAGATAAAGTTTTAGTATATTTATGTTGCACTTTGAAGCTTGATCTCTACATTTTAAAAATGTATTCATTCCAACTGAAAGATAGTAACTGATTGGTCTCCAGAATATTAACTAGGTCTTGGTGCCCCTTTATTATTTTTTAGTAATACCATGTATTCTTAAGTTTTACTTATGATCTATGTAGAATTTTAAAAATAATACTAGCTTAGTGGGGAGAAAGAAACTTTTTCAAACTTCTACTGTCAATAATTTCTACCCCAACCTTCCTTAAGTCCCTTAAAGAAAATCTGATACCGATTGGTGTGCTCCACACTTCCTGACATTGACCTTTGTTTAATTCAACAACAAGTAGTTGTCTGCAAGGCAAAAGTCTAGTCCAAATTCTCAGTGCATTCATGAAAGAGTCTTTGTTTGGTTTGTTTACATTTAAAAAATGAGGTTTTGGGGGTGGTTTGGGGGGGGGGGTTTGTTTTGAATTTATTAGATCTGTAACATCAGTGTAAAGACATTAAAAGTTACATAAGAAAACCTTACATTAAAGTTTTACCATCTTGGTTCTTACTGCTTTTAATTTCATTAATCTTCAGAAATTCTGACTAAAGTAATAAGGGGGACAGTATTCTCCTCAGTTACTAAGGTTCACATTGTTTCAGAGAATTCCCCAAGGTCATACGGCAAGTCTCCTAAGTCCTGAGTGGAGTACATTTTCCATTTAATGAAGTGCTGCATCCTTTGGCTGTCATTTATTAAGAACTGGTGGTAGTATCATATTAATAGCTTATTTCCTTACTAATTTCATGTTTATCTTTCATCAGTGCTTCTTATAGTGGTATCTGTCTGTACAGCTACTGGTGCCTGGAACTGGTTAATAGATCCCGAGACGCAAAAGGTAGAAGCTTTGATTTAAAATCTTTAACAGATTGAGACAGTGGATATAGCAGTGCTTTGTTCTTTGTAAAGTATTAATCAAATGCTACCTATTAGTACTAGTAGTGATATTAATCATTGTATTAAAAATATGCTTTATCTTAATTTGCTTGAGAAAAACTTTGGCTGGCTGCTGTGGGTTAAGTATCTTTGCAGAGAAAAAGGCCTTAGAAATACTACCTCACTTATATTACTTCTCATTCATTTCTGAACTTTTGTACAGTTTTTACATATCTCATTTTTACATACTTCAGTGTAAACATTGTCCTTGTTCTGTTTTGTTCATTTAGTGTCATCAGTGCCAGCTTTTAAAAATTATAAAACAACATTTTCTTCTATGAGTTATCTTTGTTAATTCCTTTCCTTATCTCATAAAGCATTCGAGACAACTTTGCAGGAAACATTATGATAAAATAGCAAATGTAAATGTAATAAACAGTCAAGACCAGTAAAAACAGTACGAGGTCAAAACCAGGAAGGAAACCAGGTTACTGATATCATAGGCCCTGTGGGCCAGCAGAATTGCCAGGGTTGAGTTTTAAATTAGTCTCTAAAGTCACAGCTAGTTCCATGGTTTTCATTATCTGTGAGAACACATGTGTAAGTTCTTTAAGCTAGCAAAGGTTTTCTTTCTCAGCATTTATCTTTAAAAAAAAAAAAAATCCTGCCTGAAGTTTAATATAAGAAACACTGAGAGATCTCCCACTGGGCACTAAGAATATTCCTGTACCAAATGCAGTAACAGATTTCATAATGTTATTTCTTGAAGCATCCTTTGATGAAAGCTGGTAGCATGTTTCTCAAATTTCTATCTCTTTTTACCAATTTGTCTCTTAATTTCAAACTTGGGCTTTTTTATTAGAGAAGTAATCGTCTTCAATTTTTCAGTGAAGTTTTTTCCCCCCAGTTCAGGTGTATTTAGGTAATAATGATGTTGTAGTTTTCACAAAGTTAACCCTACTTTCCCCTTTTAAACTGTAATCAGGTATACTACTTCCAGTAGCTTTATTTACAACCTTTTGGGTTATGCAGAAGAAAAACCTAATAATAAGGCTTTTGTCAGCAGTCTAAATGGCAGTTCAGACAGCCAGGGGGTTATTTACCATGTAGTCTCCCTGACTCTACCCACTGAGGTGGAGAAATAAAAGAATAGGAAGCAGGGGAGGTTGGTGATGGGATCTCATGTTAATAGAGGGGTTTTTATGATGGATAGGAAACTCTCGTGTATGTTCATTTATAAAAATTTGATCTTAAGGCTGCGCTTGGTACTCATCTTTAGGGGAAGAGTGAAGGAGGCTGGCAAGAAGATTAAAAAAGGTCTATCTTGGGAAATGAATCTGACTTTTTTTTTTTTTTTTTTTTAGATGTTGGGGGTAGGAGTTAATTAATTAATTAATTTTTGCTGTGTTGGGTCTTAGTTTCTATGCGGGGGCTTTCTCTAGTTGCGGCAAGCGGGGGCCACTCTTCATCGCGGTGTGTGGGCCTCACTATCGCGGCCTCTCTTGTTGCGGAGCACAGGCTCCAGACGCGCAGGCTCAGTAGTTGTGGCTCACGGGCCTAGTTGCTCCGCGGCATGTGGGATCCTCCCAGACCAGGGCTCGAACCCGTGTCCCCTGCATTAGCAGGCAGATTCTCAACCACTGTGCCACCAGGGAAGCCTGAATCTGACTTCTAACTGTGAACAATATAAGCTGATTTCAGCTAGTTGAGATCTTAATAAAACACAGAATTAAATGTAATTTGAAATAGGCCCAAAACCCTGTAGTTAATATAATTTTCTAAATTAGGTGAGAATATAACTATTAGCTTAAGGGTTGGCTCTTTACATTTCACTAGTTAATAACCTCAAACCTGACAAGAGTTTTGAATAGCAATTGTCTGTAAGAGGACTTGCAAACTCAAAAGCCAGTGGCTAGCTGGAAGAACACAAGGAGAAAAGGAATATGGCAAACTGGAAAGTACACAAGTGCCTGAACTAAAGGAGGAAACTGTTACCTGGATGCAGTTGATTGTTGCCATGGAGGAAGGAAGGCTGATACTGACTGGTCTAATTAAAATTGAAACACTGTATGTGCTGATCTTATACAGGGCACATAAAAGATAGGCACATACTTCCTGTGGGAATTAAACTGTCCTCAAAGGTTTAAGAAGGCATTACTCTGGAATATTAAACTTTCTTCAGGATCTCGTCCTTCTGGGAGCTTCTTCCTTCCTGATGTTTTCAACCTGTCATCTCTTCATTTGACAAATTTATTTAACCAGTACCATGCTAGGCCAGCACTCTTCATAAGTTTAGTTCTCTGTCTTGAAACAGGTACACATATCTTACGAGAGTGGAGCGCAGATGCCCTTAGCTTGGTTCTGTTGCTCCCATTTAGTTTCTAGTGCATTCCATTTCTTTTTCTAGGCTCTAAATACTTGTCTTCTCAGTCCGCAGTCCGAGTCCCCAGTGTTCTGGCTTCAGTGCCGACTCCTGTTCCATCCCGGATCCTGTACCCTTGTCCCTCTGCCTACTCTGAGAATTCTGTATGCTTCGGTTTTCTACCGTCAACTGATTATTCTCAGATCTTAAATTAGCCCTTTGTTTCTCTTGAACTCCAGTTTTTTATGGATAGCTACTAATCATTTTCCCCTGCTGGGATGTTCTGTGGCCATCTAAATCTAGTAGCTTCAAAACCAAACTCATGTTTTGCCTCTTTCAAAGAGAAAGGGTGAAGCTGGAACTGACTCTTACAAGGATATGTAGGAGCTAGCCAGGTGAAGAGGAGAAAAGGAAAATGGTAGCATAAGTGTGCAAGTGTGGCAGGAGATGATTAGACTGAGACCAGGTTATGAACAGCAGAGTTTGCTCACCTCTGGTTTTGAACAGGGAAGATAACCAGATCACGTCTGACTTGTGTTTTCATTGAGAATCAGAGGCCTCATCTTCATTCATTCAACAATATTTGTTGAGCACCTATATTTGCCAAGTGCTGTTTCAGGTGTTGGGAGAATAATGATGCCCACGATAGTGTCCGTTTTCTCGTGGAACTTGTAGTCTTCTGCTTTTTAAAGTACTTCTCACTAGGAAGGGTTCAGTAAATATTTTTGGTAGGGTGTTTTTTTACTATAGGAGTAAATTTTTAATGGTTGAAGCATTTGGAATGAATGGAGGGAATATTGCTACATTGTCTTGCTACACTGAGGATATAAAACATACATTATTTTAATTTTCATAGTATAGCAATATGGAGAACTAGGATTTTTGGAAGTCTCCAGATTCTCATACTTTATCTGTTTTGTTTTGTTTTTTTGGGGGGGGTGCCATGCCACGCGGCTTGCGGGATCTCAGTTCCCTGACGAGGGATTGAAACCAGGCCACAGGAGTGAGAGCCCAGAATCCTAACCACTAGGCCACCAGGGAACTTTCCAAATTCTCATATTTTAGATAATTAAATGTTATATACATTCATGCACAAGTGGGGAGGTAGGAATCAATATTGTTCTAAGATTTTTAACATTTTTATATTTCCAACTCTTTTACAGGTGTCCTTCTTCACATCATTATGGAACCATCCATTTTTCACCATTAGCTGTATCACTCTAATAGGCTTGTTCTTTGCTGGAATACACAAGAGAGTAGTTGCACCGTCAATGTATCCTTTACCATGAATTGAGTTTTATTCTCTGAACTAAATTAAACCACCTTCTCAATCTCTAGGTGTTCTTAAAAGCTTACTCTTCAAATACAAATTTTCCTTTGACCACATTTATTCAGTATAGCTGCTCGATGTCGAACTGTATTAGCAGAGTACAATATGTCTTGTGATGATGTAAGTATTTTCATTAGAAAACTGTAGACACGTGAAAGGACTGAAGTGTTTTGGCTTAAGTAAAACAAACATTTTATTAACAATAAATTGTCTCCATGGAATTAATAGGGGGGATACTCGTTGTAGCATTGATTCTAAGACACTTTTTTTTTTACACTTTTTTTTTTTACATTGTAACATCTCTGAAGATTGACATGTATCCAATAATCAATGGTGTCTTACAATTAAATTGGTAGAGTTGAGAGTTTAATCTTTCTTAATGACATAAAGTCATGATCCATCTTCTAATTGAAGCTATCTTAGATTCAAAGAAATACAGTGGTCATTATTGGCCAAAAATGGCTCAGTGGGAGTTGGTTTTGTAAACTACTGTTATGTATCTCACACTGTTCCATATGTAGGATTTTATATAGAGTCATAGATTAATTGATGGACTGTGGGCATATGAATGTACCGTATTTTTAAAAGTTGATCACGTATCAATATAAGAATATCTCATAATTTTGATTTATTTATAAAAGCATTTTTACCTTCAACTTAAAAAACTATTAAGTAATACCTACCCAGTATAGGAAATTAGAATAAAAAACCAAGAAAAGTATTAGGGCAGGAAGACAACTGGATCAATGGAAGAGAATAAAGATTAAACACTTTGATTTTTTAAAAATTAGTAGAAGATAAGGGTAGTCTTTCAAGTCAGAAGGGAAGAAATAGGCTATTTATAGTATTGAGACAGTTGGCTCTTCATTTGGAAAAAGATGAATTTAGATCTCTACCTCACATCAATTAAAAAAACTAAATTCCAGGTAAAGTCTTAAATAGATTTAAAAAGACATATACATCCCACCATAAAAGCATTAGAAGAAAATACAGAAGAATATGTTTATAACCTTGGGATAGGAAAACTTCTTAAGTCACGAAACAAATGCCATAATGGAAGAAGTTGGATACATTTAATTGCACCAACATTTGAAGATTTTGTACAGCAGAAGACAATAAGTTAAGCAGTAATTAGAAGAAATCATTTGTAAGGTACCTAATAGATAGTATCCAGAATGTTTGAAGACCTATTAAAAATCAATAATAAAAAGACAAATAGTACATTTTTAAAATGGAAAAGGTAAATCATATCACAGAAATGGAAATACAAATGGCCAATAAACATGTAAAGACTGGAGAGCCTCATTTTGTAATCAGGGAAATGCAAAGTAAAACTGAGTTCATTTGTATTACCTGTCAGATTAGTGAAGATTAAATAACTCCAGTATTGTGGTGAAATGATGCAGCCATGCGCTGCTTGTTGGGAACATACATTGATGCAGCCATTCTGAAGGGCAGTTTTCATCATTCTTATAAAGTGTAATATGTGCATGTCTCATGACCTAACTATTCTACTTTTCCCCAACTACCCTGGTTGGGGGGACCATCACACATGTATGCAAGGAGGCGAGTCCAAGATTGTTCATTGTAGTATCCTTAGCAGTAGTGAAAAAAATGGAAATAATTTTTGTTTCTCAACAGAAATTTTGCTTCTCAACAGTGGTAAAATAGGGTGTGGTAAAGCCACATCATAGGAAATCAGAAGTAAATCTATAAGTACGGACATGGAAGTATCTCGACATAATGTTAGGAGCAAAAAGTAAATTATCAAACAATATGGTCAGTTTGGTACCTTTTTTTTTTTAAGTTTTAATTATGTAAATTTCCAAACATAAAAAAGCAAAGAGAAGAGCTAAATGAACTTCACATGTATCATCGGCCAGTGTCAACAATAAATCAACTCATGGCCATTCTTTTTATTATTTTTTTAAATCTTTATTGGAGTATAATTGCTTCACAATACTGTGTTAGTTGCTGTTGTATGACAAAGTCAATCAGCCGTATGCATATACATGCCCCCATATCCCCTCCCTCTTGAGCCTCCCTCCCATCCTCCCTGTCCCACGTCTCTAGGTCATCGCAAAGCCCCGAGCTGATTCCCTGTGCTATGCTGCTGCTTCCCACCAGCCAACTATTCTACATTTGGTAGTGTATATATGTCGACACTACTCTCACTTTGCTTCAGCTTCGCCCTCCCACTCATTGTCCTCAAGTCCATTTTCTATGTCTATCTCTCTTTTTTTTTAATTTTATTTATTTTGGCTGCGTTGGGTTTTTTGTTGCTGCACGTGGGCTTTCTCTAGGTGCAGTGAGTGGGGCCTCCTCTTCCTTGCAGTGCGTGGGCTTCTCATTGTGGTGGCTTCTCGTTGCAGAGCACAGGCTCTAGGCATGCAGGCTTCAGTAGTTGTGGCGCATGGGCTCAGTAGTTGTGGCTTGTGGCCTCTAGAGTGCAGGCTCAGTAGTTGTGGTGTGCAGGCTTAGTTGCTCTGTGGCATGTGGGATCTTCCCAGACCAGGGCTCAAACCAGTGTCCCCTGCGTTGGCAGGTGGATTCTTAACCACTGTGCCACCAGGGAAGCCCCCCTCTATGTCTACCTCTTTATTCCTGCCCTGCCTTTTTTTTTTTTTTCCTAAGTTAATTTTTTTTAAATGATGCTTTATTTTCATAATTAGAAGGTGAAATAATTACCATTTCAAATAGTTAGATTTGAATATTTCCTATTTTGGTGCTTTCCTCTTCCCTGAAACGTATTAAAAGCCTTGTTTTTTTGTTTGTTTTTTTGAATTTTATTTATCTTTTTATACAGCTGGTTCTTATTAGTCATCCATTTTATACACATCAGTGTATACACGTCAGTCCCAATCTCCCGATTCATCATACCACCACCCCCTCCTGCTGCTGCTTTCCCCCCTTGGTGTCCATAGGTTTGTTCGCTACATCTGTGTCTCAGTTTCTGCCCTGCAGACCGGTTCATCTGTACCATTTTTCTAGGTTCCACATAAATGCATTTATTCCTGCCCTGCAACTAGGTTCATCAGTACAGTTTTTTCTTTTTTTAGATTCCATATATATGCGTTAGCTTATGATATTTGTTTTTCTGTTTCTGACTGATTTCACTCTGTATGACAGACTCTGGGTCCATCCATCTCACTACAAATAAATCAATTCGTTTCTTTTTATGGCTGAGTAATATTCCATTGTATATATGTGCCACATCTTCTTTATCCATTCATTTATCGATGGACATTTAGGTTGGTTCCATGCCCTGGCTATTGTAAATAGTGCTGCAGTGAACATTGTGGTATGTGTCTCTTTTTGAATCATGGTTTTCTCAGGGTATATGCCCAGTAGTGGGATTGCTGGGTCATATGGTAGTTCTATTTTTAGTTTTTTTTTTTTTTTTTTTTTTTTTGCGGTACGCAGGCCTCTCACTGCTGTGGCCTCTCCCGTTGCGGAGCACAGGCTCCGGACGTGCAGGCCCAGCGGCCATGGCTCACGGGCCCAGCCACTCTGCGGCATGTGGGATCTTCCCAGACTGGGGCACGAACCCGTGTCCCCTGCATCGGCAGGCGGACTCTCAACCACTGCACCACCAGGGAAGCCCCTATTTTTAGTTTTTTAAGGAACCACGATACTGTTTTCCATAGTGGTTGTATCAATTTACATTCCTACCAACAGTGCAGGAGGGTTCCCTTTTCACCACACCCTTCCCAGCTTTTATTGTTTCTAGATTTTTTGATAATGGCCATTCTGGATAGAATGCCCAGAGATAAACCCACGCACGACAAAGGAGGCAAGAACATACAGTGGAGAAAAGACAGCCTCTTCAATAAGTGGTGCTGGGAAAACTGGAGAGCTACATGTAAAAGAATGAAATTAGAACACTCCCTAAAACCATACAGAAAAATAAACTTCAAATGGATTAAAGACTTAAATGTAAGACCAGACACTATAAAACTAGAGGAAAGCATAGGAAAAACACTCTTTGACATAAACCACAGCAAGATCTTTTTTGACCCACCTCCTAGAGTAACGGAAATAAAAACAAAAATAAACAAGCAGGACTTACTTAAACTTAAAAGCTTTTGCACAACAAAGGAAACCATAAACAAGACAAAAAGACAACCCTCAGAATGGGAGAAAATATTTGCAAATGAAACAACAGACAAAGGATTAATCTCCAAAATATACAAACAGCTCAGTATCAAAAAAACAAACAAAAAAACAATCCAGTTAAAAAATGGCAGAAGATCTAAATAGACATTTCACCAAGGAAGACACACAGAAGGCCAAGAGACACATGAAAAGATGCTCAACATCACTAATTACTAGAGAAATGCAAATCAAAACTGCAATGAGGTATCACCTCATGGCCATTCTTAATTCATGTGTACCCCTGCCAACCTTCCCTGTCATCAGGTTATTTAAAAGCAAATCCCAAGTGATGTATTTTACCCTCAATCAGCATGATAGAAGCACCAAATTTTTATTCATATATGGGAATGTAAGTCCATAGAAAACAATCGAAGAATTCATGCTAAAACTGGTTTCTTCTGTAAGAGGGCTAGTATTTGAGGTGAATGGAAAGGATGACTTTAAGCTCATCTTGGTTGAACTTTTTATAATGAGATTACATTAATGTCTTATGTAATTTAAAATAGATTTAAAGTGGATTAAAACCACGATATTTTTATACAGTGGAATACTATACATTCTATATTGTAATAGCAATATAAAAAGGTACAAGCTGCTGAAACATAGTAATGTTGATGAATTTCAGAAACACGTTGAGTGAAGTAGATGAAAAAGAACACACTGTGTGATTCCATTTACTTAAAGATCAGAGAGAGGCAGATTAATCTGTGGTAAGCAGTTATGTAGGGAGTGGGGGGTACCATTGACCTTGGAAAGGAGCATGGAGGAACTTTCTGAGTGGTGGTGATGTTCTGTAGCTTGATCTGGGTGGTGGCGACATGGGTATATACATTTGTCAAAACTCATAAAACTGTACACAAGATTTGAGCATTTTATTGTGCATGAATTACACCTCAGTAAAACAGTAGAAAAATTAGTATCAAAGTTCTACCAAGATACCAAGGAGTTACCAAAAATAAAGTGAAAGTGAGAATTGAGGGAGCCAGAATCCTGACAACACTTGACCTGAGGACAATAAAGTGTGTTTCTGAAAACCACCTAGAATTTTACCAACCAAAGATAATCACCATGTTTTATATTTTATTGTGTATTCTCATTTACTTTTATAAAAGAAAGATGTTATAATCAAGTTTATAAAGAACCATTAAAAAAATAGAAAGATGTTACGAATTTTTCAAACCTGCTTCTTTGACCCAACATTAGGATTTAAGAGCCACCATATACTGCAGGTTAACCGTGTGAAAGGTCTCAGGCCTGTTTTTTTTATCTGCATGATCTCAAGATCTTCCATTTTGTTTAATGACATACTGTCCCACTTTATGGACGCATCATAATTTAATCCCCTATGTCCACACTTTGCATGTTACATATGTTGTGCATTTTTCACTAGAGCTTAAGCTCCATAAGGACAAGGAACTTTTCTAGTTCATTACTGGGTCCGTAGCATCTCACAACGTCTGGCACATTAATGGGCACTCGGTAAATACTGAATTAATAGCACTTAAGTGTACATCTTTACCCTTGCATCTAGTTTCCTTCAGATAAATTCCTAGAAGTGGAATTGTTTGGATTATATGGTATATGCTTTTTTTTTTGATAAATATGACGGCTCTATAGAAGAGTTGTATCCACGTACACTGAATGCCAGCAGTGTATGAGTATCTATTGCTCCAACCATTGGTTTACATTTTAACTTGAGGAAGTTAAAGTTTTAATGTTAGAAAAAGGGAAAAATTTTTGTTCAAATACATAGTTTTATTTATGTTTTATGGTAAGGGGCATAAATTAGTCTATATAAGTTGGGATTTTTTTTTATTCACTGGGTTGGTTGGCTGATTTTCTGGTAGCCGGTGGATAGGGAATTCATCAAATAAAGATTTTATGTGTGTGTTTTAAAGTACTAAAGATTTTAGAAGAAAGTTCCACACAAAGAACACTTTGAAAACATAATTATTAATTGCTTAATCTTGACTAAATATAGGGGGGTGTTCGAATGCCCTTTAAGGTTTCTAGATAAGTGGTGGTGGTCTTAATAGAACTGTATATTTTTAAACTTTTTTTTTTCTTCATTTTTACAGACAGGAAAACTAATTTTGAAACCTAGGCCTCATGTTCAATGACAATCTGCACTCATTGTTATGGGACTTAAAACAACCTTTCTTCAAAAAGTGATACAGCAAAAAGCCATAAAGGATTGCTTTTACAGTTGGATATGTGAACGTCATAGCAACAACTGACAAGAAATGTGCAATATTTACCCAAATTATCTTCATGGTGATGACTCGCATAATCAGTGCTTTGGTACTTTTGATTATTTGTGTGTCAGTATTAGTGTCACTTTAGTACTTCAGATCCTGCAAAGATTTTTGCAGACGAAGTATGTATGTATGTTACTAAGTTAAACTTAGAAACAGAATCTCATCCAGTTTTTATAATGTATTTTTGTAAACTACTGTAAATAGCAAATCAATGCCAGTGTTAAAAAGGAAACCTTATGTGGACTTTGTTCTCCTGCACCAGTGTTTCAGGAACATCTGCTTGCCATCTCCACAGCTCTTTAAAACCAGCTATTACGTATAGCTGCGCCTTTCACTCTTACACTCCTCTCGTAATCATACTGCAGGAAAAACATCGGATTGAGCTTAGACTAAGGAAAATTCATCTCCATTATGTTATAAGAAATTATAGGTGTTTTGAGAAACAGTTTTTGTTAAAACTAGATAGTGCACTTCAGCCACTATTGTGATATTTTCCAGTTCATCATTTTCATTTAATGCTAAATATACTTTATATATTTTTAATGATTTTAAGAACACTCCAAAGGCTTCTGAATAGACAAGTTTAGTTATAAATTATGTATTGTCTGGGGACTTTGATAGTCATTGTTTTAGATAATGGGATTTTATGCTGTGGTAGACATGCTGTTACACTAGTATTGTGTAGGTGTGATTGATCAGCCACACCATCACAGGGATAACTTGGGAGCAGTGCCACAAACTAGAGTCTACAATTCTCATTGTTCAGAGAGTGTTAATGACATACTGTGTATGCATATTAGCCACATGTACTATAACAGCCCTTAAAATTAAACTATTGGGATTGCTGTAAATATTTTAAAGAACTGGAGGTGCCTTTTACCTGTTTATTAGAAGATTTTGAAAGGTTTAAATTATTTCACGAGCAATCTTTTAAATTTCATTTAACATAAGGCTGAAAATTCAAAAACAGGACAAAAAAACTTTTTAACAAGGCTGCTGTTTATCTTAAATGTGTTCATCTTGGCTTTCACATGTATAAAATTTCATTCTTTGAACTGCAGCAATAAACCCCTCCGCTCCTACGAAGTTTTAAGAGGGTATTCCATATATTCTGCATTGTTTTATTTCCTGTAAATTTTGTAGGTAAATATGTGCATAAAAATAAATACTTTATATATACTTAGTGATTGGGCTTTTTCCTTGGTTTATTTTAAGTCTGTAACTGAAAAAAATTTTAAACATACTGAGTGTGTCAGGTACAGGCTAACATAAAATGAGTCAGATACAGGCTGAGTAAAATGAGGTACTTTAACTGTGTGTCCAGTAGAGCAAATTTCAAGTAGCAATTGAAGGTACCCAGTTTATTAGGCTGTGAATACTTTAAATATTTCTTTTAAAAAATATTTATTTATTTATTTCGCTGCGCCAGGTCTTAGTTGTGGCATGTGGGATCTTCATTGCGGCATGCAGGATCTTTTAGTTGCAGCATGCGGAATCTAGTTCCCTGACCAGGGATCGAACCTGGGCTCTCCCTCTGCATTGGGAGTGTGGAGTCCCAACCGCTGGACCACCAAGGAAGTCCCCTTTTAATATTTCTTATTCATCATTGTCTGATAATATTTGGTGTTTAATTAGGAAATACAGGTTTTCTCAAAAATTAAGCTCTACAAACCTGGATCACTAGTTTCCTCCAAGAGTATAAAGCTGAAGAGAGATTTTATGTGTCCTAAATCCTTTTTGGAATCATCAGCTACTTTTTGTATTTAACAAAATCCTTGAATCTTTTCCCCTAGAAAAATATGTCTGTGTATGTACATATACTGTGCATGTACTTGGAGAGGTTTTCAAGGATTTCCTGATGCCAGGCTACTTGGAATCCATTGGCTCCAAGAAAGAAACTTTTGTTACAGTTCCAAAGATTTTTCATACCTTTACTTCTAACAGAACAATTCATTTTCCAAAAAAGTCTGTGCTCTGGTTGAAATGGCCCAAGGATCCTTGCCAGGTTAGCCTCTCATCACCAGCACCCTCACTCTCTCATATGCTCTTGCACACTGTTAGGAAATTACTGTTGAGTCTAGTCCTCTAACTTTACAGGTGGGGAAGACAGTCTTAGATTTTCAAAGTGACTTTACGTCCCCATGACTTACTGAAGACAACTAACACCAAGTCTCTTGACTCTGATTGAAAGGATGTTTATGTGTGTGTGTTGAACTTAAGTCATGAGCCATTATAATGGTATGGTTAAGAATGTAGACTCGGGCTTCCCTGGTGACGCAGTGGTTGAGAGTCTGCCTGCCGATGCAGGGGACACGGGTTCATGCCCCGGTCCAGGAGGATCCCACATGCCGCGGAGCGGCTGGGCCCGTGAGCCATGGCTGCTGAGCCTGCGCGTCCGGAGCCTGTGCTCTGCAACAGGAGAGGCCACAGCAGTGAGAGGCCCGCGTACTGCAAAAAAAAAAAAAAAAAATGTAGACTCTTATGCCAAACTGGATTCTAATCTCAGATCTACTACTTGCTAGTTTTGTAACCTTAGGCAAATTAGTAACGTTAGTTTTTTCATTTATAAAATGGGTATAATGCTGATCTCGGTAGAGGAAGATAATGTATAGGATATAGGTATATCGCCAGTCATCTTATATTGAGTATTAAATTGTTAATTCATGGAGAGCACTTAAGCAGTGCTTGGCTACAGAGTCAGTGCTCAGTAAATCTAGTTGTTAAACCAAACACTAAAAAAAGGAACAAAACAGAAAACCTCATTGTTACAACTTTACCTAATATCAACATCTCAGTTGAGATAGCCAGGAGGAAGTTGTGCTCATCTTTTGAATCAAGCAAACTCCTGAATACTGGATTAAATACAAAGAGAAAGGCTGTTTGGCCTAGAATGATTTAAGAAACCTAAAATGATTCTAGGTGTTTTCTCAAGCAACTTCACTGAAAACATTAAGGCTGTGACTGCCTGACAGTGCTGCTTTTTGAGTGGCTCTTTTCTCCTTTAGAACTGGACTCTTGATGGGCATTTTGTAGAGACTTGAGTCTCTGAATCCTTCTGGCTGACAGATGCTCTGCCTTCATCAGCAACTAAAGTGGCTCTGTCATTTCCTCTCCTGTTGAAACCAAAGAAACTTGAGTCTCATTCTTTTTCCAGACTAAACTTCCTATATGCTTCACATTAGGTAAGTATAATTTCTATCTTTTTCTACAAAAAATAGGTAAAACTTATCTGCATCATAGAACACAAAACATTTTTTTTTTTTTTTTTTTTTTTTTTTTTTTTTTTGTGGTACGCGGGCCTCTCACTGTTGTGGCCTCTCCCGTTGCGGAGCACAGGCTCCGGATGCACAGGCTCAGCAGCCATGGCTCACGGGCCCAGCCGCTCCGCGGCATATGGGATCCTCCCAGACCGGGGCACGAACCTGCATCCCCTGCATCGGCAGGCGGACTCTCAACCACTGCGCCACCAGGGAGGCCCCAAAACATTTTTTAAATTGATGTTTTTAGTGAATGATTGTGTGCTATGCAAGTCTGTGTGAGAGACAAAAAAGAAAGTGAAAGGATATCCATTACCTGAAAGTTTTAGGTGTGCTCTTTCATCATCTTTGTACACTGCCCTTTAAGTGGCAAGTGCTTTGCTGGGTATTTGCATGAGGAAGAATTTTTACACTCTCAGAACTTGTTGCCTGGGGGGAATACAGACCAGTGATTGAGCAGTTACCATGTGGTTTAAGTGCTATGAGAGGTAAAAGTGTGGGATGCTATAGGAGCCCAGAGGAAGTGGGCCAGCCCAGACACAACTTGACAGAGGTTATTTCCTTCTGATCTGAAGGGTCAGTCGTGGTGGGTAGGGGTGGGGCAGAGGCAGTTCTTGAACTTGCCTGGTGGCGAGGAGTTGGAGAGGAATTGTGGCAAGAGCTGAGGCTGGAAGTAAGTAGGCATCTGGGGTTGGGAGTCTCGTGAGGGTAGTGGCAAGCCACCAAAGTGTTTTGGTAGGCAAGTGACTTAACTGGATTTGCATTTTATGATCATGACTGCTACTGTGTGGACTGAAGGGCCATGCCCTGGAGGGCAGTTGGGAAATGCTGCTATATAGTCCAGGTGAGAGATGAGGGCTCCTGAACCAGAGAAGTAAGAGCTTTTAGTAGTCACATGATTGGGACTTTGTGGGAGGCCAAGAGAGGGAGCGGTTGAGCATAAAGTCTACCACTTTTTCCATCCTGGGTTACCTGTTACAGAAATAAAGTTTTGATGATCACCAATGATTGGGAACTATTTTACCTTCTTAGAGAGTCCCTATGCTCCAAAGCATATTAAAAGCTCCAAGTGGTCCTGCAGTAGAGAAACCTGTTTCCCTGACATTTTGTGAAATGCCTGTTAACGTACACTGGATATTTGGATATTTGTCATGATATTTATCTACCAAGGTTTTTTTGAATGCCCTTGCTAGGTGTGGGGAATGCCAGCTGAATGAGTCCAGTCTCTCCGAAGACAACCCAGAAAACTTCCCTCCTTTGCATTTGGGACGAGGGTGAGGCCATAAAGATAAGTTTCTGTTGCAGAGTACTTAGTAGTGCTCAGTGGTAGTGGCTCCGGTTTCCTCATCAGGCTAGTTTGATGGCATGGGTCTGGGCATTTTTTTCTAAAAGTTTAGCCTTGAACTGGTCTCTCCAGACCTCCCCAAAATCCTGTGAGTTACCCAATACCCTTTCGATAGTCTGTCTTCTGTTTAATCGGCCAAAGTCAGCTTCTCTTTCTTGCCAGTAAGACCCTGACTTACAGAATATTACACAGAAGTGTTCCAAAGAGCATGCTTTGAGGAGAGTTGACCCGTCCCTGTAAGGGACTAGGGAGCTGCTTCAAACCAAGCGTGATGTCATCTGCCAGGTAAGGGGTCTCTGGGCCATGTGTAGTGGAAGAGTCCAGCCTGGCAGATTGACTTGGGTCATAGTCCTGGTTCTTCCATTAACCACTTAGGCAGGTGACTTATTCTTAAAGTCCCTATATTCTGAGTCCTTGTCATCCGTGTATCTTTAGTACCCTAGAGCACCTGGCATTTGGAAGATGCTCAGTTACTGTTGGTTGAATGAGTGAATGAACCTTAACTTTGGTATTTAAATTTTGTACATAATTACACTAAGTCAGAAGTTTTCTTATGTAATGTATCTAGTTTTATGGGGAGGTTCTTAAGATAGAAGGCTAAATGCTAAGATTTGTAAGGTAAATAACAGTAGGGAAACTAAAATAGCTAAGTCTATTATAACTTCATTAAGTAAATCAAAAGAGAAATACTGTATATCCTTGATAGAAGTTGCTTTTTTAAAAAAAATTTATTTATTTGTTTTTGGCTGCTTTGGGTCTTCGCTGCTGCGCGCGGGTTTTCTCTAGTTGCGGCGAGCGGGAGCTACTCTTCGTTGCGCTGCGCAGGCTACTCATTGCGGTGGCTTCTCTTGTTGCAGAGCACGGGCTCTAGGCACGTGAGCTTCAGTAGTTGTAGCGCGTGGGCTCAGTAGTTGTGGCTCGAGGGCTCTAGAGCACAGGCTCAGTAGTTGTGGTGCATGGGCTTAGTTGCTCCGCGGCATGTAGGATCTTTCTGGACCAGGGTTCGAACCCGTGTCCCCTGCATTGGCAGGTGGATTCTTAACCATTGCGCCACCAGGGAAGCCCCTAAAACAATAATTTCATACCATCAAATATTCAGCTTATACTTCCCCAGTCGCCTCATAAGTGTCTCTTTTAGAGTTGGTTTGTCTGAATCAATAATCAGATAAAGTAAATTTAAATAGCAACAGTTTGGAAAAAGAAACAAACTAGGGTCCGGGCCTGGGTTTCTGAAATTATATCTGATTACATTTGTGAACTCATGCATATAGAATACTTTTTCAATAAATAAAGTGACTCCAGTTAAGAGCTTCCACAGTAAACAACATTATCCCAGTGAACACCATTGCTCTCTCTTCATGTATTAACAGCTTCTAAGGAAATGGGGAACCCAATACTCAAGTCACAGTAAAAGTCCAGTGTGACTGCTGTGCGGCATCCTTAGAGAATTCCCAGTCCAGATAAGGGCAGGAGGAAAGGAAGGAGATCACAGGAAGAAACTGGAATGGGTATATTTGAACATATGGCAAATACTGTTGACAAAGATGTTAGACATTTGGAAAAAAATAATGGCAGATTGATGGAAAGCCAGGATAATGAAAAAAAAGGCAATTATTAACTCCAAGAAAAATGAAGGTTGTATAAGAAAGAGACTGGCTTTAGTGGACTTCCTAGAAGTTTAGCAGTGAGCAATATTTGCACTGTCCTAGTAATTTGGATAGTGATCGCTGATTTAATCAAGAATTGTGGTACAGTTTTGTTGGATGAAGGAGAAATGGGGGAGAGGGTACAGGAGAGCTAAGTCCTTACCTACCAGGGCAAGAAGGTAAGAAATAGTATATGATACTGACAAATAAGAAAAAGTAATAGCTTATCATTTGGGAGTATGGAGATACTAATAGGAGAAACAGGTAGAAGAGTTGAGAATGTCTACTTCCTAGAATGGGCTTGGGGTTGGGAAGAAGTAAAGCAAGGGACTGTTGTTCTTCCTTCTATGATTTTTCAAATTGTGTATATATATAAATACTTCTTTTCAGTGAGGTAGCAAAATGAATATGAGTTTGCTCACTGGAGTAGTTCGTTTTATGAGTGGAGAAACAGGTAGAGAGCATTTTACCCAATTTGGGAGCCCTTGCTCTGCTCTTATACTTAGCCATTTTCTGTGTTCCTCCCTTTATCTGGTGTTACCCATTAAACCTTTGGTTTCCTCAGTTTGCTAGCTCTTCAGTAAATTCCAACAAATTCATTAGGAGATAGTGTATTGCATTTATTACAACTCAAGTCTGACTGTGTAGGGTCAGTCCCATATTTGTCGTTTGCAAATCATGTGCTTTTAGGCAAGTAGCTTAACTTCTCTGTGCTTCAGTTCTCTCATCTCTAACATAGGGATGCTAACGTCACATGGGATTGTTGACGGTTTATATAGCTTAATACGTGTAAAACTCTTAGAGCAGTGTCTGGCATGTAGTGATGGCTCAATTAATACTGTCAATGGGACCCTCACTCTCCAAATAGGGAATGGAACCCATTATTATTACCAATGAATATGGGGGAACTGTTCAAAACAGGGATAGGTTCTAAAGGCTTTTTAAAAAATAAACGTTATTGAGGTTAATTTACATAAAACAACTCTCTAATTATAAAAAACAGTTTTTAACTGTACAGTTTGATGGATTTTGATAAATGTAGCACCCCTGTAACAATCACTACAAGTAAGACACAGAACGTTTCAATCACCCCAAAGGGTTCCATCCCCAATCCCTGGCTCTGGGCAACTCCTGTTCAGCTCTTTAGATTTGTGGTTTCTAGAGTTTCACATAAATGAAATCATAGTATAATCATACAGTACTCTTTTGTCTGGTTTCTTTTGCTAAACATATTTTTGAGACTTTTTGTCTATGTTAATATATGTATCTGTAATTCATTCCTTTTCGTTGCTTTTTTTTGTTTCTCCATTTACCTGTTGATGGGTATTTGGATTGTTTCCAGCTTGGGGCTGTTATTAATAGACCTTCTGTGAATATTCATGTACAGTTCAGTGTGGATATATTCATTTTTCGTGGGAATACCTGGAGTGGGATTGCTGGATTATGGGCTGAGTGTACGTGACTTTATAAGAAACCACTCAACTGTTTTCTGAAGAGGTTGCCCCATTTTACATTCCCACCAGCAATGTTTGAAGGTTCCAGGAGCTATACCCCCACTAAAAAGGCTAAAATGAGAAAGACTGACAATACTGGTTTAGGCGAGGAGATAGAACTGACTCTGTTGACTTTTGGGTAAATAGGATGCTCTTAAAATGTTCTCCCCTCACTCTGTTTGGATCAAAACCATTTAAGGTTTGTTGCTTTCCAAAGCTTAAGTGAGTTAGATAGGATTTAGGTCAATCTGTATTGCCCTAAATACTCACCGCAAGGAAGAGTAGCCCAGGCTCGCCGCAACTAGAGAAAGCCCGCCCACAGCAAAAAAGACCCAACGCAGCCAAAAATAAATAAATACATAAATAAAAAATTATGCCAATACTACCTGCTCATTCTAGAAAACCCTCAAAATAAAATAGTTGAAAAATAAGATATTTAAATGATCACCCTTAACTCCCCCTATAGTTAAACACAGGTGACACTTTGGTATATATACTTTCATAGGTATTCCCTCTGTGTGCGTTTTTCCAAAAATGGGATTATACTATATATGCTGCTTTGTAACCTGCCTTTTTGCTTCATAGTACCTGGTGAACACCCTTCTTGCCTTATGAATAAACACTGTCAAAGGATGATTTTCAACAAGTTTAAATTTTCATTCATCAAATAAACGTATAGTGAGCATCTGTCAGTTCCTTAATGAAGGAACCAGGAAGATGGTAAAATTGGTATAAAGGAGGAACAGAAATTTATTCAGTGAGGAAAAATATACTTAAACAAGACTGCTAGGAAACCATAAAATTCCTAGAAAGAAGAAAAGATTGGCAGTACTCTTTTTTTTTTTTTTTTGGTTTTTATCTTATTTATTTTTAAATGAATTTTTATTGGAGTATAGTTGCTTTACAATGTTGTGTTCATAGGCAGAACTCTTTGACATAAATTGCAGCAATATTTTTTTGGATCTGTCTCCTAAACTGAAGGTAATAAAAGCAAAAAATAAACAAATGGGACCTAATTGAACCTAAAAGCTTTTGCACAGTAAAGTAAACCATCGACAAAATGAAAAGACAACCCACTGAATGGGAGAAAATATTTGCAAATGATATGACTGATAAGGGGTTACTATCCAAAATATATAAACAATTCAACATCAAAAAAACAACCCAATTAAAAAATGAGCAGAAGAACTGAATAGACATTTTTCCAAAGAAGACATACAGATGGCCAACAGGCACCTGAAAATATGCTCAACGTCATTAATCATCAGAGAAATGCAAATTAAGACCACAGTGAGATATCCCCTCACACCTGTCAGAATGGGCTATCATCAAAAAGAACACAAATAACAAATGTTGGCGAGTATGTGGAGAAAAGGGAACCCTTGCACACTGTTGGTGGGAATGTAAATTGGTGCAGCCACTGTGAAAAACAGTAGGGAGGTTTCTCAAAAAACTAAAAATAGAACTACCATATGACCCAGCAATTCCACTCCTGTGTGTGTATATATATATATATAGAGAGAGAGAGAGAGAGAGAGAGTGCAGGCGCAAGCGCGCTAGTTGAAAAAGATACATGCAATGTATCAATGTTCATAGCAGCATTATTTACAATTGCCAAGATACAGAAGCAACCTAGGTGTCCATCAACATGTATGGATAAAGAAGATGTGGTATACATATACAATGGAATACTACTCAGTTATAAAAAAGAATGAAATTTTGCCATTTGCAACATGGATGGACTTGGAGGGTATTATGCTAAAGTGAAATAAGTCGGACAGAGAAAGACAAATATTGTATGGTATCACTTATATGTGGAATCTAAAAATTAAAATAGTGAATATAACAAAGAAGAAATAGACTCACAGATACAGAGAACAAACTAGTAGTTACCAGTGGGGAGAGGGAAGGCGGGGAGGGGATTAAGAAGTACAGACTACTAGGGACTTCCCTGGCGGTCCAGCAGTTAAGACTCCTTTGCTTCCATTGCAAGGGGCATAGGTTAGATCCCTGGTTGGGGAACTAAGGTCCCACAAGCCGCAAACCATGCGGTGTGGCCAAAAAAAGAACACCAAACAGTACAAACTACTATGTATAAAATAAATAAGCTACAAGGATATATTATACAACACAGGGAATATATTTTATATAAATTATAATATTTTAAAACTAATGGAATATAACCTTTAAAAATTGTGAATCAATCACTATGTTGTACACCTGAAACTTACATAATGTACATCAACGATACCTCAATAAAAAAAAAAGATTGCTAGGTTAGGTATGAAATTGGTTATGTCCTACAAGTCAATGAAATTGTATTCTTTGAGGTTATATTTTCTACTAGACAGAAATAATTTGCATCTCAATAGGACAAAATCATTTGCAATTTATCAATCTATAAATTATATCTAACTTCATAGAGTCTAGGCCAATAAGCAAATAGTCACTCAACAAAAGTACATTTCTCTGATTCTCAACCTAGGGCAATACTGCTGCCCAGGAGACATTTGTCCTCTGAGGGGCAAAGTCATCCCCCCTGCTTAGAACCCCTGGTGTAGATTTGCACTGTACAAAACGGTACACGGAGGGCTGAGGATAGAATATCTGCTGGGACAGGAGGACAACAGGCCAGGCCCCACAGGGCAGCCATCTTTTTGTTTTACATCTCCTATCCCACAATGAGTCTGTAACACTCAGAGGAACTGGAAGTAGATCTGAGACTGTGTATCAGGAAAATGGAAATGATTAATGCCAGGGTGTACTGGGGAAGCTTGCTGAGCTATACAGCCCCCAGGCCTGGGTAAAGGAAAGTCCAAGGGAGTTTCTGTGGTGAGTGAGGAGGCTCCCCGGCAAGAGATGAGGTGTTGGAAGCATGTGGCAGGGTGCTGTGGCCGCACAGGTATGTCATGTGAAAGTCTGAGCCTGATTCTACCTGGTTCAGTTATGCACCTACAGGGGACTGTCAAAGGTTTTCAATGAATATTGATCGGAGTGTGTTTTTAGGAAGATTACCCAACAGACGTGTGAAGGGGGAGAAACAGGAGTCTGAGAGAACAGCTAGTTCCTATTTAAAACAAAATTTATCTGCAAATAATTGATTACAAGCATTTTTATTGTCTTAAAAGGAAAGAGGCTTCTAAGCAATCTAATTCAAAAATTCCCTCTTGACAATGATAATTTGTAGGAAAAGGGGATGGTTGGCTGGATCATTGACGTTGATCATGTCAATCATTGCTTGGCTGGATTTTTTAAAATGCCTGGTTAACCTGGATTATTAGACTGGTTAAAGGTCACTGGGCTTCCCCTAAGACTGATGATCTTAGGTGGGTCCTGGAAGAGCTCTTAAGCTCATTAAATAGTTTATCATTCATTTTTAGCAGAAATGTAATTTCTCACAGGAAATAGTAATGAAATAGATCCCATAGTTCTCCCCCGACTAAGGTTTTGAACTATTTTTTCTTGCTCATCCCCACAGTGAGAGAAATAGCAAGAATCTGTTTTGTCTCCCCCTATTCTGTCTAGATTGCATGCCCTGCTCTTTCTTGATTATGTGGTCTCTATTCATTTAAGAAATGGCATGCTTATTTTGTGCCAGGTCTTGGCCAGGGTTGGGAAGACAGTGATGTGTGAAAACAGGCAGTCTTATCCTCACAAGGTTTAGTGTGCAGTTGGGCAGAGTATGGGTATAAGAATTGTGTAGAACTATACACAAATTTAAGTTATAACTGTAATTTTGAACTGTGCTTTGAAGCAAAGGAACAGGATATGTGCCATCTCAAGGGAGACCCATCTCAGACTTCAAAATCAGAGGAGGAAAAAAAAATCAGAGGAGGCACCTATGAAGAAGTGACTCTTGCATTCACCGTGACAGGGGTGGGGTCTGGGGCTTGTCCAAAGGCCTAAGGCAGAAGAGGCCCTTTGGAGGGTGGCTTAAGGGCAGAATGCAGGAGGTGACGTGAGATGAAGCTGCAGGCCAGGATGAGACACTGCAGCCGGCTAAGATTTTGATCCCCATCCTAAGAGAAATGGAAGCCATTGAAAGGGTTCAAGCAAAGGAATGCATATGAGAAAGTTGGAGGGATATTCATTCTGAAAGAAATCACTCCAGCTTCTCAACGGATAGTGAGGGTAGAAAAAGAGAGACCAGAAGGCCATGTGGTCAAGACGAGAAGATAGTAGCTTGGACTACGGAGGTTAGGAGATCAGTAGCCAGAAAAGAGAGATCTAGGAAGTAAAACCCACCAACATATATCTGGGGGCTCCAAGTTTTCCTTGTGCCTAAAGTTGGTCTTTGATAGGCCTCAGCTTCTGTACAACTTCAGCTACACCTCTGTGATTATTTTCCAAAATATGCTATAGTAATTAGTCATTTCCTTTACTAGACAGTCAACTCTTTGAGGGTAGGGTTGCCATGGGATGGAACTTTTCTCCCATACATTGGTGACCTGAAAGCTATATATCTATTGGGTGCTCCATAAATGCATGTTAATTATAAAGACTACAGGAGATTCTCCTGTACTTTTCCTTCTTTCTGAGTACTTACCACAACTTAATTAAATACCCACATAATTATATATTTAACACATTTCTCACTAAACTGTAAACTCCATAAGGACAAAGACAAATGACAGGGTCCATATCTGTCTTGGTTATTGTTTTATCCCAATGCCCAGCACTGTACCTGGTACTCAATAAATATTTGTGAAAGAATCCTTTTGTTATTTGTTAAATGAAAGTTTCAACCATACATTTATATGGTGCTTATTATGTGCCAGTCTCTGTTCTTAGCATATTAAACACATTAACACATTTATCCTTATAACAACTCCATTACGTATATATTATTGGTATCCCCATTTCACTGATGAGGAAACTGAGGCAGGAAGGTTTAGTAACTTCTTAGGGAGTCCATCAAATAGGGACTTCGTCTATGACAGGAGCTGTGCTAGGCACAAAATAAAATCGTGGTTAATATTTTTTGAGCACCTACTACATACATACATCAGGCTTGGAGTTAGGCGCTTTACATATTTTTTAAGCCTCACAATAACCTGGCAAGTTAGGTATCCTTAATCGCATTTGATTATTATGGAAATAAAGGTTTGGCAAGTTCAGTAACGATAAATGTCACTAGCTGGTGGGAGGCGGAGTCGGTTCTACCCTTCAAATCCAGCCTTCCCCTTCCTGAGAAAACCCGTAAGACACGCCCCTCCGCAAGGTCTGGGCCCGCCCAACCTCCCCTCTACGCCTGCGCTCTCCCCGCGCTGGCCACCACCCCCCTCCGCCGCCAACACGCCACGCGCACGCGCATTGCTTCCCCATGTGGGCTCCGGCCGTCATCGGGCCCAGCTGAACAGTAGTGCGTAGACCCCTAGACTGCAAGATTTTGCTGCCAGCTGAGCAGACCCCACCCTCTTGCTGTTGCCCTCCTCTCTCGGTCTTCCCGCCAGCGCAGTTCACCATGGGCAAGAGCCGGACGAAACGCTTCAAGCGACCTCAGTTCTCCCCTACGGGCGACTGTCAGGCCGAGGCGGCGGCGGCGAACGGGACTGAGCCAGAGGAGGACGACGGGCCAGCGGCGGAGCTGCTAGAAAAAGTGAGGCGAGGGCTCGCCGGGCCGCGCGGGGAAGGGCGGGGGGCAGGCCTCGCGCGGAGCCCCCCGGCAACGCCACACGCCCCTGCCGCCGCGCCCCCGCGCGTGCGCTCTGCTCTCTCTTTGACACTTGTTCTTTCCCGCAGCTCCAGCACCCGAGCGCCGAGGTCCGCGAGTGCGCCTGCGCGGGGCTGGCCCGGCTGGTGCAGCAGCGGCCGGCGCTGCCGGACCTGGCTCGCCGGGACGCCGTGCGACGCCTCGGGCCGCTGCTGCTCGACCCCAGCCTGGCGGTGAGGGAGACGGCGGCTGGTGCACTGAGGTGAGCAGGGAATGGAGTCCGGGGTGGTGCCTCGGATCCGGGCCCACGGCGTCCAGCTGGCGCCTCCTGTGTGCCACGCACCGTAGCTAATCGGCTTCATCCTCAGTGCACTTGTCTGCGGCAGCTCGGGAGGGCCGGGAACTGCAGAGGCTCTCCTATTTGCAGAGGGGGCATTTGAACTCAGGCTTCAGACTCCGGAGGACCCCAGTATAAATGCCAGTCGTTCTAGGTGCGGTAGATTTTGAGCAGGCAGGACATTGAGCAAGACAGCCAAGATCCCTGCCTTCACAGAACCCGTGTTGATGCGGAGACAGACAGGAAACCAGTAAACAGGTGAAACCTAACATTAGATCGTAAGTGGTGCTATGGAGAAACCAAGAGGATGATGAGTTGGGGGTGGGAAGTTACTTTAAATTGGGTGATCTTTAGATGACATTTGTGAACTCCAGCCTCCTGGCTCTGGAGGCTAGAGCCAGGCGTGGACAAACAAGGGAAAGAGCATTCCTGACAGAGGGAACAGCAACAGCAGAGGGCTTGGCATGGTTAAAGAATGGGAAGGTAGGAAGGTTATGTGGCCGAATAGAGTGGAGGGCAGGCATTGTAAGAGTTGAGGCTGGAGAGATGGATAAGGATCCGGTGGTGTAGAGCTAAAGGACCTATTCTAAGCAGGAGTGACTGGTCTAATTTACCTTTTCAAAAGGCCACTCTGGTAGCTGTGCAGAGAATGGACTGTAGGGGGGGCAAGAGTAAAGTTAATATTTGTAGTTTTCATAGCTCTGTCTTTATTTATTCTGTTTCATTCATTGATTTAGCAAGTATATATTGAGCGCCTGCTGTGCACCAGGCAGTGGGCTAGGTCGTGGGCATGTGGCAGTGAACAAGACACATAATTTCTGTCCTTAATTGATCTTACAGTATTGAGGGAGGCAGGCATTATGCAACTAATCACACATGTGTGTAATTACAGCCAATGATATTTACAGAAGATGCTATGAGAAGGTATACCTGGGGGTTCAGGGAAGAAAACCCTAAGGGCGTGATGTTTGAGGTGAGATCTGGGGGATGAGTGGGGATTAACCACTTGATGGAGGAAACCGTGTGTGGAAAGCCCTCCCCTCCCCCCAAAGCATACACACACTGAGAGCTCCTGGAAGATGGTGAAGCTTCATATCCTGAGTGCCTAGCACAGTTTCTCTTCATATCCTGAGTGCCTAGCACAGTGCTGTGCACTCAGAGGGGAAGCAATGTCTTTCCAATCAAAATTAAATTTAGTCAGGATTGCTTCAAGGGAATGTCTTTCTCAATAGTCTCACCCTTCCTACCTTGGAAGTCTTGATTCCAAGAAAAGTTCCCTTCATATAAGATCAGGCAGGGGACTTCCCTGGCAGTCCAGTGGTTAGGACTCCGTGCTCTCTCTGCAGAGGGTGCGGGTTCAATCCCTGGTCGGGGAACTAAAATCTCACAAGCCAGGCTGTGTGGCCAAAAAAAAAAAGATCAGGCCATGACTGATTCACATTAAATAGGAGAAGTCTTCCCTCTCCCTGTGTATCGTCTCAGTCCTGAAAACTAAGCTGTTACAAGACAGAGACATCTGTTTACTTCATGTAGAGCAAGGATCAGCATAGGTGGAGATCTGTGGATTGGCTGTGCAGCATCTTACAGGAATCATAAGCGATTTCTTCAGGGAAACCTTAAGTATGGGTAGAAATAGAAATAAACTTGAGCACTTAATATGTTTTGTGACATGTGGTCTGAAAGTAAAACCTGTTTCAAACTTCTTGTGTAGAAATCTCAGTGCTTGTGGCGGTTTCGAAGTTTGTGATGACATGGTGACTAAGGATATCATGACTCCGCTGGTCGCACTGCTGAAAGAGGTATGCCACTTTCCCAGGTCGCTGTTAGTATACACACTCAGACGGTTTGGGGTTTTGTTTTGCCTTTTTTTTTTTTTTAAATAAGTTTATTTATTTATTTTGGGCTGCGTTGGGTCTTTGTTGATGCGCGCGGGCTTTCTCTAGTTGCGGTGAGCCGGGGCTACTCTTCGTAGCGGTGCCTGGGCTTCTCATTGCAGTGGCTTCTCTTGTTGCGGAGCATGGGCTCTAGGTGCGAGGGCTCAGTAGTTGTGGCTCGTGGGCTCTAGTGTGCAGGCTCGGTAGCTGTGGCGCACGGACTTAGTTGCTCCACGGTATGTGGGATCTTCCCGGACCAGGGATCGAACCCGTGTCCCTGCATTGGCAAGCGGATTCTTAACCACTGTGCTACCAAGGAAGTCCCTGTTTTACTTTTTAAGTACTTTGGTGTTAGTTATTTTGTCTTCCCTCAAAACATTCTATAGGAATTGTATTTCTTTCCTGGAAACACTGATCTCATCATGTATACTAGTCTCTAGTTTGTCCCCACTACCTTTATTTATCTGCTTGTTAGAAAAGACCTTCCTAAAACTATAGACTGACTCCTTTAGACTTTAAACTTCATGCGATGAAAATAATTTGTATATGTTGGTTGCTTATTTATGTGCTAGGTGCTGTCTTGTGTATTATTTCACTTATTCCTTGGAGCAGTCCTATTTGGCAGGTATTGTTATTCCTGTTTTACAGATGAGGAAGCTGAAGCACAGACATTAGGAATTTGCTGAGAAGACTAGATTATGTTCTCAGATTTAATCATGCCACCTTTATTGCATGATGTAGTTCAGGGATTAAGGAGCTCTTCCTCCGCCGTGCCTCTGGTCCACTATTCTGTATTGATGGGTAATTTTCACTTGAGGCCATATAAAGAATATCCAGTTTTGATGAGAGGTGTCAGTCTTGTTCCCTTTAGAACAGTGATTCTCCTAGGGATGATGTGCCCTGCAGGGGACATTTAGCAGTGACTGGAGCCATTTTTGATTGTCATGGCTTTGGAGTAGGGGTTGCTACTGGCATCTAGTGGGTAGAGGCCAAGGATGCTGCTGAACACCCTACATTGCGCATGGCAGCCACATGCACCACGGCAAAGAATCGTCCCACCCAAATGGCAATAGTGCTGAGATTAAGAAGCCTGCTTTAGAGGGTGCCGTGGATTGTAGGAGAGGGGCAGAACTGCAGAGTGGTTCAGAGCACCCACTCCGGAGCCAGGATGCCTGGATCTGAATCCCACTTCACTAGATACTAAGCTACACCTTCAGCAAGCTCTCTGTACCTCTGTTTCCTATTTGTAGCAGGACATTAGGGATAAGAGTTCATCTGCTTCATAGGTTTGTGGTGAGGATTAAATGACTTAACAGACATGAAGTGCTTAGAATAGTGCCTTGCACATAGAAGGTACTCTGTAGATGTTAGCTCTTATTATGTGTTACTTTTCTTTGCCTTATATACTATCTTTACCACGTTAGATAATATATTTTGTATTGATTTTACATTTTCACTTAAAACATGAAATGCTTTTTATCCAGTTTGTACAGTGACTTGTGAATCTTTCTTGTCTGTATTTCTTGCCAGAAGGGTGCAGGGTTACAGGAACTGTACTGTTTATGAGAATTTGATGGGCTTGTTAACCACTATTGTTTTTTTTAATTTTTATTGGAGTATAGTTGATTTACAATGTTGTGTTAATTTCAGGTGTACCGCAAAGTGCATCAGTTGTACATATACATATATCCACTCTTTATTTTTTTCTTTAGATTCTTTTCCCATATAGGCAACCACTATCATTTTTGATGTTTACTTTTTGTGATTCTTCACTGTCTTTCTGTTTAATTATTCTTTTGAACAAAGTTGCTAATCATGGTATTTGGTTTCAGTGTAGTACTGGACTGGATTCAAATGAGATGTCTCCACAGGAAAAAAAAGATCAGAACAGAAATTCTATTGAAAACATAGCCAATGAGGCCGTGAACGTGCTGTGGAATATATGGTAAGATGCTTTCCAGACGCAGCCTCCTACTTCAGTGCTACTCAGGCTGCTGCTCCCTCTGTTAAACTGCAGAGGAATCTCTGTTCTCTTTGGTAGGCGTGTAAATCTGTGATGTTAGTGCTTGGTCGGAGGTCCCATCAAGTGACCTAAGATCAACTGTCCTTCCCAAGCCGTTTTCCTCGTAGCATCACTACGTCCTTTTTTGCTTTACAGCTCTTCTCTCCAGTCATTGCTGCTGACAAAAATAAGAGGAATCATGGTCATTAGTACCCACTGCACCTCCTTCCTCCCCCACTACCCGTGTACCTTAAGGAGCAGTTGTCTTAAAGCCAGCCAGGCTCCAGTGCAGTAGCTGCTTTGGCCTGGCATCTGGAGTGAGACAGGGACCACAGACCTCAGTGGGTGCTTCACTCCTCTGCCGTGGCAGGTGCCACTTGACAGGGAAGTAGATGCCCGAGAAGAGCTCCTTTGGTCCCAGTAGGAAGAAGGCCACGCTCCATTCCATCATTGTAACAGTGGCCCGGGGCGGGGGAGGGTGGGAGTAGGGGTGGGGGTGGGTGGGCTTGCTTTTAGGAATGGAGATGGCTGGAAACACAGCCTGCATTTTTTTCTATGCCATTTTATTGTCTCACATTTCTAGCCAGATTCTAGCAAGAATCTGTCATTTCCTTATTTTCGGTCAGCAGCGATGATTATTTCTGACCTAAAGCACAGGTACTTCATAGAATACAAGGTTAAGTTGGATCCTAGAAAGCTGCCTACACAGCAATCCAAACTTGCCTATGATTTCTCTCTTTTTTTTTTTAGTTCTTGTTTTTATTTTTAAATTTTTATTGGGGTATAGTTGATTTACAATGTTGTGTTAGTTTCAGGTGTACAGCAAAGTGAATCTGTTATACATATACGTATATCCACTCTTTTTTAGATTCTTTTCCCGTATCGGCTATTATAGAGATATTGAGTAGAGTTCCCTGTGCTCTACACTAGGTCCTTATTAGTTATCTATTTTATATATAGTAGTGTGTATATGTCAGTCCCAATCCTCCAATTTATCCGTCCCCCCCGTGATTTCATTTTAAACTAGTGGATGCATTCCACCAGGAAAATTGGAGAGATCAGATTTGAGGAAATGCCATATTCAAGCAAGCTAGTGGGTGCTGTTTTTCAGATAACTTTAATGTATAAATTGTTGAACTCAGAAATTTAAAAAAAGTTTTCTTTGAAAAGTGCCTGAAAAAGTGGTCTCCACAGTGATCTCTCTTTCCTGAGTGCCCATTATCTTAACACATTTATGCTTTATTTTCCTGACTATACCTGACTTTACTATGGGCTTCTTGAGGGGAGGTTCATAGCAGTGTTGCAGTAACTAGATGGATGGATGGATGGATGGATGGAGAGATGGATACACAAACAGAAAATAGTTTATCTTTAGACAGCAGGATTGAATTTAATCATTTAGTCAGCTCTGTTAGCTGTTAGTCTGTCATGTGTATATATGGTATGTCTGGAGGAATATTCTTCTCTGGAACCAGGGATAAAATTATTATAATTAGCTCTGTTTACCCTATATTTAGCATATATGTTAATTAATAACATTGATAACATTAATTCTGATTCTTTTATTAAAAAGTAGTATAATTTCAAAAATATTTATTTTAACAATTTCTCTGTTGCAGACTGCAAATTCTGTTAAAATTATAACAGTCTAGATGGAATGAATAAAATTTTAATTTTGCTTTCTTTTAAATTTGTACTGTTTGTGTAATAAGTATAAAGGCCTTTTATCCTTACTTTAATTTATTATTACTGTGATATAGTGGAAAGACAAGTAAGCTGGACCCAAAGACTCACCAGTAACAAAGTGTGTGATCTTTGGACAGATCACTTCACCTCTTGGGGTCTGAGTTTCCTTATCCACAAAATGAGGAATTGAAGTAAATGATTTCTAAGCTCTCTTCCATCTTTAACCTCCTGTAAGGAAATTGGCGTGCAGGTAAAGAGATTGGCTAAAAGATCCTACTGTGATGGAAATAAAAATACAGATAGCCAGTTGTGTTCCTGCACAGTGACTGTGAATGGGCATTGGTTTCTTCATCTATAAAAATGGTGGGTGTTTGACTACAACTCTTTGGTTCTTTTACAAAGCCTAATTATTTTTTCATGAATTTCTGTGGTTGATAATGTTAAACTGTGAATAGTAAAACTCTTTTTTCCCCCCTTCAATTTAGTGAATGCAGTAGTAGAGCAGTATCTCTCTTCAACAAAGAAGGGTGTTTGGAGATTATATTAAAGTATTTAAGTAGGTTTTCCACCAATGTTGACCTGGCCATTTCAGTAGGTAAGTGAAGAAAAGTATGTGTGGCCTTATTCAAAATTTTTTATTCAGACATAGCATGTTTATTCTACAGGAGTGATTTTTTTTTCTCATTGTATGTAAATGCATAGCTGAGTTCTATTCTGAATCTTTTAAAGTCTGTGATTAATGCTTTACTTACTCATGTAGTTTTCCTGCTCTTGACCCTGAGAGGGAGGAAAGTAATTATGTGAGCATATGTGGTTTCTAGTATGCTACCATTCTTAGAAGGCTTTATTAATTCTTGAAGCTTTCATCTCCCATTTACTGAGAAACAGTAACCCACAACTACCAGGCCTTTGAGCCAAAGTTAATTGGAATGTAGACTTATTTAAATGGCTTGTACCACTATCTCATACTTCCAGAAGAATACTTCTGATAACCTGTGCTTTTTTTGAGAGAGGAAAATAAGTGATTGGAATTTCACACAGGCCTGCTTGCCTTCCAGACAGGGAAAGCAAAGTCTGGCAGCCTCAGCTGCCTTGGCTCCCTTGCCTTCTGTACATGGGGTTAGAGAGCCACCGGGGGCCCTTACTCAGCAGGGGGAGGAGACAGAAACCAGAGGGTGGGTGGCTCAGCAGAACTCTGGGGGCAAGTGGAGAAATAATGGGTGAAAAGCATTTTTTTCTACCCATCATAATATAGGCATCTGGCTGTCCTTTTATTTAACTGTGTATTTCTCCTGGCAAGGACAAGTTTATTCCACTTACTGAAGTGTATTCCCCTTACCAGTGTTTCTCTTGGCTCTAGTGGAAATAGAACAGAAAAGGAAAAAATAATAGTGGAATAAATACTACTGAGAAAAAATTTTAAATTAGTTTCTCAAAATGGAATCTTTGGCAAAGGGGAGATTTGTGAGTAAATGAGAATTTTAAAAACAGTCGAACTAGGAAATTGGTAGGTGACTTTTAGTCTCAGAGGACAGTCTTTATTACAATAAGAGAATTTCAGGAAAGTTCATAGCTTTTAAAAGAGAAACTTCACTTCTGTTTTGGGACCTTAAGTTTTATAGAGTTGGTTATTTCTTTAGTTTTTTTCCTAAAGAACTTTTTTAAAGAACTTAAAAAAATGGATCAGAATAAGATTATTTTGCATTATATAGCAGTGTTTTCCTTGGCACTTATCTAGGTTCATGATTTTTTAAACAAATGTCAAATTACTTTTGTTTTGAAAATCAAGCACAGCTTATATACAGTAAAGGGAAATTCTGAGATTCCATACTATGTATTAATATAGCTTTCTTTGAGCTTGTGTTGTCTTAGCAATCACAACTTATCTTGTTTTTTTGCTAAAGTGAATTTAATTAGTCTCTTAATGAAAAAAATACTACATTGGGATGGGATATATGTATATGTACATATATGCATATATATGGATTTATATATAAATGTATTGTGGAAACCAAAATAGAGCACAGCAATAGCATGTATTTTGACTACTAATTTGGATGGGAACGGTCTGCTTTGGAAGTTTTAGACCTGGAAAGAAATGGATTTGTATGGTCTACAGTATCTCAAAGAAAACAAATTTGGGCTTGCTTCCTCATTTGTGCTTCCTTCCTCATTTGTGCTTCAGTCAGACCTTTCATGCAATCCCAACTATTTTTATACTTTTAGTTAATTATTTCTAATTTACAAGTTATAATCCATTGTCTTGTTCTAATGCCAGAGAACAGTTAAGTGCTAAATAAATCATATGTCTATTAATATTTTACCCATCTCTTAATTTGCTCATATTTTTATGTAAAATACTTTTTTCCTTAAATATGTTTCACCAGAAATAACTCTAACTTTTAAGGTCATGCTGAATTTCAAAGAAGCCAGAGTGTTCCCAAACCTAGGGCTTGTCTTTGACAACAGAACTACCCTGAGAGTGTTGTCAGTGCACTGGTGTTTGGTCCGCAGGCTGTTTGCTACTGGTCTGTGATGAGTACAGAAATAGAGGCTAAACCTTTATAAATGTTTATAGTAATTCCACATTGTCACAGCGGTTAAGAGGCTTTTAAATTATATTTTATAAAAGTATAGTTTTATAAAGGATTAGAAATTAAGAAAAAAGGTCTTTTATACCTCTGATAGTTTGGGAAGCCTCATTTGCATGTACCATGTTTGAGGGAAAGCGTATATCTCCTACAAAAGCTACCTGTGTCCAAAGAACTTGTAAAGATGCAAATGTTTTTTGATGAGTTATTTTGGTTTAAATTATCCTAGCAGAATTAATTTTTTTCTAAATATTTGATGTTTGTCTTTATAGCATATTGTTTGCAGACGGTGACCGAAGATAACCCAGAGCTACTGAAATCTTTCAGTGCCCCAGCATTGCATGTGCTGGAATCAGCAATGCTTTCACCTGTCAATTCCATGGAATATATTCTATTAAAGACATTGGTGGCAGGTAAAGTTTAGCCATATGTGATAGTGTGCTTTTTTAGTAACTTGTAGTAGATAGAGATGGGGGACAAAGTTATTCCCCCATTTCACCACATCAGGGCTTTCTGTGCTTAGTCTGTTCTGAAAATTTTAATATTTTAGTGGAGACCCTTAATTCAAGCGGTTCTGCATAGTTTCAAAGCCTTCTAAGATTAAATTTGTTTTTAGTTTAACAAACTACTGTTGTCTGATAAAGAAATGCTGTTGTCAGGACCCCCTCTTATTTATGAACCAGTGAGTTCAGAAGTTGACTGTAGTGTAGGCATCTAAGACATGACCATTCACTTTCCTATAAGATCTTCACCTGCAATGCATCTCCCCAGAATTTCTAAATACAGAAAGAAGAAATAATCGGATGACATGTCAAGTAGTAGGAAACTTATTATATATTTTCCTCTTGCCCTTTGGTCTTCCAGGGGTAACTTATCTTGAGAGGTGGTTTTTTCCCCTAAACTGATAAAATACACATAATATAAAATTTAACATCTTAACCATTTTTAAGTGTACAGTTAAGCAGTGTACATTCGCATTGTTGTTTAACCAATCTCCAGAACACTTTTCATCTTGCAAAATGGAAACTCTGTACACATTAAACAACTCCATTTCCCTCTCCCCTCAGCCCCCAACAGCTGCTATTCTCCTTTCTGTCTCTATGGATTTGACTGCTCTAGTCCTCAGATAGGTGGAATCATACAGTCTTTGTGACTGGCTTATTTTGCTTAGTGTAATGTCCTCAGGGTTCATCCATGTTATAGCATGTGTCAGAATTTCCTTCCTTTTTAAGGCTGAATAATATTCCACTGTATGTATATATGACGTTTTGTTTATCCATTCATCTGTGGATGGACGCTTGGCTTGCTTCCACCTCATTGTTGTTGAATAATGCTGCTATGAATATGGTTCTACAGATGTCCGTCTTGAGTCCTTGCTTTCAATTCTTTTTGAATATATATGCCCAGGAATGATTTTTATTTTAACCGTCACATTTTTTTTTTTAATTAGTCTAACTACTTAGTAGTAGCTATTCTAGTTTCATAAGCAAAAAACCAAGAACCTGCTCTCTGGTTGTCCGTGAGACCTTGGAATTTTAGTGCATTCCATTCCACTCTTGGAATATAAGAAGCTGCTTAGGAGAGCAGCTCAGGTTAAGATGAAAGAAAGCCAGGCAACTCAGTTTGTCGTGGTAGAAGAAACTCGATCGGTGTTCTCTTGATCTGTTGCTCTCTGGTGTATCAGAGCAAGGCATTGTGTGCCAAGAAAAGGAGACGATTGTGAAGGACTGCTGTAATAAAGGGAGCTGCCTCAGTGCAAAGCTTTTTGACATTTAATAAAAACTGAACAAAGGCAGTGGGATCGGGATTTTTTGAAATTACACCTGAGCTTAAAGAACCACTCTCATGGAAACTGTATTTAATAAAAGATTTCACAGTTGATTTCTTTGTCCTTATGCTCATTTTTTTTTCCACAGGCACAATTTGGAATCTAAAGGACATTATTCCATCCAAGAGTCAGGCAGAAATCATAAATGCCATACTAAAGATCTTATCTGAAGTTCTGGAAATGGATGCTGGTAAAACAGTTATTCAAATGAAGGAGGCCGAAACTCAAAGGATAAAAACTGCTGCAGAGGCTGAGGACACACTACAGAATGTTAATGGTGATGATTTGATTGAGGATGATGAAATGGAAGAAATTCCTCATAGAAGGAAAGTCAGAAGGAAAGCTTTCATTTCAGATTTACTTCCAGTAAGTCGGATTGATGCTTTCAGACATGGATTAATACAGCTATTTTCTTTCAATAGGTATCCTAAGCTTTGTAGGAAAATGTTACAGCAAAGTTAATTATAAAGTGAATTTCAGTTAAAAAAAAAAAAGTCATGTTTTCCCATTAACTTATAACTCAGAAATCTCCCAAAGGAGAAAAAAAAATGTCCTAAGACAAAACTTTTATATAGAGAAGGTTTGAAAGATGCGGTAGACCAGTACTTTTGCAGCACTTCAGAGACATGTGGTCATCTCCCACTTCAGTTACATATTCTCTCCCAGACTGTCTTCAAACTAAAGGAATTTTTACTTTGCTTGAATTGTCCCTTGCATTCTTGTCTCTTTTATTTTAGTGTTTAGCCTTACCAAAGTAGCAAGCCAAACTTTCATTTACCCCCCACTGGCGAGCAGAGGAGGTTGGGTGATTATGAAAATTAATGATGGTTTGTAGTCTTTGCAGACTGGTTTATAGTTTTTGTTTGTTTGTTTGTTTTATAAATTTATTTATTTTTGGCTGTGTTGGGTCTTCGTTGCTGCACGCAGGCTTTCTCTAGTTGCAGCAAGCAGGGGCTACTCTTCGTTGTGGTGCGCGGGATTCTCACCGCAGTGGCTTCTCTTGTGGAGCACAGGCTGTAGGCACGTGGGCTTCAGTAGTTGTGGCACGCAGGCTCAGTAGTTGTGGCTCGTGGGCTCTAGAGCGCAGGCTCAGTAGATGTGGCACACGGGCTCAGATGGAAGCAGAAAGGAAGATGCTCTCAGAAAAGGCTTTGTGGACAGAACACCTGAGCTGTCTTAAAGGATGGCGTAAGAAACAGCATGGTGAAAGCGGGTTAGTGTTGTTTGAGGGGACTGGCCGCAGGAAGACCAGACAGGAGGCTGCTGAAGTCATTTGGAAGAAAGACAATGAAGCCTGAACTGGAAGAACCCTAGTAATGTCCTGTCACACTTTCTACCATCTCACTCGTGGCCTGTCCTGATTCATGCACAATGAACTGAAATGAGAAGTATCTTAAGTCAATGTCTTAGAGGGGTTTTTTGTGTGTGTGTGGTATGTGGGCCTCTCACTGCTGTGGCCTCTCCCGTTGCAGAGCACAGGCTCCGGACGCGCAGGCTCAGTGGCCATGGCTCACGGGCCCAGCCGCTCCACGGCATGTGGGATCTTCCCGGACCGGGGCACGAACCTGCGTCCCCTGCATCGGCAGGCAGACTCTCAACCACTGCGCCACCAGGGAAGCCCCAATGTCTTAGAGTTTTGACAGATTTATTTTTAAAGAATTCTTAGTGGGCATAAACTCATCAGTATACCACTGCCCTACATTCATGACGTCTTGTGAAGCTGAATTGGTGGTGTCTTAAAGCAGTCAAATGTTGTAGTTAAGAACTGCTTTCTCACTACAAATAACTCAATTTCGTTTCTTTTTATGGCTGATTAATATTCCATTGTGTATATGTGCCACAATCCCCATGAATAGCTGTTAGGTGCAAAGCATTGTGTTAAGTGCTGGGGTGAATACGTAAATGAAAAGGCCATCCTGCCCTTGAGTTGCTTGCAGATCGTAAAGCAGCTTAAAAATCATATCACCCCCTTTTGGTGCAAGAGGCATGCATTTGAACCCCAAATTTACTCCTTGTCTCACTTGTGCATCTGAGTCAGAGTGGGTAGAACTTAAAATCAGTAAAGCAAGATAGTCAAAGGCATAGCTATGAGCCTTGTCATTCCAAAGGGTGTTTCTAGAACCCCAGCAGCATCCCCTCAGGTACCACATGGAGGTGAGTTACAGATCTGGGATCCACATGTGGAACATCAGCTATAACAGGTCAGGGTTTGGAGGCTCTTCTGCACGTGTTGCACCGTGCTGACCAGGTCACTTTATCCTGCCAGATGCACATATACTATGTTTCCCCACCCCGAATTCCCATCAGAGCAGAAGTGGAAATTCCAGTTGGGCTGTCAGGGGGACTCTGAAAGATTAGACATCTCTGGCTGGGAGAACAGCACTTCTGCAGGGTTTCCCCATCTCCAGCCTTGCTTTCAGGGGCCCTACAGGGAATGAGTGAGTGGGGATTGAGATCCACGTCCACCAAGATGAAGTGCCACTCTTTAAAAGTATCGATATTTAACTGTTACTTAGAGATTCATTTTCCCAAGTATTACTTAGAAGTAGAATTTTGGTCCTTAGAAAATGCAGTATTTTCTCTTAACAAAAGCTTGCTTTTTAAAGCCTATCACCATAGCTGAGTAGACTGGATGATTAACATGCTGATCAGGCAGCCAGTGTTTAAGTGCCAGTAGGGTGCTAAGCATCGTGCTGCCATGTGCCAGGAATACAAATTTACAGCCAGTCAGCTCTGGTCTTTCACGCTGCCCAGTGGCTTGTGCAGGGATCCTTTAGAATCAAAACCCTTAATTGCATCATTTAATTTAAGAAGGTATAAGCACAAATCTGTAAAGAGAGAACTGACCCAAGTTGTGGCTGTAACATGCAGAGAAGTAGGACACTCCCTACCCAGCTTCCACAGTTAGCAGTTGTCAAATCACAGTCTGTTTTCTTTCATCTATTTCCCTACCCACTCTCCCCTCTCAACTACTGAATATTTTGAAGCAAATCTCAGCTGTCATAACATTTCCTCTAGATTGGTTCTTTATGTCAGTTTGATAACAATAAGAAGCAGGGAAATGTTCTGAGCAGGAAAGTCAGGTAAAGAAGTGGAACTTAGTTTCAGAATTCTTCTAAGCCAGATCTTCGTAGGTTTTAAATGGATGAGATCCCAGCAAAGGCATGTCTTATGTAGCTTTGAGTCGCTTCTAAGAAATGTTTAGTTGAATATCATACACGCACGAAGTGAGTAGGAGTAAGTTTTAGATACGTTCTTTTCTTTTTACTTAATTTTATTTTTGGCTGCATCGGGTCTTAGTTGTGGCACACGGGATCTTTCATTGCGGCGCACGGGCTCCAGAGCACCTGAGCTCTGTGGTTGTGGCCCGTGGGCTCAGTAGTTGCAGCACGCGGCCTTAGTTGCCCCGCGGCATGTGGGATCTTAGTTCCCTGACCAGGGATCCAACCCGCATCCCCTGCATTGGAAGGTGGATTCTTAACCACTGGACAACCAGGGAAGTCCCTAGATACATTCTTGCCAGCAATAAAATGAATATAAACATAAGGATTCCTATGCTACATCTATTAAATTAGCTGTCTGCTTTTTTTTTTTTAAGAATGTGGTTCAAAATTACAGTTAAATCGTTGCACAAGAAGTTACTGGAGGATTAAAATTGAGTACAACATTCTGGAAAAGGAGAACAAGAATATGTCACAAGATCTATAGATGTGTTTTTAACCTTTGATCCAGTAAATCTGAGGAAATAGGATAACCAAGTAATCTGAAATATTCCGTGCTGGAGGAATGCTTAATAAATTATAATACATTCATTTAATGGAATATTTTACAGCCATTGAAAAGACAGAAAACTTTTGAAACTGGGAAACATTCAGACAACAAAATATACATTACTTTTAGCTTATGTACTGTTTTGGAGTGAAGCTATTTCACTTTTCATAGGTGACTTGAGAATTAAGGTCATATAAATTTATACAGCCCATTTTGAGAATGTTAATTGATAAGTTAGGTTCATGTTATTTATTTCCAGAAGAAAAAGTCCCCCTCTTCCTTCAGTCTTTAAGAAATGCTTTATTGCAGTCTCCAAAGAAAGCCAGAAAGCAGCAAGCCTATCTGCTCCTTAGCCGAGCTCTGTTGGTCATATAAGGGCCTGTTAGTAGTTCTGGTTAATGAAGTCTTTTCCAAGAAAATGTGTAAGCGTCTAACAGCAGGTTTGTTGTGTGTAAGTGCCTGGTGTCCAGAATGAACTCTTGTTTTAATCTTAGTATGCTGAGCTACTTCTTAACACATTAGATTAAGTTTCAGGGTGAATTTAGTTCAGAATTCCTGAATATTTTTCTGTTCTCTCCAGCTAACTAAGCAACACTTAGAAAATAACCGTGCAGATAGATGCAAACCCGGTGAACAGTGGCACACTGCACAGTGCCAAGAGGAATCATAATGCCTGTTTGTGCTTCCAGCACTTTATGACTTTTCTTCTATTTACCCACCCCCACCCATGTCCTCTATTCCAAGTGCAAATATCATTTAGTAGGCTTTAACTAAGGAGAGTCACATGAAAATATTTTTCCACACATTTGAGAGTTGGTCATTTGCTTTTTTTTTTTTTTTTTTTTTTTTAAGCCCACCGACAAGGAGCTGAGAGAGACCATAGCGTTGCTGACAGCCCAGCAGACTGCTCTGGAAATCATTGTCAACATGTGCTGCAGTGAAGGTTTGTGACCAGTTCCCATTTAGATATCCTCCCCTGGACTGGGAGGGCAGCTTCCATGAGGATTATCTTAAATAGTCCAGTTCTGTGTGATCTGCACTCTTCCCAGATCCCACCGACGATGAATGGGAGGAGCTTTCCAGCAGTGATGAAAGCGACGCATTTATGGAGAATTCCCTCAGTGAATGCGGTGGGCAGCTGCTGTCTCCCCTCTGCCTCTCCCATGAGGTTCACACCGCTCTCACCAACTACCTCATCCCAAAGAAGGTAATCTGTTTTCAGTCCAGACTCATTCTAGAGCACAGGGAAGGCTGAAGAAAGCTGTTCCTTCTGTGTGCAAAAGAAGTACGCTAATACTGCCAGGTGTGGGTAATTGATAAGATCTGGGAAACAAAACAATGAACAGCACTGGAGGTGGGCTGTTCAGAATTCCTGAGTACCTCTTTATCAAGCCTGACCATCTCACTTTGAAGTCACATGTTGGGATTTTATAAAGGAATCGTGTAAAAACCCTACTCTTTAACCTTTGCCTTACTTCTTTTTTAAATTTAGATTTTTGAGAAAACTGCCTTTCCAAACAGCACTGCAGTTGACGTGTGTTCTAGGAACCCCAGTTGGAAACCTTTGATTAGAAAGTAAGAACTTTTCTATTTTCAAAACCATTTGTCATTATGTTATTATATGAAATGATGGACCATTAAATGGAAGATGCCAACTCCCCCCTCAAGATCTCTCCCCCTGTGTCCTGTGTATGTTCCCTGGAGAAGTGTGCCCATATGTTCACTAAGACAGGAGAGTGCACATAGCAGTGTGGTTCACAGTTGCCCCAACTTGGAAACAACCTCAATGTCCATCAGTGGCAGAATGGATAAATAAATGCTGACATAATCATACAGTAGAATACATACAGCTGAGCTACTTCTTAACACATTAGATTAACACATACAGCAATAAAAAATCTGAACTAGCACACTGACACTGAACTGTTTCATTTAGTGATGCATACATAGGTGGTAAACCTGTAAAGAAAAGCAAGGAAATATCTGCTGTAAAAGTCTGGAGAGTGGTGACCTTTGGGGTCAAGGAGGTGGGGCGTGATAGGGAAGGGACAGGTGGGCCGTGAGGGCGCTAGCAGCGTTTCTTTTCTTTTTTTTTTTTTAATTGAAGTATAGTTGATTTACAGTGTTGTGTTTGTTTCAGGTGTATAGCAAAGTGTTTCAGATATATATGTATTCTTTTTCAGATTCTTTTCCCTTATAGGTTATTACCCTATAGTTTTCCGTGCTATACAGTAGGTTCTTGTTGCTTATCTGTTTTATATATAGTAGTGTGTGTATGTTAATCCCAAACTCCTGATTTATCACTCCCCCCCGTTCCCCTTTGGCAACCATAAATTTGTTTTCTATGTCTGTGGGTCTACTTCTGTTTTGTAAATAAGTTCATTTGTATCTTTTTTTTTTTTTTAGTTTCCACCTATAAGCGGTATCATATGATGTTTGTCTTTCTGGCTTAGTTCACTTAGTATGATCATCTCTAGGTCCATCCATGTTACTGCACGTGGCATTATTTCATCCTTTTTTATGTCTGAGTAATATTCCATTGTATAAATATGCCACATCTTCTTTATCCATTCATCTGTCGTTGGACATTTAGGTTGCTTCCATGTCCTTTAAATAGTGCTAGCATTGTTTATTTCCTACCTAGATGCACAGGTGTTTGCTCTGTAAACCATTAAACTCTGTATATTCGTTGAGCGCTTTATGTATGTCATATTTCACAATTAAAAATAATTTTAAAGATGCTGCCATGCATAGAAATTTTTCTCAAGCAGATTCCATGTGACTTGTAAATGAGCTGTGCCTCAGAGGCCTTGAGTGCTCAAGCAGTTTGATCTGGTAGGATTGACAGTTCACTTTAAGAATCCTTGCTCACTGGCCTAGACCTCCTTCTGCTTACAGATGGTCGCTGTCAGAATCTGACACTTAGTTTCAAGGTCACTGCTGAATTCCGCTGGGTTACTGTGAGAGGAACAGACAGCATTCTCTCTCTTCCTTTGCAGAATGAGCACTATACAATGCAGAGCCCTCGTGTGTCTCCAGAGCCTTGTCTCCCTCCTGGATGTGGACCATCTGGGAGGACCTGCAGCCCTTCAGACACTTGCACAGCATCTGTCACAACTGCTTTTCTCTCAGCCAGGTAAATATTTAGGCCTTATTGTGAAAAACGACTGGGATGGAGCAGAATTTTGAAGGGCCAGGAACTTGGAGTTTGTAATTATACAGTCTCTCATCCAACCTGCAGAAGCCTTTCCCAGACGGTAGCAGTCATATATTTATAGTTGCCGGTGGTATAGAGTCAAAACAAAGTGTGCAGGCAGGCCTCTGGGGTATATTTTTCTTTTTCATTAAAATTGCTTGCATCCAGTTACGTCAGGACAATTAAGGCTGCATCACAAATATCATAAATATTAGGGTTCATTAAGATATTCGGGTAATTCTCTATTCTTTAGTTTTCTTCTTAAATATAAAATCGTTTGATTTACATTTGATTGGGTGCTACAGATGTGTATGACAGAATTCACAAGGTTTGAGAGCACATAAAGTGGAAAGCCTCCCTCCTTTTTCTCACACTACCCAGTTCCTCTCCCAGAATTGGTCACTGTTACCGGTTTCTTGTGTATTCTTCCAGAGAGATTCTCGATACAAAAGTATGTATGTGTATTTTTAAGGCAGATGATGGACTACCATACACACAGTTCTACACCTTGCTTTTTTTCTAACACATGTCTTTCTTCAAATACCTTTGCATGGTATAAGCTGAATCTCTAAGTTACAGGTATCTGATATGGATTAATTTCATTTGTACGCAGAAACCTAGAGAGATACTGCACATTAGTTAGTTAGGTGTTCTTTTTAATTTTTACTGGAGTATAGTTGATTTACAGTGTTGTGTTAGTTTCTGCTGTACAACAAAGTAAATCAGTTATACATATATCACTCTTTTTTAGATTGTTTTCCCATGTAGGTCATTACAGAGTATTGAGAAGAGTTCCCCGTGCTATACAGTAGGTCCTTATTAGTTATCTATTTTATATATAGTCGTGTGTATATGTCAGTCCCAATCTCCCAGTTTATCCCTCCCCCCGCCTTCCCCCTGGTAACCCTAAGTTTGTTTTCTACATCTGTGACTCTATTTCTGTTTTGTAAATCAGTTCATTTGTATCATTTTTTAGATTCCACATATAAGCAATTTGTTAACTGTTCTTTTTAAATGACCTAGCTGTACAGTGTATAATGCATGCTCTTCTAACAGATTGTCATAGTTCACTGTAGTAGAATCTCATTTAACTTCGCCACATTAAACTATAGGAGCTCAAATAAGACAGAGAAAGGAAATAGAGGTATTTTACATAGTAAAGGAAAATTCCTCGCGTTACTCTATCCGGCATGTATGTCTGGAGTGAGGGTTAATATGGGAGATATGAATCTGCTCTTATTTCTGTACCAAACGTTTAACATTTCCCCTTCTCAGACACAGTACTAAGTCCAAGAGATGAAACTCTTAGAAGATCAAAATATGGTTACTTTTGACTAAATACGAGTTTCTGTATAAGCATTCCTTCAAGAGTCGGTCTCTGATTCTTTAAGACATCTATCTTGCACTCTATGAAGAGGTGCTGTGTATTTAATGGTGCATGTTTTAGAAGTTCTAGATTAATTTTTAAAGATTAAGTAAATATTTAGAAACTCATTATATAGTTATCAATATTTGTCAGTTAACAGGCAGAGTTTTCAAGTGATCTCACGCTGTGTATTCTTTAGCTGGTGCCATCATGTGAAAACCACATGCCCAGCCATACCTAAGACAGGATGTCGAACAGGATGTGAGCAGTGTTAGCCCCACTCCCGTTCCAAGCCTGTACTGGGCCAGCTCTGGAGTACAGAGGTGACTGGTCATTGTGAGCTGGCCAAATGATGACTATAGCTTTATATTTCTCTCCCAGCCTTATAAACCTAAAGAGATCTGGATGGCGTGGGGGGCAAGAGGGATGGTTTCCGTCGGCCCAGCAGGATGTCCTGTGGAGGGGTGGTTGGGGGAGACGGCTATTGCTCATGCCCCCTCCCATCCACCTATTCCCATGGGCTCCCTGCAATGAGCAGGGCCAAATAGGGGAGTCCACAGCTAGGCCCCCAGGCGAGCAGGACCTACCCAGATCTCTTAGTGCTTCCAAGACCTGCTTAACCTGAGAGAACCCTGTCTGCCCTAGTTTCACAATTGCCATCTCTTTCCTCTGGGCCATTTCTCAATGAGAATCCAGTCAAGGTCCCACAAGCCCGATTCCCTGCCAGCATGAAGAGTTTATTTCACTGGAAATAAGTGCACATATTCTGTGCCTCTGCTATGCAGAAAACACTTAGGTGTGTTTCTCCTAGTTCAGCTGGCTATTCTTGGTCACTGGTACATGCACATTTATTAACCTGGAAAGATCACAGGAAAACTATAACAAGCTGAGCCTTAGAGAAATAATGGAAAGTTTCTTAATTGTGAGAAAGTATAATTAAACACTTAGATTTTAAATAAAGTCCAATTTCCTAGCTATTCTAGACATAACCTTTTTATCAGAATGAAATTTTTGATAAAGGATAATTGCTTATATTTATACTATTCTAGTATAATCTTTCCAAATATTTGGGATTTATAAAATAGTGTAACCCTATGAGCTCTACATAGATAATGTGAACTGCTATTGAAGAATTTGGTGGGGAGAATGGGGCTACATTTCTCTTTTTTGTGTTACCATGTTTGAAAGTTAAATGTATGAGGATCGTACAGCTGTATTGTATTTAACTTGTTTTAGTTTTTTTTTTTTTTTTTTTGCGGTACGCGCACGCTCAGCGGCCATGGCTCACGGGCCCAGCTGCTCCGCGGCATGTGGGATCTTCCCGGACTGGGGCACGAACCCGTGTCCCCTGCATCGGCAGGCGGACTCTCAACCGCTGCGCCACCAGGGGAGCCCTTGTTTTAGTTTTGATGCTGAAATACAGTTCTGAATACTTACAAAATTTGTGATACAGGGCTTCCCTGGTGGCACAGCGGTTGAGAGTCCGCCTGCCGATGCAGGGGACACGGGTTCGTGCCCCAGTCCGGGAAGATCCCACATGCCGCGGAGCGGCTGGGCCCGTGAGCCATGGCCGCTGAGCCTGCGTGTCCGGAGCCTGTGCTCCACAATGGGAGAGGCCACAACAGTGACAGGCCCACGTACCGCAAAAAAAAAAAAAAAAAAAAAAAAAAAAATTTGTGATACATACCTACATAGATTTGTGGCTGACATCAGAGATGAAATGAGCAAGTTTTTAGTAGAGTCTGGTTCTTGTGTTCAAAACACCAGCATCTTTGTCTCCTTCATTTAAAATATTGATCTTCAAAACATAAGAAATTTTTAGCAATGTTGTATTTGCAGATTGGGTCAGTTTGTCATTTGTTCCATTACATGGGTTCTAAAATCATTTAGGATTCCCTGCTACCCTAGATTTTGGGAAGCAGAAAGCTCTTTTTCATTACAGTTAGAATGGTAGTAGCACCCATTCTGGGATATGTTTTTTATTCCATATCAGAACATTGAAAATCAGTCTGCAGAATTCACCTAAATATAATTTGCTGCTTGATTACTTGTGGGTTGACTGTTTACCTACATTTAGGTGTGCTACAAATTCTTAGATACTGTACAAAGTTGTTGCGGGGAAAGACATTTTGAATCACCTCTTTTGTTTAACTTCTTTTGACATTTACTTAATTTCTTTTGACAGTACCACATGTCTTGACCTTTTACTGAGAATTTCTCAGAAAGGCAGAGTTGTTTGAACTTCCTTCCCTAATTTGGATAAATGACCAGAAATGTGAATTAAATAAAAATCATCCAAATTTAGGGAAAATATGAATTTCACATAATGTAAAACAGTAGTGTAGTTTAGATTAGGATTTTGAATCTAAGGTAATTGTTATTTTCCTAAGAACAGAGGATAGAAAAAAAATTGGTACTGAGATGTGTTCTAGTTTGTATCAAGTTAGTTCTTCATAACATGGTTTAATAGTTTTTTGTGCAGTTGACAGATTTCCAGGACTACACTTACAGCTTTAATCGAATATAAGTTACTTTTCAGAGCCAGTATGGTGACTTTTGGAAGTTTAATAGTAACAATTTTATACCAATTTTCGAGGGCCTGTTAGGTACTAGGTTTTATGAGCTAGGCATTTATTACTCCACCTGCCTGATGAGGACGCTGAGATTTAGAGGTTTAGGAACTTTTTTCAGGGGGGTTCCTTCTTTTAACCACTATTTATTTATTGACTTACTTTATACCTTGCACTGTTCTAGGTCCAAGGTATACAGGCATAAACAAGATAGGCAAGGCCGCCATGCTCATGGAGCTTGCATTTTCATATAAATAAAGGTTTAAGGTCATTTTGGCTAGGAAGGAAAAACATAAAAGCAGAATGGTATGAGGTGTTGCACTAGTTAGTATGGAAAGGCCCCTTTGAGGAGCTAACACTTGGGCTGAGACCAACATGAGAGGTCACATAATGTCAAAGGCTGGATTCTGTCCCTGGTCTGTCTGATCCTAAAGTATCCTAGTATCTGTTCTGTGATACTTACAGGAATTCCCTACCTCTGTGCATAACATATATCTGAAAATGAGAGAGCTGAAAGATAAAACAAGCCTTGATTCCAGTCTTTGCAGAAGCTGCCTTGCTCTCATGCAGCCCAGAAAGGGGCATCAGAATCTTTATTTGGCCAAGGGCACCATAGAGGAGAAAGACAAAGTGTCTACTGCTATATAACAAATCACCCCAAAACTTGGTGGCTTAAAACAGCAGTAATCATGTGCTATTTCTCATGGTTTCTATGGGTCAGGGATATAGAAAGGGTCCAGTGGAGATGGTTTTCTCTACCCCATGATGTCTAGGCCAGTGTTTCTCAACTGGCAGCAGTTTTTGCCCCCAAGGACTTTTGTCAATGTCTGGAGACATTTTTTGTTGTTATAATTTGGGGGTTGCTGCTGGTATCTAGAGGGTAGAGCCCAGAGATGTTGTTAAATATCCTAGTGCACAGGCGACTCCACATGCACCACAAAGAATTATCTGGTCCAAAATGTCCATAGTGCTGAAGTTGAGAAACCCTAGCCTAGGGCCTCTGCTGGAAGACTGGGAGCCAGAATCATCTGAGACCTATTCACTCACATGTCTGGTAGTTGGTTTGGGGCTGTCAGCCAGAACACCCACCTCTGACCCCTTCGTGTGACCTGGGCTTCCATAATATGGTGGCTGGGTTCCAAGGGCGAGAGTTCAGAGAGAGGAGAGGGCAAAGGCATGTGAGTCAGGTGGAAGTCATGCCTTTTACCACTTAGCCTGTCACTTTCACATGTTGTCCTGGTTGAAGAAGCCACAAAGTCCCACCCAGGTTCAAGGGGAGGGGAAATAGACTCCACAGTCTTTATGGGAAGTGGCAAGGTTCTGCAAGATTATACAGAACTGGATATACTGTTGTGGCTATTTTTTTAAAATTTTAAATCAATTTATTGGGTTTTTAAAAAAAAATTAATTTATTTATTTGTTTTTTTATTTTTGGCTGTGTTGGGTCTTTGCTGCTGCATGTCGGCTTTCTGTAGTTGCGGTGAGTTGGGGCTACTCTTTGTTGCGGTGTGCAGGCTTCTCATTGCGCTGGCTTCTCTTGTTGCAGAGCACGGGCTCAGGACACACGGGCTTCAGTAGTTGTGGCTCGCGGGCTCTAGAGCGCAGGCTCAGTAGTTGTGGCGCACGAGCGTAGTTGCTCCGCGGCATGTGGGATCTTCCCGGACCAGGGCTCGAACCCGTGTCCCCTGCATTGGCAGGCGGATTCTTAATCACTGTGCCACCAGGGAAGCCCTGTTGTGGCTATTTTTGGAAAATATAACCTATCACACCACATGAATCGCTTTCCCTTCCCACCAAAGGGGTTAGGGAGCCAGCTCACCTAGGCGGTCCTCACCCTCCTATATGGCTGTGTTAGCATAATTGTTTATTGCTGTTGTTCTGTTTATCCTGTGTGGGAAGAAGGAACAATAAGAAAAGAGTAAAACTGAGCAAGAGTGGGAAGGGGAAGTTGGATCAGTAAAAACCACAGGAGCCACTGAAAACCAGAGGCATAGTGGCCTGGCCCTGCACAAGCAACACTTCTTGGCTGGGCAGTGGGCTTGGGTTGGCGAGGAAACACTCTGACTTGGGAGATGACTGTACCCTATGTCTGCCCAGCACCGTGATAGCAGTCTGTGAAAAGCGGAATTCAGTCTACAAAGGTTAGCTCAGGCTTATCATGTGCTAAAGTGTGAGTTACATGAAAATCCAGCATCTACAAGTCAAGGACTGTCAGGACTATCCTGATTGTGGTCATCTTTCAAAAAATATACAGTTCACAGTTTGGGCTTAAATATCAAATTTTTTATTATTGTAGCGTATATTAACATTTAACATGCTTTATTTTGACTCTTTTTCTATAAAATAACTCTTCTTAGAGAAAGACAAAAACAAATTTCTATTTCACTTTTGTGTTTTAGATTTTGCTAAGCATGTTGACTTTTTAGAAGCCATAAGTAGTGCCTTGAGGGCCCTTTTGCAAACAGTGGCCTCCAAGAACATTCCTCAGGTAAGGTTTTAAAATTTTTATATGAAACTAGCAAAGATTCTATATTACGGAGGCAAAATTTATTGCTTAACTATTTTTAAGTGTTTATTTCTATTGAAAGAGTAATGCATGATCCTTGTAAAGTGGAAACAAAAGTACTGAAAGTATAAAAGTAAAATCCTTTCCTTCTCCCCACCACCCCCATCAAAACATACACAGTTTTTTAGTTGATACAATGTGTTTGGCATTTGTGTTGTAAGTATTTTCTCTGGAAATCATTTGTCTTTTTTTAAACATTTTATTACAGAAATTTTCAGGCATGTGCTCCAGATCCTCCACAGTGATCTGTCTGCACTTCTGTGATAGGTGCCTTATCACTTTTACTTTTTACTTTTCATGAAGGAAATTTTCAAACATTTCTAAAAGCAGAGATAATAGTATTGTTACCTGAAAGCATTATCATCAGGTGTCAACAGGTTGCCAACATCTTGTCATTCTTGTTTCTTTCACTTTCCCTACATTTCTGTTTTAGCTTCTTGGAATAGTTAAAGCAAATCATATTATTTCACCCATGAATGTTTTATTGTGTGCTTCATTATGTGTCTGTGACAGAAAATGAACTTTTAAAAAACTTAACTGCAATACCATTATCCCAAACCCTCCAAATCAACAGATGTTTTAAAATTATCATTTGATATGCAGTCTGAGTTCAGTTTTCCCTGATTGCTTTTAAAATGTCTTTTTTTTTTCAATTGGTTTGTTCAAATCAGCATCTGAGTAGGATCCATGTATTGTTCTTAGTTGACCAAAATACATATTTTGGTCTCTTAAATATATATATTTTAACGGGGTTAGTGAGATTTAATTCACATACCATACCGTTCACCCATTTAAAGTATACAATTCAGTAGTTTTTAGTATACTGACAGATCCTTAAATCTCTGAATTTGTAACATTTCCCCTGCCTGCCCCCCTTTCCCCGTACTATTTATTCATTGGAGAAGCTATCGGGCTTCCCTGGTGGCACAGTGGTTGAGAATCCACCTGCCAGTGCAGGGGACACGGGTTCGAGCCCTGGTCCGGGAAGATCCCACATGCCGCGGAGCAACTAAGCCCGCGCACCACAACTACTGAGCCTGCACTTTAGAGCCCGTGAGCCACAACTACTGAGCCCGAACACCCAGAGCCTGTGCTCTGCAACAGGAGAAGCCACCGCAATGAGAAACTCACGCACCGCAACGAAGAGTAGCCCCTGCTCGCCGCAACCAGAGAAAAGCCCGCGCACACCCAAAAGTAAAGACCCAATGCAGCCAAAAATAAAAAATAAATAAAGTAAATAAATTTTTTTTAAAAAATAGAAAATGCCATAATATTTAAAAAAAAAAAAAAGAAGAAGAAGATGCTGTCATCTGTCCTAAAGAATTTTCCCCATTCTCAGATTTGGCTTCTTTAACAATGTTGTTATTTAACAGGTCCCTCTGTCTCCCATATTTCCTATAAATTGAGAGCTAGGTCTAGAGCCTTAATTAGATTCAGGATCAGATTTTTTAGGCAAAAATAATTCGTAGTGCTGTATGTATATTCTACTTTTATATCACAAATCACATATTGTTGTAAAATAGTGATGTTAAGATTAATCAATGGATTCACTTGTAGCAACCAGTGATTTTTGTTGTATAGATCCACTATTTCGTTAGGGTTTGCAAAATGGAGATATCCTAATTTTGTCATTCCTTTTAAAGCATTTATTAGCTGTGATTCTTCTATAAATAAAAACTTCCTATTTCATCAATTAGTTGGTAACTTTGAAATAAATTTCATACCAAAAAAGATAGGGTATGATTCTCCCTCCCTACCCTTTTTTCTAGAATAATGAGTTGGTGTCCTAGCAGTCTCTAAAAATGACCAGTTTTTTAAACCATCATTAAAAACTCATTATTAATTATTTACTTTACCCTACAGAATGTAGTTAATAATTTCAAAATAATGGTATTATTACTAACAATAACACTACTGAATGCAGTTTAAGATTTCTTTGTGATTCTTCATGTCCTTAGGGAAACAAATCCCTCTAGGACTATACAAATTACTGTGTTTTAAAGTTGCTTGAAAAGTTCCCTTTGTGGCTTGTTATAAATTTAGCTTCAGTTGTTTCCGCTTTTTTTTTTTTCTTTTTTTTTTTTTTTTGCGGTACGCAGGCCTCTCACTGTTGTGGCCTCTCCCGTTGCGGAGCACAGGCTCCGGACGCGCAGGCTCAGCGGCCATGGCTCACGGGCCCAGCCACTCCGCGGCATGCGGGATCCTCCCGGACCGGGGCACGAACCCATGTCCCCTGCATCAGCAGGCGGACTCTCAACCACTGCGCCACCAGGGAAGCCCGTTTCAGCTTTTTTTTTAAAGCATTTTTTGTTTGCTTTAATTTTTATTTTTTAATTATATAAAACATTTACACAGTTTCAGAGTTAAAACTGAAACAAGATATATTCAGAGAAAAATATGGTATGTACATACTATGGAATAGTATTCAGCTTTAAAGAAGAATGAAATTCTGATACATGCTACTGCATGGATGAACCTTGAAGACATTATGCTAAACGAAAGACACAAAAGGACAAGTATTGTATGAATCCTCTTATGAGGGACCTAGAGTAGTTAAATTTTTGGGACAGAAAGTAGAACAGTGGTTACCAGGGGTTGGGGTGAGGGTGGGGTTTGTGGGGAGACATTGTTTAATGGGTACAGGGTTGCAGTATGGAACAATGAAGAAGTTCTGGGGATGGATGGTGGTGATGGTTGGTTGCACAACAGTGTGAATGTACTGTACTTACTGCCCCTGAACTGTACTTTTAAATATGGTTGAAATGGTAAGGTTTACGTATATTTTATCCCCCAAAAGAATATGTATATGTATATGTTTAGAGAAGTCCAGCTTCTGTCCCTTTGCCCCTGTTCTTTCCTTTGTGCCATTGGTAATCATCCTTTTTGATTTTTTAGTTTATCATTCTATTGTTCTTTTTTGGAAAACATAAGCAAAATATGTATGTATTTGTATTTCACTCCTTTTCTTTTTTTTTTTTTTGCGGTACGCGGGCCTCTCACTGCTGTGGCCTCTCCCGTTGCGGAGCACAGGCTCCGGACGCGCAGGCTCAGCGGTCATGGCTCACAGGCCCAGCTGCTCCGCGGCATGTGGGATCTTCCCGGACCGGGGCACGAACCCGTGTCCCCTGCATCGGCAGGCGGACTCTCAACCACTGCGCCACCAGGGAAGCCCCACTCCTTTTCTTAAAAGTAGTGCTTCTGTACTTTGCTCTTCTCCCTTATTAATCATCATAGGCATGTTTCTCATTTCTTTATTACAGCTTCATATCACTCCATTGTGTACATATTCCATATTCAACATGTCTGCATCGATGGATATTTTAGTTGTTTCCAATCTTTTGCTATTACAAATAGAACTGCAGTGAATAGCCTTTTTACAGAAGTTCTATTGTGTTTTTGCCACTGTGTCTTTGGGATCGATTCCTAGAATTGGGCTTGCCGGCTCAGAGAACGGATGGATTTGTAACTTTGCTCTGGGTATTGCTGTAGACCCCTCCCTAGAGTCTGAGCCATTTCGAATCTCCACCAGCAGCATTTGAGAGTGCCTGTTCTGCCAGAGCCTCACCAGAAGAATATGTTGTCAAAATGTTGGATTTTAAGTGGTCTGATGGGTGAGAAATTATATCCCAATTTTAATTTGCATTTCTCTTACTGTGAGGAGGTTGGACATCTTTTCATGTGTTTTAAGGGCCTTTGCATTTCTTTTTCTGTAACTTTTCCCATCTTTTGCCAGTTTTGCTATCGGGTCCGTGGTCTTTTTCCTCTTTGTGTATAAGGGCAAATCCTAGGGCTTTGCCCCCAGTCTACGGAAGCAGAAACTCTGGGGAGGGGCCCAGAGACGTCTGTGTTTTAACAAGTTCTCTAGGTGATTGTCATGCACTCTGAAGTTTGAGAACTACAGTTCTAAACCGTCCTCACTGCTTCCTTTCTAAAATCCTCCAGTTCTGAGTACCATGTCACTAGACCACACCACCCCACCTCTCTTGGTTACTGTCACCCACCATCCCCAAGGGTGCCCCTCGTTCCTTGAAGATTCCTGCTGTTGGGCTCTGTTACTTTTCACTGGTCCCGTCGTGATTCTAGGTGATTTCAGAATCCACGTGGATGCTCTTCCCAGGAACCTGGCTTCACAGTTCTTGGGCCTCCTTCCCTCTGGTGGCCTGTCTTCCTTCCGTCCTTAGTCATTGCATGGCCACACCTCTAGAGCAGTGCCAACCCAGACTTGGCCCTGTTCCAGAGTTTAATGGGAAGTCTCTGGTGTTTTACTGTTAAATATAGCACATGATGTTGGCCTCTAATATATACTCTTTAAATTTTTTCTCTTTGTATATTTGAGAATTTTTTTCAAGAACATAACTTCTAAAAAAAAAACGAAAACATAACTTCTGACCCTCAGTTTCTATGAAAGAGAAAGTGACATTCGCACTCTCTTGTGATACCTGTGTCCACGTGTGTGTTCACATCAGCTTAAAATGAAAATTATCACTACTTGGTGGAAGCACTATATAATTTAATGGGTTTTACAATCTTTAATAATTTACCATAACGCACAAATCTCAGAGTCAGTTCTTACCTTGTATAGATTTCAGCCCATTTTTATTAAAGCTGCATGATCCTATTTACATTTTTTATGATCCACGTTGAAAAGAAGAAATGAGAATCTCTTTGGTCTGTGTGCCTCTGAATGAAAGTCTTCAAATGAGACAAATAGGAACTGAAGGTTCTTTTACAGGCTTACAGCCATGGAATAGAGTAAGTGGTGACAGTGACATGAGCAGGCCTCGTCCTAGTTCAGAGTTACCAGCGTTATTAATGAGTGATGAGAATATGTAATAACTTCTCCCCTGAGAGCTTGTGTCACTTGTAGCATCATGCCTCTTGTAGAAGAGACTCCTGCCAATCCCGTTGCACATGCTGTTGGAATTGGCTGAGTTTAACATGCTAAATCCTCTCTCCTTCTCTTTCAACAGTGCATGACTCCCGACCAGCTGTTGACACTATGCAGAGCAGGCATCCATAGTAGTAATGTTGGGGTGAGGGTAAATGTGGTTAGTATTTTAGGAATCACTGGCAGCGTCCTAGCCAAAGAAGATGGCACACTTGACACTCTTAAGGTAAAAACAATATGCTTCCGACCTAAATCATTAGAAATGGGAGAAGAGTGATGATTGGTGTGGGATTTTAAAAACTTCTGTGGACTTCATGAGAAGAAATCATATCAAGAAGTTGCTTACTGGGGACTTCTCTGGCGGTCCAGTGGTTAAGACTCCAAGCTTCCAGTGCAGGGGGTATGGGTTTGCTCCCTGGTCAGGGAACTAAAATCCCGCCTACCGTGCGGCACAGCCAAAAAATAAAACTAATATATATATATATATATATATATATATATATATATATATATATATTGCAAGAAAAAGAAAAGTTGCTTACTAAGGTATATTATTAAAATATACCCCTTGGCTTAATCTAACTCCATGAATCAGGTAGGTACTTGAAGAGTTGTCGCATTTTGCCATTTAACTTTACTCCAGAGATGCTTTATCAAAAATAAATTTGTCTTCAGTGGAAGGCCAAGGTTCAAAGTTGTTCAAGATGCCTCTGCCTTTGCTGTTGCGTTAAATGTGTACATGTTGTATTCTCCTACTGATGAAGGAACAGTCCAGACAGTTTCCTCAGCACACCAGGCTGTAGTGCATTCTGCACAAAGCCACCCAGTTCATCCTAAGACCTCTCATAAATTTTAAGCAGCAACTCTGGTAGTGCCAGCACACTAGGAACTCACTCAGCATGTTTGCTTCCAGCACTTTATCTCAACAAGTTGCTTAGGAACTGCACTGCCAGAGATACAGCCTAGTAAGTAAAAGAACAGTAATAGTAAAATTACCCTTTGTTGTGCTAATCATAATTGCTGAAGTGTAGATTGCTGATAATGGATTATAAACTGATTATTATAAAGTATTTCTTAACTTGCTAAGAGCTAAACAATGTGACTGGTATTTTTTAGAAGCTTATTTTGAAATGGTGATACATGCATATAGCAAAACATTTAGGAAAGTAGAAAAGAATCTATAGTGCAAAGACACATCTCCACTCCTAAACATCCTGTCCCCCAGTTCCGCTCTAGAGAGGTAGCCACTGTTACCCATCTCTTCTGTGTCATTCCAGGGATTTTGATATATAGACACCAAGTGAGAGAGCATGGCTGTGTGGCTCTGTACGTGTACCCATATACCGATGAGCATGTGTAGGTATGATCACTTCCCACCCCTTTAGACTGTAAGGTCCAAGGTCCACTTTAGGGGAACAGCGAGTTTTTCTCAGGCATAACATAAGATTTCTAAAATATTTTTATTTAGTCACATTTTCAAGCATGAAGAAAAGTAGCAAGTACAGTAAATTTTTGTATAGCCATCAAGCGTATTTAAGAATTCCTAGTTTTCTATCATATATACTTCAAGTAGTTCCTCTGCTGAGTGTGTTAAAGTAAAGACATCCTGGTATTTTGCCGCTATGGGTTCAGTACGCATGTCTTAAAAAGAGGGACACTCTCTTATATAACCACCATTATGCTGTACACAATTAACAGTATTTCTTAATATTTCTAATACCTGGTCCATATTCAGAACTTTCCAGTTGTTCCAAAAATATCTATTTGTGGATAGTTTGTTTAAACCAGGATCTAAGTAAAGTCTACACATTGTGCTTGTTTTGGGGTCTTCTAAGCCTCTCTTTATGTAGAGCTGGGCTCCTCCTAGCACCACCTCCCAACACCTGTTTTTTCCTCAGCTCCTGGGTTGGTTGGCTCATAATGTTCAGCCTTCTGGATTTGTCTGATTGCTTCCTTGCGGTGTTAAGTTTGTTCCTTTATCCTCTGAATCTCCCGCAAGATGGAAGTTAGATCTAAAAGCTAGGTTAGATTCAGATTTAATCTTTTCGGTAAAACTACTTCATAGGTGATGCTGTATATTTCATGTTACGTGATAAGATACTAAATTTTAATACTATCCTAGAGGTTATCTAGACCACTTATATTCAGATGAGAAAATTGAGGCCCAGAGTGGGTAACGGGACTGTCCCGGAGTCACCCCATTATTTACGGTAGAGCTGGAGTTTGAACTCAGCATTTCTTAAATTTATTTTATTTTATTTTATTTTATTTTTGGCTGCGTTGGGTCTTAGTTGCTGTGCGCGGGCTTTTCTCTGGTTGCGGTGAGCACGGGCTACTCTTTGTTGCGGTGTGCAGGCTTCTCATTGCGGTGGCTTCTCTTGTTGCGGAGCACGGGGCCCTAGGCACACGGGCTTCAGTAGTTGTGGCTTGTGGGCTCTAGAGCGCAGGCTCGGTAGCTCAGTAGCTGTGGCACACGGGCTTAGTTGCTCCGCGGCATGTGGGATCTTCCCAGACCAGGGCTCGAACCCGTGTCCTCTGCATTGGCAGGCGGATTCTCAACCACTGCGCCACCAGGGAAGCCCTGGACTCAGCATTTCCACTCTCCCACCCGTAATACCAGATGTGCACATCGCCCTTAAGACATAAAGTGTGAAGCAGAACAGCCAAAATAAAATAACTTTACTCTTAAACAATTCTTTGCAGGTTGGAAATGGTCCGTTCATTAGCTAGCTAATTGTGAAAAAAATGGGTAGATGTTAAAAATCATCACAGTGATGCAAAATGAGATTATGTGCTCTTTATTTTTTTAATTAGAGTGTTTTTCATGTAATTTAAAAAGCGGGGTTTTTTGTTACAGATAATATTTATATGCATTTTGACACCATGGGAAAAGCCTTTTTGATGGAGATAGAAGGGAAATTTTAATAACTTCTAATATCTGTCTTTCATATATCATTTATGGATCTTAATTCATTTTATTTAGGAATATAAACTCTAAGATTTTAAATTTATCTTGCTTATGTTATACTTGGTATTTTTATAAATATGTGTTGCCTTTGATCTTTTTAAAGTTTTAATTTTTCCCTAACATTTATTTATTGGCCACACTGCATGGCTTGTGGGATCTTAGTTCCTCAACCAGGGATCAAACCCACGCCCCCTGCAGTAGAAGTACAGAGTTTTAACCACTGGACTGCCAGGAAAGTCCCTCCCTAGCATTTTTATGTAAAATTTTATGCGTGAATTGTTGTCACCTTTAGAGTTAGTACTTATTTTGAAAGCTGACTTAGGATATTGGATGATAACTGTGTTTTGCTGTCTCCAGACCATCGGGTGCTTTCTGCTTGAGGTTGCCACCAAAGATCCCTCCCTTGTAGTAGCAGGAGAGGCTTTGGATGCCCTCTTTGATGTTTTTGCAGATGGTAAAGAAGCTGAAAGGGCCTCAGTTCAAATTAAATTGTTATCTGCTCTGAAAGAATTCCAGCCAGTCTTCAAAATGAAGGTATGTAGCATTTTATTTAGAAATGCTGCAGTCTCAGCATTCTATGGGAGGAGGGTGTGTGTGGTTCCCTCCGTGCAATCTCAGTGATTCATATAGCACTTCATCCCCAGTTCTGTGTAAACGCTTGTTGGCTGAGTCAGGGCTCAGTCTCCCTTTCTGTTGAATCACTGTGACGTGAGCCAAAATGGTGTCAACACGTTCCTCTTTCTGCAGCGGTTTAGAAATGTTACAATGCTTATGTGTAAGCACTACAGTCTGGCCTGCAAAGCACTTTCATAGACATGTTAAATTTATTTTATATCATGTAATGCATTATAGGCTGATTTCATTGTTACGAATATTTCCTTTTGGTGCTCTGAAAAAAAGGCAAACAAACTCCAAGCTGGCCTGTAATGGAGAACGTAGCTACCTTCATTTGCCCTTTTATTGATTGATTGATTGATTGATTCATCAGAAGCATCAAAGCTAACTTTGAGTCAAAAAAATAATGTTCAAAAACTGTTTTAGTGGTTGGGGGAAGGCAGCCAGAAATTTTAAAAACAGCATTTGATCACATGTCCACAAATGTAAGTTTATCAATTCTCCTCTTATCTAAATCTCTATTTCATTTTGAGAAATAAAAATATTTGTATTTTTTGCTTTTACATTTTAAATTAAACTTTTGCTTTTAAAGCTTTGTCAAGAGAATAGAGGCTTTAATGGAAAAGTAGCTTTCTTTTGTTGCTTTCCAATATGTGTTTCTTTTCACTAACAAGCTTCTAAGGCAGAATTCAGTTCCTGTGGCCAGAACTCTGAGATAAGTTTTTAGGTGAATGTGATTGTATGTTTAGAAATTTAAACTTTTTGAATTTTTTTTTAAGGCATAAAAAATAGTTTTCTTTTGCAGAAGAAAAAAATAGCAGCACATGCCATGCACATTCTGTGTCATAGTTACATCAGTATTAGTTTAGGAACATTAATAATTGGTTTGTTTTTAACATTTTCATGTTTTGGCATCCCACATTCAAAAATGTAGTGATAGTGGCTGACACTTATTGAGTTAAGCTTCACCAGTAGGTGACTTTAGTCTTGAGGGGGGAAAATTGATCAGTTTACTCTTAATTATGCTTTGTTTAAGCCTGTAGTTTTGTTTGTTTGTTTGTTTGGGTTTTGTTTTGTTTTGAGATGTAATTGACATATAGTGTTAGTTTTAGGTATACAACATAATGATTTGATATATGTATATATTGCAAAATGATTACCACAATAAGTTTAGTTAACATTCATCACCACACATAGTTACAAATTTTTTTTCTTGTAATGAAAACTTATAAGATCTACTCTCTCAGTCACTTTCAGATATATAGTACAGTGTTGTTAACTGTCATCACCTTGCTATACATTACATCCCCAGGACTTATTTCTCTTATACAGTTGATCCTTGAGTAACACGGGGCAGATCCACTTAAATACACAGATTTTCTTCAGTGGTAAATACTACAGTACTACATGATCCGCAGTTGGTTGAATCCGTGGCCAACAGTAAACTTATACCCAGATTTTTGACTGGGGGGGTGGGGAGTTGACGCCCTAACCACTGCATTGTTCAGGGGTCAGCTGGAACTGAAGTGTGTACCTTTTGACCACCTTCACCCGTTTTACCCACCCCGGTCCCCACGGCCTAGTGTTTATTTTTTAAGCACTGAGAAGTTTTATTCCCAACTGTTCCCTGTCTCATGGGTAACCAGATTGAATGGTGTTTCTCTAAGCAAAGACAAATGCACCTTAGTATTTTCCCCCTTTATTATCCAAAAGGTAGTATAATATATTCACATTCCTGCACTTTATGTGCTTTTACTTAACACTGTCTCCTAGAGACATTTCCATACCAGTACCTGGAGGGTGTCCACGTTGTTCTTAAAGATCACAGGCCCTTTAAACTTCTGAAAAAGCAGTCTGCATGGTAAAGAGAAAATATCCCCTTTCCCTGCAGCTGCAAGGAAAGCAGATGCAGTTGAGTCATCAAACTCTGTAGAAGCGAATGCTTAGAGAGCAGTGAAGTAAACTGTGAACTAGGAAAGTAACCTCTAACCTCTGGAATGTCCATTGTTCTGATTGATTTTCCTACTTAATATGCATTGCAGTGGTGGTGATATTTAATTGTTTTTCTTTTCTCAAAGCTATAAAGCCCTGACGAAATTTCTCTGTTAGCCAGAATGGCAGCATGTAGTTTTTTATATGAAGCTCCTTTGTAAATGAAGCCACAGTTGCATTAAAGGCTGTTTGGTATATATTTAGCCCCAAATTGCATCTAAACACAATACAATGCATTTTACCAAAAAACTTCTTTAGAGCAGCTGTCCTCAAAAGTGTCCTGTATCCGCAGCGCCAGCATCAACTGGTAACTTGTTACAAATTCAGATTCTCAGGCCCAGCTCCAGACCTACTGAAAATCAGAAACTGTGTGGATAGGCCCACCAGTCTGTTTTTTAACAAGCCTTCCAGATGCTAAAATTTGAGAACCATGGCTCTGGATTAGAGGTGAGGTATAGTTCACATACCATACAACTCATTCTTTTAAAGTCTACAATTCAGTTGTTCTTGTAACTATCATTTAAAAGGTGCACAATCTTAATTTATCTTTATTATGGCTAATGTACTGTGTTCCATCACCTTGGAAGTGAAAATGTTTCACCAAAATCTGACTGCTGTTTGTTCTAAAAATAAATACACCGCAAATTAAATGCTTTCTTATTTAAAGGAATTAGTGATATATACCAAACCACATATGATATTTTTTTGGCAGATACGGAAAGAAGGGAGAGCTAAATACAGTCCAGATCAGCTGTGTGTTCTCGACAACGTGAAGATGAACTTGAGAAGGTTTGTCGCTTATCAAGAAACTGTTGAGAAAAAACTGACTACTTGAAAGAGACCAGTCCTCGCCTCAAAGCGTTCAAAGCTGAAGAATACTAGAGGGTTTCCTTTCAGTGTGTGTGTTCCTGAAAGTCATTTTTTAATGCGTGTACACTAATATGAAGTTCATAAAAACTCCAGAACCTGTCAGAAACTTTAAAGCTCTGGGATCTGTGTGGCATTTCTAGTGCTCTCAGAAATGTTTCCAGCATGTTTTCATCACTGGAAACAAGAAGAGTGGAGACACAAGGAAATCTCAGGTGCTTCTTCACGAGCAGTGAAGACACTTCCAAACAGTCATGTTTTCCTTGAATTTTGCAAAAAAGGAAAATGCAGAGCATTGCTTGGATGTTCTTTAGAGCCATTATCATTTTATATTAGCTGAATCTTTAACTGAAATATGAAGACAAGCTTTATAAATTTTTTTTGGTATGAAGTATATCAATTATGCTTACCTTTTGTGAAGAGGGGAGCGAGCTGGAGTCATATACCACTATTTAGCAGACTACTAGCTAATGAGCTCATGAGGTCATCATCGTCCTCTGTACAAAAGGATCTGATCGGATACTGCTTTGGAGCATCACTCCTTATTTAATTTGATATGAAATCAGAATTGGAAGAATATGTTTTTTAATAAATAACTTTTAAATTGAAAGCTTTGTGTCTTGGAAAATCATTTTTAAAATGTCAGATAATCCTATTACTGCGTGTTTGCTTGCTAATGGATCTTGCTTTGAATATATGTGTGCTATTAAAAACAAGACTTTATAGCAAGAATATCCAGCATTACTATCAATGTCCTTGAAGTAGTACAGTGGCAGGTGGAGCAAAGAGAGGGAGTTTCAGTGCACATCATTGTTGGAGTGGGGCCCCTGGACCAGGTCTGTTGTCTATCCATTTGCCTGGTCAGAGGAGTTGTTGGAGATTTGAAAATTTACCCACTGTAGATCTCAGTTGACCTGTTAAAAGGCCCAATACCCAGCACAGGACTTAACGTTAGTTAACGTCCATCACCTCACATACATTTGTTTTCCTTGTGATAAGAACCTTTAGCATCGACTCTCTCAGCAACTTTCAAATGTGCAATAAGGTATTTTTTTTATTAGTTTCTGCTTTATAACAAAGTGAATCAGTTATACATATACATCTGTTCCCATATCCCTTCCCTCTTGCGTCTCCCTCCCTCCCACCTTCCCTATCCCACCCCTCCAGGCGGTCACAAAGCACCGAGCTGATCTCCCTGTGCTATGTGGCTGCTTCCCACTAGCTAGCTACCTTACGTTTGGTAGCGTATATATGTCCATGCCTCTCTCTCGCTTTGTCACAGCTTACCCTTCCCCCTCCCCATATCCTCAAGTCCATTCTCAAGTAGGTCTGTGTCTTTATTCCTGTTTTACCCCTAGGTTCTTCATGACATTTTTTTCCCCTTAAATTCTATATATATGTGTTAGCATACGGTATTTGTCTTTCTCTTTCTGACTTACTTCACTCTGTATGACAGACTCTAGGTCTGTCCACCTCATTACAAATAGCTCAATTTCGTTTCTTTTTATGGCTGAGTAATATTCCATTGTATATATGTGCCACATCTTCTTTATCCATTCATCCGATGATGGACACTTAGGTTGTTTCCATCTCCGGGCTATTGTAAATAGAGCTGCAATGAACATTTTGGTACATGTCTCTTTTTGAATTATGGTTTTCTCAGGGTATATGCCCAGTAGTGGGATTGCTGGGTCATATGGTAGTTCTATTTGTAGTTTTTTAAGGAACCTCCATACTGTTCTCCATAGTGGCTGTACCAATTCACATTCCCACCAGCAGTGTAAGAGTGTTCCCTTTTTTCCACACCCTCTCCAGCATTTATTGTTTCTAGATTTTTTGATGATGGCCATTCTGACTGGTGTGAGATGATATCTCGTAGTTTTGATTTGCATTTCTCTAATGATTAATGATGTGGAGCATTCTTTCATGTGTTTGTTGGCAGTCTGTATATCTTCTTTGGAGAAATGTCTATTTAGGTCTTCTGCCCATTTTTGGATTGGGTTGTTTGTTTTTTTGCTATTGAGCTGCATGAGCTGCTTATAAATTTTGGAGATTAATCCTTTGTCAGTTGCTTCATTTGCAAATATTTTCTCCCATTCTGAGGGTTGTCTTTTGGTCTTGCTTATGGTTTCCTTTGCTGTGCAAAAGCTTTGAAGTTTCATTAGGTTCCATGTGTTTATTTTTGTTTTTATTTCCATTTCTCTAGGATGTGGGTCAAAAAGGATCTTGCTGTGATTTACGTCATAGAGTGTTCTGCCTATGTTTTCCTCTAAGAGTTTCCTAGTTTCTGGCCTTACATTTAGGTCTTTAATCCATTTTGAGCTTATTTTTGTGTATGGTATTAGGGAGTGATCTAATCTCATACTTTTACATGTACCTTTCCAGTTTTCCCAGCACCACTTATTGAAGAGGCTGTCCTTTCTCCACTGTACATTCCTGCCTCCTTTATCAAAGATAAGGTGACCATATGTGCGTGGGTTTATCTCTGGGCTTTCTATCCTGTTCCATTGATCTATATTTCTGTTTTTGTGCCTGTATCATACTGTCTTGATTACTGTAGCTTTGTAGTGTAGTCTGAAGTCAGGGAGCCTGATTCCTCCAGCTCCGTTTTTCATTCTCAAGATTGCTTTGGCTATTCGGGGTCTTTTGTTTTTCCAAACAAATTTTGAAATTTTTTGTTCTAGTTCTGTGAAAAATGCCAGTGGTAGTTTGATAGGGATTGCATTGAATCTGTAGATTGCTTTGGGTAGTAGAGTCATTTTCACAATATTGATTCTTCCAATCCAGGAGCATGGTATATCTCTCCATCTATTTGTATCATCTTTAATTTCTTTCATCAGTGTCTTATAATTTTCTGCATACAGGTCTTTTGTCTCCTTAGGTAGGTTTATTCCTAAATATTTTATTCTTTTTGTTGTAATGGTAAATGGGAGTGTTTTCTTAATTTCACTTTCAGATTTTTCATCATTAGTATATAGGAATGCCAGAGATTTCTGTGCATTAATTTTGTATCCTGCTACTTTACCAAATTCATTGATTAGCTCTAGTAGTTTTCTGGTAGCATCTTTAGGATTCTCTATGTATAGTATCATGTCATCTGCAAACAGTGACAGCTTTACTTCTTCTTTTCCGATTTGGATTCCTTTTATTTCCTTTTCTTCTCTGATTGCTGTGGCTAAAACTTCCAAAACTAGGTTGAATAAGAGTGGTGAGAGTGGGCAGCCTTGTCTTGTTCCTGATCGTAGTGGAAATGGTTTCAGTTTTTCACCATTGAGCACGATGCTGGCTGTGGGTTTGTCATATATGGCCTTTATTATGTTGAGGAAAGTTCCCTCTATGCCTACTTTCTGCAGGGTTTTTATCATAAATGTTGAATTTTGTCGAAAGCTTTCTCTGCATCTATTGAGATGATCATGTGGTTTTTCTCCTTCAATTTGTTAATATGGTGTATCACGTTGAGTGATTTGCGTATATTGAAGAATCCCTGCATTCCTGGAATAAACCCCACTTGATCATGGTGTATGATCCTTTTAATGTGCTGTTGGATTCTGTTTGCTCGTATTTTGTTGAGGATTTTTGCATCTATGTTCATCAGTGATATTGGCCTGTAGTTTTCTTTCTTTGTGACGTCCTTGTCTGGTTGTGGTATCAAGGTGATGGTGGCCTTGTGGAATCGGTATTGTTGACTGCAGTCCCCGTGCTGTATATGACATGCCCAGTCACGTATAACTGGAAGTCCGTACCTGTTGACGACCTTCGCCCGTTTTGCTCGCCCCCCACCGCCCACCTCGGGTGACTAACAATCTGCTCTCCCTATGAGTTCAGTTGTTTGGTTTTGGGGGGTTTTGTTTGTTTTCTTTTTTTAGATTCCATATATAAGTGAGATCATACAATATTTGTTTTTCTCCGATGTATTTCACTTAGCATAGTGTCCTCAAGGTCTATCCACATTGTCACGAATTCTTCTTTTTTATGGCTGAATACTACCCCATTGTGTATATACACTACATTTTCTGTACCCGTACGTCCACTGATGGGCGTTTAGTTTGTTTCCATGTCTTGGCTACTGTGAAGAATGCTGCAATGAACAAATGGTGCATATATCTTTTTTTAAATAAACTTTATGTATGTATGTACGTACGTACGTATGTATGTATGTATGTATTTATTTATGGCTGCGTTGGGTCTTCGTTGATGCCTGGGGGCTTTCTCCAGTTGCAGCGAGCAGGGGCTACTCTTAGTTGCGGTGCACAGGCTTCTCACTGTGGTGGCTTCTCGTTGCGGAGCATGGGCTGTAGGTGTGCGGGCTTCAGTAGTTGTGGCTTGCGGGCTCTAGATCGCAGGCTCAGTAGCTGTGGCGCATGGGCTTAGTTGCTCCGCGGCATGTGGGATCTTCCCCGACGAGGGCTCGAACCCGTGTCCCCTGCATTGGCAGGCGGATTCTTAACCACTGTGCCACCAGGGAAGTCCTGCAGATATCTTTTTGAGACAGTGACTTCATTTCCTTCAGATCTATACCCAGAGGGGGAATTGCTGTATCATACGGTGGTTCGATTTTGAATTTTCTGAGGAATCTCCCTACTGTGTTCATAGTGGCTACACAATTTACTTTCCCACCAATATTGCACAAGGGTTCCCTTTTCTCCACATCCTCACCAACACATATCTCTTGTCTTTTTGAAAATAGCCATTGTAGCAGGTGTGAAGTGATAGCTCATTGTGGTTTTGAGAGACAAATTCTTCCAATGAAGAAAAGTTTCAGAGTTCTCCCTGCTTCAAATGTTTATAGCATATATTCATTTTCAAGGAGGATACAATTTCCAATTTTGTAATCTTTCTCACACTTTCCAACCTGTAAACATTATGCAAAATATCTAGCACAGGGCTTAGTACATAGTAGGCTCTCGATAAATATTTGTTGAACAAATAAATGTTAGTGATTTTCTGTCTTATTAAGCAAGCTTGTTGCAGGTGTTGAATGCAGAATCACCCTATGGAACAGTAGAACGTGAGTTATTACATTGGAAATGTGCCATCCCCCCAATTTTTTAGGCTCCGAGGCATTAAGAGTCTGTACTGCTACCATTTAATTTTGCTACTCAGAACAACAATAAAGATAGGAAAAGATTAAATATACTCTACGGCTGTTTACATAATAGCTCAGCAAGCATATGAATATTATTCATGGCACAGTAAAATAGAAACTGTAGTTTTTATGTAGGAAAAAAAAAGTCTGCTTTAAAATACAGTTATTTGCAAATTATCCAGAATAGTCCATTAAGAATATACACTGTTTTAAGAGTTGAAATATAAGCTCACGTGAGAGCCTTTTTTCTAGAAAATATTTTTAAGTGTCCAACCTGCCATGGCATGTTTATCCAAGGAAATAAAAATTACTGCTTTACTTCTCTCTTTTTCTTTTTGCCTTTAAGATGGAAACTCATTTTAAAATAGAATTGATTTTGAAATATTAGTCATTTAATTACATTTCTTTATCTGTAGTTTTATCTTTTGCCTTTAGTCTTTCAAAGAAATACCTTTGAGTAATCAAGATAGGGAAAGTTCTTATCTCTTCAGCGTTCCTCTTCAGCCAGTTCTGTTGTAGGCTTGCTTCCTGCCTTTTTGAAATTGCATGGACCAATACTTGATTGTACAGGCAGACCTCGGAGATATTGCCAATACTAGTCCAGACAACCGTGTCAAAGCAAATATTGTAATAAAGTGAGTCACCAATTTTTTGATTTCCCAGTGCATAAGTGTGCAATAGCATTATGTTTAAAAAATAATGTACATACTTTTTTTTTTTTTCCCTTTTTGGCTGCGTTGGGTCTTCGCTGCTGCGCGCGGGCTTTCTCTAGTTGTGGCGAGCGGGGGCTACTCTCCGTTGCGGTGCCTGGGTTTCTCATTGCGGTGGCTTCTCTTGTTGTGGAGCACGGGCTCGAGGCGCACGGGCTTCGGTAGTTGCAGCACGCAGGCTCAGTAGGTGCGGCACGTGGGCCCTAGAGCACGCGGGCTTCAGTAGTTGTGGCGCGTGGGCTCAGTAGTTGTGGCTCGTGGGCTCTAGAGCACAGGCTCAGTAGTCGTGGTGCACGGGCTTAGTTGCTCCGCGGCATGTGGGATCTTCCAGGACCAGGGATCAAACCCGTGTCCCCTGCATTGGCAGGCAGATTCTTAACCACTGCGCCACCAGGGAAGTCCTACATACCTTAATTTTAAAACACTTTATTGTTAAAAAATGCTACCCATCATCTGAGCCTTCAGTGAGTTGTAATCTTTTTTGCTGGTGGAGGCTCTTGCCTGGATGTTGATGCTGCTGACTGACCCGGGTGGTGGTTGCTGAAGGCTGGGGGCACTGTGGCAATTTTTTTTTTTTTTTTTTTTTTTTTTTTTTTTTTTGCGGTACGCGGGCCTCTCACTGTTGTGGCCTCTCCCGTTGCGGAGCACAGGCTCCGGATGCGCAGGCTCAGCGGCCACGGCTCACGGGCCCAGCCGCTCCGCGGCATATGGGATCCTCCCAGACCGGGGCACGAACCCGTATCCCCTGCATCGGCAGGCGGACCCTCAACCACTGCGCCACCAGGGAGGCCCCTCTGTGGCAATTTTTTAAGTCACCAGTGAAGCATCTCTTGACGCCTCCTTTCCCAAACAAGTTCTTTGTAGCATGCAAAGCTTTTGATAGCATTTTATCCGCTTCCTTCAAAATTAGGGTCAATCCTCTCAAACCCTACTGCTTCCTTATCAACTAAGTTTTTGCTCATCCATAAGAAGTAACTCCTCGTCCATTAAAGTTTTATAATGAGATTGCAGCAATTCAGTCACATCTTCGGACTCCACTTCTGATTCTAGTTCTCATGCTGTTTCCACCACATCGGCAGTAACTTCCTTCACTGAAATCCTGAAATCCTCAAAGTCATCCATTAGAGTTGGAGTCAACTTCTTCCAAACTCCTGTTAATATTGATATTTTTACCTCTTCCCATAAATCATGAATATTTTTAATGGCATCTAGAATGGTGAGTCCTTTCCACAAGGTTTTCAGTTTATTTTGCCCAGGTCCATCAGAGCAATTGCTGACTATGGCAGCTATAGCCTTACAAAATGTATTTCTTAAATAAGACTTGAAAGTGGAAATTACTCCTTTATCCATGGGCTGCAGAGTGGATGCTGAGTTAGCAGGCATGAAAACAACATTAATCTCATTGTACATCTCCATCAGAGCTCTTGGGTGACCAAGTGCCTTGTCAATGAGCATTAATATTTTGAAAGGCATCTTTTTTTTTTTATGAGCAGTAGGTCTCAACAGTGAGTTTAAACTATTCAGTAAACTATGTCGTAAACAGATGTGCTGTCATCCAGACTTTACTGTTTCATTTATAGAGCACAGGTAGAGTATATTTAGCATAATTCTTAAGGGTCCTAGGATTTTTGGAATTGTAAAGGAGTATTGGGTGCAACTTAAAAAGTCACCAGCTGCATTAGCCCCTGACAAGAGAGTCAGCCTGTCCTTTGAAGCTTTGAAGCCAGGCATTGACATAACCTCTCTAGCTATAAGTCCTAGATGGCATCTTCTCCCAGTATAAGGCTGTTTCATCTACAATGAAAATCTGTTCTTTAGTGTAGCCACCTCATTAATTATCTTAGCTAGATCTTCTGGATAACTTGCTGCAGCTTCTACATCAGCACATGCTGCTTCACCTTGCACTTTTATGTTATGGAGTTAACTTATTTCCTTAAACCTCATGAACCAATCTCTGCTACCTTCAAACTTTATTCTGCAGCTTCTCACCTCTCTCAGCCTTCACAGAATTAAAGAGAGTTAGGGCCTTGCTCTGGATTAGGTTTTGGTTTAAGGGAATGTTGTGGGTGGTTTGATCTTCTATCCAGACCACTAAAACCATTTCAGCTATAAGGCTGTTTCACTTTCTTATCATTCCTGTGTTCACTGGAGTAGAACTTTTAATTTCCTTCAAGCACTTTTCCTTTGCATTCACAACTTGGCTAACCGTTTGGTGCAAGAGGCTGAGCTTTTGGCTGATCTAGGCTTTCACGTGCCTTCCTCACTGTGGTTAATCATTTCTAGCTTTTGATTTAAAGTGAGAGACATGCGACGCTTCCTTTCACTTGAACACTTACAGACCAGTTAGGGCTATTAATTGGCCTAATTTCAATATCTTTTTGTCTCGGAATAGGGAGGCCCAGTAGAGGGAGAGTAACGGAACAGCCCATTGGTAGAGCAGTCAGAACACACACAAAATTTATTAAGTTCATCATCTTATCTAGGTGCAGTTTGTGGTGCCCCAAAACAATTATAATAGTAAACATCAGAGATCTTTGATCACAGCTCACTGTAACAAATATAAAAATAATGAAAAATTTGAAATATTGTGAGAATTACCAGAATGTGACACAAACACAGAGCAAGCAAATTTGTAAAAAACGCCGCTATCTGTGAATTGCAAGGTATGCCTAATTTAACTGATATATAGGACATGAGCAATTTTAACACTCTCTTCTCCATATCCAAAAACACTTTGTTTTCAGCAACAGTGAAGTTGTATTATACTAGTTTAAAACATCCGCTTTTAGGAACGGAACACTTCCTTCCTTTCCTTGCCATTTTATTTTTATAAAATGTGGATTTATAGTATATGGTTAGTCCATATATTCTGTCCCCTTCAAAATAAAATCTGTCATCGTCTCTGTCTTGTTACTGCTTAGATTTATTTCTTTTTAAAAAATTTATTTTATTGACGTGTAGTTGATTTACAATATGTTAATTTCTGCTATACAACAAAGTAATTCGGCTATACATATATACATTCTTTTTCATATTCTTTTCCATTAGGGTTTATTACAGGATATTGAATACAGTTCCCTGTGCTGTCCAGTAGAACCTTATTGTTTACTCATTCTATATATAATAGTTTGCATCTGCTAGTCCCAAACTCCCAGTCCTTCCCTCCGCTACCACTCCTTCCCCTTGGCAACCACAAATCTGTTCTCTATGTCTGTGAGTCTGTTTCTGTTTCATAGATAAGTCCATTTGTGTCATATTTTAGATTCCACATATAAGTGATATCATATAGTATTTGTCTTTCTCTTTCTGACATACTTCACTTAGTATGATAATCTTTAGGTCCATCCATGTTGCTGCAAATGGCATTATTTCAGTCCTTTTTATGGCTGAGTAATATTCCATTGTATATATGTACCACATTTTCTTTATCCATTCATCTTTCGATGGGCACTTAGGTTATTTCATGTCTTGGCTATTGTGCTGCTATGAATGTAAGGGTGTATGTATCTTTTTGAATTATAGTTTCTGAATTCTAGCTTTGTCTGGATATATAGCCAGGAGTGGAATTTCTGGATCATACGGCAACTCTATTTTTAGTTTTTTGAGGAACCTCCATACTGTTTCCATGGTGGCTGCACCAATTTACATTCCCATCAACAGTGAGAAAAGGAGGGTTCCCTTTTCTCCACACCCTCGCCAGCATTCGTTATTTGTAGGTTTTTTAATGATGGCCATTCTGACCAGTGTGAGGTGGTACCTCATTGTATGCTTAGATTTATTTCTAAGTATTTATTTCTATTATAAGTGGACTGTGATACTGATAGATTGTCTGCTGCCAAAGTAATTCTTGGTCCTTTGGATGATTCTGCCCCAGGACTTGGACTGCTATGGAGCCAACACCAAGTCAAGTGTTTGTGAGATATTTGTGGCAGGAGCAAGAGGCCTGTGGTCACAAAGGTGTCCTCTTTTGGGCAGCAGTTTCTTACTAGGCCGTTCCTATGGCTGCACCAGGTCCTTCGTGCCCTGTGTCTGCATTTCCTGTCCATTTACAGAAACTGATTCTCCCTCCCTCTCATCAATTTTGTGAGCTACCCTAGAACTTTATAATAAACTTTATTTTTTGATAGCCATGCTCAGTTTCTGCTGCTTGCAACTTAAAAACCCTGGTTGATAGGTATCCTTCTAGAACTTTCTGGGCACATCCATCTAGACATACATGAATATATTTTTTCTACAATAGGCACATAATGTTCTGCAGCTTGGCTTTTTTCTTTAACAGTAATTCAAGGATGTATTGTCATGTCAGAATCGTGATTAGGTCTTAGGGTAAACCTTCCTTCTTGAACGTGAAAAATCACTTCATTTCCACTGGAGAGTCTGTTAGATCTTAGCTTGATAGGTTGGGGTGAATTTGCTTTTCTAGGCCTGTTCTCTTTTTTTTTAATTGAAGTATAGTTGATTTACAATGTTGTGTTAATTGCTGCTGTACAGCAAAGTGATTCAGTTATAAAAGTATATACATTCTTTTTCATATTCTTTTCCATTATGGTTTATCACAGGATACTGAATATAGTTCCCTGTGCTATACAGCAGGACCTTGTTGTTTACCCATTCAATATATAATGGTTTGCATCTCTAGGCCTGTTCTTGAGACAGCACTTTTAAACATTCTTTTGAATCTTCCAGTGGTTTGGAAAATTGAATCTCCTCATTTGTTGGACCTAATCCCAAACTTTTATTAAAAATACATGCATAGAAACTATAAGATGGGGACCAAAGATTTTTAGAAATCTAGTACGTATTTTACAGTAGTAATTCCTAACCTTTTCTAGGTCATTAATTATGCTAAGAATCTAATGAAAATCATAGACCCTTCAAATAAATGCATTGCATTAGTTATCTCCTGTGTAACAAATTACCCCAAATTTAATAGCTTAAAATAACAAACTTTATTATCTCACAATTTCTGTGGATCAGGAATTCAGGAGCAACTTAGCTGGGTGGTTCTGCCTCTGGGTCTCACAAGGTTGCAGTAAAGATGTTGTCCAGGGCTGCAGTCAGCTGAAGGCTTGACTGGGCTGGAGGGTTTCTTCCAAGGTGGCCCATTCACTTGGTAATTGGCAGGAAGCCTCAGTCCTCATGACACAGCAAGTGGCTTTCGCCAGAGTCAATAGTCCAAGAGAGAGAGGAGAAAGCTGAGATGCCTTTTATAACCTATTTTCTTTTCTTTTTTTTTTTTAAAAAATCTTTATTGGAGTATAATTGCTTTACAGTGGTGTGTTAAGTTTCTGCTTTATAACAAAGTGAATCAGCTATACATATACATATATCCCCATATCTCTTCCCTCTTGCGTCTCCTTCCCTCCCACCCTCCCTATCCCACCCCTCTAGGTGGTCACAAAGCACCGAGCTGATTATAACCTATTTTCAAGAATATGAAAAAGAATATGTATATGTATAACTGAATTGCTTTGCTGCACAGCAGAAATTAACACATTGTCAATCAACTATACTTCAATAAAATTTAAAAATTAAATAAATATAACCTATTTTCAGAAGTAACACGCCATCACTCCAGCCATGTTCTGTTTGTTGTAAGTGAGCCTATAAGTGCAACGCACGCTCAGGAGGAGGAGAATTAAGTTCCACATCTTGAAGAAAGGAATAGCAAAGAATTGGTGGACATATTTTTAAACATACATACCTTTATTCTGCATCAGAGTTCAGATTGTTTATGGATTTTTCAGTTCACACACGGACATCAGGTTGAGATTTGTGATTTTATACTGAGTTGGTTACTCTTCTAACTTTAAGTCAAAAAGTATTCTGTGCACTTCTAGATGCAATTGTCTATTGAATTAATTTTTAAAAATTTTATTGAAGTACAGTTGATTTATAATGTTGTGTTCATTTCCACTGTACAGCAAAGTGATTCAGTTATACATATACACACATTCTTTTTCATATTCTTTTCCATTATGGTTTATCACAGGATATTGAATATAGTTCCTTGTGCTGTACAATAGGACCTTGTTGTTTATCCATCTTATACATAATAGTTTGCATCTGCTAATCCCAAACTCCCAGTCCTTCCTTCCCCCATTCCCGCCCCCCCCCCCCCCGCAACCACAAGTCTGTTCTCTATGTCTGTACGTCTATTTCTGTTTCATAGATAAGTTCATTTGTGTCATATTTTAGATTCCACATATAAGTGCTATCATATGGTATTTGTCTTTCTCTTTCTGACTTACTTCACTTAGTGTGATAATCTCTAGGTCCATCCATGTTGCTGCAAATAACATTATTACATTCTTTTTTATGCTGAGTAGTATTCTGTTGTATATGTATACCACATCTTCTTTATCCATTCATCTGTCGATGGACATTTAGGTTGTTTCCATGTCTTGACTGTTGTAAATAGTGCTGTTATGAACGTAGGGGTGCATGTATCTTTTTGAATTATAGTTTTGTCTGGATATATGCCCAGGAGTGGGATTGCTGAATCATATGGTAACTCTATTTTTAGCTTTTTAAGGAAACTTCATACTGTTTTCTGTAGTGGCTACACCAATTTACATTCCCTCCAACAGCATAGGAGGTTTCCCTTTCCTCCACATCCTCTCCAGCATTTGTTATTTGTAGACACTTTTAAATATTTTATTTTATTTTATTTGTTTGGCTTTGCCTTGTGACATGTGAGATCTTAGTTCCCTGACCAGGGATCGAACCCGTGTCCCCTGCATTGGAAGGCGAATTCTTAACCACTGGACCACCAGGAAGGTCCCCCATGTAGACTTTTTAATGATGGCCATTCTGACTAGTGTGAGGTGGTACCTCATTGTGGTTTGCATTTCTCTAATGATGAGCTAGATGTAATTGTCTATTAACAGATTTCTTTATTCATTCAACATTTAGTGTTTTATTAAACAAATACTGCCCCCATTGTTATCTTTTCTCCACATTGGAGTGAGAGTAGTCTTTTTGAAACCTGAAATAACTTATGTTGCTTCCTTGCTTTTTGCTCTAATTCTTCAATGTTTCCCATCACCCATAAGACAAAGTTTAAAATCCTTGCTATCCCCTGCAAGTAGCGTGATTATATGTCCAGGTTTGCCTGAGAGTCCAGCATAATTATTAACACCACTCTATTTGACTGTCAGAAGTGCTCTGGATTAGGATTAAAGGAAACTAATGAGACAGTGTAAAATCCAGGATTGGGTCTGGGACCAGGATACAAGCAGCTCTAATGGACATAACTGAGACAACTGACCAAGTTGAATTTGTAATGTGGACTAGATAGTAGTATTTTATCACTGTTAAATGTCCTGATTTGATTACTGTGTTTATGAAAGGGAATGTCCTTGTTCTTAGGAAATACACATTGACACATTTAGGAGTAAAGGAGCAGGATGTCTCTGACTTACTTTCAAATGATTCAGAAAAAAAATTCATCTATATATAAATGTAGAAAGAAATAAAGCAAATGGGGCAAAATGTAAAGAACTAGTGAATTGGATAAAGGGTACATGGGACTTCTCTGAACTATTCTTGTACTTTTCATTAACTTTGAAATTATATCAAAATTAAAACTTAGAAAAATAATGTTTTTAAATTAGGGGAAAAAAAGTTCTCCAGTTTAGACATTAAATTAAATGGTCATCCTAACCATAACCCCCTGCTTGACCCCTGGTTCCTCCTGCTCTGCTATCTGCCTCGCTAAGTTTCAGCCATTCTGTCCTTTATTCAGTTGTTTGAATGCACCATGCTCCTCCGTGTCACATGTGTATGCAAACCCACCATCTGGCTTCTTTTCCCACTTAACTTAGGGAACTCCTATTCATCCCTCAAAACTCAGCTCAAATAGCAATTTTGCAGGGAAGCTTTCTCTAATCCTCCAGACAAGGTCAGGAGTTAGTGTTCTAGCCACTCATAGCATCTTGTACTATATACCCTTCCTTTGTAGCACTTCATTCTTCATCATGTTAGCACTTGCCTGTGTGCCAAGCACGCAGCTTCTGTAGACACCAAGGTAAGGAAAATGTCTTTATAGAGCTTATGGACTCACAGGAGACAGACATAGTCAACGTAAAATTACAAACGTGAGAAGTGCTACAAACAGAGAGTACAGGCTGTTATGAGGTCATAAGAGAGACTTGCTCTAGTCAGCGAGGTCAGTGGAGGCTTACCTGGATACACAGGAGCAACCTGAGAGGTAGGAGAAAAACCAGAAGAGTGCAAAGACAGGGTCACTAGGGAATGCTTTCAGGAGGAAGGGGCCAAGATCGTGGAATGTGATTCAGGTCCAGGAAGAGGAGAGATGAAAAACGGCCACCAGTTTAGTGACTCGGATGTCACCGGTGTCAGTAGCAAGGGCTCTTTCCATGGAGTGATCAAGTCAGACGTCAGCCTGGAGGGAGTTGGGGGAATGTGAGAGGGGAGGAAATGAAGCTGGTGCGGAGACCAGTTTTCAGAGAGGTTTGTGAAGGGAAAAAGGAGACAAGGCAGTAGCTGAAGAAAGGAGTCACAGGTGTTCATTTACTAGAAATGAATGAATTGGTGATGTATTGGATATGGACGATAGAGCAAAAGAAAATCCCAGGATGATCCTGGCTTCCAGGTTATGGAACTAATTGAATAGTGGTCTATTTGTCTATTTGAGATGGGAAGCAAGACTCAAGTTAGGAGGAAAGTACCTGTAGTTTGAGTTGAGGAAGAATTTACCTAGGAAAAAATTTTTTTAATTAATTTATTTTTGGCTGCGTTGGGTCTTTGTTGCTGCGCGCAGGCTTTCTCTAGTTGTGGCGAGCGGGGGCTACTCTTCATTGCGGCGCGTGGGCTTCTCATTGCAGTGGCTTCTCTTGTTGCAGAGCATGGGCTCTAGGCGCACGAGCTTCAGTAGTTGTGGCACGAGAGCTCAGTAGTTGTGGCTCACGGGCTCAGTTGACACGCGGCATGTGGGATCTTCCTGGACCAGGACCATGTCCCCTGCATTGGCAGGCAGATTCCTAACCACTGCGCCACCAAGGAAGTCCCTACCTAGGAAATCTTAATTTACCTTTTAAAGAAGTTGCTTTTTTCCTCCCCAAACCTCAAAACCTGTTTACTGCTTCTGTTGGTAACAAACATTGAGAGTTTCAAAGTCTTAACACACACTCTTTTCATCTTATCCTGTCTTTGAGTTAAAAGTTCACCTTAGTCTTACTGTCTAACCAAAAAAATGTTATTTCTTCATATAGTGGAAGATTCTCAAACTTTGCCTTATTAGAGAAATTTATACCTTTAATTGAAACTATTTTGGTCCCCTTATTTTAATGAACAGAATTAATTTGAGTCATTTTTTTCTAGGCAGAGTGAGAAATTACAAACAAGTGATTTCCAGTTTTGCTTAAATATATTTTTATCCTCCCTAATCTCATATAGGAATCCTAATTATGAGAACACAGTTGCCCTAAACTTTTAACATTTTCAGCAATGTATGCCTGTCCATGAAAAAAACAAATTCTTTTTGAATAAAGAAGTTATAGTCTTCAATTACTTCCATTTAGTATGAATGAAACCAGGAAAAATGCTTTCCTACTCTCATTTGTAGGAACCAATTTCCTGAGTTTATTTAACATAAAGATAATTAAAGTTATTCAAGTAAAATAGGAAGAAATGAAGTTTTTTTTTTTAGACTGTATGTTATTGAATTAAAGGAATAATGGATTTGTTTTTAGGGCCATGAAATTTTAAATTACAGATAGTGGAATAGGTACAGAACATGGAGCTGAAATGATTTCACAAAGGTGTTAGAAATAGTCGCCTCCTTTTCCTTTTTTATTTCAAAGATTAGTGTACAAAGTCAGAAAAGAAGTTTAAAATCATGGCCATTTTTTTTTCTTTTTTAATTTTTGGCTGCATTGGGTCTTCATTGCTGTGTGCGGGCTTTCTCTAGTTGTGGTGAGCATGGCCTACTCTTCGTTGCGGTGCGCAGGCTTCTCACTGCGGTGGCTTCTCTTTGTTGCAGAGCACGGGCTCTAGAGCACAGGCTCAGTAGTTGTGGTGCATGGGCTTAGTTGCTCCGTGACATGTGGGATTTTCCCAGACCAGGGCTTGAACCCGTGTCTCCTGCATTGGCAGGTGGATTCTTAACCTCTGCACCACCAGCGAAGTCCCATGGCCATTTTTAAAACATTACACACTCAAAGGAAATAACTCCGTATCGTGCAATTATTTTCATTAAAATTTACACATGAATTTTTTTTTTTTTCTGGTACGCGGGCCTCACTGTTGTGGCCTCTCCCGTTGCGGAGCACAGGCTCCGGACGCGCAGGCTCAGCGGCCATGGCTCATGGGCCTAGCAGCTACGTGGCACGTGGGATCTTCCCGGACCGGAGCACGAACCCACGTCCGCTGCATCGGCAGGCGGACTCTCAACCACTGCGCCACCAGGGAAGCCCTACACATGAATTTAATGTGTTTCACAATTTGATAAAAGTAAAACTGATAAGCCACCAAATAAATTTTTAAACCATATGAAAGATAAGGAAGTTTTCACCTTTGGTCTTTCACTTTGACCTTAAAGTATAAAGTAAAATAAGTTCTGAAAAATTCAGAAGATGACATTTCCCATTGCTCTATTGAAAGAAGTTACATTGCCTTTCAATTATTTATTTATTTTAATTAAAAAAGTTTTTTTATTTTTATTTTTTGGGCATGCTGCGTGGCTTGCAGGATCTTAGTTCTCTGACCAGGGATTGAACCTGGGCCACAGCAGTGAGAGCGCCGAGTCCTAACCACTATACTGCCAGGGAATTTCCTCAATTTTTAAAAATTATATTCAAGAGGTATTACATGTGTATGATAAACAATTAAACAATAACAGAAAAGTCCTTGAAAAGTTTTTCTATTTCCCGGTTCCTCTCCCCAAAAAACATACCCCTTCCGGTTTTACATGCATCCTTCTAGAAATGCTCTTTGCATGATAAAGCTCATATATGTGTTCTGCCCCTGTTTTGTATAAAAATCTTAGGGTACTCTTCATACTATTCAGTACCTTCATGTTGTTAGTTAATATCTTCAAGATATTTCCATACCAACTTTTATAGAACCTTCCCCCACCCCCCCTTTTTTTTTTAGCAGCTCCATAGAATACCATTAAAGGGCTGGAAGCATGATTTAATTAATCTCCCCTTGGAGAGGGAGGCAGCATTGCATCCAGGTCAAGAGGTTAGACTCTGGAGCCAGATAGCCTGAGTTTGAATCCCGATTCTACCACTTCCTTATTGTGTTAAGTTGGAAACATGACTTAATTTGCATGCCTCAGTTTTCTCATCTGAAAAAGGGAATAATGACATTAGACCCTTAATAGGTTTGTTGTTGAGGGTTAAGTGAGTTAATATTTGTAAAACACAGAACAGTGCCCAACACGTATTTAAAGCTATACAAATGTTTCTTACCTAGATAGGTACCTAGACTGTTTCCAGTCTTTTGCTGCTACAGACAATGCTGAAGTGAATATTCTACTACTTATGTGAATATCTATGCACAAGATCCTAGGACTTGAATTACTAAAGGAAAAGAAGTGTATATATATATATATATGTATATATATATATATATATACATATATATATATATGCACACACTTATATGTATATATAATGTATTATATATATTATATATAACATATATTATGATGTCCCTTCCCACACCCCTCATCTGAAATAACACACCCTTGGGAATTCCCTGGTGGTCCAGTGGTTAGGACTCGGTGCTTTCACTGCTGGGGCCCTGGTTCAATCCCTAGCTGGGGAACTAAGATACTGCAAGCCACACAGCACAGCCAAAAAAACAAAACAAATAAAATAAAATAGCACACCCTATACACACTATACGCCCTTACTCTGCTGTATATTTCTTCTTTAGTACTTATCACCATTTGATATATACTTTTATTTAGAACATTATATTTTAAATTCAATAAATCAGCCCAGATTTCTTCTCTTTACATTTGGAAAGAATAGCAACCAGAAACTGGAGAAACCTCCTGTGTTCTAGGTTTTTGCATTGCTTTAAAGAGGGCTTTAGAAAGAACAGGGATCTGGAAGCCGCGTGTTACCTAGCGCTCACCTTGCCCTTTCCTGCTAGCGCTGGAAGACGAGCAAGTTGCTGTACCTGCCTTCCAGGAGCTTGCAGCGTCCCTGCAGAGAATGAGAGGCCTGTGAGTCTCTGCGATTTGTAATGACATGGGCAGCCAAATAAATTCTGGAAGAAACAGGGGAAAAGAGGCAACTAATCCTGCTTAGAAGTTTTAGGAAGACAGATATGTCAGATGCTATCCTACAGATCTGCCCTCATCCTTGCCCCCTTGGCGCACACCTGCCTAATTTCCTGCTGCCAGCCCCTACGTTTCCTTGCCTGAGGACTTTCTTTGGCCCCCAGGTGTTTCTTTGCCCCAGCATGACAAGAAATGGATGAAACCTCCCCCTTCCCATTCCTTCCATCAATGACTGGCAGGCAGAGGTGTAATAACTACCCAGCAAACTTGTCCCCTGGATGGGGTGTGGCTCTGAGGTGCCCGCATGCTCCAGCAGGATTAAGGCTTAGTTACTCACACTGGTAACTAAGACTAAAACAAACCCTTCATCACTGCCTCCCTTCCCCATCTGGCTTTCCTTCTTCTCACTGGGGTCTCCTGGGATCACCTCCCACATAAACTGTTTGCACTTGAAACCTTGGCTCAGTGCCTGCTTCTCGGAGAACCCAAAGCAACACAAGACATATTTAAGTTGTATTTTAGGGGGCAAAACTATGTGTGTGTAAAATTCGTAAGTTCATAAATTTACATTCTGGGTGTGCAAGAGTTTTGTGCATTAGCCATACCCATGGAGTGGTTCTAGTCAATGTACAGGGTGATTATCTTAGATTTCCTGCCTTAGGATAGAAGATAATTCTCATTTCCATTTATCAAACTAATTTCCTTCTGCAGATATCAAAAATTGCTTACGCCAGCCCACATCTCTATTTAACAGAAATGGATTTGATGATCGATTAAATTATATTTTGAACTACTTAGGATCAGAATAATATAGCTATTTGAAAAAAATGTGTTAAAAAATACTAGTGGGGGCTTCCCTGGTGGCGCAGTGGTTGAGAGTCCGCCTGCCGATGCAGGGGATGCGGGTTCGTGCCCCGGTCCGGGAAGATCCCACATGCCGCGGAGCGGCTGGGCCCTTGGGCCATGGCCGCTGGGCCTGCGCGTCCGGAGCCTGTGCTCTGCAGCGGGAGAGGCCAAAGCAGTGAGGGGCCCGCGTACCGCAAAAAAAGAAAAAATACTAGTGGGAAAATATGATGGCACTCCCCATATTTGTCATGTCATTGCCAATTACATGGGAAACAAATTCAAGAGAGAAATATTTCATCCTAAAACTCATAATTGCTGGTGGATTCTGAGGTCCAAACAACTAACTTCAAAGCTGATTTTTGAGATCTAACCTATGAGTGTGTGGATGGAAATACTTGCTGAACTACACATGAAACTGCACTTGAAAAGCCAACTGATAAGTTCTTGTCTAACAGGAATGAGATGAAATGAGATACTGGAAAATCAGAGCAATACACCTAGTTTGAAAAACAATGTTTTAATCCAGGAGAGATGACAGGTATAAAAAATATAAGAACTTCCTTATCTAAACTGTGCCTCATTTCTTCATCTGTGAGGGGGGATCACCTTGATGATTACTTGGATAGGTCTGGGGACTAATTTAGAAAAATAAAAATAAAGTCGTTATTAAAAGACATGCATTTTAAGATATAGAACTGTGCAGACTCCTATGAAGATCTTCCTTACAGCAGTGTTTATGATAGCAAAAGATTGCAAACTAATGCCCATCTGTAGAGGGGTGGCTAAATTCCGTATGAAGTTAAAAAAGGAGGAACGTAGGGGCTTCCCTGGTGGCGCAGTGGTTGAGAGTCCGCCTGCCGATGCAGGGCACACGGGTTCGTGCCCCGGTCCGGGAAGATCCCACATGCCGCGGAGCGGCTGGGCCCGTGAGCCATGGCCGCTGAGCCTGCGCGTCCGGAGCCTGCGCTCCGCAACGGGAGAGGCCACAGCAGTGAGAGGCCCGCGTCCTGCAAAAAAAAAAAAAAAAAAAGGAGGAAAGTAGATCTACATGTATTAACACCTAGAGATCTCCAAGACTGCTAAGTGAAAAGAAAGTTACATTACAAAATACACATCTATATTTTTAAGACAAATTATATGTTTTGATAAAGATACATATGTATGTGTCTAAGAGTATGAGTGTGTGTGTATTGAATTTTTTAATTTTTTGTTTGTCTCCCCTACTAGACAGTACGTTCTATCAAATCATGGGCTATGTTTTTTTTTATATATGTATAACTGATTTACTTTGTTATAAAGCAGAAACTAACACACCATTGTAAAGCAATTATACTCCAATAAAGATGTTAAAAAAATAATAAAATAGGGCTTCCCTGGTGGCGCAGTGGTTGAGAATCCGCCTGCCGATGCAGGGGACACGGGTTCGTGCCGCGGTCCGGGAAGATCCCACATGCCGCGGAGCGGCTGGGCCCGTGAGCTACGGCCGCTGAGCCTGCGCGTCCGGAGCCTGTGCTCCACAACGGGAGAGGCCACAACAGTGAGAGGCCCGCGTACTGCAAAAAACGCCCCCCCCCCAAAAATAATAATAATAATAATAAAATAAAATGTTGCCATTTCCTCCAAACTCTCAGTATTCACGTCTCGTTATTAATTCACCACTCTATTACTAGGGGTTACCACTGAATCAGTGATGACTCCAGAACTTCTGTAGGAGGGGTTTGGGGCAGGTGAGCAATTCATTCTGGGAAAGAGAGTCTAAAACCAAGTGAATGGCCCTTTACATTAGCACGGGAAAACTTCCCCCATCCCACCTTGTCTCAACAGAGCCATTAATCTAGAAAAAACTACAGTGTCACTTTTCAGACATCTACCCTGTGTGCACACATGGAGAAGGTACTTAGAATGTTAAAGTCAGCATGTTAAGTAATTTTCTTGAAATACTGTAACTAGCACCCAGTTTACTTTCTTCACAGTTCTTTTCATAATCTCTTTAATTTTATTCCTTTTTAATTGTCTGGTACACGTTTAACACCTAAACTCCAAGAGAGAAGGAGCTTCATCTTATTTCCAGTGCCTAGCACATAATGGTTTCTAAATGGAACTGATTCCAAGATTGGCCTCATTTAGGAATGGATTTGTTGTTATAATCAGGTTTCCGAAATCTTTAGTATCAATACGGAATCCTTTCCTCTCACATTTCACAGGAAGCTAGACTTCTTAAAGCCCAAACATGGATATGTTTGAAGTTTCCTTGACTGATTTAAATTGAATTAAAATAATTATTTTGTACAGGAAAAACTTTCAAAATTTTTACATTTTTCAGAACATAACCACCTTTTGTTTCTCTACTTTCTTCCCTTCAAAACAAACTTTGCAACATTGGGGTGAGTTAAATAATCAGAAATCTAGCCCCAAATTAAGTTCTCAATGACATGAAACACATTTTTTGCTCCTTTTGAATAAAAATCCTATATGCAGTACATTAATGTTTTCTTTTAGAAATTACGTTGACAACTTAATCCCTAATTCAAGGCATCCATATAATTGGTTTACAGAAAGGTTCTTCAGCAAAATATTTAACACAAGATATATATGAGATGCTGAGATCTGGGTAATATACCTTACTTGAAAGGCATGAATAGTTTTTAAACACTGTAGCATAATCACACTTAAGGCCATAGTTACTTTGTTCCCAAATCCCTGCAATTCTCTTTGAGGGGAGTTCTAAAAGGCCTGTGTCTTCTCCTGTGTCCACAACTGTAGATGTACACTGATGGCCCTCAATCCTGCTCTCCAAACTTCAAATAAGGGGCCAGAGACAAGGCTCGGGACTTGGAAAAGTCCTAGAAATACCCTGCCTCAAAAGCAGTTTCAGAGTTTCACATTTTCCTAAGGATGACAGAGCTGAGTAGACATGCCAAAGTCTTCCAAATCCTGCTGGTTGTTTTGAATTATGGCTACACTGGCTGTGTACCCCTTGAGTTTTTATCTCCACATACTTGAATTAAATCCTGTAGCTCCTCTTCGGTTCTAGCATCTGTGACCTCTTCACAGGGTCTATATGCCACAGCTATTTTACCAATTTCTAAAACCACAATCGGCAGTTTCTGGAATGCATCTGTCATAGCCTTCTGAATAGCAAGCTTCTGGCTTACCTTCCTTTTCATAAGGACTGATAATGACCCTTCCTCCGACTTATCCAAAGGTTCCTCAGCCATGCCAACTCCAGGACTCCTGCACTCGTGGGAGGGCAACACCACCTCTAAAGCACAAAAGAACTTCAGGCTTTGCTTCTGAAGTGGTGTCACAATATCTTCATTTTCCCTTTCTTCAAGGTTAGAAAGATCCTGAAGCTTGATGATCCTTTTGACTACCCATTGAAACCAAAGTAGTAATTTGCCAATGCTTGGCATCTGGAGCTGTTTAGGGCAAGCGTATTATGTTGAACCACCTTATGTCTGGTGCCGAGACGAAGCTTCACTGGAGATGTCTGAAAAAGCTGCTTCTGGTCGCATGCCTTTTGGGCTCTGTGGGCATCCCTTGCTGAATAAAACTTGATGATGGCATAGAACCCAGGACCGGCCACTGCTGCGTTTGGGAAGACTCAGACCGAATACGGAAGGCTAAATTGCAAGGCCTCGGCAGTGGGTCCAGAGCTCAGCTCCCACACCAGCAAGGTTTTGTCACCCGCTATGGGAACCGCAAAAGGTACCTACTCCACCATCCTACCGTCACCACGTGTGCGCGGCTCGGGGCGCAAGCGGACCAAGGGCTATGTATTATACGTTATGTTCACTGCTATATGTACCTTCAGTGTCCTTAGCAGGAGCTCAGTAGTTATTTTTATTCATGTGTATATGTGTGCGTATGTTCCTCTTCTTTTTTTGTGGCAAAATATACATAAATATATTTTTTAAATATACTTAAATATGACGTAAAGTTACATTTTCATCCCTTTTAAGTGTACAGTTCAGTGGCATTAAGGACACTCACACTGTTGTGCAACCATCACCACAAAGCATCTCCAGAATGTTTTTCATTTTCCTCAACCAAAACTCTGTACCATTAAACATTATCTCCCCTCACCCCACAGCCCCTGACACCCATCGTTCTACTTTCTGTCTCCATGAATTTGACTACTCTAGGTACCTCCATATAAGTGGAACCATATGATATCTGTTGTTTTGTGACTGACTTATTTCACTTAACATTATGTATTGAAGGATCATCCATGTCTGAGCGCGCATCACATTTTTAAAAATCCATTTATCTGTTGATGGACACTTGGGTTGCTTTCACCTCTTGGCTATTGTGAATAACACTACTATAAACATGAGTGTATATATATCTGCTCAAGTCTCTGATTTCAATTCTTTTTTTAAAAAATATTTATTTATTTATTCAGCTGCACCGGGTCTTAGTTGCAGCACACAGAATCTTCGTTGCTGCGTGTGGGCTCTTTTGGTGGCTACATGCAGGCTCTTTTGGGTATATACCCAGAAGTGGAATTGCTGTGTGGTGTGGTAGTTCTGTTTTTAATTTTTTGAGGAACGACCATGATGTTTTCCCCAGCAGCTGCACCATTTTACATCCCCCGCAATAGTGTGAGGTTGCAATTTCTCCACATCTTTGACAACACTTGCTACTTTTTATGTTTTGATAATAGCCCTCCTAATGGGAGTGAAGTAGGCAATAGTTATTTTTTTTGAATAAACAAATAAACAAACAATATTTCTAAAATTAGAATAATGACTGTTTATTGCATGGCATTTGTCTAAGGATATTAATATTACAGAAGAATACTTGTATCCTTCTGAGATGCGTTGTTTCAGTTCAATTCAACAGCAAGAGCATTAGACTTTCCTTTTTTTTTTTTGCGGTACGCGGGCCTCTCACTGTTGTGGCCTCTCCCGTTGCGGAGCACAAGCTCTGGATGCGCAGGCTCAGCGGCCATGGCTCACAGGCCTAGCTGCTCCGTGGCATGTGGGATCTTCCCGGACTGGGGCACGAACCCGTGTCCCCTGCATCAGCAGGCAGACTCTTAACCACTGCGCCACCAGGGAAGCCCTAGACTTTCCATTTTATACAGGATATCTAATAGACCCTAAGACAAAATATAATGTTAAACCCAAATTACTGCTTTAACTACAATAAATAATATCCATTGTCAAAGAGAGACCAGACTAAAAGATCTCTCAAGAGCCTGTCATATACATGCTCATTTATGGCATGTAACTAAATATTTAAATACAATCAAAAGTAATATTCATCCTCAGAAAGTTAAAACATAGAATTACCATATGACCCAGCAATTCCACTCCCAGGTATGTACCCAAAAGAACTGAAAAGAGGTATTCAAATAAAAACATGTAAACAAATGTTCATAGCAACACTGTTCACAATAGCTAAAAGTTGGAAACAATACAAATGCCCACTGCGAATGAACAGAAAAACTACCTGTAGGATATTCATACAATGAAATATTGTTCAGCCATAAAAAGGAATGATACATGCTACGGTATGGATGCATCTTGAAAACACTATCCTAAGTGAAAGAAGCCAGGCAGAAAGGCCACACTCTTATGATTCTGTTTATAAGAAATATACAAAGAAGGTAAATCCATAGAGATGCAAAGCAGATTAGTGGTTGCTAGGGGCTGGGTGGAGAAGGGAGAGTGATTGCTCATTTGGGGTGATGAAAATGTTTGGAACCAGAGAGAAGTGATGGTTGCATAACATTGTGAATGCACTAAGTGCCGTTGAATTGTACGCTTTTAGATGGTTAAAATGATGAATGTTTTTCTACGTAAATATTTTACTTAAAAAAAAAGTAACGTGCCTTCACCTAGCAGTGAGGGTGGGCAAAGCACAAACAGTATGGAAGGGTATAAGGAACAAATTCTTCCTCCTCATGCTCCAAGTTCACTCTTTAGTGGTAATGACTGTCAATAGTTTCTTGTAAATCCTTCCAGAAAATATTGGTGCTTAATTTTTTTTCCTTTTTACAGAGATTGCATCATATTCTATACACTGCTTTGCACCATGCCTTTTCCACTTAATGATATAGTTTAGTGAGTTCTCCATGTCACTGTGTTTAGTGCTGGCTCATTCATTTTAACAGTTGCATAGCAGTATTTTATTGACTGAATGTACCTTAATTCGTTTGACTAGCCATCTCCTGATGGATGCTTAGGTTATTTACAGTTTTTGGCTACAGAAGAGAGTACAGTTTTTGGTTTTTAAAAAAAATTATTTATTTAATTTATTTATTTTTGGCTGCATTGGGTCTTCGTTGCTGTGCTTGGGCTTCCTCTACTTTCGGCGAGCGGGGGCTACTCTTCGTTGTGGTGCATGGGCTTCTGATTGCGGTGGCTTCTCGTGTTGCAGATCATGGGCTCTAGGCATGCGGGCTTCAGTAGTTGTGGCGCACGGGCTTAGTTGCTCCATGGCCTGTGGGATCTTCCCAGACCAGGGCTCGAACCCATGTCCCCTGCAATGGCAGGCAGATTCTTAACCACTGCGCCACCAGGGAAGCCTGACAATACAGTTTTAAATATTGTTATTTAAAGATCTTTGTGCACAATGCAAACACATATGTTGGATAAATCTCCAAAACTGGATTTGCTGGGTGTTATGGACTATACTGTGACCCTAACTCCTGCCCCCTGCCAAATTCACATCTTGAAATCCTAACCCTCAATGTGTATTTGGAGAGAGGGTCTTTAGGGAGGTAATTAAGGTTAAATGAAGTCATCAGTGTGGGGCCCTGATCCAACAGAACTTGTGTTCTTTAAAGGAGAGGGAGAGAGTCCAGAGATAGCTTTCTTCCTCTGTGTGCACATTTAGACACAGAGAAAAAATGTCACCTACGAGCTAAAAAGAGAGTTCTCACCAGAATCCAACCCCATCAGCACCTTGATCTTGGACTTCCAGCCTCCAGAACTGAGAGAAAATAAATTTCTGTTGTTTCAGCCAGCCACCCAGTCTGTGATATTCTGTTATGGCAGCCTGAGTAGACTAAAACACTGGGACAAAGGACATACACATTTTTAATTTGATAGATGGACCAACATAATCCTCTGAAGTTTTGCTCCACTTGACCCTTCCACACACAGTCAACAAGGCTTGTTTCTCCTGTATCCTCACCGGCACTGGGTATAATCACACTGTTTAATCTTTGTCAATCTGAGAGGAACAAAAAATGTATGTATGTAACTTAATGTATGCTTTTTAAAAAATTTTTATTTATTTAGTTATGGCTGTGTTGGGTCTTCGTTTCTGTGCGAGGGCTTTCTCTAGTTGTGGCAAGTGGGGGCCACTCCTAATTGAGGTGCGCGGGTCTCTCACTATCGCGGCTTCTCTTGTTGCGGAGCACAGGCTCCAGACGCGCAGGATCAGTAATTGTGGCTCACAGGGCCAGCTGCTCCGTGGCATGTGGGATCTTCCCAGACCAGGGCTTGAACCCGTGTGTCCTGCATTGGCAGGCGGACTCTCAACCACTGCGCCACCAGGGAAGCCCTAATGTATGCTTGAAATTGAGACTTTTTTCCAAATGAGTGTGTGTGACTTTTAGAGTGAATCCTTTATCCTCCCTCTCCATCCCTGGAAGCCCATTATGTGGTATTACGTGAAAGCTCGTCCAACTCCACAGGGACGTTTCAAGTAATTTTCTTATTCACTTTCCATTTCCTCTTGCTTCTTTAATAATTCATGAGTTGAAATGGCTATAAAAGAAATAAAGGTAAGAGAACATTATTGGGAGGGTCTCTCATATTTGGTAGTAAGATATTTAATTCACTGTGATTTGGAAAAATGAGCTATAGGTCATATGATATTATAGATGAACATAAGTTTCCACTAGAGTCAAATTTTCTCAACTGCCTGATTGCCATGTGAAATGTATTTGAACAGTTATAGAACAGAAGCTTTTATTACATGTGTCCACAGACCGATAGAAGTAGGAATGAGGGAGTCGTGCAATTTTGTTTCTTTGAGATATGTTGAGCTAGCTTCTTACTGATCATTCTTCTTACTTCTTGGGAGTACAAGGATGTGTCACCAGGACACTCTGCTCCAGGGGCTCCCAGGTGCCCCATTTGAATTATACATCCCCTATGCCTGTCATCCAGGTGCTTGCATTCCAGTCAAATGAAAAAGGTTGGGCTACAATGACATACATTGATTAGAAAACACACCCACACACCCACGGACCACTGGATTATGAATGATGCCCCTGACTTATGCCTCTTTGTACCCCAGTGTTAAATGTTGGTGGAACGAGTAAATGTATGTATGTAGGAATGAATGGCAAAAATACCAATTAGTTCAGTATCCAAATGTTTCTTGGGAAGGATGTTATTTTGGCCAAGAGGCTGAGCACAGCTTTTGATCTTCATAGCATTCAAAGTCATGACTTTGTAGCCACATTGGCAAATTTCGTGGCTTGAACAGATGGAACAATCAAGCCAACCTATGAAAAACTGAAATATTTTACACATATATACCCTCACACGAAATGAATTACGATTTGAGAAGCTGGATAGCGGTGATATCTTATTACTCACTGTTTTTTAGACGTTAATTCACAGATGTTGATTAATCATTGACCACTCATGATTGTATGTTTTCAGATTCAGTTTTAGAACTTTGAACAAGGTCAGTAACCTTGTGTTGCTGCGGTCATAGTACCTTGCTAATTACTGAGAGTGAATAATTATGTCAAATATTTTCTAGAGCACTAAGAGAAATGGCTTTCAGTATATCTTAAATTTGTTATATAGGCTAGTTTCAAAACAGATCGGGGCTACAAATTTGAAACTATCCCACTGGCATGATGTCTACGGGGGCGGGTGTGTGTGTGTGGTGTGTGTGTTTGTTTTTTGTTTGATTGTTTGTTTTGGTAAGTGGTAACCTTGGCAATTTCTATTTGTGGCACATGGTGTGTGGCCTCTCAGAGCTCTATGCTATACTCTCTGACTCAGTTTTCCTTGCTATGCAATGAGTCCATTTGTCCTCAGCCTGCAAATTTCAGTTGGCTTTTTTTCCCTTCTGCCAAACCAATATGGAAATTGCCCCCCCGCATTATTTTGGCCACATTTTTCAAAGCTTATCAGACCAGCCCCAAACTCCAGCGTAACTCTATAACTTAAATTATTCAAAATTTTCTTGAATGAGATGGCTTTTAGACTGGATACATGATAACAATAAGGGAAAAACTTGGCACATTTTGTCTCACATTTTACTGTAGAAAAGGCCCCGGTGGCTTAGCTTACACATGCCTGGAAACAAAATTTGCCTTTCTGCTTCTTTGTGAGGCAGTCAAAGCATGATGTGCAAGTCCAAAATATATTTAGTTCTGTCTGTAGCAATTCTTTTTAAAAAATATTTATTAATTTATTTGACTGCGAAGGGTCTTAGTTGCGGCATATTGCTACGTGCGGGATCTTCATTGCAGCATGCAGGATCCGTTGCGGAGCACAGGCTCCGGACGCGCAGGCTCAGCGGCCATGGCTCACGGGCCCAGCCTCTCCGCGGCATGTGGGATCTTCCCGGACCGGGGCACGAACCCGTGTCCCCTGCATCGGCAGGCGGACCCTTAATCACTGCGCCACCAGGGAAGCCTCATGTGGGATCTTTGATTGTAGCATGCGGGATCTTTAATTGCAGCATGCAATCTCTTAGTTGTGGCATGTGGGATCTTAGTTCCCTGACCAGGGATCAAACCCTGGCCCCTTGCATTGGGAGCATGGAGTCTTAGCTACGGGACCACCAGGGAAGTCCCCGTAGCAATTCTTTTGTTGAAGATGCTTGCCACGAAACATCCTGGAGGGGGATTGGGTGGAAGAATAATAGACTAGGGTGTTGCTTGGATGGGGCAGGCAGAGCACCGCCTAAAGGAGTAAGTGCTGAAGAAGTGATTTTACTTTAGAAAACATTCAAATCTGAAGTCACGGGGGCTATTTTGTTCTGTTGTGTATGTGTTTAAGCATTTATAGCATAAAACTATTTTTCAAACAGTCCAAAAGGGTATAAAATGAAATGAAAGTCTCCCTCCTTCACGGATTTCTAATACTTTTGTTTTCCTCCCCAGACTTTTGTCAGTTTCTTGTAGACCCCTCTAGAGAAATTCTACATTTATGCAGGTACACACACACACACACAAGTGATAGCATATTATAACACTATTGTCCACTTTGTTTTCTCTGTTTTGTTTTTTCATAATAATATAGTGATTCAACAGGCATTTATTGGGCACCTAATATATGCTGGATCCTGTTCTAAGTACTCAGGATAGAATGATGAAGAAAAAAATCTATGTTGGTTTTCTATTGCTGAATAACAAATTACCACAAATTTAGTAGCTAAGAACAACAGACATTTATTATCTCTCAGTTTCAGTGCATCAAGAGTCTGGGCACTACTTAGTTGAGTTTTCTGCTTCAGGCTCTGGCCAGGCTGCAATCAACATGTCCGCAAGGCTGTGTTCTCATCTGAAGGCTCAGTTGAATTCTTCATCTGCTTCTAAGCTCACTCCAGTTGTTGGTAGAATCATTTCCTTGTGGTGCCTGGACTGAGAGCTTCAGGTTTTCAACTGGCTATTGGTCAGAGGTGCTAAGTTCCCAGTTGCCACCCTCAAACAGTTCACAAATGGCAGCTTGCTTCTTCAAGGCCAGCAGGAGGGTGAGAGTGGATCCACTAGCAAGACAAAGTCTTATATTATGTAGCATAATCATGGGAATGACAGCCCATCACTTTGTCACATTCTGTTGGTTAGAAACAAGTCACATGGGACTTCCCTGGTTGTCCAGTGGGTAAGAAGCCATGCTCCCAATGCAGGGGGCCCGGGTTCGAGCCCTGGTTGGGGAACTAGATCCCACACGCATGCCGCAACTATGAGTTCGCATGCTGCAACTAACACTCCGCGTGCCGCAACTAAGAAGACTGCATACCGCAACTAAGACTCAGCATGCCGCAACTAAAGATCCTACATGCCTCAACTAAAAAACATGCCACAACAAAGATCCTGCATGTTGCAACTAAGACCCGGTGCAGCCTAAATATATATATATATATATATATATATATATATATATATACACACACACACACATATATATAAAAGAAACAAGTCACAGGTCCCACCCGCATGGAAGAGGAAGGAATTAAACACCAGTAAGTGGGGATCATGGGTTGGGGCATGTGTCTTAGAGTCCGTTGCCTCACGAACCAAGCCCCTGTGGTCCTGGAGCTTACATTATAGTAGGGGAAGACAGACAACAAAGGAATAGACAGATAAAGGTTGCAAATAAATGCTAAAGCAGAACAATAAATCTGGCTAAATGGAACAGAAGTGAAGGGTGCAGTCAGGGCAGGCCTCTCACGGGCAGCAACATGGGAGCAGAGACCTGAAGGAAGTCAGGAAGCTGCACAGAGTGCTAAGAGAAGTGGGTTCCAGCCTAAGACAGCAAGTGCAGAGGCCCTACCTTGTCGGCTTGCTGGAGAGTTCTGAAACAGTCGGCAGACTGGTGTTGCGGCAAGCCATTGCTCAGGTGGTAGGACACAAGGCCAGAGAGGAGATGGGGTCAGATGGGATAGGACCTTGTGGGTGTAAGGATCTCTGAGCAAGATGCAGAGCTATTGGAAAATTGGGGGCAGAGGAGAAAGGTAGTCTGGCTTACCTTTGCAAAAGATCACATGGTTCGTGGGGTGAGAACAGACCGAAGGGAGGCGTCGGTGGAGGCAGGGAGACCAGTTTGTAAGCTGTTTTAATCATCTCGGGAGGAAACAATGATGGTTGGGATCGAAGTGGCGCTGGTGTGTTTCCTGGAAAGTAGGTGGATCTAGTCTGAGGTGGAGCCTGCAGCACTGAGGGTGGAATTGATGGGTGGTGGGAAGGAAAGAGAAAGGTTAAGGATGATGGCAAGGATTTGGGCCTGAGCCACTTGAAGAATGGGGTCACCATTTACTGAGATGCAGAAGACACTGGGAGGAATGGGTTTGGGCAGAAAAAATCTAGAGTTTGATTTTATTATACACTTGAAGGCGAAGGCTATAGTCAACTTCATATTTTTAAAAGTTCACTCTGGTTGCTGTGACATGTTGGATTGCGAAGTTGAAGTGTGGATGCTCTGAGACAACAATTGGAACGGTATTGTGGCAGCCCAGGCAAGGAGTGTTGGTGGCCCGGGCTCAGCAGAATAAGGTGGGAGGAGACGGAAGTGAATGGACTCTCAGTGTGTCCTGGAGGTAAAATAGGGCAGGTCTGGAGGTTGTCTGAAGGTAGTAGGAATGGTTTTGTTGCAGGGAAGACCACACTTATCTGATGGGCATAAAGCAGAAGATGACTATCAAAGTAGAACAAGAGCAAGAGTAAAACTGGATTCTCCACAGGGGCTTTGGAAACTTCTTTCATGAACAAGTGTCTTAGTCCAGGCTGCCATAACAGAATGCCACAGAAAACCACAAGGTGGCTTATAAGCAACAAAAATTTATTTCCTGCAGTTCTGGAGACTGAAAGCCTAAGGTTGGGTTTCCAGCATGGTCAGGTTCTGGTGAGGACCCTAGCTTGCAGACTGCCAATTTCTCGATGTATCTTCATATGGTGGAGAACAGAGGGAGGAAGCTAGTTCTCTCATGACTCTTTAAGGGCACCAATCCCATTTGTGAGGGCTCCACCCTCATGACCTCATCTATTCCTAATCCTATACTCAACTCCCCCAGCCCCAGACTCCTATACCATCACATCAGGGAGTAGGGTTTGGGAGAACATAAACATTCAATCCATAATATTCTGCCCCTGGATCCCCCACATTCATGTCCTTCTCACACACAAAATACATTTGCTCAAAAGTCTTAAACTCATTCCAGCATCAGCTCTAAAGTCTAAAGTCCAAAGTCTCATCTAAATATTATCCAAATCAGGTATGGATGGGACTTGAGGTATGATTCATCCTGAGGTTGATTCCTTTCTAGCTGTGAACTTGTGAAACCAAACCAATTATGTGTTTCTAAAATACAATGATGGGACAAGCATAGGACAGACATTCCCATTCTAAAAGGGAGAAACAGGGAAGAAGGCAGGGGTGATGGGTTCCAAGCAAGTCCAGAACCCAGCAAGCCAAACTCCATGAGAGCTTAAAGCTCCAGAATAACCCTCTTTGGTTCCATGCTCTCCCCTCCAGGCCCACTGGGGCAGAAATCCCACCTTCCTGACCCACTGGGGCAGTGGTCCCACCTCCACTGGGGTGGAGGTGCTACCTCCAGAGCCCTACTAGGCAAGAGTTGGCCCCCAGGACTCTTCTAGGAAGCCCCATCTCCACAGCTCTGGGCAGCCCTGCCCGTCTGGCTCTGGGCAGGGGCTGTCTGGCCTGGTAGAAACAAGGCAATGGTCTTCTTTTCTGAAACCAAGGAGGCAGCCCTGATGATCTCTGAATCGCCTTTGGGGTCACTCTTCTCTCGTCTTGAAGAATAGCACATGATCTCACCAAATAGCTCTACGGTTTCATCCTGTAAAATCCACAAAGTTTGACAGCCTTCCTTCATTCCTTCCTATTTCCTTCTCCTTCAGTTTAAATTGGCAGTTTTCCTCCTGGGGTGTCAGCCATATCCTTACTCATTTCCTGATGCCCCAAATGGTCACTTGGCCATATCCTTAGTGTTCTCATTTTCTGCAATATGGATAGGCTGAGAATTTTCCAAATCATTAAGTTCTACTTCCTTTTTGCTTAACAGTCTGTCTTTAAGTCATTTCTCTCTTCTTGAATTTTACTATAAGCATCCAGGAAGAGCCAAGCCACACCTTCGACACTTTATTTTAGCAATCGCTTCAGTTAAATACCCAATTTCATTGCTTGCAAGTTCTACCTTCCACAAAACACTGGAACACAAACACAATTCAGCCAAGTTCTTTACCACTTTATAACAAGGATTGCCTTCCCACCAGTTTCCAATAACATGTTCCTCATTTCCATCTGCGACCTCACCAGAATGGCCTTTACCATTCATATTTCTACCAACATACTGCTCATGACTACCTAGGTATCCCCAAAGAAAACGGAGACTTTCTCTACAGATCTCTTTTATTTGACCTCTCATCAGAATGACCTTTAAAGGGGGAATTCCCTGGAAGTCCAGTGGTTAGGACACTGTGCTCTCATTGCCAAGGGCCTGGGTTCAGTCCCTGGTCAGGGAACTAAGATCCTGCAAGCCATGCGGCCAAAAAAAAAAAAAAAAAAAAAAAAAATTACCTTTAAAGGGCCGTTCATGGCAGGAAAAACTTTTCTACCATGTGCCTCCAAACTTCCCCAGTCTCTACCCACTTCCCAGATCCAAAGCTGCTTCCACATTTTTAGGTATTTGTTAGAGCAGCATCTCCACTTCCTAGCACCAATGACCTATATTAGTCAGGGTTCTCCAGGGAAACAACCGGGAGGATATATATTTTATCTATTATTTGGATTTCTTATATATGTAATATATATCCATATATAGAGATCTATATGGAGATTTATTATGAGGAATTGGCTTATGCAGTTGTGAAGGCTGAGAAGTCTCATGATCTCCTGTCTGCAAGCTGGAGACCCAGGAAAACCAGTGGTGTGATTCAGTCCAAGTCTGAATGCCTGAGAACCAGGGATGCTAATGATATAAATCCCAGTCCAGGCTGGAAAAGATGAGATGAGGTGAGATGTCTCAGCTGAATCAGCAAGGCATGAAAAACGGGGTGAATTCCTCCTTCCTCTGCCTTTTGTCCTATTCAGGCCCTGAACCCATAGGACTCCAAAACTGGATTGTGGTGATGGCTGCACAACTCTGTAAATTTAGTAAAAGTTATTAAATTGTACACTTAAATTGAGTGAATTTTATGGTATAGAAATTATAGTATAAAGACTTTAAACACACACGTGTGTAAACACACACACACATGCATACACACACAGATACTCTCACTCCAAAGATCCCAGAATGCACACCATTTGAGCAATATTTTTTCTAAAAGTTAGGAATGGGAGAAATTTCCATTGTAAAGAACAAGATACAGGCTTCCACATTGCATGTTATTTTGAAGTCTCATTGAAATGTAATTCCCTACTTGGAATCCTCTTTGTACTCACAAAGGAGGAAACAAACATGGTACAATGGTGTATATTCTGTGCAAAAAAGGGAAAGTTGTAAATGGTACCTAATCCCAAGATTATTAATACCTGGGCAAATACTTCATTTGCTAAACACAGAAGATACTAATAATTATAACTATGTGACTATTATTCATGGTTTTGTGAACTCTGGAGTAATATAATCACACACTGTCTAAGATTTAGTTATAATGACAATTATTAATAACACCATGTAGTAGTATGTATGTGCAATTCCCCTTCTGTTTTATTCAAGTTAATAAATCAACAAAATTGTACTTAAATTTGCCTGATTCTTGGGCAACTTTCTTCTCATTTATCTACTCAATTTTTACTCTGCAGAATCTTGGTGTTTCTGTAAATCTTGCAAGTTGAGACCATCAGCTCAGTATTTTCCCCCCTAAGAACAAGAATGCTGAGAATGAATAGGATGTTATATTATGCAGGATAATGTCTGGTGTTGTTTTTTTTTTAATTAATTTATTTATTTGGTTGCACAGGGTCTTAGTTGCGGCAGGCAGGCTCCTTAGTTGTGGCATGTGAACTCTTAGTTGTGGCATGCATGTGGGATCTAGTTCCCTGGCTGGGGATCAAACCTAGGGCCCCTGCATTGGGAGCACTGTTCCAAGCACTGTGCCACTGGGGAAGTCCCCAATGTCTGGGTTTTTGATAGCTGTGTTTTTTGGCTCATCAGTTTAATGAAGGTGGTTTTAAAGAACGTAATGTTCTTTTTTTGTGTGTGGTATGCGGGCCTCTCACTCTTGTGGCCCCTCCCGTTGCGGAGCACAGGCTCCGGACGCGCAGGCCTAGCGGCCATGGCTCACGGGCCCAGCTTCTCCGCGGCACGTGGGATCTTCCCGGACCGGGGCACGAACCTGTGTCCCCTGCATCGGCAGGCGGACTCTCAACCACTGAGCCACCAGGGAAGCCCAAGAATGTAATGTTCTAAATAGCAAAATGAAAAGGTTGAGTAATCAAAATTTATTATTGAAATTAGTGTAGTCTTTCTCTTTGGTCCCAGTAGTAGATTACTTTGAGACAAAACATTGAGATTTGTTGTGGAAAGTGAATATATTTTTGCGTATTTAAAATTCCCTATTGTTTTAGACTGGGTGGTTTTTGAGGAAACTTCCAGAAGAGATACTTTATGATTCTATACACATTCAACACTCATTTACATTGCCTTATCATCCTGCACACAAAGTAAATTCCTGCCTCAGGGCCTTTGCACTTGCTGATTTGCACTTGCTATTCCCTCTGTCTGATGTGTCATTCCCTAGATGGTCATGGTCCACTCCCTCACCTAAGTCCCTGATCAAATATCACTTCCTCAGAGCAGCCTTCCCTGATTAGCCCATCTAAAAATAGCACACCGTCACTATCCTTTTAGCTTGCTTTCTTTCTCTTCACAGCACTTAGCCACTGTCTGACCTTATATGCTTGGCAGGGACATCGTCAGTATTGTTCATTGCTATATCCCCAGACTTTGGCACATAATAATTGCTCAAGACATGTTTGTTGAATTAACTGAATGCATTTTAATTTGACTTTAAATATTTACCTTTTTTTGCCTCCCTAAGCAGACAGTAAATTCATGGAAGGCAGCCAAAGGCCCTGGTTGCTTATTTATCTTCTCTAACACAATTAGCTCAGCTCTGCAAGGATACTAAACATTCAACCAAGATTTACTGAATGAATGCCTTGAAACATGGTCATGTGACACGGCTAACCAGTCAGCATTACCTGCAGGTGAACAAGAACAGTGATGTCTTGCCTTACAGCCCACATTTTACAAACAACTTTTATGTATGTTAACTCATATGATCATTTTGGTAATACTTTAGTAGTTCTGAAGGTTTGCCTGAAGAAACAAGCATTCAAAAATAACAAATGTTAATTTCTGGCGTGTACTATTGCTAATTCTGAATACTTTTTTTTTTTTTGGTTTAAATATCATTTAATGTGTTCTTGGACATCTGAAAAACTATTTTAAAAGACTAAGATTTAAAATAAATAAGGAAATAAGTAAAAATAAGAAAGACTGTCTTGAAACATATATATGCATGGAGAAATTTTTCGAAGAGTGTTTATCGAAGTCTTCATGGTAGTTATTTCTACACGGCGGGATCTTGGTAATGTTTACTTTTTTTTGGCTTTGTATTTTTCTCACTTGAATGTTTAAAACAAATTTGAAGTCATGAAAAGAAACTTTTTTCTATACAATGCTTTATTTTTAATTTGCCAGTGTGAATAGCATAAAAATATCACTACTCATTTTCCTGGCTATGTAATTCTCAGGACATAGCAAATTTCATTCTGAGAAAACTTTTAATACTGATTTATAGTAAAGCAACAACAAACAGAACGAACCAAAATTCTTTAGGGTTTTCGGTGTGTTTTCCATATTTATGCCCATGTTATTCTCTGAGCAAGAAAAAAGGTAGAGCAATGCTTCGTAATTTGTTAATTTTTCATCTTTGCCAAAAAAACCTTTCCAGGAAATTGAGCTCCCAAAATAGGCCAAAATCGAGCGTTAGGGGCTCATTCTGGACTTTGGACCAACCTTAGAGGGCACACATGAAACGTACTAACTTATTTTCCGTTTTTCTCTTGATTTAAAACACTTAAAATCCTTGTCTTCTCTCCACAGGAATTGGGAAGATATGCAAATAACCACTTTGTGGAAAATCTCTGCTGATGCCAACAATATGGTCCTCAAATTAGGCTTAAAAGGTTTTGGGTTTTCTTTCATTCTGAACTAAGAAGGGTTTTTCATGGTTGCTGGTGCACCTTAAGGGCAAGTGAAGTTTCTTTACACGCCGAACACCTTGTTCCTGTCTCCCTGCCGGTGCGTCTGTGTGCGTTTCTGTGTGCAATTCTGCATAAAGTCGGTTTGGGGTGTGTGACGCACTCTACGAAGAAGCGCGTCCAGCCCTGTAGGTGGGCACAGGTTTCTCCAGTCTCGGGGTCGTGTGGGGGGACCCTCCGCCAAGGCCTGCGGCTCCCAAGCCCAGCCAGGGCGCGGCAGAGCGGGCGCAGGGAGTAGTGGGATGGCCCGGCAGCCTGCGTCCAGGCAGGGTCCAGGACACATGCTCGGGTGGCGAGGGGGCGCATTTTCTCCCCTCTGGAACAGTGCTTAGAGCGGAGATGTCGGGAGGGGTCGGAGAAGCCCAGGGGGTCCCGGCGCTGCAGACTGGGGGAGGGGACAGTGGGCGGGGCGGCACCTCCCACAATCCATTCCCTGCGGAGGGGGCGGCGACCTCCGTCCGGCCCCACCCAGCCTCAGGGACCGGGAAACTGATACCGGAGACGGCACGCGCGTCAGGGCCGCCTGGACGCCCAGGTACGTGCTACCCTCTCCCTAGCCGGCGCCGGGACGGTTGGGCCGGGCGGTTTCGGCCCCAGACGCACCTTCCCGCAGCCTCTGTGACGCACCGCGCGACCTCTGGGGCTGGACCGGCGGCGCGGCGCGCGCTGTGGGGGCGGGGCGGGGGCGGGGCGTGAGGGGCGGACCCGGCAGGGGCCCCGCCCCGGGGCCGGAGGAGCAAGGACGCTACGGAGCAGGCGCGTCCCGCCGCCGCCGCTGCCGCTGCCGCCGACGACGATCGCCCTTCTCCAGAGCAGCCGCTGCAGCCGCCATTTGCACGGGGACCCCGGTGACAGGGGCTCGGCAAAGGGGCGGAGGGAGGGGGGGAGGGCCCGCGGAGCCCCCGAGGGCGGGAGCGACGCCGCCGGCGCCGGCCGGGCTCACAGCGCGACCGCGCCGCCCGCGGCGGGCCGGGAGCAGCAGCAGCAGCAGCAACAGCAGCAGCAGCAACAGCAGCAACAGCAGCAGCAGCCGCCGAGGCCGGGCGTGCGCCTGAGGCGCGGCGGCGGCGGCGGCGGCCCTGCGGGCAGCCAGGAGGGGCGGGGGCAGCGGCCGCCGCCGTTTGATGGATCCGAGGATCGCCTGGTTCCAGCCAGAGCAGCTCGGACCGTCCAACAGTCTGTGGATGCAGATCTGGGAGACGACCCAGGGACTGAGGAACCTCTACTTCAACCACCACTGTCACAGCAGCGGCGGCGCGAGCGGCGGCGGCGGCGGCGGCAGCAGCACGGCCACCGGCGGGAGCGGCAGCAGCACCGGCAGCCCGGGCGTTGCGGCCCCGGCCCCGGCCCCGGCCGGCATGTACCGTTCCGGGGATCGCCTGCTGGGCGGCCACGCGCTGTCGGCAGAGCAGCGGGACTTCCTGCCCCTGGAGACGACCAACAACAACAACCACCACCACCAGCCCGCGGCCTGGGCCCGCCGGGCTGCCGCGGGCCCCTCGGCATCCCCGTCCCCCTTGGCGTCCTCGTCCCCGCACTCCTCGGCTGCCGTCCCCGCCGCGGAACCCGCCGACCCAGCTTCGGGCAGCAGCAACAAGAGGAAGCGCGACAATAAGGCCAGCACCTACGGACTCAACTACAGCCTGCTGCAGCCCAGCGGAGGGCGGGCCGCGGGGGGCGGCCGGGCCGACGGCAGCGGGGGCTTGTACAGCGGGACCCCGTGGAAGCGGAGGAACTACAACCAGGGAGTCGTGGGGTGAGTGGTGGCCCTGCGGCCTGGCGGCCTGGCCCTTGCACACGCGCAGCCGGGCACACGCCCACAGAAGGGGGATTGGGGGGGAGCCTGGGTGAGGCCACCCCCCTCTGCCTGCTTTCTTTACTGGTCCTCAGGGGGCTGATGGCCATCCCTCCATCTCTCCGCCATCCATACCTTCTCCCAACCTTCGTTAGCGGTCCACAGCTTTCCCCCCTCCCCCTCAGCTCCACGCCTTTTCTGGACATCCCCTCAGCCATCCACACCCTCCTCTCACCTCCCTTAGTCATCCACATCCTCCTTTTTAACCCTCCACGCCTTCCCTGGACCCCCCCGCCCCCGTTAGCCATCCACTCTTTCCTCCCATCCCCCCTAGTCAAAGACACCTTCCCTCTATTCCCTCTCCAGCCCTCTAACCCTCCCCACCCTGCTCCCCATCATCACACCCCAAAATGAAGTCGCTTAGCACAGGCAAATCATTCATTCCCTGAGAACGTTCCTGTGTTAGTGCCTTTTGACGGTACAGGACTTGGAGGTGCTTTCCTTGCCAAGAATAGAAACATCCAGAAAGCTCCTCCCCCTCCCCCAATCCCAAACAGGAATCGTGTCAGCCCTGAAAGGCTTTGCCTGCTATTGACCCTTTGGCCCATCTCTTTATTTTTTATTTTTAAAACTTTCCTATATTAGCGATGCCTTGCTTTGTGGGGAGTGAGGAATGGGGTGACAGTTAAGTTTAGGCTGATGAAGATGGTGAGCTCTTTTTCTCAGACGGATAGAACTTTCTAGGAGTTCATGGTCCTTGGCCCCAGTTTCTCCCTGTAAAGTTGTCATCCTGGCAGAGACAGCCAGTGCTTTTCATTCTAGGGGGTAACTTTATGCTAATGAATGAGTGTTGCACCACTAATGACTTTCTGTTTAAAGTTCAGCTGTTACAAAATGGAATCTTACCTGACCCCTAGTGAATTATGTACATAAACAGGGACTGTTTCCAGCTAGATTTCCCTTCTGGAAGAGCCCTTGTGCTGGAATAGATTATAGAGTCTTTTAAAAATTTTTTTGTAAAATAAAGCTTTTGGGCCGTGTGTGTGTGTGTGTGTGTGTGTGTGTGTGTGTGTGTGTGTGTGTGTGTTTAGCTTGAGTATGGAGAATGAGCTTTAAAATTGCTTTTCATTTTTCAGATCCTGTTTTACATTGTGGGCTACAGTAGGCAAATGAAATCACCATTAGTAGTCCCTTGTGAAACCTTTTCTTAGATTCATCCATTCAGATCTGCCCTGCTTTGGCAAGCAGAGAGAGTTCTGTGTACCTTTTTGAAGGTCTGGGTAAAATGAGTTGGTGGGTTCCATCTGCTTCTAGTGGGCTGGTGTCTGCTGTATGCTACTATTACAACTCCCACCTTTTATGGAAAATGCAGTCAAGCATTTTAGGACTGGCATTGGGGTACATATCAAACCTGTCCTCACTTTCCAGAGGGGAACCTTTTTGGGTTTAGTCCTCTGTTGCTAAGCTTCAAGGGCGCTCTCCATGGTCATCTCGTTTTAATAAAAGGCTCATGGTTCCATCCTGTTAGCATTTCCAAGATGAAGCATAAACCTGTGGTTTAGTGACAAGCAAATTGATATTGAGGGATTCTGGTAGTTTCATTTCACAGGAATAAGCTCCAGTTAAGTAATCACTGTAAACTAAAATCTTGAAGTTCCCTAATTTCATTTTACTGAAGCTTCTGCATATGTATGTAGCAATGATACATTATAAATCCAAAATGCTGGCTGCCTCTCTTTTTGGTAGATTAGAAATTCTCCTCTCTTTTACTTGCTATTTAATGTTGAGGATACTGTAAAAGGCTCACATCTGAACTTAGGTAGAAGCAAGATGTTCTTGTTCCTGATTCAAATATTATATTGTCCTCAAAGGGATTAAGGAGAGGAATTTCCATTTCCCAGAGGGATTACTGTTTAAAAACTGATTGTAAACCTGTCTTAAAACTGCTTATCACTTCATCCGACTTTCCATTCTTTTGCCTCCTTCTTTAGAGGATGTCAACAGTTAAATTTTTAAATTTTTATTAAGCGGTTCCTAAGAGTGTTTTTGCAAAAGCGTCTGGGTGCTTAAAAATTCTTGTTGTGATTTATGGATCCTTATTTCTTGACTTTTACAAAAGTTTTGCTTTCTTTAATACAGGTATTTTAAAAAATCTGATTTCAGAGTGCACCTCAATGTTACGCTATTCTGAGATTAAATATAGTAAAGCTATTCCAAGTTCTTGGGATGACTGACATTTAGCTAACAGATTAACAAATCGTGGTGGTCCCTGGCCTCTGAACTGACATGACTGTCCAGATAGCGAGAGGAAGAAAAAGCACATGAACAGTGGACTGGAACTGTGGGACAGCTGTATACACACTCTGTCTCACATGTTTGATCTCTCTGTGTTCTTTGTTTTGGCCAGACTGGTTGACTTATTCCCTGAACACTCCAAGATCCAGTTCAAAATCCTGACTTTGTTGCCCAGGTTCATGATTTTTTTGGTTCTTCCTCTGAAATCTTGTAGTACTTGTTTCATGCTCTTGGTATAGCTTGCTTATGTTTGATTTTCCTTTTATGTATATGTTTTCTCTTACCCACTAGATCACTAGTTAAGATGAAATTTCTTTCTTTCTTTTTTTTAAATTGAGGTAAGATGGAAATTTCTTAACTGTAGAGTAAGATGTTTGGATTTCATCCTGAAGTCTTCATGGTCCTCTTTCAAAATTAAAACTCACCTGGGCTTACCATCTCAGCCTTCTCTGTGTACCCCAGATCCAGGGAGTTTGTTTGCTTTTCTTTTATTTATTTATTTATTTATTTATTTGCGGTACGCGGGCCTCTCACTGTTGTGGCCTCTCCCGTTGCGGAGCACAGGCTCCGGATGCTCAGGCTCAGTGGCCATGGCTTACGGGCCCAGCTGCTCCGCGGCATGTGGTATCCTCCCGGACCGGGGCACGAACCTGCGTCCCCTGCATCGGCAGGCAGACTCTCAACCACTGCACCACCAGGGAAGCCCTCTTTTTTTCTTTATAAAGTTGCTTTCATTTATTCTGTTTCTTGGAATTCATCCCCTTTCAGCGCTGGCTATGGTGTAGGACGAGTCCACCTGCTCCTTCTGGTTGTCCATGAAAATAGCTTTAAGCCCTTTGCTTTTCAGAGATTTAATTGTTGATCATAATGGAGAAAGAGGAGATGCCAAAAGGTAGCAAACATGGGAAACGTGGAGATTCAGAGTCCTTGGTCCTGAGTCCAGGTGTCCAGAAACTTCTTGTGGAAGGTGCTTGGTGCTTGTCCAAGCTCATGAGGATAGGCTTGTGTTGGCTGCACTGCCAAGTCTGTAGATATTTTTTCAAGGCTTGGATGACTTGTTCAAAACAACGTTTTAGAGTATGAATTTGACTGTGGGACATCAAGAAGTCCCTGGTGGGAAACTTGGGTTTAAGGAATAATTTCTTGAACTGGGATGATGGGTATGGGAATGGGAAGGAGTGAATGTGAGAGGTACCACAAGGTAAGAATGGAAAAGATTCTGACTCCCTTCATGGATTTAATAACAACTTTGAATTTGAGTGACTAGGGTAATGTTAGTGTTATTGTTGAAAATAAGGGTTATGACTGTTGGTTTGGAGCAAAAGGTATGGTGATGTTTAGATAGAACTGTCTAGCAGGGAGATGAAATTTTGGGGCTGAGATACAGTCATCTTTACTGCAGTGGGGCAGTGTCCTTTCTTATGTGTGTTGTACACTGTATCATAGTAAGTCCGAGATGTTGACGCTATTCTTCGGCAATGGCCTTATGGCCTCTTTCTGACTATTTCTACACAATATGATCAGTGGGATTGGTGTTAGTGCTGGGCTCCAAAGCGAGCAGGCAGATTAACATGAAACAATTTAGAGGCCTTATTCCAAGGGTTTGCTCTAAGTATAATTTCTGTGCATTTGCAAATGTAGCCCACAGTAATTCTTCAGTGAACTAGGATCTTCAGGTTATTGAATTTTACTGCATTTGGGTGTTTAAATGTGCTTTCAAGAAGACATCAGGTTTTCTGCAGTGTAGATTCTACACTAACAACATAATTCATATTTGAGAATTTCAAATCTAGTATACTGTGTTCAACTAAGTTGCTACCATGCCACAACTCATCTTCTGTCTAAAATCTGTGACAGTGAACACTGTCACACCGTCAGAATCATTGGCATTTTAGCGTGTGGAATTTTCTTCAACACCCATTAAGTTTTTAGGTGCCGAAAGGCAGAAAGAAACAATGACTAGAGCTTTTTGGAATCTACCGTGGGGTCACACAGAAGGTTTAGTTTTTTTCTGGAAAGGAAGCATGGGAAAGGGATACTAGGAAAGTCTAAGGCAGGGAGGAGGAGGGAGTGTGTGTTACAGCAGTTCTGGTCCTGGTGTAGTAGATGGCCTTACATCACAACTTCTTCCATGAAACCGCTACCAGTAATAGTGTTAGGAGTCCAGAAGGGTCAATGGGGAGACAATTTCAAGGGCTCCCTTGCTGGTATTGGACTGGTCAGACAGTTGTGGTTGGGTATTCTTTTTTTTTTTTTTTGCGGTAGGCGGGCCTCTCACTGTTGTGGCCTCTCCCCCCGTGGAGCACAGGCTCCGGAGCACAGGCTCAGCGGCCACGGCTCACGGGCCCAGCCGCTCCGCGGCATGTGGGATCCTCCCAGACCGGGGCACGAACCCGCGTCCCCCGCATCGGCAGGCGGACTCTCAACCACTGCGCCACCAGGGAAGCCCTGTGGTTGGGTATTCTTATACCTGAGAAAAATTTAAGCCACTTTTCTATGGAAAGTAGAAAAGCAAGGTGTTGTATGATTTTACTCAGCTTTCTTTTTGTCCTTTAGAGTAACATTTAGTGGAGGAAACTATTTCAGGATCACACCCACTGCACTGGAGACTGTATGTATTAATCATTTATACACACATAGGTATGGAGTTGTCTTGAAGGGGCTGTAGGCCAAAGAGGATGCTCATTTGAAGAATTAGGGTCCAGTTCCCAGCAGCTGGTCTGAGACTCCTGTTTTGCCTCTTTCCTACAGAGCTGACTGGACAGCTCAGCCTACTTCAGGGATTCAAAGGGTGGCCAGTAGAGTGTTCTTCCTAACCCTCTGAATATTTGTTAGGGACTCAGCTGCTACAGAACACCAAAAAGACTTTAAATTCATTTTTACCATTTTTAACATGACAGGAAATTATTTTTTTCTAAGAGAATATTTATCATAGTTGAGGATGCCCTTGAACTAGGCTTTTCATTAATTTGAACCCAAACAGCAGGTGTTAATTTATTTCCATCCTATAAGTTACTTAATGATATTAGAGACTTTTTTTATACTAAGGGCTTTGGGTTATGTGGAAATTTGAGTTAAAGATTTTGGGAAAAAGCTGAATGTGGAGCTGTTTTTGTTGTGTACTGGCTCCTTAATCACTTGAACGGATTCAGACTATGGAAAAAAATCTTGCCGTGTGCATAAGAGATTTCATGTAGTATCTGGTAACTGAACTCTGGAATTCTAGCTCAAGTCATGCTTTCTGCTAAAATAGTTTGAATAGTATACAGAAACCTGTGTTTTCAAATTAGTTGCTTTATTAAAAGTGGTCTATAAAATAAAAGTGCTCATGGAGCCTTTTTACCATGTTCCATATGCTATGTTAAACCTTTTGTATTTCTTATATTAACCTTCTCATGCATAGCCCCATCTAATTTTTAAAAACTACTTATTTTGAAATATAGATTCACAGAAAGTTGCAAAAAATAGTACAGAAAGATCCCATGTTCCCTTCACCTAGTTTCGTGCAGTGATAACATCTTACATAACTATAGTTTAATATCAAAACCAGGCAATCAACATTGTTATAATCCATAGCCTTATTCAGATTTCACCAGTCTTATGTGCACTCATTTGTGTAGTGTGTATGTGTTTAGTTCTGTGCAATTTTACATGTGTAGATTTGTGTAACCACCGCCACCGTCTTTAAGATGCAGAACTATACCATCACCTCAAAGATCCCTCATGCTGTCCCTTTATTTTCATGCACACACACCCTCATCTCTAACCTCGAACAACCACTGATCTGCTCACCATGTTTATAATTTTTTCATTTCGAAAATGTTATATAAATGGAATCATAGAGTACTTTACTTTGACTTTTTTCCATTTACCATAACTCCTTTGAGTTCTTTCCAAATTGTTGCATGTTTAATAGTTCCTTCCTTTTTAATGCTGAGTAGTGTTCCAAAATTTGGATGTACCACAGTTTGTTTAACAGTTTACCTGGTGAAGGACATTCCGGAAGAGTTTATATGGTTTTTGGCTATTGCAAATAAAGCTGCTATAAACATTCATGTAGTACACATTTTTATGTGAATGTAAGTTTTCACTTTGGGGGGAATAAATGCCCATAAGTGCTGAGTCATTTGGTAAGCACATGAAACTGCTAAACTCTCTTCTAGAGTCGCTGTATCACATTACATTCCTACCAGCAACGTATGTGAGATCTGGTTTCTCTGCATCCTCGCCAGCATTTGGTATTATTACTGTTTTTTATTTTAGCTGTTCTCATATGAATAGCAATAGTTTATTATACTTTTATCATATTAACCTTCTCATAAATAACTCCACCTAATTTTAACTTTAATTTTTATTTTAAAAACTTCTTGGCAGTATTGAGAATGTCTGCAATTAAAAATCTCTAAGTAAAATTGACTTAAAAGGGCCTTACTTTTCGATTTGCTTTGATTTTATGCTTAGCAATATTACTTCTCTTTTATCGTTGAATTACTTTACAGTGTTTCCTTTACATGTTGCTTTTTCTTAGAAACTAGTATGAAGTAGAGCTTTATTTTCATTTTCTAAAAACATATAAAAGGATAACTTCAGAGTTGATTTCAAAATTTAGAGTCCTTCCTTTCATATGCTATGAATAAACTTTACTTTCTGTTGGCTTGGCTATATTGTGGGGACTAAACCCTGTGGTTAGTGGTGACTTTTTTTTTAAATTAATTTATTTTTTGGCTGTGTTGGGTCTTTGTTGCTGCACGCGGGCTTTCTCTAGCGGTGAGAGGGGCTACTCTGTTGCAGTGTGCGGGCTTCTCACTGCAGTGGCTTCCCTTTGTTGCAGGACATGGGCTCTAGGCGTGAGGGCTTCGGTAGTTGTGGCGCGCGAGCTCAGTAGTTGTGGCGCACGGGGTTAGTTGCTCTGCGGCATGTGGGATCTTCCTGGACCATGGCTCAAACCCATGTCCCCTGCATTGGCAGGTGGATTCTTAACTATTGCGCCACCAGGGAAGTCCCTAGTGGTGATTTTTTTTGTTGTTGGTGGTAGTAAGGTTTTTTTTTTGTTTTTTTTTTACAGTATTTTTACATCTGAACAGTGCCTTCAGACTGTGTAGAATAAATATATTATCTTCATATCTATGCTAGAATAAACCATGTTTCATTGGAACCATTTTCTGGATTGAGAATAAGGACCTGGTCTCTTATCTTTCTCTTACCAGCCCCTTGAAGTCACTGTTTTGATTTTTGTCAAAATAACATAACTTTTAGCACTGTCAAGTTTGTATTATAAATTGTAAATTTATTGTATTGTAAATTTCTGCCAAAGCAAGAGTAAGGATGCATTAGGACTGTGGTTGTGGAGTTTTAAAAGTTATTTTCTAGTAATTTGGATTTAATAAAGTGTTAGCTCTGTGATGAGGTTTTAAATTTGATGTCTCTTTTTTTTTTTTTTTTTTTTTTTTTGCGGTACGCGGGCCTCTCACTGTTGTGGCCTCTCCCGTTGCGGAGCACAGGCTATGGAAGCGCAGGCTCAGCGGCCATGGCTCATGGGCCCAGCCGTTCCGCGGCATGTGAGATTCTCCCAGACCGGGGCACGAACCCGTGTCCCCTGTATCGGCAGGCGGACTCTTAACCACTGCACCACCAGGGAAGCCAGATATCTTTATTCTTAAATTTAGTTATTCACCCTTGGTTTTTTTCTTTGTTTGAGGTGTTAATACCACTGTTCCTTAGAATACTTGTTTTTTGGTGGGTTTTTTTTTTGGCCGTGTTGGGTCGTTGTTGCTGCGCGCGGGCTTTCTCTAGTTGCAGGGAGCGGGGGCTACTCTTCGTTGCGGTGCACGGGCTTCTCATTGCGGTGGCTTCTCTTTTTTTGTTGTTGTTGCAGTTTTATGTTTTTTTAACATCTTTATTGGAGTATAATTGCATTACAATGGTGTGTTAGTTTCTGCTTTATAACAGAGTAAATCAGTTATACATATACATATGTTCCCATATCTCTTCCCTCTTGCATCTCCCTCCCTCCCACCCTCCCTATCCCACCTGTCTAGGTGGTCACAAAACACCTAGCTGATCTCGCTGTGCTATGTGGCTGCTTCCCACTAGCTATCTGTTTTACGTTTGGTAGAGTATATATGCCGATGCCACTCTCTCACTTTGTCACAGCTTACCCTTCCCCCTCCCCATATCCTCAAGCCCATGCTCTAGTAGGTCTGTGTCTTTATTCCCATCTTACCCCTAGGTTCTTCATGACCTTTTTTTTTTTCTTAGATTCCATATATATGTGTTAGCATACAGTATTTGTTTTTCTCTTTCTGACTGACTTCACTCTGTATGACAGACTCTAGGTCCATCCACCTCACTACAAATAACTCAATTTTGTTTCTTTTTATGGCTGAGTAATATTCCATTGTATATATGTGCCACATCTTCTTTATCCATTCATTTGTTGATGGACACTTAGGTTGCTTCCCTGTCCTGGCTATTGTAAATAGAGCTGCAATGAACATTTTGGTACATGACTCTTTTTGAATTATGGTTTTCTCAGGGTATATGCCCAGTAGTGGGATTGCTGGGTCGTATAGTAGTTCTGTTTGTAGTTTTTTAAGGAACCTCCATACTGTTCTCCATAGTGGCTGTATCAATTTACATTCCCACCAACAGTGCAAGAGTGTTCCCATTTACCATTGCAACAAAAAGAATAAAATATCTAGGAATAAACCTACCTAAGGAGATAAAAGACCTGTATGCAGAAAATTATAAGACAATGATGAAAGAAATTAAAGATGATACAAATAGATGGAGAGGTATACCATGTTCTTGGATTGGAAGAATCAACATTGTGAAAATGACTCTACTACCCAAAGCAATCTACAGATTCAATGAAATCCCTATCAAACTACCACTGGCATTTTTCACAGAACTAGAACAAAAAATTTCAAAATTTGTTTGGAAAAACAAAAGACCCCGAATAGCCAAAGCAATCTTGAGAATGAAAAATGGAGCTGGAGGAATCAGGCTCCTTGACTTCAGACTATACTACAAAGCTACAGTAATCAAGACAGTATGGTACTGGCACAAAAACAGAAATATAGATCAATGGAACAGGATAGAAAGCCCAGAGATAAACCCACGCACATATGGTCACCTTATCTTTGATAAAGGAGGCAGGAATATACAGTGGAGAAAAGACAGCCTCTTCAATAAGTGGTGCTGGGAAAACTGGAAAGGTACATGTAAAAGTATGAGATTAGATCACTCCCTAATACCATACACAAAAGTAAGCTCAAAATGGATTAAAGACCTAAATGTAAGGCCAGACACTAGGAAACTCTTAGAGGAAAATATAGGCAGAACACTCTATGACGTAAATCACAGCAAGATCCTTTTTGACCCACATCCTAGAGAAATGGAAATAAAAACAAAAATAAACAAATGGGACCTAATGAAACTTCAAAGCTTTTGCACAGCAAAGGAAACCATAAGCAAGACCAAAAGACAACCCTCAGAATGGGAGAAAATATTTGCAAATGAAGCAACTGACAAAGGATTAATCTCCAAAATTTATAAGCAGCTCATGCAGCTCAATAACAAAAAAACAAACAACCCAATCCAAAAATGGGCAGAAGACCTAAATAGACATTTCTCCAAAGAAGATATACAGATTGCCAACAAACACATGAAAGAATGCTCAACGTCATTAATCATTAGAGAAATGCGGAGCTTGGGCTCTAGGTGCGTGGGCTTCAGTAGTTGCAGCACACGGGCTCAGTAGTTGTGGTACGTGGGCTCAGTTGCTCCACGGCATGTGGGATCTTCCCCAACCAGGGATTGAACCCGTGTACCCTGCATTGGCAGGCAGATTCTTAACCACTGCACCACCAGGGAAGTCCCAGAATACTTGTTTTTAAAATCAATGTATGTTTTATATACTACTAATAAGTGCTAATTGTCAAAAAATTAGAAAATACAGCTAAACCAAAGGAACAAAAAATAGCCCCTATAATACTAGTACCAGGACATAACTATTGTTAGCATATTTTGTTGTAGATATTTTTATAATTATTAAATATATTTAATCTACTTACTGTATTTCCTTGTTTCTGCCTATCAATATGGACTCCACTATGGGTATACTTAAAATTTTTTCCAATTTAAAGAAAAAAAATTTTTGAATAACAGAAGTTTATTCTCTCACAATCTGGAGGCCAGAACTTAGAACTGGTTTTTATCTTAAGATTGTTTTCTACTTTGGGAGAAGGGTATCAGACTATTGTGGGCATACTTTTTTGACTTAAAAAATGTATTAATATGACAAATATCTTGCATATGAAATACATTTCTACAGCATTTAAACATACCCCATTACCTTTAGTGTGACTCTGTACCTACTGTGTGTGGACATGGTATTCCAGTGATTGAATGCACCTTAATTTATTTCACCAATCCCCAGTTGAACATTTAGTTTGTTTCCAATCTTTTGTTTTTTAAAAGATGTTTTTAGCTAAGCCTGTGCCACAGTGAGGATTATTTCTTCTATTTTTCTACTTATTTTTACTGAGATAAAATTCATATGCTATCATATTCACCCTTTTGAAGTGTACAATTCAATGGCTTTAAACCATTACAAGATTGTGCAACCATCACAGCTATCTAATTCCAGAATGTTTTAATCACCACAGAAAGAAACCCTGTACCCATTATCACTCCACTATCCCCTTCCCCTTCAGATCCTGGAAGCCTCATACAGACTTTTTGTCTCTGTGGATTTATGATTCTGGACATTTCATAAGAATGGAATCATATAATATGTGGCCTTTTGTGTCTGGCTTCTTTCACTTAGCATGTTTTCAGAGTTCATTCGTGTTGTAGCATGTATCAGTACTTCATTCCTTTTTATGCCTAAATATTCCAGTGTATGAATATACCACATTTTGTTTATCCATTTATTAGTTGATGGACATTTGGGTTGTTTCCACTTTTGGGCTATTATAAATAATGAACATTCATGTACAGATTTTTTTTGTGAACATGTGTTTTCATTTTTCTTGGGTAAATAACTTGGAGTGGAATTGCTGGGTCATATAAAGTGGCTATAATATTTTTCATTCCCACCAGCAATGTCTGAGGTTTCCAATTTCTCCATGTTCTTGTCAATACTTTTTATTATCTGTCTTTTTGATTATAGCCATCCTAAGGAGTGTGAAGTAGTATCTCATTGTGTTTTTTTAAAAATTTATTTAATTTATTTTATTTTTGGCTGCGTTGGGTATTTGTTGCTGCGTGTGGGCTTTCTCTAGTTGGCGCGAGCGGGGGCTACTCTTCGTTGCGGTGCATGTGGTCTTCTCATCGCAGTGGGCTCTCTTGTTGCAGAGCACGGGCTCTAGGTGCGCGGGCTTCAGTAGTTGTGGCGCGCGGGCTCAGTACTTGTGGCTCGTGGGCTCCAGAGCGCAGGCTCAGTAGTTGTGGCGCACAGGCTTAGTTGCTCCATGGCATGTAGGATCCTCTCCGACCAGGGCTCGAACCCGTGTCCCCTGCATTGGCGGGCGGATTCCCAACCATTGCGCCACCAGAGAAGCCCTCATTGTGGTTTTGATTGAATTTCTCTAACGACTAAGGGTGTTGAGCATCTTTTCATGTGCTTGTAGGCTGCGTGTATATCTTCTTTGGAGAAATGTCTATTCAAGTTGCTTGCCCATTTTTTTCTAGTGGACTTTTTATTGTTTATGGTAAGAGTTCTTTATATATTCTGGATTGTAGATCCTTATCAGATGATTTGCAGATATTTTCTCCCATTTTGTGGATTGTCTTTATATTATCTTGATATTGTCCTTTGAGGCACAAAGTTTTGTTTGTTCTATTTTATAAATTCCAATATGTCTATTATTTTTTTTCTGTTTCTTGTCCTTTAGGTGTCATATCTAAGAAACCATTGCCAAGATCACAAAAATTGACCCCTATTTTGCCTTTTAAGAGTCTTACAGTTTTAGCTCTTAAATTTAGGTCTTTGATCCATTTTGAATTCACTTTTGCATATGGTGTGAGGTAGAGGTCCAAGTTCATTCTTTTGCCTGTGGATATGAGGTTGTCCCAGCACCATCTGTTAAAGACCATTCTTTCTCCATAAATTGTCTTGCCACATGGTTATTTCTTGAGGATAAAGTTTTAGATTGGAGAATGTTTATATCTTTTAAGGCTTTTGCCAAATTTTCCTGTGGAAAGATTGGATCAGTTTACCCTTACATTAGCAGTGTGCAAGAGTCCAAATTTTCCCTAAACTTTCACCAATGCTACATGTTACAAATAAAAGCAAATACCAATACAAAAGAAAACATTTTTTGCCAATTTTATAGGTAAGAAATAGTATTTTACTGATTTCATTTGCACATGCCTTCACATTAATTGGCTATTTATTTTTCTTTTCAATTTCTTATTTCCCTTGCCTATCTTTTTTTTATTGGAGTATAATTGCTTTACAATGTTGTGTTAGTTTCTGCTGTACAATGAAGTGAATTAGCTATATGTATACCTATATCCTCTCCCTCTTGGACCTCCCTCCCACCACCACCCCCCATCCCACCACCCACCCCCATCCCACCCATCTAGGTTGTCACGGAGCACTGAGCTGAGCTCCCTGTGCTATACAGCAGGTTCCCACTAGCTATCTGTTTTACATGTGGTAGTGTTTTTATGTCAAACCTAATCTCCCAGTTCATTCCATCCACCCCTTTTCCCCTCTGTCCACATGTCCGTTCTCTATGTCTATGTCTCTATTCCTGCCCTACAAATAGGGCGTTTGTACCATTTTTCTAGATTCCACATATATGCGTTAATACACGATATTTGTTTTTCTCTTTCTGGTTTACTTCACTCTAGGTCCATCCACATCTCTACAAATGACCCCGTTTCGTTCCTTTTTCTTGGAGATGTTTGTCTTATTTATAAGAGCCCTTGTTCTGTCCTATTACAAATATATGTAATTTTTAATTCTAATTTTATGATTTATAAATAGCTTTTATTAGGATATGATTTATATATAATAAATTCACCCATTTAAATTGTACAGATAGGTGACTTTTGGAAATATATACAGTTGTGTGACCACAACAATCAAGATGTAGAAAGAAGATATAGAACATTTCCATCACTCAGAAAGTACCCTCATGCCCGTTACAGTCAGTTGCTTTACCCCATCGCTTCCCCTGAGCAACCACTTTTGCCTTTTCTAGGATTTTGATTAAATGGAATTATATATGCTGGGCAGTCTTTTGTGCCTGACTTCTTTCTCTTAGCATGATGTTTTGGAGATTCATCCATATTGTGTGTAATATAGTTGTTTGTTACTTTTTAATGCCGAGTAGCATTCTTATTGTATGGATCTATCACAATATGTTCATCCATTCTTTATGACATACAGATTTTATAAACATGTCCTCTGCTTTTGGTTCTTTATTACTTGTTGATTTTGTGACTCATCTCCAAACCAGAATGACCAGAATGATCCACACGGTTTTTTGGTTGGATAATCTACTGCTGTATGCAAGCCACTGCGCTAGGCTTTTTGTGGGAAGTAAAGACAGTAAAACATTCTCTGCCTTCTAAGAAATTATGGTCTGGTTGGATAAACTGGATAAGGTGGAGAGGTTGCTTTTGACTAGTGAGGTAAGGGCAAACTTTGAGAAGTGTAGAGATTTTTTGCTAATGTTTTGAAAGGTTGGTTAGGTTGTGGAGGGTTGGAAAGGAAAAATTGGTTGTATTGGTTTTATATGACAAGCCCTAAAGGGATAGTTTGGATTTACAGTGGTCCCTGGGTATCCATAGGGGATCGGTTCCAGGATGGATACCAAAACACGGGTATGCTCAAACCCATACATAAAATGGTGTAGTGCAGTGAATACAGTTGGCCCTCCGTATCTGTGGGGTTTGCATCTGTGGAATCAACCAACCTCGGATTGAGATTTTGATCTGTGTTTGGTTGATTGTTTGGATGTGAAACCCACAGATACGGAGGGCTGACTGTGTAGTATTTAGCATAATTGCGATAGATGGGGAACAGGATCTACTATGATGGACTATAATGGTTGACCTTTCTTAGAGGAATTTGAGATCTGAAATTACTCTACTTCATTTTTTAAAACATTTTTATTGTGGAGAATCACAAACAGTATGAAAGTACACAGAATAGATAATGAACTTCCATGTACTCATCACACAACTTCAACAGTCATCAACCCATGGCCAAACTCATTTCACTTGCATGCCAGTCCATTTCCACCCCACATTATTTTGAAGCAAATTCCAGATGTTGCATCATTTTATATAAATGTTTCTGTATGCATGCGTCTCTAGATAGGACTTAAAAAGAAACCATAATCTTGATACTATTATTACACCTGAATAAGTTAACAATAATTCCTTAGTTACCTCAAATACCCAATGTTTATATTTCCCCAGTTGTGCCATACTTATTTTTTTAACAGTTTGTTCAAATCAGAATCCAAATGAGTTTCTTGCATTGCTGTTGGTTGAAATGCCTTTTTAATCTTTTAATCAACAGCTTTCTCTGCCGTCTGTTTTCCCCCCATTAATTTATTTGTTGAAGAAGCTGGGTTGTTTTTCCTGTAGATTTTTCTACTTTCTGAGTTTTGCTAATTGCATTCCTGTGGTATCAATTTAATATGTTCTGTGTCCCCCTGTATTTTCTATAAATTTGTAATTAGATCTAGAGGCTTGTTTAGATTTGTTGTTGTTGTTTTTTGCAAGAATACTTCATAGAGGGTGGTGTGTACTTCTCCCAGGAGACATATAGTATCTGAATGTCTTTATTTTTGTGATATTAGTAGCCATTAATAATCATTGCCTATAAATATTAGTTCATTATTAGAGTTGTAAACTTGGGATCTTCTTATTCTCTTGATCCTTTATCATTTATTAGCGAAACACTCCTAAAAGGAGAAACTTTTCCTCCTCTACCATTTGGTTGTCCTGAGGGTACGGTTCCCATAGGGAAAACAGGATAAGAGTGAGAAAGGGGATATAACTTTTAACTAGCTCTGTTAATGACCTGTCATCCCTCAGAAAAGAGAAGCAAGGTGGGCTGCAGGAGCTGAAGTGGGCTTTGGGCCGACTAGTGCCTGGTGTGTGGAAGAGGCAGTAGTGAACTGTACGTGGCCTTTGGTCGGTGGCTGGGACTGTCAGGTCCACAGGCACACCTGACCCTTGGCCCACAGGCACACCTGACCTTTGCTTTCAGCTTGTGGTAGCTGAAGAAAACCATGATGGATGTAGTGGCCTGTGAGCCTCTGCTCAGGAGACAGAATTCTCACAGCCTTAACTTGACAACCAGAGTAATACATTTATTTTTCCTTTAAATGAAACTTGGATTATGTTTCTTCATCTTGTGCTAATATTCTTTAACCTTAGGCTAAAGAATGCTGTAACCCATACAGCATTATAGGAAGGATTCCTACCGGGAGTAAATGTTTAACACTTTACCTCCAATCAAATACTTATTTTAAAGGTTACTATTTACGTATAAAAACCATGTAGCAAGGTGTGTAAAGGAAGGGTAGTATGACCTCTGTAAAGGAAGGCTCCAAGATGATGACCTGAATTGAGCCTCTAGATCATGGTTTGGCTTCAGCTTCCTTAGCAGTTTGTGGTCGCCCCTTCTGGGGAGTCAGTAGGCAGGGAAGACTGAGACCTGGGCAAAGTGGAGATATTCATGGACATTTCTGTTCTGAAGTAGCTGGATCCTCTTTCCTTCCCCAAGAGCCGTGTGTGTGTGTGTGTGTGTGTGTGTGTGTGTGTCTGTGTGTGTGTTTTATGTATATATGTGTGTGTATATGTGTGTGTATATGATTTTTCTTGAGCAGTTTTACGTTTACAGAAAGATTGAACAGAAAGTACAGAGTTCTCATATACTCCCTCACTTCCCCACTCCCACCACAGTTCCTCTATAATTAATATATTGTATTTATTGTATTTGTTACAATTGATGGGCCATATATTGATACATTACGACTAATTCAAGTCCATAGTTTACTGTTAGGTTTCACTCTTTGTGTTGTACATTCTGTGGATTTGGCAAATGTATATATAATGACTTGTATCCATCATTATACAGAATGATATCACGCAGAATAGTTTCACTGCCCTAAAAATCCTGTGTTCTACCTGTTCATCTCTCTCTCCCCCTGAGCCCCTGGCAACCACTGATCTTTTTATTGTCTCCATTGTTTTGTGTTTTCCAGAATGTTATATAGTTGGAATCATACAGTATATGACCATTTCAGATTGTCTACTTTCACTTAGCAGTATGCATTTAAGGTTCCTCTGTATCTTTTCCTGGCTTGATAGCTCATTTTTATTGCTGAATAGTACTCCAAATGTATGGATGTACCACAGCTTATTTATCCAATTACCTGTTGAAGGACATCTTGGTTATTCCAGGTTTGGCAGTTATGAATAAAGCTGTTATAAACATCTGTGTGCAGGTTTTTGTGTGAACATAAGTTTTCAGCTCCTTTGAGTTAATACCAAGGAGTGTGAGATTCCTGGATGGATGGTAAGAGTATATTAAGTTCTGTAAGAAACTGCCAAACTGTCTTCCACAGTGGCTGTACTATTTCGCATTCCCACCAGCAATGAATGAGAATTCTTGTTGCTCCACATCCTCTCCAGCATTTGGTGTTGTCAGTGTTTTGGATTTTGGCCATTCTAATAGGTGTATAGTAGTATCTCATTGTTTTAATTTGCAGTTCCCTAATGACATATGATGTCAGGTATCTTTTCTTATACTTGTCATCTGTATTTTCTTTGGTGAGGTGTCTCCTCAGATATTTTGCTTTTTTTTTTTTTTAAATTGAAGTATAGGTGACTTACAATATTGTATTATTAATTTCAGGTGTACTGCATAGAATTTGATATTTTTATAGATGATACTCCATGTTTTGCTCATTTTTAAGTTAGGTTATTTTCTTATTGTTGAGTTTTAAATATTTTGGATACCAGTCCTTTATTAAATATGTATTTTTAAATTTTTATTTATTTATTTATTTTATTTATTTTTGGCTGCATTGGGTCTTAGTTGCAGCATGCGGAATCTTCATTGAAGCATACGGGATCTTTCGTTGTGGTGCACGGGCTCTTCGTTGCGACACTCGGGCTTCTCTGTAGTTGTGGTGTATGGGTTTCCTCTTCTCTAGTTGTGGTGCGCAGGCAGGCTCCAGGGTGCGTGGGCTCTGTAGTTTGCGACCCGCAGCCTATCTAGTTGAGGCACGTGAGCTCATTAATTGTGGCACGCGGTCTTAGTTGCCCTGCAGCATGTGGGATCTTAGTTCCCCGACCAGGGATTGAACCCGCAACCCCTGCATTGCAAGGTGGATTCTTTAACACTGGACCACCAGGGAAGTCCCTTAAATATTTGTTTTGTAAAAAATTTTTTCCCAGTCAATGGCTTGCCTTTTCTTTCTCTTGACAATGTCTTTTGCAGAGCAGAAGTTTTTACTTTTAGTGAAGTCCAATTTAGCAATTTTCTTTTATGGACTGTGCTTTTGGTATTGTGTCTGAAAAGTCATGGCCAAACTCAAGGTCACCTAAATTTTTTCATAGGTTATCTTCTAGGAATTTTATAGCTTTGTGTTTTACATTTAGGTATATGATCCATGTTTTAGTTAATATTTATGAAAGATGGACGATCTGTGTCTAGATTCATTTTTTTGCATGTGAGTGTCCAGTTGTTCTAGCACCATTTTCTAAAAAGACTGTCCTTGCTCCATTGAATTGCCTTTGTTCCTTTGTCAGAGATCAGTGGACCATATTTTGTGTAGGTATATTTCTGGGCTTTCTGTTCTGTTCCATGTCTAGTCTTTCGCCAGTACTACACTGTCTTGATTACTTTAGCATCATAGTAAGTCTTGAAGTCAGGCATTGTCATTCCTCTGACTTTATTCTTCTCGTTCTATATTATTTTGGCTATTCTGGATCTTTTGCCTTTCCATATAAATTTTAGAATCAGTTTGTTGATATATACAAAATGTCTTGCTGAATTTTGATTGGGATTTCATCGAATCTGTAGATCAAGTTGCAAAGAAATGGAATAGATCTTTGATTTCTTTCATCAGAGTTTTGTACTTTTCTTCATATAGATCTTGATCATATGTTGTTACATTTATACCTAACTATTTCTGTTTGGGTTTTTTTAAAAATGGTATTACATTTTAAATTTCATATTTCATTTGTTTATTGCTGGTATATAAGGAAGCAATTGACTTTGGTTTATTAACTTTGTATCCTGTTATCTTGCTATAATGGCTTATTAGTTCCAGGAATTTTTTTGTTACTTCTTTGGGATTTTCTACATAGATAATCATGTCAGTAGCAAACAAAGGCAATTTTATTCTTCCTTTCCAATATGTACACTTTTTATTTCCTTGTTTTGTTTTATTGCATTAGGACTTCCAATATGATGCTGATTAGGAGTGGTGAGAGTGGACATCTTGCCTTGTCCCTAATCTTAGTGGGAAAGCATCTAATTTCTCATCATTAAGTAGCTATAAGATAATTTGTAATATGTTCTTTATCAAGTTGAGTAACTTCCCCTCTATTTCCGGTTTCCTGAGTTGTTTTTTTTTGGGGGGGGGTGCACCACGAGCCATGGGGGAATATTAGTTCTCCAACTAGGGATTGAACCCGTGCCCCCTGCAGTCGTAACCATTGGACCACCATGGAATTCCCTTCCTCAGTGTTTTTGATTGGGTGTTAGATTTTTTCAAATGCTTTTTCTGTCTATTTGATATGATAATAGGATTTTTCTTCTTTAGCCTGTTGATGTGATGGATTACATAAATTTATATTTGAATGTTGACTCAGTCTTGCATACCTGGAATAAATCCCACTTGGTCATGGTGTATAATTCTTTTTGTACATTGTTGTATTTGGTTTGCTAATATTTTGTTCAAGGTTTTTACATCTGTGTTCAGAGATACTTCAGAGATATTGGTCTGTAGTTTTTCTTTCTTATAATGTCTTTGGTTTGGGGATTAGGGTAATCGTCTCAGAGAATGCATTAGAAACGATTTCCTCTGCTTCTATTTTCTGGAAGAGATTGTAGAAAATTAAGATAATTTCTTCCTTAGATCTTTGGTAGATTTCCCTAGTGAACCCATCTGGGGTTGTTGCTTTTTATTTTAAGAGGGTTATTAGTTATTGATTCAGTTTCCTTAATAGACATAGGCCTATTCAGATTGTTCTTTGCTTCTTGTATAAATTCTGGTAGATTGTCTCTTTCAAGGAATTGGTCTATTTTATCTAGGGTATCAATTTGTGGGTTCATAATATTTCTTTATCTTCCTGTTAATATCCATAGGATCAGTAGTGATGGCCCTTCATTCATTTCTGATGTTAGTAATTAGTGTCTTCTCTCTTTTTTCTCAATTTGGCTAGAGGTTTATCCATTTCATTGATCTTTCCAAAGAGTCAGCTTTTGTTTCACTGATTTTTCTCTATAGATTTCTTTTTTCACTGATTTCTGCTCAAATTTTGATTATTTTCCTTGTCCTTACTTTGAACATAATTTATTCACCTTTTTCTAGTTTCCTAAGGTAGAAACTTAGATAATTGATTTTTAGATCTCTCTTCTTTTCTTTCTTTCTTTTTTTTTAAATAAATTTATTTATTTTTGGCTGCACTGGGTCTTCATTGGTGCTCGCGGGCTTTCTCCAGTTGCAGCAAGCAGGGGCTACTCTTCGTTGTGGTGCGTGGGCTTCTCATTGCGGTGGCTTCTCTTGTTGCGGAGCACAGGCTCTAGGCACGCAGGCTTCCATAGTTGTGGCATGTGGGCTCAGTAGTTGTGGCTTGTAGGCTCCAGAGCGCAGGCTCAGCAGCTGTGGCGCACGGGCCCAGCTGCTCTGCGGCATGTGGGATCTTCCCGGACCAGGGCTCGGACCCACGTCCCCTGCATTGGCAAGTGGGCTCTCAATCACTGTGCCACCAGGGAATCCCTTTCTTCTTTTCTAATATTTGCATTCAGTGATATAAATTTTACTCTGTGTACTGCTTGCCCTGCATGTCACAAGTTTTGATAAGTTATATTTTCACTTTCATTTAGTTAGGACTATCTCTTGAGACAACTTCTTTGACCCAAGTTTTAATTTCCCAATTATTTAGTCTCCAAGTATTGCATATTTAATCTTCAAATATTATATTTGGGATTTTCCAGCTATTTTTAAATTACTGATTTCTAGTTTAATTCCATTGAGGTCTGAGAGTATACTTTGTATGATTTAAAATTTTTTAAGTTGTGTTTTATGGCCCAGAATATGATCTGCTTACAGGTCTTTTTTTTTCCCCCCAAGAAATGTGGTGATGTAAGGTTCTCTCATTTTTATTGTATGTGACTTCAAAGTAACATACAGTTAAAAAAAAAATCAGAATGAAGCAACCCAAGTGTTCATTGATGGATGAATGGGTAAACAAAATATTATAATATACACACAATGCAATATCATTCAGCTTTATAAGGGAAGGAAATTGACACATGGTATGACATGGATGAAACTTAAGGACGTGCTAAGTGGAAAAAAAAGCCAGTCACAAAGGACAGAATTGAATGAGATTCTACTTCTGTGAGATACCTAGGGAGTAGTTAAATTCATAGAGACAGAAAGTAGAACAGTGACTGCTAGGGGTTTGGGGGCGGGGGAGAGCAGAATGGGGAGTTAGTGTTTAATGGGTACAGAGTTTCATTTGGGGAAGATTAAAAAGTTGTGGAGCACACACTGTAACTACGGAAGCCTGCACGCTTTACGGCCTGCATGCTGCAACTACTGAGCCCGCGAGCCACAGCTACTGAAGCCCGTGCGCCTAGAGTCTGTGCTCTGCAACAAGAGAAGACACCGCAGTGAGAAGCCTGTGCACTGCAACGAAGAGTAGCCCCCGCTCACCGCAACTAGAGAAAGCCCGCACACAGCAACGAAGACCGAATGCAGCCAAAAAAAAGAAAAAAAACAAGTTCTGGAGCAAAGTTTCAGTTATGCAGTATAAACAAGTTTTGAAGATCTATACAGCATGGTGCCTATAACTAATAGTGTAGGGCCTAGCCGCTCCGCGGCATGTGGGATCTTCCCGGACCGGGGGCATGAACCCATGTCTTTTGTCTTTTGTTATGTATTCTTACCACACACATTAAAAAAAATAAATAAAGGGGGCAGGAGGAAACTTTCGGGAGGTGTTGGATATGTTTTTGGCCTTGATGGTTGGTGATAGTTTTACAAGTATGGTTATATACATGAAATATTTTATGTGTCAGTCATACTTCAGTAAAGTGGTTTAAAAAAAAAAAGTTCTATAGATGGATAGTAGTGATAGTTTCACAAGATGTGTATGTCTTTTTTTGTTTTTTTAGCGTCTTTATTGGAGTATAATTGCTTTACAGTGGTGTGTTAGTTTCTGCTTTATAACAAAGTGAATCAGCTGTACATATATCCCCATAACTCTTCCCTCTTGCATCTCCCTCCCTCCCACCCTCCCTATCCCACCCCTCTAGGTGGTCACAAAGCACTGAGCTGATCTCCCTGTGCTATGCGGCTGCTTCCCACTAGCTATTGGTTTTACATTTGGTAGTGTAAATATGTACATGCCACTCTCTCACGTTGTCACAGCTTACCCTTCCCCCTCCCCGTGTTCTCAAGTCCATGCTCTAGTAGTTCTGCATCTTTATTCCCATCCTGCCTCTAGGTTCTTCGTGACCATTTTGTTTTTCAGATTCCATATATATGTGTTAGCATAACAGTATTTGTTTTTCTCTTTCTGACTTACTTCACTCTGTATCACAGTCTCTCGGTCCATCCACCTCACTACAAATAAATCAATTTCGTTTCTTTTTATGGCTGAGTAGATGTGTATGTCTTCATGCCATAGAACTGCACACTTAAAAATGGTTAAAATGATAAATTTTACGTATATTTTACCACAGTTTTTAAAAAATGGGAAAAAAATTCTTTAAATCAGAACATTGACAAAGAAAAGGTTGAATTATTTTAAAAATTTCTTTATTCCAAATGTATTTATTTTATAGTTTTATTTATTTATATCTTTTAATTATTTTTTTAAATAGATCTTTATTGGAGTATAATTGCTTCACAATACTGTTTCAGTTTCTGTTGTACAACAAGATGAATCAGCCATATGCATGCATATGTCTCCATATCCCCTCCCTCTTGAGCCTCCTCCCCACCTTCCCTATCCCACCCCTCTAGGTTGTTGCAAAGCACCGAGCTGATCTCCCTGTGCTATGCGGCTGCTTCCCACTAGCTAACTATTTTACATTCGGTAGTGTATATATATGTCGATGCTACTCTCACTTCACCCCAGCTTCCCCCCGCACCCCGCCCTGTGTGCTCAAGTCCATTCTCTATGTCTGTGTCTTTATTCCTGCCCTGCTACTGGGTTCATCAGTACCATTTTTTGTTTTGCGGTATGCAAGCCTCTCACTGTTGTGGCCTCTCCCGTTGCGGAGCACAGGCTCCGGACGTGCAGGCTCAGTGGCCATGGCTCACGGGCCTAGCTGCGCCACGGCACGTGGGATCTTCCCGGACCGGGGCACGAACCCATGTCCCCTGCATTGGCAGGCGGACTCTCAACCACTGCGCCACCAGGGAAGCCCAGTACCATTTTTTTTTCTTTAGATTCCATATATATGCATTAACATATGGTATTTGTTTTTCTGTTTCTGACTTCACTCTGTATGACAGATATTGAGCTCCATGAGCTGTTTGTATATTTTGGAGATTAATTCTTTGTTTCCTTTGCAAATATTTTCTCCCACTCTGAGGGTTGTCTTTTTGTCTTGTTTATGGTTTCCTTTGCCGTGCAAAAGCTTTTAAGTTTAATTAGGTCCCATTTGTTTGTTTTTATTTTCATTACTCTAGGAGGTGGGTCAAAAAAAATCTTGCTGTGATTTATGTCAAAGATTGTTTTTCCTATGTTTTCCTCTAAGAGTTTTATAGTGTCTGGTCTTACATTTAGGTCTTTAATCCATTTGGAGTTTATTTTTGTGTATGGTGTTAGGTAGTGTTCTAATTTCATTCTTTTACAAGTAGCTGTCCAGTTTTCCCAGCACCACATATTGAAGAGGCTGTCTTTTCTCCATTGTATGTTCTTGCCTCCTTTGTCATAAATTAGGTGACCCTATGTGTGTGGGTTTATTTCTGGGCTTTCTATCCTATTCCATTGATCTATATTTCTGTTTTTGTGCCAGTACCATACTGTCTTGATTACTATAGCTTTGTAGTATAGTTTGAAGTCAGGGAGCCTGATTCCTCCAGCTCTGTTTTTCTTTCCCAAGATTGCTTTGGGTATTCGGAGTCTTTTGTGTTTCCATATGAATTGTAAAATTTTTTGTTCTAATTCTGTGAAGAATGTGATTGGTAGTTTGATAGGGATTGCATTGAATCTGTAAATTTCTTTGGGTAGTAGAGTCATTTTCACAATGTTGGTTCTTCCAATCCAAGAACATGGTATATTTCTCCATCTGTTTATGTCACCTTTGATTTCTTTCATCAGTGTTTTAGTTTTCTGAGTACAAGTCTTTCACCTCCTTAGATAGGTTTATTCCTAGGTATTTTATTCTTTTTGTTGCGATGGTAAATGGGATTGTTTCCTTAATTTCTCTTTCTGATTTTGTGTTGTTAGTATATAGGAATGCCAGAGATTTCTGTGCATTAATTTTGTATCTTGCAACTTTACCAAATTCATTGATTAGCTCTAGTAGTTTTCTGGTAGCATCTTTAGGATTCTCTATGTATAGTATCATGTCATCTGCAAACAGTGACAGTTTTACTTCTTCTTTTCCAATTTGTATTCCTTTTATTTCTTTTTCTTCTCTGATTGCCGTGGCTAGGACTTCCAAAACTATGTTGAATAATAGTGGTGAGAGTGGACATCCTTGTTTTGTTCCTGATCTTAGAGGAAATGCTTTCAGTTTTTCACCATTGAGAATGATGTTTGCTGTGGGTTTGTCGTATATGGCCTTTATTACGTTGAGGTAGGTTCCCTCTATGCCCATTTTCTGGAGAGTTTTTAATCATAAATGGGTGTTGAATTTTGTCAAAAGCTCTTTCTGTGTCTATTGAGATGATCATATGGTTTTTATTCCTTAATTTGTTAATACGGTGTATCACATTGATTGATTTGTGTATATTGAAGAATCTTTGCATCCCTGGGATAAATCCCACTTGATCATGGTATATGATCCTTTAATGTGCTGTTGGATTCTGTTTGCTAGTATTTTGCTGAGGATTTTTGCATCGATGTTCATCAGTGATATTGGCCTGTAGTTTTATTTTTTTGTGATATCTTTTTCTGGTTTTGGTATCAGGGTGATGGTGTTTTCGTAGAATGAATTTGGGAGTGTTCCCCCGCCTCTGCAATCTTTTGGAAGAGTTTGAGAAGGAGCGGTGTTAGCTCTTCCCTAAATGTTTGATAAAATTCACCTGTGAAGCCATCTGGTCCTGGACTTTTGTTTGATGGAAGATTTTTTTTTTTTAACCTTTCATTTATTTATTTATTTATTTATTTTTTGTGGTACGCGGGCCTCTCACTGTTGTGGCCTCTCCCGCTGTAGAGCACAGGCTCCGGACGCGCAGGCTCAGCGGCCATGGCTCACGGGCCCAGTCGCTCCACAGCACGTGGGATCTTCCCAGACCAGGGCACGAACCTGTGTCCCCTGCATCGGCAGGCGGACTCTCAACCACTGCGCCACCAGGGAAGCCCTCATTCATTTATTTTAAATCCTTTGTTCATAGGAATTTAGAGACTATTTTCAAACTAGTACAAATCTTTTATAAATAATATCTAGCAGTTTATTAACCAGTGGAGTATACTGCACAACAAACTACCTCACATCTTTCAGGAAGAAAAAACACTAAATTTGAAAAGTAAAAAGATGTCACCCATTGAATTTGGACACAATTAAAATGTGCTTTAAATATTTGTTTGGGGGGGTCACACACTTCGACTCAATTAAGATAAACATTTATACAGTCCAGGTCTTCTATTTTCTTTACCCCCATCATGCCATGAATTCATAGGGAATGGGCTCCAACAGTTCAGGATCCTTTCCATTGGTTCTCACAAAGTGTGCTTCTCTGAGTGGAGCAGGCTGGCGCTTCAGTTGAACCCAAGTACCTTTCTCTTTGTCTTCCTTCTTTTTCTGATCATTTTCCTTCACCCGTTTCAGGAAGCTGTCTCGGCTCTTAGAGTGCTTAATATGCTCGATACGCACATTAATTCTCTTGGCAAGAATCTTGCCCTTAACTTGTTTGTTTACAGTGATGGCAACAGCATGCTGGGTGACATTGTAGACTCTCCCAGTTTTGCCATGGTAACATTTCTGGGGCATTCCTTTTTGAACAGTGCCCATTCCCTTGATATCCACAGTATCACCTTTCTTGTAGATTCGCATGTATGTGGCCAAAGGAACAACTCCATGTTTTCTAAAAGGCCTAGAGAACATGTAGCGGGTGTCCCTCCTCTTTCCCTTTGTGTTGGTCATTTTGGAGAATTACTGGAAGATGGTGGTTCCAGCCGAAACGCGGTTGGAAGATTTTTAATTACAGTTTCAATTTCATTGTTTGTGATAGGTCTGTTTATATTTTCTAATTCTTTCTGGTTCAGTCTTGGAAATTTGTACCTTTCCAAGAATTTATCCATTTCTTCGTGGTTGTCCATTTTATTGGCATATAGTTGTTTGTAGTAGTCTCTTATAATCCTTTGTAATTCTGCAGTGTCAGTTGTGATTTCTCCTTTTTCATTTCTAATTTTACTTATTTGCATCCTCTCCCTTTTTTTCTTGATGAGTCTGGCTAAGGGTTTATCAATTTTGTTTATCTTCTCAAAGAACCAGCTTTTAGTTTTATTGATCTTTGCTATTGTTTTCTTCATTTCTATTTCATATATTTCTGCTCTGATCTTTCCTTCTACTGACTTTGGGTTTTTTTTGTTCTTCGTTCTCTAGTTGCTTTAGGTGTAGGATTAGATTGTTTATTTTGATAGCTTTATTTATTTATTTATTTGTTTAATTTTTAAAGAAATATTTATTTGGTTGCGTTGGGTCTTAGCTGTGGCTCGCAGGCTCCTTAGTTGCAGCTCCAGGGCTCCTTAGTTGTGGCATGCAAACTCTTAGTTGCAGCATGCATGTGGGATCTAGTTCCCCAACCAGGGATTGAACCTGGGCCCCCTGCATTGGGAGCGTGGAGTCTTATCCACTGCGCCACCAGGGAAGTCCCTGTATGTATTTTGAGACTTATGTGACTAGTTTAATTTTCACTTGTGATTGATCTGATAGAATCTAATTATGTTCAGTTAGGATTTCTTATGGTGTGACGATGAATAGAATTTTTCTGTAGATTAGCACAAAATTATATGTATGATGAATCTGATACTCGCAGAAGATATTCACGCATTTATTTAAGGACACTCTGCTTACGGAGTTGATTGAGTTGTGGCCACATGGTAGAATCATCATGGGCTTTGAGATCAGAGGGTCTTCGGAGGTCATTTATTCCAGTCCTTTAAAAAATTGATAATTTGAATCTCAGAGAGGTTAAATGACTTTACCAAGTTTCAAGTTAGTGGAGTGACTTTATCTTTAGTTGAAATCAGGGCTTCTTACTAGCCCTAGTTTATAATGGATCTTAGTTATAGAGAATCTGGTCCTGTTAGCCTAGCTCTGTGATTTCAAATAAAACTGGGCGTTGGTATTTCACCTCCTCTGCTGGCTGCCACTGTGTTTCCTATGGCCCATGCAGATAATGGTGTTCTGCTTAATGAGCTTGATAAGGGCAACGCCGAAACCAGTTACTTCAACACAGGGTTCTCAATCTGAGGAAGTTAAAAAAGAGAATTGATGACTGGAACCCACTCCTCAGAGATTCTGATTTAATAGGTCTGCAGTGGGTGGTGGCTTTCACATCATATTTAAAAAATAATAATCATATGCAGCACGGATTAAGAAGTACTGCTTAAAACCCACTTTTAGAGCGTGGGTTCTCAAATCCGGCTAATTGTCAGAATCCCTTGGACCCCCTTGCTATAAGAGGGATTCCTTGTTGAGGTGGGAGATGAGATGCTGGAAGTCCTCTGAAATTATGCTCAAAATGGAATAGCTTTGCCTTCCCAGTAACTTTTCTGTATTGATTAATACCAGACCAGGTGAATGAAACAACTTCAAAATAGTTATGTGGGCAACAGACATCATCTTAATGAGGTGAAGTTTGGCTAAGGCTTTGTAACACTATCGTTTTTTGGATGAAAAGTAAAAATGCTTATTAAGGAGTTTGAGATTATGTGTAAGATTTTTAAAAAATTTGGTCTTGTACTAAAAGTGCTTTTTTCCTTTTTTTTTTTGGCGAGGAGGGTGTCTGGGGTTGTTTTTCTTTTCTTTTTTTTTTTTTTGCGGTACGCGGGCCTCTCACTGTTGTGGCCTCTCCCGTTGAGGAGCACAGGCTCCGGACGCGCAGGCTCAGCGGCCATGGCTCACGGGCCCAGCCGCTCCACAGCATGTGGGATCCTCCCGGACCGGGGCACAAACCTGCGTCCCCTGCATTGGCAGGCGGACTCTCAACCACTGTGCCACCAGGGAAGCCCCTGGGGTTGTTTTTAAGGAAGGAAACATGTTTACATTGTTGGAGAGGTACAGAGGGAAGTGTGTTTTTGTATTTAAACGTGAAGACAGGGCACCTTCAATGCCCTTTATCAGTTAGACTCAAACCACCTGTGTTCATATAGATTTGAATTCCCTTAATGGAATATTAGATAAATCACATGCAATTTATGACCCAGAGATTTTTCTTAAATTATAATTATGGAAATAAGGCATGAATTTATTGTCCTTGTAAAAACTCAAAACGTTACAGAGAAGTCAGGAGTCTCCTTTGACCACCATTCTTGTTCTTAGCCCCAGCCTCTTCTTCAGAGGTAATGATTGTTTCCAATGTCCTGTGGATCCTCCCAGAACTTTTCCTACTGGGTGGACTTTATTTTGTAAATTTTGTTTTTTTCCAAATAATGTATCTTGGAAATTTTTTTGTGTCAGTTCACGTGCTGTGTAGAATTCAACTGTATAGTTGTACCGTAACTTTTAAAGCCATTTTCCTACTGGTGAACACAAATGTTGTTTCCACTGTTTCCTATTCCAGTGCTGCAGTGAACATTCTTGTGGATGCCTCTGTGTGCACATGTGCTGTGATTGCTGGGGCAAAATGCTAAATTGTCCTCCAGCCAGGTCATGTTGCAGAAGTGTCGAGGGGAACTCAGGAGAATTTTCTGGACTTCATTGAATTTGCAAATATTTCAGTGAAGACACAAGAGTAGCAGAGCAATTTTTTTGTTTATAATTGTCAAAAATTTGAGGAGTGTTTTGGGTTTGCTCTGCAGACCCTGAATGTCTTCATGCCCAGTGCCATTGTGCTGGCTGCTGACTTGGAAATAGTTTATAAAAAACGCTGAATTAGGTTAGTGATGTGAAGATGATTAACAGATAATGGTAGCCAGAATAATTGTGTCAAAACAGCAAGAAATATCAAGAGGATTTGATGAGTTCTGCGTTTTCTTTGGTGCTTGCCTTTCATAATAGTGTTAGAAACTTTACGTTGTATATTCAATAATTTGTATTGTATATTTGATCAACTTGACTGTAAAATAACAACAAATACGCCATTTCAAAGAAGCTCTTCATTAAAAATTATCAACTAATAGTAGTCTCCATAAACTCTTATTTAAGTGTCATTGTAAAAGATCCATTTAAAAAAATACAATTTTCTTCTACTTGAAAGATCTTATTGCTTCTCCTAGTTTACATTTTGCATGGTCTTTTCCATGTATTTACATAGTCTACGATGCAGTGTTTTTTGGAGAGGGTAGAACATATTTTCCTACATGACTATATACCAGGGTTTACTAAAGCACGCCCTTGTTGTTGGACATCTAAGTTGCTTTTCATTTTCTGTTGTGAATAAAGCATGAGAAACATACTTATAAGTGTTGTTTACTTTTGAGCCAGTTTCTCCATCTGTGTTCCTCAAAGTAAAATTGCTGGTCTCATTGTGTGTTAGAAAGACTGTGAAGGTTAACGGTGAATGAGGGAAACTGTTACCACTTTTCTGAAGGCTCCCAGGCTCCTACCCCGCACCCCGCTACCCGCAAGGAGATTTGGGCTTTATCCGTTTACTTATTTTTGTCATGGAATAGTGGTTGTGAGATTTTTGCCCCATGGGTTTGTTGGTGTGTGTGTTTGTTTGTTGAGGTATGTGTAAATGTGTTGGCTGTATTATTATTCTACTTTGAAGTTTCTAGTGTGTTAATGTTCTGATTTTTCTCACACGTATCACTTTCTTATCTGAAAGTGAGGTAATAGTGAACTTGGCACCACTGAATTAGAACATTGGCAGTTTGTCCTTGACCAGAAGATCATATGCCCAGGAAAGGGGTAATTACATGAGGGATTCAGCAGTTCCAGAAACGGGTGGTTGTGTCTTCCAATGGAGAATGTCAAAGAGTTATTCAGATTTATATAACTTTCCGTAAAATGAGACAAGACTTCCTAAGTAATGGTAAACTTAAGGACATATAAATATATGCTCATTGTTAGGGAAGTTAATGGTGAAAAGAGTTTTTGTTTTTGTTTGTTTGTTTTCTTTTTTTTTGCTGTACGCAGGCCTCTCACTGTTGTGGCCTCCCCCATTGCGGAGCACAGGCTCCGGACGCACAGGCCCAGCGGCCATGGCTCACGGGCCCAGCCTCTCTGCGGCATGTGGGATCTTCCCAGACCGGGGCACGAACCCGTATCCCCTGCATCGGCAGGCGGACTCTCAACCACTGCGCCACCAGGGAAGCCCTGTTTTTTTTGTTTTTGACTTTCTGTGGATGCTTGAGGATTATCCTGTGAAACCAGCAGTGCCCAGGAGGGAGCTGAGGTGGGCAGGCGCAGATTCATGGACTCTCTAATGACATGTGGAGAAGCTATTGGGACTCTCGGATTAGATTGATGTTGCGTTAAAAGTTCTGAATGCCTTAGATACGTGTTGACCCTGGGATCCCTAGGTCCTTTTTGGATCTTTCAGTATTTCAAAAAGTGTAACAATTTGCCTGTTACCTTGGTCCATGTGCTAAGTAAAATGTCAAGTTGTTTTGTTTTGGGTTTATGTTAAGTCATTTACTACCTGGATATACAAGTCTTCTTTCTGTTGACTTATAGACTCTCCTATTCCTCTTATTTTGCTTTGTGGTAACATACAAGTTAAGGCAGAATCTTTTGGGGTCTGTAGTGGCAGCTTGTCCTTTCTTTTTCTTTTTTCCCTAATAATAACCTCACTGAGATATGTACAGTTCAGGTGTTTTTTAGTATATTCACAGAGTTGTGCAGCTATCATCAGAATAAGTTTTAGAATATTTTCATCACCGCCAAAACAAAGCTCATATCCACGAGCAGTTACTTTCTATCTCTACGGATTTGCTTATTTTGGACATTTCATATAAATGGAATTATATAGCATAGGTGTCCTTTTGTGTGTGCCTTCTTTCACTTAGCATGTTTTTAAGGTTCATCCATGTTGTAGTATGTATCATTCCTGTATGTGGCTGAATAACATTTCAGTGTGTCCACATTTTGTTTATCCATTCATCAATTGATGGACACTTGGATTATTTCCACTTTTTGGCTATTGTGAATAATGCTGTTACAAACAGCTTTTGCGTGGGTATACGTTTTCATTTTCCTTGGATAGATACCTAGGAGTGTTCCTTCTTTTGGTTCTTAGTGTCATTTTGAGCCTGGTGTACTTTTACATCTCCCATACTTAAGTGGAAATAGTGTTTTGGCTAAAAGAAAAAAGAAAGATCTAATTGTGGTGTGTGTGTGTGTGTGTGTGTGAGAGAGAGAGAGAGAGAGAGAGAGAGGGAGAGGGAGAGAGAGAGAAAGAATGACTATGAATGGCTCTAGGGTTATTTCTACCCTGATCTTATTTGTACAGTTTTGATATAACTGGCAAAGTAGCAAAGCTCCAAGTTGCAGTTGCTTCCAGGTTCTGGCTTATTTGGGAATTTTTGCCTTTTATTGACAATTTTCAGTTACCTGCAGTAAGTAATTATGAACCAATCGTAACTGTATTACTAGCCTGGTATGAATTTAATTGTACGTAGAAATGCTGCAGTTTTTACATTAATTCTAATGGGAATTAGTGTTTTTTTAACTTGCAATTTTGGAGGCAAGCAAAAATTGTAGGACCAATTATGGTCTCAGAGTGAGAGATAGAAAAGTCTGGCTAGTGAATGCTGATTGACAACTCTTGACTGCTTGTTGATGGCAGCTTAGATCTCTGGGGGGAGGGGAAGATGGGAAGTAGAAGGTGCTCTTGATGGTAAATTGGGAACATGGCCTGTGTCTGGGCTGTCTGCTCATTCATTGTGTAGAATGGCTAAAGGAAGTTTTAATTCCTTATTATGTAAACTTTTGATTCTTAGTCATTTCAAATTTTTATTATTAACTATTTCAAACATGTGGAGAGGATACAGAATAGCAATGAACCCCTGAGTACCCACCATCTGGATTTAACAAATTTGACTTTTCCCCTTTTTTTCCCTCCCTCCCTCCCTTCTTTTGTTCCATTTTTTTTTTTTTTCTTTTTTTCCTTTACGTAAGGAATATAACTTTTCAGATACACTTGAACACTGTTTGGCATTCCTCCCATTTACCTCCCTCCTTTCCCAGAGCTAACCACTCTTGCAATGCTGATGTTTTTACGCTTCTATGTTTACATCCATAGCAATATATACCATTGGTGTCTATATTTTTAAACATTACATAAATGGTTTAATTTTTAATTCTAACTCTGTAGCAGTGTTTCTCAAATTAAGATCTTCAAAAAATATTTTTGGCAGATATCCAGTGTTAGCTTAAGTTTTTCTTATTGTGATAAAATATACATAACATAAAATTTACCATTGTTAAGTATACAGTTCAGTGGCATTAAGTACATTCACATCACTGTCCAACCGTCACCACTATCAGTTTCCAGAATTTTTCGTCATTCCAAGCAGAAACTATCTACCCATTAAACGGTCACTCCCCATTCCCCGCTCCCCTCCAGCCCCTGGTAACTAACCTCTGTTCTGCTTTCCCTCTGAATTTGCCTATTCTAGGTACTTCATATAAATGGAATCATACAATGTTTGTCCTTTTGTGTCTGGCTTATTGTTTCACTTAGCATAATGTTCTTAACATGCATGTTATGACATATATCAAAATATCCTTCGTTTTTAATGCCAACTCATATTCCACATTTTGTTTATCCATTCATCTGTTGATGGACATTTGGTTTGTTTCCACCTTTTGGCTATTGTGAATAATGCTATGAACATTGGTGTATAAGTATCTTGAGTTTCTGCTTTCAATTCTTCTGGGTTTATACCTAGGAGTGGAATTGCTGCATCATATGGTAATTCTACTTTTTAAGGAACTGCCACAGTTTTCCACGTGAGCTAATCATTTTATATTCCCACCAGCAATGCAGGAGGGTTCCGATTTTTCCACATCTCACCAACACTTGTTAATTTCTGTTTATTTGATAATAGCCATCCTAATGGGTTGAAGTAATCTGATGGTACTGATTTGCATTTCTCTAATGACTATTGATGTTGAATATCTTTTCATGTGCTTATTGGTCATCCATAGATCTTCTTTGGAGAAATGTCCATTCAAGGCCTTTGTCCATTTTTGAATCGGGATTTGATTTTGTTGTTGAATTTTAGGAGTTCTTTGTATATTTTGGATATTAATCCCTTATTGGATATATGATTTGAAAATATTTTCTCCCATTCTGTTGGTTGTCTTTTCACTGTCTCTGTTTTTTTTTTTTTTTTGAGGTACGTGGGCCTCTCACTGTTGTGGCCCGTTGCGGAGCACAGGCTCCGGACACGCAGGCTCAGCAGCCATGGCTCACGGGCCTAGCCGCTCCATGGCATGTGGGATCTTCCTGGACCGGGGCACGAACCCTTGTCCCCTGCATCGGCAGGCGGACTCTCAACCACTGTGCCACCAGGGAAGCCCCCCAGCACCATTTTCTGAAAAGACTGTCCTTTCTCCATCGATTGCTCTTGGCACCCTAGCTTGAGTTATTTTTATTATAATGTAAGAATGCACACAAGGATAAATTTCTTATGTTTAAAAAAGGTTACAAAAACAAAACAACCAGGTAAATACAGATAAAATGACAGAATCAATAAAATTAAAATGAATTTATGGGACAGATGATGTTTTACGCAAATCATATTGCTACTCTCAATGTAAATATGATATTGCCAGCTGTGGTGTTGGGAATGCACTGGAAATGCCTTTAGTACCTTGCCATGTGACAACTCAGTTCTCTCATCATTTTTCTCTATTCTGAAAGCTGTAGAAATGTTCAGGGGTGCCATTTGACCTTTACTTGGCATATATGTGTGATACATGTATCAGGTCTTACCCTGTTCTTGACTGTTAGTACAGACCAATTAAAATCCTATTCTTTGGCCTTAGCTTTATGGTAAACACAACAGCACATGTGGGCTGAGGAATCCTTGGGCAGCTCTCTGTTTCCAGAGAAGCATCTAGATGATCCAGAACAAGCTCATGCTAATGTTATTAGAGTAATATTGAAGTGAAAACACACAATTTAAAAATTCTCATAGAGAACGTATGGACTTGGAAGAAGTATCTACAGGGCCAGTTTGAGACACCTTTCTTTCTTTCTTTCTTTCTTTCTTTCTTTCTTTCTTTCTTTCTTTCTCTCTCTCTCTCCCTCCCTCCCTCTCCCTCCTTCCCTCCCTTCCTCCCTTTCTTTCCTTCCCATGCCACGCGCGTGGCACGTAGGATCTTAGTTCCCCGACCAGGGATCAACCTGCGCCCCCTGCACTGGAAGCAGGGGAGTCTTAACCAGTGGACTGCCAGGGAAGTCCCAGGTTCAGTTATTTTTATTATAACTTCAGGGTTTTTAAAAATTGCTTGTCTTTAGTGATTTTATATATTATTGTTTTTTCTCTTGATTACAACCAAAATAAAAGCTGGTATTCTTAATCTCAGATCCTGATGTATGTGTTTAAATATAATTTTACTGCCAAAAATCTGTCAAAGTTGGCTTTTATTACGTTAGTTTTGTTTTTTGTGGATAACATGACCCTCGAATACCATGTCTTCTCACTGTTAAATTCTCAACTGAGTTGTCCCTATTTGAAGTGTAAGACTGCCAATTTGGTTTTAAAATATTGGAAGTGAATTATGGTGAGATAGAGTTGTGAAGAAAGAAGCTTCATGTTCCTCTGGTTATAAATGCCTTTGGCATTTGTTTCTACTTGAAGACGACTTTTTCCTAATGCTTTTTTGAGGGAAGAACGTCTCACCTCTTCAGATAGGTCTGGGGGCAAATGGCTAAGAGACATGAACTAAAGCCCTGCGCTGTCTCCTGACAGGAAATCCCTTTCACACTCTCTCTCTAGTGTTCTAGTATGTAAGTGTGTTTCCTGTTTGTGTGAACTCCTATTTTTAGCGCCTAAAATCAAACTCGTATCTTCTATGCCTGACATGAAGTTTTATGACATGTGGACATGAGAGTGGGTAGATGTACATATGTCAGCTCAGGGTCCCTTCCTCAAGAAGTGCTTTTCTGTACTGCGTCCTGGGTCTGGGGACACAGAGCTGAATCGGAGAGTCGAGTCGGAGCAGGGAGGCCTGTGAACAGGGCATTTGCTGTGAACTCGCTTGGATTGACTGCTGGGCAGGAGGTAGGACTAAGACTAGAGGGTCAGGAGCACTGAGGAGGAGCTAAAGTAACACTGCTTCTGGGAACTTGACTGAGGAGGTGCTAGTTGAGCTCTCAAAGGCTGAGTAAAAAGGTATTCCAGGCACAGGGCCTGCCTGTACAAGGGCGGGGCTCTTGAAGAGGCCTGGCATGTTCTAGCACAGTTCTTTGTGGCTGTACTGGGGGGAAGAGGCATCAGGAAATGACACAGATAGCTTGAGGAAGGGTGATCACGTGGAAGATGGCCCAGAGAAGGGGAAAGCTAGGGGCAGGGAGACCAGTTTGGTTTCCATTTTGGGGAAACAATAACTCAGGGGAGAAAATGCAAGCAGGAAGGCTAGGTTTTGGAAAAAGACAAGGAATTTCATTTTGAATGAGTTTGAGGTGACATATAGGTAGAGAAGTCTAGCCGGCAGCTGGAAATATAGGACGTGTGTGTGTGTGTGTGTGTGTGTGTGTGTGTGTGTGTGACAGTTTCTTTGTAAAAATCAAATTCTAGAGCCTCCTGAAGGTGTCACTCAGACTGCTCTAGGGATTGCCCCAGGGCTTGCTGTTATTCACTTCTCTTGGTGCCTACTTGCATTTGAAAAAAATCAAACAGTACAAAAGGCTATATAAATCCCTATACCTCAGACCTCAGTCCCACCCCCTCCCCGCCAAGAGGAAACCACTGCGAGCAGTTTTTATGTATTCTTCCAGAAATTTGTCTTGCATATACACACACATTTAAGTCCCTAGAAGGGGTGAGTCAGACAGCAGCAGAAACTTACTACTATACTCACTGCATCATGCATGCAGTAACTTCCCAACTGTGTCATGTGTCAGTTGCTGCGTGCCCCGGTTTGGGGTCCCTCTCTGCTCAAGTCTTCCAGCTGCCTGATGTGTAGCCTTTTGGTCTGCAAAGCTCGATTATTAGAGTAAGTTGAGTCTTTTTCCTTTAAGTGTTTATTTTCTTTAATGATATTTTTCCTTGTTATAAAGATCTTGTTATGAAACTATACAATGGTAATGAACATGTATGCATTTTAAATGATAGACTATATATATCAGTGTATACTTTAGAAAAAGTGAGTCTCTTCCCACCCCCAAATTCACTCACCAGGTTTAATCCCCATAAACAGTATGGTATATAGACCGTGTTCTGTGGGGCGAAGCTTTGCGGAAATACACACACACATGTATTTTTCACATGGAAAATATAAAGAAGATGACAAGTGACCTGTAATCTCTCCAAACAGATAATGATGATTCCTGTTAGAAAAGCAGACAAACAAATAAACATTAGTGGTTTTTAAAAAATTATAAGATTATACAGAGTGGTATGAAATAAAAAACTAAAGTGTCCCTACCTCTCCTGCCATGTCCTGTCCCTACAGCCATCACTGTTAACAGTTCTCCTTCCAGAAAACTTGTAATGCAAATAGAAACATATTGTGACTCTCTCTCTTTGTGTGTGTGTTTTTATTTTATTTTTTTAAATTTATTTTATTTATTTATTTGGCTGTGCCGGGTCTTAGCTGCAGCGCGCGAGATCTTCGTTGCAGCATGCGGGATCTTAGTTGCGGCATGAGGGATCTCGTTCCCTGACCAGGGATCGAACCTGGTTCCCCTGCATTGGGAGCATGGAGTCTTACCCACCGGACCACCGGGGAAGTCCCTGTGTGTGTCTTTTAATGTACATGAAAGGGATCCTTTCTTTTAAACATAACAAATCTTAGATCTTTCTCTCTCAGCTCGTATAGCTCTTCATCATTCTTTTTAATGGGTTATTGGCTATAGTTCAAGGGAAGATCAATGAGTACTCCTGTGATTATTTAACTGGATCCCATTGATGGACATCGAGGCAGTTTCTCAATTATTTAGTATCCTAAATCATGCTGTGGTGAATATCCTTGTTCCCTCATGGAAATATTTCTGAAGGGGATTTGTTTTTAAACAGCTTTACAAAAAACTGCACGTATTTCATGCAGATATCCAACTTGATGAGCTTGGACATATGCATACCCCCCATGAAACCATTACTACAATCAAGGTAATAGATACATCCAGCACCTGCAAAAGTTTCCTTGTGTCCCCTCACTTGTTTTGTGGTAAGAATACAACATGAAATCTACCCTCTTAACAGATTTTTAAGTGCATAACACAGTACTGTTAACTATAGACACTGTGTTGTACAGCATATCTGTAGAACTTATTCATCTTGTTTAACTGAAATTTTATACCCATTGAACAACTCCCCACCCACACCCCCATGCCAGCCCCTGGCATCCACCATTCTGTTCTCTGCTTCTATGAGTTTGTTTTAAATATTGCATATAAGTGGAATCATACAGTATGTGTCTTTCTCTGATTGGCTTATTTTACTTAGCATAATGTCCTTCAGGTTTGTCTTTGTTGCAAATGGCAAGATTTCCTTTTTTAAGGCTGAATAATATGTCATTATAGGTATAGACCATGTTTTCTTTATCTGTTCATCTGTCAATGTACATTTGGGTTGTTTCCATTATCTTGGCTATTGTGAATAATGCTGCAGTAAACATGGGACTGCAGATAAGATACTCTTCCAGGTCCTGATTTTAATGAAATAATGGGATTTAAAAAATGATTTATATAAACATTATTTATCACTAATTAATACAACCACCTCTGGAGAGGTTGTAGTAATTTATATTTTTACACACAGCATGTGAGTGCCTTTTCCATATGTCCTTGTCAAAATTGGTTATTATTAATCTTAAAATTTTGGGGGGGGGGAAGTAATTGACAGTAATTGAATAGAACTTTGTCCATGCCTTCATGTAAGTCTGAAGTTATAATTAATGAGGACTTCAGTTATGGAAACTGGAAAGCTTGACCTTGATGTGGCAGTGTTCTCAGGCACATTGCAAGCTGGGCAGGTGTCCCTCAGGAAGCAGGGTTAGCCCCTGAACAGATTTTGGCTGAACTGCAGGGGGCAGTGTTGAGCAGAGGGGCCAGCAGTGGGGGATCTGCCTGCCTTGGCCTGGAGGCATCAGGGAGACTGCCATGTTGCCTCTGGTTTTGAGGGTACAGAAGCTCCTAAGAGACTCACACTGCCACCCTGGGCAACCCAGCTGAAAGGGTGTGAAGCAGTTCTTCCCTTTGATAGCCAGAGAAACTGAGCCTTTGAGGGCCATTTTGAAAGGCTAACATTTCTCCCTGGTGGAACTTTTCTCAGAGCAGAAGCAATTTTTTTTTTCATGTCTCTGTTTTGACCTAAATTATCTGTGGGGTTGTACTTTTTAAAATACAGAAGCTATTTTTTGTTGATATTTCTTCCTTGTCACTTTAAATTTTTGTATTATCATTAATTTTGAGATTAACGTAAATTTTACCCCAGCAAATTAATTTTGATTCTGTTTTTTGGGGGGGTGGTATCCTCTCCAGTTGTATAGTAGCACCTACTTTATCATATTGCTTTTATATTATGTACTTTTCCTTTAAAAACAGGGAGTGGGTGTGCTTTCTTGCTCACTTTATCTTATAAAAAGAAAACATTGATATCCTGACAGAGGTCACTGTATTTTGATCACTCAGGAGTTTTGATCACAGGAGAGTTGTATTTTATAATTTAAGACGAGAAACCGTAAGGCTGCGTATGTAGCATACAGCAATATTTACTAATTAATCATATTGAGTTTTGACCCAGATGTGGGAGAAACTAAAGTTTTCTCTGAGTCGTTGATTTCAGAGGCATAAAGTTGCATTAATATGTGAAAGCAGACTTGCAAAGTTTCTCTAGTTTCCAGCCTTTATTAGGTCATCATGTCACTCAGAAGTGTGCCAGGAATGTAGTAGTTACTCCAAAAATGGGATTCAGTTCCTTCAGGATTTTTGAAGCCCCTAGATAGACATGGCACCATGCCAGTAAAATTATGCAGTCCACAGGGATAGAGCCCCTCAGAATTATTTTTAAATCTTTACTGGAAATTTATTTCCTAAATATACCAACATTTCTCACTTAGTTCTTTAAGCATTTTACAAGTAGCTAGTTAAATATAGACGAGATATAGGTAATGATGTTTGTGTTTGGTGTGGGTAAGGAGATGACCCTGGCAGGCTTGAGATGGGTTCTCTTGTTCTTACTGTTCCAGTACGTTTTTGTTTTAATAGCCCTCCCTTTTTCCTTTATTCCTCTTTCCCCCTTTCAATATGGCAAATGCAAATCTACAGATAAGCTGTAGAACCATATTTTCCTAAATGGGAAGATGGTTCCATGGATTTTTAAAGTTTAGGGTAGTCTTCATTTAAGGATTTGTCACGTAACACTGTAATATCTTGTCTCCAAATTAATGTGCTAATTAGAAACCTAAAAGCCTAGTGATAGACAGGAATTTTAGAATCTTCTCCACTTTTTACCAAGTTCAGGAATCTCTTATAAGACCTTTGTTTGCTTCATGGTTATCTAGTTTTTTTATTTATACTTGTAGTGACGGGGACCTTACTACCTTGCAAGGCAAGCCCTTTCCATTTCCCGAAGCTATCATCATTGGAAAGCACTCCTGTTCATCTGCAACCTGCCTGTGGTGGAACAGTGCGGAATATATATATTACACATCACAAAACTACTTCAAATGAGTATTTCTTTTCATCATTAGATGGAAACTACCCAGTGCAAGGATCATGTGTGACTAGCCTTTTTCCTTGTAATGCCCTGAACATAGGCACTCAGTAGTGTTCAGAGGATGAATTCTTACTTAGTTTCATATGACTTGAAGATTAACTGGAAGACAGCCTAAATATTTTTTGCCTGTATTTGAATTAGAAAATGTGTAAGTGGGCCTTTGTAGAATAGATAACAGTCAAATTTAGGAGGTTTTTTTCCATTGGTTAAAATGGAAGTATTCTACAGTGATGTGCTTTTGAACCACAAATAAACTCTGATACATAGCAAATGATCCAGTTAGACAAGAAGTCCATTTATTTTGTTGATAATTTGTGGCCCTCATCCCTGCCAAAAGTGCAGAAGAGTAAAGCAAGCTGTAAACTCTGTAATGACTAGTCATTTTAGCTGTTGTCTTTAAGAAGCCAAAGGGGATAACCTTAGAGAATATATTAAAACCTGGGAAGCTTAAAAAAAAAATCAGAAGATCCTAGGGTACCTAGAAGCATACCAAGGAAGACTTGATTCCACCTGCAGATCTCCCTGGAGTTTTAAAATCCAGTTTTCTGTGGTATTGCACAGTGAACAGGCAGAACACTGCTATAAATCATTCCTTACCAAATGGCCCAGGGTTTGAAACTAAGGGGCTGAAAAGGCTCCCTGTTGCCAGCCCCTTGGTTGTGCCTGAGGATACCGAGGCCAGAAAGTGCCAGTCGCATTTCAAAAAGAACATAGCTGCCCTCAGGCAGAGCCTGAGTCTGGAACTCAAGTTTTTTTGACTCTGTCTAAAAATAAAACATCAGAAGAGGCAGAAACTGTTGATTGCTTACTCAGCCACATTTAAAATGTTATAGCCAGTGGAGGTTGGGACTTAAGACATTTTTCTTTCCTTTCTTTATAACCATTTTGGATCTCCTGGTGTTTCTAGCTTCCTCTGAATCCTGTACCCGCTCTGGACCTGAATGGGCTTGCCACTGCGGGCACACCCCTCCTTCCAGATTCTGTTACTTTGAGGCTGCACTGCCTACCACTGCCCCCCAGCATGCTCCCCTCTGGCACTTGGCACCCATTGCTATTTAACTAGTGCCCTTCTCCTGGCTTCCCGGTCCATCACAGCTGTGCTAGACTGAGACACCACGAGAACAACCTCACTCCGGCTTACCTCCAGCCACCTGGAGCCTGGCCTCCCACCTTGTCTGCGTCCAACACAAGTTTAGCAGATTTCCTCCCATTTTATATTCAGTTTTCCCTCCTAAAGGTAGCTCTTCACGGTTGCGCCAGCTTGTTAAGGAATGCTATTTTCGTTTTCTTCTATTCTGCAGTAGTAATTGACTACACCCAGCCCCTTAGCCAGCCTAGTTTTTCCTTTCATCTTGTTCATTGATGCCCCCAGCCGCTCAGGCCTCAGCCCTTGCAGGTGTCCTCACTCCTGTCTTTCCATTGCTGGTCATGCCCTGCGACCCAGCCATTGTGTCTGTGTGTGTGGCACTTCTGGAGCCCATTTCTCTCCTTCCACCATCATCCAGGCCTTCAGCTAGTTCTTCTACAGTTGCAGTAATTTATGAGCCATTCCTCCGCCTCCAGTCTCGTCTCTTTCCCAATCCATTGTTTGCACCACTGCCAGATGAATCTTCTTAAAATGCTCCATTTTTTAAGTCAGTCTTTCCTTGGTCCCTCTCAGAAGCATTTAAATAGTTCCGTTACCACCGGGGAAGGTCTGAACTTCTTAGCTTTTTGTTCAAAGCCTGCTGTCATCAGGTGCTGCCTTCCTCTCAGCTGCTGTTCCTCCCTTTACTCCTCCCTCCGCCACAGGCTGTGCCCTTTGCTCGGTGCTCCCTGAGTGTGCCTCGTACCTCTCGGTCTCTGGAAGTCTTCTTAGCTCCTTCATGGAGCCTTGTCTGCCAGCCATTCTTTTCAGGTCTTTGCTGATATTCGCTGGCTGACCTATTCATTTGACACTTAATTCACTAAGCAAACATTCTGAAAGACACGCTGTTTTGCTCCTGTGAGGAATGGATTACAGAGGGGTTAGAGGGTCATCCCCACTGCCAGGAAGCTTGTCTTTGTCACCTAGATTCTGTATCTTCTTGTGTTCATATCTACTGGATCAGAAGTGTAAAGGCAGAGGCCAGACCTTATACTTGAAATTTAAGAAATTTAAAAATCACCAGTGCCCAGCAAATATTCTGCACAGGCAGATAATACATGCTGTGAGAGCTGCTAGTACACTTCTATTAAGGCTTCTTGGAATTTGGAATTTCTTGTTTTATTTATTTTGGCATTTTGATTAAATTTTGTACGTTCCCATTTTAGCATGAATTGTAACTTTAAAATTAAGGTGAGACCAGTCAGAATGGCCATCATCAAAAAATCTAGAAACAATAAATGCTGGAGAGGGTGTGGAAAAAAGGGAACACTCTTGCACTGCTGGTGGGAATGTGAATTGGTACAACCACTGTGGAGAACGGTATGGAGGTTCCTTAAAAAACTACAAATAGAACTACCATATGACCCAGCAATCCGACTACTGGGCATATACCCTGAGAAAACCATAATTCACAAAGAGTCATGTACCACAATGTTCACTGCAGCTCTATTTACAATAGCCAGACATGGAAGCAACCCAAGTGTCCATCAACAGATGAATGGATAAAGAAGATGTGGCACATATATACAATGGAATATTACTCAGCCATAAAAAGAAACGAAATTGAGCTATTTGTAATGAGGTGGATGGACCTAGAGTCTGTCATACAGAGTGAAGTAAGTCAGAAAGAGAAAGACAAGTACTGTATGCTGACACATATATATAAAAAAAATAAAAAAATAAATAAAATTAAGGTGAGAAATCTATGCATGTAAAATCATCAGCTGAGTTATCCTGTAGACTTAATCAGGTAAGATTATTTAAGCTAGTGATTGCTCATTAGTCTGGCCCTGCTCATATGAACTTTTCTGCTTTTCTTTTTCAGTCTGCATGAAGAAATAAGTGATTTTTATGAATACATGTCTCCAAGACCAGAGGAGGAGAAGATGCGAATGGAGGTGGTGAACAGGATCGAGAGTGTGATTAAGGAGCTCTGGCCCAGTGCTGACGTGAGTACCTGTCTGGGTCGGAGGGTGCTTAGGTGGTAACATCCCTGTGTCTGTGCATCTGTAGAGTTGTGATCTAAGGAAATTTTAAAAGCAAAGAATTTTCTTCAGCCTTTAGAATTTTGGGCTTCCTAATTATTTGCATTGAATTGGATGACTTACTTAAAGCTGTTTCTTTGCAGTACTGAATAGCAGCTACTAACTGCAAACTATTTTTAGGAATCATTACTATAAAGAGAAGAAAGACAAATAAACCCTCCTTGTAGTAGTGGGTTATTTGGATGTGATGTATCAAAACGCTGTTACTATTTTGTTCCAGCCTGTCCGTATGAACATTACATAACTGTGTACAGCTGAATGAAGATGTCAAGTAGGAATTTCTTATGTCATTTGAAATTCGTCTTCATAGGCTAATGCGGGCGTGTGTTCTACTTTCCTGAAACTGCTGTTTTCTTCTCTTTTTCTAATCACTCCTTGTCTCCCAGTATAGCTCCCACCCAGTGAACAAGACTTTTGCCCAAGATTTCCTCTGCTTATTTGTGGTTCTTATTGTTGACGCTCACTTTTTAGGGCTCCTTTGAGGGTCTGTTGTACAATTTTGTGCATTCGAAGAAGTAACTTATTAGAATCCATTACATTGTACATTGTGTTATATAGCTTTTCTTTAGACTCCGTCATGGGCTGGTAAAGGTGAAGCCAGGGAAGTTTTTCTGGTCCAGTTGGCAAAACAAAGAAGCTTCAAATAAGATACTGTAGGTACAGGGAAGAGGGGAGGACACTAATAATATTTTGTTGAGCAGCCACTGTATGCCACGTTGTTTCTCCTGTGTGATCTAGATTGACAGCTTTCACCTGGAGACAAGTTTCTCCCCCACGAGGCATCTGGCAATGTCAGAGACATTTTTTATTATCGTGACTGGTGAGGTTCTCCTGGCATATAATGAGTAGAGGCCAGGGAGGTTGCTAAACACCACATGATGCACAGGACAGTTCCTCAACACAAAGAATTATCTGCCCCGGATGCTAGTAGTGCTGAAGCTGAGAAGCCCTGATCTAAATCAGTCCTCCTCCTTCTGAGGTGGGGGATTTTATCCACAGTTTTTTTGCAGATGAGGAGCACGAGGCTGTGATTAGGTTCCTGGGTCCATCTCACCTCAAAAGTTGAACGTTTTCCATTGTTCATCCTTTATTGCAATTACTTGCAGACACATATTTGCCTGAGTCTTCTACTGTTCTCTGTGATTTGAGATAGGATATGTCCTGATTTTATGCCACAGCATGATGTTATAATGACAGTGCCTGGTGTTCTCTGTGGAGATGGCCTATAGGCTGGCACTTGTCCTGGAACTGAAGTAGTCTGACCCTAATTCAGTAATCTATGAGAAGATTCCTTTTGAGAGAACAAAAGTTAAGGATTTGTGATTATTTCTCTAGATTATCAGGGAACATTAGTGACCTGAACATTACTTTCGAAAGGTTTCTATTTACGTCTACATATTTGATATTTGATATTTGAACCTAATAAGTTTAAGCTATATTCCGAATGTCTGCCTATAAGCCACGGGATCCCACTTCATGAAAGCATGGTGTTAGAAAAAAAGTGCTCTTGTAGTACTAAAAATTACCAGTAGAGGGTGGCAAAACCCTGCATTTCTCCATAGCTTGGTGGCTTTTCATCTGATATTTTAATATAACAATTTTTTCTCTTTTAGGTCCAGATATTTGGAAGTTTTAAAACTGGCCTGTATTTACCTACTAGGTTAGTACGTTTATGGCACTTTTAAGGGACTGTACATTTTTTTAGAGTGTATGCACTTTGACTGTTGAATGTGTAAGAGTTGAAACAAAGCAGATTTATGAAACAAAAATTCACGTACCTGTATTTTATTTGAATTATCTTGAGGTAGAATGTCACTGCAGAGAACTGTTCAACCCCGTAACTTAACCCACTAACACAGATGTTACTGTAATATTATGGTAAAACACCTGATTATGCTCTAGAACTTTGTATTCTCTGGAATGCCAGGTCTCTCATTTTTTATTAAGAACTCATACTATTAGCTCCTGTTCCAGTGTTCTGATTCAGAAAATCAGGGTACAAACTCTTCTCTGGGGGAAGTCTTGGTCTTTTCAGGACTCTTGTTTGTTTCGGTCTTCTCAAATGAGGGCTGTCTTGGCCGATAGCTGGGGGTGGGGCGTGTGTGTTGTGGGTGATTTGGGGGTTAGTAAGACTTCCTTGAGGAGTGAGTACCCGTTCTGTAAAAATTGAAATGCTGTGGTCTTTACGAAGCAAAAACTCTTATGATGTTTTTGTTTTTACTGTGGTAAGAGCACTCAACCTGAGATTTACCCTTTTAACAAATGTTCAAGTGCACTATAGGCATCCATCACTTTTTTTCATTTGAGTTTGATTCAGTCTACTTTACCCAAACTTAAAATGTGTTAAAGTGGATGGATCCTAGCAATTTCCATTCTTCCCATTGCTGTCTTAGGCCTACAAAAGCCGTAAAATATTCAACTTTGAGTCCATTAATATTTTTCCTTGTTTAGGTTCTGAGCCTCAGCAAAACCTGAGTCACTCTTTCTAATAATTTAATTAAATTTTATGAACAGTACTACATTTACCTAGTTCAGATTTGAAAAGAGCACACACGTAATTACAGTGAAAAGTCTGGATCCCACCTCTCTCCCCCAGTTTCTCTCCTTGGAGGAGCTGCTATTACCAGTTCTTTGCATATCCTTCCAGAGATATTCTATGCATATAAAAGGAAATGTGTGTTTCTTCCTTTTGTACACAAATGGTAGCATACTAGATACACTGCCTGCATCTTGCTTTTTATACTTAATAATGTAAGTCACAATCAGTTAACCTCATTCACTTGGAAGGTCTTAAGTTTTTTAGTACCAGAAGCCTTTATGAACAGGAAACGTTACGTTAACTGGTGTTTTTGAGGTGTTACTTCTTTTAAAATCACCCCGGGAAATGACCAGGAGAAGGAGGAGTTTGTTAAAATCACCAGTTTCCACTTCCTCTCTAAAAACAGTCCTCACCAACACATTTAGTCTTCATTGGGCGGGGTGAGAAATAGAGTTCCATTGTACTAACCTGCTATCTGTAGCTTGAATGAGTTAAAGCAAGTACAGTTTCTCACTTCTTGAAACAACTCTTGTGTGTGCTCCGTGTTCAGTGACATCGATCTTGTGGTGTTTGGGAAGTGGGAGAACCTACCCCTCTGGACCCTGGAAGAAGCTCTTCGGAAGCATAAAGTTGCAGATGAGGATTCGGTGAAAGTTCTAGACAAAGCAACTGTAAGTTCTTCAACATTTCATCTTAAACTCTCTAGGTTACTTATGCATGAAACTTGTAAAATTAAAATTTAATTTTGGTGAGCACCTCGGATTGTGAGTGCATTATTCCTTCCTTTTGTTAATGATCACAGTGCTGTACATAAAAAGTTGTGTTTGTGAGACAAGTGAATTATTCTGGTTGTACATTTCTTTAAAAAGTATTATTCAATTTATCATACATAATACTGTAGATTTTTAATATAAAAACGTAAGTAAAAATGTGGATATCTGATAAAGTTTATAGTTGCACAGCTGTTACTTTTCTATCATATTTTGTATCCTTGAAGAATTGTATTAATTGAAATTTTGTAAATCAAGTCATATTTTAACTAACGGAATGGACATTAAAGAATTTTCACAGAAGCTCATTTTATAAATAAATATGTCTATTTTAGAAGTTTGGATTTTTGCATATTAGGTTTTATTAGAGCAAAACAACTTGTATTGTTTTTTATTAAAAGCTGTTAATTTGGAAATCCAGTTCTGTACACAAAGTTTGCTGGCCTGAGTTTTCTAATGCATGGTAGAAATAGAGCTTTTTTTTTTTTTTTTAAAGAATTCCTGATATCGCATATAAATCATCCTATCATTGTTCATTTGAGAATCATTCTTACATTTTAAGTTCTCTTGTTAGGTTGTTTTTTGGGCTGTTTGCAAAACTGACCAAAAAGGCCAGTGACTTACTGTGTGTGACTTAAGAATCTAGCAGTTTTCTTACTGGAAACAGTTTGGTGCTGTGGGCTGATATTCATAATTCTTGATTTTCTTGAGTTGGAAACTGTTCTCCAAAGTATATTAATGTTGAGAAAGTTTTTGTTACCTGATTTAAAAACTCTCAGTTAGTAGAAATTACAAAATATATTGCATGAGGTTAAATGCTAAATATGTAATGTAAATATCTAGAAAGCCAAGTCAACTATGGTATGGAGTGTTCAGAATACTCAGTGTTTTTATGTCCTCATGAGGAGGTCAAGACCTCAAGTCAGATAACCTTCCATCCCCTGATTTTGTCATTTAATTTCGTTAAAGTATTTAAATTTTACCTGTCTTCTCTTTCTAGGTACCTATTATTAAATTAACAGATTCTTTTACTGAAGTGAAAGTTGATATCAGCTTTAATGTACAGAATGGTGTGAGAGCAGCTGACCTCATCAAAGATTTTACCAAGGTCAGACAATTTATAGTGTTTATTCAGTGAAAATATTAGAAATGGAGTTGTGTTTTGAGATTCTGTTGTGGTGGTGTTCTGATATACTTGGCTAAACTATTTTTATATGTGTATCGCTGACAGATGCTTCTTTTCTGTGCAGTGGTTTTACTTTCCTTGAATCTGCTTGTAATAATCAGTAATTTATAATGTGACCTCAAGTAAGAATTAAGGGTTGAGGAAGCTTTTGAAGAACTTCTCTCCAAGAGTTCAGATTAAGACCCTCTCTAGGGAGCCTTTTCTAGATTTTAATCCCCAAGTCACCTGTAAGATAGGTCCTGCAGGTGTCCTTATCTTATCTTGAAGTGGTTTAAGTCTGTTTCTGCTTATTCTGTTTTCTTCCCAGATAGGGCAGAATTTGTCAGTATCATCTTCAGAACATTTCACATGCTTAAACCCATCAGCTTTTTTCTCCCAAAACTAAAACTGTGAACTGCTTTGGCTTATGTAGAATATCATTTCTCTCCATTCACAATGTTTTTTTTTCTTTAATAAATTTATTTTATTCATTTATTTAATTTTTGGCTACATTGGGTCTGCGCTGCTGCACGCGGCTGCTGAGAGCAGGGGCTACTCTTCGTCGCAGTATGCGGGCTTCTCACTGCAGTGGCTTCTCTTTTTGCGGAACACAGGCCCTAGAGCACGCGGGCTTCAGTAGTTGTGTCGCATGGGCTCAGTAGTTGCAGCACGCGGGCTCTAGAGTGCAGGCTCAGTAGTTGTGGCGCACGGGCTTAGTTGCTCTGTGGCATGTGGGATCTTCCTGGACCAGGGCTCAAACCTGTGTCCCCTGCATTGGCAGGAGGATTCTTAACCACTGCGCCACCAGGGAAGCCCCCACGATGTTTTTTTTTTTTTTTTTTTTTTTTTTTAGCAGCTCTTCAGGTTCACCTTTTTCTTTTCATGTCAGAAAAAATGTTAACTCCCCTGTGGTAAACATTATATTCTTGTATAAATGAGCAGAGTATAGAAAAGCAGAAAAAGAAAAGAAATATTATCTGTAATCCCACTCTTTTGGAGGTATTGGGTGTGTATAAAGTTTCTTTTTACCAGAAAGAAACTTTTTAAAAAATTGAGAATAATACGTATGATAAAAAATCTTACCAGTATAAAAGGGTAGTGAAAAGTGAGTCACCCTTATACCTTATATGCTTAGATCAGCTTCATAGGATGTGCCTTCATTGGCTTTTTTTCTTTGCTTTTTATCCTCTTCTTGAAATTTTTAACAAAAGGAATATAGAACACTATATAAAGATGTCTAATACTTTTTTTCTAACTTAATATTTTGGTGCGTTTTTCTGTATCAGCACAGTCAGGGTTCCTTCATTCTTTTCACTGACTACATGGTTGTCCCTTGTCAGGATTATTGTGCTTTGTGTAGCACTTCCCTGGTGTTGCTTCCAGTGGTTTTTTTCTGTTACAAAAAGTGCTTGGTGGACATCCTTCCATGCCTACATCTTTCTTTACACTAATAAATTGTAGGAAGATTCCCGGAAGTGGAATTTCTGGGTCAGAGGATATATGCAGAAAAAATTCTGTTGGAAATTTGCCTAGTTGGTTTTTTTTTTTTTTTTTTTTTTTTTTGTGGTACGCGGGCCCCTCACTGTCGTGGCCTCTCCCGTTGCGGAGCACAGGCTCCGGACGCGTAGGCTCAGCGGCCATGGCTCACGGGCCCAGCCGCTCTGCGGCATGTGGGATCCTCCTGGACCGGGGCATGAACCTGTGTCCCCTGCATCGGCAGACGGACTCTCAACCACTGCGCCACCAGGGAAGCCCGCCTAGTTGTTCTTTAAAGAGACTATATTTCTGAGTTCAACTGTAGTGTTTAAAAATGATTATTTCTCCATATTTTTGTTGTTTCTCATGCTTGCTTACTTTGACATGATTTGCAAAAGTATAAACTTTTCTTTCTTATGGAAGCAGTTTGTTTTCATTGTAAGTGTCAAGAAAAGAGTGGAAATCACTAGTAATTCTACCACCCCTAGGTAATGGCTGTTGACTTCTTTCTTGATGTTTGTGCCTGCTTTGTTCCCCTCAGCGTCCCTAGCCTAGGGCCTGGCTTGTGGAGAGTACTTCATGAGTGTGTGCCTGAGTGAAAGACAGGCTCACACTGTCCATATTTGCCAGCATGGATGTTCTCACCCTTTGTAAAGCACAGAAGGTGTGTCTGTGTGTTCACCTGCCAGCATGGAGAACAGCAGGCAGGATGGCTCCTGCTTCTGGGCTCTGCAGAGTCATCTGAAGGACCCTGGTCTGCCTATGGAGTGCCACCTACAAGAAGTGATTCTTTAAAATCCCACTGATTTAGTGCTTTAAGAGATGGGAATTCCCTGGCGGTCCAGTGGTTAGGACTCTGCACTTTCACTACATGGGGCCTGGATTCGATCCCTGGTCGGGGAACTAAGATCCTGCAAGCTGGAAGGTGTGGCCAAAAAAAAAAAAAAAAAAAAAAAGAATTGAGACATTGTCCTGTACTGTTTCTGTTACCTATTTACAATTGAATATTATTCAGTAATGGTCATAAATCAGTGTCACACAATATGTATTGCTAGCATTTCTGTCCTGTAGTGAGTGCTTGGGTGCTGTCATTTACGTCTACATGTTTTAGATTTTAGATGTGAGGAGACAATCCTTAATTACTTATAGCTTACTTTTTTATAGCTTGTTTTTAAAATAGAAAATTAAGTATATTACATATGTCCACCAAAGTTTGTAATGTAAGGACCAGTTTATACTTAGAGACCATATATGCTGTTAATGCTTAGAGCTATTATTGATGTAGGAATTCATTTAAAATACAATTTTCTTTTCCAGAAATATCCTGTATTACCATACTTGGTTTTAGTATTGAAACAGTTCTTATTACAGAGGGACCTTAATGAAGTATTTACAGGTGGAATTGGTTCTTATAGTCTCTTTTTAATGGCAGTGAGTTTCCTTCAGGTAAGTTATACCATACTAGTGTACACTAAACATTTTTAAAATAAATCAGTTGGGAATCATTTTGGAAAAAATTTAAATCAAGCTCTAATTAGAGTGTCTCCCTTGATTACTTAATGACTTTTCCCTTTAAACTAGGTACCTTTTTATAATTTAGCAAATAAGTATTTTAAAATCCCTAAGGAAGAATATTTAAAAAAATTTTTAATCCCGTGTGCTCTAGTATTTTTGAGACTTTTCACTGCAAATTTTAGCATGCAGAAATATGGTGTGGTTTCCACAGGTGTAAATAGTAACACAAATGCCAAAATTAAGAATGTCTTCTCAGCAACTACTCTTGTAAGTTTATCTGGAATTGAGATTTGCTGTCTGGTTAAGATGAGTTAGAAGTCTTGATCTCATCAGTGAGCGTATTTATGTGGCGCAGTGTTGCCAACTGCGTGACTCTGCTGGTGAGTCAGAATGACTTCCCTGATGTTGGACCAAGCCCGCGCTCTCAGCATCCTGGGGCAGCTGTAAAATTCAGCCTTATAAATTGTCCCCCACCAGGTCCCCCCACACCCATGGGGCTTTAATTTAGGTTGTCTATAACAGAAGTACTATTATGATTAGCCTGCTCTAACTCCATGACCTATTGGCTGCTATACTAAACCAAAATTATAATAATACTGTTTATAGAAGTTAGAATGTCATTTATTATCCTCACCTTGAATTTAGAGAAAGTCCAATATAATTCTTTTTCTTCTCATTTTAGTTACATCCCAGGGAAGATGCTTGCATCCCCAATACAAACTATGGTGTTCTCTTAATAGAATTTTTTGAATTATATGGACGACACTTCAATTATTTAAAGACTGGCATCCGGATAAAGGATGGTGGTTCCTATGTGGCCAAAGATGAAGTACAGAAAAATATGCTAGACGGCTACAGGCCATCCATGCTTTATATTGAAGATCCTTTACAACCAGGTATTGAATTTAGGTAAATTTATGGACATTCAAAGAAAAAGGCATTGGGAATTCCCTGGCGGTCCAGTGGTTAGGACTCACTCTGCGCTTTCACTGCTGAGGGCCTGGGTTCAATCCCTGGTCGGGGGAACTGAGATCCCGCAAGCCTCGCAGTGCGGCCAAAAAAAGAAAGAGGAAGGAAAGGGCATTGTCAGTCATCATATTGTACTTTAAACTCTCTTCAGATGAAAAATTAAGCATTAACTTGTAATTGTAGTCATTTTTTTCCTCAAAATATTTTTTTTTTTTTTTTTTTTTTTTTTTTGCGGTACGTGGGCCTCTCAGTGTTGTGGCCTCTCCTGTTGCAGAGCACAGGCTCCGGACGCGCAGGCTCAGCGGCCATGGCTCACGGGCCCAGCCGCTCCGCGGCATGTGGGATCTTCCCGGACCAGGGCACGAACCCATGTCCCCTGCATTGGCAGGGGTACTCTCAACCACTTCGCCACCAGGGAAGCCCTCAAAATATTTTATAAGCAAACACATGAACATAAACACACACACACAGCAGAAAAACACATTGCATACTTGCAAATGAGTTGAGTTGGGAGTAGAATCCATTCGACTCTTAAAGGCAAAGGAGAGTGGGTACTAACTATATGGGTGGGTTTGTGCATCTCCAGTTTGGTGCCATTTTTCTTCTTTCTTGCGTCCTCACTGCTCCTGATTCTAACCAGTTGTCAGCCGGTGCTTTAAGTGAGGATTTTGAGGTCCTTAGAGGGAGTGAGCACGCTCATATGTCTCAGAATTCATGAGGGAAAGGGTACCAAGAGATAGTTTAGTTTCCCTTTGGACCCCTTCTTACCTCTTTAATTTTGCATAGTCTCCCTGTGCTTTTTCCAGCTTTATGTTGGCTTAAAAGTGAGCAGAAAATGAATTCCTCCTGTGCTTTCATGATGCTGTGTTTGCTTGCTTGTATCCTAGTTTTTCTGGGCAATATTTTTTCCTGATATAATTGTAAAATATTTAGATTCCGTGTTATCGGACTTCAATGGAAATGCTTTTAGTCATTTGCTTTAATGTATTGGCCTTGAAAATGAGTAAGGAAAGGGAGTTAAAAGAGATAGAGTAGTTGCCTAGGAGCCCTTTTCTGGCTTGATGAGCCATCTTATAAACATTAATAGTTCTGTGTGGTGACTTCCCTGGCGGTCCAGTGGTTAAGACTCCACGCTTCCAATGTAGGGGGCTCAGGTTCGATCCCTGGTCGGGGAATTAGGATTCCATATGCCGTGCAGTGCGGCCAATTAAAAAAAAAAAAAAAAAGAAAGTTCTGTGTTTATTCATTGAGGAAATGTTCACTGGGAACCTGCCCTACATAAAGGACACAAAGGTTTTTTCAGCAAGATGGTCCTTGCTTTTTAGGAGCTCATAATTTGGTGAAGGAGATGTCTGTATACCTACCAAGCAAAAAATAAGTATTTATAATTTAGCTTGGTTTCCCTCTTACGGAAAAGCAGGCAGTTACTTCTTTTATTTGCATGACTGTGTTTGGGATAGTCCTGTTGGGTCAGAAGACATTTAGGCAATTTATATGCCACAAGAACATACTTATGCGTGATGCACACGTTTATAGAGCCTGGGGAGCTGTGGGACTGACTGACAGCTCAGATTCTGGGTGCCGCTCCAGCAGGATAGTGAGTGCCCTTGCCCGCCCAGGAGAGGACTCACAAACATTTAGTTCATCTTAAGCCACGGTAAGTTTTAATATCTTACGTATATATTTCTTTTAAAGGTAATGATGTTGGAAGGAGTTCATATGGGGCCATGCAAGTGAAACAGGCCTTTGATTATGCCTACGTTGTTCTGAGTCATGCTGTATCGCCAATAGCAAAGTACTATCCCAACAACGAAACGGAGAGGTAAAAGTTTAACTAAAATCAGCCCATTGGGTCAAAATTGGTTGTGGCTTCTTATCTTCAAATTAATGTACCTCCCCTCTTTTTTTTTTTTTTAAACACTTGCAGCATATTAGGTAGAATAATTAGAGTAACAGATGAAGTTGCCACATATAGAGACTGGATATCAAAGCAGTGGGGCTTGCAGAATAGGCCTGAGCCTTCATGCAATGGTAAGAGTTTTTCATCGATTGAGTATTCGAGGCTTTTCTGTGTTGTGTGTGCTTAATGGGAAGAAACGTTTTCCAATCTTTTGCCACTCTTTCAGGAAATGGTGTTACCTTGATAGTAGATACTCAGCAGTTAGATAAATGTAATAATAATCTATCTGAAGAAAATGAAGCCCTTGGAAAATGTAGAATCAAAACTTCGGAATCTGTTAGTAAACACTCTTCAAACTCTTCATCAGGTCCAGTGTCTTCCTCTTCCGCTACACAGTCCAGCTCTAGTGACGTCGTAAGTATGAAGACATCGTTTTCTAAACCTAGACCCTTAGGAGTTCTGTCGGGGGTATAACTCTATCTAGAGAGCCAAGGCTAGCTCATTTTCTTATTTGTTCCTGGGAAATTTTAATAACTTTATGATTGTACTTTTTCTCAACATTGTGTTCAGATTTTCAAGCATACAGCCAAAAGTGAAAGGATTTTAGTGAACATCCATATACACCACCACTAGATTCTACCATTAACATTTTACTGGCTTATCACAGAGCTGTCCATTCATTCACCAGTTCATCTTATTCTTTGACACATTTCAAAGTATTGCAGACATTAGCACACTTCCCACAAAGTAGTGCTGTGTACTCATCGTTAACCCACAGTTCAGTGTTTGTCCAGTTTTTTCTTTTGATATAAAATTAACGTATAAGGAAATCTTAATTATACATTTACTAAATTTTAACAAATGCATACACATGTGTAACCCCAAATCCTAACAAGATACAGACTATTACCATCACCCCAAAGAGTTCCCTCATGATGTTTTCAAGTAAATTCCCAATCTTACCCTCAGAGGTAACCACCGTTACGATTTTCTAATACCATACATCAGTTTTGTCTGTTTCAAAATTTTATATAAATGGGATATATGCTCTCTTGTTCACCATTTAGAAATGTACAACTTAAGTGGGTTTTTTTTTAGCATATTTATAATATTGTGCAGCTATACCACTATCTAATTCCAGGACATTTCCATCACCCCAAAAACAAACCTATTAGCAGTCCCTAATTTCTTCTCTCCCCCTGTGCCCTGGAAATCCCTAATCTACTTTCTGTCTTATCCTGAGTTTACTTAAAATCAAGATCTATTAATAAAATGGGCTTTATTGGCTTCATTAAGTGTATAACATTAAATAATCTGAATATGGAAGAGGCATAGTTTTCTGTTGTCGACGATGACCATTTATCATAATGGACTCATAAAGGCTCACATGCAGGATCTACCTGTGGGCAGTTCTGGTTCCTAGAGCAGAGCTGTGGAGGACAGGATGCTGAGCTAGATGTCACAGACACAGAGGGGTGAAAGCAGACACGGCCTCGAGAGGGAGCCTTAGGGACTGAGAGTATGTGTCTCTGAAATGCTGGGCAGAGTGTGAGGGGAAGGGTAGACCTGAGGAGAGAGTAGCAGTCATGGCCCCAGCAGCCCAGAAACAGGTGGGCTCAGACCAGTGTCTCTGGGAAGTCTGATCCGCTCGGTGTGTTTGGGGGAGGGAGCACTGATTTGTCATCGCAGACTCTGAGAGACCGAGCTTTGTAAAGTGACTGTTCTGTATTTGGTTGAAGACATTGAATCAGGGACTGGGACCTAGGTGCTCACTCTTTATCATGCTCCTTCAACTATACCATGGTTCATTTTCTGTAAATAAAAATGCAAATAAACTTGGACCTCTATGAGCTCCTTCAAGGCCGATTAACAAGGTCAGGCGTGGGCAGTGGATTTAACAATGAACAGAAACCCTCTGATAGAATAAGCCACTTTAAATGTTTAGAAGAAAACTTAAGCAGTTAATTTTATAAATTCCTCAGTGTGCTTCCTTTAACTCCCAAATATTTATTAGACTTAGTCCAGAGAGTGCTTAGCTGAAGTTCTTTTCCTTTCTTAATATTGAATGTCTAAATTATTACTGTGTCACATTATAATTCATGTGACTTGTGTTAGGATTCCGATGCGACACCGTGCAAAACCCCGAAACAGCTGCTCTGCCGCCCGTCCACTGGGAACCGGGTAGGGTCGCAGGATGTGTCCTTGGAGTCCTCTCAGGCAGGCGGGAAAATGCAGAGCGCCCAGACCACTAACATATCCAACAGCACCAACAAATCCCAGGTGTGTGGAGTTTGTGTTTTTGATTGTTAATATTTCGTATAGAATATTTAGAGTTTTGTACATGCATATACATATATACATACGTATTCATATACATATTATGGGTTTAAAGAAAGCTCTAGGTTAAAAAACAAACATATTTTGTTCTGAGAGGTGCCAAAGCATGACAGTGCTTCTAGTAACAGGATGTCCTGAGGATCTTTGTGAGACACCATTGTAACACAAACCTTTGTGGGAGTCTAGCACCTGGTCCTTATAAGGTGTCCCAGCCAACCCACCTTATTACAGATTCAACATAAAAAAAATTGCTTCAAGTTATAAAAAGTTTCAGCTGTACTTGAAGTAAACTCACGTGAAGTTTTTGCATGATCTCATTGCAGTGTTGTGCACATCTGGGAATAATATATCCTTTTTTATTTTAAAATTCAATACCTAGTTGCTGTGTTGAAATGATCAGACAGCAGTCAGCCACGGTCAGCTGATTAGCTTTAGCTTTGACTTAAAAAGGCCATAGACACTCTATTGTAAGTTTTTCAGTTGCCTGAAATTTTATTCATCATGAGTAATGAATCAAAATGAGGGGAAGAAGTCATTTCGTACTAGACTCTGGCCTAAGGCCATCACACCCTCTCCCAGTACATCAGGGACCCTGGGGAAGGCCCCTTGGCGGTACAGATTGACTGTTAATGTCAGTCACCTCATGTGTGACGTGACTCGCAGAATCCACTTTACCTATAGTCATGTGCACCAAACACAGGCTCGTTTAGAAATGGCAATTAAAGTGACACGTGATAGCAGGAAAGGAGGGGCCAGCTGTGATGACCCCTGACCTGGCAACACACCTGCATGTCTGACAGCTTCTTCCAGTAATGCCATTTGTTACGTGGTGTATTGGTTGATAGGCTCCTTAAGAAAAGCCTTACATTCCATATACTCTGTTAAAAAGACAGGGCTTCTTCTTAACAGAAGAAGTGGTCTATGTTTTTTGATATTTAAAAGTTTTAGAGCCCGAGAGAGTTAACCCCTGTAGCATCGTTTTCTGCCTGCTAGATGAGTCAGCATATTCCTGGTTGTGAAAGCTCCCCGAGGTAGGTCTTAGCCGGTGCTCTGTGGAATCTGCAATACTGATGTCTTTTTGACCGCTTTCCTTCTCTGCAGCATGGATCAGCAAGGCTCTTTCGTTCTTCCAGCAAAGGCTTCCAAGGTACAACCCAAACAAGCCATGGTTCCTTGATGACAAACAAACAACATCAAGGCAAATCAAATAATCAGTATTACCATGGCAAAAAGAGGAAACACAAGAGGGACGCTCCCCTCTCAGACCTCTGTAGATAGTCGGCGTTGTACGATGGACTGTCTTCTGTGTGCAATGATCTCATGCTCAGGACAGTTGGATAGGGACTCCTGGGAAACATTCGGGAGCCTTACACTGTTCAGACGTTGATTTAGCAACTGCGTTTTTTCCCAGCTCGCCACGGAATGGATCATGAAGACTGACAACTGCAAAAACAAAAAGCAAGCAAAAAAGGGGGAAAAAAAAAAGGCTGCTCATTTGATAAGTCATATGCTATAACAGGGTCATTTTAAGATTTAAAGCTTGAATGTAAAATAAATCTATTTCTCATTGGCTTTATGCAGAGTTATAGGGAATAGTATTATTCAGTGTGGGTAGGGTGATAGAAACAAGAAACAATTTCAGAGGATGGGGTGGGGAAGGAAAACAGGTATCTTATAGGAAGTCCAGATTTCAAAGGGGAAAGTGATCTGTGCATGTTTTTTTTTTTTAATATTTTTGCATATATTTACCATTTTATTGTGTGTATATATAGATGACCATATAGGAAATTGATATTTGTAATAGTGGATTTGTTAATACTTTTTACATAACATTACTGTTTAAATTGTAAACAGACTTTTCTCAGGATTAGTTTGAAAAATAATCTGAATTGTCATCTTAACATCCATCTATAGGGAAGTGATTAGTTCTATTACTCAATTTGTTTCCTCAACATTCAAATGACTTAATAGAACCCTTGTGACCTGCTGCAAAAATTTTCCTCTCTAAAGAAAAGATTATGGTGGCAAATGACGTTTACTTTATTTTGTAAAAAAAAAAAAAAAAAAAAAAAAAAATGTACTATGTACTTTTGTGTAAACACTGAAAAATCTCTAGTCATCTCTAAGAATTAACTTGCAACTGTTTTCTATAGTGCTGTCGTCTTGGGCAATGGGCAATTACATGACTTTGTGTTTGTTTCCTTTGCAGTCTTTTTTTTTTTTCTTCTTCTTCCTAATAGGAAAAAAAAAAAGGCCACCCACGTCTGGTCCCATTCCTGTTGCAGTGAAACCTCGAGTTCCACAGACGTTGCATGCTGGCTCCTCTAACCCTGTGTGCTGCGTGTGCTTGTTTTTCTCATCTCTTATTCTTTTTTAAATTCATGCTTAACTACTGTGGGAGAGAATAACTGTAAACAGCTTTAATTAAATCATACTTATAAAAAACTATTTTCTTATACTCCACTTTATGCTTTTGGTATTGTTGATCTTTAAAAATTAAATGGTCTTTGATAATGGATCTATTTTGTATTGCCTTATTAAGACCAAATACTTCTTGTCATCCCATTCTTTATCCTCTCCTTTCATGGAATTGTTACCTTTAATTAAAACTTTTTTAAACATTGGCTTGTTTCAATCATACTGTAAATTTTGGTTGTGGTCAGTTTTGAGTGCAAATGAGATGTATAATTCTGTTATTCATCACATGTTGAGTTTGGAACTCGGTTGGGAGTATTTAATAGAATGTAAGTGATATTTCTGAAAATGCTTTCTTTCAAGGTGAACACTCTTACGTTTAGCATCACTATGTCTGGCTCTGTTAATTACAGCCATTTCTGAGATGAGGTTCTTTTATAAATATATACCTATAAAGTACTATTGGCTTTTAGGAATTTCTTTTATATATGTTTATGAAATACTGAAGACCAATCAGACCATTAATGGACACTTAGTGCAACTTTTTATAAAGCAAATAATGCTAAAATAAGACCAAAACTGATGTCATCACTGAAATTAACAGTTTCCAGTAAGTTCGTATTTTAATTCGCAACAAAAAAATGTGTTCCAAAACTGGAAGTTCATAATACTTGTGTAAACCGTGGAAGATTTTAAATGTGATGTTATTTTGACAATGTTTTAAATTTTAGAGTCACATTTTATTCTGATCAGAATTTTTATCAAGATGTTGAGCTTCTGTTTTTTGAAACTAGTTTGTCATAACATATTGTGCGTAATCACAGTATTTATTTTCTAGGACTATTGTGAATGTGTAGACTTATGTTTACTGCTAAGGGAACAATTATTTATAAAATAATATTAAATCCAGTATTAGCTGCCTATTTCAGACACTTAATACTTGCAGAGATCCATGTTACATTTACCACACTGAAGTTTTTTTTAAAGAATCACCCTCATTGTTGAAAGTAAATGTACTCTTAGGGTGCAGATATTAGTGTTTCAATAAGCATGTGATTATATTAAGGTGGTGGTAGCGGGAAGATAATCTTGATTCCATTGGGAATCTTAGGTTTTCGTAAATTTATTGGGAAAATAGTTTTTCCTGTACTGCTGACGTTTCTTTTTGGTAAACAGTATCTTTCTAAAAGAAAAGCATGAAGGAGAAATTGAGGTGTGTACATTTCCTCAAATGACCAGCATTGTATTCGTGAATACTGTGTATCTTGCAATGAACGGTGTGGAAGCTGTTCATTTTTCAACCTGAAGTAAAATACTTTCAAGAACTTTTAGTTTGCCTGCTCATTTGTTTTGTACATTTCATCTCTGTATTTGACTCCTGTCTTTTTTCTTTTCTGAGTTTAAATACTTTCTATAAAGATTTTGTGAATATGTCAGAAATGTGCCATTTAAATATTATAGTCCATCCATATCCATGAGTCATAACCTTCCTTTGCTAGTACTTGTAGAATGGGGTTTTACAAATCCTGCCTCACTGTGGTGACATTTCCCTGGCAGTGGCGTATGTGTACCTGGTTGGTGTGGAAGCTCCTTAAAAAGTCATAATAAACTTTTCAAAATACTGGTTTTTAGAGGTGCTGATGGGTCAAAGAGGTGTCAGCACAAAACCTGAGTGGTTATGCTTTGATGCTAAAGGTAAATGCATTTTTTCTTCCATTTTTAAGGTGTCCGTGGAGGTGCCCAGTTTTTAGTGTCTTTGATTTGTTTGGAGATGTTGCGCGTGGCTTGCAAATCTAGCTTTGATCTGTGGGATCCACTGGTTTTACATGTAGTCGCCCTCCAGTCTTCACCAGTTGACCATATTATATTTTTGTCCTGTTTTGAGTGTTTTACCTTTCCTTGCATTTTGAGCCTCTCATTAATATTTAGGTTTAATATTTAGGTCATTTGCTTTGGCTCCAGATATTCCTAGATAAAGTCTTCACAGAGCAAAACACGTGCGGTAGGGAGAGCATTTTTAATAGCCTTTTTTCCTCTGGAGTCTTAAATCTCCTTGTGTTTTCTTTTCATTGCCTTAACCTATGGCTTAGTGTTTGGGGGTTCTGAACTGTAGGTGGGTCACAAGAGAGTATGGCTGCTCTGAGCTGCAGGACCCTATTGCTGTGACGTGTATTCATTGCAAAGACCTCCCCGATGACTAGGATGTAGTTTTTTAAGTTGCTCTGTAGAAATCCCTAGGAATCACCATGGATATTATTTTGGGATAAGTTTTGCTGATGTTTTTATTGTTCATGACGTATCTTCTCAACTTTAATATTGATGTAAAGTTTGAAACCAATCAGTTCCCTCAGTTATCACATGCTGTTGATTTCTTAGTGTTTCAGTCACTAACTTGGAATGTTGATAGGAAATTGGTTGCTTCTCAATTAACTTTTCAAGCATTAAATGGTAAAGCATAAAAAATAGTCCCAATTTTGCTGTGATAAATATTAAAATGTCAAAATTAATAATCAGAAGAGTTTATGCTTATCCATCAGTTCTTACTCTCATTAAACTGTTTGAATTAGTGGAAAGCAACATTCTCGTAAAGTATTTTGTGAGTGGAGTATTCAATAAATGACTCTATTAAACCTGAGCAGGAAAGTTATAGTTAACAGTTACTCTTTATCCTAATTTTCATCAGTGACATCTAGTGAAATGTGTAGAAAGAGGATGATGTAGCATTGAAGTGGGATCAAAGATACGTGTAAGTAATTCTTTGGAAGTGGTGTCTTTACCTTGTCTCAGTTTCTAAACCTCAAGACTCTTAACTGCCTGCAATTTTGTCAGAACATTTATGGGAGGAATAATGTTAAAGAATGAATTCTAATATGCTACTTGGTAGTTACCATAACTAAGAAAGAAGCCAGATTTTACCCCGGAGAGCATTTGCATGACTTGAAAACCCTACATCACCCAGAAGCCTTTTTCTCGACCATCTTGTGAGCTGTCCTGACTTTACACCTTAAGCAACATTTTTTCTTCAAAGAGAATGAACTAAATGTCTGTATACATTGAATGCTGACAAAATTATTAACCAAAGGAATTGCTTATAAGGTCTGCTGATCTGTTTTATATCCAGAGTTAAATATTTACTTAAGGACGGCTTTTAGCTCATAAACTGCTAATGTGCTAATGTTTGTTTTACTCATGTCAGGTTGGGTTTTTGTTTCTGTTTTTTCTGAGTATTTGGCCTTTATATTTTCTGCTTGAGTATGTGCCTTATTAAGTTTAAGTTTAGCCTAGTCCATAATCTACTAGCCTGAAGGAGGTAACACTTTAGAAAGAGGCTGAACCAGAGAGATGGAGATAGTGCATCCCCTTTGATGACTAAACACTTGAGGTATCTCCTGGATTTACTGAGAGACATGTTAGCCATGTCAATAAGAACAGATGCTAACAGGGAAGTCAGGTGTTCTCTTATTTTGTGTATTTCAGCGAACGTGTTGATTGGTATTTGCACATCATCTTAATTTTGCATTTTAATTTAAGTCCTTTTGGTTCCACACAGCCATGGCTTCTTTTCATTGCAGCAGCTTCTACGTGTCCTGATTACAGGGAAGGTCTCTACTAAGGAAACAGTCTGGATGAATTTGTTAGGAGTGTTGTTTTATCTTAAAGATGCTGTGGTAACGAGAGATTATGAAGTAAAACAAGCTGGTCGTTACCCACTGGTGGGGTGGGTGGGGAGGGGAGAAGAAAGAGGCCCAGGAGGAGCATTCTATAAAGCCAGTAATTTGGTGAAATGTAGTCCTTGTCCCTTATGGATTAGTCAGCCGTACTTTTTGAAGAGAATGAGATTTTTGGTTGTCAACCACTTCCTTTGAGTTTAAATTTATCTTCAGCTTTCTGCTTGGGTTCTGTGCAATTCATAGCTGTTCCCTAAATCATTTCATATTACCTTTTATATTTGGTTGCGGCTTATCACAAAATGTCTCTTTGTCCCTAAACATAATCTCTGAAATTTAAGATCCCCTCCCTCTGATTTTTACATACTGAAACTTCCAGTCACTTTTTTTAAAGAAGTCTTTTGAAAGTCCTGTAATCCTAAAACAATTCAAAGACTTGTTACAAATATCAGAGTCTTCACACTGTACTCACTACTAAAAAGCACCGTCTTACCGCATGGTGTTAAAGATGAGAGGATAGGTGGCAGCCAGTGTAGCTTCTGGATATGAAATGTGAAGGACTATTGAGATAAACATTTTTTTTGAGTGGAATATACATAGATACACGTATTTAGCAGTTTAATGAACCTGTGGTTGTTTTTAATAACCTTTTATTTATTTCCTTCTTTGATTAGCATTGCCTTCTGTGCTAAGAAATGCGGACTCCTGTGAGGTGCTGGAGGCTTGAATCATCTTGAAAGCTTTGCAATCTTGTCTAGTTACCGCTGCAGAGGCAGTAAGGAATTTACCAGAAAAAGAGATTTGATACAAGTGATTTATGAAATCTCGACATTTCCTGAGGTCATATCACTGGGCACCGGTTACCCTGAATGCTCTGAATGAATTGCACATCTGGAAGCTTTTTTTTTTTTTTTTTTTTTTAAGCTAACAATGATTTCTTCAAAGATGTCAATTGTTCGCCTTAAAAATTTTATAAATTGCATTTCTGCACACATCTGCCCCCAGTGCTTACCATTGGGTTTATTATTCATAATCTGCAATTCAATAAAGGCTTTGTGCTTTGATTTATCTTCATAACCTCTGGTATGAGCCTTTATGTAAGACTGGAATAGCTACTTTAAAAAGAAATTATCTTGTAATTCTAAGGATGGCCCAATTTAGACTGGTAAGAGGTTTTCTTGTATCTGTACAGATAGCATTTCTGTGGGTTTTCATTTTTTTAAATGCCAGCAGTGGAGAAGAAGCTGCTTGAAGATGCTTTTTTTTTTTCTTTTGCCCATGTCCTAGCCAAAGATATCCTTTTGGCCTCCCCATAGCCATTGCAAGACTGTGGGGATGGACTCCCTCAGATCTGGATATTTGCAAGTACCAACCCAGTTTTACTCTTTGCTTTAATGTAAGGGGTTGTGCTTGCTGTACTAAGAAATTGAGATGCCATTTGTTCAATGGAGCAGATGACAGAGACTCTTACAATAGAGTAGTGAAAATGTTAGTTTCTCCAAGGAACAGAAAGAAGCAGGGTTAATAATCAAGTGCAACTAAAGCATGTGTTCAGAATTATGCTCACCCAGGGAGCAGAACTGGCAGTCCTATGGCATGGACCAGTGGTGCTTCCCTGGAACGCAAGGGAGTGGTGGTGGGGAAAACCCTGAATAGTTTGCTTCAGGATGACTACAAAGCTTGGTTCTGGGTGAAGAGTAGCTCAGCAGTCTGTAGGCAACTGGCTGGTAAATCCAGACTGCCCACTCCAGTTACTGGAAATGTTCTCTTTTAAAAAGCAATAGGGCTTCCCTGGTGGCGCAGTGGTTGAGAGTCCGCCTGCCGATGCAGGGGACACAGGTTCGTGCCCCGGTCCGGGAAGATCCCACATGCCGCGGAGCGGCTGGGCCCGTGAGCCACGGCCACTGAGCCTGCGCGTCCGGAGCCTGTGCTCCGCAACGGGAGAGGCCACAACAGTGAGAGGCCCGGGTACCGCAAAAAAAAAAAAAAAAAAAAAAAAAAGCAATAAAGTATAATCCTGTTAAATAGCACCCCAGAAATTTCTCAAAGTAAATTAGAAAATAAATTGAATATACAGGATGATTTTGTCCATACACCCAGACACAGTGAATTTACTTAATTTCTCAACAAATACGTGAATGTATGTTCATTGTGAAGAAATGTAATTTGTAAATAGCTACATAAAAGGAGTTAGTTACCCTTCACCCTCTTAATCCCTTAATGTTAGAGCCAGCTTCTTTAATATTTCGGGATGTATACTTTTTTTTTTTTCTTCCGGTATGTGGGCCTCTCACTGTTGTGGCCTCTCCCGTTGCGGAGCACAGGCTCCGGACGTGCAGGCCCAGCGGCCGTGGCTCACGGGCCCAGCCGCTCTGCGGCATGTGGGATCTTCCCGGACCGGGGTACGAACCTGCGTCCCCTGCATCGGCAGGCAGACTCTCAACCACTGCGCCACCAGGGAAGCCCGGGATGTATACTTTAAGATTTAAAAAGAAATGCATTTTCACACATAAACATATCTGCACAAATATAATTTCAGAGGGGTCATTTCCCCTTTTACATAAGTGGTATCATTCTATAGTATTCTGCAAATCCCCTACCATATAGAGACATCTTTCCATGTCAGTGCACATACAGATCTACTTCGTTCCTTTTTATATGCTGACGTTTGCTTGCAAGTAGCTTTGGTAAATTCACATGTCAGATACCCCAAGGCTCTTATAAGCTAATAAGCGCTTATGAAATGTCCAGTACTTTTCAGCTCGACTTGAATAGGGGTTTTATTAAGTGTTGCTGTTTGATGGCTTTTTTCTTCTGAACTTTTACTGAGAAAAAAAAAGGATTCCCCCAGTTTTATCTTTTAGGTGACTTTTCATGAGTTGCTTTTTGATATTTTTACTAGGATTTAAATGTTATAAATGCAACATGGTCGTCTGAAACTACACCCTGCTACTTTTTTTCTGTACTTCCACGTAAAAAGTTGCCCTTGGCAAAACTGATAAAAAGATATTAGTTTTATTGATCATTTTCCCCCCCACCTGTCCCCTAACTTAATCTTTTAAGACCATTCAGTGACTGTAGCAGCAACAACCGTAAAATTCTCTCTAAAAATAAGTTGTCTGTCTTAGAGTAGAATGAATCATACAGTGAGCCAAGAGAGGGAACTCTGGCAAGAAAAGGGATCCAGCTATTTGGGTCAAGAGTAGGTAAAAAACTGCCTTGGATTTTATTGGGAAAATCTGCTGGAAAAAATTTGTTGGAAAAAGGATGAACAGTAGCTTTCGGAAATTCCAGATGGTGATCTCCCTGCTCTTTAGGAGCTCTCATCTTCTAAGGAGATACTTCCCTTGAAATCACTTTCTTAGGCTGCAGTTGTAGAATTTTTGCTGTAATCTGTGTTCATTAGCATTCAATAAAGTCTGTGATGAGATGTTCTATATTTTCCAGGTTAGCTTAGGAACGCAACAACTTTGACTTTTTTTTTTTTGCGGTACGCGGGCCTCTCACTGTTGTGGCCTCTCCCGTTGCGGAGCACAGGCTCCGGACGCGCAGGCTCAGTGGCCGTGGCTCACGGGCCCAGCCGCTCCGCGGCATGTGGGATCTTCCCGGACCAGGGCACGAACCCATGTCCCCCGCATCGGCAGGCGGACTCTCAACCACTGCGCCACCAGGGAAGCCCTTGACTTTTAAATTGGGGCCATTTTTCACTTTATAAGGAGAATGCTTTATACTTCTTGCTTGTCTAATTTAAAAAATTTTTATTTTTAAATTGTCTTGCCATAAAATATGAATTTTTATTTCATCGGCATTTTTAAATGGTTTTCTTTAAAGAAAGAAAAATTTTCTCTGCCTCTTTGGGCCTCCTCCCTCCCCTCTGGTGTGCCTTATGCATCTGCATTATGCATTAATGAGACCTCCCCAAGGGCAGAAATACCTGCTCAACCATAAAGATGAATTTTTCTCCTTCTGGTACCAGCCATGTAACTCCTTAGACGATAACATTCCTTTCTCTATCCTGTAAGGGGTCATAATAATCTTGTACATGCAGACATCTTTGGTGAACTTTCTGTACAATGCCAATATATCATTTCCCTTAAAGATAGCAATTGGTGCAGAACAGACTGGTCAGATGACCTGGGGATATACTGGGCTGCACCTAATAGAAGTTCTTAAATACTTACTTATGACCTTATTAATGTTACTAGCTATGTTACTTGTATTCTGCCTATTTTACAAGATTACTGTTTCTTGCATTACCAATGTGTGCCTAGCCTCAGATAAAATTAATGATGATTAAGCAACTTGAAACAATTGATCAAATATGCAAGATAATGACTGTAATAGTGTAACTCTAGATGTGGGAAGAGGGAACTTTCCTGGACCATAACAGACTAGTAAGACAGGTGGTCCAGAGGCTTTTGGTTACTGTTCATAGGGCCTAGTCCAGTAATAGCAAATTGAGTGGCCTATCAACGAAATCCTTGCCTGACCAGGGAACGAACATTCTTGGCATCATGGGACAAACTGGTCACGAAATGCCTCCCAAAACTTGGTCAAAATTAAGAACAAAAGGCAAGGGATTGTAAAGTGAAGAATGTTGCCCACCATCCAGTCCTTAGCCACCGCAGCTGCTGACCCCCAGTACACCCTGAAAGGAGTTCAACGTGAAGATCAGATGAAGCACTTTGTGCTCTGAGAAGACTGAGAGACTGGCCTTCAGATAGTTAGATATTTTCAGAAGGTTTTACGAACCCAGTTTCTTGCATCTTCCCATACTTAGAAAACCATTAGCTAAGATGTTTGTTCTTGTGGCTAGCAGCGACCGTCTACCAAGATGTGTGCTTGGTTGCACATACGCCTTTTGGCAAAATCACATCTCTACTGGACTCCGCCACTTACCTCTTCAGAACAGTTCTCAGAGCTCTCTGAGATCCTGTCTCCTGGGTTATAATCCTCAGTTTGGCCCAAGTAAAATTTACCATTTCTTTCTTAGATTGACTATTAAATTTTTTCGTCAACAACCCAAATTAATATGTGAAATAATCTATTTGGGAAATAGTATAAATTTGTGTTATATGTGTGTTTCTAAAGCGAGTAACTAACTCCAATTTGAAAACACAGGATTTGGGCTTCCCTGGTGGTGCAGTGGTTGAGAGTCCGCCTGCCGATGTAGGGGACACGGGTTCGTGCCCCGGTCCGGGAAGATCCCACATGCTGCGGAGCGGCTGGGCCCGTGAGCCATGGCCACTGAGCCTGCGCGTCCGGAGCCTGTGCTCCGCAACGGGAGAGGCCACAACAGTGAGAGGCCCGCGTACCGCAACAAAACAAAACACAGGATTAAAACGTTGAAGAGAAACCCATCAGAGATAAAAATGTCAGTGTTTAATGCCAACATGAAAATGAAGGGAAAGGAGATTAAAAGTATCAAGTGGCCTAATCAAATGGTGTCAATCAATATTCAAAAGAGCTATTGCTCAATGTGGGTTGCAAACCACTTTTGTACTTAAATCACTCAGCAGGTATCTTTAGGAATGTGGTTTTGTGCAAGCACTCAAAATAGTTGGAAGGTGATTACATCATGCATCTTTGTTTTCTAAAATCCAATTCAGGAAAACAGTGCTTTCATATAAGTAGGCAAGACATCTCCACAGGAAGACCTAAGTGAAGGGGAAAAGGCGACACAGAACAGCCTATGGAGATAGGGGTGCGTAAGGCAGCCAGGCTGGCATGAGGGGGCCCTGCCAAGGAAGTGAAAAGCAGGTGGATAGGGACAGAGCAGGAGTTGTGTTATAGTTTAAAACCAGTCGTTCTAAAAGTTTGTCTCCCATTCCCTCCCTCTGCTTTCTCCCTCTCTGCTTTTTTGGGGGGTGGAGTGTTTACCTCCTTGTCTCTAAATAACATACCTTTAATACACTTCTTGATTTTTTGTGTGTGTGTTGACTTCTCACCAACCCCAAACTTCTGTGCCCCAACCTCCCAACACAGTTATATTGAATTTTGCTTAGCACAATATACAGTGGTTGCGTTATCGTGACTGTGTAGATGCTGTTCTTATCCATTGAGCTGGATGATAATATGACTCCCTTTTATGCACAAGCTTTTTTGTTTTTCCTGGAGTTTTTTTGTTTTCAGTTTTCCACATTAATTCACCCTAAACTCTGCCAATTTTCTAAGCATCTCTAAATGCTCAGGTGCATCAGAGGCATCTCTCCTGGAGCTTCTGGCCTGCTGTGCCTGTGCACACGTCACCCTGGTCTGTCCAACCTCCACCTGGACATTCCTATCACGTATCCTGTGTTGCAGCTCCTGTTCTCTGTATCCCGTTTCCCTCTTTTTGATAAACCCTCTCCTTTCCTTAGCACACATTCCAGTACCCTGGAAAAGGGTGCACAGACAGTAAACATCTGAAAATGTCTTTGTTCTTCATTTATGCTCAACTGATAGTTTGGCTGGGTAGGAATTCTAGGTTAGAAAGCATTTTTCCTTCAGGATTTGAAAGCATTCCTTCATCACTCCCACTGTTGTTGTGAGAAAAGCTGGTTGTAACCTTTTGTTTGTTTGTTTGTATGTTTTTTTCTCTTGAAACATTTAAGAACTTCTCTTTGGTTCCCAATGGTCTGAAATTTCACTACTATGGAAATTTGGTGGTTCTATTTTTGTCACTTGTATTGGGGCATTAGATAGTACGGGCCCTTCTGATCTGACACCGCATGACCTTTAGTACTGGGAAATCTTGAATTCTTATCTTCCTTTCTTCTGTTTTCTCAGGAACTCCACAATTATTCCGATATTGTGTCTCCTGGACCGATCTCTCGTTTTCTTCTCTCTTCTTCCCTATTTTCCATCTCTGACTTTTTATTCAATCTTATCTTCCAACGCTTCTGTTGGCTTTTCATTTCTGCTATCATGTTTTCATTTGAGGATTCTTTTTTTTTCCTCAGATGTTCCTTGTCAAAAAATAGTACCCTATTCGTTTTCATGTTTACAAATGTATTTTTTGAATCTCTGAAGATATTAATGATACAGTTATTGTTTGCCTGTATAGTCTCTGTGAACTTTTTTCCCCCTCTTGCTGTCTTGGACTCTGTTTTCCTGGGTTAGAGGCTTTCCTCGGATTCCTGATGTCTTCTGGTTGCCTGCACATGTGTAAGAATGGGGCCTAACAAGCTTGTGGGAAGCTCTGCACTTAGTGTGGCAGCCAGCTGTGTGCTTCTCTCAGGGTGATCAGGCTTGATGGGGGTGAGGAGAGGATCTTCAGGGGTTCCCCAGAGAATCCCTCCAGCCTGGGGGTAATGGTCTGGCTGCCAACCCCCTGGGACTAGCTGAGTGGAGAAGAGGCCTGGCTTGGGGCGGGGTATGTCTCAGCTTCCTGTATAAATTTGCCCTTTAAATTTCTCTTTTCCCACAGCTGGGCTTGGTGTGGTCCAATCCAGAGACTATTTTAGCTTTTCTAGAGAAAAACCCTGCAGATTTCTGCTTGCCTGGGGAGGGGTACTCAGCTGGGTGGTGGTAGTCAGGGGTGGGGGAGAGACTGGCACTCTTAATTGCTTCTTAGGTTTTCAACCTACCCTCTTTACTTGAGCTGTACCTTGCTTCCTGAGATACCCAGCACTTCCACTTTCTGAGACTTTGGAGCTTACTCCAGTATAACTGGGATTGAGTCTTACTTCCCAACTGCCAGTGGATGATTCAGTTTCTTGTGTCTGCCAAGTCAGTACCACTGGTCCATCTGCTTTCCACCTTCCAGATTTGTACTCTTTACTTCCCCTCTCATTCTCTTCATTTTTATGGGCCTTAAAAAATCCTTTCATTGCTGTTTTAGTAGGTGTAAGGAGGTAGCAGGAGTAGATAACGGGTTCAGTCCACCATCTTTTCTGACCATTGTTCCCCCCCAATTTTATTGAGATACAGCTGACCTACAGCACTGTATAAGTTTAAGGTGTACAGCCTAATGATTTAATCTGGTGAGTTTTCTAACGTAAAATTGGGTTGCCAAGGAGAAGGGTGTAGAAAGAATATAACCCAAGCCTTGAGAATCCATTCTCTCAGGGAGTGGCATGAAGGAGAGGACAGATTTCCAATCCTTCATATCTTTGGATTGTTTCATTCTTCTACTGTGAAGTACATATCCCCTTTCTAATTAAAAATTGATAGCTGCATAGCCCATTCCACAGGTACTCAAAGAACACCTGTCCATGACAAGTGCTACTCGGGGGAGTGAGGGCAAGAAGAAAGCTCCTTCTTCCTTAGCGGTAAGTGACAAGGACCATCTGGCTGGGAAGGCTCACGCGGCTCCACGTAGTGATGAGTGATGAAGTTGCACCAGGACTGCAATGACAAGCACCAACTTGGCATGCTGTCCTGCTTGGCCTGATAAAGAGAAGGGTTGAGTTTGCTGAGATAAGCAAATCATAGCTTCCATTGTAGTGATTTATTTTAGGTTTTTGAATCTTCTCCCTACACAAGTGAATCAAGACCCCTGAACTGTTGCCTACCACAGAAATTCATTCAGGCAACAAATGCTGATGGTTTTCTAGTGGCAGATGCCGGCCCTCCATGGGGGACTCTGTCCCTGGGGCAGTTAATGAGGGACTCTTCAGACAAACGTGCTGTGGAGGTTTTCAACACAGTGGATAATTAAAATCACAAACATACTCGATGTGGACATTTGGAGACCCCTCACCTGGAGAGAGATGTTCAACTTTTAACTGCAGCCTTTCAGTGTGGATTTGATTTCCTATGCAGACTTGTCCACTCTGAAATTACTAAAATATCTTCTTTTTTTTGCGGTACGCGGGCCTCTCACTTCTGTGACCTCTCCCGTTGCGGAGCACAGGCTCCGGACGCGCAGGCTCAGCGGCCATGGCTCATGGGCCCAGCCGCTCCGCGCCACGTGGGATCTTCCCGGACCGGGGCACGAACCCGTGTCCCCTGCATCGGCAGGTGGACTCTCAACCACTGCGCCACCAGGGAAGCCCTAAAATATCTTCTTTTATAAGGTTTGTTTTCATACACAAAGATCTGATTCTACTGGTTGACTGTTGTTGTTACTGCTGTTTTAGTATGGTGTGAGGTGCTTTCTAATAGTTTTGCCTCAGTGGTAGCCAATTCAACACTATGGATTGAAGGAGCTATTCCTTCCCTTTCTGATTTCAAGTGCCATCTTCGTCATGAACTAAACTCACTATGGGCTTTTTAATAATGCATATTCGCAGACCTACCCCAGTATCAGAATCTCTGGGAATAGGATCCAACCATATTTGGAGACCAGTGCCTTAGAGCCTTGCTACACAGGCTGGCCTGAGGACCAGCAGCATTGGCATCACCTGGGAGCTGGGTAGAAGGTAGAACTCTCGGTGGCCATTGCTAGACCTGCTGCATCAGAAACTCGAAGTGGGGCCCGGCAGGGTGTGTTTTCACGAGGCCTCTGGGCGATTCTCATGCTGGCTATAGTTTGAGAATCACTGACTGAGGACTGAGTATGCAAGGAGGTGACTGCCACTGAGGTGACCAGAGCACTGATGGGGTGATGGAGCTATCCTGGCAGTTCATGGCGAGTGCTTTTGCAAGCATCAATGCTTAACTCACTTTCTCTGGCTCCGCTTTCCTGTTCGCTGTCAAGAGAGTTGGTCACAGAGTTGCATAAAGATGACACACACAACAGGGTGGGAAATCATAGCATCGCTCCCCGCCCCACCCCCCATCACGAAGGGCAGAAGGCTTCTAGAGCTCTGCATGGAGAGGCCAATGGAGGGAGACAGCTGAGAGCAAGCCCCAACTGGGCCATCCCATGCCCACGGCTCCACCTCACTCTCCAGGGCTGACCTCACGCAGCAGAACGCACTGCTGCGGGGCTGAGACACTCACTGTTCTTGAGGCCTTGGGGCACACAGGTGGGTTCCCTGACTTCCTGGGTGGTTGAGGGGGAAGGGCTGCAGGAGGCAGGCAGGCACAGCTCCCAAGTCAGCTCTGCTGAGCATGAGGTGTGCCCACCATCTTGTGCACTGCAGGGCTTCCCATTTCCTGTGGAGGGAAGTCCCAGCAGCTGGGAAACCTTCCCCTGTGAGCCCTCAGGAAGCAGCAGTGACCGCACCAGGGCTCCAGCCTAGAGGGCCAAGGGCCACTGTCTGGACACCCAGAGGCTGTGGGAGCCCAAGGAGGTGCCTGACCAGTCTCCAGGGAGGGCTTGCTGCTGAGGACAGACGTTTCAGCTGGGATCTTCCCACCTGCCATCTGGAATGGAAATCAGATGTTCACCTTCCAGCATCCCATCATCTGATTCCTCATAATAGTTCCAAAGTAGGTGGCCTCTGGGCTGGGTTCTAGGCCCACTGCAGGGTCAAGGCTGTGACACATCCAGGGTCTCCTTCCCCCTGGAGTAAGCTGTGGTACCTGGCTCCAGGATTCCACCACAGGGTCCCAAGTAGACCAGAGTTCATCAATCTGCTTCTCATAGGATCACCTGGGGGCTCGTTAAACTGCAGATTCCCAGGAATCTTTCCTGTGGGGCTCTGGCCTCTGAGGTTGGACCTGAGAAATGGGTATAACAGATGCTCACGTGATTCCTCTCAGCAAAGTGGGAGCCTCGGGATTCCACGGTGGGCATAAGGGCGCTTTGGACAAGTGGGAAGGGAGAAACTCATGCAGGTCTATGAGTTAAACGCCTCCTGCTCTTGATTACCCCTTCAGTCAGCCTCCTTTGTCCCTCCCAGTGGTGACTCAGAGGAGGGATTTCTTGTTCTCCCAGCCTGGGTTCCTCGGAAACAGGAGAGATTTTTTTGCTGCCAGCTCTGGGGCCTCACCCGGGATGTAGGCAGCGGTGAGTGCGATCACGACGAGGTTACGGCACCTGCTTTCTGAGGACAGCTACTTTCTGAAGCGGTCTTGGTCTTCCCGGTGCCAGAGAAGAAGGTCAATAAAGGCCTGACTCTCGCAGGTGCTGGGGCAGCTCCCGCCTCCGGACCCCTAGGAGTTTAAGGCCTGAGCGAGACAGTAGGTTTCGACTAGTTTCCCTCATCTTGGCAGGAGGGCACTAGACCACAGTCCATGGGTCCTTGTAGAAACGGCGTTACTGGTGGGGGTGGGATGGGAGTCTGGAGCAGAAACAGCTGAAAGAATTTGCTAGAAAGTGTTTTCCTCTGGGAGTGGGGCTGCACCTGGCGCGTTCAAACACGTGCGTGGCTTTGAGGAAGAGAATGTGTTTTGAAAAGGTTTTGTTTCCTGCTCACGTTCCGAGGGTGCCTGGCCGCTCGCTCCCACACCCGCGTGGGAAGGCGGGCGGCGGCTGTGGGATGCTTGTGCGTTTTCAGCGTTTCTGGTGAAAACCGAGCAGGGTGGCGGCACGCGGCGCCCGAATGGGGGCCGGGGCGTCCGGGCCGCCCTCTCTCCCGGCCGCGGGGCCCGGGGCCCAGAGCTCCGGGCTGGGCCGGGCGGCCAGCGGGGGGCGCCTGCGGCCGCTCCGCCGCCCCCGCCCGCACATCCCGATCCCGCCCGCGGCGGCGCGCCCACTCGGGCGGCGGCGGCAGCGGCGACGGCGGCGGCGACGGCCGGCGCAGGAGCGGGGCGGCGGCGGCGGCTGCGGCGGCGGCGGCAGGTGAGCGCGGTCCGGACGGCGGGGAAAGGCGCGTTGGGCGGGCGGGCGGGCGGGCCGGGCCGAGGGGGCGCGCGCCGCGGTTCGGGGCCTGGGGACGCGTCCGCCGGCCGGGTCCTTGGACCCCCGCGTGGCAGGGCGTCGGCGTGGGGGGCGTCTGCGGCTTCCTCGTTGCTCGCCCGCCAGGCAGCACCCGAGCGGAGGGGTGGGTGTGGGCGGGGGCGGCTGCAGCCGGGCGCCTCGCTCGGCCTGCCTTCCCGGGCCTCGGGAGCCGGGGAGAGGCGCGGGGCCGGCCCACTGCCCCCTTCCCCCGCCCCGCGGAACCACCCCCGCCCCATTCCCCGGTCTTGCTCTTTCTCTGGCCCAAGCTTGGGGTGGTTCTTCTCAGATGCCCCCTCGCTCAGGCACTGCGGGGAGACGTTTCCCACATAGGACCTCAGCGCAGGAACTGGGGCCCAACCCCACTTTCCGGATGACAAGACTGAGACCTCACTGAGGAACATGGCTCTGCGTCCCCCCTGGGTCTGGCACGCTCCGACCACTCTGTTGGAACGCCCATTGGCTTATGATGGTAAAAAAGAGGGGCTGGTTTTTCAGGTTTCTCAGACTCAGGCAAGGCAGGGGCCCCAGGAGGGTCAATATGGTCTGTTTAAAGTAAAAAATAACTCAAAGGGAGAAGGCTCAGCTAAGGGCAAGACTACGGCCTGGGGTTGGAAGCAGTCCAGTCACAGCCACAGTGAGCAGGACGCCTCACCAGTTAAGGGGGGCAGTGTGTAGATGGGAGAGCCGGTGAGGCATTTGCTCTGGCTTGCGTCCCCACTGGGACACTCCCGAAACCTACCCTTTTACGCGAACGGCATGGTAACCATCCCTGGTTGGGGGTGAGATGATGGATCCTTTCTCAGTGTGGGCTGGAGTTGTTCTCTCTCCTGGTGTATATCTTGGGTCCCCTTCCTCAAAGGCGAAGAATTCATGTTCTTTCTGAGTCCCAGAGCCAGAGCTGGAAAATGAGAGTTTGGGCCCTTTCACTAGAAGTAGAGCCTTTAAGGTGAGGACCACTGGTGCCCTTGGTGGTTAGGCTGTGCCTGGAATGGCCAGATCTGGACTGGCCTTAGGTTCAGGGCCCTCATTGCTTGCTGAAGCCTCCTCAGACCTGGTCCAGGATGATGGTCAACAGAAGCATGAATGAATGAATGAACGAATGAATGACCAGCAGGACTGCAATGGTCTCAGGGCGTGAGGCTGAGGGCACTTGGCAGGCTGGGGCTTTGGGCTCAGAGATGAGGGCCTCTGGCATTCAATCAATCACCGCTTTCACAAGTGGGCAGGTGCCCTCCTAGGAGAGGTGAGCGTTTCCCGCTGTGGACCTGGAACTATAGGGGAGGACCCCCAGTGTAGTGAGGAAGCCCCACAGGAGTGGCCAGCTGGGTCTGGGGCATGGAGTTGGGTCCACAGGGTGACTTTTGGAGCTGCCTCCCCCAATGCTGAATGTTTGGGATCCTCAGAGGCTGGGTCTTCTTCCTCAGCCCTCGAGGCCCTTGGGCTTTTGAGAGCGGTTGCTCTTGGGCCTTTTATGGAGGAAGGCAGGAAGAGGTGGGAGAGTTCCAATTTCTGAGGCCAGATGGCTTACAAAGCCATGGCATGTCCCTTGTACCGTTTGATCCTGTGAGTTAGGGCCAGATTGATGAGCACCGTTTATGGGTGGGAAAGCTGAAGTCCTTGAAGGTCTTGTAGCAAGTTAGGCCTGGAGTGGGGACTAGGGCCTGGTCTTCTGGTCTTCCCATCCTGTTCTGGCCAGGTGCTGGTGGAGTCTGACTAAGTCCCCATTGGGAGCCTGATCCCACCCCAGCAGGCAGTCTTAAGTGAGCCCATTAAATCCCCCTCAAGGGTAAAGCACATTGCCCGCCCACCTACCTGCCCACCTCTCTCTTCCTCCTGTTCCTACTCCTTACCAGGAGATGCTCTGGACTTTGCTGCTGGCCTCACCTCTTGGATCCCCTTCCTCTGCAGCTGGCCTCAAAGGGACTGCTAATGGGGGGATAATGGCTTATGTTGCCTCCGTGGCTCACTCCAGCAAGGGAGCCTCGACGGGCCTGCCCTGGTAGGAGGCAGAAAAGCGAGTTAGGCGTGATCCCTGCCCCCTGCCAGTAGGGGCGACAGAGTGGTTGCACCTTGACCCCAAACACCTCTGTAGAGAGAGACTCACAGAGCAGGCAGGCCGGTCTGTGCACTAGAAGGATGGACGGAGGGGTCTTCATTGTGATATCTTTGGGAGAGTTTGTCGATAGGTCATTTTCTTATTTCTTCATACTTTCTGTATTTTCAAAATTGTCTACAATGAAGAAGAAAAGCAAAACTATTCCATTTTTGTTTGTTCTGGAAAATTTTCAAGACCTGTTCTGCTTCTGAAACTTGGAATTGGGTTTGCAGGTGAGGTCGGTAAACTTCGGAACTTAATAGGGCATCCAAAGGGAAGGTCCCAGGATTTTGAGATATTTCAGCACAAATTAGTCTCCAGAATGGCCTGGAACTCAGGCAGAAGTTGCAAACTTCTTGTTGACAGTGTTGCCCCTCCCACTGCGAGTCTGCTGATATTTGTGGCTCACGACCAACTGTTGGAGAGCTGTCTGATGGGGCCTAGCTGGTGGGTGGGCAAGAGCTAGAGGTGATGGAGGCAAGGCTGGTGGCAGCTTCCAGGCCCTGAGCCACACCCATCTGGGAACCAAAGAGAGTGGTTTTTTAAGCTGATGCTGCCCGGCCTAGGTTGGCATTGGGGGTAGGGACTTTGGCCAGAGAAGAGTGGACAAGTCCACATCCATGTGGATCCTCCCTGAGGAAGCTGAGTTTGTGGGATCAGCCCACAGCCTCCTGGTCCTCTTTGCACGTAACACAGGCAGCGTGATGCCCTGGAGTCCTGAGTCCTTGCCGCGAGAGCTCCACTCCCACCTCCAGCCCTTGCTATTCCTTCTTCCTATAAACCCTTCTCTCCAGTGCAACTCTGTCGTGTGTCTTAGCATGTGCTCAGCCCCCTCTTGGACAACTGACCTCAGGGGTCCCCTTCAGTCTGGTGCTCTGTGGGTCAGGGACATGGCCTGAGGGTCCTTTTGACTTCAGGCTCTGTCCCTGGGGTATTTGCCTTGCTCTGATTTTGGGACGTGGGCGTTTGTACCTGGACTGTCACTTTAAGAGGGGGAAAAAGCAAGGTAGGAGCTGTGGTCCCCTTCAGCTCTCCACCGCCCAGCTTGTATAGAGGGAGCTAAATGGGGCCCCACAGGGTGGGGTGGTGGGCCTTGGGCCAGGGCCATTGCCAAGTGTGGGGAGCTGGCAGCAGGAGGTCCAGCCAGTGTGTGCACAGGAGGCCACCTCTTCAGTTAATGACCACCTGCTGAGTGAGGTGGCCATGATCAGCCATCCACCTGTTTGCAGAGGGAGCCACTGTCTCCGGTTATTAACAACAAAGGCCATTATTTGCAAGCTTTTATGCCTGGAGGACAAGAACACAGGCTCTGGAGGGAACCTCTTGGGCTTGAGTCCAAGCTCAACATTTCCTAGCTGTGTGATTTTGGGCAGGTGCTTCAACCTCTCTGAGCTTCAGTTTCTTATCTATAAAATGGAGACAGAATAAGACAACTGATCTCAAAAGCCAGGAACAGTTCCAGATTAAAAGAGACCAAAGTGACGTGACAACCAAATGCAGTTATGTGAACCTGGGCTGAAAAAAATTACAGAAAGGACATTATTAGGACAGCTGATGAAACTGGATATGGACTATAGATTAAAGTAGTGTGTCAATATTAAATGACCTGATACCTATATTGATCCTTGTTCTTAAGAAACATGCACTGAAGTATTTAGGGGTAGAGGCTCACGGTATAAGCAAACCACTCTCAAATATTAAAGAGAAACGTATGTATAGACAGATAATAAAGAAAGTGAGAGAAAATGGTACAAATAGGCAAACGTGAATTAAAGTATAGGAGAGTTCTTTGTAGTTTTCATCTAACTTTTCTGAAAGTTTGAAACTGTTTCGAAATACACAGTTAAAAAAAAATGCCTCTCTAATAGTATGAATGAAATGACTTTAACTGATGTTACTTAGGACAGTGCCTCGCACTCCCTGAACATTAGCTGTTATTGTTAGTGTTGCTTTTTGTTATCATTAATATGGACAAAGTATACATCTTTGTCTTTGTCTTACTTCATTGTCACAATACCCTGTGTTATTTTTCCACTTTACAGATGATAGTTGAAGCCCAAAGAGGTTAAGTGGTTTGCTCAGGGCCACACAGCAGTGAGCCCAGAGCACTGATAGGAGAACTGCTTAAAATTTATTTTGGATTAATTGCCAGCATCTGCAACCATGAGATTTTATGTAAAAAAACCCCAGATTTCTTTTTTTTTCAGTTATATATATGTAATATATATATATATTCAGTTACATATATGTAATTATATATATAAAAATTTTAAAAATACATATTTTTCAGATTATTTTCATTATAGATGATTACAAAATATTGAATATAGTTCCTTGTGCTATGCAATAAATCCTTGTTGTTTATTTTATATACAGTAGTGTGTATCTATTAATCGCATACCCCTAGTGTAGCCACACACCCCCACCCCCGCCCTTTCCTCTTTGGTAACCGTGAGTTTGTTTTCTATGTCTGTGAGTCTGTTTCTGTAAAAACCCAGATTTCTGATTTCCTTTGATAATGCAGAAGGCTTGCAACACTGGCCACATTCCTTTGTGGCAGCTACTGGCTGAAGCTCGGCAGCAGCTTCTCTTTACACAGAGCTTGGGCCTCCAGTTTACCCTAGTCCCCAGCCAGCCAGCCAGCCAGCCAGCATCACTGGTTGATGTCCCGTCTGATCTCTGGGGGCTCTGAGTTTGCGCTCCTGGGAGAGTGCCATTGTACACCTGATCCCAGGGTGCCAGGCCAAGGCTTGGGTTCTCCCCTTCCCTCCTGGTGCCCCACCTTGGGTTCTCCCCTTCCCTCCTGGTGCCCCACCTTGGGTTCTTCCCTCCGCCCACCTGCGCCTCCAGCCAGAGGGTGCAGCATTGCACGTCCTTTGCTCAACCTACACTTGAGCGCCTACCAGCTGTGTGGAGAGGGGCTGGGGGGCTGCAGGGGAGGGGGAGGAGGAGCCGGAAGTTCTGTGGCTCCAGCCTGGTGTGTCCTACCACGTTCCTCGTCTTCCCTCGGTCCTGCCCGCAGCCCTAAGCAGTGCGCCTGGCTCTTCAGAAAGGGTGCGGGGTGGTTTGCTGATACCCCATGAGGAGGGTGTAGGAGGAGCTCACAGAAGGGCCCCCAGGCTGCAGTCTTCATCTTGGTTTGGTATATGTAGATGGGCGGTTATTTCTCTTCTCTGAGTCTCTGGTTCTTTCTCTGTAAATCGGGGCTATACCGCCTTCCTGGAGGGTGGTCAGAGGACTGGAGGGACTAGCCTGTCAGCCTCGAGCAGCTGGAGATCTGGGGGTGTGGTCGTAGGGCTTGTTTCATTCCACGTTTGGCCTCTGATGCCCCTGGTTCCCCACCACGCTGGGTGTAGGGTCACCAGGTGCCCAAGAGGCAGAGGAATGAGCAAGGCTGGAAGTGAGGGCGCCAGTCCCCAGTGGGGGAGGGGAGGCTAGGCAGGTGGTGTTTGTGTGGCCTCGCGGGTGTGCCTTACTGTACCCATGTCACAGAGGAGGGAACAGGCTCTGTGAGGAGGTGGGAAGAGCTCACTTGGTGGATTTGGTGTCTGACAGATGGGGAAGCTGAGGTTCAGAGAGGCCGTGTGGCCTTGAGAAGTCCCACAGCCAGGCAACTTCTGCCTCCTGGGCCAAGACTGAGCAGCGTTCCTGGGGAGGAGGAGAAGGTCAGCTCATTTTTTATTTTCAAATGGCTTGAATTTTGTGTTAATTACCCAAATAATTCACACTTATTACTAAAAAATCAGAAAACCTAAGCAGTAAAGTGGGGAGAAAAGCCAGAATCTGTACCCATTAATGTAACCTATTAGCGTACTGGTGTACGTCTTTCCAGATGATTTCTTGTTTTTGGGGTTTTTTTTAAACATATGACAAGAAAAAAAAATGAGCATCACAACATTTCTTACTGTGTCTGTCCTGCTTGCCCCCAGGCTTTGGGAGTGGAGTTGTTGGAGTTCTCAGACACGTATCAGGCCCACTCCAGCATTTGGTATACTAGGAACCCTGGTTGATTTTCTCTGTCCCCTATTGCTGGACATTTAGGGTTTTCTCCAGTATTTTTGCAGTTAGCTCACGGCGCTAAGTAGCCCATAAGTTAAGTCTTTGTACGCACTGGGGATTATTTTCTGTAGGGTTTGTGGCACTGCAGACTGGGTTCAGGTTTGTGGTTGGGCCGTGTCTGCAGGCGTGGAGGTCCTGGGCGCCCCACTCCCCCGGTAAACTGCTTTGCAGTCAGAGGATGCGACGGGGAGGGGCTCCCACCGGAGGGCTTTGCCAGAAGAGGGGTTAAGATGCCGCCGCCCAGGCTGGTACTGGAAGCCTTTAAGCTCCTGTGTGGGGAGTTGGGTGGAGGTGGAGGCGAAGGAGAAGGTGGCCGCTGCTCCAGGCTAGTACCTGGCGGTGGAGTCTGCAGCCCTGCAGCCTCCTGTTCTTCCGCAGAGGGGCCTGGGGGTGTCTCTGCCCTGCTCAGGGTTCAAGCTGAGAGTGCATCCACCCCTCCCAGTCGGGAGCAGGGCTGAGGCTGATTCTGTGTTACTGGCTCTGAGACTCCCTGGGGGCAGGGTGGGGGGCATTCCTCATCTGTAGGAAGGGGCTGAACGTGTCGCCTTCACCAAGTGAGACTCAAATGAGACAAAAGATGCCAGAGCTCTTACAGTGACAGTGTTTCAACATTCCATTATGGAAAAATTAAACACCCACAGAGGAAGAGAGAATAGCACGTCCACCCCCACATACCCGTCCCCTAGATGCCACGGTTTCCAGCTCTTGGCCAACCTGGAGTCATCTCTCCTCCCACACACTTCCCTCCTTCAGACCTCATATCACTTCATCTGTAAAAATTGTAGTACAGGCATCCGTCGTTTTATTGTGCTTTGCAGGTATCGTGTTTCTTTTTTTTTATAAATTGGAGGCTTGTGGCCACCTTGCCTTGTCAGATGATCCTTAGCATTTTTTAGCAATAAAGTCTTTTAAAATTAAGGTATGTACATTTTTTAGACATAATGGTATCGCACACTTAATAGACTACAGTATAGTGTCAGCATAACATTTATATGCACTAGGAAACCAAAAAAATGTGTGTGACTCACTTTATTGCAATATTTGCTTTATTGTAGTGATCTGGAACTGAACATGCAATACCGAGGAACTATTCCTAAAGGAGAAGGAGTAGACAAACAAAACAAAACAAAAAACCCCCAGAGTATTATTACCACACCTAAAACTTAGCAATATTCTTTAAGATCATAGCTATCCATGCAGTGTATTGTGTTCAAATTTCCAATTGTTTCGTAAGTGTCAAAATATATATATATGTTATTTGAGTTTTTTAAAATCAGCATCCAAATGAGGTCTATGTAATGAGATTGGTTGATAGATTTCTCAAGTCTTTTTTCATCTGTATGATTGATATTCATTCACTCTCTCTCGTGCCATGTTTTTTTTTTTGCTTCCTATAATGCTTAATGTGTTTTTTATCCACCGAACCTCCTATAGATTGGTAGTTGTATCTGGAGCCTTGATCTAATTTAGTTTGGCCTTTTTTCCCACACAAGAGCACATTGGAAATGGGGTTGCAGACTTCTACTGGGAGGCTCACATTGTCTGGTTCAATCTCTTTTTGTGATCTTCAATGGCTTTAAGGTAGTAGTTTGTTTTTTTTTAAATTTATTTTCTTTATTTTTTTGGCTGCGTCAGATCTATAGTTGCGGCACGCAGGATGTTTCCGTTGCGGCACGGGCTCTTCGTTGTGGCATGCGGGCTTCTCTCTAGTTGTGGCACACGGGCTTAGTTGCCCCCCGGCATGTGGAATCTTAGTTCCCTGACCAGGGATTGAACCTGTCTCCCCTGCACTGGAAGGTGGGTTCTTTACCACTGGACCACCAGGGGAGTCCCTAAGGTAGTAATATTTTAAATTATCATAAAAACTTTCCATTTTCACTTGGTTACAGGTGGTGCTGAGTTTGGCATTGGGTGGAGACCTTCCAGTCTCAGGCCATTGTTTTTCCTTATTCCTGCTTTTTCTTCATAGTAGTTGCTTTTCCCTGTTATCTTTTAATTACATGGGAGGTATATTTTCATTAGAGAAAATTGGAAAACAGGCATAAATGAGAAAATATGCAATTAAAACTGTGCTAAATTTTATCACCTAGCGATAACTCCTAAGATTTGGAGTATATTTTTCCGGATTTTCCTCTGTGTAAAAAAATATACGTACATCTGTGCAACTGTTGAATGAAAGGTCTGTTTTCACCTCGTGGCACCTCCATAACCTCCTTCCCAGGGTCTGTAGGGAGGGTCATGGTCTTCCTCCCTGTCCGTCAGTAGTGCACACCAGACGGGGTGTGGGGAAGGACAGGCGGCCGCTGGTGTAGCCCAGCTGCCAAGTTTTTCAAAGGAAATAAGGACTTTTGGTTGGCAGGGCAGTTGCTTTCACATCTGTTCTTTTAGGATTCTCTGCAGTTACTCAACACCCTGTGACCTGGGCTGCCCTTTCCTTCTCCAAAGCCCTGTCCCCGAGGCCTGGCAGAGGCTGGGGCCATGGGGGTCATGGGAGCCAGCCCCCTGCCCTCTGGCAGGCTGTACCACCAACATGATGCAGGGTTGTTCATTTTTTCCTCGACTGGCATTCTAACTGAGACAAGCAGCAGCTATTTAGATTTCTGCATAGGCGGGGCAGTGGCTAAGGGAGCTGAGTTTGGTTGCAAAGGTGCTGTTTACTTATTAACACATGTGCTTTTTTGGAGTGGCTTTGTATCTCACCCCTTAGGACCACCCCTGATTAGGAGTGAAGGCCTTTGTTCCATCCTATAACTTGTAACTGGTTGCATGACCTCAGTCGGCCCCTTCTCGTCTGGACTGAAGGAGTGAGCTAGAGCATCTCCATATGTTCCCAGCCTGGGGAAGGAAGGGATCCTAGCACATCCCTGAGTTTGCAGTCGACTGGGAAGAGATGATGGCAGAGGGGCCAGAGGTGAGTCACTGCGTTGGAATGCACCCCACCCCCCCAGTGTGAAAAATCATTCTGGGAGGAGGGTGAGTGACGGGACCACAAGGCTGTGCCTGCCTCGGTGAGGCTGTCTCCTTGGGGATCTCCTGGCCCAGAGCGTGGAAGAGCTGGGGGCCTGGAGGAGTGGGGCCAGCAGACCTGACACCAGTACTGAGCCAGACTGCTCTGTCCTCCCAGGCAGGGGGAGTGCTGCTGCCTGCACGGAGTGGGTTCTGCGTTTCTGCTTTATGTTCTTGTTAGGAGATTCTGGGTGCAGGTCAGTTTGGCAGAAATGTCATGAAGGCCTCTTAAGTGCCTGGTACTGGGGATGGGTGGGTCTGCTGGAAGAGAAGAGGTGTCCCTCTGTCACTTCTGATCAGGTAGGGATGCTACAGTGAGAGTGCATCAGTCCAGTCTTGACGGGGACTGGAGGATCTGCTTCCGAGGTGACTCAGTCACATGGATGGCAGGTTGGTGCTGGCTGTGGGCAGGAGGCCTCAGTTCCTCACCACAGGGCTGCTTGAGTGTCTCACAGCACGTTGGCTAGCTTCCCCCAGAGGGAGTAATCCAAGAGGCAGCAAGGTGGAAGCCAAAGTATTTTTCATGACTTCAGAAGTCAAACATGTGATTTCTGCAGTATTTTGTTGGTCGCCCAGGTAATGTGGGAGGACACCATACAAGGGCGTGGACACCAGGAGGCAAGGGTCACTGGAGGCTGACTACCACTGTGGCACACATGAGCCCAGCAGCTTCCAGCTCATATCCTCCCAGCCTAGTGAAACGAGAGCATCTTCTTTTTCCATTTAGTTCCAACAAAAGTCCCAGAATTCAACATTTTGAGTCACACGCCCATTCCTCAGTGGACACTGATCAGGAGCCCACCCCTGAAGTGCTGGTTCTCCATAGGAATAGGGAGCTGTTACTAGAAGTGGAAATGGATGCTACAGAAGGAAGGTAACAGTGTATATCCTCTAAGGAGAGGCCTGGGGCACTGTGGCCCAGCGGAGGCGACGATGGGGCATTGCTTCCTGAAAGAGGTGGCATTTGTACTTGTCTTGGCAGGATGAGTAGCATTTTGACCATTCCTGGTGACAGAAAGGCTTGAGCCAAGGCATAGCAGGGTGAGGCAGCTGGATCATGGGGTGAAAGGAGATCAGGATGGAAAGACGAATTGGGCCAGGTGTGGAGGCTCGAGAGGAGGAGCCAGGACTTGACTCAGGAGGTACCGTGAAGCCATGGAAGTTCTTTGAACAGGACAGGCGTACAGTAGAGCCAGGATCTAGGGCTTAAAACTGAGAGAGCACCCTCTGTGCAGCCTCCCTTGTCTTCAGCTATAACTGAGCACTTACTGTGTGCCTTATACACATTTCTCACTAGCCCTCACAGCCTCCCAAGAAGCTGGATGATGTTGTCCTGACTTTACAGATGGGCTCCTTGAGCGGCCAAGATCATGTAACTTGGCCAAGGTCACTTGATGGGGACTCTGACTGCAGAGCTCTCAGCCTCTTCATCCCACATTCATGGGACAAGGGACTGGGCTGGGGGCGAATCGCCAGGCCTGATTGCTCCAACCCCTCTCGGGCTGCTCTGGGGTGTGGTGCCTGTAGTATTGATGGTTTCCCTGCTACACTCCCTCTCATAACTCTGCCTGGAGTTTGAAACACGCTGGGGTGCTCTGGGGTTTCTTCCCAAGGGGAAAGGGATTGACATCTGGGTTTGTCAAATGGGGCCAAACTATGTGCTCAGAGCTCAGTGTTATTTGTCTCTTGGCCGACTGCCAACTGTGTCTGCCTTGTTTTTGCTGCAGTTTTATTCCTTCTTGCCCACTATTTCACGGCCTTGCCACTCTCTACAGCCTATTGCTCCCACGCACCAGTCAGGGATTGGCTGGGCCATCTCCCGGGCCTGGGACACCCTCTCTTGGGTCCCTTTCTTCAGGGAGGCCCTGAACCTCCCCCAGGTGGGTGAGGTCTCTCTCCCCTGAGCTCCGGACCACGTATCTTGCCTTCATGGATGCTTCTCCCAGACCTTTGTGCCATGTCATTGGTGGTGGGCACGCTGTGTCCAAGTCACGCTTGTGTCCCCAGCACCAGAGAGGAGTCCTGCCCACGGGGAGGAGGGCGGGTGCCACTGAGTGGAACAGGAGAGGGTTGGGCTGTGCTTTGTGCCTGGCACCTTGAGCGAACAGAAACCAGTCTTCCCTGCCTGATGCTGAGAAAGCCCTCAGTTGCCCCTCCTTTGGGGAAGTTTCGCTGGCAGGTTTGGGAGCACCGAGTGCCAGGGCTTGGAGATCTCGGGCGAGGGCACCTGCCAAGGAGGGCGTAGTGGGATTTGGATCAGCCTGTCTCCAGGGAAGCCCTTCTTTGCTTCTGGGGAGGGTCATGATGTGAGTGGTTGAGAGAGCCTAGGCCATAGAGTCAGACAGACCTGAGTTTGAATCCTGGCTCTGCCTTTTTTTTTTTTTTTAAGCTGTGTGTGCTTGGGCAAGTGAGTAGCCTGAGTCTCAGTTTTCTCTTCTATAGAATGGGCATAATAGCAGGACCTCCTCATGAGGCTGTGCATGGTGCCCAGCACACAGTCAGTGTTTAAATAGTGATCCTGGGTGCGTTAGCCTGTGTGCACAGGTCCTGCCTGCTGGGACCTCGCAGTTGGTATGAGGGGTGAGGTGTCAAGTGCCAGGTGGCTGGGCCTCGGGGTGCAGCAGGTCAGCAGAGAAGCGTCTGCTTCCTCTGAGGAAAGAGCTGGAAGGGAGACCTGGGGAGGGCAGGGCGTGTCAGCCAGGAAAACTGGGGTCCGTTCCCTACTTTGTTACTAAACAGTAGGGTTTACTGTCAGGATAAAAGGTAGAAGATGATCCCGGGTCCCCATGTCACATGCTCAGAGGGCTCCCTGAGGACCAGGAGGCGCTTTCCCCCTCTGTTTGGGGAGGTCTGTGCGCCCTGCTTCCCAGCCCCTCCTAGTCTCCTGCCTCACCACTGAGCACCCCATGATCCCAGTGGGGAAACTGAGGCTCAGAGCCTTGTGTGAGTGGCAGAGCCAGGATGCGGCTCCCTGCCAGGCCGCTCTTGCTTCTAATTGCGCATTAGGGAGGCGTTTACTCCCTGCCTCCATAAGTTGTCGCCGGGCTTCTAATGCAGGCTTTTGGTGCTTGTTTTATTTTTTTACTTCTCGAATATGGTTCCAGCTTAAAGCTTCCAATTTCCATGAAGTCACTGGAGTCAGGAGCCTGGCCTGACAGCTCCCCCACTCCTGTTGAGGGCTCTCTGTGGCTGGGAGAGCCCCACTGCACCCCCCGAGAGGCCCTGAGCTGAGGGTTGAACGCGAGGCTTTCTGCTGCTCCCACCGCCAGAGCAGGAAGCTGTGGGTCCCAGATGTGACTCACTCTCGTTAGGTAGCTGGTGGAACGAGCCTTCACACGTGTGAGCCTGGACACTGGCCTAGGAGGGGCAGGCGGTGGCCACTGCCACGCTGGCTGTGACCCTGGCCCAGCTGCCGAGGGGCCCTGGAGGAGAGCCAGGTAATGTGGGGAGGGGAGCTGGGGCACCAGGTGTCCTAGTGGCCTGGGCCTGAGGGGACCACGGGGCAGCGCCCCTCCCCACCAGGCGGGCCTAGACTGGGAGTGGATGGACAGGGTCTGGACTGGAGGTAGGGGAGGCTTTGGAGGCTGCTGGGCAGACGGCAAGGTCAGGGGGCTTCTGGACAAGAAAGAGGTGCCTTGTCACCGGTTTTTCCAGGCCTGACCGGAAGGTGCTGTTATGACTGTGCTGGTGTTTATTTGGCTTGGTCCACCTAGACTGCCGTGACTGTCTCTCAGGTGCCCGCGTTTCTTTACAGGGTTGTAATTTTACCCTTACAAGTACACTTTACTTTTCTCAATGAAAGTAAAAGTTAACTGGGGAAGTGCAACTGAATTTATGTTGTTAGATTGAAAAAGAATAAGCAAAAACCAAACCCTGAAAATGATGCATGCCCATGAGGCAAAGAACCAAGATGTCTCAAGAAAATGGAACAGTCTCTCTTTCCCTCCAAGTCCTCCTAGCCCAAGGTCCCGGGACCACCAATGTGGACCATGGGGAGTGGGTCTTTCGGGATCTTTCTGCCCACTCATCCAAACACACGTGCACAGACACAGGGCGAAGCAGGCATCTCCTGTCCGTGTCATCACATGGGGTTCAGGACAGCTGGCCCTGGGGGCTTCCTTCCTGACCAGCCCTGAGTGGGGGTGGGTGGGAAAGCAGAGGCCTGGGCTGGGCCTCTGGGAGACAGAACCCCGGTCCCCAAGGCCTGGACGGGTGGCCGGAGCCCAGGCTGGCTCTGCCTGGAATGGCTGTGTGACTGTGGGCTGTCACCAGCTCTCTGCCACAGACATGCAGGTGGACGATGTGAGGGGTGACCAGACCAGCATTTCTCAGGGTGGGGACCCTGCTCCTCGGGCAGTTTAGCCTGGATGTGGATGAACATGCTTCAAATGTAGGTATTCGTTTGAATACGTTTCAGAAAAAAAATTTGGAAATAGGACGTTGGATCTGTGACTTCATGCATGTATTTTTGCCTTGGACAAGGCCGAAGAAGACAGAGAAATGAAACGGGTAGACTTAAGAGGAAGTATAGTGGGACTGGCTCCACAGGAAGTGCAGGCGTCCAGCGGGGCGTGGAGTTTGGAAGGCCCGTCTGAGCGCCCTCCATTCTGACCAGGCTGCGGGCCTCCCCGCTCCAGATGGGCCCTGGGCTCCCTGGAGTTTTCCTGTGGCTCCTGGTGTAGGGGAGGGGACGCTCAGATTGTGTGCATTCTCTGCCCTCGGCGGGGAAGGTGTGAGCTTTGGGGGGGAAGTCGCCAGTGGTCGTTCATCGAAAAGAAGTGACTGTTTACTGGCGGCCGTTTTCCCAGGGGTCGGGGGTGAGGGTGGTCTCATGGGGCCTCTTTGCCAGGAGTGGGTCTGGGGAGAGGCATTCTTCCTATGGGCCCTACGGGGCTGGGGGCTGGCGCAGTGAGCCGGGGGTAGGGGGTGGGGAACAGGGCAGGAGTGGGGCTTCCACACAAGCCAGAGGTGCTTCTCAAGAGGAGACAGAGGCCCACCTTGACATCACTTTGGGCATGTGCACCACCCTTTACAGTTTGTAACTATTGGTCTAACCCATTCCCTGCCTCCCCACCACCCTGTGTGGTAGTGTCATCTGTCCCCAGTTGACGGAGGAGAAGCCCAAGGCCAACAGGGCACCATCTCGTCCTGGGCCACACAGGGAGTCGGTCCCCGGGGGCGTCCACTTGCACACACCACCTTACGGAGAGCCGCCGCGTTAGAAGCCTGGGGTTGGGTAGGGACGCTGTGCCTTTGGGGAGGCTGGTGGGGGGCAGCACAGCTGAACAGGAGCTCTGGGTGGCTTTGGAGGGCTGGTGCGGGGGAGCCTTCCTGGCGGAGGGTCTTACCTGTCCCCGCTGCAGGGTGGCCGGGCTGTCAGGGCTCGCGCCCCAACTGGGCTGTGTGTTCTTGGACCCGTGCTCGAGTCCTGCCTCAGCGGGGAGGTGGATGACCCAGCCCTTTGCATTTTCCGTGACTTGCCATCCCACCATTACCAGGGGTCATGAAGGGTCATGAAGGGGTGGCCAGTGGCCTGTCCCTCACCTCTCTCCTCCTGTCCTGGGCACATCGCACTGAGCTGAAGGTGGCTTTCCACATCCCATTGCCCAGGCCAAGGGCAGTGCTTAATTCACCCGGGAAAGTTCCAGGGCCCCCTGAGGGAGCAGGTAGAGTGGGTCACACTGGGCACCTGAGTCCGAGTAGCCGATTCTAGCCTTTTGTGGGGTCGGGTCTTAGGGATGAGAGGGAAGTGCTGATGGTGGACCTTTGGGGTGTTTACTGTCTTTAAAAAGGCCTATGTAGAAAGAGCTGGGAGTTAGTTTGGCTCAGTGAATGAGGCCTTGGCGTCTGAACAGTCGCCAGAGGAGCTGGGTCTTCCGGAGGTCACCGCGTCCAGCCCGTCTCCGGGCAGAGCTGGGTGATGGCCTGGGTTCAGCCGCACTGTGCCTCCTCCCGGCAGTGTGCGAGATGAGCAAGGGGCTGAGCTAGTTTCTTGCATCTATAAAATGGGCTGCTCATGCTACCCAGCGTGCCAGGTAGTTGTAGGATTAAACGAAGGGATGTACGTGGTACGGCTGGCACAGAGAAGCCACTACCCAAGTGGAGGTGTTTGTCATTACTGCCCCGTCCTGCCTTGGGTGGGAGGGTGGACCTCCCTAGGGAAGGGAGCCTCGGAGGTGAGGATGGGCAGAGCCAGCTGAGGGGTGTCACTGAGAGGCCACCCTGGTAGCCGGTAGCCCTTGGGGGTAATCACTGACTCTCTATTCTTCAGTTTCCTCATCTGTAAAATGGCAGCGCCCAGGCAGGTTGCTGGAAAAGTTAAATGCGTGAAAAATGCTTCCCAGGCATCTGAGACCAGCAAGCCGAGGCCTGGAGGTCCCTGGCAGTGGCGAGCCCCCCAGCCTGTGTGTGTGGAACCCTGCCAGCCCCTCCAGGGGTCCTCCAGCTCTGCCCCCATCCTCCCAGCTGAGCCTGCTGGCAGAGGCTCCGCTTGCCCACCTGTGGCTCCTGCCAACACCCCCCAAGGAGGGTGGCACGGTGCCCACCTGACAGCCACTGGCATCTGGCTCAACCTGCCGCTGCCCACGCATTTCACAAGGGGCTACGTCATGGCTGGGGCATTGCCCAGTCCCGGGCGCAGACCTGCTGGGCTGAAGCACCTCCGTTCCCTGGGCTTCCCTTTCCCCACGCCCGCACCCACCCCAAGCTTTCCAAGGAGGACAGGGTGTCGGGATGGGGCGGGGCGTGAGCCCTGGGCAGAGGTGAGCTCATTCCCTCTTTGGTTGCCCTTCTCGCCGTGAAGCCTGGGATCCTCGTTTCTCCCTGCACGTGCTGATCTCCGATGGGTGTATTTCACAGGCGTCTTCTGGGGCACTAAGTGCTGTGCTGGGGGATAGACCTGAGCCCACCCTGTTGTGAAGATGAGGTGGGACAGCCCTGGAGAGGAGGCCCGTGGGGTTCCTGGGTTCCTCTTACACCCGCGTCAGTGGGTTCCTCCTGTCTGGTGTCACGTTGGAACCCCTTCTCCTGGCTTTTGCCCCCCTGGCCGTGTTGGCGAACCACCCGCCCGCCCCCAGTTCTATGTCTCAGGCACTCTGGGCCCACCCCCTGGCTTGGGCAGCAGGTCGGCTTGCCCCCTGTGCCCTTTGCCATGCATCCCCTCTGCTTAGAGTGCTTCCCCACCTCGAGCCCCGCCTTGCCTCGTGTCCCCCCCTCAGGGGTCCTCGGGCTCAGGAGAAGACGGGGGGCAAGTGTGTCTGCTCTACTTGGCAGCCTCCCCCTCCCCCTGGGCTCCGTGTTGAGACCCCCTCTTGCTGGTGCCGGTGCTGGGGGCACCAGGAACACCCTCCTCGTTCTCTCCTCCTCTTCGTGTCTCTGTCTGCCCACCCGCCTTGAGCTCTGAAAGGAGTTACCCTGCAGCTGTGCCTGAGGAAAAAGAAACAAATTGAGGCCTTTGTTGCGGGTGCCCTGGTCCTCAGACGTGATCCTGGCCCCCAAGGCCCACCTTCTCTTGCTTTCTTCTGAGCTGGGCTGGAGGTGATGGGGTGGATGACCCAGGGGGGAACTCGTGCCCCCTTGGGGGTGGCAGCCTGGAAGGCCTGGCTTTCGGGCATCGTGAGACCCCCGGGGGTGACGCGGTCAGTGGTGCCACCACCCACCTTCAGGACCCAGAGTACCTGCTGGAGGCCTCTTTGTCTTCCAGGAATCCAGGCCTTCTTGCCCCTTGGAAGTGGCTTAGTTCACTACCTCAGGTGCAGCTGACTTGGGTCGACGGTTCCTGGCATCACTGGCTGGCCGAGCAGGGGGAGGCCCAGAATCCAGGAGTACAGCCTTTCTCTGCACAAATGGGGAAACTGAGGCCCAGAGGGCTCCACAGCCTCGGGGCGAGTGTGATTTCCTGGTCAGAGCTGTTTGGAGGCACATTTCCCTGGCCTTGCTCAGTGGGGGATGTGGATTTGGGGTGGTCGTCCTCTCCTCCTGGCCTCAGTCTCCTCATCTCTGCAGTAGTCAGGGTGACCCTATTCCTGCGCACCTGCCTGTTGTGCGGGCCAGGGACCTCCCGGGTCCACCCCCCGCTGCTGCCCAAACCCCACTCCCTGGCTTCTCCTTCGGGCCCCATCCGCCTGGGGGAGGAGGTGCCCTTTGAATAAGTTATCTGGAGGCGTTGCTTTAATGGGGTCCTGGGCTAATGGGGAAGTGCCCTCTTTTGAAATATTCAGACTCCCTGGAGCCACTGCCAGGTCCCCTGGGGAAGGGGTGCCTTAGTGCCAGGCAAGGCCTGGGACAGGGGCTGGCACCCCGGCATCCCTTTGTCAGACGACCCTGCTTTCTGAGCAGGGGAGCAAGAGAAGAGAAGAGCTGCCTTTTGGGGGCTGACAGGAAGTGAGGCTGAGGCCCCTGGGTCTCGAAGTGTGTCCCCCAGGTCTTTGTTGTTGAGGTCTTTGTTGTGGGTGCCCTAGTCCTCGGCCGTGTTCCTGCCCGCCAAGGCCCACCTCCTCTCTCTCTCTCTCTCTCTCTCCTGGGCCCGGCTGGAGATGATGGAGTGGGAGTGATGTCAGAGTTTCTCAGGCCCACCCCTCCTGTTTGGAGCCAGTTGGGGCCGACCCACGTAACAGCACTCCCTGTGTGCCAGCCTCTGTGTGAGGCCCTTGGGCATTCGGTACCATCACCAGTCCATTCTACAAATGAGAAAACCAAGGCCCAGAGAGGTTAATTAACGTGCCTCAGGTCACACAGCTCCTCTGATGTGGAGCTGGGGTTCTCGCCTGTTTGGTCTCAGAGCCTGTGCTCACAACCACTAGGCTTTCCTGCATTCCTGACTGCCCGGCCTGAGGCTGGGCCCGCTCCCACCCTGGCATTTCTTTGCCTCGTGTGGCTTCTTTGGCACACGTCTCTTCCCTCCCCGCAACATGGGCTCCCAAGGGACCCTGTGTCCATCTTGTTTGCTTCAGCACTTCACCTGGTACCTGGCACAGGCAGGAGCCCAGTGGGCACCTGTTGGATCGCAGTGTGGGAGCCTTAGGCTGGGGCCTGTTTTCCTGTGGTAGAAACAACACAGCAAGGTTGGCCCCCTTCCATGTGCGAAGTTTCTGGATTTATAAGGAGTTTATAGCCACGAGGTCATTTCACTGCCAGAACAGGCTGGGGAGTGGGGGAATTTTTCGTCCCCATCGCTCAGGTGAGAAATCGAGGCCTGAGAGGCAGGTGACCTGCCAAAGCTCAAGCAGATGGGACTAGGGACACCAGGGTTGGGGGCCAGACCCTGCAGTTCAGGGCAGACTGTATTTGACTCAGTTCATGAACTTGGGGTTTGAGTGTCCGCTATGTGCCAGGCACTGCTGGGTCCTGAAAGCAGGGCAGCGCGTGGCCAGACATGGCCTTGGTAGAGCCATCACGTGATCGGGCAGCGACAGGCCAGGGGCCGTGTTCTGTGGTGGGAAGTGCAGACACTGAGTCAAGGTTGGGCAGCCCTCCTGGAGGAGGTGGCAGCTCAGCCTGGCTCTCAAGGGCAGGTAGGAGTTTGCCAGGCAGAGGGAGTTTGGGGGTGGGGAGGTAGGCAGTGCTTTTAGGCTGTCTGAGCCTGGAGACAAAAGGGTGGGGCTTGTTTGGGGAACCGAAATAAGTCAAATCACACAGCCGTGAAGAAGGTCTCAGGAAGCCCTGGAGGAATTGGTTGGCCGGGGGTGAGCAGGACGGGGCTCGTTGTCTTTGGGGTCGCGGACAGGCGTGGGGAGCCCTGGTGGAAAATCCCAGGGGAGGCTTGGGTTTGGGGGGCATGTGGCTGCCGGGGACTGAGCCTCCATCACAGCGACTTCCTGTGCCCAGCGGAGCCTGGAAGGAAGGGTGCCCAAGCAGGAATGGGGAGCTTGGGCTCGGGGGACAGCCGTGGGGAGGGGCTCCCGAGCCCCTGTGTTTGTGGCTCCGGAAGCCAGGCTTTTAGGGGTGCAGGGGAGGTCGGCTGGGGCTGCTTCCCCTGTAGAAGGGCTCTTCCGGGCTCTGGGCTGGGCTTCACCAGGCAGCCCTCCCGCCCCTGCCCCCCATGTGCCCCTTTGACCTCGCACAGTTCTCAGGAAGCCTTGGCGAAGGGGGGTCTTAGCATCTTGGATTAGGGCCGGGCACTTTTAGTGGCTGGTGTGGCAGGAGTCCGAGGGAGGACCTCTGGGGGAGGCACTGGCTTTGGGAGGCAGACAAGATAGACAGTGATGCCTCACGGGTGCTGGGGAGGCCACGGCCCCCACAGGGCCTGCTGAGCTCTGCGTGGAGGTGCCTCTCCATGTGCCTTTCCCACTGCCCTCTCTGTGGCTAGCTTCTCTGGTAGGTAGTCTCAGTGAGAAGGGACCTCGCAGACCCTGGGGGCCTTCCCTGCCCCTGGAGGAATCAGGCCCAGAGCGGGCGAGCGGCAGAGCGGGGCTGGGCCTTAGGTCTCCACCCCCCGCACTGCTTTGCTTATGGCAGGTGGGGAGACTGAGGTAGGGGGCACTTCGCAGCCCTTCGCGGGAGAGGCAGGAAGTATGACAGGCGGGTCTTTCCTGGTTGGTATTTAGTGCCTTTTCCCACTTTCTCTTCCCCAGGGCAGATTGCTTCCCCAGCTGAAAACTGCCCTAGGGCAGGGCCTCCTCCAGTCTTCCCCGAAGGCTACCGTGAAGGCCAAGATCAGGGCTGGTCCCTGTGTGCCCACGCAGCCCAGCCCAGGGGAAGGTGGAGGTGGGGGAGTCGGGGCCCAGCTTGAGAGAGCTCCCAGGCTCTCAGAAAAGGGGCAGATAGTGGCCTCTGTGGGCCACAGTTGCCAGGGAGTCTTCTTGGGGGAGGATCCCTGAGCCGAGTCTTGGAGATGCCAAAGTCATCATTTCCCCAAGAGGATTCCTTAGAGATTTAATGCAAAAAGGGCCTCGTGAACCAAAAAGACTGGGAAATGCTTAGCTGTGTTCATTAATTCAGCAACTTGCTTTCCTGCAGGACTTCTCAGAACCTTGAATTTGCTAATGTGCACAGGGTATCTTTAGAGAAGGAGGAAGAGAATGCTTAAGCCCAGCACTGCCTGTGACCAGAAACTGGCGTGCATGTGGCTTTTCACGGCCCTGCTGTTGGGCAGAGCACACCTCAGGAAATGCAGACACGGGGTTAGGAAGGAGCCTGGGCCTTGGAGTGGGCAGCTCTGAGTTTGCATCCCAGCCAGGAGGCTTTGGACGAGGAGCTTAGGATCCCAGAGTTGGTTACCCTGGCTGGAAACAGAGGGAGAGCGCCCCTAACCCACCCTGGGGGTCCGGATGCAAGGACCTTGCCTCTTCCCAGCAGGTGCTTGGAGGCTGATGGCAGGGGCGCCTCCCGTCGGGTTTCCTGCCCTGTCTCCCAGTTGGGTTCAGGGTGTGCAGGGCATGTCTGGAGGGCCGGGCATTGTGTTTCCTCTCCTCTCCTGTCCACAGCCCTAAAGGCCTTGGGGTGAGGACCCGGTGCTGCCTGGAAGCTCTCTCTGGCTCAGGCCCACCTTCCCGCTTTCCTTGACCCAGTGGACAGCTGCTCCCTTGAGGTCCAGCTAGGCTCTGCGTGGGCGTGTGGGCCCATGAGATGCTGATGCTGCTTGTACCCCAGAAAGCAGTCCCGAGGTGCTGACACTGCTGTATCCACCCCAGAGGCTAGGCCACTTCCAGAGCAGGGAGGGGGCCGGGGCGCCTTGACCTCTTTGGTGGCTTTTAGGTTTTGTGTCAGGTTAGAAAGGACTTACTCACTACAGCATTATATGAGAATTCTTTCATGGTTTCTTACTCTTTGGAAATCATCCTGGTATAAATTATGCCTCCAGCTTTCTCTCCCTCCTCTGGGCTCTGCTGACTTTTTAAATAGGCAACTTAGCAGTGCAGAAGTTAAGACTTAAACCTAAATCTTTCTTGCCCTTTCCTGGACAGTGGCTACTCTGGGTTAAATCTTCTGTCACCAGCAGACCCACTGTTTGGGTGGGCCGTGGGAAGCCCAGTGTTCTGCCATCTTGGGCAGAAGTAGCACCACATGAGGTCCCTGAAGGCCAGCTAGACTTCCCCTTTCTGTTCTTTGTTATCGAGGGGAAAGGGATCAGGAATGAAACATGGGCATGAAAGTGTTTTTGTTCTAAAGGGGGATCCTAGTGAAGATAGTGCTTAAAGGAATGAATAACTAATGGTGGAATTTCAGGCAAGAGTTGGGGGAAGATATAACTGTTCTTTCCAGTATGGGAACCTGGCTGTTTAGTTGGTCCATTAGTAAACATTGTTGCCTGAACACCTCCTGTGTGCAGAGCCCTTTGCAGACACCTGGGGGAAGGGGGCACCAAGGTCTCTGCCTTCTGAAAACTTGCGCCTGGAGCTGAGTTTCCTCTTGACACATAGAAGGTGTTAGTGCCCATCTGCTGAAGGAGTGAATGCGTAAATCTCTGTCAAGATGCGTGAATGAATAGATGAACTCCTCCCATGCAATCACTAACCATCATTAGAATTGGCACAGGAAATGGCAAACTGGATTTATTATCCCTGGCGGCTGGAGCCTTGGGTGGGGAGGGGTGACAAGGTATTTGTGCTTTAGAGGAGAGATTGACGAGGGTAATGCCTAATCCAGAGGAAGAGTGGAAGGGAGGATTTCAGGAGCAAGGAACAATTCCCTACCCCACCCCTGGAATTAGCCCTCTGGGGCCAGATGACAACACAGCAGGCTTTTCAACTTTTCCTCAGTTCTCTTTGTTTTATGATTTAGCCTCCGTTCCTAGCCCAGCCCAGAGCTGGGCCTCAAAGGTTTGACATAACCATCTCCTTTGGCAGAAGGAAAACCGAGGCCCGGATCAGGTAAGGGTCACAGAACACGTTAGTGGCAGAGCTGGGACTGGAACTCAGGTCTCTAGACCCCAAGACTGAGTGACAGCCTGTGGTCCCTAGAGGCTGGGGTAGAGTCAGCCTGGGAGTTCTTGGGCAGCAGGACTGTCTGGGGGCGTATGCTATTGGGGGCTTCGGCTTTTGCTCCTGCCTGGTGGCTTTGCAGACTGTCACCAGGAGGTGGGGAGATAACGTGGAGGGTCGTTAGGGGCTCTGCCCCCTGAGCACCTCTGTCTCTCCTGTTTGGACCTCATGGTTGGGCTTCCTCAGCTCTAGGAATCGAGCCTTCCTTCTGGGCGCATTTGCTATTTTGTCCTCAGAAACTTGGCCTGTTGGCCGTGAGGACATGTGCCTCGCTGTCCCCCAAACTTGGGTATCAGCACCTCAGTTTACTGATGAGAAAACTGAGGCCCAGAGTGTGAGAGACTCTGCCACTCCTATGGCCAAGGGTAGCAGAGCTGGGATTTGAACCCAGGCCTCCTCCCTCCAGGTACAGCTCACCTGCAGAAAGGTGTGATGCAGCAGGTACTTCCTGTTCTGGGGGAGACCCTTTTGTCTGTTTTCATCATCTTCCGCCCTCATGCCCGCCCCCCAGCCCCCTCACCAAAGCCGCCCTGCCTGCTCTCTGCCACCTTTCTGCCTGGCTCAGGACTCAAGCTGGTTGGCTCATCCATCTGTCCGTCCCACAAGCATCTGCCAGGGCCTAGCTGCAGGACACAGACTTAAATCCCACAACAATTTGGTGAGGCAGGTGTGGGGATGTTTGATACAAGTCTCGGGAAGGCCTCCCGAGGCGGGCAGATGTCCGGGAGAGAATGGTGTGGGGAGGGAGGTTAGGCCCCGGCACGACCTAAGGCTTGGGGAGGCCCTTAGTCCCATGAGGTTTTCTGGGTGCCCCTAGGTGCCAGGCTGGGGCTGGGCAGAGCAGCTGCTGGCTCTCCTTCACAGAGCTCTGAGTCTCCTGAGGGAGGTGGCATTAACATGAGTCCTTCAGCAAACAGAAAGTCTGCCAGTGACCCAGCCCACCAGGCACTGAGCTGGCCTAGGGGGCAAGACTGTGCTGGTGGGTTCCCGGCTGCAGCAGTACGGTCACCTGGGCGGGGCGTGGGTACAGGGTCCGGCCTGAGGGGCTTGAGTGGGCCCTCTCCTCTCCTTAGGCCTGCCTGCCTGCCCCGCTTCACACCCCAAGGCCCCACTTCCCCTTTCTGGGGCCACCAGGCCCTGTACAGCTCCGGGGCCTGCCAGGGCAGGGCCAGAGGAAGCCGGGCTGGGTTCCTGCCAGTATTGCTTGGGTGAGGAAGTGGGTATCCTGTCTGTGTCTGTGAAAGCTGGGGTGGGCTAGAACTCCCCCAGGGGTGTGGTAGGGCTGGGGGTGCTGCCAGATCAGCCAGTTCCGCTGGGGAAGGATTTCCTGAGCACCCCTGAGGGCCCAGTCCTGCAGTCATAATTCGAGGTCCCAGTGCCCTATCTCCAGCAGCTCTTCTAGCTGAGGAACCTGGACCCTGCCTGTCAGTATTTGGCAAGAAGACCCCAGCGCTGTCTTGTTTCAGGGAAGGGAGAAGACGGTGTGTATGGGGTAGTTCAGAGGGCTTCCTGGAGGAAGAGGCCCTCCTGGATCTTGCTGGCTTCGAGGAGGCTCCCTGGCATGGCTGCCTCATTTTGCCCCTGGAAGGCAGAGGGAGGTACCTTGATGGAGTCCACTTTGCCCCCCCACCCTCTGTCTGGGGCCTTGAACGGGGAGGGCAGAAAGGGGTTGGCATTTTGAGATGTTATGGGCTCTTTTTTTTTTTTCGGTACGCGGGCCTCTCACTGCTGTGGCCTCTCCCATTGCGGAGCACAGGCTCCGGACGCGCAGGCCCAGCAGCCATGGCTAACGGGCCCAGCTGCTCCGCGGCATGTGGGATCCTCCTGGACCGGGGCACGAACCTGCGTCCCCTGCATCGGCAGGCGGACTCTCAACCACTGCGCCACCAGGGAAGCCCTGTTATGGGCTCTTTGAATGTCAGCATTGGAAGGGTGACGGGCAGGACCCTGAGTGGCCTGTATTCAAGTCCCAGCTCTCTTTTACTAGCTTTGTGACCTCAGGCAAGTAACTGAATCTCTCTTTGCCTCAGCTCCCACATCCATAAAACAGACACAGCAGTCTTACCTACAGGGCAGGGGTGCAGATTTAGAGAGACTACAGTGCGGGGTACACCGTAAGCAGTCAGTGGATTTTGTGATGGTCTGTCCTGCTCAGTCACAGGCCCTGCGGCTGCGGGGAACTGAGTCCACCGGGATCGCTTGGGAGAAGAGCTTGATTCCGCCGGTGTCAGTTTCTTCCTAAGTATATCCCTCCGCTCCCTGATTCCTCCCGCAGGGGAGGAATCTCTGGAGGGCACTGGCCTCCTGCAGCCCTGGGCCCCCTGCTGCCCTGGTTAGTTTGGGACATGGTGACAGAGGTATGAGCTGGGGTGGGGATGGTGAAGGGTTCCCCTCCCTGGCCGGCGTCCCTCCCGAGGAGGTCTTAGCCAGGACTGGCTGCGTCTGCAGGGGCCCACTCTCACCTTTGAGCTAACTTCTCCCGACTTGGACTCATCAAGGGGCCACGAGGGCTTTCTGGACACAACAAACTGGGGCAGGAGGCCCAACATGGACCTTGGGACTCTTGGTTGCAAGTGCCAGAAGCTCACCCTGGCTTCAGCTGGGAGGGGTATTGATTATCCCTTGGGAGTAAATATCTGGGGGTTGCTTGAGCCTCAGACAGAGCTGGATCTGGGGGCCCCCAGCGGGTATGTTCAGGGCTTTGTCTCTCACCAGTTCTCTGTGCGGGCTTCCTTCTCAGGTGGGCTGTCTACTGTGGTGGCTCAGGTGGCTGCCAGCAGCTCCAGGCCGCTGGCAAAGAGAGCCTCTTTTCCTCGTGGGCCAGCAAACGTCCCAAAGAGTATTCGCACTGACACGGTTTTGGTCACGTGTCTATCCTTAAACCAGTCACGGCGGCTTGGGAGAGACTGTGCTGATGAGCCAGACCTGGGTCGTGTGGCCCCTGAACCAGGGCTGAGAGGGGGAGAGGACCATGTCCCTCAGAAGCGGGAAACACCCTCCCACCTGGACCCCTGGGGTCCCCCTCCTCCGTGAGATGGGGCTGCTCCCCTACCAGAGTTATTGTGAGGTGTGAGTGACAGTGAGGGAGCCCTGGGAATCCAGCCTCTCCAGGGAAAAGGGCCTCGGCGTCTCTGCTCTTGGTGTCTCTGGAGTTCACAGAGGACCCGTGGGGTGTGGGTGAGGGAGTGACAGGGAGGCAGGGCCTGGCTTGACCTAAGGTCGGACTTACAGCCAGAGCAGCGCCCAGCGCTGGAGAAGACCGCCCTGGGAGGGGGTGAGCTCCCCGTCACCGAGGCCTGCAAGTTGAGGTTGCGGCAACACTTGTTGGAGACCTGGCAAAGGAGTTCATCCAGGGCCTCGTAGGGGCCCTCCCAGTTATCAGCTGAGTTGGCAACTGGCAGAAGAACTGGAGATTGGGCAGAGGGGCCTTGAAACCTGTCCTGACAGAGGGGGCCTCTGGGTCTCATTCTGTGGGCTGGCTCCCGGAGAGGCGCTGGCCTGTGGAGATGCCTGTCGGTGCTGGGTTGTCTGCAGGAGGGGGAAGTTCGGCCCTTCCTCCCAGCCCTGCCTTGTGCTGCCGGAGCTGGACGGGGTCCCTGGGTGGGCCTAGTCTCCGTGCCCAGCACTGCCTGTTGTCCGCCTCCTCTCCCGCCTGCCGTCGCCCAGGAAGTGGCCTAATTAGGTCCCCAAGAGGAGTGTTTACCAGGCCCGAGTTCCCAAGACTCTCGGAATCTTCCAACTAATCCCTCTCTCTCCATGCCTGGCTCAGCCCGACTTTGTGTGCCTGGAAGGGCAGGTTGGCATCTGGGGGTGAAAGGCTCCATGGTGTGTGTGTGTGTGCACGTGTGCATGTGCACACACATGCACACTTGTGCATGTCCTGGCCACCCACAGCTCTGCTCTGGGGGCTTTGCCTGGGGGATGGAGCAGCTGTGGGGAGTTGCCTTGGTTCCTTGGAGTTTGGGGTTTCTCAGCCTGGCAGTCCCGGCGCACTGGTGTTTGCACCAGGCCGGAGGGACAGGCAGTGTTGTGTATACTTCTGACAACTGGTTCAGTCACTGGGACCTGCTACTTCTGGAAGGAGCTCCATGGGGAAGCCTTTCTCAGTTCAGTAAGACAGTGAGGCTGGGCCAAGGAGCCCTGGATGCAGACTCAGGTTTGAATCCCAGCCCTTCTACCAACCAGCTCCAGCTGTGTAATCTTAGGCAAGGCACGCTCCCTCTCTGGGTTCAGTTTTGCATCTGTAAAATGGCTGTAACACCTTGGCCTTAGCAGGTTATGAAGGCGAGAGTGGAGATGGATGTGCAGGCACCTGGCGTGACAGCATGACAGCTGTTTTACACGTGCCCTGGAGTGGGGGCTTCTCAGGGCAGGGACCTTACCTTGTTTCATGACCCCTTTAGCACAGGGCTGGGCATATATGGTTAGTACTCAAAAAATGCCTCCTGTGGAACAAAGACTGGTGAGTATAGCTTTAGAGGTGGCAAACTAGTGGGCTGCACTATGCAAATTGTATAAACTTTTAAAAATTGAAGTAATGTTGATTTACAGTGTTGTGCAAATCTCTGCTGTGCAGCAAAGTGAGTCAGTTACACACATATTTATGTTCTTTTCCATTAGGTTTATCCCAGGAGATTGGATATAGTTCCCTGTGCTATACGGTAGGACCTTGTTGTTTATCCCTTCTAAATGTAATCGTTTGCATCTACCAACCCCAAACTCCAGTCCATCCCTCTCCCTCCCTTCTACCCCGGCAGCTACAAGTCTGATCTCTATATCTATGAGTCTGTTTCTGTTTTGTAGATACGTTCATTTGTGCCATGTCTTAGATTCCACGTATAAGTGACATCATTTGGTATTTGTCTTTCTCTCTCTGACTTGCTTCACTTAGCATGATAATCTCTAGTTGCATCCATGTTGCTGCAGATGACATATTTCATTCTTTTTTTATGGTTGAGTAGTATTCCATTGTATATATGTACCACATCTTTATCCATTCATCCGTCGATGGATATTCAGGTTTTTCCACGTTTTGGCTATTGGCACCAACCAAGCACATTTTAAAAATTGGCTGGCAACAGTTGGAAATCAGTATTTCACATAGAAATCAGATTTGTAGCTTTTGTCCAAACACTTTGCACACTTTGGCGGTGCTAGCCCAACCCCCTCAGGGTTGCCTGGGTTAAACAGGTAGTTGCCGAGGCTTGTAGACACCTGCCTGGGCCCAGAAGGAGCGGAGGGGCCAGGACTCCTGGCAAACAGCCCCTTCCTCCACCCCCACATGTGTGGTTTTTCCATTTTGTTCCTGGGATTTGAGGAACAGGAACTCCCAGGTGGAATAGTGCCGCGGGTGACTCCTGATCCAAGGTGGCCCCAGGTTACTCAAGGCAGTTGGCACTCACCGGGGGACTTCACTCAGACTCTGGGATTCTGGGTGCCCTGCTATTTTGCCTTTGGGGGCTCTGGACCAACTTTCCTTCGCAGCTTCCACCAGTGGCCATTTGCATCCTTTGTGACTGCCCTGAGACTTCCCATGTCTTACCACCTCCCTGCCCCCTGCCCCCTGCCCTGTCCTGGTTCCTATCGCTGATGCAGGCCTGGAGGATGTTGGGGGCCTGGACTCCTGGTCCAGGGCTGCTCCCTTGACACAAGGTTCCTGCTGGGAATGTGTCAGCCACCCCAAGCCCCAGTCGCTGCATCTAGGGATTGCACATTTTTTGGGTAACTTTCTCTCCCTGGAGACTGGGAGCCCTAGGAGGACAGAGAGCTAACCTGACACACAGGCGATATAATGGGCCTGGTGTGCCACAGGCATGGTTAACAAGCTGTTTGGGAATAAACGAATGGGCAAATAAATGAATGGTGCTGGGGAAAGAGGGAGCCCCTCTGGGCTAAGCATGGCAAGCCTGGGGTCCGCTCTCAACTTTGTCAGAAAGGGTCCACCGTGTTCTTCTCTGAGGTTCAGTTTCCTTATCTATGAAGCAGAGCTTGCAAGGTTCTTAAATTCTTGTCAGTGGGCCCTTTTAGAAAAATTCAGTCTTACGTGGAAGCTTAACATAATGTGAATGCAAGGGGTATGCTCTGAGTGAAGCTGGCGTTAGTGTCTGAGACACAAGACTCATTGAAAGGTTCCAGTAATCAAGTGAGTGAGGTCTTTGCACAAGAACCATTGGAACAGAAGAAAGCCTGCAAACAGACTTCACATGCATGGCCACCTGACTTAGGACAAAGGTGCCTCCGCTAAAACTCTTGAAGGAAGGATGGTGGCTCCACGAAAGGCTGGTGGGGTAGTTAGATATCCATTCAGAAAAAAGAAGCTTGATCCTTGCCTCACACCATACACAAGAATTCCTTGAGATGGATCGGAGACCTACATGTGAAAGTAAACTGTTCAAACTTCTAGAGCAGTGCTTTCCAGTAGAAGTTTCTGGATAATAGAAGGGCTCTATATCTGTGCTGCCCAATGTAATAAACGCTAGCTGTGTGTGGCTGTTGAGCACTTGAAATGTGACTGGTGTGGCTGAGAAATTGTTTTTTTAACTTTAAAAATGTTTTAAATGTAATCATCAAACTATTATTGTACTCAAAAAATTAAGTGTAATTTATTAACTTAATCCCACCTTCAGTTCACATTTATATTTCACCAGTCGTTTCAAAATTTTTTTTGTGGTTGCAGCTTTTTAAAATCAAAATCCAGATAAAATCCATTATATTGCATTGGGTTTGTAAGCCTTTTAAATTTATTTTATTCTGTAATATCCCCACTCTCTCTCATGGTACTGACTGGTTAATAATGGGTTATTTGTCCTGTAGGCCAGTAGTTTTCAAAGTGTGGACCAGCAGCTTCATCATCTTCTGGGAACATGTAAGAAATGCACATTTCTTCTCAGGCCCCTTCCAGTCCTACTGAAACAGACACTGGGAATGCAGCCCAGTGATTTGTGTTTTAACAAGCCCTCCAGGATCTCTCCTGGGTACCAACCACTCTTGTTGACTAGCCCACGTCATAGATTTGGCTAGTTGCCACCTCCTGCCGCCATTTATCTTCTCCAAGTAGCCTCTATATGGGACTGAACTTTTAATTTCTTTCTTTTTTTTTTTTTTTTTGCGGTACGTGGGCCTCTCACTGTTATGGCCTCTCCCGTTGCGGAGCACAGGCTACGGACGCGCAGGCTCAGTGGCCATGGCTCACGGGCCCAGCCGCCGCGGCATGTGGGATCTTCCCGGACCGGGGCACAAGCCCATGTCCCCTGCATCGGCAGGCGGACTCTCAACCACTGCGCCACCAGGGAAGCCCCTTAGTTTTATTTTTAATCAACTTAAATTAAATTTTTGATAGTCATATGTGGCTAGTGGCTACTGTATCGGACCGTGCAGTTCTCGGAAACACAGGAGACTAGCTTTATGACCTTGGGGTGGGCCAAGCTTTAAAGACCTAAAAGTTAGGTTTGGTTAAGGTTGATAAATCAGACCTGGGGCTATGAGGCCTGGCCTTGCTCTCGCCCAATGCCAGCCTTCCCAGTCCAGGTCAAATCTTGGTCTGCTTTGTGTCTCTGCAGAGCTGAGGACCCTGCATGTCTGTTCATTCGGGCCTGGATGCAAAAGCAGATGCGGGCGGTGCAGTGAGCAAGACCTGATGGCTGGAGCAGTGCAGGCCTCGTGTGTCCATGGAGCTGCTGGCTGAGGGGACTCCTGCCCAGCTCCGCCTGCCAGGCTCGGAGAAACCAGAGGCCTAGGTGTACAGGGGTGGGTGTCAGCAGACAGATGCTCCCCAGGCTGCGGGGTTTCCTGTGTGAACTGCTGGGCGGGTGTGCCAAAGGTGGAGGATGCCGGCCAAGGGGCACTACTTCCTCAACGAGGGCGAGGAGGACCCCAACCACGACACGCTCTACGAGAAGTACCGCCTCACCAGCCAGCATGGGCCGCTGCTACTCACGCTCCTGTTGGTGGCCATCACTGCCTGCGCCGTCCTCATCATCATCACCTTCAGCTACGGGGTGAGTGGGGGCAGCCCGTGGGCGCTGGGGGCTTCCCTGGGGCCCAGGTCTCAGCTCTGATGCTTTGTGCTTGGGAGGCCTTGGGCAAGTCATTATCTTCTTTAAGCCTGAGTTTCTGCATCTGTAAAGTGCTGTGGCGCATATTTAGGCTGGAGGAAGACACATTTTTTATTTTAGTTTTTAAGTCTGGGGTGGTTTTAGATGTTACATTAATTTGGCCAAATAAAGTACCCTCACTTTTCTCCACAATGGACTTTGATTTTACTGAAGGCCTGTGCATCACTGCTCCCACTTCCAGTACCGGGGCAGACATCATGCATCAATCCCAGCACTCTTTCTCACGGAGCCGGCTGGGGTGGGGGTGTGTGTGTCTCAGAATCCTTCTTAAGACAGCAGGCACCACTAATATTATCTCTGACTTAGGCCTCATCCTGCTATAGCCATTACCTCTGCGTGGCTGTTGAGCACTTGAAATGCGGCTAATATGACTGAGGAACTGAATTTTCAATTTTATCTTTAATTATTGGAAATTCAATTTTGAATAGCCACATGTGGCTAGTGGTTGCTGTATGGGACAGTAAAGTTCTAGAAGAAAACATCAGAGACTACAGGCTGTTAACAGGGTGATATGTGTAAGGTGGCCAGCACCCAGTAGGTGCTCTGCCGGTGCTGCCTGTACCTCTGTGGATGTAAACCTGAGGGCCTCTGTTTTGTCGTTCGGCACATAGTTACTGAGCACCCACTGGGTGCTGGCCCCAGATTAGTCTCTGTGCTCATGGAGCTTACGGGCCTCTGGGGGAAACCAGGTGCCGTCCACCTGCGAACGTCTTGCCTGTGACCCCTTCTCCCCACAGCGTCGCACTTCTGTACCTTTCCTTCAGCTCTTCCCCTGTCTGGGGTGCCTTTGGACGTATTTCCTCAAAAACATCCATTCATCCTTTAAGAGTTAGGAGCAGTGGCCTCTCCCCCAGGAGGCTTTCCACAGCTTTGCTCCCGTGCTCTTGTACCTGTGCCCTGCAGGTGTGCACAGAGCTGCTGGGGACCCCGGGGGACGCCTGAAGGGGAGGGGTGGGGAGTGAGAACGTCACAGGGCTGGGCCCCACAGGTGACTGGGGAAAGGTGGTGGTGGAGGCACCCCTAGCAGAGGCAACAGCACAAAGCCTGAGGTAAGAAAGAACTTGATGTTTAGAGGGAGGATGGATGCCACCCACGTGGAGGAAGCAGCAAGTGACCGTGCTTAGGGCAGGCTGGACAGGCTAACCTGGCAGGCTTTCTGGAGGAGGTGGCACCCCGCTGGGGAAGGCTATGGCATTTCTGTGTGTGTTCACCCCCCGGCCCCTCCCCGCAGGACCCCTCCAGACACCAGGCTGTCCTGGGGACGGCGTTCTTCACGCTTGCCGTGTTTGTGGCTCTTTACGCGCTCGTGTATGTTGAGTGCCTCGTCCGCCGGTGGCTCAGGGCCTCGGCTCTCCTCATCTGGGCCTGCCTTGTGACGCTGGGCTACGTGCTGGTGTTTGACTCATGGATGAAGGAGGCGTGTGACTGGGAGCAGGTAACAGGGCAGGGGACCCTGGCGCCCCTGGGGGCTGGGTGCTGCCAGCCAGCTGTGCACTCGGTAGCTCCTGCCCTCTCTGGGCATCAGATCCCTTCTGGAGATTGGGCCCGCATTGGGTGTGCCAGCCACGGGCCCCTCCCTCTCTCCGGGCTGTGGTTCTGGGACTGAGAATGGGCCCTGGGCTGATCTTGTTCTCTCAGCTCTGTGCTGATGAGATACGGGTGAGGTGGGAGAAGAGTGTCCACTTGAATGTCTGGCTGTGCTGTTTCTGGAAATGACACATCTCCAACTCAAAGAGGCCAAAAGGCACAAATTGGCTCACGTGCCGGGAAGGGCCCAGGGGTTGGTCTGGGGCTTCAGCAGGATGGCCAGATCCCGAGTTCTCCCGGGTCTGCTTTCCTCTGTGCTGTTTCATTCCCTGTCAGGCCACCCCCAGCTCAGGACAGAGGTGCCTGCGGCACCTCCGGGCTGCCCGTCCACTAGCCTACCCAGGCCAGCTGAAAGAGACAGCCCTTTCTCAACCAGCTTGAGCTGCACTGGCTGGCCTGGGGCATGGGCCCAGCCCTGGATGGTCATTGTCACTGGGGTCAGGGTTGGGGGGGCTCTGACCATAGTGGCTGGATCCTGTGACTGGGGTGGGGTGAGGCTCGGGCAGGCCATGCAGGTGGGAAGCTCGGGGGAGGGTGCCGTTCCCAGCAGGGGTGGGAGCGGGCGGGGGTGGGGGGAGGGGAGCAGCAGGGGCCAGCGCGGAGCGTGGGCGGGGCCGGTGGGCTGGGCTGCTGGGGGTGGCAGTAGTTACCGTTCCTGCGGAGGGAGGGCCGTGGGCGGTGGGCACCAGGCGAGAGCTCCCTGGGTCACGAGGGCGGCGGAGGCTCAGCCTCGGCCCCAGACGGTAAATCAGCTTGTAGGAAATGATGCTGGCTGGGCATCATTTTCTCCTTCTATCCTGTGTCTGTCGCTGCCTCTCGCCACACAGGGTGGGGGAAGGGGCCGACCTGAGGGCCGAGGGCGCGGGGGGGCGGTGCGCAGCCTCAGAGTTCAGGCTTCCAGGGCCATCCCCGCGAGCCGGGGCTGCGGAGTGACCCCAGCTGAGCCCCGGGCGGGGGCGGCGTGGTGGCCGCGCTCACGACGCCGCTGTGCGCAGGTGCCCTTCTTCCTGTTCGTGGTCTTCGTGGTGTACACGCTGCTGCCTTTCAGCATGCGGGGTGCCGTCGTGGCCGGGGTCGTCTCCAGCACCTCCCACCTCCTGGTGCTCGGCGGTCTGATGGGGGCCTTCACCAAGCCCAGCGTCCAGGTCGGGCTGCAGGTGAGGGGCGTGTGGGTCTGGGCGCGCGGGCCGGCTGAGGCCTTGGGTGGGGCTTTGGTTTGGGCTGAGGGCAGCCCCAAGCCTGGAGCGCGTGAGTTGGAGGCCTTGGAGACAGAGGTGTTTGCCGACGGGTGGCCTCGAGGCCGGGCTTCGTCCAAGTCGGCAGGTGCCCTGCCCTGCAGCCTTTTCTTTGCTGGCCTGGGGTACCCCGGAGGCTCAGCCCCTCCCTCGAGCCCTGACCCCCGGGCCTCCTTCCTGGGTCCAGAGCTCTGCTGCTGGGTGAGGCCCTGTTCCCGAGGTTTCGCTCGTTCAGCCCAGAGCCCCATATGCACCGGGTCGGACGCCCCATCTGGTGTCTTTTGCGTTGAGTGATTATGAAGTTAGTGGTGACGCGCAGATGTGTTTTCCTCCTGACCAGGCCTGGTGTCCGGTCTGGGAGGTGGGGGCCAGAGCTCTGGGCAGCCAGCCTGGCCCTGTGCCTTCCGTGACTGCCCTTGGCGCTCCCTCTGGGCTCTGTGAGGGGATGTGCTCCTGCCGCCCTGGAAGCGGCTGGCTGCTCTGGTCTCTGGGGCCTGAGCCCTTCTGCACCAGGGAATGTCTGGCGGATGCTGAGACAGGCCTGAGTCCTGGTCCTGGGGTCTCAGTGACCTACTAGGAGACCAGTGAGTCTGGACCTGTTTCCCTGCCTGCCCACCCCAGGGAGGCTGCAGCCCAAGTGGGTTGGGCGGCCAGGGATCGGGGAGGGGGTGCTGTCACCAGCCCAAGGGGGCCGATGTCCTGGGGCACGGGCCAGGCCTGATGCTGAGCCCGCCGTGGCCCGCCCGCAGCTGCTGGCCAATGCTGTGGTTTTCCTGTGCGGGAACCTCACGGGCGCCTTCCACAAGCACCAGATGCAGGATGCCTCCCGAGACCTCTTCACCTACACTGTGAAGTGTATCCAGATCCGTCGTAAGCTGCGCATCGAGAAGCGCCAGCAGGTGGGGACCCGCCTGACCCTGCCCGGCCCCCCGGCTGTCTCCCAGGCCCCACGCCCTGCATCCTTTCTCTGAGGATGTGCCCACTGAACAGCACAGTGAGGCACCTGGGGCACCTGGCCAGACACCTGTGCTGGCGTCATCCCGGGGGCTGCTGGGGACACGGGAGGGTGTGTGCCTGCCGGGTTGGTAGCAGGGTGTAGGCCAGCAGCGATGGGGCACGTGGTGGGCAGAGGGGCAGGAGGGCAGAGAGGATGGAGACCCGGGGCCTGATGCCGCCCTGCCTGTGCCCCACGTGCCAGGAGAACCTGCTGCTGTCCGTGCTGCCTGCCCACATCTCCATGGGCATGAAGCTGGCCATCATCGAGCGGCTCAAGGAGGGTGGGGACCGCCGCTACCTGCCTGACAACAACTTCCACAGCCTCTACGTCAAGCGGCACCAGAACGTCAGGTGGGCGGCTGGCCGGGCCTGTATGCACAGTGTCTCCCAGGGCGGCCCCAGCAGGTGGCCCGCTGCCCTCCTACCTGTAGGCCCAGGTCCCAGCCCGCACGGGGACTGGGGAGAGGTAAATCCAGGCCCCTCCCTGGGCCTCAGTCTCCCACTTGTTCCCCCAACGGGTGGGGGCAGATTAGATTTGTACTGGGGGAGATCCACTGCCCCTTAAAATTGTCAAACTCTGTGCACGAACGTGACTGTTGGGAAGAAAGGGGTCTTTTCAGATGATTCTCAAAGGGGCACAGGCCCCCCAAAAGGAGATGAAGCCCCACCCAGGTGACCGCCAGGGGCCCCCTCAGTCCTGACACCTGTCTTTGACTGATTTGAAGGGGCTGCAGAATCTTACTGAGCGGCGCTGACCTGAGTGAAGCATAGATGTGGGCGCTGTGAGCTCCACCCTGGTCCTCTGCCTGCAGGCTCAGCATTACCCCCGAGACTGGCCTGCTGCCTCTGGGTTGTGGATGGTCCAGCACTGTAGACTCAGGGGCGGGGAGATCTGATGCGAAACGCAGCTCTGGCTTCCCAGCAAGTCTTAACCTCCCTGGGACTCAGTTTGCTCATCTGTAGAATGGGGTTCCTACGAGGGCAGCGTGAGGACTAGATGTGTGAAAGCGCTGGGTGTGGAGCTCAGCTGGAAGGAGCGTGCAGTCATATCTTACCAGGGCTTTAGCTCTGAAGTGTGCGCAGAGGTGAAATCCAGGTATAGGGGAGGGGAGAAGTTCCCAGGTGCCCGAGAATCCACCTGTAAGGGCTCCATTCAGTCATCTGTGGTGAGGCTCTAAAGGGGTTGGGGGTTCCGGAGGGCCCCCGCAAACTGGGGCTTTCTTCATTTTGCTTTGATGTGAAGCCTCTGGAACTTTAATTCATCCTTAGGGTGGGGGGTTTCTCTCCCATCCCTGGCGGCAGAGGGCTCGCAGGGGTGCTTGGGTGCGGGGCTGGCAGATGCTCAGGGGCTCTTGGCCCTGACCCTCCTGCTGGCCCCACCCTACCCCCAGCATCCTCTATGCTGACATCGTGGGCTTCACGCAGCTGGCCAGCGACTGCTCCCCAAAAGAGCTGGTGGTGGTGCTGAATGAGCTCTTCGGAAAGTTCGACCAGATCGCCAAGGTGAGCCCACTGGCCTGTGCTGCCTCCCCTCCGCTGATGGTAAAGGCAGGAGCCCTTCCCACTGCATCCACGGGGTGTCCTGTGTCCAGCGCTGTGCTGAGATGGGTGTGGGGAGGCCTGGGCTGAATTTTAGCATTCAGTCAGCAAAGCTTTCAAGTGCCCCATGGTCAAAGTGGAGGTTGAGCCAGGATCCTGTCCCCCAGAGTGTGAGGCCTCTGGGGAGACTGTCAGTGCACACTGGGGAATGCACTGGGCTTCACCAGCTTAGAGGGGGACTCCAGAAGGCTGCCTGGAGGAGGAGACGGCTCCATCCTCACTACGCAAGCTCAGCAGCCTCAGCCTCAGCTTCACCTGGGAGCGTGGGAGGACTGTGGAATGCCAGGCCTCACCCAGAATCTGCCTTTTGACAAGATCCCAGGGTGAATAGTCTGCACATTAAAGTTTGAGAAACCTAAAAAGAAACTGAAGAGGCAAGGGAACCGTGTTATGGGCAGAGGGAACAGCATATGCAAAAACCTAGAGAAGAAAGAAAGCTCTGTGTGCCCATGCAATGCAAGTGGCTCGGTGTGAGTGGGACAGAGTGCGTTGGCGGGGAACATGGTCACAGGGTCAGACGTTCAAGGACTTGAGGGCTGAGGTGAGGAGCGGGATTTGACCTAAGGACCCTGGGGAGCATAGCAGGTGCCAAGCAGGGAGGGCATTGGGCAAGGAGAGCCTCCAGGGTTCAGCCAAGGCGGGAGGGGTCTGGAGACCAAAGAGGGCTGAGCTGAGATCTCACTGTTTTGTCTTCACAAGCAACACCCAGCTCCAGGGGTGTGTGTAGGGGGCTGGGGAGGAGCCTCAGTTGTTCATTAATTTACTACCTGGTCCGGGGACCTGCTGAGTAGCAGCCCTGGGCTGCCCTCAAGTTGCTCCCGGGCTACGTGCTATGTGGTTGGAAGAGGGGTACAGGGGACAGGACTGGGGGGTGCTTATTTAGCCCAGCCTCAGGTGGTCAGGAAGGCTTCCTGGAAGTGGTAGCCGCTGAGTAGAGACCCAAGAGTAAGATTTAGGGCAGTGGCTCTCCGTCCTGGCTGCATGTTTGAATCACATGAAAAGCTTAAGTAACATCCCAGTACCCATGCCCGCACCCATGAGAGTTTTTCAGAGCCTCCCGGGTGACTCCATGTGCAGAGAATCGATGGTTTAGAACTTGATGGGAGCAAGTTCTGGCCTCGCACTCAATCTTGGGAGGGACTGCCTCACCAGGAGCGGGCTCCACCTCAGGAGGTGAGCTTCCCGTCACAGGAGGTAACCAAACTACAGTTGGACACCACTGGCCAGGGGTGCTCTGGAGAACTGTCCCCCCTGGGTACTGTGGACTGCGTGACTCTGAGGGTCTGTTTAGCCAGGAACCTTGCTTTAGGAGCTTCCTTCCTTCATGATTTCTCTGGTGGAGGTTCCTAGAGGTTGGGCCTTACGTGGGCCCAGGCTCCATCCTCACTACACAAGGCCGCAGCGGGCTCTCCCCCTGCCACGAAGCCAAGGACCTGCCCTTGCCCTTTTGGACACAGCCCGCTCTCCATGGCAGGCCCAGGAGGCAGCCTCATTATACAGATGAGAAGAGGGAGGCTATGGCAGGTGCCAGTCTTCAGGCCAGAGTGTCCAGTCCCTGGGCAGACACAGCAGGAAGAGCTGGTCCCAGCCTTTTCTCCTATCAGCAATCAGATTCCAGAGCTGTAACCTCCTCTCGGAGGTGTCCGCATTGCGTCTGGGCTCAGGCACCTTCTGTCCCAGCACACTCACACAACTCCGCCAGTTTGTAAGTCTCAGAGGCGCGGGGAAGAGCAGCCTGGGGAACGTGGCCTCCTGTAAATCCCTGACAGCGGGGCTGGATCCAGACTGTTATCCTGCGCCTGGCCCTGGAGGAGATAAGGGCAACGGTGCCCTGAGCCAGTGCCTGGGTGTCCCAGCCCTCGCCAAGCTTCTGCTGCTTTCTAGGAAAGCACTGTCCTCACCCAACTCCGTTAGGCCATTCAGAACTCAGCATGTGCCAGACCGAGCCCACAGGGAAGCAGCTGGCACACACTCAGATGGGTCATTGGAGGAGGACTTAGGAAGGGGACTGCTCACAAAGGCCTGGCAGGTAGGGGACCTCGAGGGAGGGATGGTGCCTGGCCTGGTCATTGGCGCTGGGTGGTCACCCACAGGCCTGGGGGGCATGCCAGGGAGTGGGCACTGGATCTGCAGACAGAGGGTACCCTGGTTCTAGGGGCCAGCCCTCTGGGAAAAGGCAGGAGGGAGCTGGGGCAAGGCTTCACTGGAGCCCAGTAGGCAGCTTCTCCTTCCTGTTCCCTAAAACCCCACCCTCAAGGCCTTGATATGTATGGCCACCTTTGCTACGGGCTTATGGAGGGTCAAGTAGCTGCAGCACCACCTCAGATGGAACCTCAGACAGCCTACCTGGGCCTCCCCTTCCCCTCCAGGGGCGTTTTTTTTACGTGACCCCACCCTGTCTCCCCACTCCCATCTTTCGTCTCTGTTCTTCCCCCACTCCCCAAACCCTGTATCCCTAGCAGCAGAGTCATCTCTTGGGTTACCTTGACACCTGCTGACCCCATAGCTTATGGCACCTGCTACCTCTCTGTTCTCATCCCCCCTCCTCTCTCCACTCCACCCACACTGACTGCGGCACTATGTCTCAAACACCCTTCTGGCCTCAGGGCCTTTGCACATGCTGCTTCCTTCTGCCCGGATGCTCTTCCTCCAGATCCTGGCATGGCTTGCTCCCTCAGTTCCTTTAGGACTTTGCTCGAATGTTACCTTCACTGGGAGGCCTTTTCTGGCCTCCTGGGAACTTCTTCTTCCTTCCCATTCCTCATTTTTTCTCCATAGCACTTATCATGGGTGTCTACAGATTTTATTTATGTAGCTTAGTGTCCAGCTCTGCCACTGGCTGCAGGGATTGTTTTCTGTTTTGCTCACTGCTGTGTCCCAGTGTCTGGGGCAGGGCAGGGCACTCCGTAGATGCTCAAACATTGCATAGATGAATGAAACAAAGGTAGCACCTCCCTAGAGGCCCTCAGGTGGCCGCCCTTGGTAACACTTGTTTTTATCCCTGACACCTGCTTGGGGTTCCTCCCGCAGACCCCCCGTGTTCCCCGTCCTTTTGCCGGACCCAGAGGCAGCTGCTGGTGGCTGGTGCCCCAGGAAAAAGCCCCTGGCCAGAAGAGAGCCTGGCTGACTCTGGAGGGTGTGGGGAGGTGGCCAGCATGCCTGCTCCCTGGCCCCTGGGCCATCTGCTGACCAGGCCTCCCGTTGCCCTGCAGGCCAATGAATGCATGCGGATCAAGATCCTGGGCGACTGCTACTACTGCGTGTCAGGCTTGCCCGTGTCCCTGCCCAGCCATGCCCGCAACTGTGTGAAGATGGGGCTGGACATGTGTGAGGCCATTAAGTAGGTACCACGCGCAAGCCTGGGGCACTGGGGCCTCTTCCCACGGCGGGCCCCTTCTGCTCCCCAAGGCATGCTGGGGAATGCATTGTCCCCACTTTGCATATGAGGAAACTGAGGCTCCAGGGGCGCAGGAGGCTTACCTGGACCACTCAGCAGTGTGTTTGCATCCCTCCCTCTGGGCGCACCGGGACTCCGAGTTCCAGAGAGGCTCAGAAGCTCAGAGCTGAGGGCCATGAGGACGGGCAGCTGGGCTCCGATTCTCCGGAGGCTGAGCCTTCGCAGCAGCAGAGGAGCTGGCAGCCGCAGGGTTGGACTCCAGGCCTCCGTCTGCTTCCCGTTCCCCCTGTGAAGACCCTAGAGTTGGGGGACTAGCCCTCAGAGCTGCAGGGAGACCCCCAGCCTCCTGCGGCTCCTTGCCACCAACATCCCAACTCCCCACAAGGCTCTCTGGAACCCCGAGCAGCCGTGGTCTGTGGCGGTCAAGCGGGTGGCAGAGGGCCAGGCGGGCTTGGCCAAACGGCCCAGCGTTCGGGGCAGAGACGGGCAGCGCACAGCCTCCACGCCAACCCAGCTCTGGCTTGTCCTCCTCCTGAAGCCTCACCAGAAAAAAACCCAGTCAGGGAGTCGGTCCAGGTCACAGGCTGGCTCTGCGTCACCGCCTGTGTGACCTTGGGCTGGTGCCACAGCCCTGGGGCTTGCTTCCCTCCCTGGAGCATGTGGAGGTTGTGCGGGGCCCTATGCTCCCACTGGCTTTGACCCCGGCAGGCTCGGTCCATCCCTGGCCCGTTGGCAGACACGTGGCACCGGCTGCTCCCCAGGCCCTCACGCACTTATCGAAGGGACCTGGAGGCCTGCTCATGTTGGGGTGCCTTGTGCCCCAGGGAACTCTGAAGTTGGGGCTCCTTGTACTAAGTGGTGCCAGCAACCCCCAGTGCTCCCAGTTCCCAGAGATGGGGGTGTATAAGGCCCCCCAGGGCCGGCCCCATGTTCCTTGTTTCTGCTGGGTTTGGGGCAGTGTCTGGGTCCCTCTGCAGACTCCAGCTGGGGCTGCCAGGCGGGGGTAGCACCCAGTGATAGTATGTTAGGGCCTCCAGCAGGAGCCACAGTGACCAGGGACAGTTGGAATTCCTCCTCCTTTTAACAGCCTTTGAGCTTGGGGCGGCCACATCCATTTGCACACTCCTAGAGATGGGGGGCTCATCCCCTCTCAAGGAGGCAGCCCCCTCAGGCTGAGAACGTTCTCCTCTGTGAGCTGGGCCTGCCCTCTTCCCATACGCTCCCCACACCCTTGCTCTCCTCCCACCCCGTGCCACACCCCCTACCAGGGACCTTGAGCCTGTCCTAGGGTTCAGGGCCCCCCAGCAGCCCTGGCTGGGGTGGGCTGACGGGCCTCTGCCCCAGGCAGGTGCGGGAGGCCACAGGCGTGGACATCAGCATGCGTGTGGGCATACACTCGGGGAACGTGCTGTGCGGTGTCATCGGGCTGCGCAAGTGGCAGTATGATGTGTGGTCCCATGACGTGTCCCTGGCCAACAGGATGGAGGCGGCTGGAGTCCCTGGGTGAGGCTCAGCTGGATGGCGGTGGGGTCAGAGGTCCGGGGCTGACTCTGGGCTGCGGTGGCGGGGTGTCAGCATGGGGTCAGAGAGGGAATCAGTGACCTGAAGGTGGGGGGAGCCAGCCCGGGCTCTGGCCTGCTCAGCCCTGCCTGCTGTGCACCCCCGGGTGGGTGTCTGCCCTCGCTGGGCCCTGCTGCTGTCTGACGCTCGTCTCCCCCAGCCGGGTGCACATCACAGAGGCGACGCTGAACCACCTGGACAAGGCGTATGAGGTGGAGGACGGGCACGGGCAGCAGCGGGACCCCTACCTGAAGGAGATGAACATCCGCACCTACCTGGTCATCGACCCCCGGGTACGAGGCTCAGCTGCGGCAGGCTGGGGGGCGGCGCTGGGGCTGTGCTTGGGAGCAGGGCCCACACCCGGGGCACGGCCCCCATGGAGGGAGAGGTGGGGCCCGCCCGGGGTAGGAGGCAGTGCCCCGTTCCTAGGCATGTTCTAGGCCCCAAGGGACAACTCCTCTGGGCCTCAGTGTTCTGTTCTATGAAACGGGGATAACACGGCGCCTACCTCAAGAGGAGAAAAAGCTAATCTGAGTGAAGCCCTCACCGTCAACTGGGTGCGTCATAAACATTCTAGAAATAATAGTCACTGTGAGTTTATTTTCCATGAGGTTGTCCCTAATTGTCCAGATTTTCAAAAGACACGTTTTAAAAACATGCTTTGGATGGGAGTCAGGGAAGCAAGGAATGGCCGGGGGCCACTAGGCAGGAGCCCCTGTGTGTCCTGGGCTCTGACCCGCCGCGTGCGCCCGGCCGGTGCCTCTAGGTTATCGGTCGGCCCCGCTTCCTTCAGGACCCCGTGGTGGGGAAGGCTGTGAGCCTGCTTCTGGGCCGTGGGCCCCGGGCCTGCCCGCAGCCCGCCTGCGCCGGCAGGGCCCTTTCGTTCCCGCCCGTGGGAGGCCGGCTCGTCTGGGCCCCCGGTGAATCATCCTTGGGGCTTGCTCAGGAATGTCGGCGGTGGCTGGCTCTTTCCAGCTCCCTCTCACTCTGGCCTTTGCCGTCCTCGGGGCTGGCCCGCCTGCCAGTCTCTGGGGCAGCCGCGGGCCAGCCTGTGAGCCTCCCCCGACCCCCTCGGGCTTCATCCTGCCGACGTTCCCCGTGCGCCCTAGGTGGGTCAGCCATGCTGAGCGAGCATCGGGGGAACCCCCCCTGGTACCTTGGGGCTGCTCCCAGCCCACTGTCGTGGTAACCACCCAGCCCCTCACCCTGTCCCTGCAGCTCTGGGCCCCGCCCACTCCTCTGACCACCCCCCCCACCCCGCTTCCTTCCTCCCAGCCCCGTGCCAGCCTCCTGTCCCTCCACTGCCAGGCTGTTTCCACTGCAGAGCCCTTGTCACTGCTGCCCCCTCCGCCCACAGCCCCCTTCCCCCTGTCCCAAATGCTCCTGTTCATCCTTTGTACTGTTTACTGTCAGTGTGAGCTCCACGTGGGCAGGCTCGGGGTGGGGGTCCCTTTTCTCCAGGCTTCAACCCCCGGTCCTAGGACAACACCTGGTACAGAGCAGGGCCCCAGATAGCTTGTGAACGAATGAAGCAGAGCCCTGGACCCTGAGGTGGTGGCAGGCGTAGTCCTGTAACCCACCCCGCAGGGCCGCCGGATCAGCAGGTATGACCGCGGGCACCCAGTCAGACTCGTGTTCTAGATGGAAGGCTTTAGTACGAGTGTCTCATGCAGGGTTTACTGGGCACCCTGTCTTTTATCTGGCAACGTGACCTTCCCACATCTTTGTTTAATTCTATTCATTCCCATAGTTGAAAATTCAAAAAGCATGAAGGGTGTGCTATAGAAAGTTTTCCGTGCATCCCTGTTCGCCGCTGGCACGTCCCCCCTGACGGGGACCCGTGTGGTGAGAGGTGTCTGTGCGCATCTAAGTAGAGGGGGAAAGACTCCTCTGGCCTCTTTGCTGAGCTGGTGGTAGCGCCTCCACCAGTGTGAACTTTGCTTCACCAGCGACGTAACTTGGAGACCTTCCCTTCTGTGCACAGAGACCACCCGTATCTCGTGACTGCTGCACGCACTGCGCCGAGGCGTGGTGGGGAGGTCCTTTCCCAGCTCTGGCTTCTGTAGGCTTACGTGTGTGTGAGGTGCCCCAAGGGATGAGTGTCCAGAGGTGGCTGGTAGGGGGCCCGTGGCCGGTGCAGGTTGCAGGTGCCCTCCCTGGACCCTGCTTCTGAACAGATGCGTTTTTGCTCAGAACTGATGGATCTTCAGGACCCATTTAATTTTTAGGGACAGTGTCTGGCTTCCCTGCCCTAAGAGAGAAGTGGCAGTGACCTCGAACTTGAAGAGCTGGCTGCCGTGTAGGCAGAGTTGCTGACAGTGGAGGGGGAGACAGAGAAATGTGACCTCCCCAGACCCCCAGGGCGCAGCTCACTCTCAGGACCCCGGGACTCTTCACAAGGATTGAATTCCATGCCATTCCCTCTGGCCTGGCAGACAGACATGGCTCAGAGTTTAAGAATGTTTCTAACCTAGGAGGAGGCAAGAAGTTTCCGGGAAAGTTGCTGCCTATGGCTTAACGAGTGTTTGTGGCAGTAGGTGTTGGTCTGTGTGGGTGTTTGTGGGAGCCGCCAGAGACTGGGACTCCTGGAGGGCAGGGCTGTGAGGGGATGAGGGGGACTCAGCAGGCCTCGAGATGGCCCGAGCTTGTCCCTGGTGGCCTTGGGGGTCTTTCTCTTCCCTCCCCCTTTTCCAGTCCTGTCCGGCCTCGCCAGCTGAGGATGGTCCCAGGCGGGTTGTTGTTCTTGGCGGGGGGGTTGGGGGAGGAGGCAGGGCTGGGCCCCTCCTTCAGGGCCTGGCTAAGCCACCATGTCCCTGGCATGGCCGTGGCAGGCTTGTGGCAGATAGTGGACCCATGCTGTGGTCTGGGGGCTGTACGAGTGGAACTCCCTGGAATGCTGCCCCGTGGGGAGCAGCCCTGGGTTGGCCAGCATTCCCCTTCCTCCTGGCTGCTCCCACACGAAGGACGTGTGCTGCCACATGTGGGTGGGCAGGGCAGGATGCCTGTGGCTTCTTCCCTGGGTGCCATCTCCCTGGGGTGCGTCCACCGGGAGGGGCCGATGGGCTTTCAGACCCAGGGAGCTTCAGGGGCCAAGTGGGGCCTTCGGGCTTGGGGCCTGACCCCACCTCTTGCCCTGGGGAGGCAGAGAAGGGCCTGAGGGGCTGTGCACAGTTGTGCCTGTGGCAGGGACAGGGCCCCGAGCTGGGGCCTCCCCGGAGCCCAGCCAGGGAGAGCACTGGGCTTCCGCCAGTCCCCGAGGGGCTGCAGACCCAGCAGCTGTTTTGCCACTTTCCCTTTTCGCCAGATGGGCCAGCGTTCTGGGCAGCATCGCGTTTCTGGGGGAGCGGGATGGGGGCGGGCCGTTCCCGTGCTGAGAGGGGAGGGGTGGGTCAGGCCGTGTCTGTGTCTGCCCGCAGAGCCAGCAGCCGCCCCCGCCCAGCCTACACCTCACCAAGTCCAAGGGGGACGCGACCCTGAAGATGCGGGCCTCCGTGCGCATGACCCGCTACCTCGAGTCCTGGGGGGCGGCGCGTCCCTTCGCACACCTCAACCAACGCGAGAGTGTGAGCAGCGAGACCCCTGTGCCCCACGGGCGGAGGCCCAAGGTAGGACCTCTCCTCCCAGAGAGCTGGGAGCAGGGGCCGCGGGCAGGGGCGGGAGAGCACATGCTAAGGGTGTCCTTCCGTCCAAGCCTCACTTTCCGCATCTGCAGGATGGTTCCGGGCTCTGCCCTCCCTCCCTCCCTCCTGGGGCCCTTGGGGAAGTGAAGGCATTTGGAGAATGCACCAGGGTGGCGGGGGATGTCCCTGGCCTCCTGGTTCTCCAGACCAAGTTCAGTTTCAGTTCCGGGTGCCTGCAGCTTGGACAGTCCTTGCATCCGAGAGTGCCGGAGATGATAGACCCAGTCCGGTGAGGCACATCAGGGCCCCGGGTCCTGGAGAATAACCGTCTCCCCCTCCCTTCCCTTCCAGGCCATTCCCCTACGGCGCCACCGGACCCCTGACAGGTTTGTGCCCTGTCCCCTGCCTCCCTGGCCAAGTCCTGCCCCAGTCACCTCCTCCAGGCAGGCTGCCCTGACCAGTCTCTGTCCAGGAGGGCAGCTCCACAAGGCCCAGCCCTGACTATGGGTTTCGCCATGGCTTGGGTCAGAGTGTTTTTACGAACCAGAACTTCACAATGATCGCGTGGCTGTCGTATACCCACCCTGTAGTGGGGTCAGTGGGGTTGGTGTGATGGAACCCTGGGGTTTAGTGGAAGAGACCTTGGACTGGGGCTTGGGGGGTCTGCCCTTTGCTTCTGGCTGGGCTGCTGGTGGCTGGGTGATGCTGTGTGATGCTGGGCCTTCGCTTGTCCTCTCTGGGCCTCAGTGAGACCCGCCTGTCCCTCCATCCTGCACGAGGCTCTGGGACCTCCTGCAGGCACCTGGGAACCCCACTTGGGTGAGTCATCTCGTCCACACCCCTGCCTCTGGGCAAGTAGATGTAGGTTCCTGGGCTGATGCCGTTGCGGGTGTCTGATTCCAGAAGTGCGTCCCCCAAGGGGCGGTCAGAGGATGACTCATATGATGATGAGATGCTGTCAGCCATCGAGGGCCTCAGCTCCACGAGGTGAGGCTCCGAGACCTGTGCTCGCCGTGCGCCTCATGCCCAGTGGCTGTGTCCGTGGCGCTGCCTCCTGAGGGTGGCCCCTCGCGCCCTCCCCCTGACTCCTCCAGGCGTCACCTCTCACTGCCTGTGTCTCCACCCCACAGACCCTGCTGCTCCAAGTCTGATGACTTCTACACCTTTGGGTCCATCTTCCTGGAGAAGGGCTTCGAGCGAGAGGTGAGGACCTCTGAGCAGCCCCAGGAACAGGGGCTCCAAGGCCTGGGGTGGGGGGCGGGTGCTGGCCACAGGGCAGCCAGCACCCCCAGAGGGTCTGCTCAGGGAGGGCACTGGGGAGTCGCTCCAGCTGCCATTGGGGTGGGGACAGGGCTCAATGCAGCCTGTTTGGGTCTTCTCGCCCCTGCACCTGACACCCCCGTTAGTCATTCCCCGACTTGGGTTTGGGAGACTTTGCTCCCTTCAAATGCCAAACCTCAGCCAGTGCTGATAGGGGCCAGCGCGCACCTTAGGCTCTGCACTTTTTAGGAAAAAGCCCCGAACTCAGTATCAGTTTGACGGTGCCTGACCGGTTCCCCCTTCTGGCTGCTGTAACACCATGCTTGTGTCCACTAGTGACCGTTCACTTATTTTTCGAGGGCCTCCTGGTTCTGGCAACGTCCAAGGCACGCGTGTGGCATTCTGCCCTCGCCTGCAGGCCAAGGTGGGCGACGGTACCCGTTTCACGGACCCCAAGGTTTGGGGCGTCTTGGCCTCAGGTGTGGCCTGAGAGAGTGACCCAGCCCACGGCCCTCTGGTGCTGGGACCTCTCTGCCGCTTCAGCCTCCAGGACTGGGTGGGGGCTCCCTGAGTTGGGGGCTCCCTATGTGGGGAGCTTGGGGTCTGGAGGCAGGTGTGGTCACCAGGAGAGCCGCCTGGCGGGCCACCTGCTGGCTGTGAGACCTGGACAGGCTGCCGGGCTCCCCGAGCCTCGGTTTGCTCATCTGCGGCAGAAGGCCTGTGGGCTGAGATCTTGAGATGGTGCCGGGTGTGGCGGGGCGGGCAGCATGGGCCCCCCGCCCTACGGACTGGGGCTCAGGCCTGGCCGTGCTCCTCGGTTTGGGGTGAGAACAGAACCCCCGCTAGCCCCAGTCGCAGCAGCCCCAGAGCTCCCATTTGGTTCTCGCCCATGGACTTGGGCTACGGGCTTTACAGGGACCTTGGAAATGAAGTCGGAGACCTGGGTGGGGTGGGGGAGGGGAAGGTATTGCCTCTAAATATAAAAGAGAGACTGCAGAATGGAAACATATGAAAAGTGTTTGTTCATGATGATGTAACAGTCAAGGAGGGGAGGAAGTCCAGGAGCGGGTGTAAGGTTTTTCTTAGAGATGATTAATTCGAGCCAGGGTGGAGCCCAGGAAGGGGTCAGACAGAGCAAGTAGCCTGCCCTGCAGGCCGGGCCTCGGCTGCCCGGCCACCCCTCACAGTCTCTGTCGCCCCCAGTACCGCCTGGCACCCATCCCGCGGGCCCGCTACTACTTTGCTTGTGCCAGCCTTGTGTTCATCTGCATCCTGCTCATCCATGCCCTGCTGATGCCCAGGTCAGTCGGGGGGTGGGCCGGATGGTCAGGCACACTGGGGTCAGGCTAGGAGGGGTGGTGACCTTGCAGATCCCACCAGAAGACCTGCAGGAAGGGGCTGGCTGTTAGAGTTAGTACCTTTAGTCCCTTTAGGCGTCAAGAGCCCCAGAAACTGGACCTGGCACCGTGGCCCCCATACCTGGAGTTGCCAACGTTTAGTTTTAGTTTTAGTTGAACGTGCTTGCTCACTCAAGCCGCAGGCCTCCCCACTCCCAGATGCCTCTCGCCTTCAAAGTCACCTGTTTTCTGTATGGCCCTTCAGGCATTTCAGTTTTTTGTGACTGTTGCCTTAGGTGTTTGGAGTCCTAGAAGGGCAGACTCCTAAAACCGTAGCTGCTACCACCTCCCTGTTAGGTGTGGGAAATTGAGGCCCTGGGGGCTTAGTGCCTTATTCAGGGTGTGTGGCCAGTACACAGGAACCACTGAGATTCACGCTTCTGCGAAGGGGCTCTGTTGCTGGGGGCGGGGGCAGGGGGCTGAGGTCACAGGGAGGTAGGAAGGTCAGCCAGTTGGCGGCTTCTGGAAGGATAGTTAGGCCAGAGGATCCACTAGGATCGTGGTTCAGGATGTGCTTAATAAAGACGAAAGGGGGAACGCTTTTAGATGGTGCTTATGTGCCGGGCAAGAGTCTGAAGGCTGTATAATCAGTTGTTTCTTGTATACTTGGCCCGGAAAGCGGGGCGTGATGTTGATCTTGGTCCTCGTGTCTCGGCCAGGCCCTGTGTGTTGTTCGTGGGGCAGCTGGACCACAGTGTGCAGTGTGCCCCTTTGGCTGAGTGCAGAGTAGCCGTTTGGGCGCGGGGGAGAAGGTGAACTGAGGTGCTGGGGGTGGGGAGCATGCCAGTGGCTTGGCCCCGGGCAGAGGGTCCTCCAGAACTTAGGTTTTTCCTTCCTCTCCAGGATGGCGGCTCTGGGTGTGTCCTTTGGGCTGGTGGCCTGCGTGCTCGGGCTGGTACTAGGCTTGTGCTTTGCCCGTGAGCTCTTGGTGAGTGGGGAGGCCCCCGACTGGGTGGCGGGCAGGCCGGGCCCCCCAGGTGTCGGGGCTGTGGTGGTGCGAGCCCCGGCCCCGTGACCCCTTCCCCTCCGGCCTGGAGCACGGTCCGGAGGCTTCTCCCAGGGTTCTCCGTCCTATGTGCTAGTAGTCCGCAAGCGGCTGTGGCTGTCCCCAGCCCCAGGGGTGGGGCTGTCCCTTCTGTCTGCGCACCACACGTGTCCTGAGCTCTGGGCCGGGCGGGCACAGCACCCCCGACTCCCCAGCGGAGCTCTCAGAGGCTCTCGCTCTGCTGGGCCCTTGGGCTGTGGGTCCCCGGGCCAGGCCTCCTGCGGGCTCTCCCTCCACCTCGGGTGTGGGTGCTGGCTGATGACACTGTGATTCCGCAGAGGTGCTGCCCGGCCCGGGGCGCGCTCCGAGCCATCTCCGAGAGGGTGGAGACGCAGCCCCTGCTGCGGGTGTCCCTGGCCGTCCTGACCATCGGCAGCCTGCTCACCGTCGCCGTCATCAACCTGGTGGGTTCTGCGGCGGGGACGGCAGGCCTGGCAAAGACCCCTCGGGCCGTGCACGCTTCCGGGGACGAGGGAGCAGTCTTTGACCCTGGGGACCTCCGGATTCTAGAATCCTATAATCCTGTTGCCTAAAAGCCCATCTGGTGTGACCGTATCCAGAGCCCTGTGAGGTTCCCGTGGCGGCTGTGAGCTCCTCATCCTGTGTTTGTCACATGAGGACTTGGGGGCCCCCAGAGCGTTCATGTGGCCGACCCCACAGGGCCACCACGGCGTCCTTGACGTCCCGGTCTTTCTTTCCAGCCCCTGAGGAGGTCCTGTCTCAGCCTCTCTGAGACCCAGTCTCCTCACTGGGGGTGAGCAGCCCTGGGCACATGCCGGAGGGCACACCTGCTTCTCGGGCCGGGCTCGTGTGCTTTGGGCTCAGACAGCACTCGTCCCGCCCGGTCCTCCCCCGCTCCGACATTTAGAGCCAGAGTCTCTCCCACCTCCGTGTCCCCTGCACTCGGGGCTCTGTGACCACCTCCCTCCGTGTCACCTGCGGAGAAGGGGGCTCACGGAAAACGCTGCTCCCAGCTTCTGGCCCCCGCCCCGAGTCAGGCGCTGGGGCGGCGTCCCTGCGCCTTCCTTGGACTCCCTTTTCCTGCAGTGAAGCTGCCAGCTGCGGTGGGACGTCGGGGGCACAGAGGCTTCGGCCGGGCTGAGAGCCGGGCCTGGCAGGAGATGCCCGTGGTGCTCTCGGAGGCCCCGGCCCTGCCCTCTGTCCCCTACAGGTCCCCAGCCCCGCTCAGCCGGGACAGACCCTGGAGCCCCCGGACCACCCCTCACGGGGACCTGTCTTTTCCGTAGCCGCTGATGCCTTTCCCGGCCCCGGGGCTGCCTGCTGGGAACGAGACGGGCCCGGGGGCCGTGAGCAGCTGGGAGAGGACCCTGTGCAAGCTCCTCCCGGTGAGTGTGTCCCTCGGGGCTCCTGTGCCCTCACTTGGACTGTCCCTGCGTGCTCAGAACACACTGAGCACCGGAGCCCGTGGGCATGGAAGAGCCGAGTCCCCCGCCTCCCAGGCGAGGCGACAGAGCAGGGCCGGATGGGGCTAAGGGGTCCAGGTGCTGGCGCCTGGGTCCAAGGCAAGAGAGTGGGAGCACCCTGCACTGGTGGTTGTCTCCTGACCACGCTCGTCATGATCTCCACTTCATGGATGGGGAAGTGGGCATGGGGAGGCCGACAGTTTGCCTCATAGGCGGCGGAGCCAGGACTGGGCCCAGGTGGGCTGACACCAGAAGCTGTGCCTGGAGCACCCTCCCGGACAGGATGAGGGCTGTGGGACTTGAGGGGGGTGGTGGTGAATTTGAGCTGGTCTCTAAAGGGCAGCAAGGTTATGGGACGGGGGTTGGAAGAGGGGACAGCGAAAAAAAGCCAAGGCAGGTAGTGGGCACAGTAGGTTTCAGGTGGTCGTGTCACGGGGAGGGGTGGGGGAGGATTGGGAGATGAAGCCAGAGGTAGGTTAGATCCAGCTCCAGTGGAGCATGAGTGCCAGGGTGAAGAGCTTGGTCTTTATTCTGGGGGCAGTAGGGAGCCACAGCATGCTCTTGAGCAGGAGAGTAACATGGGCAGAGATGCACTTTGGGAGGGACCAGCTCGTGGCAGAACTCAGATCACTGCCTGGACCTTGTCACAGCCTCCCCAGCACCTGCATTTTTATTCACTGCTTTTCTTTTTCCTTAAGTTCACTTGCCATAAGTGGAAGTAAAAATATAGTAAAAACAACACAATATAGAAAGTTTTAGTTTCCGTTGCCTGCTCTTCATTAAGGGAGGTCAGTGAGGCAAGAGAGTGGTGCTGAAGACACACTGGATCTTCACGGATTCCTCTGTGGCTAAAGGTGTCCCTCCCTTGGGTGACCTCTGATCCGGGACGTGCCTCTTGGTGATGGGAGATGGTGGGGTGACCGACATCCCCATCTCCCCAGTATTACACCTGCAGCTGCATCCTGGCCTTCATCGCCTGCTCTGTCTTCCTGCGGATGAGCCTGGAGCTGAAGGTCGTGCTGTTGACAGTGGCCTTGGTGGCCTACCTGGTGCTCTTCAACATCTCCCCATGCTGGCAATGGGACTGCTGTGGCCACAGCCTGGGCAACCTCACCAAGACCAATGGCACCCTCAGGTGGGGCCCAGACCCCACACTGCCGGGACCCCTGCCCACTGCCTGTCTCGACTGTGGCCCATTGTAGCACTTTTTGTCTTGCCTCAGTGTCATTTCAAACTAAGGTGCTTTTGCATTCACAGTGCCCTCTGGACTGGACACCTTGTGGGCTGGACCGGCAGGTGGCATGGTTTCCGCTTTACAGAAGGGGAAGGGATGGGTTCAGGCCCTGGGTCTGCAGCACTCAGAGCTGAGTGTGACTGATTTGCAGGGGGTGTCCCCGGTCCCAGGAGGCCACCTGGGTGATCCTGTCTCTAGGCCAGTCTGGGGGTGGGGAGGCGGAGGCTTCAGCTCTAGCCCAGTCCCCTGCTTCAAGCCATGTCCTGGGTCTCCAGAGCTCTGGAGAGAGCAGTTGGCTCTGGGCTATTCCCAGACTGATGCGAGGGGCTGGCGTGTGCGTGGCTCTGGGGGCTCTGGGCCTCAAGTGGATTGAGGAGAGCGGGCCTGGCTCCCCTTGAACTAAAAGGCAGGAACCTGGGGACCCAGAACTAGGTGTGCTCCTGTGGACCTGGCTTGCACCTGCACATTGCTTCTGCCGACCTGCAAGCCCTGCTCACCTCGAGGAGCTCTGGCTGCCTTTGGCTGCTCCCCTGCCTGCCTAGGGGGCTTTCCTTCAGACTTCGCCATGAATATCCCTTGAGACCCAGGTGTGAGCTCAGATGTCACCTCCCTGTCAACTGCACGTCCCTCTTTTCTTTACAACCTGAAGCATCCTGGTTTTTTTTTTTTTTTTCACAATCAAAGTCATTTATTTTTAAATTAGCAATAAAATAATCAAGTTTACATTTAAAAAAAAAGTACAAAGAAAGAACAAAAATCCCTTCACTTGTGTTCCAATCTATAAGCCCCAGGCCTCAATCTCAGGACAGCAAAGATCTGTCTGTGATCGAAGCTTGTCTGCCCTCGTTGCCGGAGCCAGGCCTGTTGGACATCACAGCCATAGGCAAGAGGGCGTCCCCTTGGCTCTGTCCAAGTGCTGGGCAATGATTAGGAGTAATCATTCCTTTGCAGAGGAAGCCAATGGACCATGCCTGGGTTAGGGTGCTCGCCTTGTCCTAGAAGGCATTAAAGTCAAAGCCGAAATATCAATCCGGGAGGCTGGCAGAGACCAGCAGGGAATCTAAGGGGCTCACACTGGCTCAGCACAGTCACTACACTTAAAAATTTCCTTGCTTTTGTTTGCTCCATGAGCTCCGAGGGCAGCGATCGCCCATCTTCTTCACTTTCCCGTGGGCTGGCCCTGCATCTGGACCTCATGCCATCCCCTGAATGTGGGGGGCTTTGGGTGGCAGTGGAGATGACGCCTGCCTTTCCCCTCGTATCCGGCAGCACCCCGTCCTGTTCATGGGATCTGAAGACAATGATCAATTTCTACCTGGTCCTGTTTTACACCACCCTCATCATGCTCTCCAGACAGGTACGGCCCAGGAGGCGCCCACCGTGTCCCTAGCTCAACATGGCTGCTTGTACCTCTTTCTGGAGAGGCCGGGGGTGGGGCTGGGGCTGCCTCAGATTTGGAGCAGCACACAGGACTGCAGTCTTTCGGGGAGCTCTGGTCCCTGGGTCGGGGTCCTGGGCAAGGACCCATCAGGACACGAGTGACTTTTAATCCTGTGGGTCACTTGAGAATTAGGAGTCATGGCTGACTGGGGAGTGGCTGTTGAGTTGGGGACGTTTGCCAGGGGCACAGGCTGGAGTGCTGATGGGCCGGCTCCGTAGCCCCCAGGGTTACGAGTGTGCTCTGCCCTCGCTCACGGCTGCCGGGACACCGATGTTCCCTTCTGTCCGCAGATTGACTATTACTGCCGCTTGGACTGTCTGTGGAAGAAGAAGTTCAAGAAGGAACACGAGGAGTTTGAAACCATGGAGAATGTGAACCGCCTTCTTCTAGAGAACGTCCTGCCAGCCCACGTGGCCGCCCACTTCATTGGTGACAAGTTGAATGAGGTGTGGGTGAGAGGGGGCTCAGTCACTAGGACAGGGAGACTGAAGGTACAGGTTCAGTCCCGTGGAGGGACGCGCTATAGCTACAAGGTGCTTTCTGCACTTGGTTTCCATGGCTCTTGGCCTCACTGATGCGCCCAGGAGACAGTGTGTGGTGTTAGCTGTAAGAACACAGGCTTTGGATCAGAGATCAGGGTTCAGGTGTGATTGTGGACATGATCTCTCACTGCCCTGGGCCTTGATTTTCACATCTATAAAATGGGGCTGATAGTACTTGGCTGGCAGGATGGTTGCAAGGATTAAATGTCCAGGTATTTGCAATCTGGACCATCTGTTGGTGAAAACATGCATTTTTACCAATTCTATGTAGCGGAGAGTTTTTTATCTATGGAAACTCAGGCCCAGTGAGCACGGAGCCCAGGCCTCCTGATTGCCAACTTCTGCTACCCACGGGTTCTCAAGCCCAGCTGTACAGACCCAGGGTACTTAAAGGAGACCAAAACCAACCTGAGTCTGACCCTCCCCAACACATTGATTCGGAATCTCCTATTTTGTAACGGCCCCCACGTGAGTCCCATATACAGCCAGCATCTGCTCCTGGAGCGCGAGGAATCGCCTCCCGTCTGCTTCCCCCACCCCCCCGCCCCCAACGAGGTCTGGTGGCCACAGGGTCATGTTTCTTCCCACCCCCAATCCAGGACTGGTACCATCAGTCCTACGACTGCGTGTGTGTCATGTTTGCATCCGTGCCGGACTTCAAAGTATTCTACACGGAGTGCGACGTCAACAAGGAAGGGCTGGAGTGCCTGCGCCTGTTGAACGAGATCATAGCTGACTTTGACGAGGTAAGGCCTCCCTCCACACAGCCTCCTGGAGAGGGCAGGGTGGGGCCGGGGGCACCCTGCGCCCATGTGCTGCGGCGCCCTTGGGGAGAACGCATGGTACACAAATTATAAAAAGTACCTGCGCGTTTGCTTGTTTGTTTTGTCACGATGTAATTTATCTTCTCTGTGAGGGGCAGCTTGCTTAGATTACATTCAGGTTGTAGAATAGTCTGATTTCCTGCTAAGCCCGTGCTAGCAACCTGTTTCAAAGGAAGTCACTCAGTTGGGCTTAACTCTTAGCTGCAAATAATCGACATTCCTGTGTAGATACCGTTGGGCGGGGTGTTTGCTCCTTCCGCAGGAATGAGACCAGATGAGAATGGAGGAGACAGGGAATGTCAGGGAGAGAACCCAGAGGCTGTGTCCCCACCTGTACGGAGGTGTGAACTCAGGTGGGAAGGGTCCTGCGTGAGAAATGTTTGCATTAGGAGTGGTGGTGGGAGAGAATCCTACACCCTTCTCAGAATCTGGCACAGGCCCCGGCTGCAGCTGTGTTGTATGGCCTGCTTCCTTTCGTCTTATAGCTGCTGTTAAAGCCCAAGTTCAGTGGTGTGGAGAAGATCAAGACCATCGGCAGCACGTACATGGCAGCTGCAGGGCTCAGCATCCCCTCAGGGCACGAGAACCAGGTACCCAGGCAATCTGGTGGTCTCATGTCCCAGCCCCAAATGAGGGGAAATTCAAGACAGCCCCAGACCGACACCTCTCCGTGCCCCCTCCTGTGAGGGAAGGGGAGAGGAGCTCATGGCTCAGCCTGAGGGAGCCTTTTGGTGGAGGGGTTGGGGCAGGCGGCCCCTCACCAGGAGGGGAGCTTAGGTGGGGGAGCAGGTCCTAGACCCTCTGTGGAGGAGCCTCGGTACATCTCTGCCCATCAGTGGTCCCCCATGGGTTTCATGCCCAGGCTGGCACACGGCGCTCAGCAGGGCAGGGTGTTCTGGAGCATCCGTCTGACAGCCGGTGGAGGCAGGAAGGCGGGGTGTGATTGGCCCTGGCCCCATGGAGCGCTCTGTCCTGCAGGACCTGGAGCGGCAGCACGCCCACATCGGCATCATGGTGGAGTTCAGCACCGCCCTGATGAGCAAGCTGGATGGCATCAACCGGCACTCCTTCAACTCCTTCCGCCTCCGAGTTGGTGAGGCCCTGGGAAGGCGGCCCCGGGCCTGAGCTCCGGGTGGGACTGTGCAGCTCCCACCTCCTGGCAAACCCACTCTCAAGTCCGGTGTATGTTGCCATCTGCTATGAAAAGTTTTAGAAATCCCTTTCTGATCTTAAAACCCCAGTGACTGGGTAATAAGAATTCTTTGCGTACTATTTATGAAGTTACCTTGGCAAGTTTTAAGTAAACAGGAATATATCACTATGGGGAATGGAAAGCCCAAATCCCTGTAAAGAGGTGACCTTAAATACACCGAGGACAAAGCAAAATCATTAACCTGAGTAGTCACTGTTAGCTAACAGGGTCAGTGCTCAAAGCCCGTTTACTGTTCAAGAGGAGATGAGTAGATACAAGAAGTGTTACCAGTGGACTCAGGTTTCACATCCAGCAGTCTGAAAAAGAGCTGCCCAGGGAGCGCTCTCCTCCCATCCCAAGTACCACCACCCGTCAGACTCAGGAAGCACCCTTCCAACCTTCACTGTAGTTGTTTTGTCAACGCTTTCTGTGGTTGCTGCGTGGATTCTGTGGCCTTATAAGCCTGAGGCTTTGCCTCCATGATCTGCTAACTGCAAACATGTTCTTTAGGCATAAACCATGGGCCCGTGATTGCTGGAGTGATTGGGGCACGAAAACCTCAGTACGACATCTGGGGAAACACGGTCAATGTTGCCAGTCGAATGGAGAGCACCGGAGAACTTGGAAAAATCCAGGTAAAAGCTCACCTGGGGAAACCTGTGCCCAAGGGGGAGAGAACTTCCCAGAGGTGAGGGAGCCCGGGCATCAGTCAGCTGTAGGATTCTAGCCACAGAATTCTTGAGGGAAACCAGACCCTGTCAGCCAATTTCTCTTCATCCCTCCCACAGCAGATTTTCTTTCTGCTTCTGAAGACTTAGGTTTCTTTTCCTTTTCAGGTTACTGAAGAGACATGTACCATCCTCCAGGGACTAGGTTATTCTTGTGAATGCCGCGGACTGATTAACGTCAAAGGGAAAGGCGAACTGCGGACTTACTTTGTCTGTACGGATACTGCCAAGTTTCAAGGGTTGGGGCTGAACTGAGGGCTTTAGGTAGGTGCAGAACATGCTGGAAGCCGATTTCCTTCCCTGAAGCAAGCCAGGGGGAAGGCTCAGCCCCACGTCGGTCACAAAGGCAGTCCAAGGGTTTGGCCATTACCACCCCTAGCAGGTGGTTGTGCATGGCTTCCTTGAACTGGCACTAGAGAATTTCTCAGCTTGAGGTGACCATGAAGCCTTACACACAGGCAGCCAGAACCTCTGTGATGTCAGAGTCTGCAACTCGGCCTCCAGCACAGCAGGGAACGGCTCATTTGTGAGTTTTAGACCCTCATTCCCCCAGGTGCTGTGGATGAGACCCCCGCCCGCCCCTACTCCCCCTTGGCCTGTGAGCTGCACAGGCGAGACTCGTCTTTCTTGTCTTGTCCAGGATGGGTGGAGACTCCTTTCTCCCCAGCAGAACAACTACAAGAGTCCACGTTTCTCATACAGGCATTCTGGTAAAGAGTTGAAAGGGTGTTTGTTTTAAATCTATAAATGGTTTCAAACAATAGGGAGAAAACCCCACAGTGGACACTTCTTACTTCTTGTCATCTTTGGCATGTGTCTGTTTTAAATGGATACATTGTTAATGGAGGTATTTATTATCCTTTAAATGACTTCTGAGATGCTAGACAAATTATCTTCTCTGCAGTGCAGTGTCTGCCTTTGTAACCACTGACACATAAGTGGGACCACTGTCCTGTGTGAGCATATGGGATCAGCTCATCTGTGGGATGGAGCTCAGAGGAATGTGGCTCATAGCAGGAAGGCAAGGAGTGTCACAGCCTTGGCTTTGAATCAAACAACTTTGAAGCCAGAATTTTGAGATTAGGTTTAATAAGAGAAAAGCCTAGAAAATAAGGTATAAGCTCTTAGCCGTTCCTTGGCTCCTCATGCGTTTTTGAGCACCCGCTGCAACCTTCAACTCTGTCTTAGCTTTATACTGGAGAGGAATGGAGTCTGTGTGGAGAGAAGTTGGACGGCCTGTAGTTCTTTCCTTTCCTTCAGTCCTCATAGCTAGCTTTGAAGAGCTTCAAAACTGAGAGGATCTACTCAGCATCAGCATGCGTAGAGGTTCCTGTATCTGGGAAGCCCGCCCTCTCACAGATGCTCAGATGTTCTTGTTCTGAACTGAATGAATCAAGGCAAGTGAAAAAGCCAGGTCTGTGAGGTGGTGTCTTACAGTACTTTAGCTCTAAAAGAATGGAAAGAAGTCTACCTATGTTGTTTCAAGGTGAGAAATAATAACCAAACTGCCCATTCCTTTTTCTGAACTGACGTCATTGCCTCATAACCACAGTATCCCCGGGGTTTCTAATAAATACAGCTGAATTTCACTACCTAGCAGGAATTCTTAGCCAGAAGTCATCCATGAATTCCCCTGAAATTATACAGAAACTCTTGCATACGTGAGGCTTCAAAAGATTACACGTTGCAGACAGGTGACTAAGCAGCCAGGTCTGCCTGGGATGGAGGGCTGTGGGTGAGCTGGCACCCCAGCCACGGGCAGGGAGGGGACTGAAGCCAAAGCTGCTGCCTGCTGGTGCTGTGTCTTGTTGGGGGCTGGGTGGGCTAGTGGCAGCTCTGATGCTCTGCATGAAACTGGAATAGGTAGGAATAAATCACAGGAACTTGCTGGCCTAAAGGAATTTCATTGTGAAAACGCTGGTAAGGGAAATAAGCCGTACTTAAATTGTCTTTTTTACACACCAATTCTTCATCTAAGTACTGTGCTGAAATCTATACCCTTAAAATCAGGAGTGACCAGGGCTGCTCAACAGGGCTCTCCTGGGAAGTCAGGAAGGTTCTGTCACTGATAATGGTGTAGACACACATCAGTGTGCTGGGCCTCTCTGAGGTGGACATACTTCTGCTTGCAATATGCAAATTACTTTTTTCCTCCAGCAAAGAAATCCCAGTTGGGAGTTTTAAAAAATAATTGGTTACCATTCATCATGTATTTTTCTTTCACTGTGCTCAGATAAGAATACTAAGTTTTGAGGGTTTTTTTGCGGTACGCGGGCCTCTCACTGTTGTGGCCTCTCCCGTTGTGGAGCAACAGGCTCCGGACGCGCAGGCTCAGCGGCCATGGCTCACGGGCTTAGTTGCTCCGCGGCATGTGGGATCTTCCCGGACCAGGGCATAAACCTGCGTCCCCTGCATCAGCAGGCGGACTCTCAACCACTGCGCCACCAGGGAAGCCCCTAAGTTTTGAGTTTTTGATGATCAGATAGATCATAGTGTATAACTGACCATAAAAATCACTTAGTTATTTTTCAAAAATTTGTTTTCCAATTACCAAGTCATTTCTTCACAGGTGTCATTTTGCTTTATGACAAGTATCTTTCCTAACACTGACCTTCTCTATGGGTCAGGGACCTGCTTCAAATTTCTACTGAGGTGGCCTCACTGATGCTAGTGAAAAATCACACCTGAAGTTTTCTGGTTTACTTATTAAGAAAATTTCCTAACAGACAAGATCATTAACCACTGTATACATTGTGTATATGTACAGAAATATGCATTGAGAAAGTACATGCAAATGACTAGGGGCTATTCTATATACTGAATATTTATAGACCTGTAACATTTGTTTCAAAATGTTATAATTTCATTTTTATAAAGCACCAGTGTTTCTCCTTTGTTTAGCTTTTCATAGATTAAATTAGCAATTTGGAAAACCTGATGTCCTAAGGTTTTTTTTTTTTTCGTCAGTTTTTTTTTTTAAACATCTTTATTGGAGTGTAACTGCTTTACAATGGTGTGTTAGTTTCTGCTTTATAACAAAGTGAATCAGTTATACATATACATATGTTCCCATATCTCTTCCCTCTTGCGTCTCCCTCCCTCCCACCCTCCCTATCCCACCCCTCCAGGTGGTCACAAAGCACCGAGCTGATGATCTCCCTGTGCTATGTGGCCGTTTCCCACTAGCTATCTATTTTACGTTTGGTAGTGTATATATGTCCATGCCACTCTCTCGCTTTGTCACAGCTTCCCCTTCCCCCTCCCCATATCCTCAAGTCCATTCTCTAGTAGGTCTGTGTCTTTATTCCCGTCTTACCCCTAGGTTCTTCATGACTTTTTTTTTTCTTAGATTCCATACATGTGTTAGCATATGGTATTTTTCTCTTTCTGACTTACTTCACTCTGTATGACAGACTCTAGGTCCATCCACCTCACTGCAAGTAACTCAATTTCCTTTCCTTTTATGGCTGAGTAATATTCCAGTGTATATATGTGCCACATCTTCTTTATCCATTCATCTGTTGATGGACACTTAGGTTGCTTCCACGTCCTGGCTATTGTAAATAGAGCTGCAGTGAATATTTTGGTACATGACTCTTTTTGAATTATGGTTTTCTCAGGGTATATGCCCAGTAGTGGGATTGCTGGGTCATATGGTAATTCTACTTTTAGTTTTTTAAGGAATCTCCATACTGTTCTCCTTAGTGGCTGTATCAATTTACATTCCCACCAGCAGTGCGTGAGTGTTCCCTTTTCTCCATACCCTCTCCAGCATTTATTGTTTCTAGATTTCTCACTGCCGTGGCCTCTCCTGTTGCGGAGCACAGGCTCCGGATGCGCAGGCCCAGCGGCCACGGCTCATGGGCCCAGCCGCTCCACGGCACGCAGGATCCTCCCAGATGGGGGGCATGAACCCATGTCCCCTGCATCAGCAGGTGGACTCTCAACCACTGTGCCACCAGGGCAGCCCCATTTCTAGATTTTTTTGATGATGGCCATTCTGACCAGTGTGAGATGATATCTCATTGTAGCTTTGATTTGCATTTCTCTAATGATTAATGATGTTGAGCATTCTTTCATGTGTTTGTTGGCAACCTGTATATCTTCTTCTTTGGCGAAATGTCTATTTAGGTCTTCTGCCCATTTTTGGATTGGGTTGTTTTTTGTTATTGAGCTGCATAAGCTGCTTGTAAATTTTGGAGATTAATCCTTTGTCAGTTGCTTCTTTTGAGGGTTGTCTTTTGGTCTTGTTTATGGTTTCCTTTGCTGTGCAAAAGCTTTTAAGTTTCATTAGGTCCCATTTGTTGATTTCTGTTTTTATTTCCCTTTCTCTAGAAGGTGGGTCAAAAAGGATCTTGCTATGATTTATGTCATGGAGTGTTCTGCCTATGTTTTCCTCTAAGAGTTTGATAGTTTCTGGCCTTACATTTAGGTCTTTAATCCATTTTGGCTTATTTTTGTGTATGGTGTTAGGGAGTGTTCTGATTTCATACTTTTACATGTACCTGTCCAGTTTTCCTAGCACCACTTATTGAAGAGGCTGTCTTTTCTCCACTGTATATTCTTGCCTCCTTTATCAAAGATAAGGTGACCATATGTGCATGGGTTTATCTCTGGGCTTTCTATCCTGTTCCAAGCTCCCATTGATCTATATTTCTGTTTTTATGCCAGTACCATACTGTCTTGATTACTGTAGCTTTGTAGTATAGTCTGAAGTCAGGGAGCCTGATTCCTAAGGTGTTTTGAATTTAAATGTTTTCTTGGTCTTCAGGAACTTACCTCATTAGCTAAGTAGATCTGAAGTTTGAGTCGGTTACTGCCTGAATTATATTTGAGAGACAAACTCTAAAAAGACTTGATAAATACATATTTGAACTGATTCTTTAATTCTCTTGGCATATGATTTCAAGTATGTTTTTGAAAGATTAGGTCATCTTAACTCTCTTGAGAGATTCAATTCTCCTTCACCCTACTTGCTAAGTGTTAGTTTTCAAAGTCAAGAAAATAATAAAATAGCTTCCTGCCTGGATGTTTTACAGAAGGGCTCCATGCAGTCTGAGTAGGGTCTTAAGCTTAATTTGTTCACTGAACTAGGCTACAGTCTAGTGCCTGGTTATAGAAGAGGACCACATCATCGTCTCGTACTTAAGTAATCAGATTGCTCGGGCACTTGACCTTTGCATTTCAGGTAAAAGTAGATGAGTATTAGTTTAGGGGGCACGGCAGAGGCATAGGTGCCCTGTTAGAAACAGTAAATAGAAAAGTAAACTTTCCTTTAAGCTTGGTGATTTCCTTATGTATTCATGGATGATTTAGTTATCTTATTTGGCTTATCCTTTTACTGTAGTTCCAAATAACCCTCTGACAAATGGCAAAAACAAACCAAAAAGGAACACTAGACAAGTTAGTGCTATGAAACTGCTGATGTTTTGTTTGTTTTGTTTTTGTGGTGGTGGGAAGCCCCTAATCCTTCTACATAAGGACATCATTCCCAACAGGTATACAGGGGACACACTAGTAAATTCTAAAGTTATTTTAAGTGTATTTGTTTTCATGGTATAGCAATGGAAAATCTCATTGGATGGGGATTTTAAAGAAGAGTTTCTCAGTCATGGTCCTGCCTGTGAAACATAAGGAAGCAGCACTATCACTGCTCTGCAAGAACTTTGCCCAGGTCCACTCCCACCCACTTTCTGCTCAGTATGGCAACAGGTCAAAATCATTCATTCCTCACAAGGCCACTTTTTGAATAAATCATCAAGGTGAAATCTGGTAAGTCAGGAACCATTTGGTTATAATTTCCTTAATGAGAAGTATGGCAAATGTGGAAAAATGAGGGATTTCAGTTATTTGGGGAACTTCTTTTAATGGGTGGTCATAAAAAGGCTGTTTTATTTTTTGAGCTTTTCTGTATCATTTCATCCTCAGATTTAGCCCCAGGGAAAGGTGAAGGGGTACTTAGCTGATATGCACAATACAGCTCACAGTCCCAGGTTCAGCTTTATTACCTAACAGCAGTCCAATCTCTGGTACATTAAAATTAATTGTTCCAAAGTTTAATTAAAAACACAATTTACAAATATTTAATATCTTCTGAAAAAGCATTTCCAAGTTAAGAATGAAAAAAATATATACATAACATATAATCAAATACCAGTTAGCTTCAAATCTCATCAGGTCCACACTCAGTAACATCAGTCTTTTTAGGTTCTTCAAAATCTGGAAGAAAAAAACCCGCTTCATTCAGTACTTTTTTCCTTTTAATTAAAAAAGGTATGTGAAGGTAAAAAAAAGAGTGTTGACAGCCCTTCTTTACTATGTTCAAGGTTAAAGACTAGGTGCATCACTGTGGCTTTTTTTGGCAAATGTGTGAAATCTTTATTCCTCAGACAAGATGGAAAGAAAACTAAATAGTTTATACGTTAACAGCAGAGACAAAACCTTTCGGATGTTACTTGGAGGGGGAAGACCAATGTTTACTTTTACTCACACTTAGCCCTCCACTCTCCCGGAGACACAGGGCACGTACCTTCTGTTAAATCTACAAAGTTGTCTTCAACCACCAGGGAGGGGATGGAAATCCCCATTGCTTTTCGGACTCCATACATGCTTACAATATCACCCGGAGTTACTTGCTGTGCAAGTTCTTTAAGGTTATTGGTCACCTGTTCAGCTGGAAAGAAAAATCAACATAAAGACAGTTAAAGGTACTGAAATGTGGTTCCTTTAGATAACTTAAAAAAAAACAAAAGCCCAATAAATATATAAGTGGAAACAAATAAACTGTCCATGGTATTCACTTCAGTGTTACTTTATCGTGGTATCACTACTCAGAAAATTTCCCTTTAAGCACCCTTATTCTCCTCCCAGAGGTACAACATACCAAGATGCATTTCTCTGTATGAGGGACCCAAGAGACAGATCATGTTGGGAGGGGGTCTGGTGCTCAAACGCTCATTCTGGGCTTCCTGGAGCTCTCTGAGCAGTTTGGTGGTCTCATCAAGTTTCCTCTGGAACACTTCAGCTTCTGTGTGGTAAGAAAAATAACTTACTAAGGACAACATGGACATACTTGTATTTGATCTTATGCAATAAATTGAGTACTATGCTCTGGGGTTTTGCTATTTATTGGTTAGTCTTCTCTCCTCAAAAGAGTAATCCCCCTCAAATGAAATCAACACCACAGACACGCTTTACTATGCCAGTGAAGCATGGCCAGTCAAGATGTTCCTGTAGTGAATGGCTATGTTAATCTGTGTTACTGTGACATTAAATCTTGACTGCCTGTGTCATGAAGTATTTCCTTCAAACCCTCTGGAGACACTTACCTTCCGAGTCAAAAACTTCAACTGGAGCTCCAAAGTTTGCTACTGCTTTCAGTGCTGTAAGCCTGTCTTGATTATTGGAGTCTAAATGCCCTGTTGGCTCGATTTCTGTAATCTGCTTTAAGAAAAAAGATTAATTGAGCTTGCTAAGCCCTGACAGTGCTAGAATGAGAAATGAAGAAGATGGCTTGTGTTTGTAAGCCAAGCTATTTCACCTATTTAGAGTTATAATTCTGATGCCTATAAAAACCTTTAAAATGCCATTCCCAAATCCTGGCAAAAGTGTCCATAAATCACACTTCTTGGTAATGGAATGGTGTGTCTTACACAATCTGCATCACTTGTTTCATCACCACTCTAAAGATAAAAGCCTCGTTACTCCCGACACTGTGAAGCGCTTTTGGTGACTGTGACAAGGCTGCAGTTTCTGAGGTTCACAGGCAGTGTTTCAATCTATACACTTGCACTCCCCTGTGGTAGATCTTGAACATAAGATACTTCCTGGGTCTCCTCCAGGACCCAAAGCCAGGCTGTAGTATTGCATGGGAGAAACAAAATCCTAAAAAGGTGTGGAGTTTTATTTTTGGAATCGCAAGACTTGGAGTTTTCCATAACCCCAACACTGCTTTTTAGGAACAGATCAATCCTGACAATGAGTAAACAAAAGTTAATGGTTCCTTTTATACTTTGGTATTGCACTCTGAGCTCGGACAGTCTGAACCTCCTATTTTTCTACCGACATACGGGCTAAAAGTGTGTGGTGGAGAAAACCGTATCAGTACATATTGATACTTATGGTTTGCCATTTTGGCTGGGCCCTTACAGCTCTATTCAATAAACTTCTTACCCAGCTTTCTTTCCCATTCTGAAGTTTTCTTTCATTCTTGCCCGCTCACCAAGTACATGACCTTGCTTGGCTCCTCCTTCTTGGAAAATGACATGATTTGTCAGTACCACCTACACTACCATCTACATTTGCATCTGTCTTTACTTGATCTCACATCATCAAGTTTTCTTTCCCTTCAAAGAGCTTACGTCTCTCTGATCTTCAATTTTTCAATTCTTCAATTTTTCTTCAGTTTTCCTCCAGTCATTTAACTCACGGTACCTTTATCTTGTCCCCACCATTTTACTGAAATTACTCTGATGAAGGTTACAAATGACACCTGCTGGTCTCCTCTTACTGGGCTTCTGTGCAGCAACTGACATTGCTGGACTCTTTCCTGCATCAGTCTTCCATGGTTTTCCAACCTTAACTACTGGTCTCTCCAAGGTTCTGTTCTTTGGCCTTTTCCCAGCCTACGTGTTCTGCCTGGACAATCTCAGTCACCTAATACCTACAATAATTCTACCTTGACACCAATGACTTCCAGATCCACACCTCCACTGATGTCTCAAATCACACTCACCAGCCCTGAAACCAAGTGAAATTTCTTTCCCTGCCAAAGGTGTGCTCCTTTTCCTGTATGTGCAATATGAGCTAACAATACTGATATCTACCTCGTGCAGGTCCTGTCAATTTTAGTTCTACTGTATTTCTCTTTATCGTACATCTTCATTCTCTTCCATTGTATTGTTATCTCAGCAAAAAGTTAACTAGCGTAAGTCCTATAGGTTTACACTGGTCCCCTCCCTCCAGCCCCTCTCGCCTCCACATTTGACCACAGCAGGCTGACTTCTAAAGTAAACTCTCCACTTCTCAAGCACTGCGTATACGACCCGTCCTCACGTGGTCCTCAGCACCCGTCCTCCTCTCTCCAGGTGCCCTGAGGTCACGCACCTTCCGGGTGCTCTGCACACGTGCCTTGCCTGCTCGGATCTGTTCAGGTCATTACACGTGAAGTTCTACCCACCTCACACACCTGGCTCTGTGCTGCGGGAACCCTGTTCATCCGGAAGTCCCTCTGCGAGGATCTCCTCAGCTGTCCAAAGCAGCTGGTTTCCCCAACCTGTGTTCCCACAACATGTACCTTTACTCTGTACGGTGACTGGCTTTGGCTCCCTTGTTTACGTGCGTGCTTATCTACTGCACTCGCTGCTACTACATTCCCCACAGGCAAAAAAAGTTCTTTGATCTCAGGAGACACTCAATAAATATTTTTCTTTTAAAATAAAAGCTTTATCATTTAGGCTTTTTAGCTTATTTGCCATTTAAATATTTCTTATAAAGAGTAAGAAATATAATCACCTCCATTTCTTTTGCTGTGTCAAGTATCCTAGTTTGGCCTTCATCTTCAGGAGATGACTATAAGGATAAAGAAAAACACTTTATTAAAAGATATATAAAAAGGCAAATATCAAGGAAAACAGAAAAACATCAAGAGTTTCACGGCAAGATAAAAGGAATAAGAATATGGATTATCAAAATATAATTTTTTAAACCAAAAATGAATTAGATATAATTACTAGCATTTTGAGAGTATTTTGTGAGTCCAGAGTACATATTACTGGTGACTTTAAGACTGATAGTTCTATGACCAATCAAGAAGCAACATACATGTTTAAGAAGATACTTGGTAAATAGCATACAAGGACCTAAATAAATGGAGTCTTATTTTCAGCAATAGGTGGTTGAAATCTCTGACAAAGAGAAGACAGGAGTACTCCAGGGTGTATTCTGCATGAAAAGAGGCAATACTTGCAGACAGCAGAGAATGTAAAATATTCAAATGCTACAGAGAACGTGAAAACTTCCCATAATCCTAGTCTTCAGAGATACTGCGTATATAAATAATACATGTATCATGCACAAAAATCAATCATGATCTGTTATCTTTTCTTGAAAGGTTATACTGTGATTTACTTAACTGATTCCCAATTTTAAAAAATTATTAACACTGTATCGCTTATATATAACTTCTATCTTAATTTGCTAGTATAAATTCTAAGAGGAACTGCTGGATCAAAGGGCAGAGGAACTTTAAATTTGAAATATATTGCCATATCAACAAAATGAAAGACATGCAATTTTAGTTCAAGACTTTTAATTAATTCAGGTTAACTGCTGGGAAGGGTAGAGTAAAAATATGTTTGAATTGATGTAAAGCTGAATATTTTTTAGGTCATGTGAAGAAAGCACTTTATGTGCTAAGATATAAGACCGTACAGCAGTTCTCACTGAACTTCAGGTGCTGACTCAGCTTTGCTGACAGGTCACCCAAGGACCAGCAGCCACAGGTACAGCGAGGGCAGAGGACAAGGCAACTACAGTCACAGCCACCAGGAAGAGTTAGGACCCCCAGGAGATACAGGGTTCCTCTAACTATGGTGACAAGGACATGCAGGAGACCAACTCTCCTCAACACTGAAGGAACACTTTCTGGTTTTAATCTTTGAGCCAAGTCTCTGAATTATCCCAGATTATGAACTATGTCCAACTGAACTGGAGCTAGTTTACAAGTGTTAATAAAATACAGCAATGAGGAAGCTTTTTACTTTTTTACTTGAGGCCCCACCACTGTATTACTACATAATAAGGAAAAGGACATTCCCTATCATCTTAGTCAACTTAATGTCAAACCAGTGAGCAAGACTTCCTTTTTTTGTTAGGGTACATAACACGAGCTGACTTCTGAGTTATAACCCCCATTTTTGATTCCTACATTTCCAAGATGAGGAGATAATGACAATCATCTGGCCCTCACAGATCCTGGTAGCCGAGTTACTTGTTTCCGTTCATTGTCCTCCACCCATGGTCTCCACCCGGGCTGGGCTGTCTTTTCAGCGGAATGGAGTTCAGCTGTCACACTGGTTAATCCCACGGTTTCATAACACTGATGACTAACACCTGAGGGCCAATGATAAATCACTGTTTCTTTAGCAGCATTCTTACCATCTCCAACTCCTGCAGGGTTCTAGAATGTCCTCCTTTTGTTAAAACATCCAGTAAACTATCTGCCATAACATATGGATAATCTTGGCATGTGGCCAAAAACTCATGGATGCTGAAAGAGAGTGTGTTGGGAAAGTCACTTGCATACAATTCATCTCCACTGGCGTAATCTTCCTATCATAGCCAACTGTTTTCATTAGACGCCCTTAATTTATACCCCATGATGTGAAACTTTCCATCTAGACACAACACTGTATTTACATATTTACCAGTGATCAAGTTATCATCATGAAAGAATTAAACAATACCAAGAACACCATGAAAAGGAAATGCTCCTGGGGAAAACTTCAAAGAAAAACAAGACCTCAGTGATGGAGGGGATCAGGGCTCAGTCTGTGGAATTCTTTGCTTCCCCTCTTCACTTCTTCCCTAAGGTGATCGTATTCACCTCGGGACTCTCACATATACTAAAAGACTCTAAAAGTCACACTTCCAGTTTGGACCACACTCTTTGGACAGCTCCATTTGGAGGTCTAATAGGCTCAAAATGTCCAAAATTGAGTTGCTGGATCTTTCTCCTGAAGTAGTCCTTCTAAAATCTTCCCCTTCTCAGTAAACAGCAATGTCATCCTTTTAGGCTTGGTCTAAAACCCTGGAGTCCTCCTTGACTTTGCTCTCTCACACCCCACTTCAGTGAGTCAAGAAATCCTACTGGCTGACTACTGATCCCTTCTCAGCACCTCAGCCACCACTCCCACGGTCCAGTTCTCATCTGGATTATGACAGCAGTTCCACTGTTTCTTCCCTTGCCCCCCTGCAATCTGTTTTCCACAGAGCAGCCATAGTGATCCTTTTAAAATTATAAGCCAGCCTTGGTCACTACTCTGCTCAAAAGCCACCAATATTTTCCCATCTCACTTAGAATAAAACGCCAAGTCCTTACAAAGATCTACTCCCACCAGTTATTTCCCCTACTCTCCTGTCCCTTACTGCTCTTATTGGTCTCTAAATGTGTCAGGCGGGTTCCCACCTCAGGGCTTTCGCACAGCTATTCCACTGGCTGGAACGTTCTTCTTTCAGATGGCAGCAACGTTTGCTTCTTTGCTGCCTTCAGTTTTGCTCAATGTTCACTTAGCAAAGCCCTCCCTGACTACACAGTGCCCCTCTCCCAATCCTAGCACTCTCTATCTTCCTTTACTTCTTTACTTTTCTTCAGAACACCTGTTACCACCTGACAGGAGGGCATGGGTCTTTGTCAGCATTGTTTCCCAGGGGAATCCCCAGTATCTAGAAGAATGCCTGGAAAATAAGGCACCTGCAATGCCTGTATGTGGAATGCATGGATGAATAATCCAGAAAGAATTTATTCAAGCCTGTGAGAAGAGGTCTAAAGGATATACAAATGGCTTGATCTTAAACCACAGTCACTGACTAAGGACCCCTGCCTTATAAAAACACTGCCACCACTACCACCATACATATATAAAAGTGAACAATCTCCCGTTTGTCAGAACACCAGGAGACTGGTTAATCTATTGGGTTAAATTCTTACATATAACGAAAGTTAACAAAGTGCCAGGGCCATGGAGGAATAACCCAAGCTCAGTGTCCCACCCCAAGTCAGAATCCCAGTAAATCAGGACATTTCATTATGTTGATGGGATGCAAAGTACCCAACATCCTAAATAAGAACACAAAATCATCTTCCCACAGAAACAATAAGGGATAGTTGAGTGTAACTGCAATGGTCTACTGGTATGTGATGGGTCAAACAGGCTTGGATGTGGGTTGCCTTAGGAATCGAATCATATCCTACCTCTTATCTTGGGGAAAATGGGTTGTGGCTTCCCAAACTGATCAAATTTGGAACTCACTGACACACAAAACTGTTACAGTAAAGCAGGTGGCACGTCAACATTTTGAAGCAACAAGCTCCTGAATTTTAGTAAGTGGAGGTACACAGCATTTTAAAAAAGATATTTTTGTAAGAATTAAAATACTAAAGATGCCAACATCAGAAAATATTAGGGAGATACATTCTTTCTTTAAAATATATAGTCTCTATTAAAGAACGATGATAACTAAGGGTCTATTTAATTACTGTCAATTAAAAAAATTACTGAACACATTTTCTACCATTTGAATAACTCTAAGTCTATCAATAGATCACTTATGTATATCAGTATTTTAGGACAATGTAGCACTCAGAATACTGATGAACTGGTGACTCACCTGAAATCACTCGGGAGGTCAGAGTCTTCCCCATAGGTTGAATAGATTAAATCAGAATCGTCCTTGCTGATATTTGCAAATGTGGAGTCATAATGTGGTGCATAAGAACTGTAGGGTCCATAATTCAAGTATAACACTGTTGATAAAAACACACACACACACACACACACACAAAACCACAATACCATTCTTTAACTTGTATGTCAATCTATTTTTTTGTTTATTAAAGATTATTCCCTTCTAACTTTGCTACTTCATTGACTGGCATACAAATCTAGGGTAAACATTTTCTCCAAAACATGTATTTGTGAAGTCACAACTCAGGTGAATCTTTGCCCACAAAGGGGAGAGGAAAAAAAAGAAATAACAAAACTCATTTTGAATACTAATACTGATTTTTCAGGGGCTTCCCTGGTGGCACAGTGGTTAAGAATCCACCTGCCAATGCAGGGGACATGGGTTTGAGCCCTGGTCTGGGAAGATCTCACATGCTGCGGAGCAACTAAGCCCGTGTGCCAGAACTACTGAGCCTGTGCTCTAGAGTCCGCAAGCCACAACTACTGAGCCCACATGCCACAACTACTGAAGCCCGCGCGCCTAGAGCCCGTGCTCCGCAACAAGAGAAGCCACCGCAATGAGAAGCCCACGCACCACAACGAAGAGTAGCCCCCGCTCGCTACAACTAGAGAAAGCCCACGCACAGCAACAAAGACCCAACGCAGCCAAAAATAAATAAATATAGAAAAAAAATACTGATTTTTCAATTTCTTCTTAATAAAATAGCTAATTAATGTTGCAAAAATACCATAAAGAGAGTGCTTCTTTTCCTCAGCTCCTTGAGAAAGAGAGAAGAGAAAAAACTTGACTACCATGTGGGAGCCTTACCTGGAGTTACCTTGTTCCTTTTATCTTCTTTGAACCCCTGCAAAGTATTCACTCCAGACTGAAGTCTTCCAGTTGTCATTCCCAGTCTCACAGGGCAGTAGCCTGGTTCTAAAACATAAGAGTGAGCACGGTGGAGGCAGCTCATGTGGCAGTGATCCAGATGGTGCTCTCACTCAGCGTCTGTGCGCACACTGCTGCATGCCATCCACGTGACTCTGAGCAGCCCTTGCTCTACCCATTTTTAACATAAGAAAATCTGAGCTTAGAAAGGCAGGAATGTATGCGGGACCAAAATCTGGTCCTTTTCATTATAATCTACTGAATCCTGGAATTCTTTATAATCATGTTGCACTTCACTTTAAAAAACATGTTTAAAGTTTTTTAAACATGAACTTAAAAAAAATTTTTCTTTCGGCCGCACCCCGCAGCATGTGGGATCTTAGTTCCCCCACCAGGGATCAAACCTGCGCCCCCTACATTGGGAGCGTGTAGTCTTAACCACTGGACAGCCAGGGAAGTCCTGAAGGTCAGATCTTTTAATGTTAAGATGACGGAAGTAAACCAGTAGAAAAGGTCAAGTAAAAGACTAAGGGAAAATACATGATTAAAGACAAGAACTCATAATATATTCAGGATAAGTTAATCTGAATTAATCTGAGGCAGATTTGCACTGCAGGGAAGAACAACCTTTAAAGATGTGTGTCTGTAAACCAGGAACGAACCCCTGTAATGATGCTAGAAATCTGTGATACAAGCATAAGAACTGAGAAGGATGGTATCAGGAGAAAATGTGGTCTCTAACGAAATCCAACAGAAAGGACATCTTCTCTTGAAGAAGAGATAAGATGATTTTTGTAGCATGACCACCCTGGAATAGAGTCTACTGCCACATGTGATCAGTGTGATAAAATAAAAGCACTTGTGAGAAACTTCAAACACCTAAATCAGATCTTCTGGAATTTGGTGTCCCAACTGGTACTAGTGCCTCCAACCAGGAGGATGGAGCTGAGACAGGGGCATCTTCTGCCTTAAACCAGTAAACTGGCCTCCTGGGGGAGCTGCTGTGTGAGGAGTCAGGTCAGCGTTGGCCACATTTGATAATGCCTACAGAAGTAGGAAATCCAGAAAACCAGACCAAGAGCAGAGACCAGACCCCAGGTACAAAGAAAGGGGCAGATCTTAAGGTGTGACCTAAATCAACTTAGTTGCATCAACAAATTTTCATCACGGCTATACTAGAGAGAGCAATGCCCTCAATCCTGTGGCATTTTCTTTTTTATTTTTCCCCCCTGTGGCATTTTCTTTGACCCAAGACCCTAAAAAATTCTTATGAAAAGTTCATATAAAAGTAAAAAATGAGTTTTGTTTTGAAAACATAGCACCAGTTCCCTTTCTTCTAAGTCAAGGAGGCTATTAATGTTCTCCTTCAGCATTTCAAGAGTGGAATGCAATGCTCAAAGAGAACATTGACAGGCTTGCATCAAATGCATCAAGCTCTTCTCTGCTTCAAGGTGTTTTTTTTTACCTGTTATTCCCCAATCCCTTACTCACCATTTGGGGATCAACCTAAACATCTCTTAAGGAAGCCCTCTCTGACCCCCAGACACTAGGTAGATATATCCTGTTACTACTCTGCTGCTCTGTTCCTCTGACGTACTGATTCATGGTGGACAAGTTGCCATCTCTCTACATGATTCTTTTTGTTTGTGTCCTCCTTTCCCCACTCCACAGAACGTAAGAGGGACTTACTTGTCTCTTCCTGTTTTCCTCCCTTTTTACACCTAGCTCCACCTCAAGCTCCTAAGACAGTGTCTTGCTCATGGCAAACAATACATAATGGAGACTATTTCCTGAAGTGCAGAAATTTTGTCATTATTCATTTTTGAATCTCCAATTAACTCTCTCCTAATGGTAGTATGAAAACAGATATTTATAAAATATTCTCATGCTTATCACATGATTTCCCCCCCTCAGATGAACGACATAAATTTCCCATTCTTACATCAAGGTTTAAAATATTCCCTACACTATTTCCATTAAAATATCATTTGAGAAAATGTAAGTATGACTTGAGTTTCTAAAACAGTGATTCCCAACCTTTATAAACTTTCTATCAACCACAGTGAAAGGTATGTCATTAACTATATATTATTCCATTCCCATTAAGGTACTACATGGCATATATATTCATTTTATTCCCTGAAATTAAAAAGTCAAGTTAAATTTATTATGCCATAGTCTGAGGGTTTTGAGATACTTCAAGAAATAACTGAGCCTTTATACGAGAGTCTCTTAAAACCAGGGCTAGAAATGACTGCCTAATATTTTGGTTTTGTTAATGGTGGGTATGATATTCCAGGCACTTTATATTTTAAAGAAAACTTGATCTGTAGTACTTATTTGGGATGAAATAAAGTTAGGCTAGCTGTTAGCATGAAGTACACGATGCCTAGCCAAGTTCTTTATGGATGATGATACAGTTAGGTTTATCAATATTCAGACTTGTTGCTTTAAAATGTTAACCCAGGTTACTGCTCTTTGCCAAATTAGCATCAAGTTCAAAGTTCATGCACAGTCTAATTCTGTGAACTTACCTCCTACAACAGGATCCACAGGATGGAGAAGTCCCAATGTTGTTGTTCCATCTGGTTTTCTCCTTTCAAATTCACACTGCAATGACCCAAAGTATTCAAATGGCATGAACAGTTTTATATACCATATGTACATATGCTGCTCATCGGAAAACCTTACCTTAGTTTAGTCAAACTAATATTACAGGTAGCGATCATCATTATACTCAGATATCAACTTTCACACCTGTCTCCATGCACACAGGTGTTGATGGGTTAAAGAAATGAAGGTTAGAGAAATCTCAGAATTTTGAAGAGCTGTGTGGGTCCTTAAGGTCACCGAGTTCTGTTCACTCTATTAAAAAAGGATACTGAAGGCCAGGGAAGGGGAGTGACTTGCCCAAAGTCATGTATTAATTCATTTGGTTTTAGAACCAACGTGCTATACAATATGACTTGAGAAGACCAGTACATAAATGTTTTCTTTGTAAGCTCTAAGTCTGTGGTTCATTTTCCAACTTTAGAACACATTAACATCACTTAAAAAAAAAAACAAACCCAAATCCCTTTATCCAGTAACAGAGGATAATACTATGTACTTTACAAACCCAAGTATATTATTACTTTTTCATTTTGTGAGTGTTCTCCTTAAGAACTCTATGGCAGATATGGATTAGAAGTACACAAACAACTTAAAAACTGAAAGTTTCAGACAACCCGAATCAGTAGGTAATGAAAAGAAAGGAAAAGCTTGATCACCTGACTATTAACAAGCCGCCTGGTCAGCTTTCCTCCAGATTCCTTAACAATGCGGTCAATCTGCTCCTGCTCTCTTTCTACGTTATTGCTTTTAAATTTATCTTCAAGTACATCTTTGTCTTTCCTGAAAACACACATTAGTACTAAGTAAAAAAAAAAAAAAAAAAGGTGAAAACATTAAAATGTAATTCCAAATATGAATACAACTAAAGCGGAGAAATTTGTGCTACTGACACCAATGAAAACTTTGTTCCTTAATGACCTGGTAAGGGGCCCTAATAACACACCAAGAGTAAGGCAAACCAAGTAGTTGGTTAGTTCCCTCCCTTTTTGTGTCCAGTGTTACTTGCTTTAAACTTTTTTCGTAGAAGATTCACAAGAATGAAGGTCCACCTCAAATATGTTTTAAAAGGGGAGGGGCGCACAATTTATTAAGTCCAATTTTTAAAATTAAAGTAAATGTACATTTAAAATGTGTAAATCTTAGAAATGTAACAAAAACTTGTCACAAGTTTACTTTCTTTGCATTATGACAGCAGAAATCGCACACTGCTAACTAAACCCTTCTCCCAGAGTTGACAGCGAGGTGCTGGGCATCAGAGTAGGCAGTGGTGTGAGCGGGACATACATGACTGCATCCGGCCATGCCAGCTGCTGCCCGGTAGGACCAGTGGCTCATTACTGCTCCTACCAGCTGACACCGAGTGGAAAACATGCACACATCTCAGTGACAGCCCATCTGTTTAGAAGGTAGCTTTAACTGTGCTTAGGCTTAAGTACGGTCTCAACTCCTTTGTGGAATGAAATAATGAATACACACTTTTTTCTTGAACAAATAGTTCTATTAAAATAAACTCACAGACAATATGAGTCTCTAAAGGCAATTTACTGGTTTTCAAACTACTTTCATACAGAATAGACATTCAGAACTATTTTCTGAACTGTGTTTGGACAATTCCATATCATGCTTTGCATGAGAAGAGGGTATCAAATCATCAAAATGGACTTTCAGGACAAAACCCAACCAACCATGGACCCAAGGCAGGCCCCCAATCAGTATTTTCTCCCAATACTGGTGTGAAAAAGACAGCTTAACCTTAATATTCCAAAGATTCTTTACTTTTTATTTTCCTTATTGGGACTCTTGAAGCCTTGTGCCTCAGGGTCTCCAGAGTCTTCCCTCTCTCTTGGCCAGCAGCCGCTGTCCTCCCCACTCTGCGAGGTGTCTGTTCTATCTTTCTGCTTTCGACTTTTTTGCAAGTCTGCCATGAAGTCTATGCTCTGCTTCAGGCTCTGAATTCTCTCCTAAAAATATTCAAGAATATTCTTATTGAATGTTTGTCATTCATTTTGAAAGTAATGCATTTTTTGCACTTATCCTGTTATTAACTAGGGAAGAAAAACAATTAAATGTAATCATACCAACAGAGTAGAATATTTAGGAACCAGGACAATAAAGTCTATTCCTTCAATGCAGATAATTTCCAACATAAGAGAATGCTTTATAACTTTGCTGCATCATCAGAAAGTTCACAGAAGAGAAAGTGTGAATAAATACTGAGTATTCTTTGCAGTACTAAATTTAAAAAGTAAAATTTAGTTTAATAGGATGTTAAAGTTTTATATTTAACAGAATGGTTTTATCTTCTGAAATTTAAGAATTATCAGGTATTTAAAACCTAGAGCATGTGAACATGTGAAGACCCCTTACATTCTGGTATCCTGGGATGATCAATGATGATTCTGGCATTTTTCTCTGTGTGAAAACATGCCTGAAGGAGAATAAAAAGGCTGCTAGCACAGTTTCTTTTTCAGAGTGCATAATGTTCTAACCAAAGAAGTATTGTTTCTGTTTTGTGAAACGTGCTGAATTTTCCACTGCATTGATATGCTGTGAAATTTTCATGGTGGTTAAGGACTTGAGGTTTCTGGACAAATGTTAAAGAGGAAGATTTGTTCCCAGTGACTATTCTGCCTTTTATTTCTGAGTGTTGTCACTGGATAAAATATGGACTGCAGTCTCCTCAAGCTGCACAGCAACAGCAGGGAAGACTTCTGTGGAATAATAGAAACTAGAACTGGAAAGGACCAGAGGTCATTCAAATAAGAACGGTGTAGCCCAGAAATGCTAAATGACTCACCTAAAGTCACAGAACCAGTGACGAAGACCAGGCCTCTTGTCTCTCACGATGGGGACTTTCCTCATCGTACTCTGCTGTATTAGCAGTACAGACTGAGAGCCTCAAGAAATGAACCCTGCTATTTTTACTGGACTGTAATTTTAAAATAATCTTAAAACTATTTAAGCAATATATTTTATGGTAGACAAAGATACGGGTAGAGGAGAAAATAAATACCTTGTTAATTTATTATCCAGAGAGGAAAAGTGTTAACAGGGTTAACATTCTAGTATTTTCCTAAGCATTACACATATTAGCATATTGGAATTTTGATGAACATTTTGTAACAAGTGAAGTTTTTTCAGTTAATAAATTGCAAGTATCTCCCTTCTGTATCATAAAATATTCTTAACAACTATATAGTATTTCATCCCATGTGCATCTCATGGTTTAATTAACGACCCTTACTGGACATTTAGCTTATTTCCAAGTTTCTCCTATTATAAATAAAAGTCTCCAGGAATCTCTATCTCTTTAGAATGAAGCCTAGGAGTAAAAATACTAGGTCAAAGGGAATGAGTATTTTTAAGGCTTCTGATGTCTACTACCAAACTGCTTTCTAGAAAAACTGTAACAATTAATAGTATTTGAAAGTTTCACCAGTGTTTGAAATTTTATGAATCCCTGGCAAACTGGTTAGAAGCATTAAAAAAAATTACTAATTTCATTTTTAAAAACAGGTTTTATTTTAATACACACTTAAAAAATATTAGTGTGTGATTCTTCTGTGTGCATTTACTGGCCATTTGTGTTTCCCCTTGTGCATGTCACTTAAGCCATTTCTTACTCATCTATTTCTAGCACCTGAAACGGAGGTTGGCACATAGTAGGCACTCAATAAATGCTGGTTAAATGAATGGGCTTAGATCACAAAGTTCTCAGTAACCTTTTAATTTCCATTCTAGAATTTTATAAAGTAGAACCTACATTTAAGAACATATTCAGGTTTTTAGAAAAACATAATATGCATATAATTAAAACAATCCAATTAGAGAAATTTTCTAAATTTCAACACAAGTCATGGAAAAAATTGAGTTTAATTAATTTTAATTTGAAAGCAATGTCTTTTTTGGTAACTAAAATGTCTCCAAATCAGCATACTGTTTATTAATTCTCAATTTTACAAATGTCTAAAGGGTTTGATTCTTTGCCATTAATAACAGCTAACACCTACTGAATGCTCACTCACACAGCAGGTATAATTTTATCAGGTAAGTACTACTGTTATGCCATTTTACATGATGGGAAAAAGGCTGAGAAAGGTTACATGGCCTGCCTAAGATCACACAGAGTCTCAATAACACAGCCAGGGCCTGAATCTTGGTTAGTCTGATCCAAAGCCACTATGCTATGAATAGTACTGTTTATACTATAATGCAGCATTTAGTATTTATTTGGGAGATCAAAAGAATTATTCTGCATATGTCCACTTTTTATAAAAATAACACATCTACTAATAGTCACCTAATAGTCACTACTGGTGTGTAACTGAAAAAATAATGAATGACTGCTCTACAATCTTTACACTGAATTCAAAAACAGTTATCATTGAAAAGACACCATTCACAGAAGGGTGTACTGGGCTCTCTTGGGAGTTGTGCTATTAAAAGAGTAATTCAGAAGGTCTAAATTTAAACATTTAAAAATCACTACTGTAAGGGTCTCTCCCATCTAGGGTGGAGAGAACAGTCAACAGGAAGCTACAACACAGGATGCGTAGGGCTCCTCAACAGGAAGAGATCTGAAAAAAGGGAAGACAACAGAGAGAGAAAAGGGAAAGTGGAAAAGAAAGGTTTTTTTGTGTGTGCTTCCAGCCATCCCATCCCCAATAAAATACAAGAGACACTGGAGTTGTTTACATGTTATATTAACTACATTATTTAAAGATGAGGAAACAGTGGTAGATCAAAGTTGAAAATTTTACTTGGATATGTTATGTTTGTGAATTAAACTTTATTCTAAAAATTCAATGTACATATTTTGGAGTGACTAAACATTGCATTTGTTGGGTGCACTTTTACTTCAAATACAAAAATAGCAAGTATTTGCAGGTTTTTACAACTGGAATATGGCTTGGTTCTGGATTCTGAGTTTTTCTGCGAAGAATGGGATAAACATTTTATATTCCCCTTTCCTCTGCATATTTTGCCAAAGATGGGTAACTGGCTTACATTACAGTTTCCCAAGTCTCTAGGAAAGGGTGGGAATTGATGTTGTCTAAACATTAGGAGTGCAAGAATGAACATCAATCCAAATGTTTTTCTTTCCTCAGTTAAGTGGATACAAGAATCTTTCAGAGCCAAGCACACAGACACTAAGACATGTGCGCACCAAGGCAATTCTTTAAATGTAAAACTGTGATACAAATGATCACCATAAAAATTGGAAAACCATGTGCATCTACACGACTCATTTCTACTATCCTCTAACTCCCTTGAATTTGAACCTGAGCCCTTGATTCTAATTTCTTTCTCCTCATACCCACTCATTTCTTCTTTGCAAAATCCCTCTCACATCTTGTTCTTCTTGATCTCCTCCTTATTCCAGCTCTTTCTAAAATAAGCACGTTAACGCTAGCAATTATCTTTGAGATCTCAGGTTAAACCTTCTTCTCTACAGATGAGAACACTGAGGCCCAGGGTGGTTAATGGGCCCAGGGTGGGCCAAGGTCCACAAGTTAGTGGAAAAGAGCTAAAACTAGAACTCAGTCTTCTGACTTCCCGCTGTGATAAGGTGCCAGGTTTGCCTGTTAATTTTCCGTCCTATGCAGAGTTGTGAGTAAAACCTCGAAAGACGTGATTTATCTTGTGAGCTCTCCTCTTCTCCCAGCAGATGCACATGATCACCTCAATTTGCCCTTCAAGGTCATTCATCAGCCATCGCTCTGAGACGAGACTCCCGTCACTTTCTGCCACTATCTACAGTATCTCTGTTTTGAATAAGTTATCAGTTTAAGCTCCCTCATGAAGCTTGATGATGATGATGATGTGTCTGTGTCTCTGCACACGTTTCTCCCATGTCAAATGCCTTACTATGTGCACCAGTTCTTATCCTTCAAAGGAAAGGCTGCTCCTGCGGGGAGGTGGCTTTGAGACAATTCCAAATTATTGTTCATTTGTGCATTTTGTTTCTTTCTACTCAAAGGAGTTCCTGTGCTTCACCAGAACATTAGATTCCATCCCTACAAAGGGAAATAGAGAGCTTTCCTTCTAAAAGGTCTCATAATGCATGTAATCTATCCTGTCCTGGAATTCATGTTGATGTTTGTTTCACAGCCAATATAAGTCTATCTGGTGGATAGCAACTCAACAGCCTCTTAAGTAAATAATTACAAATGACTGCCAATATTTATTTGTGTCAATTCCAAATGAGAATCTTCCTGCTTTAATTTTCTTTTCTATGTTAAAATTTTTTTTTCATTTAATATTTCCCACTTTTAATATCATCTGCCTATAAAATAAAACCAGTACTGTACTGGATCTGTATCACTATAACCAAAAAACAAAGGGATATAGATTTTTGTAATAATTATTATTTATGACAAAGAATTTCCTTTACCTGGCTAAGAATTTTCATCCCTGAGTGCAACAGCTTCTTTGCAGCTTTATAATAAATGGTCTCTGGTTTGTTGTAAATCATAGCATTAGTACACATTAGTTTGAAGTTATCCTGCAGAGAAAATATTAGGGAGAAATACATTAAAATGAAACAAAGTACCCTCCTGTCCTGTTTGAAATCATGCAGGTCTTCAAGAAATTAAAAAGCAACCACCACCACCAAAAAAACCCACAAAAAGCAAAAACAAACCAACAAAACGCACTCCCATCCTTTTACTGTTTACTAAGCAATATTAATAGCAATTTATTAAGTTTTAAAATTCATTAACAGGGCTTCCCTGGTGGCGCAGTGGTTAAGAATCCACCTGCTAACGCAGGGGACACGGGTTCGAGCCCTGGTACGGGAAGATCCCACATGCCGCGGAGCAACTAAGCCTGTGCGCCACAACTACTGAGCCTGCGCTCTAGAGCCTGCGAGCCACAACTACTGAAGGCCACACACCTAGAGCCCGTGCTGCTCAACAAGAGAAGCCACCACAATGAGAAGCCCGCACATGGCAACGAAGAGTAGCCCTTGCTCACCGCAACTAGAGAAAGCCCGCGCGCAACGAAGACCCAATGCAGCCAAAAAAAAAAAAAAAAAAAGAAAAAGAAAGAAACAATAAAAACTTAAACTTAAAAAAAAATTAAAAAAATAAAATACACTAACAAAACGAATACTGCTAAATTAATTTAAATATCCTACTACATTCCCTTCCAAATTCTTAAACATTCTATAGTAACTATATAAATTTTAGATCCTGAGATAAAATTTTAAAATGGGTTTCTCCAGTACAATCTTATTGCACAAAAAAAGAATTAGAAGAAAATACTTCTATCTTATATTTAATAATTTTAACTGTGTACTTCATTTAATTAAAAAATATTCTTAGTTTTAAAACAAACATCTTAATTCTCCAGTTACGAGTTAAATATTTTACTTCAGATCTTGACTGAAAACTGGGACAATGTTAAATTATCACAATATTTCCTACCAGATTCAAATTAACTGAGCAAAAATGGCAAAACATTTACACTAATTTTCTTTTAAGTGTTTGGATACTATTATAAGCTAAACATAATTTGCAGAATGTTGCAAAATCATGCCAACCTGAAATAAACCATACAACCTCAAAGAGTTACAACATGTAACTGCAGTAGGCAAATTATCAAAACTGTACTTTTGGTTTAAATTTCAAAGTATGCACATGTGCTGGGGAACTCAATCCCACTGCATATTTTCATGGTTAAGTAATTTTCACACTGTATAAATGTGAGAGTGATTATGCCAAGGCCTTACTAAGTTAAAACGATAAAAACCCAACAAAAAATAATCTGAGCCCCAAACTCCTCCTCCGAATTTAAAACGAAACATTCAAGCCCCATTATTTAATAATTAGTGATGACAGCTTAGAACACGTAATGTAATGAAGATAGGTAGACTGAATATTATTTAAAAGCATATGAGAAGACTGTTCAAGGGTCACAATAAATTTGATATTAAATTTAAAGGAGATGAAACGAAGTATATGTGGATCCTCAGTTCTTGGCCAAGTCTCTAATCAGTTAGGATTTTGCTAGGTCCTGGATCCCTAAGGATCTGATGAAAGCTATGGATCCACTCTTCAAGCACACACATGTAATACAAAGGTGAACACAAAATTTTCATGTCATTTTATAAGGTTCCTGGTCCCCCTAAAGGCTCATCCATGGCTACCCAAAGGACCCCAGGTTAAGAACCCTTGTTACAGATATTCTGAAAAGCTCCCATTCCATTAAGAACTATTAAATATTTATTTGGGGGTAGGAGAAGCAAATGAGGGGAGACACTAGATGACTATTACACTAAATGACCATTGGTCTATAACTGGCAAGAGAGTACTGGACTATTCTGATTACAGGTCTGATCTGTTAAGGCAATTTGTAGATTCCATGAATCTTAACTGCCACGTGCTAGGCTTTAACGGACTTTTGTGTAATGGCACTTCATCCTTCATAAAGCTGAATGACCTTTCTGCATACTTTTCATGTAATAATAAAAAAAAACCTTGAACAGCCTAATGAGCTGGATAAGCTAATAAATACTACATTGGGCTATTGAATTTTCCTGAGAAAAAAGTGTAGTAATGTAGGAAACTCCAAAAAGTTAAAAAACACTTGTTCACTTCAATTATGATAAATCTTGACCATTTGCTCAAAAACACTTAGGGGGCATACTTCTACTCCCTCATGTCATCATAAGGGAAAGATCCAAGGAAAACTATTCACAAAAAGGAAAAAAAACTGTGAAAAATTTTCCATTAAGCAATATATAAGGTCCAAAATATGCTGAAATAAACAGTTCTCGCCTAATTTTCACCAGATGAAAAGTTGAGAAAAGTTTCCATTTCTTTGAATACAAGAGAATACAATTCAGGTTTTTCAGAGTGAAATATTATCTATACATTCAAGTTGATAGTAAAGACAGAACTAAATGCTAGTGTTATAAATTTCAGCTGATCAATGTGGATGAAAAAAAAAGAGACCAAGTTTTTTCCTTCTGTAACTGATGAGGGTCTAGCCCTTAGGTCAGGTGAACACTACAATGTTCAACCAGAAAAAACAAAGATACAATAGATATTATCTAAACCAGTTAAGTTCGTAATGGTTTGGTACAGAGCAAATTAAAAAGGAAAACACATGGTTCCTTTTCTTCGGATGACTAAAATGTAAAGTGTAATTCTGAAACCAACATATATACCAAGGCTATTTAAAGATGGAAAAAACTTCAACTATAATATTAGGCATATGTATCATCTCAGTAGCCTGTAGGTTCTGGTAACTTGTAGGTTCTTTACTTGTAATTTATAAATTTCTTTCTTCTTAAAGTTGAAGAAAATATGCGAAACAAGTATAGCTGAAGTGAACGCAGGGAGCAACTGACTTGCATCAAACTAGAAAAATGTAATTAAACTTCTTATTTATTTATTTTTATTTTTGGCTGCTTTGGGTCTTCATTGCTGCACGTGGGCTCCCTCTAGTTGTGGCGAGCGGGGGCTACTCTTTGTTGCGGCAGCTTCTCTTGTTGTGGACCATAGGCTCTAGGCGTGTAAGTTTCAGTAGTTGTGGCACACGGGCTCAGTGGTCGTGGCTTGTGGGGTCTAGAGCACAGGCTCAGTAGTTGTGGCTCACAGGCTTAGCTGCTCTGCGGCACGTGGGATCTTCCTGGACCAGGGCTCGAACCCGTGTCTCCTGAACTGGCAGGCAGATTCTTAGCCACTGCGCCACCAGGGAAGCCCCAAGAAAATGTAATTAAACTTCTGTTTAGTATTTCTAGACAAGCCAATTTATTCTCTATTAGGAAGATGTCTAGAAATAGAAAAAGAAACTACTCTAAATCAACTTCCATTAAAATACTGACTATTCAATATCTTGTTAATAACCTATAATGGAAAATAATCTGAAAAAATATATAACTGAAGCACTTTGCTGTACACCTGAAACTAATACAATATTGTTAATCAACTATACTTCAATTAAAAAATATATCAATTTTACCTGCATTGATGTGAAATTAAAAATCAAATATCTTTTCATTTTAAAGGTTGAGAAAATATTTTATAGAACACATGAAATTCAAAATTTTACCAAAACCCACAAAATAATAAAAGACAGCAGATGGCTTATTTTGTCAGGTTTTTTATCACCAAGCTCAAAGATGTTTTCTAAGACAAAAAAATACAGATTTTAGGTATTAAAATAAACTTGAGAAAGATTCTGAATACCAGACATGCAGATTTCTGCCAGGATTTTGTACATACAGGATCCGAAAGTTTGACTCTCAATTGGATAGATATGTTACTTTGTAGCATAGCTCAGTCTATTTCTCCAACACGAGGTAAGTAACTAGAGTTACCTTTAGTTCTTCTATGGACTGGTAATCATTGTTCTTGATCTTTTCTTTCATGGTACTAAAATCCATTGGGTGTTTAATGATCATGGAGTAGCCGGGAGCAATAAAATCAGTCACAGGAAATGAAAAGAAAGCACTTGGGTCTTTCCTGTGAAGACAGGAAAAAGGCAATTTTATTTCTACCACAAACAAATCTACTGGTCAAGGAGCATGAGTAAGAGGAAACCCTTCAGATGTAGAATTTGTAGTAGGCTAATATGTTTTTCACTGAAAACTGAAGTAACGATTTTAAAGACTAATAACTATTTAACAAGGTTAAGATGCTTTACATACAAATTGTACCCTTAAGACAGAGAATCTTTTAAAATATGCAGCTTAATTAATTCATAGCATCTCCAACACAGGGAAAGATGAAACAAAATAAGAAATCTAGATTAACTAACCAATATCTTGTACTCTGGAAGATTAGTACTATGTATTTTTTTTTTTTTTTTTTTTTTTTTGCGGTACGCAGGCCTCTCACTGCTGTGGCCTCTCCCGTTGCGGAGCACAGGCTCCGGATGTGCAGGCTCAGCGGCCATGGCTCACGAGCCCAGCCGCTCTGCGGCATGTGGGATCTTCCCGGACCGGGGTACGAACCCGTGTCCCCTGCATCGGCAGGCGGACTCTCAACCACTGCGCCACCAGGGAAGCCCCAGTACTATGTATTTTTATCAATCATAGAGGAAAAAGCAGAAATAATAACAATGAATGCACACCTGCAATCTTCCATATTGGTTTCTAATTAGGCTTGGACTCTTGGGCCACAGAGCTGTTGCTTCCTCATGAGTACAGCTAGCCCTCTGTATCCGTGGGTTTCTCAATGTGGATATGGAGGGCTGACTGTATTCACTGGACTGCTGTCATTTTATATAAGGGACCTGAGCATCCTTGGATTCTGGTATCTACGGCGGCTCCTGGAATCAATCCCCTCTGGATACCAAGGGATGACTATATATATTTTCTTAATCAATGGATACAATTTCTATTGTGTGTGTGTGGGGGCGGTCCTCAAAAAACTGACATTAAAAAGGTCCTAATAATACCCACAAACTTGAGACCCAGTGCTTTCCATCATAGGTTCTTAACTCTGGCTGTGCATGAGAATCATTAGAGGAGCTTTAAAAAAATTCCATTGGGGTGGGAGGCTTACCCTAGACCCACTACATGAGAATCTCTTATAAGAGGGTGGTCCAGGGCTTCCCTGGTGGCGCAGTGGTTGAGAGTCCGCCTGCCGATGCAGGGGACACGGGTTCGTGCCCTGGTCCGGGAAGATCCCACATGCCGCGGAGTGACTAGGCCCGTGAGCCATGGACGCTGAGCCTGCGGCGTCCGGAGCCTGTGCTCCGCAACAGGAGAGGCCACAACAGTGAGAGGCCCGCGTACCGCAAAAAAAAAAAAAAAAGAGGGTGGTCCAGGCAATGGTTTTTCTAGGGTTGAATTTTGCTATTTCCAGGATAGACAGGGCTGAGAACCACTGCTCTATAAGATTAGTTCATTAGACTGTTATTTTCCTCTGGAAATCTGGCATATCAAAGCTTTCTTACTCCAAATAATCACATCAATAAAAATGGTTAATTATTAAATAAATATATTTATTATTATTTAAAAATAAGAATAGCAGCAATTTAAAAAATGTATTTACCACATGCCAGGGCCAGCGGTAGGGAATTGAGGTATTTTATATCTAATCCTCACAAAAGCCATCAAGGAGGTGGTATCCTCACTTAGAGATGAGAATACTGAGGCTGAGAGGTCAAATGATTTGTTCTAGGTCATAAATCTGATAAAATACAGAGATGGAATCTGAATTTAGGTGTGTGTGAATCTGCCTTTGTTCTTCCCAGCAGGACGCCTAAGCAGTGAGATTAAAAAGTACCGAGAATAAGCAAAAAAGTCCAGTCTGGAATTTATACATCCAAATGCATATATCCATGAAAGCTACTGTGAATAACACCATGAAGCATCTCTGGAAGGCCTCTTCAGAGCAAATTATCTACACCTCCTAAAATCAGTCATTTTAATATAGAGTCCCACTTGGTTTGACCAAAAATGCTATTATTAAACTTGGGCAATTATATTCTTTACCAGCATTTGCGCTGAGCCTCAAGGATGAAGAATCATTAAGGCTATTCCAAAAAAATGTGGCTCTGGGTTCTAATTCCCAAAATGTTCTGAGCAATGTGAACATCCTTAGACTAAGAGAGACCCTGATAAGTAGATTTCTTTTAAGGAGACGTCGTTACCCTACATGCCGGTCTTACATTGTAAGAAACAAAATTAAAAGGTAGCCAAAATGCTTTATAGTCATACATTCTAATTGAGTTGGAATGCTTAATACTTACCTGTTCACTCCTTTGGGACAAGTAATGAATGATTTACTCAAGTGTAAAGACTTAAGATGTAAATATCTCAATTGTTCTGTAACACCAAAAAGGAAGAGAGGCCACTAATTTCTGATTTTCACTGCAAAGCTGAATAGGTGTTGAATACAGATAGCACTAGAGGCTTTACCTTAAAAAATTATTTATGATATGTTCTGGGGTTGACATATAAGGCCAACATGGTAAGAAGAAAGCTCACTGTTAGAATGCATGCCCTATACCCATGAATCCTCTGCCAATAATGTAAATGTCTTTGAGCTGAGAATTCAAATTCTGAGTAAAGACGGGTATCAAAATAAATATTTTGATGAAGATCATGTTATTCTTTTCTAAGAACTTAACATTAGCGTTACCAAGATATTGTAATTTTTAGAACAAATTTCTGCATTTAAGAGAGGGTCACAAATCTTATTTATGGCATTTTGTCTCTTCTCCCAGACTTGGTAATTGTTGAATATTCACAGCAGTGATAAGCACTGCACAAACATACAGAAGGTGTGTTTATGTATTAGCAAATGGAAGTATCTATATTGTTTAATCCTGGTTTAAAGCTTTAACATCAGAAGTTACTTTAGATTAAGGAGAAATTTGCCATTAAGAGTATTAAGTAACACTCTTCAAGCTGCCATTTAAAATAAACCAAATGAGAACGTCTAGAAGTCAGCCTCTTGGAGTACTTCTATTGCCAGGCAAAATATTTATCATCCACTTTAAAATCAAGTACATTTGGATACAGGCCATAAAATATGGCTTTAACAAATAATAATAATAAAAAGACGTGGTTTTGATCCTGTATTTCCCATTTCAATTTCCATGTTATAAAAATGTTGGAAAAAACATTCACCTCTGCAGTTGTCTCATCAGTTGATTCAAAGCTTCTTGAAGCGGTGTCTGTTCTACTTCTAAAGAAGAAAGGAAAAGAGTGTTTTAAAAAGGAAGATTCTAGAGAGTATTGTTTAGCTTATTTTCTTTCTATATATGACTTATCTCATACCCATCATTAAATATCTCAGAGAAATTCCATTTATCTTTCAAATATGGTGAAGTATGAGAATATCAAGTTCAAAACTGAAGCTAATTTAAAGCTCTTAAGCAGTGATATAAATAAGAAAACTTAAAAAAATTTTTAATTGAACAGCTTTTAAACTTTAACTTAAAAGCTAAAAACCCAGTCACTTTCCCTGGCTACCATCTTTAAAATAATTTCAGCCTCCTCATTCAGGACAGTTAATTCAGATTTATTCCAACCTTCTTGTTTGGCTAAAGAGCTTGCAAGAGGCTTCTCAGGAGGCAAGTCTAATCCTACAGGGGCCTGACACTGGAGGTCTTTTTCTGCCTCGTTGTCCACGCGGTCCCGATCTCGCTTCTTTTTATCTTCCTAAATGGAACAAAGGGAGATAATTTAGAAATACTCCAGAATCAATACCGCTAAAACAAATCATTTTAATTTCAGTGGAAAAAATGAAGACACCACTGAAAAGATTATTAATAATGAAATCTTAATGTATTTTACTGCCATCTACTGGAAAATGAGAGAATAATAATGTTCATAAAGGGGGGAAAAAAGTGCTTCTATATGGTAGAAATAACCAATTAGAAAAATAATACTATTCACAAAAGCAAGATAATATACCTAGGAGTAAATCTAATAGAAGATGACCAATACCTTTTAGGAAAAATTATGAAACATTACTGAAAGGCCACTGTGGAAGATCTGAAAAAAGGAGATATACCATGTTCATGAACTGAAAGATAGTCAATTTGCTCCAAAGTAATCTATAAATAAAATGAAATGCCTATCAAAATTGTAAGACAGGATTTTTCATGAAATTTGATAAGCCAATTGTATAATCTATCTTGAAGAGTGAATAATCAAGAACAGTCAGAACAGTTTTGAAAAAGGTCACAATAAAATGTCTTAGCAGATATTAAGTATTTGTATAAAGTGATAATTAAGACAATGTGGGTCTGACACAGGCACAAATGGACCTATAGAATGTATCATAGAGCCCAGAAACAGACCCATGCACATAGAAAAGTCTTGATATATCACAGATTGGCATTATACATCAATGACAAAAGGGTAGTGCTGGGACAACTGTTTATCTACATTTAAAAAGAATATGAAATTAGATCCCCACCTCATACCACATGCAAAAGTAAATTTCAGATAAATTAAAGACTTAATTTTAAAACTTGTGATAAAGTAAAAGAATCTTTATGACTCAAGAGGAGGGATTTTCTTACCTATAAAGCTAAAAGACTAGCCTATTGACTGAGAAACACAAATAACTCAAAGTATTAGCAAAGGGCTTCCCTGGTGGTGCAGTGGTTGAGAGTCTGCCTGCCGATGCAGGGGACACGGGTTCGTGCCCCGGTCTGGGAAGATCCTACATGCCGTGAAGCGGCTAGGCCCGTGAGCCATGGCCGCTGAGCCTGAGCATCCGGAGCCTGTGCTCCGCAACGGAAGAGGCCACAACAGTGAGAGGCCTGCGTACCGCAAAAAAAAAAAAAAAAAAAAAGTATTAGCAAAGATTACATAAAGAGCACCTACAGATTCATGTAAAAAGGTAAATAACCCAATAGAAAATGGGTAAAGGGTATCATAAGTAATTCCCAGAAAAAAAAACTGGAAATGTTAAGAAACATGAAAACTAGCTTCAGGCTTCCTGGAACTCTGGGAATTATGAATTTAAAAACTGGAAGGCATTTCACATCTCTATGATTGGTAAAAATTAAAATGTCTAAAAATGTCAAGTTTTGATGCAAATGTGGAGAAATGGGGCTCTCATACCTTGCAGATGGGTGAGTAAATAGGTACAACCATTAGGAGAACAATAAACAAAATCTAATGAAGCTGAAGCTACCTTTATCCTACTTCTCAGCTATTCTACTCCTGGGCATATACCCTAGAGAAACTTCCTTTCACAAGTGTACATGTAGACATGTGCAAGTTTATTACAGGACTCTGAAATAGTAAAAAGTTAGGAACAACCTACTAAAAGGAAAATGGATTAATAAATTATGGCATATTTACATAGCAGGTAAAATTAATAGTCTAAAGTTACACTGTATCAGCATGTATTATATTCAGAAACATAATTTCTGGAGGAAAAAGTTGAGAATTATTACAAGATCAGTTATGCAAGTTTTGAAAATATATTAGTGTATTTTACAAACGTATGCAGAAGGAGTAAAATTATAAAAACAAGTTTTCATGTGATGCACACCAAATTCATGGTCCTCTGTAGGGAATGAGGAAGAGGAATGGATTCTGGGAGGGTACACAGAAAGTTTCATCTGTGTCTGTACTCTAATTTCTTAAAAAAACCAAAACCCAAAAATACGAGCAAAAGGCAAAATGTTATGATTTGTTAAAGCTGAATGGTTGGTATCCAGGTGGTAGTTGCTTTTTGTTTTTTTAATTCTCTGTTCTTTGAATTTAAAAAATTAAATTTTATAGTAAAATTGTCCAAAGATGTCTATTTTATGCTCAAGATTCTCAATAGGATCTTAATTTTCTTGGCCCATGTCCAAATTTCTTGTTCTGGTATCTAGAGCAGTGGTTCTCAAAGTGTGGTTCCCAGACCAGCAACATCAGCATCATCTGGGAAATTGCTAGAAATGCAAACTCTGAGGTCTCATTATGGTTCTCAAGCTTCAGTGTGCATCAGAATCACCTGAAGGTCTTGTTAAAACACCAATGACTAGGCCCTGTCCCCATCACGGATCCAGTAGGTCTAGAGTAGAGCCTGTGAATCTGCATTACTAACAAGTTTCTAGGCTATGTGAGTGTTGCCGGTGCAGTGATCACACTTTGAGTATCACTGATACAGAACTTCACATTCTATTCTCAGAGTCCAAAGCATCTAATACAGAATATATGACTGACTGAAGCTCCAGAGAACAATGTTATAAACTGTACTCATTGTGCACTTGATGTCAGTTTCCATTAAGTTGACTGCTGTCTTTTTTATGGCCTCATATTTTGGAGCAGCAATTTTTGACTCAGGAAAATTCTGTATCTTTTCCCCAGAAAAACTAGTATAAATCTTTTATAGGTTGGCAGGTTTAGAACAACAACTGTTCAATGGAAAAAAGACCCTCAGAGACAAGAACTCTTCCTATTAAACGTAAATTGTGGATAGAGGACAGCCTGAAAGGCAGTAAGCACTCTCCTAGGTGGAAAGAACTAAGGCCATAGTACAAGAAGGCTGGAGTAGGGGTTGGCAAACTTTTTTTTTGGTGAACGGCCAGGGAGCATAATTTATGCTCTGTGGTCCATAATGTCTGTCGCAACTACTAACTTTGCTGGTATAGCAAGAAAGTAGCCACAGACAATATGTAAATGAATGGGTGTGGCTATGTTCTAATAAAACTATTTACAGAATCAGGTGGTGTTGGCTCTAGTTTGCTGACACATGGTCTAGAGGCTCAAGTTCTTGCTCTAGCTTCATCCTTAACACACTCTGACCTTCTTAGGCACTCATTTACTCTCACTAGGCCTCTTTATCACCTGCAAGATAGATTCAACTGTTGATTCTTATTTTAGAGTTTATGAGATGGTGAAATGACCATGGAACAGAAAAGCTGAAAAAGTACCAAAGGAAGGTATAATGTCTCTGAACTACCCCTATCTGGTAACTTTATCTAGTTAGACTGGTCTACAGTGACCACTTTACTATTTGGTATGGCAAAAGAACACTGCCTTCTGGGCCAGAGTCCAAAAGAAAAAAAGAATATAAAAAACATATACTTGGAAACTACCCTAAAGTGAAAGGAGATATTGTAACATGTTATTGCCAGACTAGAAATTAGGAGATCTAGCTTCTAATTTACCAGAATGTAAACCTGAACAAGTTATTCCACTGTTTTAGTCTCAGTTTCACCTGTAAAACAAGAGGCTTTGATCTCTATAGTTCTCTCTCCACCTAACATTCTGATTCCTACCTTCCAATTTTTTTTTTTATGATTCCAAAATACTATAGAACCCTACTGTTAACGTCACTTACTAAAAGTAATAGATACGTAAAACCGGAAGTTAACACAGTTCTGGTTAAGAGCGGTTTATTTTTCTAATTACATAGAGAAAACTGAACAAAAATACTAAAGCCATTTAACTTCAGGTAGGAGGGTTTATAATTTCAGTTTATAAAATGGGTTCAAATTCCGGCTTTGCCACTTATTAGCTATGAGATCATGGATCAACTACATAATTTTTGTGGGGGGACTAATTTCCTCATCCCTAAAATAGACACAACAATACCTACCTCAGAAGAGTGTTTTGAGGATTAAATAAGATAGTGTATGTGAATGTTTAGCACAGTGCCTACCTAGCACATGGTGAATACTCATTCATTCATGCATTCAATAAATAAATGAGGTTCTGCTGTGTGGATATTTACTGGTGGATAAACAAACACAGCCCCGCCCTTAGGAAGCCAACAGTGTAAAAAGCCACAGACATCAAACAACTTAGTAAAAGAAACCCAAACAGATTTCAAGGAGAGAATAACTGTTGGGTGAATCTAATTTAGACTGGAGAAGTATGGGAAGGCTTCTATGAAGAAGTAACATCTGAAGGAGAGAAAATTTAGCCAGGTTGGGGGTGGGAACAGAATTCCGGGGAGAGTAAATATCCTGTGTGTATGAAGGTCTGAGGCAGGAGAGAAAACCAGTGGCTATTTCCATAACTACAAACACATTGCATTTATGTCAGACTAGATTCTAATTTATCCATGACTCAATGGCAAGTTATTTTATTAATTCATAACACCTCTGAAGTAAATCTTTGCTCATATTATTAATATTATAACACTCATTGCATGTCATAGACACATTTGCCTCTTTCTGGAGTTCTTGGTGGGCAGAGGCCCAAGTCTTATTCAGCTCTGTACCCCCAAGCTCAATAATGCCTAATACATAATATTTGTAGAATTAATTAATCACAAGAGACAGTGTGAAATGGTAACGTGAAAGCATGAGAAGTAACAGCTGAAGTTCTAGGTACTATCCTTCAGATTGGTTACTTTTGTAGGAGAGATATATATACATAGATATCTATGTCTATATGCAAATAATGCTTCCAGTGTACAAAACAATTTCAGAACTTTGCTTTGTTTTAACAGCTGATTTTAGAATTCAACTGAAAAAATCAGTTTTATTACTTTGAAGCTACACCTCATCTTTGGCCCTCGGTTGAGAACTGCATCTGCCACATAATTTATCTCTTACCTCTATGATGCTTTCCCCTACTTCCCCAAGGCATAATGAGAAACACTTTCCTCTGGACTCCCAGAACACTTTATTCATACCTCTATTAGAATTTACCAGGCCATAAAGTTTATTTATCCTTTTGGGTCTGATTTCCCAGCCTAACTTGGAGCTCCTGCAGAGTAGGAACTGTATTTTATTTATCATTTGAGTCCAGTGCATCACAGGTTTCTGGTAGATATTTGTTGAATAAACAAACAAATAAATAATCCTTCTATCAGAGGACCAACACTACTCTTATGCCCTTAGTCAGTGTCCTTTCTTCTCTGGGAAGATCTTCTGTGATTAAGAGGACCACCTCAGGGGGCTTCCCTGGTGGTGCAGTGGTTGAGAATCCGCCCGTCAAGGCAGAGGACACGGGTTCGAGCCCTGGTCCAGGAAGATCCCACATGCCACGGAGCAACTAAGCCCGTGCGCCACAGCTACTGAGCCTACGCTCTAGAGCCTGCAAGCCACAACTACTGAAGCCCGTGCGCCTAGAGCTGTGCCAGCAACAAGAGAAGCCACTGCAATGAGAAGCCTGCGCACCACAACGAAGAGTAGCCCCTGCTTGCTGCAACTAGAGAAAGCCCGCGGGTAGCAACGAAGACCCAATGCAGCCAAAAAAATAAATAAATAAATTTATTAAAAAAAAGAAAGAAAGAAAGAAAGAGGACCACCTCAGGAGGGAACAGCAGAATGGGAAAAAGCGGGGAGGATTTTCTGCTAGCCCAAATAAGCCATAGCAGCCCTGAGACCTTGGGTGTGGCAGATTCATACGAAAGAAGTCAATGCATTGTGTTTTGAGAGAATACACACTTTGCTCAACAATTACAGTCATTCATTTCTCCTCTTTAGTTATAAGCTACTTTACAGTTAACTCAGCAACAAAATGAGATACTAATAGTACCTACCCCATAAAGCTATTAAGTATTAAAATAGTAAATATAAAGAAGTCAGAACAATGCCTAGCATATAGTAAACACTCAAATGTTAGTTTTTATGAGTATGTATGCCCCTTGGGACCTAGTATAGTGTTTAATAAAAATGGGAATTTATTGTATATGAATAAGTTTTAAATTTTCATTAAAAGTCTTACTTACATTGGGACTTCTCTGGTGTCCAGTGGTTAAGACACCACACTTCCACTGTAGGGGACGCGGGCTCTATCCCTGGTCGGGGAACTAAGATCCCACATTCCACATGCCGCCCGGCGCGGCCGAAAAAAGTAAATAAATAAAAAATTTTAAAGTTGTACTTAATTTGAAGATATAGGCACTCCTATGTTCAGTGCAGCATTATTTATAATAGCCAAGATATGGAAACAATCTGAGTGCCTATCAATGGATGAATGGAAAAAAAAGATGCATATATACACACACACGTGTGTGTGCGTATATATACATATGTATACGTACACGATGAAATATTACTCAGCCATAAAAAAAGACGAAATCTTGCCATTTGCAACAACATGGACGGAACTTGAGGATATTATGCTAAGTCAAACAAGTCAGACGGAGAAAGACAAATATTGTTATGATGCCACCCATATGTGGAATATAAAAAACAAACAAGAAAACAAAATAAATGAACAAATCAAACAAAAAACCCCTGAACACATGGATACAAAGCACAGAGTAGTGGTTACCAGAGGGGAAGCAGGGGGAGGGTGAAATGGGTAAAAGGAATCAACTGTATGGTGATGGATGGAAACTAATTTTTGGTGGTGGGCGTGCTGTACTGTATACAAAAGTAGAAATATAATGCTGTACACATGAAACTGATATAATGTTATAAACTAATGTTACATCAATAAAAAATAAAACAAAATTTTACTTAACTCTAGCATTGTGAATAATATCCTATATATTTAATGCTCATGATTTTAAAAAATTTAAAGAAAAACACCTGTCATTTTATTCTGATAACATCCCTAGTAACGGGACTAGCCTAACTTCTTTGAGCATCTAAACCTGAAGCTGACTCGCAAAGTTGTTAAGACAGAATTCAGGTTAGGATTATGCTTTTCTGAAGAACAGGTTTGAGTTTCAATGAAAGAACTTAGACCTCTCATCTGAGCTATTTCAATGAAAAGCCTTCTAAGTAGGTTTCCTTACACCCAGTCTCTACTCTCTTCAATATCTGCTAGATACTGTTAACAGATTACCGTTACTAAGGCTCAACTTTTTATTATTCTTCCACTCAGAAAGTTTTTGACTCTACTGCTTACATATTCAAGTTCAAACTCCCTACTCTGACATCTCAACTGCCTCTCAGATCTTATCCCATACTCCTCTTCACGTATTCTGTGCTTCAAAAAGAGAACTACTTTATGTCCCTTGTACACACCCTCACATCTGCCCACTTTCATGCTATTGTTCTTAGTTCTCCACACGGTGTGCAAGCTTCCTTACTTCTGCAGTAATGTACCATTCTGTTCAGGGATCAGCTTCTCAAGTCAGCATATAAATGAAAAGTGGGTTGTCAGGTTACCTTTGAAAATATCTGAAGTAGCCCATAAAGTATAATACTCATGGCTTTATACATATGATCCTTTATGTTTAATAGTATGATATGAAAAGAATATTTCTACTATTCTACAGTAATAGCTCAGAATATACAGTTGACCCCATGTTGACTATAGTGTTAACATCACTGCACTCTGATTTCTAAAGACTAGAGTTACGCCAGCAGGCAAATTCTCTGCCAACTGCTTGGCATTCAAATGTTTAAGGAAAAAAAAAAGCCAACACACTTCGGTGTTGTGCAGATTATGGTCTGATTAAAACTAAAGCATGGGGACTTCCCCGGCAGTCCAGTGGTTAAGACATCGCCTTCCAATGCAGGGCGTACGGGTTCGATCCCTGGTCAGGGAGCTAAGATCCCACATGCCTCGTGGCCAAAAAACCAAAACATAAAACAGAAGCAATATTGTAAAAAATTCAATAAAGACGTTAAAAAATGGTCCACATCAAAAAAATCTTAAAAAAACAAAAAACAACACCCCACCCCCCGCCAAAAAAAAAAAAAAAACACTAACGCATGGTGTGCTCTTAATGCTGTGGTTGGTATTAAATACCACTGCTCTACAGGGAGAAACAATACTGATCCTATCTGTTGGGGCATTTTAAACTAGTATAATCAGAGCCTTCCTACTCAAAAGAAGAATATTACTTAACTTTATATGACATCTTTGAGAAATTACAGGGTTTTGTGTTGTAAACGTCTGTGCTTCCCCCAAACTTTATCTTCTCCTTATTTTCCTAAGTAAAAGATTCCTGATTTTTATTAGGATATACTGCCCCCAACCCCTTCCCTAAACTAAAAGACATCTCCCAGCCTCCCTAGCAGCAAGGGTGGCTAAGTGATTAAGTTCTGGCTAATGAAATGTAAGCAGAAGTTATGAATGCCTTTTAGAAAAACACTTTAAAAGGGAAACGGCATGTTTTATCTTCTTCTTGTGCCCTTCCCCCTTCCCGCTACATGAACTGACAGAAGAGTCACCAGTCCCTCAGAACCACACATACTCTAGCCCCTTTCAGGCCCACAGGTGTCACATGGCTGACCTTCCCCAAGCAAAGACCAGAAGCAACTGCTGTTCCTAAAACTCCCTGGAGATCCAGAGTACAGCTCAGAGAACAGTGTCCTTCTGAAGTCTCCCTAGCAAAGGAACCCCTCTTCCCCCTCCCCAGTCCAGCCTGGAAAAAGGGATAACCCAAACAGGCTCTACAGAACCAGTGACACCCCAGAAGTATCCCACAGTCCCTAGCCCTGAGTCCTGGGGAAGTGGGACCTTGGGCAAATTCACTTCAATTCTGAGTTTCCACTTTACCTTCTGTACAATGGAAATCATCCACCTCCCTGCCCTACTTTGGGTGTTATTTCCAAATGAAACTGTGGATGTGAAAACATGTTAATTTGCAATGAAATAAAAATATATAGGTGGCTAATGATACTTAGAGCCACTGTCAAGAAAGGGCAGAGGGGGAGACTTCCAGGAACCTATCCTGAAGATATCCTTATAAAAGTGTACAAAGCGATGTGAACAATGAGGTTCAATGCAGCATTATTTGTAACATTCAAAAGTTATATAAAATAAAATATGGTACAGCAATATAACCAAATATAATGTAGTTAATAAAAAGATGAGATAATTGATAAAACAAGAAATGAGGAGTACGAGTATATCAGCTGGCATAATGGTAGTAACTGCCAGAACTAAAACCAGGAGTGGTTAAAAGGGGTTACCTCAACTTCCAGTTAAACGAGATGATGGCGGTAAAAAAGAGTACAGAAGAGATGACAGTGGGTGAAAGATATCTACACACTTGGGAGATGAAAGGCAAGTGGAGGAGTCTGCAGATCAGAGAAAGCAAGATACCTCCTGCATGCAAGGAGGGAGACACCTCTGAGAAAAGTTCTAACCCCAGAAACCTGGAAAAGCACAAAACTTTGGCGGCTCCCAACCAAAATGATCAGGTCTCTGTTTAGTGATGCCCACAGTGAAGTCCATCAGCTGACAAACTTTGTCGAGGCAAAAAGCATATAATCAGCCTTTTTGTGCTTCACATTTAAATACAAATAGATTACAAACGCTCGATAGATAACTAAATGATGCTTTTAACACAAAAGGAAGAGACCAAATAAAATGAAGAACTTGAGGAGAAATAAGAGACAGTGCAAGGAGCAAAAAAAAAAAAAAAAAATTAAAAGAAAAATATCAAAAAAACTCATCAATTAATATTTCAGAGAAATAAAAAGATCCTGCATGTAAAAACAAGAACAGGATGTTATTAAAACAAGAACAGTTAGAAAACATGAAAAAGTTCTTGGAAGTTCAAAGTACAAGGTCTGAAATAAAATTCAAGAGCAGAGCCAGAAGACAAAGTGTAGGAACACTCTGTGAAGGAAGAACACAAATAACAAAGAGGAAAAAGAGGAGAAAAAAACATAAGAAAATTAGAGAATCAGTCCAGAAGTCCAACATCTAAATGGCAGGGGTTCTAGAAAGAGAGAAGAGAGAGAACGGAGGGAAGGAAACTATCACAGAAATACTTCAAGCAAACATCTCAGACCTGAAGGCAAGAATATCCATTGTGCAACAGACCACTGAAGATAAAGGGGAAGATTCTAAACATTTTGAGAGAGCACATACTGGTCATGTACAAAGGACTAAGAATCAGAAGGCGACAGACTTCTCAATAACAAATCTAGAAGTCAGAAAACAACACGCCATGCTTTCAAAATTCTGGGAGAAAATACTTTCCAGTTTGGAGTTCCATGCTGAGTCAAACCATCAATCTACATGAGGAGAGTATATGGGAGTAGAATAAAGATTTTCAAACATGTAAGAAACTTACAAAAATCTACCTCCTATGAATGCTTTCTTAGGAAGTTCGCAGAGTTAAGACTCCAGCAGAACAAAGGAGTAAATCAAGAAGAAGACATGGGATCCAGAAAGAATGCAAAGGAGGCCTAGAGAACAACTAGTCCAGATGAGAGCAGGAGGGGACAGAGGGCTGCAGGATGGATGTCCCCAAAAAGGGGACGTGTCTGACCACGTGAAGAACAGAAATCAGATGGGCTTTACAAACCTGTTAGAAGTTTGGGAAGAATCAGTACATGATAACTAAACAAATGAAAGCAATTAATTAACTGGTCAGGATCAGATCTGTATTTGTATATTCCACGTGTCTCCAGTGAACAATAATGAGAAATAAACACTGAATACTGAGCTGTATCTACACTGGGAGAATGCAGGAAGGGAAACTGGGGGCGTGGAGCAATATAAGGATGCTAATTTAAATTCTCATCTTCTGCAACATGATGTCAGTCAAAGATGTACACATAAATCAGTAAACAGCAATATAAACCTACATTTAGAAATGGAGATAAACATCCAAAGAAAAAAAAAGTTTGGGAAGTGAAACTCCAGGACGGAGCAGGACACCGCTTTTATGTTAAAAGCCTTGTAGTACTCTTGACATTTTTTTTAATATAATTTTTTTTCAATTGGAGTATAACTGCTTTACAATGCTGTGTTAGTTTCTGCTGTACAACAAAGTGACTCAGCTATATGTCTACATATATCCCCTCCCTCTTGGTCCTCCCTCCCTCTCTCCCCCCCATCTAGGTCATCACAGAGCACCGAAGTGAGCTCCCTGTGCTATACCGCAGGTTCCCACTAGCTATCTATTTCACACGTGGTAGTGTATTTATGTCAAACCTACTCATGAATTACCTTACTCCTAATAGTAAATAATTTAAAAAAAACGAAACAAAACTGGTTACCTCTGAAGAGGAAGACTAAATGAGGTACCTGAGTGAGCAAAACATTTTTCCCTTCCATTTTGTTCACTTCTGTATTACTTGAATTTCTTTAAAAAAAGAAAAAATCATAGGCATATATGGGTCACTTCGTGACAGGTTAAATTTGGGAAGTGCAGAAGAAGTCTAGGACAATTCCAGGTATGTATGTGATCATCCTTGGAAGGAAAGTGAATTATTATTACTATTTAAATAAAGATGGCAGCTACTTTCTTTTTTACTTTCTATTAGCTGCAAGTGGTTAAGAAAATGCTTATTTTTATCACTGGTGTCATATCCCTTAAAGGTCTCTGATCAAATTATCTCATCAATAGACTCAAACTTTGTTCTAAAATATGAAAGTTGTTCATTATGTATTTGGCATTGTAGTATTTATTTCAGAACAAAACATGAATCCCAATAGATCCCACTTACTTTTTTTTTTTTTTTTTTTTTTTTGTGGTACGCGGGCCTCTCACTGTTGTGGCCTCTCCCGTTGCGGAGCACAGGCTCCAGACGCGCAGGCTCAGCGGCCATGGCTCACGGGCCCAGCCGCTCTGCGGCATGTGGGATCTTCCCAGACCGGGGCACGAACCTGTGTCCCCTGCATCGGCAGGCGGACTCTCAACCACTGCGCCACCAGGGAAGCCCCCCATTTACTTTTTTTTTTTTTTTTTTTTTTTGCAGTACGCGGGCCTCTCACTGCTGTGGCCTCTCCCGTTGTGGAGCACAGGCTCCGGACGCGCAGGCTCAGCGGCCATGGCTCACGGGCCCAGCCGCTCCGCGGCACGTGGGATCCTCCTGGACCGGGGCACGAACCAGTGTCCCCTGCATCGGCAGGCAGACTCTCAACCACTGCGCCACCAGGGAAGCCCCCATTTACTTTTGAAATGACTATTTTTCACAAACCTTGAACACCGAGGCTTTCTTGAGCATGACTTTTACCTTTCCTAGATGGTACGAAGCAGCTCCTGAAAATCAGGACCTAGCTGCTCAGTCACCCGATGTGTGAGTACAACTAAGAGTATAATTAAAGAAAGAGTTGTTGAAACTCACAGATGATTCATGTTTCTATTCTGCCCTGCTCCTGCTCAAGGCAAGTCCGATTTTACAAGCGTTTCAGCATCTCACTAGACACAAAGAAAATAAAGCAAGGTTGACAGCAGGAGGCGGCAACCCTCAGAAACTGGTACCACCTGCAAACCTGAAGCAACGCAACGACCTTTACCTTTATTCGTCTCCGTTTTCTCCCCTTTTCCTCCCCTGGAACCTGCTTCTCTCCTTTCTTTCTCTTTTTCCGCTTTCGGTCCTTGTGTTTGTCATGGTCGTTTTTGTCTTCTAAGAGGCTGGAGTCGTGCCCGGAGCTGCCCGTGGAGAGCTCGGTGACTTCGTTCCCTCCCACTTTGAGGACCAGCTTCAAGGGCTTCTCTACATACTCTTAAATGAAAGGAAAGGGCTTCAATTAAAGGAGGCCCTCGCGGGGCAGTATCCACAACGAAGAGTGACCGCTGGACGGGAGAGAAGGAGGCGCACAGGCCGAGGCGGCCCTGGGCACGCAGTGGGCGCCCCACGAAGCACCTGTTGAATGACGGGCCGCCTCATACCTCTCAACAAGAGGCCCGCCCGGGCCGGGGGTCCCGGGCTCGAATGCCGCCCTCGCCTGGGGTCTGCGCGCCTCAGACGGGCCCGCGCGCCCTTCGCGGGTCCGGTCCTGCCTGCGGGAGGTGTGGCCCCCGGCCCGCCTCGGACGCTCGAGGGTAGTCTCGAAGGCACGAAAACCCCACCAAGCCGCCGCGGGCTCGCCGCCCCCCACCGCGGCCCACTCCTTACCCTCGTAGAGGTGTTTGTCCGACTTGTGCTTCTTGTGCTTCTTGCCCATGTCCGACCGGGCCCCGGTGCCCGCCCCCCGCGCCAGGCCCAGGCCGTGCGGCGCCGCTTCCGGTCCGGGCCAGGCGAGCGGAGGGCGGGAGCGGGGCCCACGAGACCCCGCGCCTCGAGGCAGGGGTACGGCGTGCGCCGAAAGGCGCGAGGCCTCTCACGAAGAGACCCAGCAGCGCCCGAGCGCGCGAGACCCAGCCGGAGCCCGAGAGCGGCTGCGGGTCGGCGAGCGGCCGGCGGAGGCGGGAGAGAGGGCCTGCCGCGCGCGCAGAGAGCGGCCGGCTGCGCGTGGCGGCCCCTGGCGGCTGGAGGTGGCGCTGCAGCCTGCGGCCCGGGGGCGGAGTCCGGCCCGGGGGCGGGGCCAGGGAGGGATCCACCATTCTGAAACTTTTTTCTCCGTCACTCTACCTTCCTTCCTCTTCATCTCTCTCTCTTCCTTCCCTCCCTTGATGCCTTCCCTCCCTCCCTCCTCCTCGCCCCCTCCTTCCTTTCTTCCTTTTTCTTTTCATCACCCTTCCTCCTTTCCTGAATCCTCCCTTTTATCCCACTTTCCCTAGCTTCTATCTTCCCTTTAACAGTATTTGTTGAACCCTGTGCTGGATGCCAGATCCAGCAAATCCAGCACCTTGGTAACTGAAGGATTGTAACTTAAAAAACAACAACAACAGAAAACTGATGATATGTAAAGGCCTCCAAGACCTTAATTAAAACAACATCAACAAAGTATGGAGCAGAGTGTATTTGGTAAGATGCATTTATGGAAATAAATGTTGTCATCTGGATTAAAAGGCTGTGATGGATACACAAGAACTGTTAACAGTGGTTATCTCAGGTGAATAGGACTGGAGGTGGAGTGGATTGGTTTAGTTTTATGCTTCTCTGTATGGTTTGAAAATTTTCTTATGTGCATGTTTAATTTTTTTGAAAAAAAAAGAAAGAAACTTTAGAAATTAGATTGAAAAAATGATGAAAATATATCTGGATCCACACCAAGTGGGGTCCAGACTAACACTATTGCTCTGTAGATGGATGTTCACTCCTCAATCCTGTTTTGAGCCCTTCTTCTCATCCACTTTTTTTTTTTTTTTTTTTTTTAATTTTTATTTATTGATTGGTTGATTGCTGTGTTGGCTCTTCGTTTCTGTGCGAGGGCTTTCTCTAGTTGCGGCAAGTGGGGGCCACTCCTCATCGCGGTGCGCGGGCCTCTCACTATCGCGGCCTCTCTTGTTGCGGAGCACAGGCTCCAGACGCGCAGGCTCAGTAATTGTGGCTCACGGGGCTAGTTGCTCCGCGGCATGTGGGATCTTCCCAGACCAGGGCTCGAACTTGTGTCCCCTGCATTGGCAGGCAGATTTTCAACCACTGCGCCACCAGGGAAGCCCCCTTCTCATCCACTTTTATCCTTCGATGCTGAGCCTTACTGGTGAGATGAATTATTCACATTTTTGTTCACTGGCATTTACCTAAATAAAATGTTTAGGTGTGATTAAGATAGCACATCCAGGGATTATGGCTGCAGGGAAACAAAATGATGTTGATATTTTTCTACATGACAACCTTGTAAGGTAGGAAGGGCAGAAATATTCTTATTCCCATTTTACAGATGAGGAAGTGGATACCCAGAGAAATTAAGTAAGTTGCCAGTTAGTGGTAGAGCCAGGCTTCAAACCCAGGTTTTCTGAATCTGAAGCATAAGCTTGTGAACCTGATGAAGGAGGTCTTGATTGTCTCTACCTTTAGAGTTACAATGCCCTGTTTGTTTTCAGATAAACCTATAATCACAGCTTGCTCTCAAGAAAGGAGTTGACATTAGTCATTTATACTTGAGTAAGAGTTTGGACCTCTGGATTACTTCTCCCAGGAAGATCTGTAGCTTTAACTTGAACTGCAGTGGTGAAATGGTAGACTTGTAATTCAGAGCCCTATGGTTGGATAATGACAGAAATCCAGTTTGAATTATTTCAAGTAAATAAAGAGATGTATTGGGTCACACGTCCAGGAAGGACAGGAGTAAAGGTCGCCTGAAGAAAGATGGGAACCAGGGATTTGATGCTGTGACGTCTCTCTCTCTTTCTTTGTCTCATCCCTTGGGCTCCATTTTTTTGGGCTCCATTTTTTTTCCCCTACATGGCTGAAAACACTGTTACCAGCAGCTGTAACCTGACCAATTGGGAAACGGGTCTCTTTCTTCCCTATCAGCTTCATCCAGGAAAAAATTTCAGGGGAGGGCTCTGACTGGCTTGGCTTGGGTCACCTGTTTTATAGGCAAGGGAATGGGAGATTGATCCAGCTTGGATACCAAGTGATCCAGCTTGGATACCAAGTCCACCCCTATGGCCAAGAGGAGTTAGAGTCTATGACTGGCAGTCCCCACCAGACCCCAGTGATTACTCAGTGAAGATGAGGTTCCTTTAGAGGAAGGGAGCTGCTTTTTCGCAAAGGCTAAGAGTTTGTGTCTGTTAGCTCCCTGTAACACGCCTCTCTGGCATCTGTGAGGTGGATGTCAGAGTGGAGCAAGAGAGGTGTTGGCGAGGGGAACCTCTGTTCCTCTGAAATCAAGCCACCAAAGCCCCCTAAGTGTAGAGCAAAGCTTGGTTTCAGCTTTTCAGCTACTGGCTATAGCTGTTTTTGCTTTAAGGAGAACTGCTATGCCAGCTCCCCCTATGGGTCTGGCCGCCACTGTGAAGTGGGTCTGGCCTCACTCCAGGCTGAACCTATGAGTTTTCCTGCCTTCTCCTCATCACCCAGTATGCTCCCCCAGGGCAGGGTTTGGTCTGGGGAGCACAGGACCTTTGTGTCCATAGCACCCAGCACAGTGACCACTACTCTGCAAAGGCCCCTCAGAACTAGCTGTGTGTGTGTGTGTGTGTGTGTGTGTGTGTCTTCCCTCTGAGCACCCTGTGATGGAGGGAAAGGGTCCAGTTAGCTCATTTACATTAGGGACTTAGTAATTTCCCTCCTTTCCTCAACAAAGATCTTACCTAGGTCCCAAAGTATTCACAGCAGTGAAAAGTGAGTAAGAACCTGAAGCAGAGAACACTTCACAGAAAAAAAGTTCCTGGGAGATAGAAACCTCAACTCATCTACTTTTTTATTCCCAGCCCAAGGTTACTGCCTGGCACCTAAGAGGCACCAGAAAATTCTAGTTGAAATGAACATTTTAGAGTCAGGCAGAGTCTAAAATGACCCTTAAAGATTCCTGCCTCCTGGTGTCACTTCCTCCAGTTGACCGTGGACTGGCCTAGAGACTTACTTCTGACCACAGAATATGGCAAAAGTGATGAGATGTCACTTCTGTGATTTGGTTCCAGAAGATTGTGACTTTCGTCTTGTTAGCCAACTCTATTGTCTTCTTGGCTTGCCTGCTTCAGTGAAGCAAGCTGCCATTTTGGATAGGCTCATGTGCAAGGAATGGAGGGCAGCCTCTAACCAACACCCCGCAAGAGCTGAGGCTGTCAGTCCAGCAGCCCTTGAGACATTGGTCCTGCCAACAACCACCTGAGCTTCAAAGTGAATCCTTCCTCAGTGGAGCATTCAGATGAGACCTCAGCCCTGGCTCACACCTTGACTACAGACTTGGAGAGACCCCAAAGCAGAAGACCTAGGGGAACTATGCTCAGACTCATGACCCACAGGAAATGTAAGATAATAAATGTATGTTTACTTAAACCACCAAGTCTTAGTGTAATTTGTTATATAGTATTTGTATAAAAAGTTTATACAAATAAGCTTTCTGAGCCTATTACATATGTCAATAAGAAGGACTGAAATGACAGAAACTGAGCAATTGCCTGTGCAGGGGACTTGGCTGGAGTGTTGCCCATGCTGCCATCCCCTTTTATCCTCTTCTAGGTAGGTGAGAAAAGCACTCTCATCCCTGTCCCACAGGTGAGGAAACTGAGGCCTGGAGAAGTCAGGTGGTTTATGCAAGGTCACACAGCTTGCCTGTCTGGGATCTGAATCCTTGTCTGCCTACCTCCAAACCCCACATTCTAACCATTAGGTCACACTGCTCTTCAAAAAGAGGGTCAGATAATCTCCAAAGTCCCTTCCTGCATGTCTGGAGTAGCGTTAGATGAAAACAAATTCCAGAAGAAGATGCATATACTTACATAAACGTGTAGAAATGGATGTTTGTGCCTTGAAAAGGATCAGAAGGTAAGTTGAAGAATGGAAATAGTTTTGCTGTTATGGAACTAGGGGTAGTTGACCAATAAAAGATGACTGCTTGACTAGATGGACCAGCTCTCTAATGGCCAAACTTCAGGGTTTTTTTTTTTTAATATTTATTTATTTTTTTGGCTGCATCGAGTCTTAGTTGTGGTATGTGGGCTCTTTCCTTGTGGCACGTGGGCTTCTGTCTAGTTGTGGCAAACAGGCTCTGGAGCACACGGGCTTAGTTGCCCCGCGGCATGTGGGAATCTTAGTTCCCCAACCGGGGCTCGAACCCGCGTCCCCTGCATTGGAAGGTGGATGCTTAACCACTGGACCACCAGGGAAGTCCCCAGACTTCAGGTTTTATGAGACCTGTGTAGGGGCCTGGTTCTGACCTGGGCTGCAAGGGGAGGCTCCTTGCCAGCAGCTGGTCACCCCTCATAAGGAGAGGTAGCTTCTCTTTCGTGCATCCTTATTGGTGGAAGAGGAGGAGCACAGTGGGAGAGGACAAGGCTGGCTCTGCACCTTGCTTAGTCCCACCCAGCACCTTCCTACATCTGTGGGCCTCTGTCACTTCCCTTGCAGCCTGGTTTGCTGTACCTCCGTCATGGAGGCTGAATGGATGCTTTCTCTTTCCAAGGTGGACTGGCCTGATGCATTTCACCAGATTCCTAGAACACAGCCCCTGATGCTTTGGGCATGCTGTGACGCTTGTTGAGCATCTGCTGTGCACTCACCAGCCTGGACCCTTCCTCAGTGTCCTCCCTGCAACACCCAGAGGAGGAGATAGCATGTCCAATCTTACAGAGGCAGCATCAGGACAAGACAGGAGCCACCTATGTTACACAGCTAGAGGGTGCAAGTCAGAATCAAAACACTGAGAGTGAGACCTGGTGTAGTGTAAGTGCTCAGTAAATGTCAGCTGCTAGCATTAATTTTTTAAAATAAATTTATTTATTTACTTTTGGCTGCATTGGGTCTTCATTGCTGCATGCGGGCTTTCTCTAGTTGCGGCTAGTGGTGGCTACACTTTGTTGCGGTGTGCAGGCTTCTCATTGCGGTGGCTTCTCTTGTTGCGGAGCACGGGCTCTAGGCGTGCGGGGTCCAGTAGTTGTGGCCCACAGGCTCAGTAGTTGTGGCTCGCGGGCTCAGTAGTTGTGGCCCGTGGGCTCTAGAGCACAGGCTCAGTAGTTGTGGCGCACGGGCTTAGTTGCTCCGCAGCCTGTGGGATCTTCCCGGACCAGGGCTCAAACCCGTGTCCCCTGCATTGGCAGGCGGATTCTTAACCACTGCGCCACCAGGGAAGTCCTAGTTTTAGAATATTCTATGATCCTTTAAAAACGTGATTCAGATAATGTCACTCTCCTGCTCAAAACTCTCTCGTGCCTCTCCATCTTCCTCAGAGTCAAAGCCCAACCCTTACCTTGGCTTTCAGGGCCTGATCTGGCCTCATTGTCTCTCCAGCCCCACTTCTTGCCCCTATCACCGTGGCTGGGCCACACCAGCCTCCTCACTTGTTCTGACACACTCAGGACCACAGCCTCTGCTTGTCCCTGCGCCTGGAATACCCTCCCATCAGCTCCTGACCTGGCTCCTGCCCTCGGGCCATCCTGGGCTCCAGGGTGACTGCCTCAGCAGTACTTCTGACTCCTCAGCCCCGCGTGGCTTTGCTTCTCTTCGTGGAGTTACGTATCAGTTACCCGTCTGTGTGCGTCTTTGTCCACTCTCCCCACTGGACTCCCAGCTCCTTGGGGACAGGGACTGGGTCTGTCTCCCTTACACTGTGTCCTCTGCACCTAGCACAGTGCCAGGCTCAGCGCAGGCCCTCAAGAAATATTTGTTGGATGAAGGAATGAATAATTACCACTGTTTTGTGAGATGATTCCCCCGCCCCGTCCTCCCCGAGGGTCTTTTAGTTGGGGACAGGAGGTAACTGGTGGCCTCTGGGAGAATCTGAGAATGAGGAGGAGGAGAGAGGCACTGGGGAAGGCTGGCCACTGGGGGGTGTGGCATTCCCAGGAAATGGCCTCTGACCAGCTCTCTCAGGCCCAGGCCTCTCTGCAGCTGCCCAGTGGGCCTGAGGCCGGAGCAGGCCAGGCCCTGAGCAGACTCATTACCTTGGGCCTTCTTTCTGACCTTGGTGCCTCTGTGGAGAGGGCGCCCTGGGACACAGCTGATGTCCCGGACACCTGACCCTGGGATAGAGTGTGGTCTCCCTTGGTTGGGGCAGTTCTGGGAGAGCTGGTGGGAACCCTTTACAGGAATCCCCTTGTAGCTGCCAGTCGAAAAAGGCTTACTGGGAGCTGACCCCCTGATCTAGACACACTGAAAGGCCTGAACATCAGGGGCTCCCACGACCTTCCCTCTGCCCTGCTGTGTTCCCCAAAGCCCCCTAATGCAGCAGTGAGGCAGCGCAAAGATCTCCCATGACCAGTTGTCCTCGGGCTACTACTTCTTCTCTTGTCTTCCTTTGTCTGAGCCTCAGTTTTCTCCTGTGAGGAATGGGCAGAACCTGCCCTGTGCAGCCTGTGTTGTTGGCATGAGGGTCAGGGTAAGTGAAAAGGCTTCTTGCACAGTGAAAGCCTTCCCAGGTAAATATAATGGGGCAGGAAACTGCCGTTCTCCTGGATACTCTGGGGGTGCCCTGCACTCTGTCCCCAGGGGAAAAGGGGGAGGTGGCATTTCCCGAGCCCAGACCCCCAGCATCTGGAGCATGTGCCCCAGTTTGACAGCAGGAATGGGCCTACCTGGCACCAGCCTGTTTGTGCTGCTGGGAGAGCCCCAGAGGGGGCCGAGGCTGGGTCTGTGAGCAGCTCTTTGGCGATGCAGCGGCCTGAGGTGATTCGCTGTGACAGGCTGTCGATGGTGCAGCTTCCAGGGTTGTTCATGAGGCCCCAGCCGCCTGCCTCTGAGCGAACAGAAGAGAGGTGGCAGATGACAGCTGTCCATGTAGATATCCTGGGCTGCCTCTGCCCTTGTGGCCCCGGAGCTGCTTGCTCAAGTGCAGTAAGTCCAAGCCATGGTGCCCATTGCAGAAAACCGCAAAGTCATTTGGACTCAGATTCTGCCATGATAAAGATAAACCTGGAGCCCTCCATCAAATAGGAAACATGAGTTAATTTTTGCGAAAGGTGTAAGGTTTCTGTCCTGATTCATTTTTTTACATATGGATGTTCAGTTGTTCCAGGACCATTTGTTGAAAAGATTCTTTTCTCCATTATACTGCCTTTACTCCTGTCAGTAGATTATATTTATAGGCATCTATTTCTGTGTTATCAATTCTGTTCCACCGATCTATTCATCTGTTCTTTCATCAACACCACACTGTCTTGATTACTGTGGCTTTATAGTAAGTCTTGAAGTTGAGTAGTGTGTCTTCCAACTATTTTTTTAAAAATATTTATTTATTTATTTTGGCTGTGTCGGGTCTTAGTTGTGGCACGTGGGATCTTTTGTTGCGGCGTGCGGGCTTCTCTCTAGTTGTGGCTTGCAGGTTTTCTCTCTCTAGTTGTGGCGTGCAGGCTCCAGGGCTCTGTAGTTGTGGAGTGCAGGTTCCAGAGCATGTGGGCTCTGTAGTTTGCGGCACGCAGGCTCTCTAGTTGAAGCACGCGAGCTCAGTAGTTGTGGCGTGTGGGCTTAGTTGGCCCACAGCATGCGGGATCTTAGTTCCCTGACCAGAGATTGAACCTGCATCCCCTGCATTTGAAGGTGGATTCTGGTCCAGTAGTAACTGGACCACCAGGGAAGTCCCTGTGTGTTTTCCAACTTTGTTCTTCTTTAGTATTGTGTTGGATGCTCTGGGTCTTTTGCCTCTCCATATAAACTTTAGAATCAGTTTGTCAATATCCACAAAATAATTTGCTGCAATTTTGACTGGGATTGCATTGAATCTATACATCAAGTTGGGAACAACTGACATCTTGATAATTTTGAGTTTTCCTGTCTGTGAACATGGAATATCTCTCCATTTATTTAGTTCTTTTTTGATCCCTTTCATCAGAGTTTTGTAGTTTTCCTCGTATGGATCTTGTACATATTTTGTTAGATTTATAGCTAAGTAGTTCATTTTTTTAGGGGGGTGCTAGTATAAATGGTATTGTGTTTTTAATTTCAAATTCCACTTGTTCATTGATGGTATATAGGAAAAAGATCGCCTTTTGTATATTGACGTTAATTCCTGCAACCTGCTATGATCACTTATTAGTGCCAGCTTTTTAAAAAATTCTTTCAAATTTTCTACACAGATGATCATGTAATCTAGGAACAAAGACAATTTCTTCTTCCAAATCTGTATTTTCTTGTCTTGTCTTGTTGCATTGGAGTGGTGAGAAGGGACATCCTTGCCTTGTACCTGATCTTAGAGGGAAAGCTTCGAGTTTCTCACTGTTAGGTATGATGTTAGCTGTAGATTTTTTGGTAGCTGTTCTTTATCAAGATGAGGAAGTTCCCCTCTATTCCTAGTTTACTGAGAATTTTTTTTTTTTTTTTTTTTGCGGTACGCGGGCCTCTCACTGTTGTGGCCTCTCCCGTTGCGGAGCACAGGCTCCAGACGCACAGTCTCAGCGGCCGTGGCTCACGGGCCCAGCCGCTCCGCGGCACGTGGGATCTTCCCGGACCAGGGCACGAACCCGTGTCCCCTGCATCGGCAGGCGGACTCTCAACCACTGCGCCACCAGGGAAGCCCCCAAGAATTTTTAAATCATGAATGAGTGTTGGATTTTGTCAAATGCTTTTTTCTATCTATTGATATCATCATGTTAATTAATTCTTTTATATACCTTATTGGATTCTATTTGCTAATATTTTGTTGAGGATTTTTGTATCTATGTTCATGAGAGGTATTGGTGTGTAGTTTTCTTATAATGTTTTTGTTTGTTTGTTTGTTTGTTTGTTTTGCGGTACGCGGGCCTCTCACTGTTGTGGCCTCTCCCGTTGTGGAGCACAGGCTCCGGACGCGCAGGTTCAGCGGCCATGGCTCACGGGCCCAGCCGCTCCACAGCATGTGTGATCCTCCCGGACTGGGGCACGAACCCGTGTCCCCTGCATCGGCAGGCGGTCTCTCAACCACTGCACCACCAGGGAAGCCCCTGATAATGTTTTTGACTGTTGTTGGTATTGGGCTAATGCTGGCCTTATAGAATGAGTTAGGAAACATTCCCTCTGCTTCTATCCTCTAGAAGAGATTATAGAGAATTTGTATATTCTCTTTCTTAAATTTCTGGTAGATTTCAGCAGTGAACCCATTTGGGCCCGATGCTTTCTCTTTTGGAAGGTTATTAATTATTGATTCAATTTCTTTAATAGATATGGACCTATTCAGATGGTCTATTTCTTCTTTTGTGAGTTTGGCAAATTTCGTCTTTCAAGCAATTGGTCCATTTCATCCAGGTTATCAAGTTTGTGGGCATACAGTTGTTCATTGTATCCCTTTATTATCCTTTTAATGCCTGTATGAGCTGTAATGATATCCCCTCTTTCATTCCTTTTTCTTTTTTTTAAATTAATTTTTGTTGGAGTATAGTTGCTCTACAATGTTATGTTTCTACTATACAGCAAAATGAATCAGCCATACATATACATATTCCCCTCTTTTTTGGATTTCCTTCCCATTTAGGTCACCATAGTACATTAAGTAGAGTTCCCTGTGCTATACAGTATGTTCTCATTAGTTGTCTATTTTATACATAGTATCAATAGTGTATATGTCTCAATCCCAATCTCCCAATTCCTCCCACCCCCCCTTTCATTTCTGATATTAGTAATTTGTGTCTCTTTTTTTCTTAGCCTGACTAGAGGCTTACTGATTTTATTTAGTTTTTTTCAAAGAACTAGCTTTTGGTTTCATTGATTTTTCTTTATTGATTCCCTATTTAACCAATTTTTACGCCTTGGAAACAAACACATTTAAATTTAGGTAGCTGATTTTTTTTTTAAATTTCTTTATTTTTTATTTATTTACTTTTGGCTGCCTTGGGTCTTCGTTGCTGCGTGCAGGTTTTCTCTAGGGGGTGCAACTCTTCGTTGCGGTGGCTTCTCTTATTGCGGAGCACGGGCTCTAGGCACACAGGCTTCAGTAGTTGTGGCTCGCGGGCTCTAGAGTGCAGGCTCGGTCGTTGTGGCGCATGGGCTTAGTTGCTCCGTGGCATGTGGGATCTTCCCGGACCAGGGCTTGAACCCGTGTCCCCTGCACTGGCAGGCGGATTCTTAACCACTGCGCCACCAGGGAAGCCCCTAGGTCATTGATTATTAAAAAAGTAAATGTTAAAACTTTTAACTTAAAAGATAAAATACATTTGCACTAAAGAGACACTGCTTTTATTTCTTACACACAAGAGCTCTGCTTAATATTTCATTTGAAATAAGAAGTTGCAAAAAATCTTTGAAAACCACTCAATGATATGATCTCCAGGGGCCCTCCCATGGCTCTGTGATTCAGTTAGATTAAACAATGTTGTGATCAGATGTTTTTGTTTTAAAAATATTTATCTTTTAGTAAACCATAAAACCATACAGATTAGTCAAGTTTGGATATGTGGTTGGATAAAGTCACCTGGAACATGATATAGAGTAAGAGCACTGGACTAGAAATCAGAATGCCTGGTCCTCATCCTTGTATCGTAGCCTTCATGTGAAAGTCAGAATGCTTTTGTTTGGCGGTGTCAGAAACCCACCCCTAATGAGGTTGAGCTTTAGGTATGGCTCCATTCAGAAGCTCAAATGATGTCAAAAAACTCATGCTTTCTCTATCTCTTGGGTCTGCTTCCTCTGCACTGGTCCTGTTCTCAGACAGGCTCTAATGGCCTCCAGCAGCTCCAAGCTGACATCCTCAGAGATCCCAATTCAGAGAAAAGAGAATGCTCCTTCCCCCACGGGTCCAGCAAAAAGCCATGGGGTTATCTGATTGAACCGATTTAGATCATGTGTCCACCCTGAACCAATTACCATGAAGGGGCAGGGTGGGGGGAGGTGGCCCTGAGTGGTGGATTTCAACGACAAGCCAAGTCTAGATCATAAGTCCACCCTGGAACTTGGGTGGGAGGCCGGTGCCACCTAAACCACGTGGCCTAAGTTGAGATCCCCAAGAAAAATTAGGGTGCTGTTACCACAGGATTGGAGAATGGATGCTGGATAGGCAAAGCAATTTAGTAGAAACAAAAACAAAACCGTTTCTAAACTCAGTTTCTCTACCTGCCTTGAGGGGACCACTGCTGTGAGGATCCAGTGAGAGGAGGATGTAGACAACAGGGAGGACTGGTACCTGTCCTGAGATGGACGCAGCCTGGAGGCATGTTGCTGTGCAAACTTGGCTGGCAGGCAATACCTGGTTGAACAGAAACATACGGTATTTAATGAACACAACAGGCTTCACAAAATGTGAGCTCTTGGCCCTCACGAGGCTGGTCACCAATGAAGGGCTGGCAGAAAGATTCTTCCTGACTAATCACATTCTGATTGGCTTGGTTGACACTGCCCTGCTCATCCCAGAGGCAAATGTGCCCATTTGCTCAGGGAAATGCAACCGGGGAGGCTTTTTCTGCCTCTCTCTCTCCTGTGATCTTGTCTTTCAGAGGCCAACGGGGATCAGACTTGGAATTGCTGACATTGTCAGCCCCAGGACAAAATTTGTGAGGCTCAGCCAGGTCTATTTATGCCAAATTTGATAATGTCACTGGGTTATTCTCCCTTGGAACTGCCGATGGTTTGTTATAATTGTTGTTTAATCCTCCGTGTAGGTGATTTGGAAGGTACTGACTGATGAATGCTCATCTCTTTCTAGTTTCTGAGGCAGAAAAAGGAAAAACAAGTTTTCCCTTTATTCAGGAGGAAAAAGCTTGGAAGGGGGAATGCAGCCTTCTCCTTTTTTTCCTGACTCTTGAGCTTTCACTTGGGGAAAAACCCCCTCCTCAAAGCCTTCCCATATGTCCCCATTAGGAGGGAATACCCCCCTCATCTATGTGTCCTTGACATTGACTTAGCGTGAGCCGCCATGTTTCCCAGCTTCCACTCTGCCTCACTCTCCATCCACTCTCCCCGTGACAGCCAGAGTGACCTTACAAACACAGATTAGCTTAGACCACAACCTCACTCTGTTCATAACCCTTCGGTGGCCTTCCTTCACACTCAGATAAAACCTGAGCTTTGGGGGAATTCCTGGAGATCCAGTGGTTAGGACTCTGAGCTTCCACTGGAGCATGGGGCACGGGTTTGATTCCCCGGTCGGGGAACTAAGATCTTGCATGCCACGCAGCGCAGCCAAGAAAATAAAAAATAAAATAAAATAAAACCTGAGCTTTTTAAAAATTGAAGTCTAGTTGATTTACAATGTTGTGGCAATCTCTGCTGTGCAGCAAAGTGACTCAGTTATACACGTATAGACATTCTTTTTTTATATTCTTTTCCATTATGGTTTATCACAGGATATTGGGTATAGTTCCCTGTTCTGTACAGTAGGACCTTGTTGTTTATCCCTTCTAAATGTAATCGTTTGCATCTACCAACCCCAAACTCCAGTCCATCCCTCTCCCTCCTGCCCCCTTTGGCAACCACACGTCTGTTCTCTGAATCTATGAGTCTGTTTCTGTTTTGTAGATAGGTTCATTTATGCCATATTTTAGATTCCACATATAAGTGATATCATTTGGTATTTGTCTTTCTCTTTCTGACTTACTTCACTTGGTATGATAATCTCTAGTTGCATCCATGTTGCTGCAAATGGCATTATTTGTGCTTTTTTATGGCTGAGTAGTATTCCAGTGTATACATGTACTACATCTTCTTTATCCATTCATCTGTCGATGGACATTTAGGTTGCTTCTGTGTTTTGGCTATCGTGAATAGTGCTGCTATGAACATAGGAGTGCATGTATCTTTGAATTATAAAAACCTGAGCTTTTGTCCTGGGCCCTCCTCTCTGACCCAGTCTTGTGCTGTAATCCATTTTGACTCGTTATACTCCAGATATAATATCCCTAATTTTAGTCTTAAACATGCCACATACTTATAAATGCATGGCCTTCATACATGCTGTTCTCTTATTCTGGAAAGCCGTTCCCACATTCTTCATACAGCGGGTTCCTTCTTATCATTCTCAGAAAGGTAACCCCCTAAACCCTGCAGACATGAGCCTCTTTTATCAATAGTTACTTTCCTACCACTCTGTGCATTTTCCCGTTTCCTTTAAATACATCACATTTGTAACTGCATATTTATTTATTATCAGTCTCCCCATTAGACAGAGAGCTTCATGAGGGCAAGAGCTGTTCTGTTTTTCTTTTGGGTTTACAGCTATATCCCCTGCACCTGGCACTTAGCCTGTGCATAATACATTTTTGTTGCCCAAATGATTAGAGAGTTGGGGTTCTCTCTTAGGGTAGGCAGGACTTCCTTCTGTGTTCTTCCTTCTGGCTGCCGCTGATTTTTTCTTCCAAGAGGGGATTAGGGATTGTGTCACACTTACTGCTGTCTCCCTCAAGCCACTTACCTGGTGTTTGGCTCCCAGTGGGAGCCCAGTGGGGATTGCTGAATGAATTCACATTACCTGTGCTCTTCCCACGCCCCCTCAACTGCATAGCCAGCAACTCTTTTTTTTTTTTTTTTTTTTTTGAGGTACGTGGGCCTCTCACTGTTGTGGCCTCTCCCGTTGCGGAGCACAGGCTACGGATGTGCAGGCTCAGCGGCCATGGCTCACGGGCCCAGCCACTCCGCGGCATGTGGGATCTTCCCGGACTGGGGCACGAACTCGTGTCCCCTGCATCGGCAGGCGGACTCTCAACCACTGCGCCACCAGGGAAGCCCCTACCAGCAACTCTTGGAAGTGGCAAAGATAGCGACCTACAGGATGAGACTTCAGAGTTGCCAAGCCACTGCAAAATGTAAAACTCTCTCTTCCACCGGTGAGTTGTGGATCCTGAGATTCTGGCACAACAGAGCCAGGACAAGCTCTAAGAATCATTGTCCAAGAGACAGCACACCTAGATGAGGTAGTGCCTGAACTGAGCCAAGTAATCTCCTTCAGGGACAGGGATGAGGGGGGGTGGGGAATGCAGCAACAGCCCCTGAGCCCCTAGGCTCTCACTTCAACAGAATTCATTAAGCAAATAGTGATTGTGTTAGAGTCTGTGGGGCCTCAGACAAGAACAAGATACAGCCCCTGAGCTCAGGAGGCTCAGATTTTAGTAGAACAGATACATGACTTACACCTTTCTAGCTGTATGACCTTGGACCCATTACTTAACTTTTTCAAAGCCTCGGTTTCCTCATCTGTAGGACGGGGTAATAAATGTACCAGCCACCTTGGTGATAATTCAGTGAATTGATGCACGGAAAGTGCTTAGGACAGGGCTGGGCTTAGTAAGTATTATTACTTGCTATTCTGAGGCAGGGATGGGAGTCACTTGCAGCCCTCTAGTGTTAACGTCCTGTTTACCATTGTCTCCAGGCAGAGCTGCCCTCTGGTGGTAATTGTGCAGCATGACCATCTGTCCTGGGACCTTGCTTATTCTGCCTTGCTCACAAGCCAGCCCTGGTTCTCAGCCTGGGACCATTTAGGCATATGTGTGAGGAAACTATCATATAAACCTTTACTAAGCAGTTCTAATTGAAGATATTCTCAGGAGTAAGGGTCCTGGGACTGGAAATATCTCATGCTTGGGCAAGTGGGTGGGAGGTAGCAGAAAGAGGTGGTGCTCGTTGGGCTCCCTGTCAGGTTTTTTTTTTTTTTTTTTGGCTTAAATTGTTTATTTTCAATCGTTCTTCATTTTTTTTTTACATCTTTATTGGAATATAATTGCTTTACAATGGTGTGTTAGTTTCTGCTTTATAACAAAGTGAATCAGTTATACATATACATATGTTCCCATATCTCTTCCCTCTTGCGTCTCCCTCCCTCCCACCCTCCCTATCCCACCCATCCAGGCGGTCACAAAGCACCGAGCTGATCTCCCTGTGCTATGCGGCTGCTTCCCACTAGCTATCTACCTTATATTTTGTAGTGTATATATGTCCATACCTCTCTCTCGCTTTGTCACAGCTTACCCTTCCCCCTCCCCGTGTCCTCAAGTCCATTCTCTAGTAGGTCTGTGTCTTTATTCCTGTCTTACTCCTAGGTTCTTCATGATATTTTTTTTCTTAGATTCCATACATATGTGTTAGCATACGGTATTTGCACTGCTGGTGGGAATGTGAATTGGTACAGCCACTATGGAGAACAGTATGGAGGTTCCTTAAAAAACTACAAATAGAACTACCATATGACCCAGCAATCCCACTACTGGGCATATACCCTGAGAAAACCATAATTCAAAAAGAGTCATGTACCAAAATGTTCATTGCAGCTCTATTTACAATAGCCAGGACAGGGAAGCAACCTAAGTGTCCATCATTGGATGAATGGATAAAGAAGATGTGGCACATATACACAATGGAATATTACTCAGCCATAAAAAGAAATGAAATTGAGCTATTTGTAATGAGGTGGATAGACCTAGAGTCTGTCATACAGAGTGAAGTAAGTCAGAAAGAGAAAGACAAATCCCTGTCAGTTTTGAGCAGGATGGAAGCAGAGGTGGGAGGAGTCGACATCTGGGAAAAAGAAGAACCAGGACTCAAAGAAGTTTGCCAGGCAGGGTTGATGGTATCCTGGTTCTGCAGCTACAGACCTGGGGTGGAGTCTTGTTCTGACCACTTAGTCGCTTAACGACCTTGGGCAAGTCACTTGACCTCTCTGAGTGCATTTTCATGGAATGGAAATAACAGTGATATTACCCCTGATAGGTTTGTAGAAAGCATCTAATGGGATAATGCCTGGGAAAAACCCTGTATGAACTATAAAAATATTACTGTAATCCATCAGTTCTAAGATGGGCTTTTTAAACATTTCCTATTTCTGAAATTGGAAGGAATTACAATCCGTGGTGTAACATAATTTAATTGGTGGCTTTTAGTTTTGCTTGGTGGTTCATAAAAACTGTGTGTATTGCAATCAGAGGCATCTCATGAACAGATATGATGAGACAGTAGTTGAAACAGTAGTCATTGTCTTTTCCTCCCCCACTGTTACCCTTGCCCAGGAGCTTTCAGAGACTAGAAGTGACACTTTCTTGTGTGTGCCCCCTCAGAGCCCGGCACAGTGTCTGGCACAAATCAGCACTCAATTAATGCTTTATACTCTGATAAGGGCAAGTGGCCAGCTCAAATATTCGACCAGAAGGGCTTTTGACAAGCCAAACACAACCTTCTCACCTTCCAGTTAACTTGGCGATTGAGTGGTCCTTTGCGTGCTTTGTTTTTCTGGCCACCTAGCATCCATCAGCCTTATTGCTGAGGGCTGCTGTGGTCCACCCTCACCCATTTAAATGAAATACAGAGGGAACACCTCCTCACCACCTTCTCATGTCCCTGCCCCCGCACCTCCCCCCCTCCCCCCCTCCCCCTCCCCCACCTCCCCCCTCCCCCCACCTCCCCCCCACCTCCCCCCCACCTCCCCCTCCCCCCCACCTCCCCCTCCCCCCACCTCCCCCCCACCTCCCCCTCCCCCCCACCTCCCCCCTCCCCCCCACCCCATGCCTAATATAATTAGCATAGCACATCACTCTGGCCTCAGTGATTGGTCCAGGGATGAACATATGACCCCATCAGAACCTTTGAGATACAATGAGACTTTTGTCAGTGTAGCTGCTCTCTGTGCCTCCACCATAGCCCCCTGGCATCTGCCATTTCCATGAACGCTGGCTGAACTTCCAACTGCCAGTCCTTGGGACTCTGCCTGAGGGCTCTCTCAGGCTGCTGGAGCCCACTGTGCTCATGCGTGCAGCAGGCCAAAGTACCAGAGTCAGTTCTACCAGGGAGCTGCCAGGGCTGGGATTCGGGTGAGGAGAGTGGCACGCCTCATGTGTAAAATGTAAGGAGTCCTAGGCCCAGCCCTGGAGCAGCCCTCAACCAATGGCTGATGGGAGCTGGTAGACAAATGCTGCAATTCCCTTTTGGATGCATGCTCTACCCTGTTTCTCACAGCTCCTCAGTAAGATTAGGCTCTGGACGCCTGCAGAGGTAACTAGCTCAGTAACACAACCTTTATTGGCTTCTTTTCCTTCCCTGGCTCACTTTCTCATTCCCCTACCAGCATTTCCTGTGATCACTTCCTAATAAATGACTCGTATTCAAATCCTTGTCTCGGGGTCTGCTTCTGGGGGAACCCAAACCAAGACACCTGTTGGCTATGGTTAAGGGATGGTGCAGCTCTAGGAGATGCCACAGCAGCTGTCTTGCCAGCCGTGGGGGGCAGACCCTCCAAGAATGGAGCCGACATGGAGGTGAGCAGAACCGAGATGGCAAGTGGGGTGATTTTTTTTTTTTTACATCTTTTTTGGAGTACAATTGCTTTACAATATTGTGTTAGTCTCTGCTGTACAACAAAGTGAATCAGCTACATGTATACATATATCCCCATCTCCCCTCCCTCTTGAGCCTCCCTCCCACCCCCCCATCCCACCCCTCTAGGTGGTCACAGAGCACTGAGCTGATCTCCCTGTGCTATGCAGCAGCTTCCCACTAGCCATCCATTTTACATTTGGTAGTGTATATATGTCCGTGCTACTCAAGTGAGGTGATTTTAATGAAGGTTTGCTATTAGGATCACACACCACAGTTCAGACACTTTATGAAATTCCCCGTGAGATTTCTCTGTGCACTGGTATTTTCTCTCCTACAGCCAGCCACCTCCTCTCTTCTCTCTCTGCCTTCTCCAAAAATTCTATTGTCCAGAATGATTCATCTCCGTCTCTCAGCTTTTGCACCCTCTCAACAAAATGAGTCTCCTTTGAGATTTACCATTCTGGAAGTTGCTCAGATGTGGGAGGGAACTGTCAAGAAAAAGTAAAAAAGAGTGAGTGAACGTTGGTAGGATGGGATATGGTGTGTGTGTGTGGTATGTGCACATGTGCGTACTCTTCTTGTGTTTGTGCACATGTGTTTGTGCTTCTTGGCAGGATTCATCTCAGAGGCTCCAAAGTCAGGAGTTACGGAACAGATTTGTCTACTGGGAAATCACGTGAGAACCCCAAACTGGGGGCTCCCCCCATCTCTTCCTGTCTCTTAGGAACCTTTTGTTTCTCTCATCTCTGCTGTTCTCAATTTTCTGTATCTTTCTCCTCCTCTCTGCCTTCTTCCTCTGTTCTTCAGAGGACCATCGATCCACACGACCTAAGAGACTGACCCCAGTTCAAATTCTCCACAGAGAATCTGACAGGCTCTGCTCAACTGCCAATATCTAGCCTACCTTGGACCAGGTCCAACCTCTTGTCCAATCAGCTGTAGCCTTGGTGCTGGGGGCGAGGCCTTGGGGGTGGGTGGTCAATGAAATATCCCCAACAGCTCCACCCCTTTTAGGTGCCTGCTTCCTGAGCCTCAGGACAGTATCTGGGAGGGAAGACAATGATAATAAGAGTCAGTAGAGACTGAGTACTTCTTTAAATCAGGCACAGGACACACGTTACCTCTCTTATAATGAAATTTTATCAGAGTATAACAAGTGCACGAATATAAAGCGTACAGCTCAATACGTGTATTTTTTCTTGCAATTCTTATAGCAACTCCATGATTACGGGTGTGATGATTATTATCTTTAATGTACAGGTATGAAAACAGGCTCAGCAAAGTCCATTTACTCGCCTAGAGAGTGGATCTGGGATTTGAACCTAGGCAGTACAACTCTAAAATCGGAGTGCATGACCACTACTGTACACTGCTCATGTCACCAAGTCACCTCCGAGGATAAGCATGACCTGTGGTCCCGGGCAGTGACAGGGACACAAACAGGTGACATTCATTTACAAAGTGGGTCAGGTGCTGGGTGGAAGAACTGCAGCCCAGCTTTCTCCTCTTGGCCATCCTTCCCCCTCTTCCCCTCGTGGCCACTTGGTATCTTCCTCTGCTTTTCCGGGCAGCACAGCCTCAGCTGGAGACAGCCTCTGGGAACCACCAAGAGGCTTTATGATGTGCAGATGGCGTTTCCGCCGACCCCTCTCTTTTCATGTCGGTGGCCTCTGGGAGCTGGGCCAGCCCAGATGTCCCTGATCTTGAGAAAGGCTCCCGTGGCAACACTGGCATAAGATGCCAGCGATGGGGGCCTCAGGCCAGCTCTGGCTGGGATCCTCTGTTGAGGGGCCTTGGCTGGATGCTTGTGAGGCAGACGATTCTGTGTCATTTGTGTCCAGCCCTGTGGATTAGGATGGTGCATCTGCAGAGCGAGGAATATCACTTCTGAGGCTACAGACAAACAGAGACACTGCACAGCTAGCTTTTCACAGGGACTCTAGATTGATCTCTTTTTTCCATGCATGTTGTTTTATCTGACTCTCAAGCTATCTATGGGCACAGACTGCCTTTCCCATCAGAGGAGGTGCCCTCCTGTGACAGGAACAATCTCACCCCCATCAGTGATAGACTGGGCCAAGATTAGGAGCCATGTGTCTCCTCCATCAGACTTGGAGTTCTACAGTACAGGGATAAATATGTCTCTGCTATCGGGGAAAATGAGAGTCTGCTATCAGCTCTCAGACGAGGAGTTCCCCAAGTCAGGAACATGTGACTCTCTCATCAGATTGGGAGTTTTCAAGGTTGAGAACTATGTATTTGTCTCTTCCATTAGGCTGAAAACTCCCCAGGGATGAAGTGAGTGTCTCCCGCATCGGACCAGGATCTCCCTGAGAGTGGGATGATGGCCTCTCTTCATCTCTCTCTTACAAGAGTGTTCAGACAAGGATCTGTCTGCAAAGGATGTCTAATGTAGGAGAAATGTCTGCGGACAATCCAAGGGGGCAGGCAGCTTTCATCCTGGACTCTGCAGGCCTGCCCTTAGCCAACCACCTGGGAAGGGTGGGACAGCGTCAACCAAAGTGGGTGCGGGAGATACATGGAGAAGAAGACCAACTGTGAGATTGATGGGCATCTTGGCCAGTGTCTGTCTTGCGATCTGCTGGAGAACCTAGCTTTTTTTTTTTTTTTGCGGTATGCGGGCCTCTCACTGTTGTGGCCTCTCCCGTTGTGGAGCACAGGCTCCGGACACGCAGGCTCAGCGGCCATGGCTCACGGACCCAGCCGCTCCGCGGCATGTGGGATCTTCCCGGACCGGGACACGAACCCGTGTCCCCTGCATCGGCAGGCGGACTCTCAACCACTGCGCCACCAGGGAAGCCCATGGAGAACCTAGCTTTTGGCTCAGGGCTTGCTCCTTAACAGGAGCTCAGTGATGATGGCTGAATGATGAATGAATGAACGAATGAATGAAGACCTGGCTTCTGCCCTTGAGATGCTCACCCTCTGCTAGGGAAGGAATGAAGCTCACTTTTCTTGCATACCTGTATGCATTGGACACAATTTCAGGCTCTTTAATGTATATTACCTTATTTAATCCTCAAAACCACCCTAGAGGAAAAGTTTTATTTTCTCCACTTTACAGATGAAGAACTTGGGGCTCAGAGACCTGTCCAAGGTCTCACAGCTGGTAAATAAGGGAGTTGAGATTTGAACTGAGGTTCTTTGATTTCCAGACATAGGACCTCTTTGTGGAAAAATTACTGTCATTTAATTTCAGAGCTACCTAAGACAGGTGTGTATGAAGTGGCATGTGAAATGAGGGAGAGAAAGGCTTCAAAGAATGAGTGATATTGGATATGGGTTTTGAAGGATGAGTAGGAGTTCACCAGACAAAGAAGATGGGGAGGCATGGTTAGAAAAGGAGCGATGTTTTGTCTACTTGGAAGACTCCCATATGGGGTTTTTGAGCAGCTGCCCCCTCCCTCACGTGCTCTTCTGTGGTCCTGCCTTTCCGGGAGCTGGACTTCCTCCCTCTGTTCGAGAGGACACACAGCCTAATCTTATGCTGGCACATCACTGCCGAGATGCCAGGAAGTCTCTGCTGTGAGCCTCCACCCTGGCGCCAGGGCCAGCCGGGCTTCTAGGAAGAAGGAAGGGTGGTTGGGGGCCAGCTGTGATGAGAAATTTCCGCTTGGGCCCTCTGCAAATGGCAGGGCAGTGGAGGAGGAGCTGGGACCCAAGTCCTGCATGGTCAGAGGGAGGAGGTCAAGAAAGATGGGGATGGGCGAGTTGTCCCCCAGACCCGTGACCAGTGGCCCTCTCTTTGTAGTTTAGAAAACAGAGGGCAGTTTATTGCATCCGCCTGTGAGTGTGGACATCCCTTAGATATCTTTTCTGGAGACAGGCAGGTGTTACATTCTCCTGGGTGGGAGTGCAGAGTAGGTCTTCAGTAGATTCTTGACTGTTGATCAATGGTCAGACTGCGAATTCATCACTTTTCTAAAACTGGGTAGAATGAAGTGTAGCTCTTAGTTGAGTTCATCAGGGTCCAGTTAGAATCACAGCATCAAGGAGGTCAGAAGGAAGGACCAGAGACCCTCTAGATCTGCGACTTTTAAATCATATGTGTGTTTTTATCAGCAGAACCTTGAAACAAGTCTGGAGATTTTACCTGAAGCCTAATGTGTTTAACAGATAAAAGCAGAGAAGCAGGGACCCAGAGGACTGCCCGCTCAGCTTTCTCTTGACCCCACCTTGGCCCCCTGAGGAATGTTCATAGAACCCAATTCTTCCCAGCACCTGAATGTCTCTGGTGAACTCCAACTCTCAGATTTTACTAGGATAACCGAGGCACTGAGAGAGGAATGATTTGTTTGAAGTTGCATCAGTAGTGGGTATGCGGGGTGATATTTCCCAAATTCCTGGACTGAAAGTCAGTGTGGATGGGGGTGTCTATTCAGTTGTACTACTGGCTGTGGTGCCAGCTCCTCCAGGCTCCCCATCCGGGCCAGTGGAGCACCCATGACCAAGGCTTTGGTCTCTGGGCACTGCTACCCAACAGGATAAGAGCAATTCTGCTTATGAGGGTAGGCCCTGTCCCTTTTGCAGGAGGGCCAACTGAGGTCCCAAGAGGACCAGCCTCTGGATTACGTGGATGTCAGCCAGGGTGTTAATGCAGCACTGGGTCAGAGTTGCCTTTGGTTCTGTTCCTCCAGATTTTCACTTGTCCCAGGCTCAGTCGGCCAATGGAGACCCTCCCAAGGGCCCTGGCAGACAGCCATCTGCCCAGGCTTCACCCAGCCAGGAGCTGTGTGAAGCAGGTTCCGATGTGGAAGCTGCCAGGGCGTTACTAACGGGCTGTCGGTTGCAATTAAGGCAGCGGCCTTTCATCTCCCTGCCACTCCCCTCCTGCTAAGGACAGCCTCGCATCAGCTTTCCGTCCTGTCCTGACTCTGTCTGGCGGGTGGCAGGCGCCCCTCCTGAGGTGGGACACCAGAGGGGGACCCGGGTGAGCAGGCCTAACTGGAAACCATTGCCAGGGCCTGGCTCTGGATACAACTGTGGAGTCTCCCTGGGGGCTCAGGGTCCACCTCCAGCGGTCTTCCATCCATCCCTCAGTCCCGCCTGGCATGGCCAGGCCCCTCTCTGAGCCTCGGCCTGGAAGGCTCCATCCACTGCAGTCAGGCCTGCCTGAGATTACCTAGGTGTTCTGGTGACTTCTGAGGGCCTCGCATGAAAGATAACGCCCAAATCAACAAATCTGCCATTGTGGCTTTGAAGAGACTGTTTCAATCACTTTATTTTGTCTTTATGTCAGGTTTGCCAGATGGCTTGGGTCTTTCTGAGGTCCTGTACCGAGGGGGCGCAGAGAGAACTGGTGCAGCTTCAAAGCTCCTTTTTAATCTTTAGCAACATCACAGCGGCTGGGAAACTGCCTCGGCTCCCTCAAGTCTCTCCCACAAAAGAGGCGCGGCCGAGGCTCTAATGAAAGCCAGATAAAGGGATGGCTGGAATCAGAAACAGAGGGAAAAGAGCAGTCGTTAGTCTTTCTTGTAGCTGTTTCAAAAGAAATTCTAAGACAAATTATGGCTTTGGGTGTTTTTCTAAAAGGACTGAAGCAAGGAGAGGAGCTGGGGGAGGAGGATGCTTTGACCCCACCGCACCCTTCCCCTTGCATAAAAGGCAGAGGAGACTGAAAAAAGGCCGAAATACAACAATAAACTTTCTGCGTGCGCGCGTGGGGATGAAAGCCTGGCTGGCATAATTATGGGCGAGGGTGCGCTGGGCGGGTGCCTTTACCTTGCCGCCAGCGCTGTTAATGATGAGGCTCCCTCCTCTTTCTTCTCTGGAAGGGATGCCTTTGGTTTTTGGGAATGGGGGCGGGGAGCTGTGCCACGTGGCTGACATTTGGCACAGGCTGTGTTGTGGGATGCGTCGTTCCATCACACAAGGGTCCGAGCGCCCTCGCTGGCTGCCAACGCCCGTCCTCCGTGAGAAGAAGGCCAAGGTGCCCACGGGTCAGCCTCCCTTCCCACTCGCCCTTCTTTAAGGTTTCAAGGTCTGTATCTCAGGACCCGGGGAGGGGTTTTCTGACCTGCAATTCCGCCCGCACACGCTCTCTCAGCCAGGGATCAGCCCTGTTCTAGGGCAGGGGTCCCCAACCCCCGGGCTGCGGACCAGTAGCGGTCCTCGGCCTGTTAGGAACCTGGCAACCGGGCTGCACAGCAGGAGGTGAGCGGCAGGGAAGCAAGCGAAGCTTCATCTGTGCTCCCCATCGCTTGCATTGCCGCCTGAACCCCTGCCCCCGACCACCACGTGGAAAAATTGTCTTCCAGGAAACCAGTCCCTGGTGCCAGAAAGGTTGGGGACCGCTGTTCTAGGGGACTCAGAGGGGTGGGGGAGCCTACAGACGTCCTTCCACGGCACGTACTGTCTTAAATGCCCACCATCAGCCAAAAGGCCAGGCCTGTCCTGTGCCGCCGCCGTGTTCTCCGGCAGGGGGGTGCACCGGGCTACACTCAGCTCCTGCCTCCCCTCCCATTCCCCCATGGGTCCTCTTAGTCCCTGTGGATGGTTGGTCAGCTCCTTGGCAAGGCCTTGAGGGAATGGGACAGCTAAGATTTGATAGGCGGGGAAGGAAAGAGGCAGAAAACTGGACTGTGTAAGGGGGCCTCCAGGGGAGGGGCCGGGTGGACGTGTGGGGGATGCCTTCCTTGTGAGGGCATCACTGGCTTTGAAGGTTGGTGAAGGCCGACAGACTCACAGGCCCCCCCAGCGTGCCAGCCCTAAAAGGGCCCTCACTGTACAGGTGGCAGACTGAGGTCCTGGGAGGGCAAGAGCTTAATCAAGGTCACACGGCAGGTTAGGGACAAGCAAGCCCTCAAGTCCGCGTTCCACAGGAGGACTCAGATATTCTGCGAGAATGAGGGACTTGTGTGACGTGGGGTCAGAAGGGAGTTCAGATCCTGATGAGGGAGTTGGACAGGGTCTGGCACATTCCCCTCCACACTGTCCCTCCGCCTTCTCCCTTTGCCACTTTGCAGGGCTCAGTGGCCATGGGCTTTGGCCTCTGGAGCCTTGGCCGAGAGGTGTTCCTGGGGCTCCCTGAGCATCAGGTCCATTGCCCAGGGTGCAGTCAAGTGAGGGACATCCTCCCATGGGCGTGTCTTTACTCACTTCTCCTCTGGAGGCTCTTGCTGTGCATCTGAGAGTTGAGGAGAATTGAAACCAAAGAAAAGTAGCCGCCCAGCGTTTACCTGCTAGTGTTAAAAGGTCTTCCTTTTTCCCCATCTTGTTCTCAGCCCCAGCGAGGGGAGAGTTAGATGTGTTGACGGGTGGACGAGGGAGGCGGAAGTCCCATCTCTTTCTCTTACTTTCTGCCTTTGCTCTTTCCCTGTGGGTCTCCCACTTTGTCTGTCTGTCTGTCTGCCTGTCTCTTCCCCATCCCTCTCCCGTGTCCGTGGGGCTCTGGTTTTTGTTCTTGGCACTGGGGCCTCTGTAGCCTCCTGTGTCCCCAGAGCCTCCCAGTATTTCAGGTGCCTCATCTCCCTGCTGCGCCTGTTGCTGAGTGAGGAGCTCGGGGTGCTGAGAGGTGAGAACCTCTGGATACTGAGGGGTGCAGGCTCGCTGGAGGAGGGGAAGGGTGGTGCTGTGGCAAGGGCTGGGATGTCACATCGCTCTTCCTCCCTTGGGGCAGAGCCAGGCAGAAGTGGCCTGCCAGACCCCTGGGCTATTTTAATGAAGGAGAATTTGGGCAGATTAGAGGTTCTAACTGTGTGGGGGTGGATTTCTCCTGCTCTCCTGTGTGTATGGTGCACACCCGACACCACCAAGCTCCTCTTGTGGACAGTAATGCACATTGGGGGGTCACAGGCTCTGGGACCACATTCCTGAAGTTTGAATCCTGGCTCCTCAACTTCTTAACTGGGGGGCCTTGGGAAAATGACTTACCCTTTTTGTGCCTCACTTTTCTTATCTGTAAAATGGGACTAATAATTGTACTTAGCTCACAGGGTTGTTATGAAGAATAAATGACTTACGACATGTAAAGTGCTTAGAATAGTGCCCGCACACTGGTACTCAACAAATCTGAACTACTATTGTTATTGTCCCCATCTAGATCGCTTCAGCCATCATTGTCAGCAACAACCAAGTTGACAATCCACACTGTGAACCAGTTCTCCTGCTTGGGTGTTGTTGGATTACTGGGGTAAGTCAACTGTCTTTTTTCTCTCTCTCCTTGTCTTCTGACAACAGGCCCTCTTTCCTGGGGGCCTATTCCGTGTAGTTCTAAAGGGGGTGTGGCACCTGCTGGGCCCATGTGACACAGGCCTGGCCAATCAGAGAACCTTACTCCTCAGGCCACAGTGATTGACTGGCTTAAGGGGGTCATAGGACCCAAACCAGGCCAGAGTCCTCCCCGGAATTTTGCTGCCAGAATTGTCAGGAAAGATGGTTTTCCATCTTCTGAGACCCAAGTTCTAAGGATGCTGTAAGCTGGAATCCTTAGAAACCACCTTCTCCAGCTGCATAAAGGAAGCTACAGTAGGAGGAAATGAGCCATCAGGTCAAGGAAAGGAGAAACAACACATGAAGAGGGGGAGAGAGAATGAAACCCTGAATCCAGCTGTGTAGGTATCCCCATTTTGCATGTGTGTATGGCTGAGCCAATTGCTGTTTGCACTTAAAGCGTTTGACTTGGGTTTCTTGCAATTGAAAGAGTCCTGATCAATGGCAAGGCTGGCTCGATTGCCTAGGAGGCCTGATCTCATGCTCACGCTACTGTCACTCACAGGAACTTATAGCTTCCTCAACAGAGCAGCTACACCAGGAGACGAACGCTGAGGAGGACCAGATGATGAAGGGCTGGGAGTCAGAAGCATGAGTGGCTGGGCTGGAGAATTGGAGTTGGCATGGATTCAGCAGAATATGAACCCTCCTGATGGGCTTGATTTCAGGGTCTCAGAGAAACGAAGAGGGGAACAGGTGAGCATTCCAGGGGAAGGGCAATGCATGAGCTAAAGGCTCAGAGGAGAGGAAACATAGATTAGAAGAACAGCAGCTAGTTTGGTTTGGATGAAATGTCAGGTAAGTGGGGAAAGGAAACCTGGAGGCAATGAGGCTGGAGAGTCTTGTTGGGGTCAGAGCAGGGAAGGTCTTGAGTTTCAGGTCTAGGGCCTTGGATTTTTATGGGTTAGACAATAGAGAGCCATTGAAGTGTGAGTTTGTTCTTTTCTTTTGGAGTGAAGTGGAAAGATGCAGACTGTGCAGAGGACAGTTAAAATGGGGAGGATGAAGTCAGGGAGTTGTCCAGAAGACCAGGTGAGAAATAATGGCCATCTAGAGTTGGATGGTGGCCTAGAATGGATATAGATATCATGGGAATTTGTTGTTTTTATGTTCAGCAATCATTCTTGCTTCTTCTGGTAAGAATGTCCCCAGTTTCCAAACTCAGTCTGTAGAGTCTGGGTGGGACTGACCTCACACCCAGACCTAGGGCATAGATTGTGACCCTGGCCTAAGCTAACTCACATATCCATCCCATGATCACAGGAAATGGTTCAAGTATGCCCATTGTCCCAATTTGGGGCAATGAAGGTCAGGCCCACTATTTTTGTAAGTTAGGGAAAGGGAATTCTATCTTCCAGTAGACCTACAGCCGAGAGGAAGTGAGTCTGGAGCTTTGGGGGCCCCCATGAGGCAGAATGGCTCAAGTGGATGACCTTAAGGCAAGTTCCTCTCCATGCCTCAGTTTGCTCATCTAAAAAGTGGACACAATGATGTCTATCTTGTAAGGTTGAACTTTTCTATAAAGTGCTTGGCACATAGTTGGTGCTCAATAAAGGCTTGCTTTGTTCCTGTTATTATTTTTTAAATTATTTATTATTATTTCTCAAGGTATGGAAGCATGGAGGAGCATGAGGGGGTGTGTATTAATCAGTCTTCTTTCAGTTGCAAATAAAAGAAAACCAAATCAGACTGGCTTAAAAAACAAAAGGAAGTTGTTGGCTCACATGAGAGTAAAGTCTAAGGGTGCTAATGAATTTCAGGCACGGCTTGATCCAGAGGCTCAAATAATATCACCAGGATACTGTCTATCTCTCCATCTTTTGGCTCTGTTTTCCATGGTATAGGTTCCATTCCAGGCGTGTGCTGGAGCCAACTGTAAAACATTCAGGAATTTTGGGCAGTGTTGTTAAATCATTGGTAGCATGAAATTGGCCATGGTGAGAGTATTTATATCATGGAAACTGGCAAATGCTGCAAACCAGGGCTTTCTTTCCTCCTTCTTCTTCTTTTTTCTTTGTGGGAGGAGAGCTAGTTCACAAGCACACAATGGCTCCATTCTCCAGAAGTCACTTCCTTTGTAGTGGCAAGAAGTCTGCCCACAGCAACTGGTTGACATCCCAGCACCTATGCAACCCCAGTGGGAAGCAAATACCTCTTTTCCAGGAGTCCCAGAAAATGTCCCAGGGTTGGGTCTCATTGGCCTGGCTTGGATCACATGCCCTTTTGTGAAATAGCAACTGAGACCAGGGTGCTGGGGCACAGAGTGTACTGATTGGTACCTATCCTTTCTGGAGCTGGGAATGGGGTCAGCTCTCTCTCCCCCTGAACCACGTGGACTGAGAATGGGTGGGGATGGTTCCCTACCGTAACAAACAACCAGAGAACCTGGTAGCCTGCAACAGGAAATGTTTATTGCTCGCATGTCTGTGGTTTGGCTGGAGGCTCTGCTTCAGGCTGGGCTTATCTGAGGCAGTTAGGTGGGATGCCTCTGTTCCCATTCTGTCTTCTTCTCCTGGAACCATCTGAGCAGCCCAGAATGTCCTCCTCCTCGGGGTGACAGCAAAATCACAAGATGAGAAACAGTGATGCCCTCATAAGACCTAAGCTCGGACTGGACACACCATCAGTTCTGCCTCATTTCATTGCCCAGAGCAAGTCACAGGACTCTGCCCAGATTCCAGGGGTGGGAATATACACTTTGCTTCTTTAATGAGATAAACTATGAAATCCGAAGGTGAAGGGTTTAGATGCGGAGAGGGGAGAAGAATTGGGACTATGGAAACAAATCAGCACCTTCCCTAAAGAAAACCAGGGCACTGTCAGTAGCAGAAAGAGAATGGTTACTGAGTGAGTATAAACAATAGATGTCCACTGAGGGTGTCGGGAGGGAGGGGGACGGATGTGGCTGTGCTGGGTGTGTGGGTAGCAGGGAAGGAGGGCCTGCAGGAGAAGAGGCTGGAGTATAATGTAAGGACTGCAAAAAGGCCTCCTGCCTCTGTGACACCACCATGTGACCCAGATGACCATTCGTGGTCTCCAGACTCAGGGGAGCCGTCTTCATTTTCGTTTCCCCAGGAGCAGATCCTGAGCAAGGGTTTGGGTGCAAGTTAATTTATCTGGGAGGTAATGCCAAGAAACACTGATAGGGGAGCCATGCTGTGCTAGTAAACTGGCTCTCTGGAAAAAAAAAAAAAAAAAAACACCCTGATTTCTAGTGTCTGCCAATTTTCATGGTGTAAATGTTTCCACCATGGTTGATTTCAAGCTACTGGCATGATGTATCTGAATGAGGAGCTGGGAAGAGATGGGGAGAATGGGTTCTCATGGGCTGGTCTGAGCTGGCTTCAGCACACCTCTGTAAGTGAGGCTGGGAAGGAAGGTGGCCGGAAGCCAGCTTCCAAGGCGAGCGTGAAGCACAGACCTCTGTGTTACCTCATAGGGAGAAGGGCTGGGGTAACCACCCACCAACTCCCTGTCCCTTGTTCGGGGGGGCTATTCCCTAGGGGTTGGTAATTCTCTGACACTTCTGGCTGGGGCTCTTGTTGCACAGGAGCTGGAAGTTGCCAGTTGGGCCACAGCGGATGTGGAAATGGTAAGGTCTGCCATGGGGGCCACTGGAGAATTGCGAGCAAAGAATGCAGCATCCTGTTTTTCTTAAGCTACTCTTAATTTTACAATGACTAGGTGAGCTACACTTCTACGGTCATAAAATAGAGATTTTCCTCTTTGCAAAGCTAATTGACTGCTGAAGGATCTAATTTGGCCTCATTAGCAAGATAACTGCTTTGTGCCTCGGTTTCCTCATCTGTAGAATGGAAATATTAACTACATCGTAGGATTTCTATGAGGGCTAAATGAGATAATACAACCTTTTTAGCATATGTACTCTTCAACATATGGTCCTTAGACAGGTGCCAGTTACTGGTGCATGGGGAGATAAGTATAGCATTAAGAATAAGCATTGAGAAACTTTGCTAGCAATTTGCCAGAGTAATTGTATATCTGTTAAATCTAACAGTTAAAAAAAACCTTGAATTTTGCATTTTTATTTAAAAAATTTCACTTTTCTCAAAAAAAAAAAAAAAAAAAGAATGAAGCGTCCAACATGCCAGCCTCCGGGGTCCCCTCACCAGCTTCCGGACCCCTTTCTCCCCCAGCATACTACTCCTTCGTTGAAAGAAACATTACCTGCTTCCCTCGAGCAAGAAATGTAGTAAACATCTTTAACACATTCAATGAAACCATTTTGTTGTTCTCTGGATGTGGAGGTGTTTCTCTGGAATATTTTCAGGTGTGTCCCTTCTCTGGGCTTCTGTCTGGCCCTTGATGGGGTGGAAATGGGGTCAATTATATTTATTTCTTGCTTTTTCTTATGCCCTCTTATATCTCCTTCTTGCGGTTGGGGAGTCTGGAGAAAATGCTCTCCGTAGTTTTTTTTTTTTAAATAGCAAAAATCCATTCATTTATTGGGAACTCACTCATTTTGGTGATTTGCTGCCTGCAGCAGACATGTTGGATGCCCTGCTACTCACAGCTCCCACTTCAGGCTTCTCACCACAAAGAACTGTGCAACTATCTGAGCTCATTCTCTGAATGTCAGAGGGTGACTGGCCCCACATGGGACGGGCCTGAAGTGTCCCAGGAGCAGCCTTAGTGGAGGACTGTTGGCAAATGGTGGATGCATCTCTCAGCTTCCTTACGCCTTAGGTGGGACACCCCTCAGGCAGGTCCCAGGGGTCTGGTCAGGATGGAACCCATTTCGCCTACAGCAGCAGTCACCTGCTCAGTAACCCCTCTCGTATTGGCTGGCTTCTCCTCTCACCTCGCTTCCCCACGTCCCTACCAGAGCTTCCTGGAACCACTTCCCTGATTAGCTGCTCATAGTCATATTCTTGTCTCAGGCTCTGCTTCGGGGGAACCCATCCTGGGACACAGTATGTCACGCCTCTTGGCTTCTGAACGAGACTAATCTGATGGGGTGAGAGTTGTGTCTGATGGTGCTTTTTTTTTTTTTTTTTTTTGCGGTACGCGGGCCTCTCCTTGTTGTGGCTTCTTCTGCCGCGGAGCACAGGCTCCGGACGCGCAGGCTCAGCGGCCATGGCTCACGGGACCAGCCGCTCCGCGACATGTGGGATCCTCCCGGACCGGGGCATGAAACCGTGTCCCCTGCATTGGCAGGCGGACTCTCAACCACTGCGCCACCAGGGAAGCCCCTGATGGTGCTTTTTGATTCCCCTCAGGGCTTGGCACAGTGTGAGGGACTCACCAGGGTTTCAACTTCAAAATCCAGATCCAAAGAGGCACCAGCTAAAGGCTGAAGGCCAGACAGGGACGATGAGGTCCACAGGTGCTGCGTCCTCTTAAATCTGCATGCCCAGGCCCCTGTCTCCTGAGCTCCAGACCCAAGCATCCGACCAGATGCCTCCACCTGGGCCAGAGCTCAAAATGTAATTTATCACCCCTCCTCCGCCTCCCCGCCCAGCATGCCTCCTCTCAGGCAACGAAGGCAGACAGTGGTGCCAACCCCTCTCTCCCTCGGTCACACAGGGTCTTGTTTTGGTACCCTGTGCATCCTTCCCAAAGCTCTCCACTTCTCCCCACCTCCCCTGACACCTCTCTGGCCCCTGCCGGCATCACCTCTCATCTCCAGTCTTGTGACCCTGCTTCCTTCTGAAGCAACCTTGGCCACATTGCTCCCCACTGAAAGGCCTTGGCTGTGGCTCCCCACCTCGGTGAAGAGGAAACTCAAACTCCTTGCTGTGGTCTAACAAGCTCCCCCAGGCCCCCATCCCAGGAGCTGGTCCCTGTCCAACCTCCAGGCCCCAGGCTCTCCCCGCCCCTTAACACCTGGAAGCCCACGCCCACGGGGCAGAAGTGCCTTCAGTTCCCTGGACTCACTTTCTTTCACCTGCTAGCCTAACACTTGCTTTCTCTCTGCCCCCAACTCTTCCTCCCACCTCCCCTGGCCAACCTCGATTCATCCTTGAGGTTTAGCTTAAATGCCACTTCCACGGAGCGGGTGCCTCTGGATCCCTGGTCTGGATTACAGGAGCCTGTTTTCTCAGGAACCCCTGTGGTGATGTAATCCCCTGGATTATAACCTGTTGTTTAATCACATTGCTTTCATGCAAGGTGAGCTCTCTTCGAACAGAGGCCGCATCTGATTTGTTCCTGGTCGTGTCCCTGGCCTTTGGGGATGTAGTAGTGTCCGGGGAGTGACTCAGGCAGTGGAAGGGTGACTTTTCTCTGGCCTGGCCCAGAGGAGTGCATCCAGAGAGCTTGGCTTCAGGCTCTCCTGGAGGAGACAACTTTTGCTTGGCGGCCTCTGTGTTCCCCAGGACATCTTATTCAGGTCCTTAACGGGAAGAGAGGGGCTCGAGGAACGGAGAGGACGAGGGAGGGCAGGAGAAGAAAGGAGGCCCTAATCCGTGGCCCAGAAGAAATGAACATCTCCAAGTTTCCCACATCCCTCATCTAAGTAGGTCACACGGAAGAACTCAGAGTTCCTGTCAAAGTTTCAGGCAAAAACAATAACTTGGTTTTGACCTTGCTCTCTTCAAAAAGCAAGTTGCTGCTGAGCTGCAACATCAAAAAGAATAAATAATTGTTTTTCTTTTTTGTTGTTATGATATGGATCATCTGAGCGGTTAGTGGTAAGCAAGCGGCTTTGATTTGACTCTGGCTCCCCAGCGCTTCAGCCCCTCTTTATGTCAGCAGGCTCCTGTTTCCACCCCAGGACAGCAGAATCCCTTGATTAAATTCATATTTGTTTTAATCTTTCCCTGTGTCTGATCTCGAGCTCAAAGATGGTCAGGAAAAAAAGCTGGCTGCCCCGCTGCGGCCACGGGGAAGGCCCGTGTCAGGCCCCACGCTGTTTGTTCTGTCCGGCGTGATAAGGCAGCCAGCCTGCCGTGCCCCACCAGGCCCCCGGTGCCAGCCCCAGTTCCCGCACTGCTGGTGGCTGCCGGGATGGCCCACCAAGCTGCCAGGCCGCAGGTGAGGGCGAGGAGGGTGGGGGACCAGGCAGCTGGCAGCAGCTGGCACGGTCTGCGATCGGACCCTCATGCTGGACTGGGAGTGCTAGAATTCTCTTTAAACATCTTAAAGCTGAAGACAGTATGGATCTCAGGTGCGCCAAATGGAGTCTCAGTTCATAGCAGGCTACTACCATTTGTCTGTGTTTTACATCCTCTCCCCCGCACCCCGTCACTTTCATCCCTCCCCCCATTCTGCCAGCAGGGAGGCAGCCTTCTCAGCACGTTTCATAAACATCCTGAATACATAATGTTGCTTCGTATGTGGATGTGTGTTTCTTTTTTTTTTTATTGTGGTTAAATACACATAAAACTTACCTTTTTGGTGTACGTAATTTTAATATAGAGAGAAGTACTGTGTTCTGTACAGTGTAGCAGTCAAGAGTACAGGCTCTGGACTCAAACTGCCTGAGTTCAAAACCCCAGCTTTGTCTCTCACTAGCCGTTTGGTGGCTCAATGTCTCCATCTGTGAAATGGGATGGTATATTTGTTCCTACATCATAGAACTATCTGGAAGATTAAATGAGGTAATACAGAGCACTCAGAACACTGCCTGGCAAATGCTAAATGCTCAAAAAATGTTGGTCTTCTCTGGTGGTGCAGTGGTTGAGAGTCCGCCTGCCAATGCTGGTCCGGGAAGATCCCACATGCCGCGGAGCAGCTAGGCCCGTGAGCCATGGCCGCTGAGCCTGCGCATCCGGAGCCTGTGCTCCGCAACGGGAGAGGCCACAACAGTGAGAGGCCCATGTACCGCAAAAAAAAAAAAAAAAAAAAAAAAAAGTTAGCTATTTTCATTATTCTATTTCTCATTTTTTTGTTTTCTATCACTCAGGCCAATATTGAGAACCACCCATACAGCTGTATGTATATCTGGTTCTTTGCTTTTAATTTTATTCCACATTGTGTATTGCCTACATTTTACTTTTTGAGTCCCTAGAGATGGACCCCCAATCGGCAATGTAACAGTGAGCACCTCGTGCAGATCAGCAGGAGAATTTCTCCCTGCAGGAGTGGGGTCAACGCGTCCTAGGTCAGGGTTTGCAAATTTTCTTTCTTTTTTTTAAATTTATTTTTTAAAATTTTATTTTATATTGGAGTATAGTTGATTAGCGATGTTGTGTTAGTTTCAGGTGTACAGAAAAGTGATTCAGTTATACGTATACTTGTATCTATTGGCAAATTTTCCATAGTGAGATAGTAGATATTTTTGACTTTGTGGTCCATACAGCTCTGTTGCAATTACCCAACTCTGCTGCTGTAGCACTAAGGCAGCCATAGGCCATATGTAAGTGAATGTTCATGGTTATGTTCTAATAAATATTTATTTACAAAGACAGGGTCTGGCCAGATTTGGCCTGCAAGTTTGTAGACCCCTGAACCAGGTCATAAGTAGATCTAATTTTGCTGAATCTCTCCAGCTGCTCTCAGATTGGCTACACAGTCTATTCTCCTGTCAGCATGCCCATGAGTTCCTGTTTCCCCATGTCCTCCTAACAGAATTCTCCAAGTCACTGATTCAGAGGGCAAGGAGGAGGCAAGGGGGCCCATGCCTCTGCCCTCATCCTCTGGCTAAGACTTTCTTTCACTGTGAGGTTTGGGCTGTTTACATCTGTTGTTTGAGACCTTTCCCTATGAAATTTAAATTAATGTATATCTGGGACATTTGAACCATTGTCACTACCATTTAGTGTGTGCCAGGTGCTGTGCTGAGCACTTTACATGTATTAGCCCCCTTGGTAATCCCAATGACCCTGTGAAGTAGGTACCAGTGGAATTTTCTTTACCAGATAAGGGAACAAAGGCTCAGGTAGGTGGAATGACTTGCCCAAGGTCACGTGGCTAGGACAAGGTAGAACCAGCAGATGAAACCACATCTGTTTAAAGCCAAGTTGAATTCCACTCCAATCCCTCTTCCTGGGGGTGTGTGGGGAGGGCTGGGCCCAGCAGAGGAAGGTCCAGGAAGTTCAAGTGGGGGCTCGACCATGTAAAGTACTTAGCACAGTGCCTGGCACACAGTAAATGGGTGGTAGGAGGGTGCAGAGCAGGAAGGGGAAGGAGCTGATAGGAAACTTGGGGGCGTCTCTGGATAAGGGGCCTGCTCTGACAGTTCTGATACTCAAGCCCATGGTGGAAAACTCCTCTGTGGAATCAGCAATCTGAGACCCAGGCCTGTGATGAGGGAAGGACTTGAACCAGAGAGGGCAGAGGCTCAATCACATGTGCCGTGTTGAGGAGTGAGGGCTGTGTCTGGGCCACCTTGGATCCCCTCTGTACTTAGTGCTGTGCCTGACATTTTTTTTTTTTAACATCTTGGAGTATAATTGCTTTACAATGGTGTGTTAGTTTCTGCTTTATAACAAAGTGAATCAGTTATACATATATATATGTTCCCATATCTCTTCCCTCTTGCATCTCCCTACCCCCCTCCCTCCCTCTCCCACCCCTCTAGGTGGTCACAAACCACCGAGCTGATCTCCCTGTGCTATGCGGCTGCTTCCCACTAGCTATCTATTTTACGTTTGGTAGTGTATATATGTCCACGCCACTCTCTCACTTTGTCACAGCTTACCCTTCCCCCTCCCCATATCCTCAAGTCCATTCTCTAGTAGGTCTGTGTCTTTATTCCCGTCGTACCCCTAGGTTCTTCATGACATTTTTTTTTCTTCTTAGATTCCATATATATGTGTTAGCATACAGTATTTGTTTTTCTCTTTCTGACTTACTTCACTCTGTATGACAGACTCTAGGTCCATCCACCTCACTACAAATAACTCAATTTCATTTCTTTTTATGGCTGAGTAACATTCCATTGTATATATGTGCCACATCTTCTTTATCCATTCATCTGTTGATGGACATTTAGGTTGCTTCCATGTCCTGGCTATTGTAAATAGAGCTGCAATGAACATTTTGGAACATGACTCTTTTTGAATTATGGTTTTCTCAGGGTATATGCCCAGTAGTGGGATTGCTGGGTCGTATGGTAATTCTATTTTTAGATTTTTAAGGAACTTCCATATTGTTCTCCATAGTGGCTGTATCAATTTACATTCCCACCAACAGTGCAAGAGTGTTCCCTTTTCTCCACACCCTCTCCAGCATTTACTGTTTCTAGATTTTTTGATGATGGTCATTCTGACTGGTATGAGATGATATCTCACTATAGTTGTGATTTGCATTTCTCTAATGATTAATGATGTGGAGCATTCTTTCATGTGTTTGGTGGCAATCTGTAAGTCTTCTTTGGAGAAATGTCTATTTAGGTCCTCTGCCCATTTTTGGATTGGGTTGTTTGTTTTGTTGTTATTGAGCTGCATGATCTGCTTGTAAATTTTGGAGATTAATCCTTTGTCAGTTGCTTCATTTGTAAATATTTTCTCCCATTCTGAGGGTTGTCTTTTGGTCTTGTTTATGGTTTCCTTTGCTGTGCAAAAGCTTTTAAGTTTCATTAGGTCCCATGTGTTTATTTTTGTTTTCATTTCCATTTCTCTAGGTGGGTCAAAATGGATCTTGCTGTGATTTATGTCATAGTGTTCTGCCTATGTTTTCATCTAAGAGTTTGATAGTTTCTGGCCTAACATTTAGGTCTTTGACACATTTAGAGTTTATTTTTGTGTATGGTGTTAGGGAGTGTTCTATTTTCATACTTTTACATGTAACTGTCCAGTTTTCCCAGCACCACTTATTGAAGAGGCTGTCTTTTCTCCACTGTATATTCTTGCCTCCTTTATCAAAGATAAGGTGACCATATGTGCCTGGGTTTATCTCTGGGCTTTCTATCCTGTTCCATTGATCTATATTTCTGTTTTTGTGCCAGTACCATACTGTCTTGATTACTGTAGCTTTGTAGTATAGTCTGAAGTCAAGGAGCCTGATTCCTCCAGCTCCATTTTTCATTCTCAAGATTGCTTTGGCTATTTGGGGTCTTTTGTGTTTCCATACAAATTGTGAAATTTTTTATTCTAGTTCTGTGAAAAATGCCAGTGGTAGTTTGATAGGGATTGCATTGAATCTGTAGATTGCTTTGGGTAGTAGAGTCATTTTCACAATGTTGATTCTTCCAATCCAGGAACATGGTATATCTCTCCATCTATTTGTATCATCTTTAATTTCTTTCATCATTGTCTTATAATTTTCTGCATACAGGTCTTTTGTCTCCTTAGGTAGGTTTATTCCTAGATATTTTATTCTTTTTGTTGCAGTGGTAAATGGGAGTGTTTTCTTAATTTCACTTTCAGATTTTTCATCATTAATGTATAGGAATGCCAGAGATTTCTGTGCATTAATTTTGTATCCTGCTACTTTACCAAATTCATTGATTAGCTCTAGTAGTTTTCTGGTAGCATCTTTAGGATTCTCTATGTATAGTATCATGTCATCTGCAAACAGTGACAGCTTTACTTCTTCTTTTCCGATTTGGATTCCTTTTATTTCTTTTTCTTCTCTGATTGCTGTGGCTAAAACTTCCAAAACTATGTTGAATAACAGTGGTGAGAGTGGGCAACCTTGTCTTCTTCCTGATCTTAGTGGAAATGGTTTCAGTTTTTCACCATTGAGGACGATCTTGGCCATGGGTTTGTCATATATGGCCTTTATTATCTTGAGGAAAGTTCCCTCTGTGCCTACTTTCTGCAGGGTTTTTATCATAAATCGGTGTTGAATTTTGTCAAAAGCTTTCTCTGCATCTATTGAGCTGATCATATGGTTTTTCTCTTTCAATTTGTTAATATGGTGTATCACATTGATTGATTTGCGTATATTGAAGAATCCTTGCATTCCTGGGATAAACCCCACTTGATCGTGGTGTATGATCTTTTTAATGTGCTGTTGGATTCTGTTTACTAGTATTTTGTTGAGGATTTTTGCATCTAAGTTCATCAGAGATATTGGCCTGTAGTTTTCTTTCTTTCTGACATCTTTGGTTTTGGTATCAGGGTGATGGTGGCCTCGTAGAATGAGTTTAGGAGTGTTCCTCCCTCTGCTATATTTTGGAAGAGTTTGAGAAGGATAGGTGTTAGCGCTTCTATAAATGTTTGATAAAATTTGCCTGTGAAGCCATCTGGTCCTGGGCTTTTGTTTGTTGGAAGATTTTTAATTACAGTTTCAATTTCAGTGCTTGTGATTGGTCTGTTCATATTTTCTATTTCTTCCTGGTTCAGTCTCGGCAGGTTGTGCATTTCTAAGAATTTGTCCATTTCTTCCAGGTTGTCCATTTTATTGGCATAGAGTTGCTTGTAGTAATCTCTCATGATCTTTTGTATTTCTGCAGTGTCAGTTGTTACTTCTCCTTTTTCATTTCTAAGTCTATTGATTTGAGTCTTCTCCTTCTTTTTCTTGATGAGTCTGGCTAATGGTTTATCAATTTTGTTTATCTTCTCAAAGAACCAGGTTTTAGTTTTATTGATCTTTGCTATTGTTTCCTTCATTTCTTTTTCATTTATTTCTGATCTGATCTTTATGATTTCTTTCCTTCTGCTAACTTTGGGGTTTTTTTGTTCTTCTTTCTCTAATTGCTTTAGGTGCAAGGTTAGGTTGTTTATTTGAGATGTTTCCTGTTTCTTAAGGTAGGATTGTATTGCTATAAACTTCCCTCTTAGAACTGCTTTTGCTGCATCCCATAACTTTTGGGTCGTCGTGTTTTCCTTGTCATTTGTTTCTAGGTATTTTTTGATTTCCTCTTTGATTTCTTCAGTGATCTCTTGGTTATTAAGCAGTGTATTGTTTAGCCTCCATGTGTCTGTATTTTTTACAGATCTTTTCCTGTAATTGATATCTAGTCTCATAGAGTTGTGGTCGGAAAAGATACTTGATACGATTTCAATTATCTTAAGTTTACCTAGGATTGATTTGTGACCCAAGATATGATCTATTCTGGGGAATGTTCCATGAGCACTTGAGAAAAATGTGCATTCTGTTGTTTTTGGATGGAATGTCCTATAAATATCAATTAAGTCCATCTTGTTTAATGTATCATTTAAAGCTTGTGTTTCCTTATTTATTTTCATTTTGGATGATCTGTCCATTGGTGAAAGTGGGGTTTAAAGTCCCCTACTATGATTGTGTTACTGTCAATTTCCCCTTTTATGGCTGTTAGTATTTGCCTTATGTATTGATGTGCTCCTATGTTGGGTGCATAAATATTTACAATTGTTATATCTTCTTCTTGGATCGATCCTTTGATCATTATGTAGTGTCCTTCTTTGTCTCTTGTAATAGTCTTTATTTTAAAGTCTATTTTGTCTGATATGAGAATTGCTACTCCAGCTTTCTTCTGATTTCCACTTGCATGGAATATTTTTTACATCCCCTCACTTTCAGTCTGTATGTGTCCCTAGGTCTGAAGTGGGTCTCTTGTAGACAGCATATATACAGGTCTTGTTTTTGTATCCATTCAGCCACTCTGTGTCTTTTGGTGGGAGCATTTAATCCATTTACATTTAAGGTAATTATCGATATGTGTGTTCCTATTCACATTTTCTTAATTGTTTTGGGTTTGTTATTGTAGGTCTTTTCCTTCTCTTTTGTTTCTTGCCTAAAGAAGTTCCTTTAGCATTTGTTGTAAAGCTGGTTTGGTGGTGCTGAACTCTCTCAGCTTTTGCTTGTCTGTAAAGGTTTTAATTTCTCCATCAAATCTGAATGAGATCCTTGCTGGGTAGAGTAATCTTGGTTGTAGCTTTTTCTCCTTCATCACTTTAAATATGTCCTGCCACTCCCTTCTGGCTTGCAGAGTTTCTGCTGAAAGATCAGCTGTTAACCTTATGGGGATTCCCTTGTGTGTTATTTGTTGTTTGTCCCTTGTTGCTTTCAATATTTTTTCTTTGTATTTAATTTTTGATAGTTTGATTAATATGTGTATTGGTGTGTTTCTCCTTGGATTTATCCTATATGGGACTCTCTGTCCTTCCTGGACTTGATTAACTATTTCCTTTCCCATATTAGGGAAGTTTTCAACTATAATCTCCTCAAATATTTTCTCAGTCCCTTTCTTTTTCTCTTCTTCTTCTGGGACCCCTATAATTCGAATGTTGGTGCGTTTAATGTTGTCCCAGAGGTCCCTGAGAGTGTCCTCAATTCTTTTCATTCTTTTTTCTTTATTCTGCTCTGCAGTAGTTATTTCCACTATTTTATCTTCCAGGTCACTTATCCGTTCTTCTGCCTCAGTTATTCTGCTATTGATCCCTTCTAGAGTATTTTTAATTTCATTTATTGTGTTGTTCATCATTGCTTGTTTCCTCTTTAGTTCTTCTAGGTCCTTGTTAAATGTTTCTTGCATTTTCTCTATTCTATTTCCAAGATTTTGGATCTTTTACTATCTTTACTATCATTATTCTGAATTCTTTTTCAGGTAGACTGTCTATTTCCTCTTCATTTGTTAGGTCTGGTGGGTTTTTACCTTGCTCCTTCATCAGCTGTGTGTTTTTCTGCCTTCTCATTTTGCTTATCTTACTGTGTTTGGGGTCTCCTTTTCGCCGGCTGCAGGTTTGTAGTTCCCGTTGTTTTTGGCGTCTGTCCCCAGTGGCTAAGGTTGGTTCAGTGGGTTGTGTAGGCTTCCTGGTGGAGGGGACTAGTGCTTGTGTTCTGGTGGATGAGGCTGGATCTTGTCTTTCTGGTGGGCAGGTCCACGTCTGGTGGTGTGTTTTGGGGTGTCTGTGGCCTTATTATGGCCTTATTATGATTTTAGGCAGCCTCTCTGCTAATGGATGGGGCTGTGTTCCTGTCTTGCTAGTTGTTTGGCATAGGGTGTCCAGCACTGTAGCTTGCTGGTTGTTGAGTGAATCTGCGTCTTGGTGTTGAGATGAAGATCTCTGGGAGATTTTCGCTGTTTGATATCACATGGAGCTGGGAGGTCTCTTGTGGACCAGTGTCCTGAAGTTGGCTTTCCCACCTCAGTGGCACGGCCCTGACGCCTGGCTGGAGCACAAAGAGCCTTTCATCGGCTCAGAATAAAAGGGAGAAAAAATAGAAAGAAAGAAAAAAAGAAAGAAAGAGGATAAAATAAAATAAAGTAAGATAAAATAAAATAAAGTTATTAAAATAAAAAATAATTATTATGAAAAAATTTCAAAAAGAAAAAAAAAAAAGAATGGACGGACAGAATCCTAGGACAAATGGTGAAAGCAAAGCTATACAGACAAAATCTCACACAGAAGCATACACATACACACTCACAAAAAGAGGAAAAGGGGAAAAAATAATATATCTTGCTCCCAAAGTCCACCTCCTCAATTTGGGATGATTCTTTGTCTATTTAGGTATTCTACAGACGCAGGGTACATCAAGTTGATTGTGGAGATTTAATCCGCTGCTCCTGAGGCTGCTGGGAGAGATTTCCCTTTCTCTTCTTTGTTCGCACAGCTCCCGGGGTTCAGCTTTGGATTTGGCCCCACCTCTGCATGTAGGTCGCCTGAAGGCATCTATTCTTTGCTCAGACAGGACCCGGTTAAAGGAGCCGCTGATTTGGGGCCTCTGGCTCACTCAGGCCGGGGCGACGGAGGGGTACGGAGTGCGGGGTGAGACTGCGGCGGCAGAGGCCGGCGTGACGTTGCACCAGCCTGGGGCGCGCCATGCATTCTCCCGGGGAAGTTGTCCCTGGATCCCGGGACCCTGGCAGTGGCAGGCTGCACAGGCTCCCGGGAGGGGCGGTGTGGAGAGTGACCTGTGCTCGCACACAGCCTTCTTGGTGGCAGCAGCAGCAGCCTTAGCGTCTCAACGCCCGTCTCTGGGGTCCGTGCTGATAGCCGCGGCTCGCGCCCGTCTCTGGAGCTCCTTTAAGCAGCGCTTTTAATCCCCTCTCCTCGCGCACCAGGAAACAAAGAGGCAAGAAAAAGTCTCTTGCCTCTTCATCAGGTCCAGACTTTTCCCCGGACTCCCTCCCAGCCAGCCGTGGCGCACTAACCCCTTCAGGCTGTGTTCACGCCGCCAGCCCCAGTCCTCTCCCTGCGCTCCGACCAAAGCTTGAGCCTCAGCTCCCAGCCCTGCCCGCCCCGGCGGCCGAGCAGACAAGCCTCTCGGGCTGGTGAGTGCCGGTCGGCCCCAATCCTCTGTGCGGGAATCTCTCCGCTTTGCCCTCCGCACCCCTGTGGTTGCGTTCTCCTCCGCCACCCACGGTCTCCGCCTGCGAAGGGGCTTCCTAGTGTGTGGAGACCTTTCCTCCTTCACGGCTCCTTCCCACTAGTGCAGGTCCCATCCCTGTTCTTTTGTCTCTGTTTTTTCTTTTTTCTTTTGCCCTACCCAGGTAAGTGGGGGAGTTTCTTGCCTTTTGGGAGGTCTGAGGTCTTCTGCCAGCGTTCAGTGGGTGTTCTATAGGAGCAGTTCCACGTGTAGATGTATTTCTGACGTATCTTTGGTGAGTGATCTCTGCGTCTTACTCTTCCGCCATCTTCTCCTCTCTCTGTGCCTGACATTTAATGGGGAGAAGCAAATAAGTTGCTTGAACATGAACTAATTAAAAGCAATGTTTTCCAGCCATTTAAAAAAAGTAAATCTTTATTGACGTGTAATGTACATACAGGAAAAAACACAAATCATCAGAGTATAAATTTTCACAAAGTGAGCATACCCATTAGCACCCAGATCAAGAAATAGAACTGCACCAGCACCCCAGAAACTCCTTTCATGTCCCCTCCCAGCCAGATACCTCCCACTCTCCTGGCTTCTAATAGCATAAATTAGTTTTGCCTGGTTGTGAACTTGAATTTTCTATAAATGGAATCACCAGTGAGCATTCTTTGGTGCTTGCTCGGTGTCTTTTACTCAACATTATGTTTGAGATTCATCCATGTTGTTGGTTGGGCATAGTTTTAGTTTGCTTATTTTCATTACTGAAGAAGTGTATATGTGTGTGTGTGTGTGTGTGTGTGTGTATTTCCTCACTATATATGTGAGACTGTATACAATACTATATATACTATATATACATAGTCTCACATATATAAATACATAAATTAGTAATTTAATTTAAATAAATGAATTCAATTGTGATAACGATCTATAGATAGATAGATAGATAGAGATCACAGTTGAATTTATCCGTTCCACTGTTGCTGGGCATTTAGGTAGTTTCCGTTTTGGGGGCTATTGTGCATAACGCTTCTATGAACGTTCTTTTTTTTTTTTTTTTTTTTTGTGGTACGCGGGCCTCTCACTGTTGTGGCCTCTCCCGTTGTGAAGCACAGGCTCCAGACGCGCAGGCTCAGAGGCCATGGCTCACGGGCCCAGCTGCTCCGCGGCATGTGGGATCTTCCCGGACCGGGGCATGAACCCGTGTCGCCTGCACCGGCAGGCGGACTCTCAACCACTGTGCCACCAGGGAAACCCTCTATGAACATTCTTACATGGGTCTCTTGGTGGCCACATGCACGAATCTCTGTTGGGTGTATATGTAGGTGTATAACATTTGAGTCCTAGAGGAGCAAATGTTTAGCTCTAGTTAGATGCTGCCAAACAATTTATGTTCCCATCCCAGTGCGTGAGAGTTCCGTTTGCTCTAGACTGCATTAGGGTTGCAACCAGCTGAGTTTTCAGGTGCTCTGAATATCCTTAAGCTTCACCAGCCTGTGGGTTCAAATGAGGTTGCCCTAACACATCTAGTGGGCTTTCCCTGATTGGCTAGCTCCTCCCTTCCCGCCTTCCTCCATAGAACCATAGATACTAAAACAGTGCATTTATCAATCACTCCTAATGACAACATTTACTGAGTACTTGCTAGGTATGTGGTACAAGCACTGAACAAGAATTAGTTGATTTAATCCCCACAACAACCCTTTGACGCAAGTACATTTAATATTGGGTTGGCCAAAAAGATCGTTCGGGTTTTTCTGTAACATCTTATGAAAACCCGAACGGACTTTTTGGCCAACCCAGTATCATCCCATTTTACACATGAGGAAATGGAGACACAGAGAGGGGAAGTTACTTGTTCAAGGATACACAGCTGGGAAGTGGCCTTGCTGATATTAAACTCCGTGAAGGCTGTCTCCAGAGCCTCTCTCCTTCACCATCAACTCGCACCGCCTAGTAGCTCAATCTTCTCGTGCCATAGCCTCTGGGCCACTACTTCTTCCTCTCCTGGGCCCTCTGCGAAAGCCACGCTCCCCCTGTTCTACTCAGGCAGCTGCCCTCAAGGGTATCCTGTGTCTTCAGGCCACTATCCGGTGCTGGTCTGGTCCCCCCTTCCCTGGCCCCCCTTGGCTGCCACCCAGTGAACTGCTGGGCTTATGTTCCACAGGAAGTGTGTAGGGGAATTAGCCCCTGGACTGAGTCAGAGGGACCCACAGCAGAGATGCTTGAGCCCCTGGTGTCTCAGCTCTTGTTGTCATGATCACTGGCTTTGAAGGAACTTGAATAAGAGCCAGCAGGGTAAGAACCATTTTTCCTCTCCCACTCTCAGGCTCAGTTGCCAAGTTTGGCTTATAACAACAGAGTTTTCTTTCCTTTAGGAGGATTTATATTTTCGGGGTGCCAGTTCAGTCTGCGTTCTGGTTTCATACAACAGAAATGGGCGATGACAAACTTAAGCAGATGAGGAATGGAAGGGAAGAACGTTGGTTGTTGCTCATAGAATCAATAGAAGGTTGGAGTCTTTTGACGTAAAGGGCAGAGTCCAGGAACAAGGGATGTTGTTTCAAAGTAGGAAGGACATTGGATTCTAGGTAGGAAGGAGTGTGTGTGTGGGGAGAGAGAGAGAGAGAGAGAGAGAGAGAGAGAGAGAGAGAGAGAGAGAGACCCTTCTTGTCTCAGGATTTGGCATCTGCCACAAGCCTCTCAGCCTGTTAACAGCCTGAATATGCCCAAACCTGGATCCTGGCTCTCTCCTAGAAAGTCCTTCAGTCCCACCCTGACCCCACGTAAATTAGCTGGCACAAATAGGAGGTCCAGGAAAGCTGCTGCAGGCCTCCCAATTCACTGCAGGGTACCCTTGGTAAGTCCCATCTTGAGTGATTTTTTTCACAATAGTGACTTTGCTGCTTGAAACAAAGAATAGCTAAATGAAGGACTCAGTGCTTTTCTGACAATGATTTGTCCAACCGAAGTCACAGCACCATCCAACAGTGAGGAACACGCACAGGGTGGGAGCTACAGGCACGCCTCTGACGAATGGAACTTGAAAATGACTTATGCAACGATTTCTCACCTCTTCATTTCACATTCCAGTCTTAGGATAACATCTGAAATATTAAGGTTGTTTTCAGGAATAGCCAATAAAAGAATTGTTCATGCCCTTGTCACTGTTGGAAGTTTTGTTTTTCTTTATGGAAACCACTTAAATACAAAGTCAATATGGAATAAGAGTGTGAGACATATTGCTGAATATATAAAGTAAGCAGTATTTGATTTAAATGCATTTTAAAAATTTAAAGGCAAAAATAGATTGCAGATAGTAGTCCCTGAAATAAGTTTTACAAAGCTGTAAAAAAAAAAAAAATCACCATTGGGTGTAACCAAAGTTATTAAAGAAAATGCCCATTTTGACCTTTCATTTTGGCACTAGAGACCAATTTAAAAATTTATGACAACATTGTAAAGCCACTGGGGCAGCCAAGACTGCCTGAAAATGATTTTGAAATCTAAAACTTTAAAGCTGAACAAAAAGACTGACGAGTGTTTTTTAAAAATGTTGCATGAGAGTAGAATTTAAAGAAACCAAAAGCCCCCCAAATTCTGAAAACAGCTGAGTGAGCTTAAAGTGCCGTCAAACTATTCAATAGTGAAAAAAAAAAATCAATCCATGAGATATTAAACGAAAGAGAAAGAAAGGAAAATCAGTGGCTACTTCTGACAATTTGTTGCCTTGACCATTGTTCCATCTACCAGTTCACCTGGAGCTGTAGACGTCTATCAAACAGATGAAGGATGCTGGTGGGTCTTGGGTGCACCCATCTCCCACATACTCCCCTCCCTTCAACAGTGCCAGGTCTGGCTCTGCCCACTGAGCCACTGCTGGTGTCCTGTCTCTGCCTCTGAATTTTCTGTCAAGATTATTCACTATGTTTGAACATTTATCCTGCTTCTTTCATTGTGGCCAAATAGCCCCAGTTGAGGAGGGAAATCTCTTTATGGAACAATTCTAGCTAATAAATGGAGGAATGAGACAATTAGAAAGTGGTCGTTTCGCAACTATCAATGAAATAATTGATTTAGGTAAGCATCATCAATGGATTGTTGGAAGCATTAGGTAAAAAGTTGACTGAGAACTGGAGTTTTGCACAATGTCAGGGTACCGACCCTCAAGTCCACTTGCAAAGGGAAATATGTAGCTGTATAATGGCAAGATCCGTCTGTTGCCACCTTACCCAGGAATCAAACTGAGCATCACTAATGTGGGAACTCTGTTGTTTCTCCTGATGGGATGCAGTGATGGAAGTATGAGCTTTACCTTTGAGGTGTTCTTGTCAATGATGTTGAACACGCCTCTAATCAACTCTTTGGTCCTAACTCTGATTTATAGAAAATATAGAGAACAGAGGGACAAATTAAATGATACCACAAGGAAACAATCAGATGGACAAATACAGAATGTGCCACATTCCTTAAGATAAAAGGTTTAGTATCTTTAACAAAGTCAATGTCATAGGTAAAAAAAAAAAGACAAAATTAAAGGGATTGTTCTAGACTAAAAAAGACCTAAGAGACATAACAACCAAATTCAAGTATGACCTTTGATTGGGTCCTAGTTTAAACAACCATAAAAGACATTTTTGGAACAAATGAGGATTTGGATATAGACTGGTTATTAGATGCTGTTACGGAATTATTGTTGGTTTTGTTAGACTAGGTAATGGTATCATGGGAAAATATCCTTATTTTTTGACAATGCAAGCTGAAATATTACTGTCATGATGTCTGCAATCTACTTTCAAATGGTTCAGCAAAAATACAAAATTTGGTTGAAGCAAATATATTAAATCCAGAGGAATTTTTATGGATGTTCATTTTGCTGTTCTATTTTTCAGTATTTCAAACATGTCTTCAAAAAACTTAAAAATAAAAATATGCCAGTGCATATGAAAACCTTTAAATCTCTTTAATAGTCTGGTCACAAATAGCAAAAATATAGAGCAGTGACTGATGTAGGAAAAAAAAAAAGGGCTAATGCTATAAAATGCTGACTTTATGGTCCCCACAGCGACAATAACCTGAGGGAGATGTGGGTGGTGAGGCCTGGGAGTGGCGGGGTGACTTTGCCACAGTGCGTGAGATCCCCCATGCTGGTGGCCCGCCAGCTCCTATGGGAGCCATTGCTAAGGTTATGGCTACGTTTACAAAATTCATTCAGTACTTTGGCTCCTGCACAAGAAATGCACATGTGCCCTGGGAAAGGTAAGTGTGCCCCTGGAAAATCTTTTTTTTTTTTTTTTTTTTTTTGTGGGACGCGGGCCTCTCACTGTTGTGGCCTCTCCCGTTGCAGAGCACAGGCTCTGGACACGCAGGCTCAGCGGCCATGGCTCACAGGCCTAGCTACTCTGCGGCATGTGGGATCTTCCCGGACTGGGGCACGAACCCACATCCCCTGCATCGGCAGGTAGACTCTCAACCACCGCGCCACCAGGGAAGCCCTGGAAAATCTTTAAAAAAACCTCAGAACCAACAACCCACCAGGCTGGTAAAATCTAGATGGAGTCTACAAATTGTGTCTCACTCTCCCCCATCCTCCTGATTTTACTGTCGCCTCTCCTGAGGTTGGGGCAGCCATGGCTTGCCCTTAGATTCAGAAACTGATTCTTGACTTTGGCTGCTAAGAAAGGCCTGTGTGACCTTGAACAAGTTATTTGCCTCCTGGGGGATTAGATTTCTCACCAATAAATAAAGAACAACAGAGTTTGTCTCCCAGGTTTTTTTTTTTTAAGTGAAATTTACATAACATAAATTAACTGTTTTAAAGTGAACAACTCAGTTGCATTTAGTACATTCACAATGTTGTACAGCCATCCTCACCATCCATCTGCAAAACTTTTTCATCTTCCCAAATGGAAACTCTGTATCCCTTAAACAACAACTTCCTATTCTTTCTTTCCCACTGTCCCTAGAAATGACCAATCAGCTTTCTGCCTCTATGGATTTACCTATTCTGGATATTTCATATAAATGGAATCATATAATATGTGCCCTTTTCTTTCTGGTTCTGTCACTTCACATGATATTTTTAAGGTTCATCCATGTTGTAGCATGTGTCAGTGCTTCATTCCTTTTTATAGCTGAATAATATTGTTTGTGTATACCATAATTTGCTTATCCATTTGCTTGTCCATTTGCTTGTCAATGGACATTTGGGTTGTTTATACCCTTTGGCTATTGTGCGTAATGCTGCTATGGACATGAATGTACACGTATTTGTTTGAGTTTCTGTTTTCAATTCCATTGGGTTTATACCCAGGAGTGAAACTGGTCAGTCGTATGGTGATTCTATGTTTAATTTTTGAAGCGCTGCCAAACTGTTCTCCACAGTGGCTGAACCATTTTACATTCCTACCAGCAAAGTTTGAGTGTTCTGATTTCCCCAAATCCTCACCAACACTTGTTATTTTCTCTTTTTTGTTTTGTTTTGTCTGTTTGTTTTTTTAACATAGCTCTCTAGTCAGCATAAAGTACTGTCTCAGCGTGGTTTTGATTTGCATTTCCCTAATGACTAGTGATGTTGAAATCTTTTTATGTGCTTATTGGCCATTTGTATGTCTTCTTTGGGAAAATGTCTGTTCAAGCCCTTTGTCCATTTTTGAGCTGGGTTGCTTTCTTTTCTGTGGTTGAGTTGTAGGATTTCTTTCAATATTCTTGATATTAATCTCTTCTCAGATATACATTTGCAAATAATTTCTCCCCATTTTGTGCTCTGTCTTTTCACTCTCCTGATAGTGTCCTTTGATGCACAAAAGTTTTTAAATTTGATGAAATTCAGTTTATCTATTGTATTCTTTTGTTGCCTGTGCTTTTGGTGTCATAGCTCAGACTCCACTGCCAAATACAAGGTCATAAGTATTACCCCTGTGTTTACCATGAGGATTACAATTAATAAATATCCTAACTTTATAACAATTTAGTTTGAGCTGATTTCAAATTAACTTTAATAGCATATACAACCTCTGTTCCTATACATCTCTGTCCCCTCCCTTTTTTGTTATTATTGTCAAATTTGCATCTTTATACATGTATGCCTATTAACATAGATTTTTAGTTATTGTTTTATGCATTTATATTTAAAATCAGATAGGAAACAAAAAGAGGAGTTAGAAACAAAAAATATAATAACACTAGCTTTTATATTTACTTATGTAGTTATATTTACTGAGATTCCTTATTTCTTAATGTGGATTTGAGTTACTGACTAGTGTCCTTTCATTTCAGCCTAAAGGACTACCTTTAGCATTTCTTGTAGGTCTGGTATCCTAGTGACAAACTCCCTCAGCATTTGCTTATCTGGGAATCTCTTAATTTCTCCTTTTTTTTGGATTGACTTTTTATGTATTTATTTTTATTGTGATAAAATATATATAACATAAATTTACCATTATAACCTTTTTAAAGTGTACAGTCCAGAAGGCATTAACTATATTCACAGTGCTGTATAACCATCATCAGTATCTATTGATATTTTCAGAACTTTTTCATCATTTCAAACAGAAACTTTGTACCCATTAAGCAATAACTCTCCATTCCTCCTCCAACTCCTGCTCCAGCCCCTGGTAACCTCTGTTCTTTCTGGCTCTATTAATTTGCCTATTCTAGATACCTCATTTAAGTGGAATCATGCAATATTTGTCCTTTTTTGCCTGGCTTATTTCACTTAGCATAAGGTTTTCAAGGTTCATTCATTTTGTAGCATGTATCAGAATTTCATTCCCTTTTGGCTGAATAATATTTCATTGTATGTATAGATCTCATTTTGTTCATTCATTCGTCAGTTGATGGATAATTGAATTATTTCCACCTTTGGGCTATTGAGAATATTGCCACTGCGAATATATTTTTTTGAATTTTATTTTATTTTTTATACAGCAGGTCTTACTAGTTATCTATTTTATACATATGCCACTATGAATATTGATGTGCCAAGTATGTGTTTGAGTCCCTGCTTTCAATTATTTTGTGTTATCTATCTAGAAGTGGAATTGCTGGATTATATAGTAATTCTATGTATAACTTTTTGAGGAGCCACTAAACTGTTTTCCTCAGTTGCTGCACCATTTTACATGTCCACCAGCAACATTTGAGAATTTTCTCTACGTCCTCACCAATACTTGTTGTTTCCTCTGTTTTAAATTAAAAAAAAAAAAAAGCCATCTTGGCGGGTGTAAAATGGTATTTGGTTTTGATTTGCATTTCCCTAATGACTAGTGTTGTTGGGCATCTTTTTATGTTCTATTGGTCATTTGTATATCATTTGTGGAGAAATGTCAAGTTCTTTTCCTATTTTTGAATTTGGTTATTGTCTTCTTGTTGAGTTTTGGGTTGTTTTTTTTTTTCACTCTCTTGATAGTACTTTCGTTGTACACAAGTTTTAATTTTGGTGAGGTCCATTTAATCTATTTTTTTCTTTTGTGGCCTGTGCTTTTAGTGTTCTGCTTAAGAAACCATTGCCAAATTCAAGGCCATAAAGATTTTCTCCTGTGCTTCCTTCTAATAGTTTTATAATTTTAGCTCTTAAATTTAGGTCTTTGATCCATTTTGAGTTAATTTTTGTATATGGTATAAGGTAAGGGTCCAACATCATTCTTTTGCATGGTGGACATACAGTTTTCCCAGCACAATTTATTCAAAAGATGGTCCTTTTCCCATGAATGGTGTTAGCACCATTGTCATAACTCAACTGACTATATACGTGAGGGTTTATTTATGGTCTCCTTATTCTATTACATTGATTTATATGTCGATCCTATGTCAGTACCACAGTGTTTTGGTTATTGTAGCTATAGTATGTTTTAAATTGGGAAGGGCAAATTCTCTAACTTTGTTCTTTCACAAGATTGTTCTGAAAATTTAGGGTCCCTTGAAATTCCATATGAATTTTAGGATGGATTTTTCTATTTCTGCAAAAAACACTGTTGGGATTTTGATAGGGATTGCACTGAATCTGTAAACTGATTTGGGTAGTATTGCCATCTTAGCAATATTAAGTCTTCCAATCCATGAACACAGGTGTCTTTCCATTTATTAGGACATCTCTATTCTTTCAGCAATGTTTTATAGCTTTCAGTGTACAAATCTCTCACTTTGTTGGTTAAATTTATTCCTAAGTATTTTTTACTTGCTATTGTAAATGGAATTATTTTATTAATATTTTGATTGTTCATTGCTAGTGTATAGAAATATTGTTTGTGTGTTGATTTTATATCCTGAAACTTTGCTGAATTTGTTTATTAGCTCTAACTTTTTTTCCCCTGTATAGATTATTTAGGGTTTCCTATATATAAGATCATATCATCTGTGAAATAGAGATAATTTTATTTTTTCCTTTCCAAATTGGATGCCCTATAATTCTTTTTCTGGCCTAATTGATCTGGCTAGAACTGCCAATACTGTGTTGCACAGAAATGATAGAAGCAGGTCTCTTGTCTTACTCCTGATCTTAGAGAAAATTCTTTCAGTCTTTCACCATTCAATAAGATGTTAGCTGTGGGCTTTTCATATATAGTTTTTATCATGTTGAGGCAGTTCTATTTTATTTGAAGGATGTTGGTTTTTGCAAATGCTTTTTCTGCATCAGTTGAGATGATATGTTTTTTTCTCCTCATTCTATAATGTGGTATATTACATTAATGGATTTTCTTGTGTTGAGCCATTTGTGCATTCCAGAGATAAATCCCACTTGTTTATGGTGTATGGGTCTTTTAATATGCTGCTGAATTTAGTTTCTTAGTGTTTTGTTTAGGATTTTGCATCTATATACATAAGAGATATTGACCTGCAGTTTTCTTATACTGTCTTTGTCTGGTATCAGAGTAGTTCTGATCTCATAGAAAGAGCAGGAATTATTCCTTCCTCTTCAATTTTTTGGGAAGACTTTGAGAAGAATTGGTGTTAATTCCTCTTTAAATGTTTGGTAGAAGGCTTCCCTCGTGGCGCAGTTGTTGAGAATCTGCCTGCTAATGCAGGGGACATGGGTTTGAGCCCTGGTCTGGGAGGATCCCACATGCCACGGAGCAACTAGGCCCGTGAGCCACAACTACTGAGCCTGTGTGTCTGGAGCCTGTGTTCTGCAACCAGAGAGGCAGCAATAGTGAGAGATCCATGCACCACGATGAAGAGTGGCCCCTGCTTGCCACAACTAGAGAAGGTTCTCTCACAGAAATGAAGACCCAACACAGCAAAAATAAATAAATAAATAAATAAATAAATAAATAAACTACTACCCCAACATCTTTAAAAAAAAAAAAAAAGTTTGGTAGAATTCACTAGTGAAGCTGTTTCGTCCTGGGCTTTTCTTTGTTGAGATGTTTTGATTTTGAGATGTTTGATCTCCTTACTTGTTATAGGTCTGTTCAAATTTTATATTTCTTTTTGAGTCAGTTTTGGTAGTTTGTGTGTTTCTAGGGTTTGTCTATTTCATCTAGAGTATTCAATTTGCTGGCATATAATTGTTCATAGTATTCTCTTCTAATCTGTTTTCTTTCTGTAAAATAGGTAGTAATGCCCCCACTTTCATTTCTGATTTAGTTGAGTTTTCTTTCTTTTTTAGTCATGTAGGTTAAAATTCATCAATTTTGTTGATCTTTCCAAAGAACCAACTTTTTGTTTAGTTGATTTTCTCTATTGTTTTTCTATTCTCTCTTTAATATATATTTACAGATAAATAGATTCTATATATCTCCAATCTAATCTTTATTATTTCCTTCCTTCTGCTAGCTTGAGTTTAGTTCATTCTTCTTATTCTAGTCCCATATAATGTAAAATTGGGTTATTGATTTGAGATCTTTCTTCTTTTTTAATGTATATGTTTACAGCTATAAATTTCCCTCTTAGTACTGCTTTCACTGCATCCCATAAGTTTGGTATTTTGTGTTTTCATGTTCATTTGTCTTAAGGTACATTCTAATTTCCCTGATGATTTCTTCTTTCACCCACTGGCTGTCTAAGAGTTTATTGTTTAATTTCCACATATTTGTGAATTTTCTGTTATTGATTTCTAACTTCATTCCATTGTGATTAGAAAAGATACTTTGTGTGATTTAAATCTTTAAAAATTTTTGTTAATTCTTGCTTTGTGGACTAACATTTAGTCTATCCTGGAAAATGTTCCCTGTGCACTTGAAAAGAATGTTTATTCTGTTGTTGTTGGGTGTAGTGTTCTATATATGTCTAATAGGTCTAATTGGTTTATAGTGTTGTTCAAGTCCTTTGTTTCCTTACTGATTTTCTGTCTGGGTGTTCTATCCTTTATTTATTTATTTTTAATATTTATTTATTTGGCTGCATCGGATCTTAGTTGTGGATCTTAGTTGTGGCATGTGGGATCTTTGTTGTGGCATGCGGGATCTTTCGTTGTGGTGTGTGGGCTTCTCTCTAGTTGTGGCATGTGGGCTCAGTAGTTGCAGTGCGTGGGCTCTAGAGTGTGCAGGCTTAGTTGCCCTGTGGCATGTGGGATCTTAGTTCCCTGACCAGGGATCGAACCTGCATCTCCACATTGGAAGACGGATTCTTAACCACTGGAACACCGGGGAAGTCCCGCTATCCTTTATTAAAATTGGGGTATTGAAGTTTCCAATTAGGGTATTGTAGAACTGTATACTTCTCTCTTCAATTCTCTCAATTTTCGCTTTATCTTTTTGGGTCTTTTTTGTTAGGTTCATGTAGGTTTATAATTGCTCTATTTTCTTGCTGAATTAAAACTTTTATCAGTATATACTGTCCTTCTATGTCTCTTGTAACTTTTTTGACTTAAGAGTCCATTTTGTCTGACAATAACATAGTCACCTAAGCTCTTTTGGTTACTATTTGCATGGAATATCTTTTTTCATTCTTTTATTTTCCATCTCTTTGTGTTGTTATATCTAAAGCGAGTCTCTTGTAAACAACATATAGACGGGTCATGTTTTTTAAATCCAATCTGCCAAGCTCTGCCTTTTAATAAAAGAGTTTAAACCATTTACATTTAATGCAATTACTGATAAAGAAGCATTTACATCTACCATTTAGCTATTTTCCAATGTGTTTTATGTTTTTTTGTTCTTCATTCCTCCATTATTGCTTTTTTTGGTATTTAGTTTATTTTTTGGTAGTAAACCATTTTGATTCCCTTCTTTCCTTTTCTCTATACATTTTATTTATTTTATTAGCTACTACTTTTGGGATTACAATTAGCATCTTTTAAGCTTATTAACAAGCTAGTTTGAACAGTGCTAACTTAGTCTCAAAATTATACACACTCTGCTTCTGTATATACCTGTTCCTCATTTTAAATTTTGTTATTATCACAGAATACATCTTTATATATATTTTTCCACTGACATAGGTTTATAATTGTTGTTTTATGCATTTTCCTTTCATATCACATGGGAAAAAAAGAGTTACAAACCAAAAGTACAATAACATTTGACTTTTATATTTACATACATAGTTACCTATACCAGTGTTATTTAGTTTTTCTTATGGCTTTAATTATGGTCTCATGTCCTTTCATTTTAGACTGAAGGACTTCTTTTAGCATTTCTCATATGGCAAATCTATTGATAACTCCCTCAGATTTTATTTCTATGGAGATCTCTTGATTTTTTCCTTCATTCTTGAGGGATAGTTTTGCTGGATATAAAAATCTTGGTTGACACTTTTTTTTTCTTCCAGCACTTTAAATATGTCATTCCACTGTCCTCTGTCCTCCATGGTTTCAGATCAGAAATCAAGTGTTAACCTTATTGAGGATCGCTTGTGCTTGTCACAAGTTGGTTCTTCCTTGCTGCTTTCAAATTTTCTCTTTGCTTTGGGTTTCAGCAGTTTGATTATAATATGTCTTGTTGTGGATCTTTTTTGACTGTATCTTACTTGGAGTTTATTGAGCTTCTTGGTGGTATATATTCATGTCTTTCACCAGATTTGGGAAGTTTCTGGCCATTATTTCTTCAAATACTTTTTATGTGCCTTTCTTTTGTTCTTCTCTATCTGAGACTCCTGTAATGTGCATGTTGGTATGCTTGATGATATATCATAGCTCCTGCAGGCTCTTTTCATTTTTCTCTTTCTTTCTTTTTTTCCTTTGCACTCAGATTGGATAATTTCAATTGTCTTATCTTTGAGTTTGCTGATTCTTCCATATGCCTGCTCAAATCTGCTGTTGAATTCCTCTTGTACTTTTCATTTCAGCTCTTCTTACTTTTCAGGTCCAGTATTTCTATTTAGTTCCTTTTTGTAGTTTATCTTTTTGCTGATATTCTCATTTTGATCATACATTGTTTTCCTGATTTTCTTTAGTTTTTTTGTCCATGATATACTTTTACTCATAGTTGATTTAATATTATTGACTAATAATTACAACGTCTGGGCCTCTTCCAGGATGGTTTCTATCAAATTCTTTTTTTCCTGCCGACAGGCCATACTTTACTCTTTCTTTGTATGTTTTGTAAATTTTTGTTGAGAACTGGACATTCTGAATATTATACTGTGATACATCTAGAAATCTAATTTTCCCACTCCTCAGGGATTGCTGATTTTTACTAGTTTACTGGAGCCATCACTTTTGTTTTACTTGTGACATTTCCAAACTAGTTTGGCAAAATGTGTTCCTTGTTGTTCATGGTCACTGAAGTTTCTGTTCCATTATCTATGGTCAGCCAATGAGCTGACAAAGATTTCCTTAACATCTGACTGCAAAAATGGAAAAAAGAAAGATTATATCTCTAGATCTACAATAGGTTCTCCCAATAGGCACTGAAACTAAGAGGGCCAAAGCAAAAGCAAATATCTGTGTTGGTCCCTCAGGGATCTACCAGACTGACCAAAATGCCCTACCCCCAACTTCTGGAGAATAAGTACCACACTGCTCATTCTGGCACCAGTCAGATGCTCCAGGAATGTGAGCCAGTATCCCCACAGTATGGCAGGGCTTTGTGATGGAGGATGGTAGGTATTTTATACATGCTGGCCTCTTACCAAAGAGCAATAGCCTCTCCCTTCATCAAGCAAGCCCTGGCTTTTATAAGTGTCCCTTCAGGACTATGAGATCTGAGGTAGTTGACTTTGACAGTTTTTTCCCTCAGTTTACTGGTTGTTTGGCTTAAGGACTGAGCCCTAGTGCTTCCTCCTCTGCCACTTTGCATGGTATCACTGTGGTTTCTCCAGTTTTGAAGGAAAATTTTGCTGGATATAAAATTCTTGGTTGATAATTTTCTTCCAGCACTTTAAATGTATCATTTCACTGTCTCCTGGCCTCCATAGTTTCTGATGAGAAATCAAGTGTTAATCTTGTTGAAGGTCGCTTGTGCTTGTCACAAGTTGCTTCTCCCTTGCTGCTTTCAAAATTCTTTGTCTTTGGGTTTCAACAGTTTGATTATAATACGTCTTGTTGTGGATCTTTTTGACTGTTCATTGGAATTCACTGAGCTTCTTGGATGTGTACATTCATGTCTTTCATCAGATTTGAGAAATTTTTGGCCATTATTTTTTCAAATATTCTTTCCATCCTCTTTCTTCATCTGAGACTCTTATGATGTGCATTTTGGTATGCTTGATGGTATACCTTCAGATTCTGTTAATTCTTCTTTCTATTTCTCAAACTGTGTATTAATCTGTTCACTGTCATAACAGAATACCATACAGTAGGTGACTTAAACAACAGACATTGCTTTCTCACAGTTCTGGAGGCTGAGAAGTCCAAGATCAAGGTACCAGCAAGGGATATTTCATTCTGAGGCCTCTTCTTTGGCTTGTAGGTAGCCACCTTCTCACTGTGTGCTCACATAATCTCTTCTTTGTGTGCATGTGGAGAGAAAGATCTCCCTCTCCTTATAAGGACACAAATTCTATCAGATTAGAGTCCCACCCTTATGACCACACTTAATCTCAATTACCTCCTAAGGCCCTATGTCCAAATACAGTGTCATTGAGGGTTAGGGTTTCAACATAAGAAATTTGAGGGGACACAATTTATTCCATAGTAGCCTGGATAATTTTGATTGCCTTACCTTCACGTTTGCTGATTCCTTCATCTGTCTGATCCAATCTTCTGTTGAATCTCTCTAGTAAAGTTTTCACTTCAGCTATTGTACTTTTCAGCTCCAGAATTTATATTTGGTTTCTTTTTAATATTTTCTATCTCTTTATCGATATTCTCTATTTGTTCATATATTGTTCTTCTGGTTTTCTTTAGTTCTTGGTCCATGGTTTCCTTTAGCCCATTGAGCATATTTAAAATAGTTGACTTAAAGTCTTTATCTAGTAAGTCTAATATCTGGGCTTCCTCAGGGACAGTTTCTGGCAATATATTTTCTTTTCCCCTGTGCATGGGCCATACTTTCCTGTCTCTTTGTATGACTTGTATTTTGTTGTTGTTGTTAAAAGTGGACATTTTGAATATTATAATATGGTAACTCTTGAAATCGGATTCTCCCCAGGGATTGCTATTGTTGACTTTTGTGGGCTGCAGCCATAGTTCGTTTAATGACTTTTCCAAACTACTTTTGCAAATACTGTATTCCTTTGTTATGTGTGGTCACTGAAATCTCTGTTCCTTTATCTCAGAGGTTAGCCAGTGACCTGGAAGATTTCCATAAATGCCTGGAGCAAAAAAGAAGAAATATACTCTTCTGGTCTTTGCAGATTGGCTCTAAGCTGGGTTACTCCTTCAATGCTATGCCAGGTGTACACAGTTCTGCCTTAGCTTTCACCTCCTGTTTGTGCAGATCCCAAAGATCAGCCAACGGTGGAAGCCTAGAATCCTATCATATCTTTTCTGTGTATCTAGCCGTGGGCATACACGTTGCACTCCAGATTCCCTGGTATATGTGATAGTCCTTTGAAATCCGTATTGCCCCAAGAATGTTTCTCCTTAGCCTCTTCCTTCCCAGACTTATGCATCTGTCTACTGCTTGCTTCTCTGTCCCACCCAGGTGGCTATAGGTAGTGTAATGCCTTCTACAGATGCCACATAGGAAGCCACTCCAGTCTGAGGGAGACAAACAAAGGTCAGCTTCTATTCTAATCCCTCAGGGAGCTTCCAGACAAGTCAAAACACACCATTACAACTTTTGGAGAACAAGTTCTGTATTGCCCTCCAGCTCCAGCAAGCCACACCAGGAATGCAGACTGCCATCCCCATGGCTGTCACTGAGCTAGAGAATGGGGGATGATAGGCAGGTAAGCAAAATGCTATACATTTTCTTATTAAAATTTAACAGACTGTTTATTAAGCACTCCCCTAGTTACCATAATTTTTTTTTTTTGCCAGTTTAATGATTGCTTCTTCTTCTTCTTTTTTTTTTTTTTTTTTTTGCGGTACATGGGCCTCTCACTGCTGTGGCCTCTCCCGTTGTGGAGCACAGGCTCCGGATGTGCAGGCTCAGTGGCCATGGCTCATGGGCCCAGCTGCTCTGCGGCATGTGGGATCCTCCTGGACCGGGGCACGAACCTGTGTCCCCTGCATCGGCAGGCGGACTCTCAACCACTGTGCCACCAGGGAAGCCCTAATGATTGCTTCTTTAGAGTTCCTTACTCCTCCATTTCTGTAACATTACTCAACCTTTCCTGGGTTTTTTAAAAAAATTTATTATTGAAAAATTTAAGTATACACAAAAGTGGGGAGGGTATTTTAATGGATCCCTGTGAATTTATCAACTAGTACCCAAAATTATCAACTCATGGCCAACTTCGTTTCATCTATACCACCAGCCATTGATTGAGAACTTACTAAGTGCTGTGCTCAGATCACTTCATGCATTATCTTATTTCATTTTCATAATACTCTATGAAGTAGGGATTAATATCCCCATTTCACAGATGAAGAACTGGAAACTGAGGGGTTTAGTAATTTTATCAAGATCATATGCAGCTTCCTGGAACCAGGACTTGAACTTGTATCTATGTGGGATCAGAATCATGGCTTAAGCTGGTTCCTCAATCGCCTTTCCTGGGAAGCTCATTTGATGCTGACAGCAACCTGAGAGGCAGGTGTGGTGGATATGGCTAATGTTCATTCAAATCCACTTCTTATCTGCTTCTTGGTAGACAGGACTATGATTCCAAAACTTTGTGAAATTAGGCAGGATCCTGTGGCAAGTTCTGCCCAATGAAATGTAGGCAGAAGTGACATGTGGCATTACCAAGCTGAAGCATTTAACTGCTGGTGCTTTACTCTCTAGCCTTCTCTACACCTGCTGCAGAGAACTCTGAAGACTTGTCTTGAGATGCTGGTTGCAGGTTGTAGGGAATCTTTGTTGTCCTGTGTCCCTGAGGGATGAGCACTGCAGTAGAGCACAGTTCTTTGCTGACAACACACATATAATATGTACAAGAAATAAACCTTGGTTGTGGCAAACCACTGAAATTTTGGGCTTGTTCATCAGTGCAGCACCACCTAGCCTATCCTGACTAGTAAAACAGGCAGTGTTATAATTCCTTTATACAGAAGGAAACTTAGGCACAGGAGGTTGCCCATCTTAGATTCTTTCCTACTGTCTTCTGACAGCATGGTAGCTTTCTAAAGGGGCTGACTTGACATGGGGGGATCCTCATGTGATGTCAGAAGGATCCTTTTTTACAGAATAACTCTTTCTTATCCCATAGTTCCTACTATTAGGCCACATTTTCATAGCATCATTTCCTGTAATAATGGAGGTCCACTCACTGTGGAGATGGATAACTGGCGGTGTTTGGGTGCAGCCTATTAGAGATTTGGCTGATTTTCACCATGATTTTAGAAGATGGGGCTTTTCTGGCAATGTTTTTTATGAAAAGAGGGAGCATGAGTATGGCCTGATGGTACTGTGCATGGTTTCAGGTCTGGGAGACCCAAGTTTGAGTCCCACTTACTAGCTCTATGACCTCAGGTAAACCAGTTAATCTTTTCTTTGTTTTTTTTTGCGGTATGCGGGTCCCTCACTGTTGTGGCCTCTCCCATTGCGGAGCACAGGCTCCGGACGCTCAGGCTCAACGGCCATGGCTCACGGGCCCAGCTGCTCTGCAGCATGTGGGATCTTCCCGGACTGGAGCACGAACCCGTGTCCCCTGCATCGGCAGGCGGACTCTCAACCACTGTGTCACCAGGGAAGTCCCCAGTTAATCTTTAAGCCTCAATTTTCTCAGCTCTAAAATGAGGCCAATAAGAAAGAGGTTGTATTAAATTAGTTAAACCATGCAAAACACCTGACATATAACTGAAATATAGCAAGCCACAATAGTCACTATTATTAGGGGAAGACTGGAAGTTTGAATGCCAGGATTTTGGTCTAGTAGGTGAGTTAAGAGCAACAGAATGCTTTAGAAAGATCCAGCTAGTGGCGTTGCACAGGGTGAAGGAGGGCAGAGGACAGGGATCAGTTGCAAAGCAGTTGTAGTAACGCAAGAGGTTGTCAATGTAGATTCAGAGCAGTGGGGGGACAGTGGGTGTGAAAGGGAAGGACAGTCAGGAGAGCCTGCGGAAGGAAGAGCGGGCAGTGGTGACAGTTGCATGACGTCTCTCAGCATGCCTCAAGTCACCTGTGTTGACTGATCCAATATCCTTGTTCTGATCAGCTGGCCCAAGTTCTGCATGTCTGTTGTGGCCTCCAGACCAGCTGGTGGGCTGGGACAGTGGGGCAGCCTATTGGCAGTCGGCTGAATGCTGATGTCCACAGCTTACCAGTTGTTACTTTGAACATCCACCCTGCCTGCAGCCATCTCCTCTCCCTGAGAGTGTAGAAAGGCAAGCTCTCGGGGACCATCCCAGAGGGCAAGGGCAGGTGCTGGCAGCTGCAGCCATGCTGGGAGCTGACTCTTCCCTTTAAAGTGAAGCCACCGGCTTCAGGCTTACTGACCCTAGGCACCACTGGGACCCCCTCCTGCTTCCACTGGAATCAAACCCTCCTGGTCCCTTTTTCCAAGTCAGCTGAAAAGTTTCTAATCTCTTTGCAAAGTGTCAAGTGTCTTCCAGTGCCTTGAAAGGTGATTTTCTAAAAGCAGATCAAACACTTTTGACATTTGCTGCCAAGCCATTTAAAGTCTTACTACAGGCTTGCCTCTGGCCTTGGCAGCTCGACTGGCTGCAGATAAAGGTTGAAGCGGCATCTCTCGTCACAGACATGAAGAGCCTGTTTGTGGGAGCTGCATCCTGGAGAGAAAAATATTCTGTAAAAGTTAATCTGCTGCTTTGTCTTGGCCAACAATTTATTCTTTCATGAAAGCCAGGCCCTGGCCCCCAATTGAATTCTGCACACACATTTTTTTAATTTGCTGGAATTTGCAAAAACACATCAGTGGCCCTGCTGCCTTTGGCTTTTTATGTTCAGCAGAATAATCCCACGGCATTGCCTTCAAAGGGCTCTCAGCATCACACTCTCCCCAGTTCTCTTCCAGCTTTCCAAAGAGGGAGCCGAACAGTGCTTATGGGCCCGTGGAGAGCACGGGGCCAGGGGTCACTCGTCCACTGTGCTGTGAGGCGCTGCCAGCCAGGCCCATCCAGAACGGGCTTGCCGACTCAGATGCCTGCAAGGGTCAGGCAAATCAAGGAAATGGGCCAAGTGAACTGGAGGCAAACATTGAGGAGTGGTGAGGACTGAGGCGAACCGGAGACGACAGGTCCTACCTAAATGGGGCAGCTGGCCTTAGCGTAGAACAATTGTTGCCTTGTGGGAATATGGGCTCAGTGCCCTCAGAGCTTCCCGTTTCCCCAAAGAAGCACTGGCATTTTAAAAATGTGAAATCTGTCCATTTTTAAATGTTGGCCCCAGTTCTCTACAAACACTCTGCAGGCCAAACCAAACAGGTCTGCTGGCTGAATCTGGCTCGCAGGGCTGCCCGTTTGCAATCTTTGATGGAGGAGGCAGAGATAAGGAGTGGGAAAGGCAGACTCACCTTTTCTCTTTAATCTGAGAGGTCGTCTGGTTCCAAGGTCTCAGATGGGGAAACTGAGGCCCATCTCTGAGAGATCTCACTGATCTTTCTCCTCCACCTACTGCCTTTCTCCTCCAAGACTTAAGAATGTCACTCCCCAAGATATGAGACTAAAGGAGCGACATCTCCCCAGGACTTGCATTTTAATAAGGAAGACCCAAAAGCTTCTGTAACTCAAAGAAATGTCTCCCTTCGATGGTGGGACTTCAGGCAAAGTGACAGGGCAGTAGGATGAGGGCTTTTCAAAAGTCCCTCAAATGTTAGATGATTGTCCATCCTGCCCAGTCCCAGAGGGTTCCCGGGGTAGGTCTCCCCCAGGCAATATTTGGGACAAGTTCTTCTCCCACAGACCTATTGGGGGCAGAGCATGCTTTCCATGGGAAACAGGACCACTGGAACTCTGGGGCGTATGTTGTCTGGCATCTCCACACCTGCAGTCTGGCATGAACTTTGCAAGGTGGCTCTGGCTCTGGCCACTGGCTGGCATGCAAGGTGATGCCTCCCTCCCTGGGTGCTCAGTAAAACAAATCCAAGCTGCAAATATTCGCCCAAGACCTGCTCCAGGCTTGGCCAGAGCAGAAGCAGTTTGCCATGGGGAGAGGATGGTGTTCTCACCTTCTCTGCCCCGCTGGCCTGCTCGGTGTGTCTTCTCTCCTGCCCCATGCTCCCAGCCACGTCCTTGTCCTGCCCCTACACCTCCTCATGTGCAGCCTGTCAGAGCCCTGACCACCAAATTAGCCCTTCGTGATTTTATGTGGCTTTTATTGGCTCAAGCTGGATGTTGGAGATGGAGCCAGATGTGAGGCCGCGGGACCACTTGAAAGGCCAGGTAATTAGCAGCATCTGCCTTTGCCTTCTTATCTTGACAGGAGGACACACAGAGCAGTGACCTGGGAGCTGGGAGGCAGCTGCCTTCTCCACATTAAACGAGGCAAAGGCCAAAGGGGAACCTTACTCAGCCTGGAATGCCGCCATCTGTGTGTGTGTGTGCAAACATGGGAGAGGGAGCTTAATGAAGAATTATCCCCTCCACCCACTGCTTTCTTGCCCCCAGATTCAGGAAGAACCATCTGCCAACCTCTAAACACCTAAGATAGAATTATTATTTTGGAGTTGAGGAATTATTTACATACAGTAAAATATATGATCTTAAGTATACAGTTTGATGAGTTTTCACAAATGAGTAACATACATTAGGATGTAAAACCTATATCCTAATGAAAATATAAAACATTTTCATCACCCCAGAAAGTTCGTTATGCTCCTTTTCAGTGAATCTTCTCCCTCCCACACATGGGCAACCATAGTTCTGATTTCTATTGCCATAGATTAGTTTTTGCCTGCTCTTAAATATCATGTAAATGAAATCATGGAATATAAACATAGACTCACAATCTTTTTGTGTCTTGCTACTTTTGCTCAACATAGTGTTTTTGAGATTCATCCAAATTGTTACCTGTATCAATAGTTCATTTCTTTTTATTGCTGACTATTATTTCATTGTGTGAATGTATCACAGTTTGTTTATCTAGTCTCTGGTTGATGGACATTTCTGGCTTTTGGCGATTATGAATAAAGAAGTATATTAGTTTTCAATAGCTCTATCACAAATTGCCGTAAACTTAATGGCTTAAAACAGCACAAATGTATTATCTCACAGTTTCTATGTCCTCTGCTCAGGGTCTCACCTGGCTAGAATTAAGGTGTCTGCCAGGGCTGGGGTCTCATCCTAACCCCAGGATCCTCTACTAAGTTTATAGAATTGTTGGTGGAATTCAGTTCCTTTGTGGTTGTTGGACTGAAGTTCTCAGCTCTCAGAGGTCACCTTCTGTTCCCTGCCACCTGACTTTCTCCACAACGTGGCAGTGTGCTTCTTCGAGGCCAACAGGGGTACATCTGCTGCTGCTTCAAATCTCTCTGACTTCTTCCATCTCTGACCTCTAGACCCTCTTTTAAAGAGCTCACCTGATTAGGTCAGGCCCATCCAGGATAACCTCTACTTTGATTAAAGTCAGCTGCTTAGGGACAGCTGAAAAATCTCTTCACCTTTGTCACATAACATAACCTATCACAGGAGTAATATCCCATCATATTCACACTCAGGACATGTATTCCAGGATATGGGAATCTTGGGGGCCATCTTGGAATTCTGTCTACCACAAACAACTATGAACATTCTGGAGTCATTTTGTTATTCAAGTGTGTATCTTTAAAAAAATCAGAGCATTTCCTATTGAGCTAAAATAACACAATCTCACTTAACAAAATAAATAATTATTTCTAAATATCATCTTATACCTGGCCCATATTTAGTGAGGGGAGCGGTTGTCTTAGCAATGTCTTTTAGCTGGTTTGTCCAAAGCAGAATCTTGTCTAGGACCTTTCAGTGCCTCTGGGCACATGTCCCTTCCATTGCTTTCCATCTAGCTGAGTGCCCTTTATTGTGGCTGGTTGAAGACTGTGGCTCTATCATCTGGCAGAAGAGTCTGCTGTCTGGATTAGTGTGGTGGCTTCCTTTTGTCACCATTTAGTTTGTTCCTTTATCCACTTTACACCCTGTGAATTGGAAGTCAAATCTAAGTTTGATGGACCCAGGTAAACATCTTTTGGCTGGAACATATCATGAGAGATGCTGAGAGCTTCCACCTGTATCACTCGATACATGATTTCTGATAGTCCCACTGTTGGTGCAAGACTAACTCTTGGATCAGGGCGGGCACAGCTTAACCCTTCTAGTTCTGTTTCTTTCTCTTGAGCCAGAAAGAAATCTGTGGGGTCTTTCTTTGCATAATTCAGATGTCCATTTATACATCCACTGTTCACCTAATGGTTTTAACACATCAATTGATAATCCTTGCCTGAATCAGTGATTTCATTAGGGGCCAAGGGGGGACTTGGGGCCCAGCATTTCCACTCTGCGAGGTGAGGATTTGGTCTGAAATCTGCCGGACTTTGGCCCCTGGAGGCCTGTCCTCCCACTAGCTGGGACCATCCGGCGTAGACCCTCACCAGGCCCAGGGGCGGAGGTGGCCTGAGATGGGAAGGGGTGGGGAGACACAGTCCTACCACAGCTTGCAAGCAAATCAGGTATTATGCATTATTTCACTGAGACCTCCTGGAGGCCAGTCCATTTCACTGCTGAGTCTCCGGGCCCTGGGGCATGTCGTATGCCTCCCAAATGCTTCTTGACAAGTGAATGTCTGAATGCATGGTAAGTGAATGATTGAATGCTTATCTAGCCCTAATGCTGGGCTCCTGATCGTCCTGAAATCTACACCTGTCTTTGGGTCCCCCAGTCCTTTCTTAAGCTAGAGGCAATTTAAGAGGCCCAGACATGCATCAGGAGACCTCTCAGTGGGTCTACGATTGGTACTTGCTCTCAGGGGAGCCCACTTTGATGTGCCAAGACCCCTCCTCCACCCAATGCCTTAGTAGGCCTGGCTGGGGTTATAGCTTCCTGAGGCAGAGCTCTGCCCACCTACTGGATTGGACTCTCTGAGGCACTGTCTTGTTCCCTGGGGCCCCATCACAATGAACCAGCTAGGCCAAGCTGCAGCTGGAGGTACAGCCATACAACACTGGCAGCGCCACCCATCCAATATGGTGCCCATCAGATAACAAACATGGGGACACTTAGACGAGTTTGGGTGGGGTGCATATGCTCCCCAGACAGCACTCTCTCCACCCTGGCCTCCCTCCTGGAAAATGGCTCAGCAGCTGGGCTCCGACTCCAGGCCAGCTGCCCCTCCTGCCGAGAAATCTGCCTTTAATTTAGAAGTTCTATTTCTTTCTCCATGAAAAAGTCTTTGTGGTACCAATTAAGGAACTCTTTTATCCCCTCCTGTTTGAGGAGTGAGGAATTTGGGGACTGTCTAGAAAGGGCTCCTTTCCTCACTAATTCCCAAGGCAGAGTGACTTTTCCTCAGGATGGGCATCTGGCAGGGGCTCTGGGGGGTCTTTCCTGATGATATGGAAGTTGACATCCCTGGAGGGCTTGCTCTGTGCCAGGCACTGTGTCGAGCACGCTGCATGGGCCACCTCACTGCGTCTTCCCAGCCACCCCACAAGAAGGCCTATCGTCATCCATAGTTTACAGATAAGGAAACAGAGGCTCAGAGAGGTCACTATCTTGTTCAAGGCCAGTTGGGTGGTTGATGGAGGGGCCCGGCTGTGAACCCAGCTTGGCCTGACTACAGGGTCATGGTCCAAAGTGGTTCATTATGTTGATAGAGTGTGTTATTTTGTGTCTTTATTATAGGACCTCAGATCCAGGAAAATGCACAACCTGGGCCAGATGTGGTCACATTTTGTACAGTTTAGTGCTTATTCTTCTCCATAGAGTCTCCAGTGTGTCTGTGTGAGGTCCCCAGATCAGGGCAGAAGCTCCTGGAAGAACCAGGGTTGACTTGGATCTAGAGCTCCTATGTGTGTGTTTAAGGCTCTGCCCAATCTGCTCCTTTCTGGCTGCCCAGCCTCATTTGCCACTGTTTTCCTCATGCCTTCTCTTCTGGGCACACCAAATGGCCCTGCTGTTTTGGTCCTGGAGCATTTTGCTTGGCTTCAATGATCCCTGGTGCTGGAACGCTGTTCCTAGGTTTCTACCTGATGGATTCCTTCTCTCTTGATGCCCCAGAGACAAAGATCACTAGTTCTATTATGAGAAAACTGCACACCTTCACGCGTCTTTCAGAAGGTTGATCGTACTATATTGCAATCTTTTAAGCTCAGAAAAATTTAATACAGAAAGTTATAGCGAATATATGTAACAATTATCAATATGCCCACAACCCAGAACTAACATATGACAAAATTTTGTCATCTCTGCTTCAAATTGTTTTTAAAAAATAAAAGGTACAATGTATCACTTAAAACATGAAAGTCCTGGACTTCCCTGGTGGCGCAGTTGTTAAGAATCCGCCTGCCAATGCAGGGGATACAGGTTCGAGCCCTGGTCCAGGAAGATTCCACATGCCGTGGAACAACTAAGCCCGTGCACCACAACTACTGAGCCTGAAATCTAGATCCCGCGAGCCACAACTACTGAGCCCATGTGCCATAACTACTGAAGCCTGCATGCTCTAGGGCCCGAGTGCCACAACTGCTGAGCCCACGTGCTGCAGCTACTGAAGCCTGCACACCTAGAGCCCGTGCTCCTCACCAAGAGAAGCCACCTCAATGAGAAGCCTGCTCATGGTGAAGAAGAGTAGCCCCTGCTCACTGCAACTAGAGAAAGCCTGCACGCAGCAATGAAGACCCAATGCAGACAAAAAAACCCACAAAAAAATAAAACAAATAAACACACAAACAAAATAACCCATGAAAGTCCTTTCAGAAACCCTTTAGTATTCATTCTCTTCCTCCCTTCCCCAGAAACTGCCACTCTGATGAATTTCGTGAGCCAGCCCATGTTTTTAGAATTTAAAAAAAAATTTTATTTATTATTTATTTATTTATTTTTGGCTGTGTTGGGTCTTCGTTTCTATGCAAGGGCTTTCTCTAGTTGCGGCGAGTGGGGGCCACTCTTCATCGCGGTGTGCGGGCCTCTCACTGTTGCGGCCTCTCTTGTTGCGGAGCACAAGCTCCAGACGCACAGGCTCAGTAGTGTGGCTCACGGGCCTAGTTGCTCCGCGGCATGTGGGACCTTCCCAGACCAGGGCTCGAACCAGTGTCCTCTGCACTGGCAGGCAGATTCTCAACCACTGCGCCACCAGGGAAGCCCCAGCCCATGTTTTTATATCTTTATTACAGTTTTGTCCAGCAATAAGTAATATATAATGTTGTCCCTTGTGTCTAAAATGTTTTACATGTTCATATCTTTTAGTATCTTGCTTTTTCACATAGGTTTATACTTTTGAAAAATTTTAAGATTTTTGTTGATCTATCTAGTTCTGGTTCATTCCTTTTAGGATCTGTATGAAATTCCATTTATGAATAAATCACAGAGAATACATTTTCCCCACTTAATCCACTTGGTTTGCTTTCCCAGGAAGCAGACTTGGAGACAGATTTCTGAGCAGTGGGTTTATTTAGAAGTGTTCCCTGGAGCACCACCTGTGAAGGAGGGAGGGCATCAGAGTTGACCAAAGAGAGGTTAAACTGTGATGTACTTGGGCAGAGACCTCAACTGATCTCTACTGGGAGTGCTGGAGCTGGGACGACCTATCAAAACAAGGTTCCAGGCCTTTGTACTGCTCATTGCCCAGGCATTGGATGAAGGCTGCTTTCAAGAAAGGGTGAGGCAGTTCCATCTACCAAAAGTCAAACGCCAGAGAGAACTCTTCTGCAGACCATCTGCAGCCAACACTCGTGGCAGCCAAGGGAGTGAACGTCTCTGTCCTTAGGGGGATCTGGGCAGTTGACAACAGCATCCACTACAGTCCAACCATCGTGCTGCTTGGATCCATTTGTTTCATATTCACCACATCCGGGGGCAGTTCCTCCAGGATTCTGGTTGGCCTCTTTTTCCAGGGAAAACTACAAAAAAAAGTTAGTTGGGCAAACTGTAGCCCCTGGCCCCTTGAGGCCAAATCAGGATCTCATCATCTCCCATTTCTACTATCCATTCATGTTCATTTTATATCCATTCTATGTTCATTTCATCTTCTGTTAGAACCAGTGCTGGTCTAGGTGGCTTTCCTGCTGGAGTGACCCTGATTCTCATCCCTGAGGGGCTGAACCCTTGGTCATCATTTCTTCTCAGGCCATAGTTACTGTATTTGCCCATTAGCTGTCAGCATTGGGCAGGGAATTGCTAAGAGACACTCAGTAGATTACCTGGGTTCTCTGCTCTCATTATGTAATGGCAGCCCTACATCCTTCTGCTATCAGTGAAATTCCCTTGCCAGTGAAGTAACACATCTTCTTATCTGTTGTCCTCCTGGCATGAGGAAACTGAAGGAACCATGTGACAGCCATAACTTTAAGTTTAATGGGAGTCTCACTGTGTCCCCTGGTGGGAGCATACCTTCGCTGGGAATCAGAACTTCCAGATCCACAAAATCGAAAGTTGAGGAAATGGGAATGCTAAATTCCCCAGTGAGGTTATGGGAAATGATGGTAATGAGGCCATGGCTACCTTCATCTGTGGTTCCTGGACTCATCAACTTTTAATCTATTGGGAATTCCATGCATAGTGATCATTGCTTTAGAGTTTATACTCACCCTGAAGGATGGTACGCCATCCTCCCAGGATGTCATCTCCAAGCTGACAACTCAGCTACATGTCTCAGGCCAGCAGCTTCTGAGTAGTGCAGAATGTGATAGGGATCCTGTGGTCATTTGCCCACTGCTGCACCTCCTTTGCTGTAAAGTGGGTTTTTTGATCTGAGGCAGTGTTATATAAGATCCCATGTTGGTAGATCAAACCAATCCGCAAATCCTGGACTAGTGTTGCTGATTGCCACCCGGCAGGCAGGAAAGGCAAATCCATATTCAGAATGTGTATTGATTTCAGCCAAGAAGATTTGCTGACTCCTTCAGGGTAGAGAGGTCCAGTGAAGGCAACTCGTCACCAAATGACTGGTTCATCTTTTCAAGCAATAGTGTCATATTGAGGTCCCGACATTGGTCTCTGTTGCTGGCAGACTAGACATTCTGCAGTGGCAGTAGCTAGATCCACATTGGAGAGTGGAAGCTCATGTTTTTTGGCCCCCAAATAGCCTCCATCCCTGTCACTATGGCTACTCCATTTATGACCCCATTTTACCAGCATCGGGTGGCCGAAAACAGTGACTGGCTGACACTGACTGATCAAGTTGTTGTTTAGTCCTCTTCTATGGTAGTTGCTCTCTAACGGAGTTAACACAAGCTACAAACAGCTTTACACTTCATACTCACTCTCATACATCTATCACATCCCTCTTCCGTAGACCTCCTTGACATTGATCTTCTGTTCTTTCTCCTTCTAGGCCTCTGACCAAATAGCCAAGCCACTCACGACTGCCCATGCATCCATATAAAGGCTAACCTCAGGCTACTTCTCTTCCTGCACCAATGGAATGATCAGGCACACCACCCAAAGCTCTGCCATTGGGAAGATTTTCCCTCATCTCTGTCTTTCAAGGCTGTAGAGCAGCAACAGTCCATTTTTTGGCTTATACCACGTCCTGAAATGACCCATCTGTGAACAAACTTGGGCTTTTCCCTCTTCCATCATCTGGTCAAGAGTCTTCTCCAACCATGAAGCCATTGGTGGCAGCTGAAGGAGAAGAACCAGTGCAACAGTGGTGGATCACATGAAAGCGTGGGCTACCCAGTCATGCAGCTTCCTGTGCCTTCAGGCCTTGCTTGTTCTTGATCCTAGGTGTTCCACTTCTGTCATATAATAAATTGCTCTTGGACCTGGCCAACCTTTTGACTTAGTGGGGCTGATGATGGAAGTCAGCTCATGATTGGGTTGCATGGTCACTTGATGTCCCAAGGTCAGATGGTCCATCTCTAACCAGGGCTTGGTAGCACTCCAGGAGCTGTTTTATAAACAACCTTCTGTTGTAAATGGTACATTCTTGCTCTTCTAAGAGGCTTGCCATGAACTCCACATGGTGTCTTTTCCCAAATGTGCCTCTAATACCATAAATACCTCTAATACCATCATGTCTACTGGATCATATGACCCAAGTAGCAGGTCTGTTTACACAAAAGCCTGGACCTGCTGCAAAGCATTTTCCTTCTCTGGGTCCAACGCAAAGCTAGCAGCCTTACATATCATGTGGTATATGGATTGAAGCTGCCTCCAGTAGGTATGGAATATGCTGCCTCCAGAACCTGAAGCAGCCTGCCAGACGTTATCCTGTGTGGTGGGAGGTGCAAGTTGCAATCATTTACTTTTTTAACTTTGGAAGAAATGTCCCAGATCACTGGATTCTTAAAAACTTCACGAATGTGGTAGCACCCTGAATTTACATAGGGTTGTATCTCTTTCTCTGAAATACGTTTATCTTATGAAGTCCTCCAAGATACCCACTACTGCTTGTTCATCCCATTAGCATGATGTCGCTGGTATAGTAGACCATTGTGATGTTCTGTCTGATGTCCAGCCAGCCTGGATCTCTTTGGACTATATTATGACAGAGAGCGGGAGAATTCACTTAGCCCTGGGAAGACTGTCAATGTATACTGTTGCTCTTCTTCCATGAATGGGAAACATTTCTGATCCTTTTCCTGAAAGGAAGGGAAAAGAATGCATTTGCCAGACCTGTGGCTGCATGCCATGTACAGTCCTGGGGGCTGTGTTTAGCAAGGATTGCACACCAGTCGGCAGCTGCAATTGAGGCTACTACTTGCTTGAGTTTACAATTGTTCGCTATCATCTTCCAGGATCCATCTGTTATTTAGGAGCCAGACTAGAGAATTAAATGGGAATAGGCTAGAGGCCACACACCCCCATATCCTTTAAGTTTTAAGGGTGGCACTGACCTCTGCTGTTCTCCCTGTGCTGCGATATGTTTTTGATTTACTATCCTTGGCTAGAACGGGGGGTGTGGTGGTGTCAGAGGCTTCTCACTTGGCCTTCACCACTGTGATAGCTCTTATCCCATAGGCCAATGTGGGGGGTTGTAACAACCACCATGAATGTCTATTTCCATTCCACATTTGGGGCTGGGGAAATGACCCACCCATTGGATGGGTTTAGGGATTCAGTGAACCCACTGTGAATCAAATATGGGCCAGGATATCATTTATTCCTGGCCCCTATATGTCTTTCTCTAACAGTGGGGGCATGGTACCTCTTCAGTTTCTTGAGTATCAGGGTTAATTCAGAGCCTGTATCTGGAAGTTGCTGAAATGTAAGAGTATTCCTCTTTCTCTAGTGTCCGGTTATCCACGTAAATGACTGTAGATACTTTTAGAGAAAAACTGGGGGAATTATTTCCATATACACTTGCCATGGCATTGAGGGCTCTTCCTCATGGCAATCTGGCTTCTCCTTTAGTCAGTGGTTTCTGGGTGTGAGAACTGGCTCAGGTCCAGAAATTGGCCAAGGAATTATGACTTTTATTAGTATTGCTACCCTTGGCCTTCTGATAATCCATCCTCGATTTCTTTTGGTTGTATAGGTTGAGCATTACCCTGTTAATTGCTGTCTATCTTGCCTCTGGGGATGTCTTATTCCATTAATGATTTCCATAATCTTTCTTTGGATCATGCCCTCGGATTGCCACTTCAGTTTTGCTTTTCATTAACAATAATTGCACTCATTCTGTTTTTGATGGTTAATTCAGGATCTTATCATCCCCACTGTTATGAGGGAGTCAGTTCTATAACAGCCTTCTATTTAGTTTCTATATAGGGCTGCCTAGAGAGTAAGCTTCTTAGTGAGGCTGGCGCCACCTCACCACGTTATCCCTTATCGCATTGGTAAATGGAGTGTCCTCTAGGCTTTCCATGGAACATACCCACTGATAGGTATTTCACCCTTACGTAGCATATCCACTCTAGGATGCCAAAGTCTGTGAGCATTCTGATTCCTTCCTTTACCATCTGCCATGACTGCTGTGGAATTTTTTCTTCACTTTGTGTGGTCTATCAGTTTCTCCAAGTTTACAAGGTCGACTCTAGTAGCATGTGAATACCATCTCCTAAGGTCCTTGCTGGGGTGTTAAGTCTGATCATGGGAGAGGGCTCCCAAATCAATACACTCTCTTTTATCCAATTTTATAGTCTGTCCCTCTTAGTTCAGAACCCTCAGGATCTAATTTCATGACATTCTCCTGGCTCCTGCCAGAACTGGCCAGAGGTTGAGACCCCACAGTTCCTTCGGGGTGTAGTCCTTTCCCTTCCTTAGCAGGCCCAGAACCATGACCAGGTTGTGACTTGACCCTAGTTATTGGTGGTCGCCAGGAGGAGAGGTAAGGATAAGTCCTGTCTTACAAGGTAGAAGCCTCTGCACTATCTTTAAGCAAAGGGAAGCAGTGGCTTTTAAAAAAAATTATTTATTTAATTTATTTTTGGCTGTGTTGGGTCTTCGCTGCTGCATGCGGGCTTTCCCTAGCTGTGGTGAGCGGGGGCTACTCATTGCGGTGGCTTCTCTTGTTGTGGAGCACGGGCTCCAGGAGGGCGGCCTTCAGTATTTGCAACACGCGGGCTCAGTCGTTGTGGCTCGTGGGCTTCAGTAGTTGTGGCACGTGGGCTCTAGAGAGCAGGCTCAGTAGTTGTGACATGTAGGCTCAGTAGTTGTGACGCATGGGCCCAGTTGCTCCGCAGCATGTGGGATCTTCCCGAACCGGGGCTTGAACCAATGTCCCCTGCATTAGCAGGAGGATTCTTAACCACTGCGCCACCAGAGGAAGCCCCCGAAGCAGTGGCTTTTACGAAAGGAGGGGCCACTTTTGTAGGGCTAGAGGGTTCAGGAGGATCTAAGATTTCAAGGTTCTTGAGCACATTGACTCCATCCCAAATGCCAAGGTCCTGCTCTTTCCCAACCAGGGTGCTAGTTTTGGCATAAGTAGATTTGTTGGGGTTGAGAATTTCACTTTCTGTGGAGTGCTGCTATTTTTTTTTTTAATCGAAGGCTAGTTGATTTACAATGTTGTGTTAATTTCTGGTGTAAAGCAAAGTGGAGCGCTGTTATTTTTAGAGGCAAGTCCTAGGCTTTATCCTAAACTTTTGTTTGTTTGTTTGTTTTGCGGTACGCGGGCCTCTCACTGCTGTGGCCTCTCCCGTTGTGGAGCACAGGCTCCGCACGCGCAGGCTCGGTGGCCATGGCTGACGGGCCCAGCTGCTCCGCGGCATGTGGGATCTTCCCAGACCGGGGCACGAACCCGTGTCCCCTGCATCGGCAGGCGGACTCTCAACCACTGCGCCACCAGGGAAACCCTATCCTAAACTTTTTATGCCCTCTTGCTGCAGGAGATGAGAGTCTTATATTCCACCTTAAGAAGGTAATTAATTACCTTCAACCTTTCATTGTCTTGCTCCAGTGCATTTATAGCACTCAACAATAGCCATCCACAGTCTCTCTCAAATGCCTGAGATGTTGTATCAACCAGCACATTCTCTTCTACCTTAATCCTATCCCAAGTCACTCCCCATGAAAATTTAACAACTGGACTACTTCCACGTGCCAGGTGCTTTCTGTATTCCACCTGTCCTGAGTGATGGGGTCTTCACTGCTAGCTAGACAGTAGGGCGATCCAGCTCTAAAATCTCAATTTACAGTGTTTGTCCATCCTTGGACCACCTCTGTTACAGGTGGGTTTCCAGGGAAACAGATTTGAGACAGAGATTTGTACACAGGTGGTTTATTAGGGTGTGCTCTCAAGGCCAATATCTGTGAGGGACTGTGGGAAGCAGGCTTGGGTGGAGGAGAACTTGGGCTGCAATGTAGTTGCAACAGAAGCCTCCATCGATCCTGTAGGGAGGGCTGGAGCTGAGACAGCCCCTCTCAAATGTGCTGAAATGAGGCAAAGGAGATGGGCCTCTATCCTCTGGGCTGAACTGTTCTTGGAAGAGGGCTTCCCTGGGGAGGGTGTGTAACCTTGGGCAAGTCAGCTCCCTTCTATTAAAGGCCATTCTTAGAGGAGAACTGTTATGAGCCATGCGCAGCCAACACTCCCAGGAGATGGGGGCATGAGTGCCTCAGTACTGAAGGGGTATCTGGGCAGCTCACAACAGAATCCACTGCAGAGGGGTAAACATTTTCTATCCCCCCTTCCCCCCACTGTTATAACAATGTTGTCATGACCACCTTTGCGCATCTCTTTCCTTGTGCACATGTATAAGCAATAATTCCCCAGCTTTTTCACCTCATGTAGCATAGTTGGAATATGATAGTATGTATACATCACACTTGAGTAAATAGGACAGAGTTTTGAGGCCTGGAGTGGGCTGGTTGTGTTGCAGCTCACATGGGGCTCAAGTGGGTCCTCTCCCTGCCATTGCTGACCCCAGGCCTGAGAGGATCAGTACCTCCAATAGTACGCTAGGGTTGGAACTCTCTACTCAGGATATGGATATACCTAGACGAGGGGTTGCGGGGTGTAGGGTATGTACATTGTCAGCTTTCCTACATATTGGCATTTGTTTTACAAAACCCTAAGGGGATGCCAATTCACATTTTCAGACTTTAACATTGTTGTTAATCTGATGGGAAGTAACATCTCATCGCTTTAATCTCCTTATTGCGTATCTTCACACAAATTTATTGGCCTTTTGCTTCCCTCTTCTGTGACTGTCCATTCATTTCCATTGCCCTTTTTCCTGGTGGGCTGTTTGTCTTTTCCTTGATTTGTGGAACTCATCGCTTCACTCCCTCGCTGCCTCTGCAAATTCGATGCCCCTGCTGCTGTTGCTGTTACCTCCCCACCCAATAGAGACTCTGATTCTTTGCATCTTTATGTCTGGAGAGGTGCGCTGTTAGGTTGCCTGGCAGAGAGTTTAAGTCCCATACTTGCACCTTTGCTGCAAGGGAGCCTCTGAAAGCAAGCACCTGAATTTTCAGCTTCTGTAGTTGGAGGTGGGCTCAGTTTCTCACCATGTCTTGTAAGGTGATGGGTTACTCAGAGGGGTGTCAGATTGGGGCATCCCTCCCTCAAGAACAATAAACATCTACCCCAGTGTTAAGGTTTAAAGGACATGGAACATGTAAAAGTGCCCAGCAGGTGCTCAGAAGATATTAGTCACTTCCTCCTCCTTTCTGGCTTGATGGGGACAAATGTCCCCACTGCAGGGATGGCAAATTAAGTGGATTTGCATCATATAAGCATTTAACTAATGCAAATTCCCCCACTCTGTCACACAACCAGTGGGCTCTCCCAATTCTGTGTTTGCAGGTGGTAGCAGAGAAAACTAACAGCTCCTCTGGGACAGGAGGTTTTGTCTGATCAGTGGGTACACATTTATGTGGGAGAGAACAGGAGGAAGCGGGGCTCCATTTTTGCCATCCCCTCCATTGAGCTCAGTCCCAGGTGCCTCTCCCACTGCCCTGAGTGAGTCTGGCTTTTAAAGACAGGCATTTTCATACATCCCGGCCTCTCGACAACATTCAAGCCCCTCATTTGGTATTCAGCCATTGACGCAGTGACCTGTGGCCAAGCTGGAGGAAAAGCTTCCTGGGTTGGATTCATTAAGAGTCTGAGTGCTCCTATACTTTGTTTGAGATTTAGGCGATTTTCAAGGATGATCTTTTTTTTTTTTTTTTTTTTTTTTGCGGTACGCGGGCCTCTCACTGCTGTGGCCTCTCCCGTTGCGGAGCACAGCCTCCGGACGTGCAGCCTCAGCGGCCATGGCTCACGGGTCCAGCCGCTCTGCGGCATGTGGGATCTTCCCGGACCGGGGTATGAACCCGTGTACCCTGCATCAGCAGACAGACTCTCAACCACTGCGCCACCAGGGAAGCCCCAAGGATGATCTTTGACGCTATGCGGTTTACCTTTTGTGGGAGGACTTCAGAATCTACCTCCTGTTGAAGAGACAGCCTCTCCGCCCCCAAAGCTGGTAGAGGTCTCATCTCAAGAGTTGCATGTGATCAATCGATTATGAAGGTCTGGAAGATTGCAGAAGAGAGGGTGAGGGTGATGGTTGACTAGCAATGTCTGCTAGGAGGACAGGAGTGGGAGAGGTTGGCATGGGAGGCAGGTATTTTGGGGTCTCTGGTTCTCATTGCCTCCCACTGTGAGCAGTCTGAGGCTCTTCTTCTCCATCTCCTCTTCCTCTTATAGAATCTGTTCCCTTTCCCTTCAGTAGCATCCCTCTCTGCCCTTCGGGGTAGCAACGTCAGAGGAGCCCTCTGTTAGCCCAAGGTTAATGTTGGTGGGTATTCCTGGACATCAGTGTGTCCTGTCTTCTGTGAGTCTGAGCCACGTGGAAGTTCCCAGAGCCTGGAGTCTCAGGGGTAACTGGTAAAACTGGGGCCAGGTCCTGCTAAGCTGAGAGGTGAACCACCAGCCTGGAGAGCTCACTGAAGCTGGCCTACGCTGACTTCTCTGGCGCTGGCCACTGCCAGGACCTTCCTGTTGATCCCACTTGGAATCCTAGAGCATCTTCGCTCTAAAGGCAACAGAGAGCCTCAAACCCTGCCATTGTTCAGGTGGGAGGCAAGCTGGAGACTTGAACCCGGGTCTCCTGACCCCGCACACCGTCTCAGGAGTGTGTGACACTCTTGGGTGCCTCTTCAGCAGGGCCAGAATCCAGAGACCCTGGACTGGGGTGGGGCCCCAGCACCCAGCGGGGCACTTCAGAGGTCTCAGGGTGGGGTGTGTCCCAAGGGCTGGACTCTCTTCAGTGGAGCCCTTCCTGGCTCCCTGGATGCTGCCCTGATCTTGTTGGATGGGCGCTCCAGGACCACAGGAAGAGAGGACGTGGGACTTGCGCTGGGCTGGTGGTCCCTGCCTCCGTGGTGGGAAAAGACAGAAGGTGCCTCCCAGGCACCATCCAGTTGCCCCTCAGTGGCTGCTGCTGTCCCTGGAGCCCATGGACCAGATCTGAACTCATAAAGTAGGTGGGGGAAGAGGCGGAAACCTAGGCTGTATCTGGGGGCAAGGAGTCTCTACCGAGGGCTCTGGCTGCACAGTTCCCTCTGCAGAGACTCTCCACCTCAGCGGCACCCCTCCCCCAAGGCCGGCACACTCGTCCGGGATTCACTTCTTGGGGTCATGTCTACTGCCAGTCAGGCAAGCAGTGGGACGAGCACGGCTCCTGCCTGAGAGATGGAGGCACAGACCCTGGATTAGGAGTCGGATTCCTGAATTCTAGCCCCACCCCCCAGTTTGTTCATCTGTAAGATGGGGAGAGAACAGGGCTTCTGCCACGCTTCACCCACCCATTCATCAGTTCGTGGACATTTGCATCATTTCCACTTTTTGTCATTTCTGAAGAATGCTGCCATAATATGTATGCCCAGGTTTTCGTTAGGACATAAATTTTTACTTATCTTGCATGTATATGTTGACCCTTGAACAACACCAGTTTGAACTGTGTGGTCCACTTCTACATGGATTTTTTTCAATAAATACATACTACAGACTACACGATTCGAGGTTGGTTGAGCTCATGGATGCGGAACCATGGATACGGAGGGCCAACTGTAAAGTTATAAAGCAGATGTTTGCATGGTGTAGAGGGTTCACTTTGTTCAAGGGTCAGCTGTACATAGGAATAGAATTACTGGTTCTTATGGTTATTCTATGCTTAATCTTTTGAGGAACCTCCAGACTGTTTTCCACAGGGGCTGGACCATTTCACATTCTCACCAGTGGTGCACAAGGGCTCCCATTTCCCCACACCTTTGTCAGCACTTGTTATCGTTTGTCTTTTTAATTGTGGCCACTTGAGTGGGTGAAGGGGTATTTCATTGTGGTTTTGATTTGCATTTCCCTGAAGGCTAATGTGATTGAGCATCTTTTTGTGGGCTTATCGGCCCTAATAAAGATTTTGTTTCTAACTTCATCTCAGCTTTGCTTCCCAAAGAACCCCATTTGCCATGCCTGTTGATGGGAAGCTGATGTCTTTGTCTTTCAGTCTCTGTGTCTCTCTTTTTCTCTTTCTCTCTGTTTCTTTCTTTGTCACCCACCCACCCTAACACACACACACACACACACACTTCTTTTTGCCCACCGTTGCTGGGAATACGCTGGTAAGGCCCATAGTGTTTGCAGTTCTTTCTTTTCAATAAAAGCATAAAAATGTCAGCTTGACACCACACCATGGCAACTGTCCCATAACAAGATACGTCTTTCCATGGGTTTCCTGGAGACTGCCCAGCACTGTTGGGCCTGCAGCCCGTCCCAGGATCCATATTTATCTTCTGATTCTGAGAGATTCTGTGCTGACGCCATCCGTGATCTGCCTTCTTCTGTTTTCTGCTCCCGTCTCCTAATGATTCCCCTTGTATCAGTCTTTTCTCTCCAGCCAAGGGGTGTGAGCTCATGAAGGGCTCTTGCCCCTCCCTCAGTGCCAGCGCTGGGCTGGGCCTTGGCAAAGACTTGCCATTGACGTGAAACTTACGGTGAGGTGGGAATTGGGGGTAAAATCTGAAGGCCTGTGAGCTGTGGGAAGCCAGGGCCCTGTCTGGCTAGTTCACCCAGTGCCCAGGATGGTGGCATGTGTGTAGCAGGCTGTGGTTTAAGGAATATATTTGGTCTTTTTCCCTGGTTCCTGGCATGGAGCTCCTAAAAAAACCCTTGTTTTTTCCTGAGTGATAGGAGTTTCTTTTCTTATTCCTAACGAGCCCTTTGTGACCACACCGAAGTTTATGCTAATGAGGTGACTCAGAGTGGGCCCCTAAAAAGCTTCAGGTTGGGGGCTGGTCACCAGAAAGATCAAATAGTGATTAGATGTGGGGACTTTCAGCCCTACTCCTGACCTCTGGGGAAGGGCTGGAGATTGGGTTATAAACACTCTTTAATTTATTTTTGGCCGTGTTGGGTCTTCGTTGCTGCGCGCAGGCTCTTCTCTAGTTGCGGCGAGCGGGAGCTACTCTTCGTTGCGGTGCGCGGGCTTCTCATTGCGGTGGCTTCTTTTGTTGCAGAGCACGGGTTCTAGGTGCGCAGGCTTCAGTAGTCGTGGGGCACGGGCTTCAGTAGTTGTGGCGCACGGGCTTAGTTGCTCCGCGGCACGTGGGATCTTCCCGGACCAGGGCTCGAACCCGTGTCCCCTACATTGGCAGGCGGATTCTTAAGCGCTGCGCCATGAGGAAGCCCTATAAACACTCTTGGTTGGCGAAAACATTGAGGTGCTGGGCGGGTGGCGCACCTCTCCCACCCCCATACTTCACCCTATTCATGTCTTCTATTTGGCTGCTCCTGAGTTGTATCCTTTATAATAAACCAGTAATCCTAAGTAAAGCCCTCTCCTGAGTCCTGAGTCATTCTACTGAATGACAGAACCTGAGGAGGGAGTTGTGAGAATCCCTGAATTTGCAGTTGCCTGGGCAGAAGTGGGTCACCTGGGGACCCCATTTGTGGCTGACATCTGAAGGGAGAGAAGTCTTGTGGGACTGATCCCTAAACTGGTGGATCTTGATGCTGGCTTGGGTAGTTAGTATCAGAATTAAATTGAATTGTTGGACACTTAGGTGGTGTGGGAGAATCAGAGAAGTGGTGTCAGAAAAAACCACGTACAAGCCCCTGACGAATATGTGTTGAGTGAACAAGAATTTGTTGAGTGAATAGAGAAAGTTAACATAAATTAAGCACTATATCCTATGCCAAATCCTTTATGCTCATTCATTCAAAAAAACACTTTTTGAGTAAGTATTACATGCCATGTGCCGGGCTTGGTATTTGGGTCCAGCTATGAACAATTAAGCCAATTCAGCAAACAATTTTAGCACCTACTACATGCCACACACTGTTCTAGGTACTGAGGATACAGCTGTGAGCCATTCAAGTCTACACAAGAAATATCTATGGAGTTCCCACTACGTGTTGGGCATTGCTCCAGGTCTGGAGAATACAGCAGTGACCAAACAGAATTGATACCGTGTGTGCACTTTGCAGGACCCCTAGGAGGTAAATCCTTCAATTTTGTTCATTTTACATCTGAGGAAAATGAGGCTCAGAGAGGTTAATTGTCTTTTACAAGGTCACACAGCTGGGGCAGTAAGGCTAGACCTAACCACTAGCCCATCTGACATCACGCTTGTGTTCTCACCCTCAGGCCCAGGCTGAGTAATGTTGGGGTGAGTCCTGGGGTCCTCTTTACTGAGCACTTTAGGGATCCTGCATCCCTCACACAAGCCTCCCTCTTCTGGGGCTCCCACCCTGCACCCTCCTCTCTGATACACAAAATTCCGATCATGGCTGGCAGTGTTCCTGAGTGACACCCCTGAGTGCCGTAATGTGTTTTCTTGCACAAAACCCCGTGTTCAGCAAATCGCTGTGACCAAGACCCTATCCAGTTACCTGCCGCATCAGAGGTATGTTCTGAGGCACTGCCAAGCAAAGCAGAGCATAATACTTCTAAGAATTTTAACCATTAGATAAAAAAAGCACAGCCCTGGCAGCTCCTGGCAGGCGCTGCCGAGGAGGAACCAGATACAAAGCAAACAAGAAGGGCTCGTCCTATGTGTGGGCTGATGTCTTTCCTGGTGGGTTGGCCGCCCTGGGCCCATAGTCACGTTGTCAAAGCCATCGGTCCCTTGGCTCCGGTGGCTGGCTGGCTGAAGGCGGGTGGCACTGGGTTTCCGCGCGCTGCCAAGCCCTGAGATGTCTGCCTCCTGGGGGCGGGCTCAGTGGAGATGACCTCTGAGTCCAGAGGCTCCACACGGGGCTCTAAAGCCATATCTTACCAGTTCCGCTGCTGTCCCTAGCCTCGGCAACTCGCGAACTTTGGGCAAGTGACAACTTTGCTGAGCCCCGCTGGGGGTGGGAATAATACTATCTGCTTCATGTGTGAGGATTAAATGGATTAATATAAGCCAAGAGAACTGAGTGTGGCCCACCCTTGGGGCTCCGTAGCTATTAGCTGTTTCTGAAAGTCCGACATGGATGTCACACATCTCTGGGAGCACCTACCAGGCCCTGCAGGTGTACACGGAGGAGTAGATCAGTTGTGGTCCCTGCCCTTGGGGCGCTAACAGTGCAGAGGGGTGATGGGAGACAAAGCAAACGTGACCTCAGAACTGGGTCTATGACTGGAGGTCTTCACCAGATGGGAGGACAGGGCAAGTCACTCTGGAGGACTTTGGGGGTGCTTGAGCTGAGACCTGAATGATGAGGAAGCTCCGAGGGTACGGGGGGAGGGACAAGCTGTCTTGGTAGAGGGAAGAGCACGCGCAGAGCCCTTGTGACGGGAGGAAGCCGGTTGACCCAAGGAGCTGACGTAAGGCCAGTGAGGCTGGAGGCAGAGTGACCACAGGGAGTGGGAGGTGGTACTGGAGAGGTGGGGAGGGGCCAGATCTTGGGGTGCCCTGGAAGCCAAGTTGAGGAATTTTGCATTTCACCTAAGATCAACAGGGAGCATTAAAATGTTTTAGCCAGGTGGTGGCTTGATTAGATCAGTACTTTAATAAAGATCACCGGGCCGCTATATGGAACCTGCGGCACAGGGGGCCAGGAGGGAAGCCGGAAGGCCAGCTAGGAGGCCTTTCCAGTGGTCCAGGTGAGAGAAGACAGTGGTTTGGACCAGGACGGTGGCAACTGGGGTGCAAAGGACTGGGCGATCCGAAAGGCCTTGCTGCTACGGTGGATGTAGGGTGGGCTGTTGGAAGGATCTTGGGAGTGAACGTCAGAGCCCCAAGTTCCCATGGAGTGGAGAGAACTGGCTGGGCCCATCCAAGTCACACTCAGTTCCGGGCAGGTGGTCCTGCGCCTGGCTCTTGACCCTTAAAGCCACCAAAAGCACGAAAACGCTGATCTGGACACGGCCCTCCACACGCTCACACTTCCCAGCCTCTTTCCAGATACCCAGGAAGGTTCAAGTCTCTGTCCCCTCCTCCTACACTGGGGTAGCCGGGGCTCCAACCCTCTCTCCTCCTGGCTCAGGGCGAGGGCGGGCCCCTCCCAGGCGGAAGCCAGTCCTGACGTCTTCAGTGGTTCAGTGCAGCGCTTTCAGATCTGGTTTGGGTCGAGGTTCTGCCAGTTACTACAAGTTGTGGCATCGTGGGGCAAGTCACTAATCTTTCTGTACTCCGGTTTTCTTGTCTGTGGTGTGAAGCGGGGGACACCTAACTCGTAAGCTGTAGTGAGGATTTCAAGTGAGTCATCTACATAAAGCGCTCAGAAAAATGCTGGGCCCAAAACAGGTGCTCAGTGAATGTTAGGTCTTATTGTTCCTAATAGCTGTAAAATGGGGATAATGATCCCGGGGCAGTTGCGAAGATGACATTTGTAACGTACCCATCACAGTGCCTGGTTAGTGCTCAAAATGTCAGTGCTGATCTTTACAGTAGTGCAAAATTGGAAACAGCCTCCCATCCGGTGGGAATCTTTTAAGTCAATTCTAGATTACAGTGGAATGAGAAGGAGCCATTAAAATGATGCTGCAGAAGAAAGATGTGGGAACTTGATTATCCTACAATGTTAAGTGGAAATAAACCAGGATTAAAACTCCCTATGGTCTGAATGTATCCCTTCAAAATTCATATATTGAAATCCTAACCCCCAAAAGTTGATGGTAGAAGGAAGTAGGCTTTTGGCAGATGCTTAAGATATGAGAATGGAGGCCTCATGAATGGGATTAGTGCCTTATAAAAGGGACATTAGAGAGATCCCTTGCTCCTTAGATCAGGTGAGGACACAGCGAGAAGATGAGGACTATGAACAAGGAGGCAGGACTTCACCAGAGGGTGACTGTGCTGGCTCCTTGATCTTGGACTTCCCAGCCTGCAGAACTGTGAGCAATAAAATTCTGTTGTTTATATGCTCTCTAGTCAGTGGGGGTTTTTCTGTTTTATTTTTGCGGTACGCGGGCCTCTCCCTGTTGTGGCCTCTCCCGTTGCGGAGCACAGGCTCCGGACGTGCAGGCTCAGTGGCCATGGCCCACGGGCCCAGCCACTCCACGGCATGTGGGATCTTCCCAGACCGGGGCACAAACCCGTGTCCCCTGCATCGGCAGGTGGACTCTCAACCACCGTGCCACCAGGGAAGCCCCAGTGGTATTTTGTTATAGCAGGCTGAACAGATCATGATAAAACTGTACATGCAGTAGGTGAGATAGTGGTGAATTTCAGTTGTATTTTTTTAGACTTTGCACAATTAAAAATATTTCAACCATGAAGATGAATTTGTTTAAGAGCCTGAAAAATTAAAATGTTTATAAAGAGTTTCTAATGACAAGGGAATATGCTCATATTCCAATGTTAAGTTGAAAAAAGAAATTAGGTTACAAAATTGTCCAGTGTTAATTCACCTACACACAACAAAGTACCCAGAAGGAAATACATACATTGTGATAGCAATGTCTGGTATCTCAGTGAGGGTGATTTTAAAACATGACCTTGGGCTTCCCTGGTGGCGCAGTGGTTGAGAGCCCACCTGCTGATGCACAGGACACGGGTTCGTGCCATGGTCTGGGAAGATCCCACATGCCACGGAGCGGCTGGGCCTGTGAGCCATGGCCGCTGAGCCTGAGCGTCCGGAGCCTGTGCTCCGCAACGGGAGAGGCCACAACAGTGAGAGGCCTGCGTACTGCAAAAAACAACAACAACAACAACAAAAAACATGACCTCAAGTTCTTTGACCTCCTCCCTCTGAGAAGAGGAACCTGAGACTTCTCCCCCATGAACCTGGGTGGACTTGTGACTGCTTTCGCCAATTACAAAATGGCAGAAGTGACACTATGTAACTTCCAAGACTAGGTCTCAAAAGGCCATACAGTTTCCCTTCACTTGCTAGAAACTTCTCTCTTGGAGCCCTGAGCATCTAGGTAAGAAGTACAACAACCCTGAGGCTTCCATATTGTGAGGAAGCCTGAGCCTCGTGGAGAGGCCATGACTAGGCACATGATTCCTCCCAGTCCAGGAGCCTGACATTCAAATGAAGAAGCTTCTAGATGATTCTAATCCCCAGCTGTTTGGGTCTTCCTAGCTGAGGCTTCAGACATCATGGAGAAGAGACAAGTCATCCCTGCTGTACCCTGTCCAAACTCCTGACTCACAGAATCTGTGATCATAATTAAATGGTTGTTCTCCGCCAGTAATTTGGGGTGGTTTGTTATATAGTGATTAGATAACTGGAACAGAGGGATTATGGGATGTTTTTATTCTTTCAACTCTACTTTTTTAGAAACTTCAAGGTTTTTTATTATGAGCATATGTTTTTTATTGTTAAGAAAAGATTTATAAGGAAATGTTTGTTGAGTGAATAAAGAGAGGAAATAAAGAAAGTAAAAAATAAATTAAAGAAAAGGAGAGAGAGAGGGAGGGAGAATGGAGCCAGTGAACCATTTTTATGAGAAAGCCCTAACTCCATCCCTTTCAGGAATCACAGAGCTCAGACAAGCTTCCCCTGGATGTTTCTTTCCTCCATGACCCATTCTGTTGAACCACTCTGCCCTTGGACCATGACTGAAGGACACAGCAGTAAATGACTCTGAGTCAAACAGCTGGCTGTGTGTCTTTGTGCAACTGACTCAACCTCTCTGAGCACATTTCCTTACCTGCCAGGTGAGGCACATGCAAATACTTGACATAGCTGGAATGTGGAAGAAACAGGATTCAAACCCAGGGCAGTTCCTCTTTGTCCATTAAGGGGGTCTAGGAAAAGGCCCTGGGTTGGGGGGCATATTAGGAGAAGGGAGCTGCTTCCGGCCAGGCCCCACCTGGTAGCCCTCTGTGCCTGCTGCCACTGGGGGCTAAGGTGCCAGGCACAGAGCAGGGAGGCTGGGGCCCCAGGCAGAGGTTGGGGCGCTCTGTCCCTCCAGGAAGCCAAGTGATCCCTCCCATAAGCCTTTCACCCCTGCATTCTCTGAATGAAGCCATTCAGAGGAGGAAACCCAACCGGCCAATGTTTTATGCATGGTCCAGCCATGCCAGCAACAGCAGGTCACCTGGGGAGGTATTATTTTTAGCCAGAGCACGTGAGTGAGCTGGGAGCTTGAAAGAAGCAGGCTAGTCACCCACCTGTCCACCCCAGGGCCCTCTCCTTTGCCTGGTGGTCCTAGGCAATGTTAACCCAAACCATGCCCAGCATGGTTAGGCACTGGCCTAAGCCAGGCCTCCACTGGGGGCGGGGCTGGGGTCTCGTCGCTCCAGGCTGTCTGTTGTGCGGCAACTAAAGCAGCCGACCATCTCGACACCTGCGTGGCCACCTCCTATGGGGAGCTCACTCCCTCCCTTTCCAGGTGTTGGCTCTGGGTAAGGCTAAACCCGGGGGAGGGGGGCAAGCATGTTTCTGAGACTCTGTGCGAGAGGACGTAACCTTTGTCAGCCTTTTGAAATTCCTCTGCTGCTGCAAAACATAATCTGGCTACTAGGGGTGCCCAGCTTTCATCACTCCCAGCTTCCTCCTGGGCAATGTCCCCAGCAGGTAGAGTGTCCATTTCAGGGTAGATTGTCAGTGAATCCTAGGTGATTAACATCTTTTCCTGTCAAGTTTCCACGTCCGCCACCCCGCCTTGCTTTCAACTAACTTTCAGCTGCAACGTGGCTGGCATTTATTGAGTGCCTACTCTGTGCTGAGTGCTTTTGTGCACATCATTTTTTAAATCCACACAACCCTTGGGGTAGGTACTGCTATGGGCTTCATGTTTGTAATGGGGAAACTGAGGCTCAGAGAGGAGACTGACTTGCTCTAGGCCACCTAGTGAGTTACAGCAGAGCCGGACTCAGACCCAAGACTGCCGGACCCAAAGCAGTGCTCTCTGTACATTTTGAGCCCTGACCTGGTAGCTTCTTTAGGTTAAGAGTCAAACCCCACAGCTCAGAGGTGTTTTTCCTGTGTTCTTTCCTTTTGATGAATAATCAGAAGCTACTAAATGTGGAAATGGAAGGAACAGAGGCGATCACCCCTTTTATGCTGTTCATTTCTCAGATGGAGAAACCGAAGCCCAGGGAGAGGAGGGCATTACTCAAGGCCACTTGGTGCCCCAGGGGCAGTCCCCAGTGTGCTGACTCTATTCCAGGGCTCCTTCTGTTCCAGCTCACGATATGCCACCACTTAACTCCCCAGACCTCCATCTGCCTATCTGTCAACAGGAACAGTCATTCAAGCTCCACTCACAAGCCCTCATGGATGTGAAGGTGCTTAGTGACCAGATGGGCTCACTGCTGGTCTGGTGAGGCCTCTGCCCCATTTGGCAGATTGGTTACAGGCTGAGTGGGAGGCTGGGCTTTGGTTTGAAATGTCTCATGTTTGGGGCCTGACCAAGAGCGGTTGCTGAATTAACCCTGCATGGATGACCAAGGTCCATACAGGTCAAAAGTCTCTCAAGGTCTTTCAATGAGACAGAATTCAATAGAGGGAGTTGATTACACAAGAGATGTAAGAGCTGAGAAGCCAAGCAGAGAAAAATAAGAAAGCCAGGAGCCTAGCAGCAGCAGGAAGCTGCTGCTACCCCAGGGATGGGGGCAGAGAGAGGAGGGATGGGGGCAGAGCCTGGGAGCTGGGGTGGGAACTAGAATCTGGGCGGGGACTGTCTGATGGGGGTGGGACCAGAGGCCCAGCACGGTCTCTGTTGGAGAAACCACAGGAAACACAGAGGTGGGGGAGGAGGGGAGAAGTAACTTGGCTTTTCCCTCCTCTCACTCTCTGCAGTGCCTCCCATTGGCCAGACCAACATAGAAGCCAGATTACCAAGGAGTCTGGGAAATGTAGTTCCTGTGATATGGAGCAAGGCTAGGATCTGGGATCAACAGGTACGAGGTCATCAATATCGCTGAGCAGACAGCATTGAGACTGTATCAGCAACCACTGGTTGAGTGTTCAGGCGCTTACATGCAGTAACTCCTCTTTACCCCATGACAACCCTTTTTTTTTTTTTTTTTTGTGGTACACGGGCTTCTCACCGTTGTGGCCTCTCCCGTTGCGGAGCACAGGCTCCGGACGCGCAGGCTCAGCGGCCATGAATCACGGGCCCAGCCACTCCGCGGCACGTGGGATCTTCCCGGACCGGGGCACGAACCCGTGTCCCCTGCATGGGCAGGCGGACTCTCAACCACTGCGCCACCAGGGAAGCCCATGACAACCCTTTTACAGAAAAGGAAACAGAGGCACAGGGTAATGAAGTGTCTCAGCCAGGCAGTGGGGGAACTGGCTTTAGCCCTGGGCCTTGTGCTCCGACCTCACGCCCCCCTCCTTGCTTCATATACCCTCCAGGGCTGGTCCCCAGCCGTGCTTCGGGGCATGGGCTCTGGGTTGAGTGCCGCCTTCCTCAACACAGGGTGGTTGTTAAATGGGTCATTTCCCCATCTTACAGCTGAGGAAATGGAGGTGCAGACAGGTCACGGGACCCTCCCCTCCCCCACGCCCCCAGCTCACCTAGCTTGTTGGTGGGAGTGCTGGGAGTTTGAACCCATCTCTCCTGGCTCCAGAATGCATGGCCTTTACTCTCGGGCTTCTTGAGGAGGGCGGTCCTGGGTCCCCTGCCCGTGTCTTGGGTGCTCCCTGGAACCCCTTCTCGTGGCCACCGTCTGGCTCCTTCCACGGCCCTCTCTAGCTCATTAACTCTGCCCGGATGGCCGGGCTGGTGTGGCTCAGGCATGACCCGCACGCCCAATTAGAGGAATTCAAAACGCCGTTTATTTATCAATGACTTAAGCTCATTTGATCATGAAGGATGGAGCCCAAACTATTCTCTGAAGCCACTGCTGTCCCTCAGCTGTGCCAAATCCGCCTTTGATCTGCTAATCCTGAGTTTATAAGGTTAGGAGATAAGCGGGCGGAACGAAATTCTTTTCTCTTTCGGTCCACCTAAGCGGTCATGAAACCCCCAGACATCATAGACCTCCTGGGCTCCTGCGGCCTCCTCGCCTGGATAACTCAGACGGTGTGGGAGGGGGGCCTCCGCACAGGGGTCCGCACAGGCCATCTGGGGGTGGGGGGCTGCGGCGCTCCTCACCAGATCTGCCTGCTTCTCCCCACTCCTCTTCCTTTCCCTTCTCCCTCACGCACCAGCCTCTTCACGCTGACCTCAGCCTTGGGAAACCAGGAAGCCAATCCAACCGGTGACCTGGCCGTACCGCTGGGACCTACTCCTTTCATCCCATCTGTCCTTCCATCTGGAGCTCTGATGCATTCACCTTGGGGAGGCGACAGAGACCCTGCCCCTAGTAGAGGGACAAGACTTCAGGACAAGTGAGCCCAACCCATGTTTATTGTGTTCTTTCAGGTGAAGGACCCCAGGGAGTGTTTATAATTCAATGTGTTGAAGGGCGTGAGAGATCTGTAGTCAGACAGCTGGGGTGTAAATCCCAGCTCTGGCCGGTTATGGGACCTTGGACAACTGGTTAACCTCTCTGAGGCTCCATTTCTTTATTCATAAAATGGGGATCATGATGGTACCTACCATCATTAATTTAATTCTCACCGTGAGGATCAAATGGGGACACCTACAGCCTGGTGCAGAATAAATGCTCAACAAAGGGCACCTGTTGTGATGATTTTTGTGATCTTCCATAATAACGAGGACAACTTGCATCTGCTCAGTGTTTCCCACATGTCCATTCGGAGATGGGTCCGTGGCTGCTGTCTGCCCCTACAGACCCCAGAGACAAACTGGGAGGACGCTGCCATGTGGCTTAGGCCAGTGCTGGGAAGGTGTACCCGGGAGGAGGGATTGCGATCCATGTGGTCGAAGCTCTGGGACACTGGCCAGGGGCTCTTGCAAGAGCTGTGACTGTCCCTGAAGCCACAGACTCACAAGGGCCACAGAAGAGAGGGCAGCAGATTAGACCACTTTGACCAGGACCACTTTGAGGTGGATGGGGGCAGCAGTCTCATTGTTTACCACGAGGCCAACTGATTGGAGAGCTGGGCCTGGAACACAGGTGTCCTGACCTATTTCATGTGCAATTCATTGACAATAAAATAAATATTAAGATCATAATAATTCATAAAAGCCTTTAGATACAAAAGGCTTTTAAGGGCCAAGACTGGGCCTAGGCCGCCTTCACTGGGGAGAGGGAGACGGGTGAGGGCAGGGGTACTGCTTCGGGAGTCTGGGGGCAGTTTCTACCCTCACTCTGCTTCCTACCAGCGTGGAGTCCTCGGCCAAGTCCTCTCACGTGCATGGCGGATATCTCTTGGCCTTGCACCTGCCTCTGTTTTTAAACTGTAAACTGTAAGCTCCTTTGAGCTGAGACTCTGCTTTATTCACCTCCGTGAAACCCACATGTCAGCAGAGGGCACCCCATTTACAAGAGGGATATAACATAGACTCCAATCCTGCATTCACATTCTGGAGTCGGGGTGGGTGGGCAACCACGCCCTCCTGAGATTCCTGCAAATTCCTAGGTGCCCGTGCCTTTACTTCTGGTCCTGACTCCTTGCTCCCCAACCTCTGCTCTCACTCGCCTCTCTCCCCCAGGACTGTTTCTTTTCTTGGCTCTGTACTAGCCCTGAAGTGGACCCTAACTCTTTCCCCACATCCCCCCAAATGCCACTCACACAAGTCATTCCTTTGCATGGCCAACTTTGCTGGCTGGCATTTTGAGGAGGAGGAAGGGTACATTACAGAAACGGACAAGTTAAGGGCTTCCCTGGTGGCGCAGTGGTTGAGAGTCCGCCTGCCGATGCAGGGGACACGGGTTCGTGCCTCGGTCCGGGAAGATCCCACATGCCGCAGAGTGGCTGGGTCCGTGAGCCATGGCCGCTGAGCCTGCGAGTCCCGGAGCCTGTGCTCTGCAACGGGAGAGACCACAACAGTGAGAGGCCCGCGTACCGCAAAAAAAAAAAAAAAAAAAAAGAAAGAAACTGACAATATTATTCATCCTTATCTGGAAAAACCCCTTAACCATGGCCCCTGTAGAAGTTTTTCACTCAATCTGGGCTTCTGCCACATCAGCCCCACTTTTTCTCCAGCTCACCCTTAATCCCTTCTAAATCCTTATGCAGAGTGATTGAATTTATCACCATCTTCTGTGCATGTGTGCCAAGGTCCCACCTTTGCACACAAACTACCCCAGCAAGATATTTTTCTAAACAAAATTTTCTCTTTAAAATGGCCTTGGGACAAACTGTTAACTAACTTTTTTTTCTTAACTCTTTTACTTGTATGCCAGTGTGTTCCCCTTTCTTTTTTTTTTTTTTTTTTTTTTGCGGTACACAGGCCTCTCACTGTTGTGGCCTCTCCCGTTGCGGAGCACAGGCTCCAGATGCGCAGGTCCAACAGCCATGGCTCACGGGCCCAGCCACTCCGCAGCATGTGGGATCTTCCTGGACCGGGGCATGAACCTGTGCCCCCTGCATCGGCAGGCGGACTCTCAACCACTGCGCCACCAGGCCCTGTTCCCCTTTCTAAGTCTGTCTGCCCTCATTTGTAAATGGGGGTCACCATCTCTACCTTTCCATCTCACAAACCACTAAAAAAAAATTAAAACAGAATAATAAACAAGGAAACAGAAGGGCCACAGGAATGTTCAAATCCTTGTTGCAATAAATATTCCAGGCTGATAAAAATGGCGCTGTAAAACTTTGCAAGACCTTTGGTCTCTTCAGTTCGAATCTCCAAGTAGGAAGTTTTTGACCTTGCTGACAAAATAACTCTTTGCTCTCCCACTGCTGAGATTTGCCGGATGCAGGAAGGATGGCACGGAAACTGTGAGGTTCCCTGTTAGAGGAGAGATGCCTGCCTCCTTTTCACTTGGTCCCTCTGCGGGGTGGAGTCTGTTTTATTCCTTTTTTTTTTTTTTTTGTACCATATGCAAATCTTTCTCTCGGCTTCCTTCACAGCTTGATAACTGATTGGTTCTCACTTTCATCATCAAGAGCAAGGCATATATATGTTTTTTTTTTTTTTATTTATGCACGATTCTGTGTCTAAGTTCTCGGGCACTGAGAGAAAACAATATAGTTCTCCTGCAGGAGGTAGACTGTAAAATATATTAGTTTGGGGAGAAGGAATGAGAAATGATAAAATATTCAGAAAGCGGTCTGTTCTTGAGGGATGTTATTCCACACAGCCAGGGAGCAGATTAATGACATTGTTTGCAAGGAAGGGAGAACAGCCCCATAAAATATGTATTAGCGGGGTTGGTGGTACCATGGGCGGAAATGCTCAGTGTTGGCCGTGAGGGCCTCAGCCTCAGAATCTGGTACCCACTTTTGATCTCTTTCACCAGAGCTCCCAACAGCTGGCTCTGGGTCTCTGGAGGTCAAAAGCGCTGATGAGGGGTGTGCTGGCCATATGCAGCCAGGTGTAGGGCATTGAATGGGTTCTTTGGTAGGAGTACTGAGTGGAGAGTTGGGAGGCCTGGCCTGCCTCTAACCTGCTGTGTGGCCTTAGACAAATTCCTTAACCTCTCTGGGTCTTTGTTTCCTCTATTATAAAATGAAGACAAGATGATTCCTAACAGGACTTGGGTAAGTGGCAGGGAGTGGGGAGGGGAGTCACTGGAAATGAAGCAAGCTGGGAAAAGTTGTATTTGGGAGGCCCCATCATCTAAGACTGTACTGAATACAGATGGAAGAAATTCTCTGTTAAGCCAGTTGAGGGTCACAGTAGGTCCTAAGGAGCACGCTTGAGTAACAAGCGATGGTCCCCAAATTGCTTTCTAAGGTGGACAGTTCTGTTGACTTTAAGGTTTTGTTTGGCTGAACAAAGGTGCAAGTTTGGGGCCAGAGCTGAATTGCTTGAAGGAATGGCCGAGGAGAGAGAGGCTGAGGTTGGCTGACACAGGGTGCTGATTCTCTGCTAAGCAAAAGCGGATAGATGTTCACATTCTCTTGGCCTGCCTGAGGGGCCCGCATGTCTTGGTCTGATCCTCGTCCCTTAGGTTACTTCTACCTTACGCAGTGCAGGATTCTTTGTCCCATCCCTACCTACCCCTAATCCAAGCCCTTCCCCAAGCCCAACTCTGCAGAATTTAGCTTTTATTCCAGAGGGCGACCTCAGATTTCACGTATTAATAGTAAAAAGTTTGTACACACGTCCCATGTACTGGGGACGCTGGCAGCAGTTACAGAGCTAGATGAGCCTGTAGAGAGAACAAAAGCCTGTCCTTATCCCCACAGGTGTGACAGATATGGCTGGTGCTCAGCTCTGAATCCCCCTACGCTGCACATGTTCAGGATGACCCTGTAGCATCACCTGTGGCTCTTTCTGGATGCTTCCTCTGGCTGCTGGGATTTACCTCATGAAAGTGTGGGAGAGGGACTTCCCTGGTGGCACAGCGGTTAAGACTCCGAGCTCCCAATGCAGCGGACCTGGGTTCGATCCCTGGTTAGGGAACCAGATCCCACATGCATGCCACAACTAAGAGCTCACATGCCATAACTAAGGAGCCCACGAGCCGTAACTAAGGAGACTGCCTGCAGCAACTAAGACCTGGAGCAACCAAATAAATAAATAATAAATAAATTTAAAAAAAAAAGAAAAAAAGAAAGTGGGGTGGAATCAACATCCTTGGGATCAGATTTCAGCCAATGACTGACAGTTTCTCACCCCTCTGGTGGGACGCCTGGGGTGATCTTTCTGCAGTCCCCAGTGGGGAGTGAGCCCCGTCAGGCACAGGTGTGATCATTATGCCCCCGATTGGTTTCCTCCCCCTCTCTGCTTCCCATCCCCCGACCCTCACTGGTGCTTCCTGGCATCACATGCCAGATGAACTCCATGTTTCAAATCCTGGTCTCAGGGTCTGCTTCTGGGAAGCCCTGACGAAGACAATAGATGTAACAGAATGAAAAAAGAAAATCACAGGATGGGGAACTTAATCCACATGAGCCATTCACTCATGGTCCCAAGGCAAGTGAGCTCTGTCATATTGCTTAGTCCTGGGACACTGGGGAATCCTGGCAACCACTCCTGGGCATATAGTTTTTTTGTTTTTTTTTAAATAAAAAATGTGATTTCCCCTCTTGATAAACTACTTGCAATTTTTCCACTGTAAAACAAAACTGTGACTTGGGTTTCACAGTTTACTAGCTGATTCCATGTGCCTTTGACAGTTTTTGATCTGTTTTTGACTTCATAGTATCTATATCAGGAAGGGGAAGTGTTCCCCTGAAGCTTTACTTGCTCATGGTCCCCCTGCCCCAGCCCATATCAAGCTTTCCCAAGAGGGAACCCCTGAGCAGCTCCTGTGTTGCCACCCACCCCAAGCCCAGAGGAGGGCTAGCCCCATCCAGGGAGAATGACCGTCTCAGGCTGGGCTAGTTCAATGTGACTGAGAATCAGGGGTGATGAAAGCTCCAGAGACACCTTGTAGGGTTGCCCTGAGAAGTATTTCCCAGGTGAGACTCTTGGCAGACCTAAGACTTTGCATGTAAAGTGTGTGCTGGCTCACACTTGAGTGTTTGGAGAATCTTGTGGGAGAGAGGTGGGATGAGACTCAAGATGCTCCAGGGGTCCAGAGTGGGAGGAGAGGAGAAGGCTATGGACATGGTTGACCCCTGGGCCTCTAGAAGCTGCTGGATAGATGACAGGTTCCAGGCTGGAGAGACCAGGCAGGTGCCCCCCAGATGTACTAAGTCATGGTGACTTTCTCTGGGAGAGTTGGAAATGGGTAGCTCTGAGCAGATGGGTAGGCAGGGGGCTGGGAAGGCCCCAGGGTCCCCTCTGACATTGTGACTGTCTACCGAGTGCCTGGCCAGTGCTTGTCAGGTGTACCTGGGTGCACTGCCCATTTAAAATGGGGCAGGGATGATGTGGGCAGGTGCCAATCCAAGAGCTGTGGTAGAAGGGAGAGCTTGTTTTTTTTTTGAAGTGGAAACCCCCTGAGAGTTTGTACAGACATCCCATCATCCCAGAGAGGGCGGGCTCTCTTGGGTTCATTGTAAAGTGTCTGCTGCATCAATAAAGCTCTTGGCTTATTAGTATTAAAAAAAAGTCTCAGGATCCCCTCCTCTGATCATACATCTGCGGCCACATTGGGCTCCTGTGATGAGGGATGAGGTTGGTAGGTTGTCACCTGCTGGATACGTGCCAGCAATTTCTACTGTAGTTATGACAGAATCACATGATACCTGTGTCAGCTTGGTTGCCAAAAGTTCATCTGGAAGATGATCCCAGGAGACATCAGCAAAGGGGCAGGATAGTGAGATGAGAAAGGGAAGGCAGTCACAGAGGGCACGTTCTCGAGCTTGTTACCATTGAGGACAACTGGGGCATACCCTGCCGGGGACCCCTGGGAGCCAGTGTAGAACATGCACCTATGAGTTACCCCACCTCCGAATTACCCCACCTCCGTGTGCAGGAGGGAGCTGGGGTATTGATACACCAACTCCCTTCTGACAGAGCTCAAGAGCTTGCTCCTGGGTGGTGGTAATTTTCCAGCACTGCTGTCCTGTGGGTGGAGTGGACGTGTGGGACTCTGTGCATCAGAGAAAGAGATGTGGGTGCTGGCAGTTGGAAAGACCCAGAGTGATGGGCTGGGTGGCAACAACATCTTCTACACTCCTGCCCCAAACCTCTCCACTGTTCCGCACAACTTAGCCCTGAACTTCGAGACCCTGGCCACCTGGTATTTCCCACTTTGCCAGCCTACCTCTCACCCCACAAACCCTCCTCAGAGGGGGGCCCTGGGATTTGCGCCCTCACATATCACTTTCCCTCTCTGGAATGCCCAGCCTTATTCTATCCATCCTCCTGAGTCCTCTTCCTGCACGGATCAGCTCCTCATCCTTCAGTGAGCACCCCTGTCTCTAGCTTCCCAAAGGCTTCTGGGAGCTTGGCCATCTGTAGTGCTCACTTTGTCCTAACCAGAGTTGGGTCTGGTTGGTGTTCTCTTTCCCAGCAAAGTATAGCTTGTTTCCCCTAAGTGATAGCGTGCTTGAGTCTTACACAGCTCTGAGTCTCAGTGCCCAAACAGCATCCGACACAGTACGCGCTCAGTAAAAGCCTGCTGTTAGTGTTAAGGGTCTGAGGATGGTGGTGGCGAAAGTGGTGAGGTCTCCGATGAGAGGGCCTGGGGCTCGCTCTGCAGCCAACTTGCTCTGTTTCTTCTGACAGGTCACTTAATCTCTCAATCTGTTTTCCTTGAAACAGAGACTTGCTAGTTGTTCTAAATGGTTCCCGCTTACCTCCTGGGAACTCAGCTCGCCCACACTTCCCTGCCTCCCGGGTGGTTAGGGCCACCTGTGGGACTGAGTTCCAGCAAGGGCCTGTGGGCAGAGGTGATGCCCCCACTGCAAGCTTCTCCCTAAGCCCTCCCAGACGTGATCCTTCCTTGTCTTTCTCCATCTGCCACTAAAGACTGGAGGAACCACTACCCGTGGTGGCTGGCCCCCGTCACCACGGAAGGAGAGCTGCACAGGGGGACCCCACCCACAGACGGCCCCATGGGCTACCCTGTGAGTAGGAAATACACTTTTTCTGTGGTAAGCCACTGACTTTTTTTTTGTTGCTGTTGAGCCTTCTTTTAATTAATTTATTTTTTTAAATTTTTGGCTGTGTTGGGTCTTCGTTTCTGTGTAAGGGCTTTCTCTAGTTGTGGCAAGTGGGGGCCACTCTTCATCATAGTGCATGGGCCTCTCACTGTCGTGGCCTCTCTTGTTGCAGAGCACAGGCTCCAGACGCGCAGGCTCAGTAGTTGTGGCTCACGGGCCTAGTTGCTCCGCGGCACGTGGGATCGTCCCAGACCAGGGCTCGAACCCGTGTCCCCTGCATTAGCAGGCAGATTCTCAACCACTGCGCCACCAGGGAAGCCCAAGCCACTGACATTTTAGGATGGTTAGAGCAGTTTGTCCACCTGGAATAATGTAGAAGTATTTAAAATGAGAATAAATATCAATATCGATGGGCTGTTGCCTACATTAACGATACAACCTGTTTCAAAGATGCTATACAAGTGTACTAGGGCTGCCATACAAAGGACCACAGACTGGGTGCTTAAACAACAGAACTTTATTCTCTCACAGTTCTGGAGGCTGGAAGTCTGAGATCAGCAGGGTTGGTTTCTTCTGAGGCCTCTCTCCTTGGCTTACACACGGCTGCTTTCTCCCTGCATCTTCACATGGCTTCCCTCTGCATATGTTTGTGTCCAAATATCCCTCTTATACGAACACTGTCCTACGGATTAGGGCCCACCCTAATGACCTCATTTTTACTTAATCACCTCTTCGAAGGCCCTGTCTCCAAATTCAGTCACATTCTGAGGTCCTGGGGGTTCAGGCTTCAGCATATGAATTTGGGGGACACAATTCAGCCTAAAGCAGATGCTCAGTGAAAACTCCTTCCCTTCCACTCCAGGAAACTCTAAGATACCCCAGTAATTAAGAATGATGTTCGCAGCACATCCAACTTGCTCTGAAATGCGGTGTCCAGGATTGTCACATAGGCCCTTAATTCAAAGTCTAATCCTCATTGGAACTGCTTAGAAGACGCTGTGACTCTAGAAGATGAAGTTCAGCAAGTGTGAGGGCTGTGCCGGAAGGATGGGTCCAAGCTGGGCTTGGGGGAGGGGCAGCAACACGGACCACATGGCAGACTCGGCTGTGATCCCATCGCCCTGGGGGACCCTGGAACAGTCACGGAGCCTCTCGGGGTCTTGGTGACTTTGTCGGTGACACTCCTACTTCTCCTTCCCTGCTCTTTCTCTTTCTTCTGCCTCCAACGTGTCCTTCAGCAGGGCTTTACGAGAGCAAGTCAGCGTAATGACATCAACCGCAAACAATTCCTTGAGCTCTTACTAAGTGTCAGACACTCCACAGAGCACTCCTGGTGAGTTATGCCACTGCCTCCTCTCTAAGTGGGCTCTCTTTTTATCTCCATTTAAGAGCAGCCCGGATTGGTTACAGAAGTCACTCAAGAAACACAAGGGAGAGGCAAGGCTGGTGGGTTGGATCGTTTGTTTGGTAAAAGATGCAGATGTTGCTTCCTCAACAAGGCAGTCAGGAACTGGCCATACCAACCGTGCCGGACCCTGACATTTTTATCCACGGTTTGGGCTAGAGCCTGCCTTCCTTCTGCCTTCAGGACAAGAAAGCCCCCTCCAGCCCCCTTCAGGGCTCATCCTGAAGTCTGGCCACCCTCCCTGTCGCTGTGCGGGCGGCGGGGAGCTTTCATTCAAGTGGAATTTAGCCGAGGACTTTTGTAGCACTTCATTTACATGTATGCCAACAAGCTGAAATGTGCAGCAACCTTGGAACACTTTCAAAGGCAGGAATAATTCCTCTGAAATAGGTCTTCCAAAAGCTTTATCTTGTCCTTTCTTTTTTCTGTTAATCTTGGAGCCCCTTAGCATGTCAAAGCACTTTTTCTAATGTCACATCTCCTAGACATTAGCATGAAAGGGCTTTAAGAGATGATTTGAGAGAGAATAAATGTTGAATGAGCATTTATTATAGAGTCGTTTATGCTACATTTGCATTTTGACTCTATTTCTGCCATGAGGGCTGGAGAAGCAAGCTGATTTGAAAGTCAATGGCGTCTAAACAGAAGACACTGCAACTCTATTTACACTCAGCTGTTTCCTCGACATGTTAATTTATAGAAAGAGAAGATTTCATTAGGCTGATGTGTCTTGGGGAATGAGATTAAGCAGAGTTGTGTGTCTTAACACTGAGATGGAATTCCCATCCAGAACTGGCCCCCTAGTCAGGAGGCCATGGAGCAAAAGTAATGGAAGCTCATTCTAAGTTTCAGTTTCTTTCTGTGCACCTATTAAATTAATTAGCTGTGTCCTGTCTCCTCCAGGAAGCTGGCCTGGCCCAAATGGCATAATGTGCAGTGGTTAGAGCTCAGCCAGTGAGCAAGGCTGCCTGGGTGCGACCTGACCCAGGCAGAGTCATGTTTAATGTCCGTTTTCTCATTTGGGACGTGGCCACAGTACCTGTCCACATCTCCTAGGGTTGATAGGAGGGTGAAATGGTAAATAGATGGTGCCTAGTATAGTGTCAGGCACACCGGAAGTGCTCAATAAACATTAGCTGGTTTTAATATTTTTACTGATTTTTTTGGCCTGCAGAACTTGGTAAGAGTGCCAGAGAAATAACCCTGGTTGGTGCCAAGTATGGACTTTCCCATCTCTGCGTCTATGGGTTCCAACCACAGGCAAGTGGATGTGAGTGGGTTCTGGGCACCTTAGGGATTGCTTCAGGCCGTGTGTGTGTGTGTGTGCACGTGCACGCGCGTGTGTGCAGAGGAAAAGAGGGAGAGAGGTATCAGCTCAATACACCTAAGGCTCCCGAAACTTGTAGCCCCGGATCTTTCCAGCTCCGGAGAAACCTCTGTCACTCCAATTCCCTGCAAGTTCCTCTCTGTGTTTGTCGTCACAGCAGACTGTAAGCTCCTTGAGGGCAGGGACTGCTTCTGATTCATCTTCACTAAAATCTGGCCCTCAGTTTGTGCTCAGTACCTTCATGTTCAATCAAGTCTGTGGCAGTTTTTTGAGCTTGGTTTTTAAAAGCCACCTCACCTGTGTTCCAAGGCCCAGTCTGTGCCGGCTCAGAGGGGCTGTGCTGGGTGCAGCCAGGGCTGGGGACCTGGAGCCCTGTCCCCTGGGCAGGCCCTCTACTGCTCTTGCCCCACCTTTCTGGAGCGCAGGAGCAAGTCTCCCGCCAAAACTAGATCATCGCCCTCCTTTCACAGGTTGGGGGAGCTGAGCATCAGAGGGGACTTCCCTTGCCCCTTGGTCATGCAGCACGTCAATGGGCTGAGTTAGGCCTAGCGTCCAGGCCGAGTGAGCCCAGCCCAGCCCCCTTGGCAGCCTGCAGGCCTCCTCTCATCCCTGCCCCATCTCTCCTGTAGGGCTGGGTTCTTTCTGGAATAGTCCCTAAAGACAATCCCAAGGCCCCGTGTCGCCCCCTCCCTGCCTCCTTTTACCCGCGATCCTGTGTCCCAGTCTCCGGGTCCTGCCCTCCGTCCAGCAGCCCCTCTAACTGCTCCCCTTGTTCCACAGAGCTTATACTCAGGCCTCAAATAGACCTCGCACTCCCTTGTCCAGTTTTCTTGATTTTTACAAAACAATGACAACTACAGCCCTCTTCGAGCACCTACTGTGTGCTGGGTGCTGCCCAAGACCCTTTCCCTGCAAGGTGGACAGCACTGCCCCCGTCTTGCAGGTAAAAGCTCAAGGTCACACAGCTCAGCAACAGAGCCGGGATTTGAACCCAGGTTCTGGCTGACTCTAGGGACCCCATCATTGTCCTGTGGCCAGGCTGCCTCCACACAAGCACCTCTTACCTTTCCTGTGGGCCCTGGAAACTTCTGAGTTTGGAGTCTGCCCTGCTTGCTCCCCTCCCCTCGGCCTTCCCAGCTCAGGGCTGAGGACATCAGTAAGTCCCTGAATCCAGACTCACTGTGATTATTTCACCCTCCCCCTCATCTCCCCAAGGACCTGATCCCAGCCACCGCTCCAAGACACTGCACACAGTGTGCCTACGAAGAGAACCACAGGACCACAGGACAAACGTTCAATGCTCCACTGAGTCTGGCAGAGCTGGGTTCAAACCCCAACTCTGCCACGAACCAGCTGTGTGACTCTGGGCAAGTTGCTTAACCTCTCTGAGCCTCTGTTTCCTTCTCCCTCAAATGAGGATAGTAACAGACAAGTTGCTTCCCATCTCAGGGCCTCACTTTCCTCTTCTATAATACTGAGGTTGGATAATCCATTTCTAAATTCCCATTCAGCTCAGCAGGCCTCAGACCCCCTGGTGCCGGGAGTGGCATTTGTCCCTCTCCCTCCCTCGCAGAGGGGAAAACAGTCCCACCCAGGTTCCCACCCCACAAGAAAGCTCCAGCAGTCCTAAGGCAGATCCGCAGCATGGGGTGAATCGCCCCTGTTCTGTAGAAAAAGTAAGAGGGAAAGGTTGCCAATCAGGGGCTACCTCAAAATATAATCATAAGTTTTGGCTCAGGAGGAGAGAGAGGAAGAGACAGACAGACAGACAGAGGGATGGGGTGGGGGGGGAGGGAGCCTTCTTCAAGGCCAGTTCCCCTCCCGAGCTGGAAACCTGTGTGTGTGAGGATGAAGGGAACAGCACAGAGGCAAAGGCTGGCCTTCTGATGGAGCATGTGGTGCCCACTTTGAACAGTGGCCTTTGTGCCTGCCTATTCAGGGCGGCCTCAGGACAATGGGGGGCAGACACGCAGGCGAAGACAATGACAGAGACATCGCTGCCGCTTTGCATTCCCTTTGAAGTGGCTCTGCCCTGGCCCCCCGCCGGCTCCAAAAAGAATGCTTTTGTTGCCGGCTCCAAAGATGCTGTAAGATGCTGTGGAAAAAGTAACCGGAGGGGATCTGCTCGATTAAAAAAAAATTAAAGATAAGAAACAAATCAAGCCGGCCACGTGGGGGCTGGCGGTAGCTTTGAACCCTGAGAAGAGAAGGGACATCTCGGTCCAACCTTTTATCTCCCTAGGGGAAGTGACTGGCTTCTGAGGGGCCCTCTCAATGGGAGCAGGGACTTGGTGGGTGGGAGCCGGGGGGCCAGGGTAGGAGTTCCTAGCCTGCTGGGATCTCCTAGAAGGGTCTTCAAAGCCGGAGCTGGGACTCTGAAAGCCAAAGTTCACTCTAGTGCTGGTGCTTGGGCAGAAAAATGCTGGAGGCAGAACCAAAATAATAACACGGTTTACTGAGTTAGAGTGTGCCAGGCATGGGGTAAGCGCTTGCTTTACTGCCTGTGTGATTACCTTTAAAATGCTTTGCTATTAATCATGTGGTGAATGTGCACACAAACTGACTCTACATCGTAGAGGTGGAGGTTAACACCAGAACTGCCTCAATCAGGAATCCACACTGTAGGGTTCAAGGCTGCAGGGAGCAGGCTGAGCCGGTCTAGCACTCAGAGAGTTCCAGGAGGTGCCGTTCATACTGCGGTTTTGTCATGTTACTTCCTGGAGTTGTGCAGTGTACAACCTGTGCATTTGCACATGGTGCCCCTGCCAGGGGTGGTTAAGTAATATATGAAGGGTCCTCATCAGGAATCCACACCTTCAAATACCGTTATCAAAATCAACATCAAGAATATGTTAATTAGGGTTTCCCTGGTGGCGCAGTGGTTGAGAGTCCGCCTGCCGATGCAGGGGACGCGGGTTCGTGTCCGGGTCCAGGAAGATCCCACATGCCGCAGAGCGGCTGGGCCCGTGAGCCATGGCCGCTGAGCCTGCGTGTCCGGAGCCTGTGCTCCACAACGGGAGAGGCCACAACAGTGAGAGGCCCGCGTACCACACACACACACACACACACACACACACAAAGAATGTGTTAATTAGCCTGAGGATTGTTGGAAGTAGCTTTCTTTTTAAATACTGGTGACATAAATGGACTTCAAGATAGGGGGTTGGTGGGTAAGGTTGTACAGGCCTCACTGCCTGTGAAAAATGAGATGTAAGGCCCTGGGAAGCCCAGCAGTCTAATACCAGCTTGGCAGTGTGTCTGGCTCATTGTAAGTGCCCCACATTTGGTATAATTATCCCCATTCTATTGCTGAGGAAGCTGAGGCTCAGAGAGGTAAAACAACTTGCCCAAGCACACACTACTGGTAAATGGGGTGTCAGATTTTGTGACACTCTCGGGCTCTCAAACCCTGGCCTACCCTGACTTTGAGAGGGAGCCTTTTTCAATTGGGCAGTAGCTTGGTCAAATCATGACTTTATGTGGCCTTCAGGCCACATGTGCCAAGGCCCCCAGCTCAACAGCACTAGGTACCTGGACCATGAGCCACAGGTCCTTCAGAACTTTTGGATCTTCCTTGAGCATCTGGGGAACTCTTCATGCCTGCCATGCCCTGAGGTTGCCCCCAGAGGCTTTTTCGCAGGAAGTATTCAAAGGGGCAGGGCCAAAGAAGGTCTTGGATTGGACAACCCCCGGGTCCCTTTTGATCATTTCTGAGCACCTCACCCCACTTATGTGTGCCGTCAAGGGCCAGCACCTGGGGCTCTTCTTTGGAGGACTCCTAGGGGCTTGCAGCTCATTTTGTCCACACCGTGGAGAGTCTAAAGAGCCTGGGAATTAACACGCCCCACCAGTAGTGGTGTATGAAAGCTCCCTTGCCCCGGCTGGGGCAATGGGGCAATTCCAAGGTGGAGTACACCCTCCAGATACCCCTGCGATCCCCCTGAGATCAGGTTGAAGCTGCCCTCTGCGGGGCTTTGCCTGAGATCACAACATGCTTAGTCCCGTCCTTCCCCACCCTGCTCCCCGCTATTCCCTCGCCAGTCCCCCTGGGAGCACTTCCTGAGCACATCACGTGTGCCTGAGTCCTTACCTCGGGGTCTGTTCCTGCGGCTGCGGACCTAAGACGGCTGCACCCACAGAAAGCCCACGTGGCAGGAGAAGGCCTGGCGTGAATCTCTGCTCCATCTTGCATGGGCACCAACTCACCCTGGGGAGTGAGAATGCAGCGTGCACTTGGAGAGAGTGGTGGGAAGGCACGCGCTCTGCTTCAGGGGCCCACCAGGTGGACTAGCTGCCTCGACTGCCTTCCCCGATGCCCTCGCTGATGTTCTCAGGGGGACCCCTCCATCTCCTCCAGTGAGTCAGTGGATGAGTCAGGACCTGAACCCAGGTCTTTTGTCACAAGTCTATGGCTTAAAAACAAACATCACTCCCCTTCCCCCCCAACAGCCACACACATTTATTGTCTGCAGGCCCTGTGCTTGGGCCTTTTCCAAGTACCTCATCTTCCAAGTTCCTTCTCAATGCCCCACAGGTGATCAATGGACGGAAAGAGACACAGAGGCCACATCAGGGACAGAGACTGTGAGCTCTGCAGGAAGCAGAGGATAGAGAGGAAGGGAGAGGGGACCTGAGAGCCTGCGAAGGCCATGACCCCAGGGGTCTAGTGCTTTTCCTGTCTGTCTGTCTGTCTGGCAGCCAGTGTCTCTGGGTAACGGTAACCAGCCCCTTTCACTAGGCAACCCTGGTGGCTCTGGCCTGCTGGACTCCTGGACAGGCATCTCAGCCTCTATCCCAGAGGCTGCCTCTTTATGTCTCTCCTGGGTTCCAAGGAGTCCTCAGTGGTTCTCAAAGCCAAAGAACTGTTTATCCTCAGCTCCTGGGCTCCCAGCAGCCCACAGGTTGGCATGGGAAGGCAGCCTGTGTCTTCTTACCCCTCTTGTGGGTGAAGCTCCTGCTTGCACCCCTGGGGACTATAGCCCAGTACTCAAGTGGCCTACTCAGCCCAAGCTCCCCACCAGCCTGAGCAAGAGCCTGAGAGGGACCCTAGTCTGCCTGATCCAGGGTGTGCTAAGTAACGTGCCAGGCACTGCAGGGGGAGGAAAGAGAGACACAGGGCTAGCTCCCTGCACTCTGGAGCACGGGGCCCAGGATACAGGCCTGGCAGGCCCCAGTGGTCAGTAGGCTGAGTTAGACTGGCAGGGACTCAACACAGGGAGAGGAAGCCTGTTCTCAGGAGGTCAGGAAGGCTTCCTGGAGGAGGTGTGTGAACCAAGCTTTGATTCCTAGAGCCAGAGGGCTGTAGAGAGGACCAGGAAACCATTGCTGCCTTTTACCAGGCTCTTGCCCCACCCAGCCTGGCCTTGTGCTTGACCCACCTATTTCCCACAACCCTGCAAGGGGGCATCCTGTCCTTTCTTGATTCTAAATGAGAAAACTGAGGCACAGAGAGGTTATAGAGCCACACAGCCTGGTTGGGCCCAGGTGGGAGCTGTCAGTCCGTGGAGGGCACACAGACCCTACAAAGGAATAAATCACTGTCATTCAAGGCCAAATGTTCTCTAGCAGGAGGGGGGCACTGTGTGGACTTAGGATGGGGACTACCAGAAGGTAGAAGGCTTCACAACGGAGGAAACTTTATTTATGGCTGTGTTGGGTCTTCGCTGCTGCGCGCAGGCTTTCTCTAGTTGCGGCGAGCAAGGGCTACTCTTTGTTGCGGTGCGTGGGCTTCTCATTGCGGTGGCTTCTCTTGTTGTGGAGCACGGGCTGGAGGATGCATGGGCTTCAGTAGTTGTGGCTCCCGGGCTCTAGAAGCACAGGCTCAGTAGTTGTGGCGCATGGGCTTGGTTGTTCTGTGGCATGTGGGATCTTCCCAGACCAGGGTTCGAACCCGTGTCCCCTGCATTGGCAGGTGGATTCTTAACCACTGTGCCACCAGGGAAGTCCAGGAGGAAACTTTTAAACTGGGCTCTTGCAGGATGAGTAGGAATTTGTTTAGGGCAGAGGAGGGCATTCTAGGCAGAGAGAACAAGTGCTGAAGCATGGAGGTGGGAGAGACAGCAAGGAGGAGCTTTTGAGTAGTTTGAAGGTGGCTGGGCGGAGATGAAGTTGGGGACAGCATGTAGCACATAATAGACACTCAAAAATGTATTGGATGAATGAGAGGATTGTATCCCCAAGGTCTGTTATTATATGGAGGTTCAACAAATATTTGTGAAATGAATGAATGAAGGAAACAACTGTATTTCCCTCATCCAGCACGGTCAGTGCCTGGCACCTACCTGGCACTCAGTACATATTTGCTGAGTTAACGAATGAATTAATGAAGTGGTGATGTAATGGAATTAGCCGGGGGAGAGGACTGCCGTGGCCTCCCAATTCGGACAGCCAGTGACTGTGCCATTCAATCCCCGCCGCCCCTGCCCCCATCGGTGCGCGCTCTAACGCGGAGCAGATGGCGGGGGCGGCGCGGGCCGGCGGGGCAGGGCTCTGCGCCCAGGCGGCGGCAGCCGGGCCTGATTAGGGCCCCCTCCCGCTGGCGGCCGCTGGCGCTTTGAAGTGAGCCGCGGACGGGCCGCTCCGGCCGCCTGGCCGTCCCTGCCGCCAGGCCGTCGGTCCGGGGCTGGCGGCGGGGCTGGCGGCGCGTGTTTATCCAGGTGCGGGCTGGGGGCTGGGCGCGGGGATCCTCTTTCCTCCAGGCCCATCTGGGACTTCAAAGCGCAGCGCAGGGCTCAAAGGCGGCCTCCGGGTGGGGGTGGGGCGGGTGGGGGTGGGGTGGGGGGGCCAGAGCGGGCCGCGGGCTTCCTGCACTCAGCCGGGCTCCAGGCCAGCTGGGGTCCCAGCACCGCTGTCCCCCACCGCCACCCCTGGAGAGCGCTTTATCGAGCGCCTACTGTGTGCCAGGCGCTGTGCTCCCCGGCTGTGCGTGTAGGATATCCTGACCATTCACTACATCTGCAGAGACAGGCCATGCTATGATCCCCATTTTACAGGTGAGAAAACTGATGCTCAGGAAGGTCAAGGACTTGCCCGGCACCTCTATGACCACCTGACATCCACCAGGGCCTCTCTGCATCCCTGCCTTTAGGAGCAGCCCCCTTCCAGTTCTGTCTTGAGGCTTGGCCCTCCCGGGTGTAGGCACAATGGTTAGTTGATTATAAAAGCAGTGGCTGGAATGTCTTGAGCCCCTGCCATGTGCCAGGTGTGTGCCAGGCCTGGGCTACTGCTCCATCTGCTCACACCACCCTGTGAGGTGGGCATGGCCACAGCTGTCCTAATTTCAGAGAAGTCAAGAAACTTGCCCAAAGCCACACAGCTAATAAATGCCAGAGCCCAGATTTGGACTTAGGGCCAGTTCTCCAGAATTCTCCCTCTGCCCATCAGATTCTCCCGTACTTCCTCCAAAGAGCCCTCCCAGGTAGACCCAGCTCAGGGCTGTTTCAGTCAGCAGAACAGCCAATAGAATTTAGTTATCTACACCCACCATACATCTCATCTTGCTACTCAGGCACCAGCAGCACTGACACCACCGGGCATCTTGTTAGAAATGCAGAATCTCAGGCCCGCCCCAGAAAATACAGAATGAAATTTGTATTTTAAAAGATTCCCAGTGGGGACATCCCTGTCGGCGCAGTGGTCAAGAGTCCGCCTGCCAATGCAGGGGACAGGGGTTTGAGCCCTGGTCCGGAAGATCCCACATGCTGCAACTAAGCACGTGCACCACAACTACTGAGCCTGCGCTTTACAGCCCGTGAGCCACAACTCCTGAGCCCGCGTGCCACAACTACTGAAGCCTGTACACCCCAGAGCCGGTGCTCCGCAACAAGAGAAGCCACCGCAATGAGAAGCCTGTGCACTGCAACGAAGAAGCCTCCGCTCGCCACAACTAGAGAAAGCCCGCCTGCAGCAACGAAAACCCAGCGCAGCCAAAAATAAATAAAATTACAAAAAAAAAAAAAAGATTCCCAGTGAATTGGACATGCATTAAAGTTTGAGGGGCACTGGACTAAAGGGCGTTTTGGTTAGAAGTCTGTTATTGTCACTGTGTGGGAACTTGTCTTTGGGAAGTTGTTCCTCCCTCATCACACTGGGAGTTCCTCAAGGCAAGAGCTAAGCCTTCTCCATTAGACCAGAAGTGATTCCGGGGCAGTGGCCGTGCTTCCCTCAACAGACTGGGATCTCTCCAAGCACAGGTGTAGGGCCTCCCCCACCAAACTGGGAACTTAGCAGAAGCCGGACCAGGAGCTTGCCTGAAGCTTGCGGTGCCTTCCCCATCTGACTGGGAGTCTCTGGGATCCCTTGTGAAACTTGGCTCTTTGCCGGTTTGGGAGCCACCTGCAAGGGGAGGTATCTGATGTTCATGCCTTTCCAGAGGATGGAGAAGCCCGGGGTGGAAGTATGCCTTGGCCCCAGGAGCCTCATGACCCCCTTCCTGGCCCAGGGTGTGCCTGTCTGAGCGTCCTGGAGGGGTGCGGTAGGGGAGAGGACAGATTCCAGCCACGGAGGGACCATGTGTGTTCCTGACACCAGGCCTCTCTGGGCAAACATTTGTCCTTTTGTGTCACCAAGGGACCATTCAGGCAGCAGGAAGCCCAGGCAGGCACAGGAGTGAGCCTGCTGGCAGCAGGAGGGTATTTTTAGAGCTTTGACTGACAGCCCTTTATTAAGCTGTTGCTGCCTCTGTCCTGGCCCCCAGCCCCTTCTGGCCTGGGCAAAAAAGAAAGCGCGTTATCATTTTGTTGAGAAGAGGGTCCTGGCAGCCCTTCCTTGGTCTCTTGCCCACTGGACAGGTTATTTCTCGCTGTGTCTGGGGTCCAGGCACCCCTGCTGGCACTTCCAGCATGCCCTGCAGCCTGACCCTTCACACATCTGGCAGTGATAAATGGCTTCAGCGTTGCTGCCATCACCTTGCACCCTCTGATCCCGCTCACTTTGTTCTCTCTTTAAAGCCAGTGGGCGGGTTGGGGGGGGGAGACTCTCTCTCTTCTTCCCCTTCTCCATCAGCCGTCTCCTGGATACTTGCAGGCCTGTGCTCTGATACCACTTGAAAGGGACCGCGACACTCAGTTATCTGGTCTGGGAAGTCCGGCCATGAGCCGTCTGTGCTGACTGGTGGAGTTTGCGGGGTGGGAGAGTACGCCTGTGTGTGGCTGTATACGTGTGCCTGAGTTCCATGTGCGTGCCTGTGTTTGCTCGTGTGTGTGTGTGTGTGTGTGTGTGTAGATCTGGGGATGTGTTAACGTGTGCCTTTTAATTATTATAGCTTTATAATTCATTTTGATTTCCAGTAGGGCAAGACTGCCTCATTCCCACCACACCCACAAACATCCTCTGTTCTTTTAAAACTTTCTTGATGACCCAGTAGTTCCACTCTTAGGAATGTGCTCAAAAAGTTTGTGCATAAATGTGGATCAAAAGACAAGTAGCAGAATGCTATTTGCAGTATCTCCAAGCTGGAAACTACCCAAATGTTTGTGAACAGTAGAATAGCTAAATAGATGGTGAGTTAGTTGTACATTGGGATATTACACAGAAATGAGAATAAATGATTGACAACTCAGGCAACAACATGGATGAATTGCATAATCATGATGTTGAGTGAAAGCGGCCAGATATAAAAGAGTACATAAGGTATGATCCCAGGTGAAGGAACTTCAAAACCAGGCAAAGCTAGTTGATTAAGATAGAGGCCTTAAAGGTGGTAGTGACTGCAGGGGAGTACAAGGAGGTCTTCTGGGGCAATATTCTGTTTCTTGATCTAAGTCTTGGTGAAATGGTGTGTTTCACTTTGTAAAACTTCATTGAGCTGTACACTTCTAATTTGTGCACTTTTCTGAGTGTATGCTCTTCTTGTATTATAGTCCTTCCTCCACAGGATTTTTAGAATCAGCTTATCGAGTTCCATGAAAAATGCTTTTGGGGTCTTGTTTGGAATTGCATTATGTTATGGATTCATTTGGGAAGATTTGACCTCTTTACAACATTGGTTCTTTTCCTCCATGAACATGGTATATCTCCACTTAAGATCAACACTTATGGGGTGTGGGGGTGGGATGAATTGGGAGATTGGGATTGACATATATACACTAATATGTATTAAATAGATAACTAATGAGAACCTGCTGTATAGCACAGTGAACTCTACTTAGTGCTCTGTGGTGACCTAAATGTAAGGAAATCCAAAAAAGAGGGGACATATGTAGACATATAGCTGATTCACGTCACTGTACAGTAGAAACTAACACAACATTGTAGAACAACTATACCCCAATAAAAATTTAAAAAAAAATCTTATTCTACAAAAAAAAAAAAAAAAAATCAACCTTTACATCTCCTCAGTAGTAAAGTTTTATGGTTTTCTCCAGAGTCTGTGAAGTTCTGATTGGGTTTGTTCCGAGGTGCCTTGTGTGTTGTTGTTATTGTGAAGGGGATTTTTGAATTTTATGTTTTCACATCTTTTTTAAAAAATTGTGGTAAAATATACATAACATAAAATTTACCATCTTAACCTTTTTAAAGTATATAGTTCAGTATTAAGTACATTCACATTGCCGTGCAACAATCACCATCGTCCATCTCCAGAACATTTTCATCTCCCCAAACTGAAACTCCGTATTCACTAAACACTATCCTCTTTCCCCTCCCCCCCAGCCTCTGGAAACCACCATTCTACTTATTGTCTCTATGAATGTAACTATTATATGTACCTCACATAAGTGGAATCAGACAATATTCATCCTGAAATCGACTGGCTTATTTCACTTAGTATAAAGGCTTCAAGGTTCATCCATGTTATAGGGTGTGTCAAAATCTCCTTCCTTTCTAAGGCTAATTCTACTGGATGTACATACCATGTTTTGTTTATCCATTCATTCATCTATGGACATTTGGGTTGTTTCTACCTTTTAGCTATTGTGAATTATGCTGCTATGAACATTGGTGTACAAATATGTTTGAATCCCTGCTTTCATTTCTTTTGGGTATATGTCCAGAGGTGGAATTGCTGGATCATATGGTAATTCTGTGTTTAAGTGTTTGAGAAACTGCCCTGCTGTCTTCCACAGTGGCTGCACCATTTTCCTTCAAATTAATTTTGAAGCTGTTGGGGTTTTGAAAATTGATCTTGCAGTTGTGTGCACATTCCTGAGTATATACATACATAGGGTGTGTGTGTGTGTGTGTGTGTGTGTAGTGGTCACACTAACAAGAGCATGGCCTTTAGATAACTTAGAATGCTTCTGACTGCACAGCACAGAAACCCCACATCCAAGTGGCTTAAAGAGCCAAGAGTTTTATTATTTCACCCCCGCCCCCCCCCGGGGGTGTCTAGAGGTAAGGTGGGCTTTGGGCATGATAATCAGCAGCTCGATGATACCATTCTATCTTTCTACCATTGCCACTCGCAAAGCCAGATGATTGTAAAGTGACTGCTTGTGACAAGAGCAGCCGCAGGCTTCTTTGGCCACATCCAGCAGGACAGAGAAGGCTCATCCCTAACCACGGACTATGGCTTTCTTCCTCTGCAAGCAAATGACTCCAGTAGTCCAAAGACAGGCCTCTGAAGGGTTGTGGGTACGGGCCATCAAAAGCAAAGCACGCAGAAGCCAGAAGTTGGGAACCGCTGCATAGAAAGGTGGAAGGCCCCCGAGGGGGTCTAGCAGAGACCAGTGCTGTCCATTACAAGAGCATCGATTAACTCAGAGCCTACTCTGTCTGCAAGCTCAGGCTGGCTGCCCTCACATGCGCGAGGAACAGCCACAGCTCCTGGGTCCCTTCCAAATGTGACAATATGTGGTCCATAAAGGAGACTCTCTTCCTGTACATATTTCATCAGTGAGGAAACTTTTCATAAAAGCACCAGCCCATTTTCCCTCAGGCCTCATTGGCCAGAATTGCATCCCATGTGGATCCTGAGAAGGATGGGGGATGGACTCACCATGGCTGGTTAGACTGATCTAAGCCATCTGGGGAGACCACCATTCCTGGGCTCGTGGCGACCTGGAGAAGGGTGGACACCTGTTGAGATGGAGGTGGGAAGGAAGGAGCTGAGACTCTGAGCCTTTCCTTCCAATCGCTCTGTCCTGACCTCCAAGGCCCACAATTGCTCTTTGGGGGAGAGAGTGTGCAGGGGTTTGCATGTGTGTGGGTGGGGTCATGGAGTCAGGGAAGACTTCCTGCAGGAAGTGGAACTCAGCCGTGTGGGAGGGAGAGAAGGAGCATGTTCCTGGACTCGGGGGAAACGTGGGCAGAAGGGTGCAATCAGAATGAGCAGAGGCATTCCCATTTCCAGCAGAGAAAATGCTGGTTGTGCCAGTTTTGTCTTTCATCTGTACACTTCTTGAATAGAGGAGCAGGCCTTTAAAAGCAGCTCAAGTCTGAATCCAGTGATTCTTTCATTCATTCGACAGTTACATTTTGAGCACCTACTCAAGCACAGGGGATATAGCAGCAAATTAAGCAAAGCCAGTGCCCTCATGGCCCTCCACTCAAGAGGAAAGGGTCACCTGCTCAACATTCTGCCGTGGCATGTGTTGCCGTCTGCCCAGCTTAGATGGTCAGGCGGTGTCTGTGTCCCACACTGTTTGTGGTCCTCAAGGGCGGGACCTCATCTGGGTGATTCTGGACCCCAGCAATCAATGCCAAATTCACAATGTTTCACAGTGGACCTGGCTCTCTGAGGTTCCCTCCACAGCCCAGAACCTCCCGTTCAGGACACAGAGTTTTCAAGGTGTCTCTTTGACAGGCAGTAGGACACAGAGTAAACAAGATAGACATGTTATATTGAGTGCATCTGACTTCATAAACAGCTAGCCCTTAATCTTGCTTGATTGTAAGCAGATTAAAAAAACTTCAGGGAGCATAGTGGTTGCTGTGGTATGCAACCCAGGCTGCCCCCGTAGGACGCTGGCTCATTCCCTCAGCTGTGGAATGCTGGTGGTTGATGGCTCAGGTGAGTCCTTCACCTTGGCAGGAGGAGCACCCTTGTCTATGCTTATGCCACCTCTCTAGATGAATGTGGTCCATATTTGATGAGTGGCCTGGGTGCAGGACAAAGGCTAGGCCCTGACTTAGTTTGGGGCAACTCTGAAGGGCCTTGAGGATTCCAAAGCCTTCTGCGGGGTTGCCAGAGGCCTCTGTTTGAGCTGGATCACAGCCCACTTCTCCCTTTGCCCAACCCAGATTCCCTCACCCTTGGGGTAGGGACCCCAGGAGGACTCCTGGTGATCTCCCACGCATAAACCTTCATTTCTTCACCTGATTCCTGGGATGCAGCCTACGAGAGGTTGTCTGTACTAAATTTAAATGAAAGAACTATTTTAGAATTTTCAAATTTCCCATTCTACATGCACATATACACTCATGCACACACACACACATACATTTGGGGAGAGTTTAAAATATTGCCGAGGGAGGAAGAAGTATTGTTAATTTAGATGACAAAGGATCAAACTAGGTATCTTCAGTTAGTTTATTTCTTTCCTGATGTTATATAGATAAAGGCACAGCTCCCACTTAAAAACACTGCAGTTTTATAATACATGGCACTTATGGAGCATTTGCTAAGCACTTTACATACATTTCCCATCTTGTCCTCACCATAATCATATGAGATTATAGGGCTATCATGGGCGTTCATCATACTGTTATCATTAGCATTTTAAGATGAGGGACGTGAGGCTCAGAGAGGTTAAGTAACTTATCTAAGATCACACAGATGTGTCAGGGTTTGATCAGGGAAACAGAACCTCTGTAAGTAGTACAGAAAACGGATTTATTACGGGCGTTATACTTTATGTGATTGTTCAGGCTGTTACCTCTGTGTCTGGAGTTGAGCCTAAAGTCAGTCTGACTGATGCCTGGGAAGGAAAGGTGGATGTGGATGAGAGCAAAGACAAATCAGAAGTAGCATCTGTCTCTCACCTTTTCCAACCTGGGTGCTGAGGGTGACCTGTAGGAGAAACTGGTGTGCTTCACCATGGAGCTGTACACACATCTGGCCCAGGACTGGAAGATGCCGAGGGAGATCTGGAAGGAGCTGGAGAAGCCAGGGGCTGCCCCTGCCAGTGAGGATGGCCAGCAGATTGCTGGCAGCATGGGCAAGCCACCGCAGGGCCTGGGACCCTGCATGACCTTCAGAGCATAAAAAATATGGTTGCTGCTTCATTTCCACCTTCCAGATCTCACACATAAAGTCTGTTTTGGCCAACACTACCTCAGAACAACAAGGAAGTTCTGGGACAATGTGGTTCCAGCTTAGCTGAGTTGATGCAGTGTGAAGGGATTGCAGATACTAAGGGGTAAAGCCAGAATCCAGGTGTGTCTGTCTTCTACCAAAACCCACAGGGTACGATTTTCACTTTGTCAGAGTGTGTGGGAAAGGGGCCGATGGAGAGGTGAGGTCACACCCACAAATGTGACTTTGGGGCTTGTCAGTGGGTGGAGTGTCCTGGTGCAGCAGTAGGGAGCAGTGGAGACTGTGGCAAACTGAAGAACGCACGCCCTGTCTAAAGGGGGTGGCCATTCTCCAGCTCCACCCAGTTGTAGTCATTCAGAAATGTGGGCACGATATGGCCAGATAACCTGATTTTTTTTTAACTATAAGCTGGAGATAATAAATCTGAAATGTGTGTGTGTGAGTGTATGTGTGTGTGTGTGTGTGTGTGTGTGTGAAATCTGCCAATTTGAGTATGTTGGCAACCAGTTTGAATTTTTTAGACATCACTGTGTAAGCCAAACAAACTCTGATTAGGATTGGATTTGAACTCTGGGCACACAGTGGGACCTTTGTCCCTGGTGACTTCTAAGGCTTTTTCCCGTTCAGCAGATTCTCCCTAACATGCTGGCTTAGCTGTTGAGCTGCGGACTGAAGGCGCCCCCCTTTTCTCATAAGACTGGGAGGCAGCCCCCACCCTCTGGCTGCAGCTCCCACACCAGGATGCTTACCTTCCTTTCTCCCTGTTTTCAGCCACATCTCAATGGGGGATGCGTCCTGAACAGACTCAGCCAGACAGAGAGGTTTAATCAGCTTTGAGGCGAGGACCAAGTTTTCTGCATCCACTCCTGGTGCTTCAGCCCCTTCTCCCCTGAATCCTCCAGCTACGTGTTTGCTTGTTTTCTCTTGCACTAAAGACAATAGGTTTTATTCTCTAATATGAAAATATTTTTAGTTTACTTCTGCACGTTCATAAATGCAAAAATATACTCATGGAAACTATGTTTGTTGATGCATTTTTCTACTTTATTGCTTGGCCTTCCTCACTTTCTTTTCTCCCTCTCCCTCCCAATTCATGCCTGCAAGCTAGAAGTATCCCTCCAGGTCTCTGTCCATTCTCATATAGCCACATATGCACATACCACACACACACATAGACACATGCACATGTACCATTAGAGGGTCTTCTCCATCATTGTTTACATGACCAAAGCAAGATATTACGTGTGCCTCTCTGCATTTTGCTTTTCTCCTTTAATGTTGTGGAAATCCCTTGGTCTAGCTCTAAGTCATTCTTTGTAGGCTGAGGAGTAGTCTAGGCTATGCTGTGCCATATTCATGCTGCATATTCATTAAAGTGAGCCTGTGCTGTGGCCACAAGGAAGCTGTGAAATCACACCTCCTGAACACAGCAAGAGTTTATTTCTTGTTCCTGTCCCAGTGCAGTGTGGTTGGGCACCTTTGGGATGGTGGTCTCCAAACAGGGACTCAGGAATTGGGTGGTAGGGGAAGAGGGGAAGGGGAGATCTTCACCGCAGAGGGGAAGAGAGGGAGGGGAGATCGTGCAGTGGGCTTTATGGCCACACATCACTTCTTCCTCCGATCTACTAGCTAGAACCCAGTCACGTGGACCCAACTGAGGTGCGAGGAAGTCTGGGAAACCATGTCTTCCCTGTGTGTCAGTCTGCCATGCTTTCTTTTGAGGTTTTTTTTGTCATTAAGAATAATAACTCAATAAACATCTTTTTTCACTTTTCCTTAGGATATGGTACTTTAATTTCTAGTAGATAGATTTCCAGGGTGAGGATTGGGTCAAAGGAAATCAAGATATATATATATATATATATATATATATATATACGTATATATATATATATTATTTATTTATTTATTTTTGGCTGCGTTGGGTCTTCGTTGCTGTGCGTGGGCTTTCTCTAGTTGCGGCCAGCAGGGGCTACTCTTCGTTGCGGTGCGTGGGCTTCTCAGTGCAGTGGCTTTTCTTGTTGCAGAGCTTGGGCTCTAGGCTCACAGGCTCAGTGGTTGTGGCACATGGGCTTGGTTGCTCCGTGGCATGTGGAATCTTCCCGGACCAGGCCTCGAACCTGTGTCCCCTGCATTGGCAGGCGATTCTTAACCACTGTGCAACCAGGGAAATCCCTCGATATATATTTTTAAATGCAAAATTTTCATGTAACTCCTGGAGTTTTAATTGGTGTTGCCAGGTTTCTTCTAAAAAAGACAGTAATAATTTACATCTTCGGCAACAACATATGAATGTAGCTTTTCCCTAAATCCCTGCCAGCAATTGCATTCTTGTTCTTTTAAATTTTCCTCTGTGATATCTCCTTGTCAGTTTAATTTGCATGTCCCTGACCACTAATGAGTGTGAGCATCTTTTCATTTGTTTGTGGCCATTTGGCTTCATTCTTTTGTGAATTGCCTATTCATGTCCTTTGCCATAATTTCTTTTGGGTTGTTTGCCCTTTTCTCTTCACTTTGTAAGAGCCCTTTGTATATTATAGATGGTAACCCCTCGTCCTCTGCATCACAAATATTTTTTTCGAATTTATTGTTTGTCTGTTAACTTTGCTTATGTTATCTTTTGCCTTACAAAAGATGAACATTGTTAGGTAGTCAAATGCGTCTGTCTTTTTAATTTCTATATTCTAGATTTGCATTCTTGGAAGGTCTCTCCTTACTCAGGTCCTTTAAGAAGCTGCTTTCCCTTCATGGGCTGTGAACTGGAAGAGGCATCCCTCCTCCCCTCTCCTGGGTATTTGCAGCCGCCCTTGCTACTCCTGGCCATGTGAGGACCAAAGGCCCAGACTTGATTCCTACAGCACTTTCCAGGTTTTTGGTAGCTGAGCAATCTGGGTCATGCAGATGGAGGTCAGGCAGGCAGTCTGAACTTGGAGGGGTCCTTGGCTTGGAATCTGAGAGCCTGGATAACAGAACTGGTTTTGAGTTGCCTGCGTGACCTTGGCCGGGTCACTTGGCCTGATTGGCCCTCAATTGTCTCACCTGTAACATGGGGCATAACACTTTCCCTGCTGTGAATCTCAGATGATAAAATGAAGTTCAGGCACTCTGTAGGCTTTGAAATGCTGTTCAGAGGTTGAGATGCAACAATAATGTGACACCTGACAATTTCTGAGTCTTGACAAGGAGTGACTTTACATGCATCATCTCATTTAATCCTCAGCAATCCTAGGTCATATGGTACGGTTACCCTCTTCTTAGAAGTAAAGAAACATAGGCCCAGAGTTACAATACAAGTTAAAATACAAGCCCAAGGTTGCACGGCAGATAAGTTGCAAAACAAAGATTCCAGAATTTGAGTTATTCCTAACCCATGTGTGTGTGTGTGTGTGTGTGTGTGTGTGTGTGTGTGTGTGTGTGAGAGAGAGAGAGAGAGAGAGAGAGAGAGAGAGACAGGCTGCTAAGGAGAACTTTGCAGTATTTTAGAGAGATTATATAGAGCTTGAACGTTACGTGAAAAGCATGGGAAATGCCGTAAGACACTCTGGGTGTTTCCTGGGAGGACCAGGAAAGGTCCATCTTTCTGGGAGCATCATCTTCCTGACCTTCGAAGTTATTAAAACCTGCCAAAGTGGAAAAGGGTGGTGTCTAAGCAAGACTGGGACCAGGAAGGGTGCACGAGACCTCTGACCTACAAGGGGCTGACCGCTGTGCTGGGGGAGTGGGGCATTGCTGTGGGAGGCACCGAGGTACCACAGGTCTGGGGCTCATGGGGCTGAGGTGGCTCTGAGGGGTCGGAGTGGGGGCCGGGGCTCAGCTGGGCTTACACGGGCTGTGCCCTAAATACCTGAGCACTGGAGAGCCACGTTGGTATGAGGTGCAGCTGCCCACTCCACAGATCCTAAATCCCTGCATTGGAATGGCAGGCACTGTGATCACGTCCCACAGCCTGACTCCCCTTTCTTGCTGATAAAACCCTAATTAGATGGCCATGTCTTCAGGGAAGACTGGCCGTCCTCCCAGTCAATGAGGTTGATCTTGACCATACAGGGCTAATCACAAAATTGTCATTCTCCTGGGCAGAGACGGGCCTGTGATGGAATTCTGGCCAATGAGGTATGAGGAGAAGTCAGGGGAGGGGCCCTCCTTAGCTTCTAAAATGAGGCTCAAGGTAAGGATGTTTCCTTTTTCCACCTTTGGACATTATTGTGTGAGGATGTGATGCTTGGCACAGCTGCAGCCATCCTGTAACCATGAGGAGAAGGATCAGCTCTCTAAAGGCAGCAGAGCAGAACAAACAGAAACACGATGGCTGGGAGTGATGATGGAATGAATTGACCAAATGTTTTGTGAGATGATACATTTCTCTCGGTTAAGCCACTTTGAATTGGGTGCTCTGTTAATTACAGTCACATGCAACCTGTCCTTGTACATTTTGCTGAGGTAGGAACAGAGTCAGAGTGGGAAGGTGAGGGAGACACTATCTAATTAAGTTAAGATAATTATCGAGTGCTTTAATCTCAGGACTACTTTACACTCCTAAATGTACTGAGGACCCCAAAGAATTTTGTTTATGTGGATTACAACTATCAATATTCACTGTATTAGAAATTAAAACTGAGAAAATTTAAAAATGCTTATTTATTAATTTTTTAAAAGTCCTCTCATGTTAACATAATGTTTTCCAATGAAAAAGAACTAGATTTCCCCCCCAAAAAACGATTTGGTAGGAAGAACGGCATTGTTTTTCACCTTTGCAACTCTCCAAATGTCTGGCTAATAGAAGACAGCTGGATTCTCCTATCAGCTTCTGCATCCAATTTGTTCCAACATCACACGTCTTGTAGTCTCTGGAAAACTCCACTGTACGCTCAGGGAGGAATGAGAGTGAAAAAGGCAAATGACGTCTCAGAATTTGTATTAGTTTTCTGTGGCTGCTGTGACAAATTGCCTTAAACTTGGTGACTTGAAACAACAGAAATTTATTTTCTCACAGATCCAGATGCCAGAAGTCCGAAATCCAGGTGTCAGCGGGACCATGCTTCTTCCACAGACTCTAGGGGAGAATCTATTCCTCGCCTCTTCCAGCTTCTGGTGGCCGTCTGCATTCCCAGGCTCGCAGCTGTGTCACTTCCATCTCTGCCTCCATCTTGACACCAGCTTCTCCTCTGTGTGTCTATCTTAGAAGGCCATTTATCATTGGATTTAGGGCCCCCGTGGATAATTCAGGTCGACCTCCTCATCTCAAGATCCTTAGTAACATCTGAAAAGAACCTTTTGTCAAATAAGATCACGGTCGCAGTTTCTAGGGATTAGGACATGGGAATATCTATTGGGGGACCACTATTCAACCTACTACAGTATTATTATAAAAATACTTTTTTTTTTTTTTTTTTTTTTTTGCGGTATGCAGGCCTCTCACTGTTGTGGCCTCTCCCGTTGCGGAGCACAGGCTCCGGACGCGCAGGCTCAGTGGCCATGGCTCACAGGCCCAGCTGCTCCATGGCATGTGGGATCTTCCCGGACCGGGGCGCGAACCTGCGTCCCCTGCATCGGCAGGCGGACTCTCAACCACTGCGCCACCAGGGAAGCCCTATAAAAATACTTTACCCTGTGGATCCCCTGAAAGGATCTTTGGGATTCCTGGGGTCCCTGGATCACACTTTGAAAACGAGGCATCTAGTTCAATGGTGTCCACACGCACATGCATAAGTAGTGCCCAAGCAAACAATGGAAGGAGGGCCAAATACGCTTTGCCTAATAAACCAGTGAAAATAAAGTTTCTAGGGAGAGTCCTAGGGGAAGGATTCCAGAAAAAGTAGATAGATAACTGTCCAGTGTGTGAGAGAAGACCCAGGCCAGGTGGAAGACTAGGGATTGTGTGTGTGGGGGGGCAATGGCAGGTGAAGGGCTTCTAAGTACAGGAATGCCTAGTTTGGGGTTGTTTGCTGGGTGGTATTGTGATATAACCCCCTGCATCATCATAAAACCGATCAAGGCTGATGTCCACAAAGAGTTTTGTATGAGTGATGCTAGAAGAGAGAGAGGGTATTCAAGAGAAATGGCTGGGGCTCCTGTCTGGGGCAGGGGCTGGACAGGATGTGGTGGGCAGGATGGTGACTGACCCATCACTGACCAGCTCAGATTAGGACATTGAGGGCAGGGGTGATGGAGAAAACCTAAGAGATTCCCCAGAGATTGTGAGAGGGGAGGGTGTTCCCATTCCTAAGGCCCCAAGAGCTGGTGGAGAGATCAGCCTGGATGATTGGTACCTCAACCAATACCCAAGATATTTAGTTGAACCATGAGTGGAACCAGGAACCCAGGAAAAAGACAGCTCAGACCTCTTCCCATGTCCTACCTCCCCAAGGGGCCTGTGGGGAGTCTCAGGACTCCCGAGCCATGTGGATCACATTTTAAACATCACAGATTTGGTCCATCCCTCCCCATTTTACAAAGGGGGAATCATAAAGAAAATGATTGTTGGTCATACAAATGCCCCAAATCCTCAAACCCCACGAACTCTTTTGTGGCACAAAAATCACCTTTAGAATGGAAAAAAAGTAAAGTTGGAAAATATCTGCAATATATCTGAAAGGCAAAAGATGAATACCTCTAATATGCGAAAATAAATCCAGTATGCTCGGCAGAAAGAAAAATAGGCAAACGACATGAACAGGCAACTTAGAAAAGAAGTATAGATGGCTAATTAATATGAAACAAGCTGTTCAATCTTACTAAAAAATGAAAGAAATGAAAAAATATCTATAATAAGCTGTGATTTTTCACGTATCAGTGTGGCCAAGACTGGCAATTCAAATAATTGATAGCATCCAGCTTTGGGAAGTATGGAAGGAAAATTGAACTTTTGTGCTGTTGGAGGGAGAATTAATTGGTCTAATGGGATGGAGGGCAGCTAGAAAATGTGAATCAAGATGGAAAATGGACCTGCCCTTTGACTCCGCAGTCCCACTTCTGTAAAATGGGGACAATAAAAGTTCCTATTTCAGTTAATCGTTGAGAGGCTCAAGTGAGCTAATCCATAAAAAGCATTTAATGCAGTGCCTGGCAGAAAGGGCTAGAAATATTAGCTATTACTAGGAATTTACCCTAGAACATAAGCCCCCCCAGGCAAAATTATGTGTATACAGGGGATTGTCCTTGTGGCTTTGTTTACAACAGCAAAAAAATTGGAAACAAACTGATTGTTCATCAAGAATCAAGGAGGCTGATTCCACGAGGGTAATGCTCTCTGTGATTGCAGGATGAACCAGAAAAATATCTGAAGGTCTTCGACTGACACTGTTTCTTGAGCTGGATGCTGGTAACAGCTATGTTCACTTTGTGAAATTTATCAGGCTGCATCCTTGTGATTTGTGCTCTTTTCTGTTCTACTTCAACAAAGAGTAAAAAAACCCTGTCTGTATTAGGATATGATCTCATCTAAATAAATATGTACATATACATGTATAGAAACAAGTCTAAAGGGACGTTTACTCCATTATATTTAAAATGGTTTCTGGGTGTTGGGAGTAAGAGTCATTTTTATTTTCCTTTGTGTGTTTATCGATATTTTCTGCTGATCTTCAACAAGTATGTATCACTTTTGTAATTAGGGAAAAACATAGCCACCATTACAACTCTTCGGTTGTAATAGTCAGAAACCCAACTCAATCCTATTTAAAGAAAAAATGCAATTAATTGGCACCTGTGACTGAAAAATTTGGCCATAGATTTGGTTTCAGGCCTGGATTCAGGCTCATATGAGGTCATGGGGATCCCATTTCTCAGCCTTCTTGGAGTTATTGGCCTAACAGGGAAGGTGAGAACCAGGGGGTGTGTATCCATAGGTACAAGTAATCAGAGCTGCTGTACAATGCAGAAGAGGGAGACTCCTTCAAGGGCCTCTTGGAGGAGGAGGCCACTGAGTTGGGCCTTGAATGATGGGCAGGATTTTCATGGGCAATTGGGGGAGAAAACAGTTTCTTGGTGGAGCACAAAGCTCTACAAAGTGCTGGGTTCAGGATGGCATGATGAGCATCTCAGCTGCCTGGAGTAAGAGGCTCATTATTAGAGACAAGAATGAAAATGTGGGCTGGGGTTTGATTGTAATGAGCCTTCAATCCTAGGGGCATTAATCAAGTTTCTCTAGGTTTATAGTTGCAGAACCCTTATCCAGATGGAACCATCAAGAAGAGTGGGTTTCAGGCAGCAGCTAGTTCCAGGTGCTCAAACTATATTTGTTATCAGGACAGAGTCTCTCTGATTCTCTTGATCTTGCGTCCAGTTTCCTCTTGATTTTATTCTCAGAGTGCCCCTCCCTGGCAGCATCAGGCCCAAATCCTACTTAGCAACCCTGGGAGACATCGTAACTTTCCCCCAGTAATTTCAGCAAAACTCCAGGATTGATGCTCACTGGTTTGCTTTAGTTTATGTGCTCATTCCTACACCAGTCACTATGGCTGGGGGCATGTTTTCTTGAGGAATCAGGTCCGGTTATGAGTTCACTCCTAGAACCAAGGGCTGGTTCACACAAGTGATTCACACAAGTCACTCAGGAACAAGGAACTATGATCAGATGAAGAGCAACATGCTCTCTGGGTAGGCACAACTGCAGTTGTCCAATAAAAGGATGACAATCTCCTCTGGAGGCAATGATTCAGGCTGCCCAGAAGGAAGACAGCTTTTCAATGTGGTGGGGCACTAGAACAGGAAGTCCAGTTTACCCTTATGTCTCCTCTTCCCCATGAAGCCAGAAGCTCAAGAAGGCTGGGTGCCGTTCTTGACCACCCTTGCATTTGCCATGCTGCCTGGCGTGTTACGGGTTTGTGTGGATTGCATTTCATGGAGTCCATGTAGTGACCTCTGTTTTAGCCAAATCTCTTTAAGTCGCAAGTGACAAACACTCAGTTCAAACCGACATAAACAAACACGGGGAATTTATTGCCTCTCATGTAATTAAAAGTCTTTGGGAGTATTTTTGCTTCAGGTACGGCTGATTCAACTGCTTAACAGATGCCATCAGGTCTCTCTCTCTGTCTCTTGGCATCCTCCATCTTTTTTCCATGCTTTCTTCAATTTGGCCTCATTCTCAGGCAGACTCTAGTGAGTTGGCAAACACTGTCCCCCATGGCTCCAGGCCGACATCTTACCAGTTGAGCAACCCCAATGGAAAGCAAATACCCATTTCCCAGTGATTCCATCCAGAGTCCTGGAACAGACGCTTATTTGTCCAGCATGGGTCACGGGACCAACTCTGATCCAATCACTGGCCAGAGGATAATGCTCTGATTGGCCAGCCCAAAACATGGGCTCATCCTTAAAGCTACAGGTGGTTGAGGCTGGTTCCTTAAAGAAAATCAAAGTACTGGAATGATGGATGTTATCCAAGCAAAACTAACATGCATCCACCCACACTGACATCAGACCTTTGGACTTCCCTGGTGTTGGGGACCAGGCAGAGCCAGTAGCTCTGAGCCCACAATTTAACACCTTTTTTTGGAAGGACCCGTGGCTCCCACCTCCAGAGGCTCACCCTGAGTGGGGCAATGAAAGGAAAGAACAGGGGAAAACCAGCCATCCCTCCCCTCTGGGGCTGCTGGTGCCAAGTTTCTGGCTGAGCTTCTCTTAGAAGACCGGATCACAAAGCTCTGGAAATGGGTGTTTGGGATGGAAACACAGACACACAGTTAATTATGGCGTCCTGCTCGGCGCCACCCTAATTAAGGCAGTTCCCTGGTGGAGGCCAAGATTTAATGCTCTCTTTTATAGTGCTTGGTGGCAAGAGGGCGGCCCTGTCCTCTCCTCTCCCTCTGATGCATCCCCGTCTGGCTGGCCGAGAGCTGGGTGGAGACGGTGGCCTGGCTGGCTGGCAGGGAAATGAGAAGGCAGTCTAGGCCCCATTGGAGTGACATAGCTGCCCTCCCAGAACAAGGGACAGGACAAGTGGGAGGCAATGTGAGGGGCAGAAATGTCAATCCTGGCTGTCTCCTGCTGGTAGGTGGTGACTGGGCAGAAGTGTCCCAAGTTGAAGGCGAGTGTTAGGACTCTCTTGGCTCCGGGGCCCTCCAGGAAGTGGGAAATGGCTCCCAGAGGGCTGGCCAGGAGCACAGTCAGCTCCTGATGTCTGGCTTCATGACCCTCCCTGATACAAATAAAACAAGGAGGGCAGATCTACTGCCAAAAAAATATATTAAAAAGTCCATAGAATTTCATTTGAAACCAACTGAATTTCCCTCTACTATCCACAATGTAGAATTTTCCAGGCTGCTATTATAGAATTCATTGGACCACAGAGCTGGCAGGGGCACAAAAATCATTTCATATAATAGGTAAATAAATAGAGGCCAAAAGAGAAGTGATTTTCTCAAGATCCCAGAGTTTGTTTGATTAGTGTAGGTGACAACTGGCAAATAGATCTCACCTTGCGTACCAGTGCTGAATGATTGGGCAGCTGGAAGCTATGATGATGTGATTCTGAGGCCTTCATGTGCAGTGGGGAACAGGCACTTGATTGATGAATGATGTCTGTCATGGGCACTGGTGGGAATGTGGTGGTGAATGTGCATAGTTTCTGCCATCCCTGCCTAGATGTTAGAGGGGTGCTCTGAGATGGACCCTGAAAGTAAGCCATCTTGGAGGGTTTTGGCTGGATCGAGAAGACGAAAGTCAAAACAGCTTTACTAAGAGAGACATGAAATTCGCAAAGCTCCTCAATGAACTACCTTCTAGTTACCACGAGGGATGGATGGTCAGGATTGAAAAATGGGAATTCCCAAGGTTTTTCACTCTAAGGAATCTTATGATGAATCTTGGGCTATGTCTCTGGAGCGTTGCCTGGCCCCCAGAGCTGTGAGTCCCCTAGTCCCTTTCCTTGAGGGGCTATGGGTCAGTGGTCTTGGTGGTAGATTCCAAGACCTTTGGAAGAACTGGGTCTTGTGTGGAGACATTGATCTGGGATACTGGTCATAGAGTACAGAGCTGAAAGGCCCCAGCTGAAGGCCCGAGTGTCTTGCTACCTAAGTTCTTCTCCTGCCTCCGCTATCACCACTCTGTACCTGGAACAAGACTCTTTCTCCATTGAACTTCATCTACACAGTGAATGAAGGTCTCAGTGGTCTTATGGGTTCCTAGAAGCTCTCACACTTGACCAAATCATCTAGCTTTTTTTTTTATTACGATAAAATACTCATAAAATTTACCATTTCAACCACTTTAAGTGTATAGTTCTGTGATATTCAATATATTCACATTATTGTGCAACCATGCACCTCCAGAACTTTTTCATCTTACCCAACTTTAACTCTGTACACATCAAATAATAACTCTAGATTTTCACGTGCCCCTGGCCCCTGGAAACCACCATTCTACTTTCTGTCTCTCTGAATTTGCCTATTTTAGGCACTTCATACAAGTGGAATCGTATAGTATTTACCTTTTTGTGACTGGTTTATTTCACTTAGCATAATATTTTTGAGTTCCATCTGTGTTGTAGCATCTGTCAGAATCTTTCTTTTTAAAGAAAAAAAGCCTGAATAATATTTAATATATTTTTTAAAATTTAATGTTTAATTTTTAAATGCTGAATAATATTCTGCTATATCTATCTACCATATTTTGTTTATCCATTCATCTCTTGAAGGATACTTGGGTCACTTCCACATTTTGGCTACTGTAAATAAGGCTGCTGTGAACATGGGTGTACATATATCTGCTTAAGTCCCTGTATTCACTTCTTTTGTGAATCTCTACACCCAGAAGTAGAACTGCTGGATCACATGGTAATTCTGTGTTTAATTTTTGGGGACTCGCCATACCATCTTCCACTGCAGCTGCACCATTTTACATTGTCAACGGCAATGTACAATGGTTCCAATTTTGCCACATCCTCATCACACTTTTCTTTTTTGCTTTTCAATAATAGCCATCCTGATGGATGTTAAATGGTATGTCATGGTGGTTTTGAGTTACATTTCCCTCATGATTTGTGATGTTGAGCATTTTTCATGTGCTTATTGGCCATATGTATACCTTCTTTGGAAAAATGTCTATTCAAGTCCTTTGCCCATTTAAAAATCAGATTGTTTGTTTCTACCTTGGTTTTAATCTTCTAGCAGGGCCCTGAAAGATTGGTACTAAGGAATGGTAATTTTGTTTTCCAGGTTTATTGCGGTATAACTAACAAATAAAATTGTAATGTATTTAAAATGTACAATGTGATGATTTGATCTATATATACATTGTGAAAAGAGTCCCACAATCAAGTTACTTAACACATCTATCACCTCACATGGTTACTTTGTGTGTGTGTGTGTGTGAGAATGTTTAAGATTTACTTTCTTAACAAATTCAAGTATATAATACAGTATTGTCAACTATAATCATCATGCTGTACATTAGATTTTCAGAACTGATTCATCTTTTTCTTTTTTAAAGGAAAAAGTTTTTTTTTATTAGTTTCTGCTTTATAACAAAGTGAATCAGTCATACATATACATCTGTTCCCCCATCCCTTCCCTCTTGCATCTCCCTCCCTCCCACCCTCCCTATCCCACCCCTCCAGGCGGTCACAAAGCACCGAGCTGATCTCCCTGTGCTATGCGGCTGCTTCCCACTATCTATCTACCTTACGTTTGGTACTGTATATATGTCCATGCCTCTCTTTCACTTTGTCACAGCTTACCCTTCCCCCTCCCCATGTCCTCAAGTCCATTCTCAAGTAGGTCTGTGTTTTTATTCCTGTTTTACCCCTAGGTTCTTCATGACATTTTTTTTCTTAAATTCCATATATATGTGTTAGCATACGGTATTTGTCTTTCTCTTTCTGACTTACTTCACTCTGTATGACAGACTCTAGGTCTATCCACCTCATTACAAATAGCTCAGTTTCGTTTCTTTTTATGGCTGAGTAATATTCCATTGTATATATGTGCCACATCTTCTTTATCCATTCATCCTATGATGGACACTTAGGTTGTTTCCATCTCAGGGCTATTGTGAATAGAGCTGCAATGAATCTTGTGGTACATGTCTCTTTTTGAATTATGGTTTTCTCAGGGTATATGCCTAGTAGTGGGATTGCTGGGTCATATGGTAGTTCTATTTTTAGTTTTTTAAGGAACCTCCATACTGTTCTCCATAGTGGCTGTACCAATTCACATTCCCACCAGCAGTGCAAGAGTGTTCCGTTTTCTCCACACCCTCTCCAGCATTTATTGTTTCTAGATTTCTTGATGATAGCCATTCTGACTGGTGTGAGATGATATCTCATTGTAGTTTTGATTTGCATTTCTCTAATGATTAATGATGTTGAGCATTCTTTCATGTGTTTGTTGGCAGTCTGTATATCTTCTTTGGAGAAATGCCTATTTAAGTCTTCTGCCCATTTTTGGATTGGGTTGTTTGTTTTTTTGCTATTGAGCTGCATGAGCTGCTTATAAATTTTGGAGATTAATCCTTTGTCAGTTGCTTCATTTGCAAATATTTTCTCCCATTCTGAGGGTTGTCTTTTGGTCTTCTTTATGGTTTCCTTTGCTGTGCAAAAGCTTTGAAGTTTCATTAGGTCCCATTTGTTTATCTTTGTTTTTATTTCCATTTCTCTAGGAGGTGGGTCCAAAACGATCTTGCTGTGATTGATGTCATAGAGTGTTCTGCCTATGTTTTCCTCTAAGAGTTTGATAGTTTCTGGCCTTACATTTAGGTCTTTGATACATTTTGAGCTTATTTTTGTGTATGGCATTAGGGAATGATCTAATCTCATACTTTTACATGTCCCTGTCCAGTTTTCCCAGCACCACTTATTGAAGAGGCTGTCCTTTCTCCACTGTACATTCCTGCCTCCTTTATCAAAGATAAGTTGACCATATGTGCGTGGGTTTATCTCTGGGCTTTCTATCCTGTTCCATTGATCTATCTTTCTGTTTTTGTGCCAGTACCATACTGTCTTGATTACTGTAGCTTTGTAGTGTAGTCTGAAGTCTGGGAGCCTGATTCCTCCAGCTCCGTTTTTCGATCTCAAGATTGCTTTGGCTATTCGGGGTCTTTTGTTTTTCCAAACAAATTTTGAAATTTTTTGTTCTAGTTCTGTGAAAAATGCCAGTGGTAGTTTGATAGGAATTGCATTGAATCTGTAGATTGCTTTGGGTAGTAGAATCATTTTCACAATATTGATTCTTCCAATCCAGGAGCGTGGTATATCCCTCCATCTATTTGTATCATCTTTAATTTCTTTCATCATTGTCTTATAATTTTCTGCACACAGGTCTTTTGTCTCCTTAGGTAGGTTTATTCCTAGATATTTTATTCTTTTTGTTGCAATGGTAAATGGGAGTGTTTTCTTGATTTCACTTTCAGATTGTTCATCATTAGTGTACAGGAATGCCAGAGATTTCTGTGCATTAATTTTGTATCCTGCTACTTTACCAAATTCATTGATTAGCTCTAGTAGTTTTTCGGTAGCATCTTTAGGATTCTCTATGTATAGTATCATGTCATCTGCAAACAGTGACAGCTTTACTTCTTCTTTTCCAATTTGGATTCCTTTTATTTCCTTTTCTTCTCTGATTGCTGTGGCTAAAACTTCTGATTCATCTTATGACTGAAAATTAGTACACTTTCACCAACCTCTCCCCATTTCCCCCACCCCTAACCCCCTGCAACCACCATTGTACTTTCTGTTTCTATGAGTTTGACTTTTTGTTTTTAAAGATTCCAGATATAAGTGAGATCATACAGTATATGTCTTTCTCTGTCTAGCTTATTTCACTTAGCAAAATGTCCTCTTGATTCATCCATGTTGTCACAAAAGGCAGGATTTCCTTCGTTTTTAAGGCTGGATAGTATTACACTGTATATATGTACCACATTTTCTTTATCCATTCATCCATTGATGGACATTTAGGTTGTTTCCATGGCTTGGCTATTGCGATAATGCTGCTATCTCTTCAAAAATGATTTCATTCCCTTTGGATATATACCCAGAAGTGGAATTGCTGGATCATAAATAGTTCTATTTTTAATTTCTTGAGGAACCTCCATACTGTTTTGCATAGTGGCTACACCCATTTACATCCCCACCAACAGGGCAAAGCGTTAGGAAGGGTAATTTTTGATGGAAGAAGAAATACAGATGAAAAGGCTCAAGGCTGAATCAATATTCTAAACTTGATTTCTCTCTGTCTGAGCGGTCTCTTCATTCCTCTCTCCGTGGTGTTGGCTTCATCCTTGGGCTTCCAGTGGTGTCTGTCCCTCCCCAGCCCTGGTTGCTCCAGAGCCTCCTCTTTTTTTTTTTGGATTTTAAAAGTTTATTATTTAGAAATATAAGCCAAAGTCTGCCCAGTAGCCTACAGAGCCCTCATGATCTAGCTCCCCGCCACCTTCCTGACTCTTTGTGTTACATCCATTTTGCATACCATCCCAGGGCCTCCTCTTGTATCACCAAAATAGAGGGAGCAGCAGCCAGGTGAAGAGCTCACACACACTCACTAGAGCAAGTCTCTTTCCCCAACTGTCCAAGCTCAGTCTTGAGGCCTGGCTCTCACTGGACTCATCTAGAAGCAGGGGTGGAGCCTCAGGAGCATCCCTGCTCCTTGCAAGAGGCTGTTCATGCCACGAGGAATAGAGTCGCTCAAGTTACCTCGATAAAATTGTCCGAGACTCTCTAAGAGTAGGGATGGTCACTGCTATGCTGAGCGGTAGGGGACTGGAAAGGCGTTCAGAGTGTCCGGCAGCTGTCCCCGGGGTATGCCAGCATGGAGGGCAGAGTCCTCAGCTCAGAGGAAACATCCAGAAGGTGACTCTCCTATTGCCTCTCCATCTCATGTCGGCTTTCTCCTAACTTCTGCCAACTCAAGGCCTCCACTCCCTCGTGGCCCCTGTGGCTCCGTCTCTGTCACAGCCTCTCAGCATTCATTCCCCTCGTGTTTCCAAGTCCAGAGAGGAGAATCAGACTGGCTCAGTGTATCTGACCCTGACCAGACGCCTACGACCCCACCTGCTCTCGGCCCTCAGCCCCTCGCTCTGTCCCCAGCCCGAGGGGTCCCACAATGGTTAGTGCTCTTCCTGCCGTCGGAAAGCCCTGTCTGCCATCTCTGTCACCTCATCTCTCAGCACTGCTGGCCACCTCAGCCTCCCTCGGGGCAAAGCTCCGGCTTTGGTATGGCCTCCACCGTACCTGCACAGGTGGGAGAGGCCTTTGGGATGGATCCGACGGGGCCCAGGGAGGCACTGGCTTCACCAGCGGCTGCCTGGAGGGGCTGAGTGATGCATGGAAGAAGAGCGACCACCCGGTGAGGCAAACCTGGATGAGTGAGGGTCAGGAGATGAAGTTTCTCACCTGCCTTCCCTCTGACAGACCCTTCTGAGATGCAGCACTTCCCCGTGTCCTCTGTGGAGGTGGACCCATCACGCAGAGCTGGTCAACCCGCTGGATTTTCTGGGCTGCTGGAGTCAGCTTACATTTTTATTTTTTATTTATTTACACTTCTTTATTTAGTTATTATTATTTTTAAATTTTAAAAATTAAAAAGTTTTGATTTTTATTTATTATTTATTTTTTTATTTAAATAATTCATGTTTACGTTTGAATGGTGCTTTCCCCCTGTCCCTCTTGGTTCCCTGGGAAGCAGTGCCTGAGATGGAGCTCAGCACTCAGGGGGTTTATTGAGGGTGCTCCTGGGGTCACTGCCGGTGGACTGGCCAGATGGAAGCAGTGCTGGGCAGAGGCAGATGTGAGTTGTGATTTAGTTTCCCTGATGGGAGTCTGGAAGCTGGCATGACCTTCAGAGGTGTCCAAAGTTGGGGTGAGAGGTCCGGCTTTTAATGCCCCTGTGCTTATCAGCTATTTGATGGGCTGCTCCAGGAAGGGGACATGACCTGGAGCCAGGTGACTTCAGTGAAAACAACTCCAAAGAGGACTGGCAGCTGGGGGCCGTCCTCCAACAGCACTCCCAGGAGCTGGGGGAGAAGTTCTTCACTCCTGAAGGGGGAGCCACTGTGCCCTTCTTCCCTGCCTCACTTCCGTTTCCCCTCCTTCTTGCTCCACTGGGATTATATCTACCAAAGAAGCATTAGGAGATAAGTTTGACCCAGGTTCTGCTTTCTGGGGAATCTGGGGTAAGACATCCACTAAACCACCACCATTGCTATTGGGGAGGTTTTTGCATCGAGATGTACCATAGGCTGTTGGCTAACCTATGACATAACTTCCCTTAGGTCAGGTGATCGATTTGACCAATCATCTCTGGTCAGATTCAGGGTGGGACAGACATTGGCCACCCAGGCTCCAGGGGCAGTCTGTGCCCTCTTCCCTCAGTAGGGGACAGTGGGCATGGCAGGCGCCAGCACTGATTCATCCAGTACAGCTGGGTGCCTGCTATTGGATGGACTTGACCAGGCAGGGGAGCAGGGAGAACAGGAGGACTTAGGCATGATTTCTGTCCAGGGTGCTCACAGTCCAAGTGGAGTCACCCATCTTTTCTTCTCAGAGCTCTCACGGGGGAACCCTAAACAGTGGCAGAGGCAAATGCTCTTGGTTGCCCCCTTCCCCCTCATCAGCCGTTCCCACCTACCCTTGCAGTCTCAGGAGTTGACTTGTGAATGTTCTAAACTCATGGTGGCCAATGCTTGGTTGGTTCTGGGTATGGGACTCAGCTTCGTCAGTGGCCCCGAGGCAAAGTCTCAAAAGTTAGATTTGGAAAAGGAGTTGCAGAACTGCGTGTGATTTTCTGAAAATGCTGCAAGTACAATGTGCCCATCTGTGGGGTTGGGGAGACATGGTGGACGTGATAAAGACAGCATCTTTGATGATGTCGCTGAACCGCAGAACTAAGCCCCCAACAAGAGCTCTGGTTCTGGGCTTGTAGTTCTATGAGGTAATTGCATCCTTACTAGTGCAGCAGCCAAGACCAAGGTCTCTGAAGCCTGACTACCTACAATTTACTAGCTGTGTGACCCTAGGCAGGATGCTTAACCTCTCGTGTCTCAGTTTCCTCATCTGTAAAATGGACATAAAATAAGACCCAACCCATAAGGCTGCTGTGAGGTGTAAATGTGTTTGTATACCTGAAGGACTTACAACAGTGCCTGGCACTAGGGAAATGGCATATAAGTATTGACTGTTATTTAGATCCCCTTTAAAAATAGATCTAAGTTAAAGGGTAGACAGAATTGGATCAATCATAAGCCTTGATTCATGACATGCCATTGGTATATTTATTAAAATAACAAACATCTGTGGACCCATTGCTCAACTCAAAACTCAAGAACTAGAATGCTACCAATCGTTGTTGCTCCTCCACTGGCCCCCTGACCAACACCCCCCACCCGCTCTCCCACTCCTGAATTCTACATTTATTATTCCCGTGTATGTGTGTGTGTATGTGTAGCTTCGTCACATATAAAGGTACATCCAAACAACATATTGCTTTGTTTTGCCTGCTTTTGAGCATTATAAAAAGGATACACACCACGTGGTCTTCTGGGAGTTTTTCTGCAAAGACACGTTTATTTGGGGGCTTCTGCTCCACACAGCTGAAGGCAGTCCAGTCACATGGCGCCTTCTTGAAGGGAGAAAGAAAAGCCCACTTTCAACAGAAAGAAACAAAAGTTAAGTCTTTTCTTCTTTCTTGCCCTTCATTTGGCTGCAGAGGTGTACTGGCCCTCATAAGGGTCCTTCCAGAATTGCCTTCCTTCTGAATTAGTGTGTGAGGGGGTTCATGTCCTTCTGGCCTGGCTGCCCTGTTGGGCACAGGGTCCAGGTGTGAGGGACCAGGAGATGTGACTGCACGGAGACCTGGTCCATGTGAAGAGAGGCTGTGGCCCCTGTGGAATTTTTCTGATGCTTCTGAATCCCCACTGGGAGTCATTTTCCCTTTTCCATCCCAAATATGGGCTCAGTTCTGGAAGGCGTGGGAGAACTAATTTGAGGCGAGTGTAAACACTTCCATGCCGGTGGAACCCTGGCCAGGAGGAATTCCAAGCCATTTGAGAAGTCTGCCAGCCTAGAGTTGGACTTTGGCTGGGACCCTCTGGTGTAGCTACTTTTAGCTGGGAACATTTTTTCCCAGACTCTGGAAGGCCACACTTGAAGGATTATGATTTACCCCAAACTGACCGGGAGCATTTCTCCATTGAGTTGGCCATTTTCATGCCTGCTTCCCAAATTTTGCCTTTCTAGAGAGTGGAACCTACCTACTCGTTAAGACCCAGAGCTTGGGAGGCATATGAACCTGGCTGTACCTCTGGGTCTACCACTTGTTGACTTTGGGCCAATTACCTAACATGTCTCAGTCTGCTTCTTCATCTGGAAAATGGCGATAATAATAATACCTATTTCAAGAGTTGTGGTGAGGATCAAGTGAGATCATATGCATATGAAAATTCTTGTACATGACAGTGCTTGTACCAGTCAGTCCAGGCAAGGCTATGCTGCAATAACAAATACCCCCCAAAAGTCAGCGGCTTAACACAGCAGAAGTTTATTTTTCACTCTTACAAAGTTTGTTGTTGGTTCAGGCCACTCCCCAGGGCAGCATTCCCCCACATGTGACACATGATCCAGAAGATCAAGTTCTGGTTCCACCATTTCAACAAGAAGCCCTCAGGTTCACTAGAGCAGAGGAAGAGATTAACTAAAGAACAAGGCAGAAGACTTTTGATTTCCATTTTAATTGACCAGAACTAGTCACGTGGCTCCATCTAACAACAAGGGTGCTGAGATAATATAGTTTTCTATACGTCCAGGAAAGAAAAGCAAACCCGATGTTGGGGAGCATTTGTAATATCTCCCACAGTGTTCAATAAACAATATTGTCCTGCCTTTATTTTCTACCCTCAGAGAGTTTAGAACTTTTCAAGGTGACGAGGCAGAGATAGATGAAAAGATAAACGTATTTTCTTAATTCCTTAGAAGCATGCAGGCCTTTGCATTTTGTAGGAGGCTTTTTCAGCTTCATTTCCGTAGTCTTCTGGGGAGGGTTTTTCCTCCGGTGTATAAGGAGAAGGAAGCTGGGAAATAAAGGGCTGGGGGCCTGCTCAGTGACTGGACAGGCAGGTGTCAGAACCAGCTGGCTTTGCAGAGGAAATCCACTTGCACCAAGCCTCAAGGAGGGCAGAACATGAGGCTAAAAGAAAAGGACATCCCAAGTGCCAGGTATCAAGCCAAATGCTATACGTGCTGTCACTCATGTAGTTATAATTACTGCTGCAATTTTACAGATGAGGAAACCGAGGCTCAGAGAGCCAGGCAGCAACGGCACAAGGAGGAGGGAGGGATGACAGAGGCCTGGGACCATCTCTGGCTTGAGGAGTGGGACAGGGATGCCGGAGTCCTCCCTCGTCCCGCCTACTCATGCTATGGCTGAACAGCAAAACAGAGGAAGTTTTTGGCAAAACACCAAATGTGACAACACCTGAGAGGCTCTTAGCAAAAATCCAGAGTGCTCATGGGGATTTCTTACAAATAAAAAATAAGAGTTGACTTTTCTGTAGTGTAGAAGCAACAAGTTCCCCCTTTTGGATAGAAGGGAGTTGGGGAAGGAGGGAGGGATTGTGTAGAGTGAGGGAGGGGGCTATCCTCCATGTTGGGGTCTTGGGTGGGCTGAGATCAGAATCAAAGTCTCCCTTCCTTATTTGGGGAAACTGAGTGCCAGAGAGGGGAAGGGTTTGTTCAGGGCCACAGAACCAGGAAGCAGCAGAGGCAGGTGAGAAGGCAGGTCTCCTGATGCTTTTTCCCCCCCCACAGCCGCTCCATTGCTGCCTCAGGGCTAGAGAGAAAGGGAGGTGTGAGGGCCCCAAGTCCACAGCAGCTCCCAGCAAGCCCTGTATGCAGGCAGTGCTCGCCCAGACCCCCCCCTCCAGCCTGGTCTGTCCCTGCAAGCCCACAACATTACAGATAGGAGGGAGGCAGGGGAAAAGGCACCTCTACTCACTTCTCCCCAAAGTACCCCATTTTCTATAAGAGTGATGGGGTTGCCATGGCATTTGTTAGGATTCTGATAAGATGGAAGAAAACTCAAGGCCAAGAGGCATAAAGAGAAGGAGATCAAATGGGGATCCCTTTGTTTCTGTGTTTACCAACCAATGCACCAACGAAGCAGGTCCCCCCACTAGCTCTGCTTTGGCCCTCGCCAGGCTTATGTTCCCTATTCTGCATGTGACCTGCTCCCCAATCCCAGAACTTGGTTTTGCCGGGAGCTGAGATTTGGAATGTTCACAAGTGTATAGGCTGCTTGCAGGCGGAGGTGGGAGGAGCTTCCCACCCCTGGGCGTGCACAAGCTGAGCGGGGCCCAGTGTGGCACTCTGCAGGGGTGTCCCGCGGTGGATGGCATGCCCATATGCCCCTCCAGATCCCGCTCTGTGCTCGGGCAGCTTCATGTCTCCATCAGCGCCTCCCTCTGGCTTTTGCTTGGGTTTGGCCCATGGGAGGCACCATCCGGGGATGAGAAGGTGGTAGGAGAGAGCAGTCATGCTGTTCATTCCCTGCTTCTCTCCCTGCCTGGCCACAGCGCCTACCGGGTGGCCTCTCCAGATGCCACCCTCTCTGGGTTCTGGTACCTGCTCCATCATCCCCTCGTTCTTTCAGTCCTTGTGGTAGTACCCACTCCCCACGGGTGCTCACTGTCTCCGGGACCTTTCTGGTTCCCCTTCCCCTGTAAATAGCCCCGTCATAAACTCCCCCCACTTTCCCTTTGGAGGATGCCACCTGTTTCCTGCAGAGATCAGACTGATACAAAGAGGAAAGATGGGACGTCGACCCCCTGGACCTCGTCTTTCCCAGAGGCTGAGGTTCACAGGCCCCAAGGTCGCCTTGCCTGCCCACACTTCCGCCAGCCCGGCCCCTCCTCGTGCCAGGCCTGCGCCGGGCTCCCGCCAGCCTTATTTATTTATTGAACAACATGCAAGCTCAGTTTCCTTTTGTGTTTAATGTGTCAGCGTTTCAGTGGATTCGGACTTCAAGGCTTGGATTTTGTTGACAATAATGAGATCACCCAGACAATTATCGTTTGATTTTTCAGTTTGCCAGAGAGGAGAAGATTAAAGAAAAGTTAAGAAGCTTTGGCTGTTTCCTGTTATCCGTTTGCTGGGAGGGGTGGGGGTGGGGTGGAAGGGCTGGGAAGAAGAGAAAATCTGCTTAAAAATGACCACATCGGGAGACAGGCAGACTGTCTGCTCCCAGCCGGCTTCATATGTCTGTGATGGTCCCACGTGGGGTGACCCAGGAGGCACCTGGAAGGCTCCTTCACCACCTCAGGCCACAAGGTCTGAAAATCCATCGGCTCCAATAGGAGTCATAGGAGACTGGAATTCAACAAACATTTTTTATTGTTATGATTATTATTGGTAGAATTATGGTTATTGTTTCAGCTCACCACTCACTGGTTGATGTGGGATGGCTTCATGCCTCTGGCCTCAGTTTCCCTTCTGCAGTGACGAATGCTTGAATGAGATGATCCAAACCTACCTCAGCCCTGAATTCACCACCCATTGCCACCTCTTATTTGTGTGGCTGGATTTTTCAGATGGGGAGACCCCAAGGAGAGGGTGCTAGAGTGCTGAAGGAGAGGAGGAGGGTGCTGGAGGGACAAGCAGGTGCTGGAGCCTTCCTTCTTCCCATCATGCTCTCCTAACGGGACCCCAGCCCTGGAGGAGCACCCCCCTCAGCTGGGGACTTTCAGAGCACACGTCCCAAGGAATTCTGGAAGAAGCAGTGGTGCTGGGAAGGCAGGGCAAGCTGGAGGGTCTGTTCCCTTCTTCCGTCCCTCCATCCGGGGTTCCTAGGGGGACTCCTGCTGTGAACTAACCCCACTGACTGCCAGAACATGGCTTTTATGCTCAGGAAGACCATCTAGAAAACGACTCTACCTCTGGAAATGTTCTCATGGCCCCGTCTACCTCACGCCCCTTTCTAGAACACCGCAGAGACCCTCACCCCCAGTGGTTCCGCCTTTTCCTTGCTTGTCACCTTCTCTCTTACTCCCTGCCCCTTCTAGCCCGACCTCAGCGCCCTTCTGCTGCTCCCAGGTTGTCACTCTGCTGGTCTGCCTTGGTTTTGGCACTTTCAAACAACCTGCTATGTATGGGATGTTAGAAGATGACCATTGGGACAAAGCTGTTTGTCACTGAAAAAAAAAAGAGAGAGAAAGAGAGAGAAATGATCGGGATGGGGTGGGGTTAAGGGGACTCAGAATCTTTGAGCAAGAAGAATGCTAGACAAATGGGAAAACCGAGGTCCACAGAGAGGACAGAACCCGTGTCTCCTAGTCTGGCTCTGAACTGCAGGCCTTCATCTAGGGTTTGAATTCCCCACAGCCAAATAAGGCCAGTGAGGGCAGTATACTGAATTCTTCATAAAGCCTTTTATTCTGAGTCTGTCCTTCCTATTTTTGGTGTTTCAATGTCCCTTCTTTTATGAAATCCTGGTGATAATGAATAACTGCCGATTTCCCTTTTCAATGGACTTGCTTGGCATAAGATTTAAATGAAAAAATTGGCAAGATCAAATTGATAAGCCAAATTTGGGGGAAATCTGACCGTTGCCCAACAGCCAATGTCTGCGAACGTATGCCTCCCAGCACTCTGAGGAAACGCAGACCAGCATTTGCTGAATTCCTCTCCTGACGGGGAGCTCCCTATCTCCCCTGCAATGTGGTTCCGAGGAGCACAGGCTTAGGGAAGCCCAGGCTCACAGCTCTCACTGGCCCAGACCCGGGCCTGCGGGGGCACCCAGAGCCCCACTGTGGGAGGGACTTCACAGTTGAGCCCCAGTCACTCTGATTCCCAAGGCCTTATATCACTGTGGGTCAGAAAAAGAAGGACTGGATTTTTCCAGCTCATTCAGTGATTATGAAGGATGTTTCACTTTCTTTGCTGTGTTTTACTATTGTCTGAATTTTACAAGGAGCGGAATAACTTTTACCGCCACCTCCGATAAATCATCTCTATATTGATAAAACGTAAGCCCGTAAACCTTTGCTCTCCAATTTTAAAAGTAATAATTGCTCGTGGCACTGAGCTGGAACACGCAGGGAAGGATGATGAGAGCGACTCCCCCCGCGCTGCTCCCACAGGAGAAAATGGCCAGGAGTTTGGGTCTCCCCTTTCCATCCTTAGGACCACTTAGAAATGGAGGACACAATTGGCTGTTCTGTGGATGGTCGTGCAGGGCAGGTAGCAAACACCTTTGCTCTGGGAGGACCCTGGTGCCGAGATTAAGTTTGTTCCTTCTGGGGGCTCCCCTCTCTCTTCTGCTCGTCCACCGACCTCCGCAGCAGACACCGATGCCAGCGCGGCAGGGAGCTCTCCTGCTAAATATTTGTGGAGCTGAATAAAGAAGCAGCAGAGAAGAGGGAGCCCTGCGAGGTGCGCAGCCACTCCCGGCCCCCAGGAGGACTCTGAAGGACTTTGACAGACAGGGGTTTGTTTCTTCACGTTGTTTAGCTCAAAACAGAGCTAAGACTCCTAATCGTCTCAAATGACCTGAAATGGTTTCCCAAGCAACCTGGGCAGACCCTGGGGGGTCCAGAGGGCATTCAGGGGCCCTGGGCCTCTGGGGCTGGAGGCCTGCCCGCCCCTGCTCGGCCTGACACAGATTCCAGAAGGGCGGCAGATGCCTGGTGCCGAAGGGCTGGGGGGGTGGTGAGAGTGTGTGCTCCTTGGTGTGGGGAAGGGCTAGGCGGGGAGCAGGGGCTCCAGCCTGGGCCCAGGGCATTGTCTGCAGGGGCAGGCAGGAGGAAGTGGCCTGGGGTAGCTGGGGACAGCGATGAGCCAGAAGAATGGGGTCATTCTTCCAGAAAGCTGAATGCTCAGAGCTGGGGTAACTCCCAGGGGTGGGGGGTCCCGGCTACCATTTGCACCAGGCAGGGCAGGCTGGGGGTCAGCGCCAAAGCATGGCTGGGGGTGTCCTGCTGGAGCGGCCAGTCCCGGAGTGGAGGGGGAGCTGGTGCTGGCACCCCACGTTGCTCTGGGACCTGGGAGGCCTTGCAGTGGTCAACAGGGTGGGGAAGCTGAGCCCCAGGGAGGAGCAAGGACTCTCCTCATCTCCCTTATGAGTTACTGGCAGAGCTGGGACGTTAAGCCTGGAGATGCTGGAGATCTGGGTTTGAATCCCAGGTTGGTGGCTTATGAGGTGTGTGTGTGAGCCATGGGGCCTCAACTTTTCTTTCTGCAAAACGGAGATAATTACAGTCCCCCAAGGAGCCGATGCAGGACGCAGAGCTAAGGTGTGCAAGAGAACTTCCTTGCGTGCTCTTTATAACTGACTCCGAAGCCTAGTCTCCACACTCCTGCTTGTCCTCAACGGCCCCTCACAAACACTCTTTCCTCCTCCCGTCTCCTCCGTTCAGCTTTTCTTGGGGACACTGGTTCTTCCCCTGTTCTCAGTGGAGGACTGGCTTTTCTCACCTCCCTACTCACCTCCTTTCAAATCGTATGGCTGGGACAGAAGCCCTTCTTCCAGTTCTGGGCAGGGCTGATCAGCTAGGGTGAGAAGCAGAGTGACTTCCCAGGGACCGAGGTGACTTGTCACCTGGGTTAATGGCTGCTGAGAGTGGGGGAGTCTCGCAAGGAAATCAGCATCTCTGTGCACCAACCATGTGCCTGCCACAATAGGGTCATTTAAGCCTCACAAAAGCCCTGTGATGTTCATGGTATGTATCCCCATTTTACAGATGAGGAAACTGAGGTCTGATTTGCCAGAATCACTTTCCTTTGGATGTTTTGCATCTATTTAGCCTGAGTCCTCCAGGCCTGGTGCTGGCACTCTGTCCTGTTTCTCACTTTGACTGGGCAGGGCCTGAGTGCCCTCTTACTGGCCAGAACTGACACTAGGCCGGTTCAACACCAGTTATTGGTGAGAGAGACAGAATTGGCATGATGGATTTAGACTGGTCAAGATTCGTCCTGAAGATGAAGTCCAGACACCCTCTAAAATCCATTACCTTAGACCTCTACCTTGAGGAAGAAGAGGGAATTCTAGTAACAAGCAATCAAATGTGTCTCCCTCATATATGTATCTATCTATCTCAGACAGACAGACAGACACACACACATCTGTTTGTTGGATTCATTTTTAAAGCACCTATTTAAAAATTCTGATTCTGGTGCCCCCCCGCCCCCCCCCCCCTGAGATTCTACTTAATTGGCTGGGTCTCACCTGGGCTTCAGGATGACTAGCAGCTGCCCAGAGATTCCAACATGCAGCTGGGTTGAGGCTAGAACATAAGACACCTGGGCTGGTTCGCATCCCCACTATTAAGACAGCCAACACTCAGTATTATTTTCACCTTTGCCAATGCTGTGGATGCAAAACAGTACCTCCCTGCTGTTTTAATGGGCATTTCTCTGGTTACTTCTGAGGATGGGCATCCTGGTGTCTCCCCAACCCCATGATTTTCTCCCCACACCCTTGCCCATCTCATCCCTCCCAGAGCCAGAGCCCTTCCATATTCCTGTCTCACTGGGTCTCCTGGGGTCCCTGAGGGACAGGCAGCAAGGGGTGTGGGTCCATTTCCCATTTTAGAGAAGTGGACATAAAAACCTAAGAAGGACCAAAGGTCACACAGGGGATAAGAGGCAGAGGTGCGTTCACACCAGTGTCTTCACACTTAGGTCCACCTCTGTTTTCAGGACGCTGATAGTTTCCAAAAATTTTTACGTAAGGAAGGAATTCTTTTTTGACATCTTACGTGTAACCCTAAGTAAAAACCAGAGAAAAGGGCTGTCACTGGGGAGCATGGTTCAAAGTCTTGCCTCTCTGTCACTCTGCTCCTTGACGGCAGGGGCTGGGTCTTCCATGGTCCCTGTTTTGTTCTCCATGATGCCCAGGACAGGCCATGGGCTGGATGTGACTTGTGGTGCTGCTTTGTTTGGCCCACAGAGTGATTTTTATTTTATTTGTCATGTTTTATTAAGGTATATTGTTTTATAAGGTATAATTTTATTATACAATTTACATATAGTAAAATTCATATGGTATATAGTTCTGTGAATTTTGACAAACTACAGCCATAAGCAACACATAGATCATCTCCATCACTCCCCAAAATCCCCCGCGTGCCCATTTTAGTCTATTCCTGCCCCATTCCCAACCCCTGGCTACCACTGATATGTTTTCTGTCCCTATACAGTTTTGTCTTTTCCAAAATGTCATGGAAATGGAATCCTACATTAGGAATCTGTTGAGTCAGAGGTCTTTCACTTGGCAGAATGCGTATGAGATTCAGCAATTTTGTTGCCTGTGTAGGTGGGCCATTCCTTTTATTGCTGATTAGTATACCACAGTTTGTTTATCCATTACCCAGTTGAGGGAACATTTGGATTGTTTCCAGTTTGGGCGATTACAAATAAAGCTGTTATAAACATACACTTACAGAGTTTTGTATGAACATAAATTTTTATATCTCCTGGGCAATACCTAGGAGTGGGATGTCTGGGTTGCATAGTAAGAATATGTTTAACTTTATAAAAAACTGCCAAATTGTTTCCAGTGTAGTGGCACCACTTTGCATTCCCATCAGCAATGTTAAGATTTCTAGTTGCTCCACATATTTGTCAGCACTTGGTATTGTCAGTTTTTTTATTTAGCCATTATAGTGGGTGCATAGAGTTATCTTATTGTGGTTTTAATTTGTATTTCCCAAATGACTAATGATGTAGAACATCTTTTCACATGCTTATTTACCATCTGTATATCTTCTTTGGTGAAGTGTTCAGATCTTTTGTTTAATTTGTTTTTAATTAGATTTTGAGAGTAATTTATATATTTGGGTATGATATAAAGTGTTTTTAAAAATCAAAATTTGTTTATAATATTTAAAAAGATTTCAAGAGATTTCATGTAAAAGTTGGATTTCCGGTTTAATAAAAAATTGGAAGATCTGACAAGGTTGAGCCCTGTATTCCATGAGGCAATAGTGGCTGAGGCTGGGTAGTGCCTGCACCTTTACATGGGCTGCATCCTTCAGTCTCCTGCCTCTTTTACTTGCCAGCCTGGTTCCTCTAGGTATTTGAGTTTGAGACCCTCTGAATAACATGGTCTTTTGTTTGACCTGTGATGTGTTGGCCACATAGACAGCGCCCCCTAGGGCTGAGTTCAGGTTTTGCACTGTTTTTCTTCTCTTCTCAATCACCTCTTGCCTGGGGCGGAATCCCCAAAACCCACTTATTCAGGTGACCACAAGACCCCTCCTCATGCCCCCTGGTTCCTTGATGTTCCCCACTTGGTCACCATGTTTTGCCATTCAGGTGGTAGTTTGTGTGCATGGCGCCCTCTGGAGTTGTGCAGTGCATGACCCACACTGCCACCTTACATGATAGCCAAGTCCTTTGTGCCCACCTAGCCCAAGACTCAGGGGTTTATTGTTTGCTCTCCAGGTGGGAGGATGCTATGCAGCTGAGACTAGAGCCTGAAGTTGTCTCAAGACAGTCCCACTTTCTTGGGTTTTGGTTTTAAACTTATTAATTCACTGTAACAATTATACTGGACCAGTGGTTCTCAAACTTTAGCATCCATTAGCAGCACTTGGAAGCCTTGCTGAAACACAAATTGCTGATCTCCACTCCCAGAGAATCTGATTCAGCAGGACTTGGAGGGGCCCAAGAATTTGCATTTCTATCAAATTCGCAGGTGATGTAGATGCTGCTGGCCTAGGACCACACTTTGAGAACAATTGTCCTAGATCATTCCAGAGTGAAGGAGTGGGAGGACAGTGATTCTGAGTGGGGGAGGCTGATTTGGGGAGAGGAGGTGATAAGAGGAAACTTAAATTCCCTGAGGGAGGAAAGGGCTGTGTGGAATTCTCAGATCCTTAAAGTAACAGGACAGAACCTGGGGACAGGGGTATGGTAGCCCCTCCGAAGGAAATGGCCACAGCTTGGGCTGCTGGACTGAGAGACTCCAGATCTTAGCCAAGATCCCAGGCCCAGGTGTGGCTGGAGGCATCCGAGCTGCAGCCTCTGAGGGAGTCTTTGGGGTTGTCCAGCTCTGCCTTGGCATGGGGACTGATCAACAGTGACCAGGGACAAATTTCTAGTCAGGCTGCTGGGAGGGTGCTTGGAATCATGTTTAATTTGATTTTAGAAGAATAAAATAAGAACTTTTTTTTACACATCTAAGATCATGGAGTAAAATTCACACCTGCTCTAGATGATTTAGTTGTAAGCACCTCTGTCTCCACGATTGTAGGGTTTTGCTACTGATAAATAATTCTGTCTTTCCTGAGCATATGCAGGAACTGATGATGGAAAGACATCAGCGGACAATAAAAATTAATTTGTGGATACTCTGCAAAGTGGAATAGTCAATAGTTGGTTGAAATTACTGCTTGTTCTCCTCGTCACTAAAGATTTCTAATGTAATATAACAATGATGATAAAAGCTCTGGCCAGGTGCTGGGGCTCTGCTGCATCAGGTCCTATGTACAAGGATCTCCAATTACATTATTTATTTTGAATCTCCGAAAAGCCCCATGAGGTAGGAATTTATTTCTCCCGCCTTATAAATAGGAGAAACTAAGGTCAATAACCTGTCTAAAAGCACACGGCCAGGGGCAAAGGCAGGATTAAAACCCAGCTCTGTCTTACTCTGTTTACCTGGGGGATTATATGGCTGTAAGGACAGATAATCTCTCAAATCACCTTAAATATAAAGTGATGCTCCGCAGGAAGGATACAGGGTGATGTCAAAGGGCAAGGGGTGGGTGAGGCTGCAAGACCTGTACACAGAAAGTAGAGGCTCCTCCCTCGGCTCTCTGGGGCCATCTGGGCTCAGCATCTGTTTCTTTCTGCACATCAGCTTCGTCCTTCTTTCCTTTCGGACGTTTCATCATCTTGCTTGCCTGTGGTCCAGTTTTGGTCACCTCAGCACAGCTTTTCACAACTGGACTCCACTCTCCTCTCCCCAGGAGGAAGGAACTGATTGGTCCAGCGTGGGTCAGGTGTCCACTTCTGGCCCAATTGGCTGTTGCAAGGGAGGGCATAGTTGGGGGGAGATAAGCAAGGCTGCGGGTGCCTTGCGGGTAGGGAGGTCCAGTCCTGGGTGGAAAGGCTGTCCTCTGAGCAGGCAGCCCCCATGTTTTATAGGAGAACCAGAGGCTCTGAGAAGTAACCACGCAGCTCATGGTGAACCCAGAACAGAACCACCCAGACAGGCTGACCTGGGTCTAACCCTTGTACCCACTGGGTAACCTTGGGCAAGTCCTTGAGTCTCCAAATACTCAGTTTTCTCAGTTGTGAAATGTAGAAACTGTAACTCAGCTCATACGATTGTCGTGAAGAGTAGATGATGTCTACTCAGCTCCTTGCACAATAATACACCCCAAGTGCTAACCTCAAGCTTCCCTACGTTACAGGAAGACACTTTCATTGTGCTTTTCTCTTCCAAAATAGTTATATTGGCCATAATATCAAAATAAGAGAGGACAAATAAGTGTTAATTCCCTTTGTCTTGTAATTTCTACTTCTCAACTCTATCACTACCCTCTGTGTGACCTCAGGCCAGTTATGTGAATGTCACGGGGCCTCAGTTTTCCCATCTGTAAAATGGGCACAACCATTTCCGCACTACACCCTACCACCTCCACAGACAGGGCTTAGGTTCTGCTGGGCCCAGGGATACAAAAGCAGGAACTTCAGGGGAAACAGTAGTTTAAAGCAACAGTTTTTTTAAAAAAAAGTCACCTGAAATGCCCCATGGATGTCGCTAGGATGAGGGAAAGACCTTTAGAAAGCTGGTTAGCTCACTCCCTCTTCAGAGGCCCAGTATTGCCAGGTATTCTGATCTTTAAAAGAAAGGAAATAGAAGGGAACTACTCTATTTCTTTAAGAAATATTTAAGTATCTGCTATATTAAAATTTAAAAAAATATCTGAATTAAATATTTAAATAAAAAATCACCATGGGGGTCAAATAAGACCTTTCCGGGGGGCTGCCAGTTGGAAAGCCCTCCTTGGAGGCAGGCAGGGAGGTTTGGGGTCTTATTCTGAAGGCCGTCCCCCACTCAAGCTCTGGTCCAAGCCTCTGGCCAGGCTACAGCAACCCCTCCCCAGACCCCCTCCCCGCCTGGTGCCAGGGGTGACTTCAGCAGGAAGACAAAGGGGCCTTCATGTTCAAAGGCCGGCAAGACAGTTCATCCGTCCTCCACAAACAAACAGGGCGGCTTTGATCTGGGCGGGGGTGGAGGCAGCAGCTCCAATTAGGAGATCAGCCCGTGACTGGGCTAAAGAATGTTTGTAATAAAATAAAAGATCTAAGTGGCGGTAATGAAGGGTAATAGAACAATGGTGTCACTCGGGATTCTCCCTGAGCTGTCCCATTTGAAGTGGATTAACCGACTGGTACAGGACAGGACAAGGGGCCAGTGCCCAGAGCCCGGCCCGGGACTCCGCCTCACCCCCAGTCGGGGTGGGGTGGACCCTCCTGGGTGCCTACGGAAGGGCACCCAGAGGAATCTATTTTCTGAAGCATGCCCCTCCCTCCTCACCTTTGCAGACACTGCCCCTTCCACCCAAGTGACCGCCTTCCTTCCGTCAAAGCGTGGGAGTCCAGACCTTTCCTGGTGACCTTCCTGTAGGGAAGACACCGCTGCTGTCCCAGCCTTGTCCCCCTCACCTGCTGTGGGTTGCTTCGTTCTGTGCGGCCTGACCCATGGAGTTTGGTTCTGCGTTACAGCAGGACTCGGGCTATTTCCTGCTAGAAACGTTTGTTCCTTGAGGGCAGGAACCCTCACAAACTGGAGATGGCCATTCGTCCTCAGCGTTGGCATCCACCGTACTCATTACGGAGGAAGGTGCACAGGAACGACTTTGAGTTCAGGCTGATGGTTTGGTAGGTAAGCTTACACAGACGGAGGCACATGGGTGGTATCTCCAACGTGCCAACTGTTTTACGTTCATCATCAGGCCTGCTGCAGACGGTTGTTCAGATTGTGCACTGCACAATCCATAGGGATGCCATTTATAGTCTAGGGATTGCCTGTTCCCATTATTCCATTTTTCTTCATGATAATGCTGCAAAGCAGTCATTTTGAGTCTCAAATGAGGGAACTGAGGCTCAGAGGGGTTGAATGGTATCCCCCAACCAAGATGACTGAGTTGGGAATGTGGGTCCTCCAGACCCTTGAAGTCCTTATGTTACCACATCAGGATACAACACTGAAGATGACAGCCTGGAATAGGTATTTATTTAGTAGACACTATTCTAGGGCTCTATGCATATGAACCCACTGAATCCTTACGCATCCTGATGAAATGGTTACGATGATTATCATCTTCATTTTATATATAAATTAGGAAGCTGAGGCAGGGGGTGGACTTGAAATAACTTGGACATTTAGCAAACAGAGTTGCAGGTATTTGAACTCAAGGAGCTGGACCGTCAAAGTCTTTTTTTTTTTTTTTTGCGGTACGCGGTCTTCTCACTGTTGTGGCCTCTCGCGTTGCAGAGCACAGGCTCCGGACACGCAGGCTCAGCAGCCATGGCTCACGGTCCCAGCCTCTCTGCGGCATGTGGGATCTTCCCAGATCGGGGCACGAACCCGTGTCCCCTTCATCGGCAGGCGGACTCTCAACCACTGCGCCACCAGGGAAGCCCCGTCAAAGCCTTTGATGTTACCCACTCCACCATCTTGTCATCATTACTACCTTGCGTCTGGCTACTTGGTCTGATTTTCTGGTCTTGGTTTTTTCCCCCTTTTAAATTGGTAATTCCATTCACCTGAGAAAGCCTTGGGGAGAATATTTCTTCTTTCCTAGACCAGGTTTCTCCCTTCCATGTGGGCAGGGACCCCTGGGCAGGAACTTCCTGGGGTGTGGGGTGTTCCTCCTTCTCGGTACCCAAGCCATGAAGCGTGCCTCTCCCTGCTCTATCCCTCTCCCCTTCCCTCCCTGAAAGAAGGTCCTACTTCTGGGGAAAATGCCCAAAAACAGCCTGGATTTATCTAGAGTATATAAAATAGAAGGCAATCCTTTCTTGACACGGAATTCCTTTAGCTTTTATTTTATTGTTTCAGTTTCTAATTATTAACTTCAGCTAACTTGGTATGACTTGATATCCACTGCATAACCAGTGAGTAGATGTCATGGGGATATTAACCTTGTTCCTGTTTCCTCCGTGACATGGAAAACAACTCTTTAAGAGTTTAAGGCAGTTGTCTCCCATCCTCCTGGTGGTGAGGGAGGGAGAGGACTCCAGGGAGGCAGTTCTGGAGTTGTGACTCTGATCTAGCTCTTGAAACAGAGGAGATTTTTGAGCCCGTGTGGTCAAGCCAGTTTCTCTCTGAGCAAGCATAAGCAAATCCAGGAGGTCACTCTGGAGGCAGCTTCTGAAAGACACACTTGTGTGTTTTTCTTCACATTGGTCACAGACTTTTAAAATCCATCAAACTTTTGAGTTAGGTTCACAAAGTCATACCTCTGCCTACTCACACGCCAGCCACGTTGCTGAGCGTGAATCCAAGCAGACTCAAATCACAGTGAAGAGGGTCTCTGCCCTTTCCAGGATTCCGGGTGCATAAGGCTCCTTTGCTGGCAAATTCCACCTGGCATTCCCACCCACATTAGGGAGGGCAATCTGCCTTACTCAGTACCCTCCCATTCAGATGTTAATCTCATCCAGAAAGTTCCACACAGACACACGCAAGCTAGTGTGTGACCAAATGTCTGCACACCTTGGAGCCCCGTCAAGTTGACACATACAGTTCACCATCACCACTGCCCACAGAAGCCAACTCTTTAGAAAAGAGATGGACATTTGTCCCTGTGCTCGCTGCCTTGGCATTGCTGACGGAAAGGTTTGTGCACAGGGAAAGACTTGAGCCACTCTGTGTGCCACTGTGGGGACTTTTGAGGGTCAATCCAATTTCACCATCCACTCATGAGACCTTAGCACCCCCTAAACTGTACCCCCGCCCCCCTGGTTGTTGTGCTTTCCCCATCCCACCCCTCAGGCCTGCAAGTGTTCCCCCTTACCCTCACATCCAATCCCAGAACCTCGATGCTGGGTGGTCCCAGCCGCCTCTACCTCCCGGTTGACATCCCCCTCCCCTCTTGCCTCCCAGAGGCCTCCTTCTCCCTAAACCTCCCCGGGCTGCTTGGGTGGCCTTCAAAATGCCCTTCATCCACTCGTAGACCAGTGTGGTTATTGGAACTGGCAGGGCCTTTAGGGATGGTGTATCTTCTCCAGTCCTCCTCTCCTTCCTTACAGCTGGGAAGGTGAGGCCCGGGGAGGGGAAAGGACTTGCTTAGCGTGGCTGCCCTGATCCCTGGGCCATGGTCTTCCTGTGTGTTCCCAGGAGGCCAATGGGGGAGCAGTGAGGAGAGGGCTGTGGGCCTGATGGGGAGAGAGGATGTAAGTAACGTGATTAGGGGTGGAGGTGGTGGAGGAGTGGGGAGTATGTGAGTGTGAGGTGGAGGTACGCGACACATACATGTGCCGTGTGCACGAGTCGGTATGTGAGTCCGTGCAACTCCTACAAAGTGACAGTGGATGCTGGATGGGGGGGTAGGGGGTGGGGGGGAAGGGAGATGGGCAAAGGCCAAGCAGTGTCAGCTAGTTGACAACTCAAACCGATTCTCTAGGAGGCTCGTGATGGGAGTGAGATCTTCACCCCCTCCAGACACAGCCCACTTCCACACATGCCTCCCTGGGGGCTTCCAGGGGGGCTATTCTGCTCCCAGATCTCCCGGGAGGGATGCGGTGGGTGTAAAAGCTTACCTGGGGTCCTCCTGCCAGTTGGTGCCTGTCTGGAGGCCAACCCAGGGTCCAGCCCCATTGAACCATGCTTAGCTCTGCCCCTGCTAGCACTCAGCCCTCTGGGGTGTAATTTCTCTCATCTGTATGAGAAGGGGTGTGTCAGGCTGGAGGCGGTTTCTAAACACCCGTCTTCTAGGCCAACATCTGCCCCCTGGCCTTGGCACAACCAGAAAAGTAAGGACAGTGCAGTGAGCTGTTCAGAAATCTAAATGCACGGAGTTGAATGGGCTATCCTTTCTTCTGAGATGACGGCCTTCTTCTTTCTGATATTCAAATGCCCTTTTAAAAATCAAATGATAGAAGCTGTGACTGTGTGTGTGTGTGTGTGTGTGTGAGTGCAGGCATGCACATGTGTATGCTTATGGAAAAAGCCAGTGAAAGTGAATAGTGAAAGGCAGTGCGTATCAAAGTGTGGTCTCAGAATGCCTGGGTCCCTGTCAGGGAGTCTACAAGGTCAGAACTATTTTCATAATAAGACTGAGATGCTATTTGCCCTTTTAACTGGGCAAATTTCTTGACCTTTGAGTACAAGCCATTTTCATGTTCTGTGTGATCAAATGCATAAAGCATTTCTCCTGCTGAAGTACAGTAGTTGTCTTGAAAAGAAGTACTTGGGCAATGGTTTGAATTGTGAGCTGATCTAACTGAACATCATTTTTACTTGGGAAAAAACGACTAAGAGAGAAATTATGGTTATTCGGACTTGAGTATTGGAGACATTTTCCCAAAAAGGAATGAAACGTGCCTGTCACTTCAAGGAAAAAAATGTACAGTGTTTGTTGTCAGTGATGTAATTCAAGCTTTCAAGATAATGGATGCCTGGACCAGAGTGGGTATGCAATACATGCTAGCCTTCCCTCTTCCCTGCCCCCAGTTCTCTCCTTCTTTTCCTCTCTTTTTGGTGGGGAGTAGCTCCTGGGCCATGGCTGGCAAAGTGTCTGAGGATTTGGTATGAACTGGAAGAGGAGCTGTCAGTTAGGGCACAGGTACGCGGCTGTAAGAACAGCGCCCCCATATATGGCAACTCAAACTAGGTAGAAGGTTATTTCTCTCAGGTAAAACTCAAGTTAGGAGGTGGTCTGGAAGTGGAGGACAATTGCTCTCCATGAAGTGGGTCAGGGGCCTAAGCAACTTCCATCTTGTTCTCTGCCCATCCCCATGGCTGAAGCCGGATCTCTACCCCATGTCTATGTTCCAACCTGCAAAAAGAGGGAAGGACAAGGTGAAGGGCAAACACACATCCCCTCTGCTCGTGTGCTGCTCACACAGGGCCATGCTTAGCTGCAAGGGAGCTGGGAAAATGGTGTCTGGAGCTGTGCGGCCATTCTCTTACTAAAGCAAGTAAGGGAGAGTGGATACTGGAGTAGAGATAACTCTTTCTGCTACAATGGGAGTGGTGTAGGATCAGGAGAGAAGAATGTGGGAAGAGCAAGAATGTGGCACGTATAGGCTCTCGGACACAAAGAGATTCTCAGGCGAAAGCCCAGAGAGGCCTATGTAGACTCAGCACACTGGCATTCCTAAGTCTCCTTACCTTGTCAGGCTCTTCACATGATCTAGGCCAGGTGCATTCATGTTTGCCCCAAACATCTGAACCTGTTGGATTTAGAAGAGACCTCAGAGATACCCCCCATCCTATAAAAGGGGAGCTGAGCCCCAGAGGGGGAAGACTCTTGCCCAGTGACTCACAGCATGTCCAGGGTGTCACTAGAACCAACTGTCCTCCTCCTGGCCCATGGCTTTCCTGCTGAGCCACTCAGTTCTCTCTGCTCCCTCCTGGACACATCAGGTGACTCCCTACCTGAGCTGACCACCTGATTCCTTGTTCTGTGTTACCTTGCAAAGCACTGACATACTTTAAATAGAAAAGGAATAAAGCAAACCTGTAGCACACAATCAAAAAGAACAAGCAGAGAGATGTAGCTGAAGAAAGGTCATCCACGGAAGGGGTTTTCCCATCCTGTTTCTCACATCTCTCAAGATCTGCTTGGCTGCAAAAATTTCACTCATACTTGCTTACATAACGAAGGGGCATTTATTGGCTTGTATACTTACCAATTCCATATATATATATATATATATATATATATATATATATATATATATTTTTTTTTTTTTTTTTTTTTTTTTTTTTCCCGGTACGCGGGCCTCTCACTGCTGAGGCCTCTCCCGTTGTGGAGCACAGGCTCTGGACGCGCAGGCTCAGTGGCCATGGCTCACGGGCCCAGCCGCTCTGCGGCATGTGGGATCCTCCTGGACCGGGGCACGAACCTGTGTCCCCTGCATTGGCAGACGGACTCTCAACCACTGCACCACCAGGGAAGCCCCCAATTCCATATTTTAATGGAAATTAAATTAGGTCACTTTCAACACCCTACTCCTGGTACCAACTTCTATGTCACTCCATGTGTCTTGTTGACAAAATGGAACAATGGGCTCCGGCTAACCTGAGCCTTTTGGGGACTTTTATCGGAATAATCTTGGGGTTTTCTCAGAGGATTGAACGTGGGGCTGAACAGCTGGATCTGGAAGTTCTATCTCAGAGAATGTCAGCAACAGGAGTGTCTGTCACCTGATGTTTCTTCTGCAGCCAACTTCCACCCCTGAGTTCAAGGGCCAGGTCTGGGGAAAGGAATTCTGATTGTATGCCCAACTCTATCCGATTCCAGAAAAAGATGGGGTGAAGAGGGGGAGCTATGCCTGACAGACAAAAGCAATCACCATCACAACTTCCATCTCCCATAGATGTGCCCTGTTATCCATGTTTGTTTAATGGATTGGTTATGGCTTTTTTTCTCAAGTTTAACTTATAGATATGTGTCTAGACCCTACTGATGGCATCTTTCTAATGGAAGGCAGTACATATAGCAGTTAGAAAACCTTGCTCAACACTTATTAACTATACAACCTTGGGCAAGTTACTTAACTTCTCTGAGACTCAATTTCTTCATCTTTAAAATGGGGACAAAGATTCCTTGCAAGGTAGTTGAGATAGTTAAAAGATAATTCATGAGAAGATCTTGAAGTAGAGTGAGCATTCAATAAATGACAGCTGCTTTTCATTATTTTAATTTCCCTCCCTCTCTTCTCTCTTAGGTCGGGTTCCCAGAAGCAGATTTCAAAAGAAGGAAATGTGTAGGGGGTTAGGCAGGTGAGGCCAGGAAGGGAGGGTATCAGGGCACAGATACCCAAGCCAGGACGTATTATCTAGCAAAGATGTGATATCAAACAAAGTCCTCCAGAAGGTAATTTGGGCCCACTCCCACAGAGGAGATCTGTAGTCATATGAGCTGCGTGAGCTGGGGTAGTGATACTCCCAGACTGATGGACATTGGTTGAGGTCTCTGGTTGCCTCTGGGTCAGAGCTCACCCACCCTGTGGCTCCAGGACTCTCCTCTTGGAGCTGCCCGATTTGCAAAGCCCTTCCAAGTAGGAGGCTCCCTGTGCTCAGCTCAAAAGCTAGCAGTACTCGTTTGAAATCCCAGCCTGAGGAATTAAGGATTTAGACCCAGAGGTCTATTGCACTGTGGCATTTCACTAGCAAGCCCTGGGCTGGGCCAGGCTGCATACGTATATTAGCCCAAGCTCAAATGGTGCTCCTGCTTGCTCACATGTTGAGGGTTTAGAGGCAGTTGGGGCTTTCACAGTTGGCAAAAGGCTCCCTTGCTCAGGCATTCTCCCAGTACTTCCTCAGCACCCACCAGGCACCAGGCACCGGCCTCAGGGCCCGGGAAGACCTCAGGCCTCACAAGGTCACAGATGACTTCAGGTCCTGCCCAACATCAGAACAGAAGGACAGATCAAGCGGGTTGGGATGCTGAGGAAAGATGCCACTTCCCATCTGGGGCTTAGGGAAGGCCTCAGGCAAGGGTGGCTTCTGAGATAGGCTTGAAAGTATCTGAACTTACTGAACTGGGAAAAGGCAATCAAAAATGCCTGATTTGGGCTTCCCTGGTGGCGCAGTGGTTGAGAGTCTGCCTGCTGATGCAGGGGACACGGGTTCGTGCCCTGGTCTGGGAAGATTCCACATGCCATGGAGCGGCTGGGCCCGTGAGCCATGGCCACTGAGCCTGCGTGTCCGGAGCCTGTGCTCTGCAACGGGAGAGGCCACAGCAGTGAGAGGCCCGCATACCGCAAAAAAAAAAAAAAACAAAAAAACCCCCAAAAAACCTGATTTAGCCCATGGCCTAGAAGTTATATCTTTCAATATTTATTTGAGAAACATTCATATGGCACTTACTGTATGCTAGAAAAATTTAAGAGCTTTGCAAATGTGAATTCATATCTTATTTGCAGGGAGTGTGGAGGTTCAGGGGATGTTTGTGTGGATTTGGATGCCTAGAACCTGACCTTGTCCTCTTTAGGAGTCCCACCTGTTCTTTCTCTAGTAGCAGCTAGGGTGTGGCTGCACCAGTGGGGTGCTTCCCTCTCCAAAGAAGCAGGAGAGTCAAAGATTCCCCCTCTGCAAGCAGTGGCTTGAAGAACTAGTGCCCAGAGTCCAGGTAACCAGCGGTGCTCCCATTTTGACTATGCCTCTTCTGGCCTTGGCCCAAGCTGCCTGATTTTCTTGCTTTCTGCCCATTTTCTCAATCTGATTTTACAGGTACCTCTGAGTCCCTTTACTGTTAGGGTTCATCAGGGTTGGATTCCGTTTTGGCACCCAGAGTCTTGACTGGTTCAGAAGAGGAAGCTGGGAGATGAGACCAGAGAGATAACTGGGAGTCAGACCAAGGAAGGTCTTGAATACCAGGCTAAACATTTGTGACTTTATCCTTCTGGCCAGTGGTTCTTAACCAGGGGTGTACTTCAGAATCACCTGATGTATTAGTTAGCTATTACTGCAATAATGCTGTGTAACAAGTGACCCCTGAGGCATACAACAACAAAGATTTATTTTTCTCACTACAGGTCGGCAAATCAGCTGGGGTGACTCTGATGAACTTGACTAGAATTCGCTGAGCTTGAGTCCACACTGGGGGTTGGATTCAGCTCTGTTCCGTATGTCTCTCATTTGGGGACCCAGGCGGAAAGGGTAGCAGCTATCTGGGGCATACTCTTTCATGGGGAATGGCAGGAGTGCAAGAGGGAGGAGTGGAAATATGCAGTGCCTCTCAAGGCCTTGTCTTGGAACTGGCACAGTGTTGCTTCTGTCTATATTCAATTGGGCAAAATAAAAAACGTGGTCAAGTCCACTGGTGTGGGAGCATTCCCTCTGCTCACTGGGACTCATGGTACAGGTAGGCAAGGAAGAATCATTGGCAAATAATTTAATCTACCACACCAGGGGTGTTTTTTCACCATCTGATACCCTGATTCCAAGCCTTTGAATGAAATATCTGTATTTTGATAAAGATGCCCTGGTAATTCTGACGTGCACTCCCAAGGGCTAAGTACTATTGTTATGGCCAGTGAGAAGCCGTTGAAGGCTTCTGAGCATAAGAATGACACCCTCAGTCCTAGGTCTGGAAAATAGCCTTGGGAAATAGATGGGTGTGGAGGCTGGGAGATCAGTTAGTTAGCAAATAATTCCAACAGGAAAGATGAAAGCTTGATGCCGGTATTCAGGTACTTATTGCTGTGAAACAAACCACCAGAAAACTCAGTGACTTAAAACAACCATTTTATTATCTCTTGTGATTTTGAGGGTTGAATGGGCTCAGTGGGGTAGCTCTTCTGCTCATGTGACGTCGACGGGGACTGCTGCCATCTGGGGACTCTTTCATGCTAGACGTCCAAGATGGCGCCCTCCCATGGCTGGCAGTTGTTGCTGGCTGTCCGCTCGAAGCTGAGCTGGCACTGCTGACTTGCAGAAATACATGACCTCTCCATATGGCTTGGGCTTCCAACATTGCAAATGGGTTCTGAGAGGGAATGTTCCAGAAGTGAGCATTCCAAGTGGGAGAAAACAAAAGCTGCCTGTCCTCTTAAAGTCTAGGCCCAGCACTTGCAAGCCTCACTTCTCCCACACTCCATTGGTTCAAGAGTCACAGGGCCAGCCCAGACTCAAGGAGGAAAATAAACACCTCTGCTGCATAGGGAGAGTGACAAATCATGTGTGGCCATCTTTAATCAGTCACACCCGGACAGTGGCAGTGTGGAGGGAGGGGATGCAGATCTAAGGGGGATTTCAAAAGAATGGACAGGAGCTAGCACCCCATTGGTCATGGAAGGAAGACTTGGGATGCCCAGAAATCCTGGCAATGGGGATTTATTGGGGTGGCCACTTCAAACCCTAGGGCCAGCCTAGGGAACAATCCCTCTGTCATGTGTTAAGTGTGTCCCCTGGGAAGGAAAGGTGATTGGCACTTTTACCCAGGCCAATTACAATCATTCCAGCGGCATCAGATAGATTAGCCAGGCTCCTCATAGAGCAGTAAATGAAGAGGCCACAGGAGACGTAAGTTTGGATAGCAAAAACGTAGGAAAGGAAAAATACTGGATGCTCCTGGGAGAACAGGGTTGCAGAAACCAGACTAAGATGTAGTGTGAGCAGGTCAGGAAGAGGGACAGAGACTGGCCTCTGATTACTCTGAAAAGTAAATTTCTTGCCTATATCATCAGAGACTGAATTATTTGCCCTCAAGGGTGGCACCTGGCTTCCTCCCAGTGGTGTCAGTTGACCCAGGTGATCAGTCTTGATGGCAACGTCCACTTCATCATTTTCCTCCATCTTTGGAGGCCCATGCTCATCTGGAGAGGGAGGGCTCATGGTTCTACTCAACAGGAGAGAATCCAAAAATCCTCTTTCTCAACATCGAGACCAGGTCTTGGAGGGCAGCCCTGGGTCATGTATGATATATATTTTTCTATCCTTTTTTCACTAAAGTATTTTTTTCCCCTCTGGTTCCCTCACCAAACCAGCTTTCCTTTAGACCTGAGGATTCTGGTCTCCAAGTCACCTGTTTCAAGGTCAAGGACAGCTGCTAACCTGCTCCTCAATTTGCTCAGTCTCTCATTCCTGTGTCTCTACTGTCTTCCCTCTTGCTTTCCCAGGGGTCAATTTCAAGAGGTCGAGTTCACCCATTTAAAAACGTTTCCAAAGATCGAGTTTGGCTCTGGACGCAGCTGGACTAGCCCAGGCAGGTAGCCAACTAAGTTGGGGAAACGTGAGTGCCTGTGCATGGTCAATCTTTCTCTTCTTTCTGAAGAAAGAAAGGGATTAGATGTGAGGAAAACTATGGAGGCAGAAGTTCCTAGACTGAGTCCCTGGGCCACCACTTACAGATCATGTGACCTTGGGCAAGTTATTTCATAGATTTGAGACTCACCTTCCCCATCCATAAAGTGAGGATAATACCTCTTTGACAGGCCCTGAGTTCATGTATTGGAAGGGTGGAGTTCTGAGGACATTCTGACTTCCTCAGGTAAGATAATGTCCCCTTTCCCCCTTCCTTTAGGGGACTTGCTCCTTCTCATCCACTATTGTCATTGAGATGGGGCTGCCTATCAACTCCATCTGGCCAAGAAGTTGGCCATCGGACACAAGTTGGACCCACCAAACTCCTCTAGTGATTGGTCCAGGAACGTGTACATGACCCAAGCTAGATCAATCAGGGTCTTTCCCCAGGATTTTTCTCATCTGAGCGGGGGGAGAATAATTTTTTTTTTTACTCTCAACCCAAGGTTGTCAGGTTCTAAATTGAAGCTGCCCATGATCTGTCCTCCCAGAACCTGGGTTGTGTGAGCCTATAAAGTTCCTTTATGCTTGGATTAGTTTTAGTGGGTTTCTGTCCCTGTCACTTCCAACCAAAAAGTCCTAAAGAAAACATTATTTTTTGGTGTTCTTATAATAATAAGGATGAGATCCCTTTTACTGCATGTCTGCTATTTACCAGGCTCTGTGCTAAGCCTTCCCATACCTTAACTCATGATTCACCTCCATCGATGCTATTGTGTGCTCATCTCCCAAGGTTGGGTTTGTCTCAGCACTGCCTAGAGCACCCAGCATGGTGCCTGTCCTGCACTGGGTGTAGGGCAGCCTAATGACAGCCCCCTCAGTGGGTCACCTTGAACTTAGCATCCAGTGTATGGTAGATGGGGTGGTCAGTGCAGACAGTCTGTCACCCCACGGGTTCCACAGGCTACATGGAGTTGGTCCTCTGGCCAGGGGTTGGTTTGGGACTGATCTTCAGAGGGTAGCCACTTAAACGTGGGATGGATCCCCATTCTTGCTCATCCTGTGAGCCCCAGCCTCGGCACTTCCTTTCTGATTAGTATGTTAACAGCTGGCCCCAGAATTCCATCTGGGGGCTGTGAGAGTTGGGGATGAGTAAGTGTGTTATTAAGTCACTTGGGTTGAAGGAACGAACTCCCCAGGGCTCCAGCTGGAGACTAAGACAGGAGAAGGGCTGCTGGTTTATAGAGGAAGAGGTGACATCCAGGCTGGGCCGGAGTGGGGAGAGCAGTGAGTGGAGCAGCAGCGAGAGGACAGAGGCAGGAGGCCACCTGGCTGTCTGAGGAGCTGGCCAGAGGCTGGAGCTCGAGGAGGCCTGGGCCAATGAGAGGGAGAGTGGGCATCCCAACACTTGCTTCTGACATGCCGGCACATACTGCTAATTTTTAAGAACAGAAAAGCTGGCATTTTTCTTGGCATTTAAAATTTTTTGAAATCTGAATGATTTTCATCTGAAGTTAGAGATATTCAGAATATTACATGTGCATTAAAATGTTGACTTGTATAAAGGGGGCACTGGGTTTGAGAAGGACTACAGCTCTCCTCTGTTCAAATCTCTTTCAAGATATTTTATTGTGGGCTTCCCTGGTGATGCAGTGGTTGAGAGTCCGCCTGCCGATGCCGGGGACGCGGGTTCATGCCCCGGTCCGGGAAGATCCCACATGCCGCGGAGCGGCTGGGCCCGTGAGCCATGGCCACTGAGCCTGTGCGTCCAGAGCCTGTGCTCCGCAATGCGAGAGACCACAACAGGGAGAGGCCCGCGTACCACAAAAAAAAAAAAAAAAAAAAAGATATTTTATTGCTGTTTAGCTTCCATTCTCCAGGATTTTAGTGAGGCCGAGGAGCTTTTTAAAGGTTTACTAGTCCTCTGCATGTTCCCTGAACCATTTGGGCCCCCGAGAGCATCTCCTACAAAGAGGGAGGTTAAAGGTTTAGGGGAGGAACAGGGAGCAGAGGATAAGGGGTTTCTGGGCCCAATTTTCAGCCTTTCCCTCCTCTCTCCTTTTCTTTCTGAGGCCAGTGGCCTGACCTGCCAACCTTGGATAATGGGTTTTGGCCAGCCCTCCTCCCCAGTGTCCTCCCTGGAGAAATCCAAGGCAATGGATGGAGGAGCCTCAGCCCTTGCCCCAGCCCCCCCTGCTCAGGGGAAGAGCACCCCAGGATGGAGGGCAGCTGACACGGCGGGCCCAATCCCACTTCACCCTGTCTGGGAGCTCCGTCACATTACTCCTCTGTTGCAAACGTGAAAGGTCAGCTGTGCTGTGCAGCCCAGTGAATTCCTTGGAAAGAGTTGGTCTGATGCCTGATGGGAGCGGGAACCATGGGCTGCTTTTATGCAGGGGTGGGGGGGCATGGCCCCTCCGGAGCATGGTCCCGGTGGTGGAAGGTCACAGAGGTGATGATGATGACAACAGTTAGGCAACATTAACGATGGCTGATGCTTACCGAGAACCCACCCTGAGCCGGGTGCCGTCTGCCATTTTATAGATGGAGGAAGTAAGGGTAAGTAGCAGGTCAAGGTTACCCACCTGGCAGGTGAAGAAGGCAGAGCTACCTTGTTTGGCCTAGAATCCCTCTCCAGTTGTTTCAGGGATGTTAGAATTACTTCCTAGCTATAATCTCCATTTACAGATGAGAAAACTGAGGGCAGATATTGGAGCCAGGAAGTGCTAATGTTCTGCTTTGCTTCTTTCAAGTACCCATGGAAGGTGGAAAGTCTGGGCAAAGGGGGACATTTTTTCTTCTCCAGGAGCAAGATTTGTGCTGGAAAGAGGTTCTCAGGGGAGGCCCCAGCCTCAGCATTCTTGAGCTTTATATATACTTTGATGAACATTTAATTTGTTGTAATTTGTCTGTTCTACCAAAGGGTTGGCATGTACAGTTGCACAGGTTACACACTGCACAACACCAAGAGTTATGTGGCATAAACCTGGGTCATCCATCTTGCAGGTCAGTGTATAGTAGTGGCCACAGGCAAGGGCTCAGCTGGCAGGCAGTGGGGAACCTAGTCTCTGTCACTTTGTTGAGAAGTTCTGTTGTTCTTCTTGAGCTCATTTCCTCATCTATAAAGCAGGGATGGTAATCATAGGTCCCTCCTCCCCAGGGGGTTGTAAGGATTCTGTGAGGTAACAAAATGCTTACAACCCTTCACACAGAGCCTAGCAATAGTGAGCCCTCAGCACAGCCTAGCTTGCCATACTTCTGTCTGCTTGCCTGGACTTATAGAGTCCTTTCTGATTTGTTCCTGTATCCCCTGCACCCAGCCCAGTCCTGGCATATTGGAGGGACTTGGTACCCATTTGACGAGAGATTGGAGGGAAAATGCTGATGGCAGAGAGGGTGTTTGGGGGACACTGGGGCAGGAGGCACCACTCTGCCATCATCTCCCCTCTTTTCCCCTTTTGGAGAGAGCCTGGGCCTGGTCTGAATTATTGCCTTCCCCCCATCTTGCCCGTCTCCAATGTACATTTTCTCTGGCTGAATTTACCTAAGCAGAAGGTGAAACTGGTGCCCAGGGGCTGGATCCTAGGAGGAACACGTTTCATGTGTTCCTACACTATGACTTAAAAAATTTTAAGTTAGCTGCCAATATTTTAAAATTTGGAGATTTCACTTAGAAACCTGGATTTGCAGCTACTCCTGAAAAATCAAAAGACCCAGCAACTATGGGCCCTTGGGCTGGCGTTGAGCTGCAGCTGGCTCTTTAGACTAGGCAGATGCCACCAGCTCTACCTGTCCAAACCCCTCTTTTGTGTTTCCTGACCTTCCCCTGGTGTACCCGTGGCCGCTAGCTCTGTGGAGCTCCTGGGCAGTCCCGGTGACCTCTCAGGTCTGCGTTTGGCAAATCATGGCCATGCCAGGGCTTTTGTCCGTGTAACAAGTGTACCTCACCAGACAGACTAGCAGAGGTTCTCTCCAAATGTGCCAGCCAGCGTGCTGATGCTCACGGCCAAGCCTCCACTGTAACCATCCTGCTGACTTTCTCTTCCTGTGCTCCCTGCGCGCCCCCACCAACCCGCCCCGGCTCCATCCATCCAGCGAGGCTGCTGCATTGTTTTGGGACACAAACATACACACGTTATTAGAACCCCAGATCAAAGGCGGCGTCCCATGGCCTGCCTCTCAATGGTCCCTTTGTGTAGACGGAAGCCAGTGAGAAAGAATCAGAACCCAGGGAGAGAGGGAGGGGCCGAGGAGGGGGGCTCAGTACAAAGGTACTTGTCACCCAGAGAGGTCCCCAGACAATGATGTTAAAAGAGACGCCAGGTGGAGGATGTACCCCCGCTCTCTGCTGGAAGATGGAAATGGAGAATTCTCCGTTCTGTGGAGAAGAAAACACTCATCCCAGTGGTTTCAGAGAGATGGGATGATGGTGGCGGGGTGTCTGAGCACCTCCGTCTGCCTTCCTGCCTTGGCTGGGGGTTGGTGTGATGCGGGTAAAAGCTGCTTGGAGCAATAGGAAGGCAGCGACCTTCTCTTGGGCACCGAGTCCGAAGAAACAAAAGTGACGTGGGAGGGGGTTTTGGAGAACTCCGGGAGATGCCGTGGGAGACAGCGTCACCCCTGGTCAGACAGGCCCATTTGCTCAGTTATTCCTGCCTACGGCGAACATTTTTTTTTTTTTTTTTTTTTTTTTGCGGTACGTGGGCCTCTCACTGTTGTGGCCTCTCCCGTTGCGGAGCACAGGCTCCGGACGCGCAGGCTCAGCGGCCATGGCTCACGGGCCCAGCCGCCCCGCGGCATGTGGGATCCCCCCAGACCGGGGCACGAACCCGCGTCCCCTGCATCAGCAGGCGGACTCCCAACCACTGCGCCACCAGGGAAGCCCCGGCGAACATTTTTAAAGCCCCAACTGTGGGCCAGGCCCACGGTGGTGTGAGGCAGGCGCAGGCATGGCTAACTTGGGGAGGGCAGGGTTCTCTGCTCTAAGCCCCTCATCAGAGACAGCTGGCATCCACCGGTCCCGAGCTGGACGCCCGGAGCGCTTCATGCACGTTGTCTCGTTTATCTCTAGGGCTGGTTTGAACAAAGAACTGCTTTGAGACTTGAGATGCTGAGCCAGGAATCCTGCCTGCTCTGGGGAGTGGGGGTGGGGGTAGGGTGGGGGGGATGGGTTAGGGCTTCAGGGGTGGGGTGAGCAGGTGTGAGAAGGATTTACTGAGCAGGGGGTTCTCTAGGAGGGCAGCCCGTGTACACTGGATGGGGGTCATGAGGTCGCGGAGCCACTGAGATTCCGAGGAGATGGGCAGATTCTTGCCAGTCCGTAAATTTGCTCTGTCCTTGGCCCTCTTCTGTTCTCTGTCTGCACTCATTCTCCTCACTGGATCTCATCCAATGTCAGGCTTTAAATTCCCTCTCGAGGTTTAGGACACCCAGGTGTAGCTCTCCGGCCTGCAGCTTCTGAACTCCAGGCGCATGGATCCAACTGCCTACTTGATCTGGCTGCTTGGATACCCAAAAGGCCTCTCAAAATGACGTGTTCCAACTGAGCCCTGAGCTTCCCTGCTCTGCAGACAGCTCCTCGCGCAGGCTTCATCATCTCAGTTAATGGCAGCTTCTTTCTCCCAGTGGCTCAGGCCAATGATTTTGGCAACTTCCTGAACTCTGCTCTTTCTCTCCCACCCCATGCCAGTGTATTAGCTACTTGTCGCCACTAACTTCCAAATGCATTCGGCCTCCGACCTCTCACCTCCTCCACTGCCATCACCCTGGTCTAAGCCACCATCATGTCTTGCCAAGGCTGCTACCATCTCCTCTTGGCTGGTCTCTTGCCTCTACCTGGTCTCCTGCCACCAGCCCCGCATCCACACTCTGCTCTCAACCCAGCAGCCCCTTCACTCCCGGTCACAATCCTCTAATGGCGCCTATCTCCCTCCAGCAAAGCTGAAGCCCTTGCCAAGGCCCACAGGGTTCTTATGATCTACGCTTGTCACCTCCCAACCTCATCATCCCCTCCCCCCCACTTTCTCTGCTTCAGAGCCACTGGCCTCCTTGTTCCCAAAATATTCCTGGCATGTCCCCACCTCAGGACCTTTGCACTTGCTGCTCCCCCTGCCTGGACCTGCTTTCCCCTGGCGTCCTTATGGTTCCTTTCCTCATTTTCACATTTTTGCTCAGAGGCTACCCTCTGACCCCTCTACCTAAAATTGCAACCCCTCCCCTGGTGTTTCATTTCCCTCTTTCTTATGTGATGTTTCCCATAGACACACCGTATATTTCACTAACTTATTTTTGTCTGTTTTGTTAACATAACAGCCTAGTGTAAATTAGGCCCTCAACAAATCTTTGTTGAATGACTTAATTAATAAAAGAGAACACCTTTATTTCTCAGGTCCCTCCTCCCTGACGTCTGTCACTCCTTCTCCTGCCCAGTACTGCTACTTACTCAATGAAGAAGCAAGTTCTATAACCCTAGTAGCTGCTGAGAAGCCTTCACTTTCTAGAGCCTCGAATGCAGTCTACAGACCAGGAGCTTCATTCTAATCTGGGAAGTTGTTAGAAATGCAGAATCTCAGGTCCCACCCCAGACTGCATTTTAACAGGATCCCAGGGGATTCATATGCATATTAAATTCCAGGAAACCTTCATCTTGGTTCTTTGACCCCAGCCTAAAACAGAGGGACCAAGGGTCTCTCAGGGACCCAAGATCAGAACAGAACATACAGGCAGAACTAACAAGGCTAGGAGCTGGGAACAGGTAGTATCAGGGACCAAGACAGTCTGTGTGTCTGTCTGTCTGTGCATCTCTCTCCACCTGGTTTACTGTCTCTGCCTGTCTCTGACTGCTTCTACTCCTGCTTCTTTCTGCTTGTTCATCAGCCCACATGGACTCCCCAGCAGCTGCTCCAGCCTCTGGGATTATGGAGCCCTTCAGCTTCAGAGACCACCAGCAAACAGACCCCAGGCCCTGGGCCTTGCTCTTCAAATTCTGCAAAAAGTTCCTGATTGGTCAGGCTCATGGGTCAGGCATCCAATCAGCTGTGGCCAGGGAATGAAGAGGTCATGTGGTACCAACATGGCAGCAGGGCCACCCTGAAGCTGCGCTCTGTGGGATGGAAGGAGAAGGTGGTGGTGGGGGGGACTGAGGAGGAGGAGGGGGGAGGGGAGGCTAAGCTTGAAGGGAAAGCAGGTGAGGCAGGCAAACTGACCATGAGCTTTGTAACTGATGCTTTTCCTTCTTGCCTTGAGCTTTGGCCTTAAGAAGCCCCACATGGAGCCTCATGCATGGGAGGTGTCTGATTGCTCAGAGGCCTGGAGCTGGATGTACGCGTTCTGAGACATGTTAAATGCGCATCATAAACACGTGGGTGTACTCCTTCAGGGAGCCTCCCCGCACTGGCTTTGTCCCCAGTGAACTTTCCTTCCTGTGACCCTCCTAGGCTAGGTCCCTGGATTTAGTAGTTGGAATTTCAGATTAGAAGGCATCTTAGAAGTCACCTAGTCCAGCATTTTCCAAAGTATGTTCCATGAACATTTGTTTTCACTTGCACCTCTTATAAAGGATTCCCCAGTCCAGTGAGTTTGAAAAACACTCCTTAGGATGCCCTCCTCTTGGAGAATCACAAAGCTTCGCTACTCACTGAAGATTCTGACAAGTCCTGCAGAAAAGGAACCTGTCTCCCTTTGCTAGGCCAGGGCTGCCCAAAGTTTCCTACGGAGCCCTTTCTTTCACACAATAAGAGCATCTCACAATTCTGGTGTTCACTGGAACCCATTTCAGCCAATAGTGAATAGTGCTGGACGCTTCCTTCTATTTTGTGGATGTGCAGACTGTGTGCATCTGGGTGATTAGGCCCAGATGGTAACTGGAAAACAAAGCCTTAAAAAGATGGGAGTTGCTTTCTTCCTTTTGTGAAAGAAGTTGGGAAGTAGACAGAGTGGTGCTGTGACTGGAAGGGCTTCTCAGAGGAGCCTGGAGAGGAGCAGAGAGGCAGGGACTGGAGGAGAGCAGGGGCAGGATAAGGCCAGGCTCGCTGTCTCCCTCCTCAGAGGTCACCTGGAAAGCCTGCATTCTGAACTTGCTGAGACACCCTTGACCTGGGACGTGTCGGCGGCACAAAAATTCAATTCACTGAGGCTCAAGTAGTTGTCTCTGGGGAGTCTTTCCTCTAACACCTGAACAGAGTGGCTTGAGGACCCTACCCCTTGTCCTGGGGGAAGCCCAGCCTCCCCCCACCTCATCTCCAAGGACTGATGCTGGGGCTGGCGTTCCTCCCGGCTGCCTCTTGCTCCCATCTTTTCCTGCTGATGAACATGTCCGCTTGGAAGACTGTCTGTGACCCGTTGCCCTATGAAGGGTCTGTGCTGGGCTGTCTTTCTGGTTCCTTCCTTCTGTCCTCTGCCACTACCCCAAAGACGTGGTTAGGATTTTGCCAACGTTTGGAGGGATGAAGGGCGATTACAGAACAAAGCAGAGCAAGTGACAACTGTCAATCACATTTTAGACTTCACTGTCCTGAAAATGAATGGGCTGCCCCTACCTCACTGGATTGCCCCTTCTTGGGCACTTAGATTCGTCACTCGCTTCTCATATTCTTTCCCTTGCTACTCTTTTCTTCCCTTTCCTGGTTGCCATCTTGAAAGTTCCTGTGACTTTTTCATGCAGGATAGTTTAACTCTCCTCTTCTCACCCAAACCCGGTTTGGCACTTAGCAATGCCAAAACTCACCAGGGACCTGTGGAATGAAGCAACGCCCGGGACCTAGGGGGAACCGGCAAAACTGGGGCATTCATTATTTCTTCAGTATACCCCAGATCATATTCTTGGGAGCCCTCCCACCCTCTTACCGATCACAACGCGTCACTGGGTAGAGATGGGACTGGGCCGGTTCCTCTCGTTTCATATAGAGCACCTCCTATGGGCAATGCTGGGTACTGCATCTAGAGATGTGAGTCAGACAAGAGCCCACCTCAAGGAGCCCAAACTCTAGGAGGGAAATTTAGCTCCATCCTTAAAAATTAAGGAGCGCCAAGTGGAGAGAGAGAGGAGGGGACCTTGGCTCTTTCAGAGTGGTCAGAGTTCTTCAGATGGGAAGGTCAAGGAGGGCTTCCTCTAGGAAGTGGCATTTGAAGGGGGCCAGAGCAGATGGCTTATCTTGGGGACAAGTGTGGGGCAGCCAACCAGGGTGATTTTTTTTTTTTAAACCTCCCAACTCCACGTCTAACAGATTTCACCTAAACCAGCCTTGCTAAATCTCAAGCCCCATGAAACCCGTTTCTGTTATAATCTCTCTCTTATCTCTTCCCTGCCTTCCTTCCCCATTCTCCTCCCCTACAGGATGGGAAATCTTCAAAGAAAAAGATGTGTCACTGTAAGTATACAGCCCAAGAAGTGGGCCAGATAAATTATTAAAACACATAAAAAGACAGTGAGTTGTGCGGCAGGAAACCAGCAAAGGCCGAATAGCCACCCCAGGTGGACAGTGGGCTGGTGGCCCCTGGGGAGCTCCTCCTCTGAGGCCTGGACAGGCTGAGGTTTTACCACCAGGCCCACCTCTCCTGTGTCTCCCCCCAGGGCCAGGTTGGTGGGGGTGGGCGTGTCACTATTCCAATAGCAGTGAAGTCCCAGGCGCCTGCTGGGCTGGGAAGGGTCAGGCTGAAGGTGGAGGGGGGCCTTTGCATCTGGGCTGGACATTTGGGATTTACTTCCCCCAAGACTTAAAATGGTAACTGCAGAGTTTTAGCTCTTGCTTTTATCTCTTTTTGAACTGTAAAAAGAAATTCCCAAGGGGAAGAGGGGTTACTTTTTTCTCATGCAAGAAGAAAGCCATGACCGGTTTAAGGAAGTAACCAACTTTCTGAGCACTGTGAGAAAGACCGCTCAGAGTTTTGCTTTGATTTAGATGCACCCTGGCGCTGGCGGGGGGCGGGGGTGAGAGAGACAGAGAGCACCCCCCAACCGAATTCCATTTCCTTTGGAGGGGTCTGCAGGAAAGCTCCTACTGGAACTCAGACACACAGAGCCCCCCACCTCCCTCCTACTTCTGATTCCTACCATCCTGCTCTGCTTTTCCATTTTCCTGCAGCTCAGGGGTTCTCACTTTGGCACTATTGACACTTGGGGCTGGATCACTCTTTGTTTTGGGTGGCTGTCCTGTGCATTGTAGGATGTTTAGCAGCAACCCTAGCCTCTACTTGCTAGATGCCTTCAGACATTGCCAAATGTCCCCCAAAGTGCAAAACTGCCCACAGTTGAGAACCACTGGTATAGCTGGTGATGCCTTCTAACTTACCATACTGTTTGCCCGTTCAATTATGTTTATTGTTTCTTCTCTGTCTTCCTCCCAGTAGAGTGCAAGATCCATGAGAGTGGGGATTGTTTGTTTTGTTCACTGATATATCTTAAGTGCCTAAAACAGTGCTTGGCACACAGCTGGCACTGAATCAGCATTTGTTTCCAGACGGGTGAGTCTCTCTCTAATGGTGGAATGTTAAGTTTGGACAGTGTTGGGACAGCCTGGTGTAGTAAAAACAACATGGGCAATGGAATCAAGGGGCTTGGGTTCAGTTCCTAACCAGGTCATTGCCTAGCTGTGTGACCTTGGGCATGTGACTTCACCTCTCTGAGCCTAGTAGTTCCCTCCTTTGTAGAATAAGTACGAGCCTGCATCAAACAGTGGTTGTAAGAGTTATACATGACTTAGGACAATGGCTGACACACAGTAGGTACTGAATAGAGAACTGCAATATAAAATGGACAATAATAATGTTTTGGGGGGTCCCAGCACTCCTCAAATGAAACCAGCCTGCTATGGGCGTTAATGTACCTGCTTATAAGATTAGCCTTCATTTCCACACAAATGGGTGTGTAGAAAGCAAGTTTGGAGAATGGAAGTAAGACACTGTTGGTTGAAGGGATTTATGACTCTGGAGGCCCACGCAGTTCCCAATATACTTTTGAGACACGTAGATGCTCCAGAGTTATGATGTCCAATACAGTAGCCACCAATCACCCATAGCTATTGGTCACTTGCAATGTGGCTCGTCTGTGTTGAGATGTGCTCTAAATGTAAAATACACACCAGATTTCAAACAGTGCAAAACAAAGAATGTACAATATTTCATTATAAGTTGAAATTAAAGCATTTTTGATATATCAAGTTAAAGAAAATATATTAAAATAAGTTTAATGTTTCCTTTTGACTTTTTAAAAAAAATGTGGCTACTAGGAAATTTGGAAATTACATATGCTGCTCACATTATCTTCCTTTTCGGCAGTGCCCCTCTAAGGAGTTGGCAAGAAGCGCAGAATTGAGCCTCCATTTTACAGACCATAAAACTGAGGCTCACACAGAGAATTTAGTCCTAGCACAGAGTTTTCTTTTCCCACGCCTAGGCTACCGAGTACCAGGACGAACTTAACAGGCCCACAGCGTCCCTAGAAGAGCAGGCGTTCTCTCTGAGAACCACAAAGGTGGAGTGGAACCCCTTGATGTCGCCCTCCCCTCCGCAGAGACCTCCCCAGACAAAACAAACAAGCCCTTGGTCTGGCGAACTGCAGCGGGGAGCGGAAACCAAGGAAGATCAAAGACCCAGCGGTTACCCCCTTCCGGGCTGCACAGCTGGCAGCGCGCCCCGATCCCCGGCGGGCACCCACGGGCCCCGGGATGCGGGGACAGCAATTGGCTGGCAACTCGTGGCTTTCGGACACTTGTAGCCGCCGGGAGTTGGCTGGGTCCACAGCTGGCCGGAGGCGCAGTGGGGGCTTCTCCTGCACAACCAAATCAAAACGTCGAGAGTCGGAGGAGAAGGTGGGCGGGCACGGGGCGGGTAATAAGCGAACACTTTCTGCAAAAGTCCGATCGTGCAACGGAAGGGGCAACGCTGCGGGCGCTCCAAGCAGCGTCTCTTCTCCGACCTCAGTTTCATCACCTGTAAAGTGGAGCCGCTGAGTCCTCCTGTCCGCTGCCAGGAAAAATAGAGCGGAGGGAACGCACAGCCCCGTGAGCCAGAGGAGCGGTTATTGTAGAGCGGGCAGGACCCAACAGGGTGTCTGTTCCAATACTCCTCCTGGCCAGAGCTCCTCCGCCTCCCATCACGCCCCGCCAACCCCGGTCCCCAGTACCGGGTCCCCAGCCCCCGGCCCGGGTCAGAGACCGCAGCCTGGAGCGGGGGCGCTGTGACCAGCCCTGCAGCGCCTCTCCACGCCCCGCCCCCAGCCGGCCGGCCCCGCCCCCAGCCTTCTCCCTCCGCGGCCCGCCTCGCCTTTGATGCGCCGCGCCCGGCCAATGGGCGCGCGGGGAGGCGCAGGCTGCGGCGGCGGGCTAGGGGTTCGGCGCGCCCGGGCGTCAGTCCGGCCGCGGCGACGGCGGCAGGATCGTGTCGCGGCGACTCTTCACGATCCGCTCGGCTTCGGGGCTGTTTCAGGAGGAGGAGAGCGAGGCGCGGCGCGGCGAGCCGCAGGGCCCGCGGGCCGGGCGCATGGCTTAGGGACGCCCCCTCCCGCAGCGCCCCCAGCATGGGGAAACTTCACTCCAAGCCGGGTCAGTGTCCCCGCCCGCGTGCCGGCCCCCTGGTCCCCGCCGCCCTCGCCTCCGCGATTGCTAACTCTCTGCCTCTCCTTTCTTTCCGGCTCCCGCCGCCGCCGCGCGCGATGTGCCTGCAGCCGCCGTGTGCAAGCGCAGGGAGAGCCCGGAAGGTAGGGGCGCGCGGGGCACGGACCGGGGGGGATAGACTGGGAAGCACCGCGGACGGCGGCGGAATGGCCTAGCCCGCGGATCTTATTACCAGGGCCACCCCCACCCGCTACTCCAGTCACCAGTCCCACAAACCCTCTCCTTGGAGCAGACTTTGTGTCCCCTCCTCTGTCCATCCTACCCGCTCCCCGCTATCCTGTGCTCTCTCTTCTGACTCTCAACCCCTCCTGTTGCGGTACCCCGACCCCGCACTCACTGCACCCCCTTTTCAGGCTCCTAAGCCCCTTCTCCAAGAGCCTGCGCCCTCTCTTTCTGGCCCTCAGCCCCCTCTCCCGAGATCTCGGCTCCTGCGCCCCCACTCCCGACGCTCAGTTCCCCTCTTCCCCTCACCCCGTGTTCATCCCTCCCCTCCTCAGTCCTGGCCTCTGGCGCTCGCTCTTCTGATCCCCAGACGCGTCTTCCTGGGGTCCTGCTTCCCCCTTGGCTCCGCTCTCGATCCCCGCTCTTGGGGCTTCGCTGAACTCCCTTCTCCTGACTACCTGCGTCCTTCTCTCGGATTGTGCGCGGCTCCCAACACCCTCCGGGTCCCTGCTGCCTCTGCCTCGCCCGCGCTCTCTCTCCTCTCTCGGGTAACTTTCAGCCTAGGGGCCAGACTCAGGGGCTTCGTGTCGTCCCCACCTCAGGTGACAGCTTCGCTGCGAGCGCCGCCTGGGCTCGGAAAGGCATTGAGGAGTGGATCGGGAGGCAGCGCTGCCCGGGTGGCAGCTCCGGATCCCGACAGCTGCGGGCGGCTGGCACCGTTGGCAGAGGAACGCGGGTACGATCCCCACCTACGTCCCCTTCAACCTCAGAGATGCGTCTCCATACCTACCCCCCGACCCCCAACTTTTAGCACCCTCTCGGTGCAGCTTCTAAGTCCAGAAATCCCTTCTCAGCTGCCCCTGACCCACCAATATGACCCTGCACACCCCCTGCCTTGGGGAACCTTATTAGTGACACAGGTGGCAGTCTCCTGTTCGGTTGGGGGCAGAGGGCTGCCCGGGGGGAAATGTCCTAGGTGATGTGGTGGTGCAGGTCCAGTTGATGGGGAAGCTTGTCTGCGCTGGAAGGATCTGGGGGCCTGCTCTGACTTCTACCTTGTTTCTCTGGCCAGCATTCAAAGGTGGATTTGGAGTTGGGGCTAGGGAAGTGGGAAGGCATCTGGGGGTGTCTGGGTGGAAGGCAGGACTGTGCCGGCCTCCGAATGTGTTCCAAGTGTGTGACATTCATCAGTACCATCTGCCCTGCAGCCCCAGTAGAGCCGGCTGTGATCTGCTGGCGGGCAGAACTTGGTGGGTACTGAGATCTGGGAGACCCCTTGGCTTGGCCCACAAGGAGAGAGAGAGGGCCTCATTCTGCTGTAGCCTAGGCCTACCCATAGCCTTCCCCCAGTGGGTCCCTGAGGTTAGAGTTGTTCCTAGGGGAGCAGTAGATGTGACAGGGGAGTGAGTGAGTCCAGCCTCAGCTCCTGGCCTGGCACTGGTGTTCACAGATGTCCTATGGGCTCCAGAACTCTGCACAGGGCTTTCAGATGGTCTGCGTGGAACTCGAGCAAGCCAAGGATCAAAGGATGAATCAACTTTTTGATGTGACATTTAATTTTTTTTTTTTTTTAACTTAGAGGAGAACAGACTGAGTCTAAGGTCTGGTTAGTTCTTTGGTCTTGTCCATGGGCTGGGGAGGGGCCAGTGGACTTTTCAGATGTGTGTGTGTGTGTGTGTGTGTGTGTGTGTGTGTGTGTATTTGGTGGTGGGACCTGGACTGGGTGCAGCCAGTTGGAGGAGGTGAGCCTGTGGATAAAGTTGACTCTTGTGCACGTATGAAATAACCCCTGCATCTGGAAGAAGCTCCCATCTCTTCCTCCACTGCCACTGCTGAGCTGGGGGCCTTCTCTTCTCCATTTCTCTTCATCTGTTGGCTGAGTTAGAATTGGAGCTGCTGTCCCCTGGGAAAGGCCGAAACTTGGTGGGCGGGGGCACTGCAGTTGGGGCCCTTTAAAAACAGAACTACAAACTTCCCTTTCTTCCCCCACCATTTCTAGTTTTTGATCTCCTTATTTATTTAAAGCCCAATGAAAATGATCCGATTTAGCCATATGAACAAATGCATTTGCAGCTGAAGACAGAGGCCAACTGAGTGGATTTCCATTAATCAAGTTTTGGGTTTTTTCAGCCTGTTTATTTTTACAAAGTATTCCTGCAGAATGACATTTATTTGCAGTCCCCCCTGCTTTTTTTTTTTTTTCTTTCCTAAACTGCCAGGCAGCTTGCTCCATGCTTTAGGGGAAACTTGAAATACAGCGAGGGCTTACTTCAATTGACTTTTATCTTCAAAGCCATAACAAATGTTACCCGCATGTTTTTGGTAGGTCTCCTTGGCATCCAGTCCTGGAGGATGGGAGGGAGGAGGAAGGAAGGAGAGGAAAACAAAAGTCTGTCGTTTTTAATTAAATAGTAGTGTTCCCAGCAAGAGGAATGTGAGCCAGTAAAAGTTGCCATTGGGGGAAATGAGGGAGGGTAGGGAGGGGCCCCAGCTTAAGACTGTGGCTTTGGTAAAGTCACGGAATTTTGTTGCCTGGTTTCTTCCCCCAGCTGAGGACAGCATGGGATGGTGTTTGCCCCCTCCTTTCCCAGCCCCCTCTCTCAGAGAAATGCTGAGGGGTCATTAGTGTTTGTTCAAAGCACGTTTGAAGATGTGAGACACAGAGCCATCAGCATGACATATGTTGGGCGGTGGAGCGTGGGACCTGCCATCCAAGATATTAAGGGAAGGGAATCTCTGCTGCCTTGAGAGTTGTGCTTGGTGACTGGGACCTGGATGCCTGGGTTCCCACCACCGCTGGCCTGGCTCCTGAGCCTGCAGAGGTGGCGATGGCTCAGGGAGAAGTCAGGGTGAGCCCAGGGTGTGGGGCTGCACTGTGGAGGCCTGTGAGGTGATTTCACGTGGTACCTGGAGGAATATTTCTTATCTTAATAGTTACTTTTTTTTTACCAGAAAAAAATAAATAACTGGGACATAAAACCCTTGAATTCGCACATATTATTGCTTAGGAAGAAGCTAAGTGGAAAGAGATAGTCTAAAGTCAATTCTGAGAAAAATATTAAGTACAACTGGTCAGAATTGTGAATGAGAACGGAATGCCCCAAATTTGGGAAATGTTGAGATATTGAACAGGATAGCAGTAGGCAACCCTCGGTTCTGTTTAATTTCTGTGATTTCCAGTGGCACGGAAAGGGTGGCTCTAGGTTCTTCCATTATCTCATCAGGATGTAGGAGGGCGTGGGCTCCAAAGTGTGCTGAGTTCTAAGGGCTGGCAGAGGTCCCCTCACCAGCCCCAGACCTGTCCTGGGGTTGGCCTCTGTGTCCACTTGGTCACCCAGCCTTTCACCAAAATGGCGGGGGGCACATTCGTGGCTCATCCAACCAGCATTTTTACTGCAACAATAACTACTCTTTATTAAGCGCCTGTGTGTGTCAAGCACTTTGCTTACATTATCTTAATCCTCCTCATAACCCTGTAAAGTTGCCAGCCGGCTGGTGTGGACTCTGGTTTTCTCCCATTCTGGAGTACTTTCTAGGACAGTGGAAGCCATGTGTGGTAAAGTTCCACACCAGAACATCTGCCTGGAAGGGGTCGCACTTATTCATTCCTGAGAGGTGGCACCCTGGCCGGCTGCCGAGTACTTTGGGATGAGGCAGGTTGTGGGGCAGGCAGAAGCATGAGGGGCCCCTGCTTGCCCTCTTCCTCTCTGAGGGAGCCTGAGTAGCTTAGTAAATGTTTAAGTTGGGTCTGAGTTTCATGCAAGATCCTGGGATATGAGAGGGTGACCTCACCGGCAATTAACCCATGCCCGCCCTCCCAAATACAAAACTAAATGAGGTCAGTCTCGGCTACAATAGCTTGTCACCTTGTATAAGCCATTTTACCTTTGTCTACCTTACTTAGCTCATCTGCAAAATGGGTGTAATAACATGCTCATCCCTGGCAGGGTTCTGGCAGATAACTCTTCACTGAAAGTAGAACGTGGGGAGAAAGGTACTGGCAGGGTCCTGAGGCCCTGGGAGAGGTGGAGATGGGGGCCCATATTATGAAACCAGAGGCTCCCCCTCCCCCATACTCTGTAGCCTCACTTGGAGGGACACAGGCTAGGGCTTCTGCCCTTTCAGTGGGTACATGCTGAACTTCAAGGGAATATGAGCTTGGAAGAGAAAAATAATGAGAAATGTGAGCTGTACAAGTACTGCAGAAGATGACTGATATGTGAACAATTTGTATGCCAGACAACAATGTGCTAAACAATTAGAAATTAAAATAAGCATAATAATCTCAGAGATAAAGGGTGATATTAGAAACATGAAGCAGCAACAGGCAGTTACAAAAGAAAACCAACTGGAAATGTTGGCTCTGGAAAATATAATGGATGAAACTAGCAAGTTTAGTAGATGGATGGAGTAGCGTAATGGACGCAGACATGTTGATAGAACACTCAGAGAAGCAGAATCTGCGTGTCTGTGTACGCTCCTGCAGCGTGTGCACACGTGTGCACATATGAGTGTGTACAACTGGATTTAAGGCCATCCCCTCCCCCACCCCCCAGTTTGGTCCTTTTGTTCTTTTATGGCAGAGCCGCCTGAAGAAACAGGCTGAGAGCTTCGGTGCAGGCAAGTCTGCCTCTGGATCAAAGGTGGCTGCCAGGCAGTTTGGTAATTTGATTAGGGGGCACCTAGTGCATTTTGATGTTTGGGGAAGATTGGGAGGGTGCAGGCCCTGTTGGAGCCCGTGGGGATGTATGGAGCTGGGTGATGAGATTGGAGGCTGGCCCAGCTGCTGCCTGAGTGCCGGATTCCAGGGGAATTACCCTTGAATGATACCAGTTGGCACAATTAAAAGGCCCCATGTCTTCACCATATGGAAAGTGTTAGGCCTCCTTACGTGGTTTCAAAGCTATGTGCCGGGAGGTGGACTTGACATTTGAGGTAAAGCATAAATTAAATATTTGGTGTTTCAGAATTAAAAGATGATTTGCTTTGAGGCTAGTGGAGGCGTTTGGACCTCCTCTCACTGGCTTCTTTGAGTTCTCTGCGGAGGGTGCCCTCTGCTCCTGGCACCCAGGCCAGCTTCATAGCCCCACCTGGCAGCTTTCTGGACCCCTGGGGAATGGGAAGGAGAGCTGGGGCAAGCTGGAGCTGGGCAGAGTGCCAGGTGGGGCTTCTGGTTTCTGGTAGGTCTGGATCCCTCAGGAAGGTGGGAGGTGGGCAAGGGTGTCATTCTGGGTACGTTAATGCCTCTCTGTGATGGGGTCTCTGGTAGAGGTTTCGAGGAGTGCCTTATCCTCCCTTCGAAGCTTTTCTTCTTTGAGAAGGACACTGGTCCCCCGAGTCAGGCTGTGTGTGTGTTGTGTCCCTCGAACTCAGGAACAGACCCTCTACATTCATATCTTGTACAAACTGTCACAAACTCAGGGGGAAGCTAAACCAGGAGACAACCTTGGCATGTCCCACAAGCTCCTAGCCTTGGGGAATGTTCCATACCCTCACCCAGTGGGAGTGTCAGAAGTGAGGAGAGAAGGTGGGTGATACACAGACAGAGTGAATTCCTCCTCATAACAGGAAGCTTGGGCCCCTGGGCTCAGGGGCCAGACTGTCCCTTTGAGGGCTTAAAGCAGCAAGGCTGAGCTGTCAGCAATGGAAGAATCACTTTCTGAGGAGTCCGTCTTCCTTGTGGCAGCCCTGGGGCACATGGTGGGCTCTCATGATATATTTGCTGAATGAATGAATGAATGAACGAATGGAGATAGATTAAGTCACCATCCCTGCCTCTTCCTCCCCCAGGTTCTCTTCCCCAGCCAGGTGGAGCTGGAAGTAGGAATAAAGGGAAGAGTGGAATTAGGCCTTTTCTTTCAGACACTCAGCTATTAATTAATTATGATCAATAATGAATTGTTATTAATTATGGATTCCCTAGCTGTGCCGGGCGTTGGGGCTACAGTGGCAAATCACAGAGCTGTGGTGCCTGTCCTCCTGTAGCTTCCAGTCTAATAAAGGAGACAAAGAATAAGCATGGCCACAGGCACACTGGCAGACAGTAACACTCATGAGAAGCTGAGGCAGTGAGGAAGAAAGTGTGGGAAGAGGGGATGGGTTTGTGCAGTGGGAGCTGGGGGAGACGCCTTGCTCACTAGTGTCCATGGACAATGCGTGGTGCTTGGGTTGGGCCCTTGAGAAGGGACTGTGGGCTCCAAGTGGCTCTGCAGCCTGTAGGGTCTGGAACTCTCTCTGGTGCTCATTCTTTCTGCAAAGCCCCCCATGTTAGTGGCTCTTGGCACGTCGTGTGAGCTACCTTCCCCTCTGGACAGGTGGGTGGGGCGGGGCCAGGCGGGCAGCCACCAGCGCACTCTGTAGAGCTGATTCGCATGCAGCATCCTGCACAGGGACTTGGGGCATTACTCCAGCTGTTTGGGTGGAGGGGCGGCCCCTGCTGCCCTGCGGGGGAGGAGGGTCAGAAGCCCAGCCATGGTGGGATTGGCAGAGGGAGGCACCCCAAGAGCCAGGGGGCAAGAGGCAGTGACAAGCCAATCCCAGAGAGAGCCCATCCTGCCCCAGAACTGCTGTGAGCCTGTGCCTGAGGGAGGAGGGTCTCCTGCCTCAGTTTACCAGATGTGTCTGAGGAAGGGGCATGCAGCCTGACTCTCTGGGCAAGAGGCAGGGGCCCACGAAGAGATCTGCAGGCACGGGGGAGTCAGGGACCCCTCAGTCCTCCTTGCTCGGGGGGTTCTCGCAGCCTCACTCACTGGCTGTAGGTTCACAACTTTGGAATTTTTAGGTCGCTCGTTGGATTCCAAAGCAGGCACTTCCGGCTGCCTCCCTGACTTACCGCTCTCTTTTCTACTCACGCATGTTCTTTTTGTGGCTCTTGTCTCTCACAGACATTCTTTCTCTTCCTCTCGCTCTCTCTCCCCCATCCCTTCCCCACCCCCTCCCAGAGGAAGGAAAAAATTCAGACTCTCACAAACAAAATATCTGCCATTCCATCCGAGGGAGAACTGAGGCAGAAGCCCAGAATATCCTGGAAGAAACGCCAGAGAGAGCTGAAGGCCTCAGTTGTTTAATCTGGAAGGCAGTCTTTGATGTCACCGTGCTCCGTTTATCCTGGGAAGCTGCCTGCTTCTTTATGGCTGGCTTCAGACTCTGTGCATGAAAAATGGCCGAGTCCCTTCACGAGCTGGAGGGAAAGCCTGATCCCTCCCCAGAGGGCAGGCCTGGTGATGCTGCCGCTCCTGCCAAGCCCAGGTGGGCTGGAGAACCTTTTCCAAACAAGCATTTCCAGAGACATAAGTAATTCTTTGATAACTTCCCGGGAAAGCAGAGGAGGCTCTTTATCCATGTGGGTACCCGTCACGGGGCTTCGCGAGGGAAGCCTCAGGTCCCTCCACTGAAGTCATCCTTAGCCCCAGAAGGGCGGCACACAGGAGCTCTCACCAGACGGCTCTGCCCTCCGGGGTGCGTCCTGGATGTGTGTTTGTTTAGAGGGCTCCGAGGAATTGCTCTGGGCTTCACTTTCCTTACTCGTTGAGCCATGTGGGCTGCGGTTTGTGTGTGGCTGACGCCTTTCAGAGGATCCCAGGGTAGTGGGTGGGCTTCACAGTGGTGTGGCATCAGCTGAAGGATCCCCCCCCACCCCTTCTCTGGGCCTCGGATCTTCTGGCTGAGAAGTAGGATAAAATCATTTATTATAACTTAGGAACTATGTATTAAATGCATTCTATTCAAGTCATTCATGCATCTGTGCAGTAGAAATTGAGTACTTACTTTAGGCCAGGTATACATTTGCTCTGTCAGTAGAGCATGGTCCTGGTTTTCATGGACCTTACGCTCTAGTAGGAAAAGATAAGTATTTTTAAAAACACATTACACAACCTAAGCTGTGATTTATGCCTCAAAGGAGAAGTGCTGGGTGCTTTGAGAACATTTAATAGGAATCAGACCTAATCTGGGTGGCTGTTCATTCTGCAGATATTTGAGCATGGGTAGGATGTTGTAGAAACTACGAGGAATAGAACATAGTTCCTGCCTCATAGAACTTGGAGTTTAGTGGAACTAAACTTTCATCTTTGCCTCTCATCTATTTTTCTTATCTTATTGCATTGGTTAGAATCTCCTCAACTGATTAATAACTATTAAGTATGATGTTCATTGTTTATCTAGTTAAGAAAGCTTTCTTCATCTCCTGGATTGCTAGGATTTTTAAAACCAGGAATAATTATTGAATTTTATCAAATGCTGTTGGGGTGTTGATGGAGCTGGTGATTCTTTGCTAATATAATGTATGATTTGTATGCATGATTTACATAACTAGATTTCCTAGTGTTCAACTTTCTTTGCACTCCTAAATTAAATCCCTCTTTGCCATGATAGACTGCTGCTTTAAATGTTGCTGTATTTGATTGGCTAATATTTTACTTTGCCTTGATATTCGTGTTTGATTGGCTCATGGTTTGGGAAGGTAGCTCTTGAATAATGAAGACAATGTTCAGGGAATGTTAAGAGGATGCTCTGGAGGTTCTAGAGCAGGAAGTACCAACTGGTCCAGGGTCAGAGGTAGTCTCAGAGGAGCTGTGATTTAAGGCCAAAGGTGCATGGGGGCGGTGGGTGGTGAGCAAGGCAAGGGGAGAGGACATGTAACAGCCATGAGTGTTTGCCGGACCGACCGGCCACATGTGAGAAAGCCCTGTAGAGAGGAGGGTGGTTCATTTGAGGTGCTGGTTGAAGTTCAGTTGGCTGAAGAGAGGTCACAGCCTGGACCTGGGGGCCTTCTCAGCCATGTTATGGAGCGTGGTCTTTGTCCAGAGGGGAGACAAGTGTGTGAAGGGCCTGTGTGAGGGGCCAGCAGGAAAGAGGTGAGCCCTGTGATCTGGGGGGAGAAGGAATGTGGGGTTGGGCTGTCCCTTGTAAAAATACTTTGGAGGATAAAGAGGAATCAAGTGACTATATTCTGTGGGCTCAGTGAGAGATTCTGGAAGGTCTGCATTGGTCCAGGCACAGTGCTTGGTTCTCGAGTGTCACCCAGGGGACTCTTGAGAAGGCCATAAGCAGGTGAAGGACCAGGAGAAGTAGATTAGGACATCAGGCGGTGTAGGGTGGTGCTTAAAGAACGAGAACTTTGGAGCCCGGTGTCTTGGGTTCAGATCCTGCTGCACCATTTTCTAACTGTGTGACCTTGGGCATAATGTCAAACCTCTGTCAGCCAGGGGTCTAGTGGGAAACAGATGCACTCCAGAGAGTTTAAATGAAACTAGCTTCCAGAGGTATGGGCAGGGTTCAGGGATACTTTATGGGGCGTTGAGGTACCCAGGGACTGATGGTCCTTGGCAACAGTGGGAAGGTGTTACCACCCCTAGGGCAGAAAGGGCCAGGGGAGGAAATGTTGGATATTTTGGATTGGATCCCTGTAGGAACCACAGCTGACGATGGGTGGAGACCAGGCAGAAGCTATAAAGATGGAGGATTAACCACAGTCAGAGACATGGTACAGAAGTAGTGAGGGAGTGGAGAAGAAATACCCTAACTCCCATCTCCTCGCATCCTCCCGTTTCCTGCCGGGGCTTCGCATTGGCTGAATTCGGAAGCCAGAGGCCAGAAAGCTCCAGTGAATTGGTCCACGGGGTCAGCTTCCTGAAGGCACAGGGCAGTACAGAGAGGGTGGGGAATGGATGGGGTGGGGATGGCAATAGAATAATCAACTCTGCTTGTGTTTCCTCATCTGTAAAGCTGGGATGATAATAGTACCTGCATCATAGGGCAGTTGTGAGGACTCAAATTGTAAAACAGTTGTAATGTCAGGCGCACCGTAAGTGCTCAACACAAGTTCGCTCTTACAGTTATAAGACCAGGAAGAGACACAGGGTTATGGAGATTCGGGGGGGTGTTTCTGAAGGAGGTGGCATGTCAGTATGGCTCTAAGGATGGTAAGACTGGGACCAGGGGTCAGAATCTAAAGGCCAGAGAAGTCATATTCATGAACGCAGCAGGCTGGGAGGGAGACACCTGGGAGGTGGGGGGACTAAGGTGCCCTGGGGAGCACATGTCCTGAGTCAAGAGAACAGTGTCCCTCGGCCCCAGCCAATTGTTGTCATGTGGGAATGTGGCCCTGGTATTGCCACATCTTCTGATCGTTAAGAGAATCCAGCCATCTGGATTTTTATGTGAAATTTTTCTAATTTAAAAAATTATCATCAACTACATAAAAATTTTCAAAAACACTTTTTTGGGTGGACCCAGATAGCTGGATTTGGCCTGGCTTGTGATTGTTGATTTAGACCTACAAGATTTTGGTGGGGTATGAATATGTTAGTGATAATAGTATATACAAGGGAATATTAAAAGTGCCTAATGCTTTACGTGCATTCTTTACATGTATTATTCCCCTGTGTACAGATGAGGAGACCAGCTCAGCAAGTTAAGTCCTGAGCCCAGCCAAGGGAGAGCGGATTCAGGCTGCCTCCAAGGCAGAGGGTACAGACCAAGCCAAGGCTGGGTGCTGGGGAGTCATGGATAATATGTTTCAGTTGCGGGGGAACAGGATGGGAGGGCAGGTGGGGTAAGTACAGTATAGATGTGGTTTGGGCCACTTTATACTGAGGCCCAGCGTGTGCATGTAGTAGGTGTCAGGAGTGTGTTTAGAGCTTTCAGAATCAGACTTCTTGGGTCCAATTTGCAGCTGCACCTCTCCCCAGCCGAGTGGCCTTGGGCCATGTGACGGCTCATTGCTGATCCTCAGCTTTCACATCTGGTGGAATGGGTAGTCATGGTTCCTTCCTCATGGAGTTGTTCAAGGATTGAAATGAGTTCACGCTGGCAAACCAGGGAGAATAAAGCAAACGTCACCCCTCCTCTTGCAGCTTTCTCGTGTGGTTAGCTGATGATCACCCAGATGTGCGCTAAATGTGATGAAGGGAAAGAACAGGGCGTGGTGAGAGAGAATGAGGAGAGTTCTACTTTGCACTGGGGAGTTAAGTTGTTGAGACCCAAAGGATAAATAGCCAGGTGATGAAAGGTTTAGTAAAAACATCTCAAAGGGTTTGGGAAGTGCAAAGGCCAGGAGGCACGACTGGCAAATAGAGAGTCTTCAACCCACTTCTGGGTGTCTGGCTTAGGACAGAATCCAGTCCCTGAGATGTTCAGGCAGAAATACGCGGTCCAGCACCGGGGGTGGGTAGCTCTTGGGGGTTGCGGGACGTGATGCTATATGTTGCAACCTGTTTTGGTTCTTTGTCCACCTGCTGCAAATCTTCTTCCACAGTTTTATTTTTATCGATGTCCGATCACTCCAGCGTCTCTCCTTTCTGGCTGGGTGGGAGGTTGGGGAGAGCCTCCTAGTCCTACGAAGTAGTGTCAGCTGGGAGCTGATTGGCTGGTCTGCCACGTGCTGCCCAAGCCCCTGGACTTGAGCTTGAGTACAGAGCTGGGGCCCTGGAGAGGGTAGGGCAGAGCATAAAAGTCCCTGTCAGCAGGATGGGCCTGGCCACCCTCAGGCTACAGGTGAGGCTGGGGAAGACCAGGACCTCCCTAATGGGCTCAGGCCCAGGGTGTATCTCTAACTGCAGAAGTCTGCGCAGGCTGGTGGGCCCCTCTCGTGGAGGCTTTGGCTGACGGCGGCTCCACTGTGTAGGTTTGGGGGTGCTACCTTGGGGTACTGAGGCCACTCCAGGCCTGGCTTCCAGAGGTAACCTTGTTACAGGGCAGTTTTTGACCTTGACCTTGTTTTACCCTTCTTTCCCCTAGGGATCTAGATAGACTTCAAAAGCAAAAAGATGATGTCAGAAAACTACTACAAACCAGGAACGAGGTTGCCTTTTCAGTGCATGGTGGGAGCACTTATCTTGCTCCCCTGCCCTGGAAATCCCAAGGAGCCCACTGCCCCGGTCAGTCTTGGGTATGTGCCTCCTTTCTCAGTGTTCTGTGGCGGCAGCCTCAGTGTGACTATTAAGTGCCTGTGTATGCTGAGCCCTGTGCTGAACCATAGGTGCAGCATTAAGTATCTGCTATATGTCAGGCCCTGGGCCAAGAGCTGTCCCTACCACTCAGTTCTCACAACACCATTATGAGGCAGGTACTATTATTATCCCCATTTTACTGCTGGGGAAACCGAGGCTTTTTAAAAATTTATTTATTTATTTATTTATTTTTGGCTGCGTTGGGTCTTCGTTGTGGTGCACGGGCTTTCTCTAGTTGTGGCGAGCAGGGGCTACTCTTCATTGAGGTGCGTGGGCTTCTCATTGCGGTGGCTCCTCATCGCAGAGCATGGGCTCTAGGCACATGGACTTCAGTAGTTGTGGCTCGCGGGCTCAGTAGTTATGGCTTGTGGGCTCTAGAGCGCAGGCTCAGTAGTTGTGGCACATGGGCTTAGTTGCTCCGCGGCATGTGGGATCTTCCCAGACCAGGGATCGAACCCATGTCCCCTGCACTGGCAGACGGATTCTTAACCACTGGGCCACCAGGGAAGTCCTGGAAACTGAGGTTTTTAAAGAAATCTACCATCTTGCCCAAAGTCACTTGACTTGGAAGTGGAATCTTGCTCTAGGAAGATTCAAATTCAGATCAGTCTGATTTTAGAGCTATCTTAAATCATTATAGGTGAGTTTTTTTTTCCCTTAAACTGTACGTTATAACCCCATTCATGGCTCATGAAATCCGTGTAGTGACCAGCATTAAAAAAAATGAAATAGACAAAAATAAAAATGTAAGAGAATAACCTATATAGTAATAGTAAATATTGCTTTGTGTAACTTTCTGTTTAGTTTATAGGTGTGGATAGCCATGTCTATAGATGATTGATAGATAGATATGGACATTTAGACATAGGTATCCATACTGATAAATAGATAGATGTATTTATAGATAGATATGTGTATATCTAAATGCACATCTATACCCAAACCCATATATACAGAGGCCCATTATAAAACATAATTCTTATTGTGGGTCACTATCAAAGTGTTAGAAAACACTGGTGTTTGGTCACTGGTCTAGACTCTGAGTCTGAATACCTGGTTTCAGGATCTAGCTCTGCTTCTCACTAGCTGTGTGACCTTGGGTAAGTTCCCTAACCTCTCTGTGCCAAAGTTTTCTTTCTTGGCTTCAGAGCCTTTTGATTTGTTGACTTTTTGGCCAGAACAGATTCTCCCAGGATTGCCATGGTTGCTGTCTTGTTCATCAACTCCATTTGCTTAGGGCATGAAGAGGGCTCTTGGGGCCCCCCATGTCCTCTCACTTTAGAAAGCAGCCTCTGAACATGACAAGCAGCAGCTGCACCCTGGCAACTAAATCTTTCTGGACAGAACATTGTTTTGGGAATCCTGAGCCTGGGGGTGGCTGCAGCTTAGCTATTAGGTTTCTATTGTGATCTCTCCTGGCCTTTGCTTCCTCCTCTCAGAATGTAGTAAAGAAAAGGTGGATGTCTAGGTTATCTTTTGCTGTGTGACAAATTATTCCAAAACTCACTGACTTGATATTTTATGATCTGCTTAAGATTATGCAATTTGAGCAGGGCTTGGCAGGGGCAACTTATCTCCAGCTCCATGTGCATAGTTGGGTTGGCTCAAACAGCGAGGAGGGGCCACCTGCCACAGATCCACTTGGCTTACATGTCTGGGGCCTCAGTTCTCTTCCAGGTGTCCTCATCACTGGTTAGCTTGGGCTTCCTCGTAGTATGGCGATCTCAGGGTAATCAGACTTCTTACACTGTGGCTGGCTTCCCAAGAGTGCAAAAGTGAAAACTGCCAGGTTCTTTAGGTTTAGGCCTGGAATTGGCAGTGCCACATTCTCTTTGTTAAAGCAAGTCACAGGTCCAGCCCCGGTTTAGGGGAAGAGATTACACAGGGGCATACATACTGGGAGGTGTGATTGATTGGGGGCCATCAAAGTAGTGTACCAGAGAGGATGTGGTCTCCCTGAGAGAAGTGGCTGAGAGACTGAGTAAGGAAAAGGACTGAAAGGTGTCCACTGGATTTAGGGTCCTGGTGGTCACAGTCCAGTTTGACAGGAGCTGTCGTGGTGGAATGGCAGCCGAGGTGAGATTGGCATGGGTCCTGAAGGGACTGGGGAACACTAACATGGGAGCAGATGCACATACTTGTAAGAACATCCATGGCTACATTATTTGGAAGAAGGAAAATTTGTAACAACTCAAATATTCATCACCAGGAGACAGGCTAATAAACAGTGGTGTAGCCACTCCATGGATCTCTCTGCAACTGGTAAAACCAGGTTGAGTGAGGGCCACAGGCTGATAGGAAGGAGGCCCTGAGATGCTGTTGAATGAGCAAAGCAAGAGCAGAACATCAGTATAATGTGGCCCCGTTTTCTGCACTATACAAAGGTCTGTTCAGGCCTATGTCTCTATATATTTGCAGGTGCACATGGAAAGATCTGGAAAAATACACTGTCAAAGTCTGTTTCCCTGAGGAGTGAAGTGGTGGGAGGTGGTAAGGAGAGAAGGAATTTCACTTTTCACATTATATATTTCTACATTGTTTGACTTTTTTTTTCTCAGAGAGCGTGTACTACTTTTGTATTTTTCAAAGAGCCAATACATTTTATTTTTATTTTTATTTTTTTAACATCTTTGTTGGAGTATAATTGCTTTACATTGTTGTGTTCGTTGCTGCTGTATAACAAAGTGAGTCACCTATACGTCTCGGGACAAGCTTTTGTGGAAGGGGTGGAGAGAGAAGCCGGTAGCTGGAAGGGGACGTGGGGCTGGGATGGACTCAGGGTACGGCCGGAGGACCACCTACATCTGAAGTTCTGAGTGCTGTTTAAAATGCTGAGACCTAGAGGCCCCTCCCGCCGCAAGCCCTCTGAATCAGAGCCTCTCTGTGTTGGGCGACTGGACCCTGTAGGAAAGGTGTTGGTGGGAGGGAGCTGGAGGGGTTAGGGCGGAGGGAGGGAGGGTGCTCCCCATCTGTAGAAGGGTGGGGATCGAGTGTGTGGCCCAGAGGAGAAGCCGGCACAGTTCCTGACTCATGACATGCTCTCAGTCAGTGATTCTGTCTCCCGTGCAGTTCCCTATGGCTGTGGATCCTTACCCCCTATAAGTGGATTTAGAACTTTGCTGACATTTATTGATACCTGGCCTCTTTTTCAAGACCGGCCAGGCCCCTCCTTTTATAACTGGAAGGGGGGAGATGTTAAAGGGATATTTAGTTTAGTGATAGAACTTTCTGTGATGATGGAAATGCTCTATGTCTGCACTGTCCAATATGGGAACCATTAACCACCTGTGGCTACTGAGTGCTCTGAATGTAGCTACTGGGACTGAGGAGTTGAATTTTAAGTATATTGTATTTGAGTTAATTTAAATGTAAATTTAAATAGCCACGTGGGGCTAGTGGCTTCTGCCTGGATAGCACAGCTCTGGACCAGTGGAGGAGATGCAGCACTGCCGTGCATCATCAGGCTAACCCCCATGCCGAGGCGGGTGGGAGGGGCTGTTTGCAGCAGGTGATGGTGGAAGGCGAGCTCTGCCCCCAGGAGGCACTGGTGAAACCCTCCCTGGGGCCTCTCCAGACCCTGCTCCTGGGAGGCACAGCTTCCCTTGAGCTTGGAGGGAGGAGGCCCAGGCTGGCCACTGCTGTGGTCAGTGATGGGAAGGATGGTGGGTCTCCCAGGTAGGTGGATTGGTGCACCTTCTCCTGGTGTCATAAATTGGGGCCTTCTTAGCCTTCTCAACCTTGGAGGGCCTGCTTGGCATCTGCTTCTGGGGTTCGTGGGTGAGGACTTGTCCCCTTGGCTCTGGTCTGAGGAGCTGGAAGGCAGAACCCGTTCATGGGGCTGGGGCTCAGCATTGAGTGGGACCAGCTTTTCCCCAGGAGTCAGAGGCAGCATTCATCTCAAGCTTTATGGTTGGCAAAGCCTTACTCGCAGTGATTTGTCAGGGATTTACTATTTGCAGAAACCTGGCCAGGGTTAATACTATGGTATTAATACTATGGGGAAACTGAGACCAGACTGCAGAGTCCATGGGGCAGGCTCTGTGTGTCTCACTGCTGCGTCCTCAGGGCCTTTTGCACTGCTTGGCACGTGGTGGGTGCTCAAGGAACATTTGCCTGGTGGATGAGGCTCAGGGAGGCCTAGCAGCTTGGCCAGAGGGCACATAGCCTCTGGAGGTCCTGTCCCTCCAAATTCCACCTCCTTTTGGCCTTTGATGAGAGCCTCCACTTGCATCTCCCCTGCCTTTCAGAAAGGGGCCTCGCCAGTTTTCTTCTGGTAAATGAAATCATGCACACGGTGAAAAACAAAAGGAAAAGAAAATTCAAAACAGTACTAAAGGGTATGTGATAAAAAGGAAGCCTTCTTCCCACCTCTGCCAATACCATTGGTCTCCCAGCACCCCTCTCCCAAGGCATCTGCTTTTTCTGGTCCCTGGAGGTGCTTCTAGCCGTGCTCTGTGAGTATGGGCCCTTATCTCTGCACAGACAGTAAGCAGTCCTCTTGGCCAATAAGACTGGGAAGCATTGGTATTTGTAGGTTAATTGAAAAATTCATTTAAGGTGGGGAGGCATAAAAAAGTGATAGAGACTTTCTTTCCTTTTAACCTAAGTTGCCTGTTATAATCTCGTTCTGTACCTTGCCTTTTTCACTTAACAGTGTATCTTGGAAATCATTCCATATCAGTGCATATAATCTAATTGCCCGTCAATCTTATTGCTCTTCATGGCTCTCAAGGCCTTCCATTGTAGGGATGGACCATACTTCATTGCACTGATTCCCTGTTGTTGGGCATCTAGGTTGTTTATGGGCTTGTGCCTATAGTCTAAAGTAGACTATTAGATCAATGTGGTGCATTTCTGCAGCTGTGCTTCTGCACACACCCCTGCTGCCCCAGCACACACACTGCACACCCGATGTGAGCTCCAGGCATGGTTCTACTTCTTTTCTGGCGAAGCCAGAGTTTCTCCCGCAGGCCAGGGTCTTCAAAATCCAGGAGGGCAGCGGCTTCACGGGGGTTTGTGGTTAAGTAAGTGTGACCTTTCTCTGTGTGGATGAGTCAGAATCCTTTGGTTTTTAAGCCCATCTCAGCTGTTTCGTACAGCCGCACATTATTGGCCTGTGTAAAGGGGAAGTTGGGAGGGTGAATTGAATTCAGGGACAGCTGGGTCCCAGCTCCAACTCTGCCCTCAGCTCTGGTTTCTTTTGGGTCGGCTTCATTCTTGGGCAGACTCTCCCCAGGTAGTGGCAGTTCGGCTCCCAGCGGTCTGGGCTTCCATCTCCAACTAGAAGAGAGAGTTTCAGCCAAAGCTTAGTCTGGCTCCCATTGTTTTGACTTGAGTCACATGTACATCCCAGAACCAAACCCTCTGCCTCTGCTGGTTCTGGGTCATGTGGCTACCCTCGAGTGGGGGCTGGGATCAACTCCCCCAAACCTCAAGGGCTGGGAGTGCGGGGGTGGTTCCCTAAAGAAAAACCACCTGTGAGGAAAAGGCTGCAGAATGCACACTGGGTGGACAGAAGCAACATCTGTGCATTGTATAAGACTCACCGACCGCAGCTCCAGTCAGCAGCTGGCAAGCGTGGGTGGGAACGAGGCAGTCTGACAATTAATTAGCTGACTGTCCGGGGAGAACCACTCCTCGCCATTGGATCTTGAAAGAGCCTGGGTGATTTGCTGCCACCTCCGTGCAGCCCACATGGGTCACAGCTTTCCTTTCAAGCTCCTAGCCTCTCCATTATGATCATAGGTGATTCTTAACCCTTAGGGGGTAGATAATAAGACCCTTTTGGGAATCTGCTGTATTGGATGGTGTCTTTCTCCTCAAATAAGTGCTCTTACACCTTTACCCCCAGTTTCAGGGCCCCCAGGTTAAGAACCTCTGCCTCAGTTTGTATGGATATTTTTAAAACCTCATTATTTAACTTTTTTTTTCCTATATGGGTCTTATCTACTCCAGGGGGCACAGAGCTTTGGACCTGGTCTTCAGATCGGGGTTTGTACTGAACTGTATTCACTGTGGGCTTTAATTTTTTTACCTGTAAAATGAAGGAAAAAAGTATCCATCTCTTGGAGTCATTTCAAGGATTAAGTGAAACAACTTATGTTGTGATTTAAGGCTTAGCATGCAGTAAGCACTCAGTAAACATACTCAGTAGTCCGATAAGGCCTCTGGAGCTGCTGATACGTTCTGGAAGATTCCCAGTGAACCTACGCCATCTCTCTGAGGCCCATGACAGTCTCTGGAAGGGGCTTGGTTGCTGTTTGATGGATGAAGAGGTTCAGAGAGATCATCTTTGTTCACTCAAGAGTTCCCTGGAGTGATTGTTTGCCATTTCCAGGTGGGCAAACTAAGGCCAAGGAGGTTTCAGTGACTTATCCAGGCGTCTCGGGGTTAGTTTGGGTTAGTAGTGAGCACTTTTACACCCTGATCTTAGGACACCCCTCACTTATTTTATAAACTGTGCCTCCTGCATGGCCATGGACAGGCCACAGGTGACAGCTCACCTGTGCATGATGCCTGCCTGCAGGAGTTCCCTGATCTCAGCAGCATCCTTTCCGGCCCCTGAGCCCCAGCCAGTGGCTCCTCTGCCCGCCTGGCTGGACACCAGGTCTCGGGTGGTGGGTATTGTTCTGTAGAAATGCAGACTGGTGCTTTGAGAGTATGAAGACACAAAGTCCCTGTGGTTAACAGCAAATTCATCACAGCATTAAGGAGGGAATGTCTGGGTAGACGTGACTTCATGAGCCTGTCATAAAGTCTGTCCCTGCCGTGTTTCACTCTCCAAGATTTTTGACTTTCAGAAAAGGAACCACAGATAGAGTTACCAAGTTTTACAGAAATATTTTTACTGGGCAGAAGATTGCTTTCTGGTGAGAGCCAGTTATTTCAGGAGACAAGCAAAGAGCCCTTTATTCTCACGTTCTGTGGGAGGAAAATATTATGCTAGGAAGCCCGCTTCTTGGACGGGCTGTTTGAGAGGCCGGGCTGCATTTCTGCAGTTGGGAGTGGGTGACATGAATGGTGTGGGTGCCTGGGGGGCTGCTGGGTGTGCCTCCCTGGGGATTGATTTGGGGCTCGTTGTATGGGCATAAGGGAGCCTAAGCTACAGAGCAGGGAAGGGAGGTGATCAGAACTGGGCTTTGACCTGGGAATGCATGGCAGAGAAAGGAAGAAACAGGGTTGTATGCCAGTGTGGGAGCCCCCCAGCTGGAGGGCAAGCCTGGGGTCAGCTGGCTATGCCATTTACCGGCTGTGTGACTCTGGGTCCTCACCCCTCTGAGCCTCCATTTCCATATGTAAATTGGGGATAACGAAGTTATCCACCACATGGGCTTGTGTGAGTGTTAAATGAGATCATCTATGTCAAGCACTTTCTCATTTACTCAATCTGTGATATCCAGTGGTGACTGTTAGAGGGAGGGGGATGGGCCTTCCTCCTCCACATTCCGGAACCAACTCATCCTGCAGCGCATCCTTTGCTGGTGCCTTGGAGTGCAGCAGGCATATTTCCTGGTCCCAAATGTGACTTCCGGTTGGATACTGTGGTGGGGGATTGGAAATCTGGGTCCCTCCAGCAAACTGGAGATTTATGAGCCTCATTCCTTGAGCTCTAGTCTGTACTTCAGCTCACAGAAGGGACTGTTTTCTCCTGGAAATTAGGGGAAAACAATATGGGCTTGATTGTATTCAAGGAGGATGGGTTTGACCTTTGTGGATTAAGAGTTTTTTTCCCGGGCTTCCCTGGTGGCGCAGTGGTTGAGAGTCCGCCTGCCGATGCAGGGGACACGGGTTCGTGCCCCGGTCCGGGAAGATCCCACATGCCGCGGAGTGGCTGGGCCCGTGAGCCATGGCTGCTGAGCCTGTGCGTCCGGAGCCTGTGCCCCGCAACGGGAGAGCACACAACAGGGAGAGGCCCGCGTACCTCAAAAAAAAACCCCAAAAAACAAAAAAAAAGACTTTGTTCCCCCCTCCCCCCATGACGTGGAAGAAGGATGCCTGCCAAGAGTTTTGTTTGTGTCTGGAGCAGCCATGTGTCTGATAAGGAGACGGCATCCTTGCCCTCTTCTTGCTTCTGAGCATAATCCCTTTTAAGTTGGGCAGTTGGAGAGGGTTGATTTATTTCGTTCTCTTCCTCACCTCCCTGTCGTTATTTAGAATGTGAGGGAGAGTTTATCTTGTTCTCCAGGAGATCTATCGTTTCAGCTTTGGGATGGTACCCAAGTTTATAGAATGGAGCCTGGTGCCCAGAGCCTTCTGGTAAATATTTTGGGAAGTGGGATTCCTCTGGCATTATAGCCCGTGAGTTGGGCAATGGGTGCTTTTCCACGACTCGAAGATTGAACTTGACCTCTTCTCATACAATGCCCTGCACATGGGCTACTTGGGGCTACTTGCTAAGGCATCTCAGCGCCCAGAATTCCTGCCTCTTAGGGGTTCTCTTGTGCTGTGCCTTCCGCCAGGAATCCATGCATCGCTTCTTCATTCCTTGCAAGTGCACGTGCCCCTTCTTTATCCTCAGAACCTGGCTTCCTTCTTCCTTCTCATGTAGCCTCCATCGTTCATTCATACCCCCCCAAAGCCTTCCCTCAAGGCTTCCCTCCTTGTTGCTAAAAGCCTTTCCATTGCTTTGCTGATGCCTCCTGTGTTCTGCCCTGGGTTGGCCAAGTCAGATAGGATGGCCCTGGACAAGATCCATGTTCTTTCAATCTGTTTCCTCATCAATAAAATGGGATGGTAATATCGACCCCCCCACACACCAGGATGAGTGGAAGGATGAAAAGATAACGAGTGGGAAGACTCAGGGCCTGGTGTGCAGTAGGGTTTGGTAACTATTTCGCTCCCCCTCTTAAATTATAAGCTGCTCGAGGGCAAATGCCAGTTCTTAGTCATCTTCCTATCTCCTTGAGAGCATCTTAGCCTGGTGTCTTGTTCATAGTGGGCCTAAGAACACAGTAAGTAGGACCCACTGGTTAGGAGTGGTGGTGACTCTCCAAAGGGTTCCTTGGTTGAGAAAGTCTCTCAGAGCATCATTTTCAAGGCTTTGGGGAAGATAAACAATATTGCTTTAGCTGAGGGGTTAGGGCATGGGGGTCACTGTCTGCTATGTGGCCACTAGCCTCACATGGCTGTTGAGCATTTGAAATAGGGCCGGGCTGGGTTGTAAATAGCCAGCAGATTTCAAAGGCTTTGTGTTAAATCAGAGAATGTAAATTTCTCCTTAATAATTTTTACATTGATAACAAAGAATGATGATATTTTGAAATGGCAAGATTTTTGATATTTTGGCCTAAATAACATTATTAAAATTAATTTCACCTGTTTCTTTCTCTCTCTCTCTTTTTTTTTTAATGTGGCTACTAGGAAATTTAAAATTACACATAGGGCTTGCATTCTATTCCTATTGGGCAGCACTGGTCTAGATTCTAGTCCATTCTCAATGGTGATGATATTGCCCCCAATATGTGTGTGTGTGTGTGTGTGTGTATACACACACACATACATACATGCAAATAGACAAAACAGTATACCTATGGTATACCCAAATTTCATGTTGGGGTGATTAGGAAAAAAAGCGTAAATAGGCTCAATATGGGGTAGGGGCAGATAATAAAGAATGAGAAGTGCTCCAGAGACAGCCAGACCTGATGCAGTTGCTGACTTTGCCACTTACTAGCTGTGTGACCTTGAGCAAGTTCCTTAACCTCTCTGTGCCCCGTTTCCTCATCCGTAAAATGGGAGGAGAAATGATACGTACCCCACAGAGCTGTTGTGTGGATTGAGAATGCCCGTGAAACACTTAGGACCTGACACACACAGAGCAGGCCATCAATAGGGCATTTATTGCCGTGGTTCATATTGATATGTAGTAAGCGAGCCCTCTGGAGGCAGAACGTAGTAGGACTTCCACTTCCAGAATTTATAGTGACCGTAATGTTTGTTAGCCTCGGTTTTTCCATCTGGAAGATGTGTCGCTGCTGGGGGGACTGTAACATCTGTGCAGCACTTCGTGCTGAGCGAGGAACATGGCTGCAGAGTATTTGAATGATGTGTTCCCCCTACTCCCAACCGTACCAGCACCGTGCCAGGCACTGAGGGATTTCACACCGAGGGCTGGTCACCGGTGGTCTTCTCCGGGCTCCCGGCAGACCCTTCTGGCTGTGAGGGTGTGCAGCTGTCAGGGCTGGGCCACGGCTATGCTGGGCAGCTCCTCCCTGGGGCTGCCTTCAAAGGGAGAGCTGGAAGGAAGGTGGAGGGGGGAGGAGGGGCTGCCCATTGACTGCCTGACACAGACAATTGGATTAAAGGTCCCTTTCAAGGCCTTGGAAATTGTCAGTGACACGGGCCCTGGCTTGGGGACTGCAGATGGCAGCCTTCCAATAACTAAACCAAGTTCCCTCTTCTGAGATCATGATTTGAGAGACACAGTTGCTGAGGCTCTGCCTTCTGTGGGAGGAGGTGATAGAGAGAGGCCAGTCAGCAAGGCAGCTAGGATGAGGATGACCAGCTGGCTGCATGGCTGGGAGGACCCAGGCTGTATGTACATGGCGGCTTTGGGGGTTGCACGGGGGCCTTGGGAGTTTCAGGTGGACTGAGACCTGGGTACCACTGCTTGGTACCTCCTCTCAATGTCACTCACACATCCAGACATAAGCTGTCTGAAACTACCCTCTTCATCTTCCTAGGGAACCTGTGAAGGTTACTAGGGACCTCCCTGGCTCAGTGACTGGCCCTCTGTTCACCTGTTGTTCAGGTCAGAACCTGGAGGTCATTCCCAACTCCTCCTCCCCTCCCTCAACTGAATAGCCAACAAGTGGACAACTTTTGTCAATTAACCAGTGCTTTTTCTTCCACCGTACATGTTATGTGGGGGTTGGAGGTTGGGTGTTGCAGGGTCATGTGCCCCACCCCCTTCCTTAGTGCTCTAGCAGGGCAGGGGCTCAGGGAGTCTGCAGTGGGACCGTGGAAACAAAGAAATCCTCTGTGCACAGCTAGCCCATCCCTAAAAATGGGTGCTCACCAGCCCCCCAGTTCCTCTTAACCAGCTTAGCGTCAGCATGGTGTTGGGGCCCAAGTGTGCCTCTGAGTCAGGCAGAGCTGGATCCAAAGCCAGTCTCTGCTGAGCCCAGAGGATGTGGAGGTTAGAAGGGGTGCTGACATGCCCATGCAGAAGAGGGTAGGAGAGTGGGCTCTGGAATTGCATGAGTTTGATTCTGGGACCTGTTACCTACTAGTTGTGTGACCTTAGGCAACTTTCCTAATCTTTCCTAATCCTCAGTTCCCCCACCTGTAAAATGGGACTACCAGTTCACCCTCCTTCTTGTGATTGGTGTATGAATTCAGCAAGGTCGTGAACCCCCGGGGTCTGGCATAGATGGTGCTCAGTAAAGCTGCTCTTATTATAACTACTAACTATTCCCTTCAAGATTTCTTATGAGGGAGAAGGAGATAGAAGAAGGAAAAGTCTTTCTGGAAGTTTTTTTCCCCTCTGGACAAATGTTTGTTATTTCCGTCCTTTCCGGAAAAGCCCCAGTCCTATCCTTCAGTACCACCCTATCCCTGTCCTGCCACTGTCCCCCTGCACCTTGTCTGGTCACCAGGTAACTCAGTTTCTCCAGCTGGAGGGTTGCTATGGAGACTTCCTTATGCTGAAATTGCCCTGTGGCAGGGTGGATGTCCCCAGTTTCCCCTCTCAGGCCTAGGGGCTATGGTCAAAGGTTAAGGGGACAAGGGAAGGCTCAGTTTGGAGACTGTGGACATCCATCCTCCCCTTGATCTGCTCTGCGGGGTGAAGGCGGATCATGGGGGGAAGAGCCAGCAAGTACTTTCTCGGGTCAGATCAGAATTCTGCCTGGTCTCTGCCCCGCTGGAGCTCCCCTCGGGGACTCTCATCTTGGCTCAGGTCTGGGAGAGGGTCCCGTCCTGACAGCCCTTTGGAATCTGAGACCCTTTGCAGATGTGCGGCTTCCTGGGGGGATTAACACCCTCTATGAGCACAGCCTCTGGGCCGTCTTGAGTTTTTCTGGCAGCTGTCCCTAAGACTGCCTCTTGCGCACCTGGGGAAATGAAACAAATAAGTCACTTCTGGGTTCAACCCCTGGCAATTCTGATTCAGTAGGTGTCTGAGAACCCTTGTGGAAACAGGTCAGGCCCATAGCCACAGGGATTGAGAGAGAGGAGGCAGCAGCCCAAGGCGTGTCAGGGTGCTGTTACCCCAGATGGGGGAGGGGTATCTGGCCATGGGAAGGACAGCTGTCTTCTATATCTGTCTTCTATATCTACATAGACATCCTCTATATCTGGGGTGCGGCGCAGGAGTCACTTTTTAACACATATGTACATAGATGTGTATGTATATACATACACCTCTCCACATTTTATTTGTGCCTTATCACAACTTTTTGAGGGAAACATTCTCACTCCCATTTTACAGATGGTAAAACTGAGGCTCTGAGTGACAAGGTGCCTTCTTCCAGGTCACATGGGTCCAGTGTGCTGGGACTGTGTATTGGATCCAGCCTCAGGGCTGCCCACGTTCATTCTGCCTCACCACTGCCTCTCTTGGGACTCAGTGTTCCTGCCTGTCAAATGGGTATCCTACACTGACCTTGACCACCTCCTGGGCAGGCAGCGCTTGGAGAGTGGGGCTGGGGATTGGAAACTGGCGTGTGTGAGTCAGCCCTCCCGGCTGAGGGTGAGCCTCTTGAAGTCAGGGCTTGGGGCTGAGGTGTCCAGGGAGGGCCTGTTTGGTTTGGTTGACATTTCTGAGGGATGCTGGGCCTCACTGGTGCTCTGGCTGAGCAGACACAGCCGTCTCCCTCCAGGGACTAAAATTAGGATTCCTCGGCACTTGGCTGGGCCTCCTCTTGTTTTTGGAAAGACTCCATTTTGTTCCTTCTGCTGCCGGCGGCCGAAGCCCAGCCATGGCCAAATGACTGTCCTGCCTGGTCTCCACTCACACGCTCTGGGCTGCATTGATCTTGTTGGAGTTAATTAGCAGCTGGCCCCGCAGGCCTGGCCTCCAGCGGGCAGGAGGAGGCGGCAGGGGTATGCCAGGACCAGGGGTCCTCTCCCCACACCCCTGTCTCGCAGCCGCCTCAGGCAGAGGCCCTCTGAGGGAGGCTCCGGGGTTTTCTTTGGCACTCAGGGAGCTAATGGCTCCCTCTCCCTTTTCTTTGGAGCCCTGTAAAAATAAAAAGTTAAAAGACCCTCAAGTTTGAACAGGAAAACCAAATACATGAAACCAAGCTGTTTCCACGTGGGGGCCACGGACTGTGAACACCCAAGTTTGAAACTTCCTCTCGTCGGAATTTATGGAAGCCTTGGAAGCCTTGGAAACTTTTCCTTTTCCCTTTAAACATCAGAATTGGCTCAGGGCATTCTTTAAAAGCATAACCCCGGTGCTGCTCACAGCTTGATTTAATACAGCTTGAATACAATAGTAACTTCTGAACCCGCTCTCTTCAGAGAGAGCTGGAAAGTTGTTTCATGACACCAGTAAGTAGGGTTTTTTTTTTTTTTCTTTTAGCCAAAAAGTATATTCTAAGATTTATTAGATTCTCCACTTCCCTCCCCCTAGTAACCCAGATTTTCACTCGAAGTAAAGGAAACTTGCTTAGAACAAGTTCTTTAACTAGGGGCTACAGAGCCCAGTCCTCTGGGGGAATGTTGGCACTAAAAGATTCACCAGTGCCCAGAGGCTGGTTGTTGTTATAGGTGGGTGGTTCACAAGTATCTGCTTCATAGACCAGAACCACACAGGGCCTGGGCTCTAGAAACATCAGCAGGAGGGTAATTGTGTTTTGGGGAAAGGGGGCTAAGTCGGGGTAGGGATGTGCGTGAGGAAGTTCTCTCAGTTTTTCTGCAAAGGGAAACTGTTCTTCTGGGGATGGTTTGTCAGTCTGTGTTCCTGGGAGAGGGTGTTTGCAAAGTGGGTGAGGTGGTGACATTATTCCCCCAGAAATAACTCGATTCCTTGTCCGTCTCCACCTTTGGAGGAGGAGGAGGGCTCTTCCAGGCTGTGGGGTCTGAGCTTGGCTTGTCGGGAGCTCAGGGCCTCCAGTGTTGGGAAGTGGGTTATGTCCTTTCTCGCTGTCCTTCTAGACTTAGCAGAGGCTCGGCCGGTGACCTGCACACACGTTTTTTGGCTCTGGCAGCGTAAGCAGATTCTTTTTAATTAGTTAGTTGCCAAAATTTAAACACTGGGACATTTCACGTAAGAATCCAGGTATGAGAGGATGGAAGATCTGAAAGCATGAGGCTTACATTTTGGCCTGGCCACCACTGGTCACAGCCTAATTTAGAGCAGCATTTCTCAATGGGATCGCGGACATTGGCAGTGTGTGGAGGCGTTCTTGATTGTCACAGCTTGGGTGGGTGTTGCCACTGGCCTCTGGTACGTAGAGGCCAGGGGTACTGCTCGACCTCCTACAGTGCACAGGATGGTCCCACAGCAAAGAATGATCTGGCCTCCATAGTGCCATCCTGCTGTAGGGGGCATGTGGGCTCCACTTGGCTGCAGAGTTGCCACCAAACCCACCTCTGGCTTCTAGACAATTCTGAGTTCCTGAGATTGGTCACTAGCTTCTGGGCTTATTCCTGCCTTTTGTTCAAAGTTGGAACTGTGTGATAATTTGCCCTCACCGCCCCCCCACCGCCAGGGCCCTGCTCCGGCCCTGGATAAATGGCTGCTTGGTAGCTGGCAGATGTGTGTACTGCTAAGCATGCCCCAGAACTGCTGGGAGAAGCAGCTTTCCCTACCCCCCACGTCAGATCACATGAAGACAGCTGGCCACTCACCCCTCCTCCCCTCCCCCAGGCTGCAGAGAAGATGCAGACCCCCCACCCCAGTGATAATAATGCCTGGTTTAAATATTGATAACTAGTGACTAATAAGATTGTTGGGAGAGCTGGGTTAGAGAGCTAGATTTGGATGTGAGCCTCCCAGGTCGGCTCAGGAGACACCAGAATTTGGCCCGAGAGACTGTGGGTTGGCACATGACTCCCAGCAGTGACTATTGAGGGCCCCCCTGAGCACAATGAGGCTGCATGAGGCACGGCCTCAGCATCCCCTTTAGGAGGTACCAAGTGTGGTGGGAGGTGCACAGAGTGATTTGTGGGAAAAGGTGTGGAATACAGGAGGGCTGGATGGAAGGAACAGGGGCTTAGGTCAAGCCCAGCTCTACCTCTCCCAGCTGCTTGACCTTAGACCTGTCATTGCATCTCTTGACCCCATGGCCCTCACTTGTCGATGGAGATGGTGGGAATACCCTTCCAGCAGGTCACTGGGTGGGTGGGCTGAATACACCCGGAAAATAGCTATTGTTTTTTTCCAAAATAAGTTTTCATAAGGCATTCTTGATCAAGGTAGTAGGTGTAATTAAGCACCCAGGGGTCTTAAAGTTGACCTTTATTTGGGGGCTTTCAGGAGGGCTGCATGTAGGAGGAGGTGGCTGATCTGACTTAGCAAGGTGAGGTTTTTCTGTATTGCCATATTTGTATTGTATTTGGCCTTGAGCTGCTCACCCTGGTGAGGATCTCTTTTCTTAATCCATGGCATTTTCCTTTCTTTCTTCCTCCTGGTTTAGGTGGGGTAACCTTTGTTGTAGCAAAAATGTAAACCTTGATATTTCAGTGGCTTAACACATAAGAATTTTATTTAACACTCATGTACCAGTCAAAAACAGGTATCTTAGTTAGAAGTTGACTGTCACCCATGTGGTGATTCAGTGGCCCAGGCTCCTTCCATCTTCTGGCTCATTCATCTGCTTCTCTGGTCCTCTGCCTCCAGCTAGTGACAGGGAATGAGAAAGTGGAAAACTGTACGCACTACTTAAGATCCCTGGCTGTGAGATGGCGTGTCATCACGTGGCCCCATGATGCAAGGGGTGCTGGGAAATGTAGTCCTGTCTGGGCAGCCACCTCCCACTGACAACCCCACACTGTGGAAGGGGGAGCATGACTCTTTGGGCACAGGTGTCCATGTCTGCCACCACCCCAGCTTGAGTCCTGTGCCCTTTGCTGGGGCTGTTGGTGCCTGGGCCTCCTTTTCTGCCGATTTCCTCACCTGGCTGTATCTAGCTCTGTGCTCCAGAATTTTCTGCCTCTTTTCCCATGTGGAGTGGTATTGCCCCTGGGGAGCTGCTAGCGCTTTGCTGAGAGACTCATACTCAGGTTCCAATTGGATGCCCACTCTGCATGCATTTCTTTCACTGCTGTGGTTGTCCGTCTGATTCTGAGAAATGTATGAGACAAATATACCTTCCCTCATGGTTCAGAAAATGCCCAGGAGGCCTCCTGCAGGCCTGGGTCCTCCTGGGCAACTTGGAGAACCAGCCTAATTGCAGCACTGGCTGTGTCTGGTCACTGCTTTCGTGACGCCTCCACCCGTTGGGAACGCAAGAGTTGCCGTGTCCCTAGGGAAAAGTCATTTTACATCCATGGGCCTCATCTGTGAAAATAAGTAAATAAGCATTCAAAGAAAGCCCTGACTGTGTTATCACATGGGCCGTTCTGAGGATCCAGCAAGCTCATGGCTGTGCACGTACTCCTGTAGTCTGACCTGTTACACCCAGGTTTTCTGTCTGTCCCCTGAGCTAAGCCTTCCTTTGTTAAGTATCTCCAGGTGGGCGTTTTGTTTTTATTTTTGGTTTGAGAATAGATCCCATTTCTGGAAGGGACCTTAGCGTTATGATGCCATGAAGGGTCCTCTTGATGGCCCGGCCACTCTGGGCTCCCGCTGTGTGCTGGGCTCATAGCTCACCCTTGCCGCATATGCCAGGGTGAGCCCAGGCAGAGGAGAGGGCCCAGGGCTTGGGGTGGAGCCTTCACAAAGGCAAAGCCCACATCTTTGGGAGGCCTTCACTGCATCTGGCATAAGAGCAGGTACACATAGGGAATGCAGTACACGTGCTGCATGCAAGGGACAGCACCCAAGATGGCAAGGACACTCAAACCCTACAGCTCTGCTTCCCAGGTGTGCCTTAGCCAGAGAAGCTTGGGAAACAGGTGATAGCACCAGGTTAATGAACATTTTACTCTCTTCCTTTTGGCAGAGATTGCAAATTGGTGGCCCAAATCTAGCCCCCAGGAATGTTGTATTTGACCCACTCAATTAAAAAAAGAAAAAATAGAACCAACATCTAAAAATGGGGGATTTCACTTAGAAGTCCAGATTTCTGACTTTTGTTATTTTTTTCACTTTTTAAAGGTTGAAGTATAGTTGATGGGCAGTATTACATAAGTTACAGGTGTACAACATTGTGATGTGGTGACACTAGCATCAACTTCTTAGCCTGGCAACATTCAGCTGGAACCGAGAGTGGCCGGGGCTCTGGGGGGCGCACGCCAGAGCCCAGTAGCGCCCACCAATCCTGTTTCTCTCTCTCTTGCCCTTTGTCGCTGCTCTTGTGTATGTTTTCCTGTAGAGATATGTTTCTTTTCAATAAATATTTCTATTTCTCTCGTAGAAAACACATTTCTATCAGAGATGGGAGGAAAAGATGAACCAAGTTGGTACTTTGTTTTAAGAAAAATGAGAGAGAACATATTTCCCCTTTTCATGGAGATGAAAGTTTCTGTATGTCTCCCAGGCAAATATTAAACCTGGCCCACTTCACTTATTTGGATAACTGAATTCCTATAGGATTGAGACTAAGACATCTGCCCTATGCGGATGCCCTATGCTTCCTGTAGGACAGTATTTCCCAAATCCAGTATCCCACTAGGGTTTCTGGGGGTAAAAAGATCCTGTGTTAAATAGGTTTGGGAAACAATCGATACAACAACCAGTTAAATGAGTTTCTTTACTGCAGGACTTTTCAGAGCCTTTGTTGTGCTAAGGTGCATTGTGAATCTGGAGTATGGGGTTTTAGTATAACTCAGTGCTCCTTCCATTTGGGGACCAGTTTCCCAAGCTCCCCGCTGAGATTCCGAGTCCTCCTTGCTATGTGCGTCCCCAGCCACTTGCTCAGAAGCAACTTGGATTGAGCAAGCTGGCTGAACAGCCAGGGCCCGCTCTCTGTGGTGGGTCTGTGGCTCTGTGTACTTTGTGGGCTTCCACAGAGCTGGTGACTTGTTTTTCTGATCCACGATGATGTTGGGCAATTTTGCAACAGCTTTCGGTCTCTGTGAGCCTACAGGGCTGGAGGAGTGCTTTCTGGGGAGGGTGGAATCGTGGGGGTAGGGAGATTGCCTGGTTGACCTCCCTGAGCTATGCATGCTGTACGGTGTATTTCTTGCCCAGTAATGCATTTGTCTCTTTGCCCAGCCATAGTAAGGCAGCTCATGGACCAGATGCCAGCCTTGATCTGCTGAGTTCCCTGGGATGTTTCCGAGAAGGCCAGAGTGTGTTGCCCGCCCAAGGATGTCTCAACTAATTAGTCCATTTGTGCCGATGGGCCTCAGATCATGAATTTGGAGCTGTCTGCTAATTATGCCTCAAATGTGATTTTAGTTAAACGATTAAGGACTCTCCCGGGGCGGCCCTCCCTACAGCAGTCCCTCAGGCCTCTGCCTAGAGCTCTTGCCAAGATGAGATTCTTTTCTGTCCCAGGGCTCGAGGGAGGCTAGGTCTTGCAGGTACCCATTTCCAGACTGAGGTCTTTGCAAAGAACGTGGTGGCCTCACACCTTCCAGATGTCCCTGTGTGTATGCAGGGATGGGAACAGCCCCATTCACGGGTCATCTCACTCATTCATTCTGGACAGGACTTCAGGGGCCTCCGGTGACCCAGCAGGGATTCTGGGGTCCAAAGCCCGCTGCCTTTGCCTTGGTGTTCTTTCCAGACCTGCCTGTGGTTCTGGTGGGAATGCCCATTTGCTTATTCAGTGTATATGCTGCAGACCCATCCCACGCCTGCGGCCTCATGTGGATGAAGGTATAAGATATGTGACCGCTGCACTTCAGGATGTGGACTGCTGCTGACCTGGGCGTTGGGTTGAGTGGGCTGCGTGTAGGAGGTTGTGATGGGTGAAAGTGGCTGCAACTTCTTTGTTACCTGCCCCCCGCACCCCGACAGTTTATTCTCCTACCTGAATCTGCACAGGCCCTGTAACTGCTTTACTCTGTAGAAGGCACTGGAAGGAACACCTAAGAAGGCCTGGCAGCTTCTGCTCTTGTGCTTTAGAGAGCTCCAGGCTGCCCTGTGAGAAGTCCAGCAGCCTGGCTGGAGAAACCACGTGCAGAGGTCACACAGAGTGAGGCTCGGAGGCAGAATGGAGCAAGAGAGAAGGCCGGCTCTCCCAGTGTCTCAGCTGAGCCTGGCCCTGCAGCCATGCCTGCCAAGGGGCCAGACACGGACTCACGGACTGAACCCTTTTACGTGCTCCAGCCCAGTTGATCTCCCAGTGACGGCAGCCGCAGCCTCCATCTGCCAGCAGCCACGTGAGAGGCGTAGATACAATCAGCAGAGCCGCCTGGCTGAGGGCTGTCAACCTACAGCATCATGAGAGATAAGGAGCTGGCAGTTTTAAGCTGCTACGTTTTCGGCAGTTTGTTACACAACAGAGAACCAAAACAGAGTTGTAGCTTAACATCAGCTTGCATGGGAGAAAGCTGATGTGTCCCCCTGGCACGTGCTAGAGCATTGCCTCATGAGTGTGGCAGAGAGCAGGGGCGGGGCAATAAATGGTTCCACCTAGGGGACAGGTGTGATGGAGTGACGAGGGTCACGGCTGCAGATGTGGCCTGATCCCTTCATGGGTGTTGTCCAGAGTTCTAGACTCATCTAAGAACAGAAACTCATTGGCAGTCCCTCATTTAGCATCAACCCCTTGATTTAAACGGGTTTCTCATTCACAATAGCGTCACTATTCACTTTGTTAATCTCAGGAGGTTTTTTCCCTTTGTCAACGAGAATAAGCAGTAAGAGAGAATATGTATGTGTGCATATATATATATATATATATATATATATATATATATATATATATAGTGAGCTATTGCTGTGTAACAAATCACCCTAAGACTTAGTGACTTAAAACAACCATTAGTTATTCCTCACACATCTATGGATTGGTTGGAGCAGTTTTATTGATCTGGGCTGGACTGGGCTGGGCTGATCTGGATTGGGCTTACTTGTGCTCCTGAGGGCAGTTGGCCGGTTGACTGGCAGCTGCCTGGTCTAGAAAAGAACTGTATGGGACAAGTTGACTCTCCTTCACGTGCATGTCATATTCCTCCAGCAGGTAAGCCCAGACATTTCTCATTATAGTGACCGGCATCTAAGAAAGGAAGTGGAAACCCCAAGGGCCTAATCAAGTCTTTGCTTACATCATGTTTGCTACAGTCCGCTTGGCCAGAGCAAGTCACATGGCTAAACTTAGAGTCAGTGTGGAGAACACTGCCAGAGGGGGTGCATGCAGGGGGCTGTGAACAAATCGGGCCATTAATGCAATCAGCCTGCCACAGCTGGGCTGAGGGGTCTTTTCCCTGCCTACAGGCCCTGGAGTTGCCACTTTCTAAATGTATGTGTAACGTTCGTCATTATTCAGCCCGTGTCTCAGTTTTTTCATCTATAAAATGGGCATAATAACAGAAGGGATGTTGCAAGGGTTTAAAAAGAAGGTAAGTAGAAAGCATGTAGCACAAAGCCTGGCACACAGAGTAAGCACTTAGTGAATGTCAGCAATTATCATAATTATCAGGCAACTTAGAAGTAACCCTAGGTCACAGGCACATTGTAATTGGTAGCGACTGGGGCTGGTCGATTTCTCATCTTTGACGTCCATGAATGAACGAGTGGTCTGTTCCACCTAGGGTGGCCCCCGCTGAGCCCATCTGTCCCTGACTGTGGGTGGCAGGGGCCTTGTGACACCCTAGCCCCCATCCTGCAGCACCTGTATCCCTGAGGGCTCTGGATTGTCATCTGTAGATGGTAACAAGTCCCAGACACGCAGACTGAGCTCCCCGACATGGGCCTGGGTGCACACGGGCTGGCTGCACAGAGCCTCCTGATGAATGGACCTGCGGTGGGACCAGGTGGTGGCAGTTTCTTTGGCTCCCTTGAAGAATCACGGACAGTGGTAGATTCAGGCTCCTGCTCTGGATAACAGAGAGGCTTCTTTTTTGTTTCTTTTTCCTTAAAACTTGGCCTTTCATGGGATTTTATTCCAGGGTGGGGATACCTGTCTTTAGATACCGATTTTGACCACATGGTGTCTGCCACTGTAAAGGCACTGAGGGCTCAGGAGGGGTGGCCAAAGCCCCTCGCTGGCGTTTGTACCAAATATGTGGCTGAAGCGGGGCCTGGGGGCACTGGCGGTTCCAGTTCGTCCACTCAGCAGCTGGCAGGACCTTGGTGGGAGTGCAGGAGAAGGCGCCCTAGCAGCTGGGCTATGTCAGCCTCGTGGAGACGAGGTCCCTGCCGGCCAAAGAATTCTGGGCCTAAGTCTGAGATGAGGCTGCTTTGGAAGCACATCCCGGGCCCTGGAAGAATCTGAGCGCCCTGGGCAGTGGGCCTGACTGGGGACTTAGGGCCGGAATGCCGGGAACTGAAAGCTGGCCTGACTTCTGAGGCCTGAGGAGCTGGCTCTGTGGACGCCTCACTGCCTCCAAGATGTAACCGCTCAGCTCTTACCCAGGCAGGGCCTTCCCCTCCTCCCCGCGCTGCCCTCCTCAGCTGTCAGGGTCTCCCATCCTTCCTCTCTGTAACCCAGCCCCCTGGGCTGGGCACCGTGATCTGTGTCGATTTTTTTCTCTTCTCTCCTTCGAATCTGGTAATAGTAATAAAAATGACAGCAGCGGGATCTGCAGTGATAACAGCCACCGTTTACGCAGAGACTTCTGTGTGCCCTGACATGCCAAGTGTTTTTGTTCGTATTTCACTGAGTGCACTATTTCATGAACATACCCAGTAAAGCTCACCCTTCCTTTGTGTTACAGGGATGTTTTGGTCCACTTTTTTGTGTTTGTGTTTCAACGCAGTGCTTACTGTGTGCCTGGCACTGTTCTAAGTGTGTTTCATGTGATAGATGCTGTTACTATCCTCACGTCCCAGACAAGAATCTGAGGCCCAGAGTGGTCCATTCACACGGGGAACTGTGACTTCAGCTCCAGCAGTCAGGCTCTGAGCCTCGGCCGTGCTGCCTCCAGGCCAGGGCTGCGTCCCCCTGAAAGATTTCCATGGTCTGACATTTTTTAGAAGATAAGTTCCCATCAGGGTTTAACATTTTCACCATGTTCTGTGAGCAAAGTCCAAATTGCAGTTACTTGAAGATGCCAGCGAGTGGGGTCTGCTTACCTATGGCCCTGGCCCAAGGGTGAGGGAATGGGGTCTTCTTTCCCAGGGTGAAAGCTCGAATCACTGAGCCACAGAGGTATCGCCTTGCTTCAGAGTAGGGGTAGGGTGTCTCCCCACGCCCCCTGCCATCCCCAGCCAGGGGTCAGTTAGCTCTACCTGCTCTCTGAGGACAACCAGTGCCACATGTCTGGGATCCAGGATGAGGAAGGTGCTTGGGCCAGAGGGGTAACAATAGGTCCCATCATCTGTTCGGACTCCTAAGGCCACAGAGACTTCCTAGGTTCCCACGGATCATTATCCACAGCCAGCTGTTAGTGGGGAAGGAGGGCATTCTCACCTTCCAGTCCTCCAGCAAATTTAGGAAACATCTTCCTGGACTTGGGATTAAAGAGGAAAGTCCAAGCCAACAAACTTGACTCCTTCATGAAGTAGGAATCCTCTCCAGTACACTTTGGACAGAAGGCCACCCAGCCTCTGCTTGAATGCCCCCCTGTGATGGGGAGCTCACCACCTCAAGTGGCCTCTTTCTTTGTTGGATGGCACCAGCTCCTAGAGGGATAGAATGTTTGAGTCCTTTCTGCCATGAGTTCTGCTTTGCCTTTAAGAGGCACCCAGAATTGACCTTCTCCCTCTACTGAAGGGAGGAAGCCAGACTCTCCCACCCTCTCCTGCAGGTCAGCTTGAGTTTCCACCTCTTCACCATTGTGCTGTCAGCTCTATCACTCTGAAGCTGTGTGCTCTGGAGTAGGTTACTTAGCCTCTCTGAATCTTAGTTTCTTTATCTATAAAATGGGGATTGTGATTGTTCCTACGTCAGTTGCTTGTGAGGATTACTTGAGTTAATATTGTAAAATACTTAAAACAGGGCTTGGTACCTGCTAAGTAAATAAATATCAGCTCTAACTATGCAGTCATCTTTCTGGTTATCATTAGGCTAGGGCTTCCTGAACTTGAAGGTGCATATGAATTGCATAAAGATCATGAAAAAAATGCAGATTCTGATTTAGTAGGTGAGGTGGGGCCTGAGACTCTGCATGTCTAACAGCTTCCCAAACTATGTGGAGACTGCTGGTCCTCAGGCCACCCTTTGACTAGCAAGGCTAGTGTACCCATTTCTTCACATATGAAATTTCATTTTCCAGGCAGGGCCTATACTATTCTAGTGATAGTAGAATCATCACCTCCAATGATCCAGAGGTAATACTTTTATTAATGCAACCTAACATTGTATTATGTAGGGGGGGAAAAGTATTATCTTGAATATCAAGATAGCTTTAGTCCTCTGGCTTCTGAATCTGAACTAGTGATTTATGGAAAAATTGTCCTGCAGTTTGCATGTATCTTGATGGATCTGAAAGAACCTGAGGATCTCTGAGAGACATGACTTGCTTCTGGACATCCTTCTGCTCCTGGGATGTGTCATGTGACTAAGCCCAAAGGGAGTCCCAGAGGGTCCAATAGAGCAGATTTCCTCAGGTCAGGGTTGGCCAACTCAGGCAGGTAGTGAGTGAAGCGGGCCCGGTGTGGGTGATGGGGCAGCACCCTGGTGCTGATGGGATTCCCTAATGTGTCCATGACTTGAGTGCATGGAGAGGCGGCACCTACGCCCATTCATACTTTTACTGCTCAGTTCATTCAACTTACACGTCTAAGCAAAGAGCCAATTTTTCTTAAAGATTTAAATGCTAATTTCAAGTTGAATTCCCATAAACAAGTGGGGCTGAGAGTAGACAGTAGAATGACAGATCAGATACCCTAAGAGTGGATATCATAGTTACCAAATTTTCTCTGAACTTAAAATGAAATCCGTTCCAAAGCTATGGTGATGCTACAGCTTTAACCCATTGTTGTTTCTATATCTGCCCTTGCTGGACCATGATCTGCTCTGGGCTGACATGGAACAGCAGTTCAGTATGGTGGTTAGAGCACAGCCTCGTGCACCACGTGGCCTGGGCTGACACTTCTTAGCCACTTGCTCAAGTTTCTTAACCCCTTCAGGCCTCAGTTTCCTCACCAGTAGAAAGGGGGAAGTAGCAATGTCTACCTCACGGTTGTTGTGATGGTTAAATGAGTTAGTAGTGTGAAGCCCTTAGGATGGTGGCTGGCTCACAGTCAGTGCCTCACAACATCTAGCCCCTCCTGTTTTGCTGTGATCTCGCTGTGCCTAAAAGAAATCTAGCATCTTCTCAGAACCCAGCATCACAGGACCTTGGTTGTTGACTCACTGTTGCCTGGTGAGCCTTGGGCCTGGCTTCTTCTCCCAAGAGGATTCAAAGTCATGCTCTTAGTCTTCAGGCTAAGCTGCCCTTCCTCCCAACCTCTCAAAAAGTGTTCATTACAGGGCTTCCCTGGTGGCGCAGTGGTTGAGAGTCCGCCTGCCGATGCAGGGGACACGGGTTCATGCCCCGGTCCGGGAAGATCCCACATGCCGTGGAGCGGCTGGGCCCGTGAGCCATGGCTGCTGAGCCTGCGCGTCCAGAGCCTGTGCTCCACAACGGGAGAGGCCACAACAGTGAGAGGCCCGCGTACTGGAAAAAAAAAAAAAAAAAAGTATTCATTACAGAATATTTCAATACACAAAGTAGAGAGAATATGGAAATGAGTCTCCTTGAACCAGTCACCCAGGTATACTAAACAGTTAACTTTATTGACTTCCTTTTTAAATGTTAAACTTTACCTGTGGCTTAATAGGGCTTTTAAAGGGGTTTTCTTATTTATTTATTTATTTATTTATTTTCACCTTAGACAAATTTTTAAATTTTTATTTTATTTTGGTAAGAACACAACATGAGATCTACCCTCTTAACACATTTTCAAGTGTCCAATCATACATTTCTGTTGACTGTAGGTACAGTGTTGTACAGCAAATCTCTAGAGCTTATTCATCTTGCTTTACCAAAACCTTATGGCCATTGATTAGCAGCTCCCCCTTTCCCCCTGCCCCAGCCCCTGGCAATACCATTCCACTCTTTGATTCTATGAATTTGCCTGCTTTAAGTACCTCATATAAATGGAAGCATGCAGTATGTGTCCTTCTGTGACTGACATTTGACTTATCATAATGTTCCTATGTGCAGCTCATCTGTGTTGTTGCATATTGCAGAATATCCTTCTTTTTAAAGGTTGAATAATATTCAGTTGTATGTATATACTACATTTTCTTTATCCAGTCATCTACTGAAGGAAATTTAGGTTGTTTCTGCATCTTGACTACTGTGAATAGTCCTGTGATGAACATGGGTTTGCTAATATATCTCTGAGATCTTGATCTATTTAAAGTGCTGAAGGAAAAAAAACCCTGTCAACCAAGAATGCTATATCCAGCAAAACTGTTCATCAGAAATGATGGAGAGATAAAGTCCTTCCCAGACAAACAGTAGCTGAGGGAGGCCAGTAGACTTGCCTTATAAGAAATGCTAAAAGGAGTCCTTCAACAGTGACACCATAGTATAAGAAAGTATAAAACTCGTTGGGAAAGATAAATACATAGCCAAATACAGAATACTGTAATGACAGTGGGTAAGTCACTTTAAATTCCAGTACAGAGGGCTTCCCTGGTGGCGCAGTGGTTGAGAGTCCACCTGCCGATGCAGGGGATGCGGGTTTGTGCCCCGGTCCAGGAAGATCCCACATGCCGCAGAGTGGCTGGGCGTGTGAGCCATGGCCGCTGAGCCTGCGCGTCCGGAGCCTGTGCTCTGCAATGGGAGAGGCCACGACAGTGAGAGGCCCGTGTACCGCAAAAAAAATAAATAAATAAATAAATAAATAAATTCCAGTACAGAAGTTATAAGACAAAATATTAAAAATACCTATCACTAGAAAATATATTAATAGATACACAATATAACTAGATGTAAATTGTGACAACCACAATGTTAAATGTGGTGGTGGTGGGGGGGGAAGTGTTGAGTTTTTGTATGCTTGAGTTTTCAGCAACTTAAAATAAACTGTTATAACCGAGATATTCTGTGTAAGCCCTCTGGTAACCACAAAGAAAATACCCAGAGGAGCTACACAAAAGGAAAAGACAAAGGAGTACAAGCATAACAATACAAAGATTCACACAAAAATTCACCAAAACAGGAAAGAGGACAGCAAGAGGGGAAAAGATGGGCAAAAGAACTGTAAGACTAACAGAAAACAGGGAAGAAAATGGCAATAGTGAATCCTTCCCTTTTGATAGTTACTTTAAATGTAACTGGCTTAAACTCCTCAGTTGAAGACTCAGAGCAGCTGAAAGGATTAAACAAACAAACAAACAAACAAAAAAAAAACCAAAGGAACTATGTGCTGTCTACAAGAAACTCCTGGGGTTTTGTTTGATTTTGCGTTTCTGCAGTCCAGTGTGCCCAGTAGTGCTGTGTGGCAGAAGCCCCTTGTGACCGGGGCTTGCAGGCTCCTCCCCTAGTCAGGGGCGCTATGAAGGCAGGGCTCTGCCTTGCTAGCACCATCTTGTAATTAGTGAAGCTACCTTGAGGGTTCATCTGGGAGGTGGTAGCTGCAGTCCGGGCCATCCCTGCTCCCCTGTAAAGGGACTGTGCAGATGGCTCACGTGGGATCCCTCTTTTGACCCTGGCGTTATGAGTAACCTCTCCTGCCGGTCTAGTCTTCCTGTTTCTGGAAGAGGCCCAACCTTTTCCAGGACTGTTGGGACCAACCTCATCTCCCCATATCGATCCTTTTGTGCTTGTACAGATAATACAAGAACATATCAGTACCTCATGTAAGACTGGCATACACCCAACGGAAGAAGCAAAATTATCCACGGAAATTTATACCTTCCTATACGTCAAAGCCAACCAATGCTAAAGATATTCACAAACAGTCATCCTTTTTGGTGGGGAGGGGAATCATCCTTCTTTTCTATGACGAGTACCTCTTTATGTATTTTATTGTAATCTTTGGTTTTATTTATTGAACAGACCTTTATATAAGAGCTTCTGATGAGCCAGGCACGGTTTTAAGTACTTTACAAATATTACTGAATTTAATCACCACAATGACTGCATGAGGTAGGTATTATTATTTCCCTATAATTCAAAGGTGATAACGGAGGCACAGAGAAGGTAACAACTTGCCCAGCATCACACAGCTGGTAGGTGACAGAGCCAAGACCCAAACCTGGGGAAGACTGGGCCAGAATCTGAGCCCCACCCCACTCGGCGATGCTGCTGGTACCTGTGGCACCATCCAAGCTCGTGGCCATTAGGACTCAACCTATTGTGAGATTAACCTTGATAAGTATTATTTTTTGAGGTGCACGTAGGCTGAGCTGCTGGGGTCCTGCCTTGAGTGTTTCATGTGTTTGCTGTTTCTCAGTCTGTGAGCTGTCCATTTCTCACTCCTGGGGCAGGATATGTGGGGCTGGGGGAGCTACGTGCTGGGCCGATCCAGAATCTGATTGAGGGAAGCATTCAGATCTCACAGATCTCCTTCCTTCTCCTCAAGGCACTTTTGCTCCTGAGAGAGGCGGTCCTGAGAGCTGACCAGTGGCTTTGCAAGTGGACAGTAGCCCTTCATGGTGGCCTGAAGAGCAGAGGAAGGACGGAGGTCAGGGCCTGGCTGGTTGGGCCCTATCGTGAGCCCATGGAATCATGGATTGTTGGAGCCCCCTTTGTACAAATGGGGAAACTGAGGCAGAATGTGCAGCTCCCAAGCTAGTATCCCCCCACGCCCATAACCACTTGTCTCTCAGTGAGCAAGACTGGGAAGGTAGGGCAAGACTACAGCAGGATTTGAGTTGGTCAGGAATAGGGAGCCGTTGAGGGCTGTAGAGCAGGGAGAGGGAGCCTGTGAAAATAAAGCAGTGGTGTGCCATCTGAACGGGCTGTGAGTCAAGGAGCTAGTGTGGCAGTGTTCTCCAGGTAGCTGACCTCAGGCTGGGAGCCTGGCTGGACCAGGAAATCAAGTGAGGAGGCTGCTCCGGGGTAGGTCAGGATTGCTGTGTGGGAAGGGGCTGAGCAACCCAAGGGGACGCTGTCTGCTCATGAGTGGAACAGTGCGGGGTGTGTGTGGGATGTCACGGCCTTGGTCTCTGGTTGGAGAGGCCCTTTGCACCTGCCCAGTTTGCATTCTGGGCAGTGACTTGGCTGCTGCTGCTGAGGACAGAGCTGGCCGGGGCTGTGGGGAGATGCCGGGCCTGTGTTTTGTTTTTTTTTTTTTTTTTTTTTTTTTTTTGCGGTACGCGGGCCTCTCACTGTTGTGGCCTCTCCCGTTGCGGAGCACAGGCTCCGGATGCGCAGGCTCAGCGGCCATGGCTCACGGGCCCAGCCGCTCCGCGGCATATGGGATCCTCCCAGACCGGGGCACGAACCCGTATCCCCTGCATCAGCAGGCGGACTCTCAACCACTGCGCCACCAGGGAGGCCCCGGGCCTGTGTTTTGAACAGGAGCCAGGGCTGGATTTCTGGAATAGGCAACCGGCCTAGGTCCAGTCCATGCTGGCCCCAGATCAGTGAAAACTGTCGCAGGGCCAGTGAGCTGCCGCCGCCACCGCCTAGGGGCTGCCGAGCTGGGCGGGGCCTTCTGGGACTGCTGTCCCCAGAGTCCCTGGCTCTGAGATCATTATTAGCACGTCCTGGCCGGCCGGGGGCAGGCCGTGCCCCTACCCCACACCCTCCCTACTCCGTCATCCTAGTCCCATTTGGCCCTGCTTGACATCTCACCCAGGATGGTTTTATCAACGCGGAGAAAATACAGGATCCGCCGAGAGGAGGAAAAGGAGGGGGTTAGCTGTTTACCTTTTTGGCTGTCGTTTTATGTGTTCCAGGCACTGTGCCAGGTCCGTAGGGCCTTCAGTAATGAGGAAGAAATGTACAGTCCCTGTCCTTGATGGGTTTAGCCACGAGGGGAGACTGGCCATCCACAAGTAGTAGTCATACAGACCACTAAGGACAACGAGGGTGTCCCAGGCGGCCGGGGGACACAGAGTAGGGGACCATACTGAGTCTGGAGGCCTCAGGGTGGCTTCTCCAAGAGGGGACGTTAAAGATGAGGCAGAAGTAGCTAGAAGGAGAGAGTGGGGGGAGTGTCCTGGGCAGAGGGGAGGGTGGACAGGATGGAAGGCATTGACCGTGGGTCAGGTGGAGGTGGGTAAGGTCAGCTGTAGGTCAGGCTACCACTGGCCTGTTTACCCAAGACATTTCCAACCACTCCTATTGTCCTGGCCTGGTTCTTAAAATTGCCCCCTTTCACTCTCAAAAGTGTCCTGGTTTGGGCAGTGAAATTATAGGGACATGGCAGGTATAGGTACTAGTATCTTTGCTTTACAGATGAGGAAACTGAGGCTCACGAGACTTGAGTTATTTGTGCAAGGTCCTGGAATGAGGATGGGACAGAGCTGGGATGGGAAGTGCGCCTGCCTGACTTGAAAGCCCAGGCTCTCCCATAATCCCACACGACCTTGCACAGTAAGGTGTAACGTTACAGACACATGCAACTGAAATACTCTCTGATCATGGGCTCTGTGCCCAGCGTTGTGCCAGGGGTGGGTAGGGTGAGAGGAGGCTGAATTGAGCAGGACTCATTCATGACAGAAAACAAGCTCAAACTGGCTTAAGCAAAAAGGGGACATTTAGTGGCTCATGTAACTGAAAGTCTAGGGGAAGTACTAGCTTCAGGCATAGTTTGATCCAGGTGCTCAGACAATGTTGTGAGGACACGTTTTCTTTTGTTTCACCTCCTGGTTCTCTTTTCCTCTGTGATGACTTTTTTCTTAGACAGACTCTCCCTGTGAGGAGGTAAAATGTTTTCCTCAGTGTCAGATGCCTACCCTCACATCTCATTAATGTCACCAGAAAGAGAGCAGATGTTCTGGGCAATCCCAGAGCATCTCTCTGGCCTTCTTGGGTCATGTGCCCAGCCTTGGCCAATCCCTGTGGCCAGGGATGTGCAGAATTCTCATTGGTCAGGCCTGGGACATGTGTTCATCCTTGTTGGGTTAGGGGGAGAAATCAGCCCTGTCCACACCTCTTGGATGAAAATGGTGGAGGGGTAGGGTTTCCAGATAACATATAGGGTGCCCAGTTCAGTTTGAATTTCAGATAAATAACACATTTTTTAAAATATAAGTATATCCCCAATACTGCATGGTACATACTTATACAAAACAATTATTGAATTCGATATTCGAGTTTCACTGAGTGTCATGTGTTTTTATTTGTGAAATCTGGCGAGCCTATGGAGGCGTGCCTCTCCAAGGAAAATCAGAGTGTTGCCAGAAGAAAGAGGAGTGGATGCTGAGGGGAGCGGGAGAGGTGGTTCAAGTCACAGGTGCCCAGTGCAGAGGTGATGAAAGGGATGAAAAGCTTTCCTTCAGCCTTGGACTCCCCCTGAAGGCACCGTCTGTGAAGGCTGCCCTGAGAGCTGTGGGTAGTCAGCAAGAGAAGTCCTGGGGGGCGTGAGGTGCTCAGAGAGGGCTTCCTGTACTTGAATTAGGCCTCAAAGAAGGGGAGGCTTTCTTGAAGTGGGGGTGGGGTGGGTGGTGGGTGGGAAAAAATGTCTGTCCTCACCTGCCTGCCACTCAAGCCTGAACCCTGACATTAGGGCCCCTGGTACTTGACCTTGCTGGCCATGGGGTGATGCCTTTATCCGAGACTAACAGGCCTGTCTGCTCTGTGTGAATTCACCAAATGTGTCAGGATTCCTCCAACTACCCAGGTAGTTCAGTGGAGAGATGGCTTAGGTCCACAGGTACCACGGAGGCAGAGCCTGAGACGAGGATTGTGTGCCAGTGATTCATGGAGGTCTGTTCTCTGTCTCTCCCAGGACAGACCAGTACGGGAGGGGAGGAGACAGGACAGAGAAGGGGAAGAAGGCAAGCAAGGTGCAATTGCAGGCAAAGTCTTGGTTTTAGCCTGACCCTGTGGGGAGCTCTGGACTATAAACTGTGGCTCAGAGTCAGTCCCCACTGGAGGCGTGGAAGCTGGGCTTTCATTCTGCTCCAGGCGGTCACTGGCGCAGGGCTACCTGGTGGGGGCGGGCTGTGGGGTTTGGGGTTCTTTGACCCCATAGACAAAGCCCTAGGGCTGTTCTCTGAAGAAACCTCCCAGGTGTGGGCTGATGGCGGGGACTGCACACTGGAGGAAAGGGTTGGGGGGTAAAAGAGACTGAGAGGTGAGCCTACATCAAAGGATCTAGAGGGGTCAGGGAAATCCCGCATGTGGTGGACACCTTGAGGGGGTTCCTAATGCAAATAGTCTATAAAGGCTTGAGAAGTTCCCCAGTAGATCCCAGGATCTTCCCCAAACTACATCGACCACAGAACCCGGCTCACAGAAATGCTCACTTCCCGGCCTCTGGTGGAGTTGAGGGGCTCTGGTCTTTATTTCCGGCCCGTGTGGGGGCTGATCTTTTGCTGCCTCTTTTGCTGCTGGTTTTGGAGGCTCTGGGGGGACATTCTTAGAGGGGTTTGGACCTTTCTGAATGAGGGTTCCAGTCTGGCTCCAACACCTGTGGTCCAGGAGGCTGTGTGTGTGCGTGTGTTGCAGGCTTCTCTCCTGCTATGCACAGGCACACACCAGGTGTCCTGTCCCGAGAGCCTTCCTCCCAGGAGGTCCTGTACCTCCCAACTGCTCACGTTCTCACCTCCTCTCTCAGAACCTCAGTCTCCTCATCTGTAAAAGGGGGTGGTAACTCCCTTACTGACCTCCCAGGGTTGTTGGGTGAGTCAGATGACCCAAAGGCTGCAGAGGAACAAGGTACAGGTGTGATGGATGAAGTCACTGCCATGGATGCCTTCTTGCCCCCAGACCCAAAAGCATCCTCAGACCTTGGATGCTGGCCACACAGCATCTTCCAGACCTCCATGGACTTCCCAGAGGACCACTCTGTAGCAACAGTAGTCCTAGACGTGGGTTGCTGACCAGACCAGCAGGGGCTGCCTTCCTGATCCCCCAAACCTACATTTTCCCCTCCCTCCCTCCCTCCCTTCCTTGCCTGAGAATGGAAACGCAGAATTTGGTGTGCAGTGGTTGGGTTGAGAGGAGGGAGCTGCCACCCTCCCCCACGCCCAGTGACAGCCCAGTTTGACATGCTCAGCTGGCCTCATGCCATTTCTGGAATCAAGGCCTTGTCTGCATTACATGACCACAAAGAGGGGTCTTGCCAGCCCCTCGGCTTCCTATGCGTGTGCTGCCTAAGGCAGTGGGAAGTGGCGGTTTTCTGGCAATGGTCTCTTCATGGTCGGTGAGCATGGCATGGCTGGGGGAGGGAGCAGTGGGGTCTGGGGTGCAGAGAAGCCCAGCGCCTCCACCTTCCCTCCCAGCGAGGACCAGGAAACCACCCAGTTCACTGGAGAGTTGCAAACCTCACCATCTGCTGGGGCCAGGATGCTGCTGGCACACTTCCATGTGCCAGTCCTTCTAGAACCGGCTCGTGGGCCCATTTCTGTTTGCTTTCATGTGCTTTCTTCCAAATGCCTGCTATTACTTATGATCATAGAAGTCCTCATGCACGTTGATGGCAAACAACTGACGACCTTGAATCCGGCGCCCAGGAACAAACCTCTGGGAACCTCCTGGTGCCAGTCTCTCCAGATGGGTCTCTCTGACTGCACTGCATGGAACACACGCAGATAATTTTAGCAGATGCAGTCGGATTCTCTCTGCTCTTTGGCAACTGCTTTTCTCTTTCAAGAAAATGCGGGGAATGTCTTTCTGAGTCAGTAAATATAGAGCCGCGTTCAGTCGTCAACACGTATTCGTTGCATGCCTCCTCTGTCAGGCACTGATGTGTGTGTCAGATGGTGGTAAGTGCCCCAGAGAAAACGGAGGCAGAGAAGAGGGTGAGGGAGTGGAGGGGGCGCTGCAATTTTAAATAGGGGGTTTGGGGCTTCCCTGGTGGCGCAGCGGTTAAGAACCCGCCTGCCAATGCAGGGGACACGGGTTTGAGCCCTGGTCCAGGAAGATCGCTCATGCCGCGGAGCAACTAAGCCCATGCGCCACAGCTACTGAGCCCACGTGCCACAACCACTGAAGCCCGTGTGCCTAGAGCCAGTGCTCTGCAACAAAGAGAAGCCACGGCCCTGAGAAGCCCGCACACTGCAATGAAGAGTAGCCCCTGCTCGCCACAATTAGAGGAAGCCCATGCGCAGCAACAAAGACCCAATGCAGCCAAAAACAAACAAATAAATAAATAGGGGATTTGGAAGACCTCACCCAGGTGTTGAGGTGATGGTGACGAAAACGCGAAGGAGGGGTGGGAGGAGGGGATATTTGGCAAAAGAATTCCGGGCAGAGGGAACAGCAAGTACAAAGGCCCTGAGGTAGTGCCAGGCATGTCTGAGCAACAGCAAGGGGGCCTGGGTGGCTGGGGCAGAGTGACAGAAGTAACAGACGAGGCTCGGGAGGTGATGCAACAGGTTAGGTGGGGCTTCGCGGGGCGTTAGGAGGACTTGGAGAATGGGGTGGGAGGTGGGTGCAGAGAATAGAAAATGATCGTCATCATCCTGGCGAGGGAGGACGGCCTGTCTGCATGGCCTGGAGCACAGGGTGGATGTGGAGGAGGTGAGGACCTGGTGTCAGGGTACCTTTTTTTGGGGGGGGTGGTTACGCGGGTCTCTCACTGTCGTGGCCTCTCCCGTTGCGGAGCACAGGCTCCGGACACGCAGGCTCAGCAGCCATGGCTCACAGGCCCAGCCGCTCCGCGGCATGTGGGATCTTCCTGGACTGGGGCACGAACCCGTGTCCCCTGCATCGGCAGGCGGACTCTCAACCACTGCGCCACCAGGGAAGCCCCAGGGTACCTTTTGAAGGCAGAGCCAACAGGATGTGTGGTGGATTGAACAGAAGGGTTGGAAGAGACATGGCAGGATGACTCCCGGGTTTCTGGCCTGAGCAACAGGAAGGAGGAAGCTGCCCCAGGTGGACACAGGGAAGAAATCGGGAGCAGGTCTGGGACACGTGAGGTCTGAGATTCCGGCCCAGCGGCTTGATGGAGCTGTCAAGTAGGCAGGGGAGCCGTGTCATTCTTCTTCATGGATCAAGTTTAATTTCAAAATTTAATTTCTTTCTAATAGAAAAACGTCGCATGTAGGGAATTCCCTGGCGGTTCAGTGGTTAGGACTCTGCGCTTCCTCTGTAGGGGGCACGGGTTTGATCCCTCGTCAGGGAACTAAGATCCCGCAAGCCGTGTAGCGTGGCCAAAAAAAGGGAAAAAACCCCAAAACAAAAGCAACAGCAAAAAAACATTGCCTGTTCTCGGTTTAAGAAAGAGAAAGAAGAGAGACAATACAAAATCCAAACAGTCTAGAAAGCTGGACAGCTGGAGGGACAGCTCCTCAGCTCCCCAAGAGTAGCCACTACTATTGCGTGTCCTTCCGGAAACATTCCGGAGAATATGCCTCTTTTCTTTATAAAGACAATGGGATCAGACTCTAGGCTGTTCCTCACCTGCCCACCCACCTGACAGCACTATGGACCCTGGGACCCCTCACTCCCAGTGTCTTTAACTCTTCTGTTCTTTCATGGCAACCTCTTGTGTGACCCTCAGGGCACTCCTGGGTCACAGGCCCATTTTACAGATGTGGACACTGAGGCACAGATTGGGCGACACATCATCAACTAAGATCCTGAATGAACTGAGTCCTCTGGGAGTCCAGAGGGGTGACCCTTGATTCTGCCCCAGTTCGGTGGAGTGGGGACGTTGGGAAGCAGCAGTCACACCAGAGCGGGGCAGGGGTAAGACTTCACCCGGCAGTCAAGGGGAGAGGGCTCTCCCTGCAGAGGAAAGAGCACAGGCAAGGTTTGGCGGCCCTGAGGCAGGCGGTCCAGCCTGTGAGAGTGATGGTGAGGGGTCGTCACAGCTGGGGTATGGGGGTGTGGTGAGGGACCAGGAGAGAGGAAGGCAGGCCTGGTGTCAGCTAGGATCAGAGGGGCAGGAAGATGACTCCTGCAAGAACTTCAGGGCCAGATGGGGTGGGCTCTGCGTGTGTGTGTGTGTGTGTGTGTGAGAGAGAGAGAGAGCCTGTGTGTGTGTAGCAGGACGGTCCCAGAGTCTGGCCCAAACCATTGTTCCCTGGTTCTCTCATGAAAATGACGAGGACTCTGGATATTCGAAACAAGAGGATCTTATTCCATCTATTTATTTAAATTAGCAGAAGCTAGAGCCTAAGCGTCTCACTCTCAAGGCTGAGACAAATACCACACTTCCCTGGGTACCCTGGCCGCACGGGGCCCCCGACTGGGCTGGCCTTGGCCCCGGGCAAGGGCACACGACCTTTACCCACAACGAGTGGCCCGGGGTCTGGGGAGGCCCCGTTTTCTGCTCAACAGACGACAGCGCCATCTGTCATAAGCAGCCTGGCTCACGGCCACCCTGCTCGGCAGGGCACACGCGCTGGACCCTGGCAGCAGACCTGGGGCCTGTCCCAAGGCCAGGAGCTGCTGGCAGAGGCAGGCCCAGCTGCTCCATCAGAGGCGCACCCCAGCCCCTTTGGCCTCTCCCGTTATCAGCACTCGGCTGCGGGGCACGGCAGGCCAGCGGTGTGGCAGGCCAGTGGTGTGATGACCAGTGGCATGGCAGACCAGTCGCGTGGCAGGGTCAGCTGGCGGTGGCACGGCTGGCCAGTGGCCAGGCAGGAGGCAGAGACTCTGAGAGGTGCTGAGTGCAGGCAGCCTGCCGGGGATGCTGCTTGAGGCCTCGTAGGGTGATTGAGGCCCTGCTGGGTCCGGCTTTGATCAGCTGTACGGCGTCCTGAAGACAGCGGGGGTGGAAGAGGATGGGAGGGCAGAGAGTGAAAGAGGGGGCCCAGAGAGAGAAGGAACAGCTGTGTTGACGACATGCTGACTGCCTGGCGTGTGCTGCACGCTTCCGTCAGTGCTCCCATTTCCCCTCTGCAGCTGCCCTGCCAGGCGGGGGGCCGTCATTTCCATGTTCAGATGGGGAAACTGAGGCACAGACAGGTGAAATCATTTGTACACAGTCACTCAGTACACAGCAGAGGAGCCAGGGTCCAAATCAGACCGTCCAGTGAGCCGCTTAACCTCTCTAAGCCTCAGTTTCCTCGTGGCTGAAGTCGGGCGACCACGGCACCCAGCTCGTGGGGCAGTTTGGAGCGTTTAGCAGCGCACCTAACGTGCTGAGCAGAGCGCTGGCACATGCCGGGCCCGAACCAAAGAAACGCTGGTTATGATTATCACTGAGCCCTTTATATTCGTGACCTCAGTTACTCCCACGCCCCGACAAGCCCGTTGGATCCTGGTTTCCATTGTAGAAGCTCCTTTGAACGCTGACTTGTAGGAAAATTCCAGTCACGCAGCAGCAAGCCCCATTCTCCGCCCAGCCTGGACACTCTGCCTTGCGTTGGGTCATCTCCTCCGAAGAGCTCTGAAATCTGGGGGCTGGAGCTTAGGGCGCGTTCTGGGTCATGCTAAACTTTGCCATTTTCTGCTGGCATCAGCCATTTTCTCCATGTCCAGAAATCACATTCCAAAAGCATGAGCTCTAGAAGGAGGGCCTGTGGTTGCCGGGGGCGGGGGGTGGGGCGGAGGAGCATCTGTTGGGCCGTGAGAACCTTCTTTCATCCAACCTCACCAGCTGCTTGCCTCGTCCGCCCGGTGCCTCCCCTCTTCCCACCTGTCAGAAAGAGCCTGATCGCTCAGAGTGGAGGTGGGCAGACACTTCAGCTTTGGGCTCCTTAAACCTTGTGGTTCCCGGAGCACGTTCCATGTTCTGCTGGGGGGGTGGCACTTGAGGTCAGTGGTGGACATCTTGTATTTCGATGGTCCTGTATTTGTTTCATATGCATGATATTTTTTAAAACCCCAACTCTAGATCACACCCACAGTTTTATTGATCTTCTTGCTTACAGCAAGACTAGTTTTGTTTTTTTTTTTCGTGGTACGCGGGCCTCTCACCGCCGCGGCCTCCCCGCTGCGGAGCACAGGCTCCGGACGCGCAGGCTCAGCGGCCATGGCTCACGGGCCCAGCCGCTCCGCGGCACACGGGATCCTCCCGGACCGGGGCACGAACCCGCGCCCTCTGCATCGGCAGGCGGACTCCCAACCACTGCGCCACCAGGGAAGCCCCCGGCAGGACTAGTTTTTAAAAAAAAGAGAGAGAGCCAATTTAAAGAAACATATGAAGTACTCGTGGTAGCCCAAGTGGGACCCAGTTCCGGGGGAAGTTGGGACGATGGCTTATGGATGCTGACAGCTCGCGGGGGTGACAGCCCAGGGAGTGCACTTTGCTGGCTCTTTGCTGCCTGGGGCCGGCCGTGTCGCCAGGACGGAACAAACCCATCTTTGGGGATTATTTGTACCCTGTAGGGTCTAGGACCTGGGGCTCAGAGGAAGGGGATGTGGTGGCTCCAGAGTCTGGCACCAAGGGTCAGAAGCCCTCCCTGCCGTCCCACTCCCTGCCCACTGTCCACCTTCCTGAGAAGCGATCCTTCAAGTCCAGGAAGCAAGCTCAGGCTGGAGTCCCTGGGATGTGGGCCCAGGGATTACACCTCGAGCAGATTAAAAGCAGCCAGGGAGAAATCTGAGGAATTTTAATTACTGCCACACATCCCTGGAGTCCTGCAGTCCTGGTCCTGGCAGACCAAACACGCCGGCCAGCTCTGCGGGCCCGCCTTCCCCTCCACACAGCTCGCTGGGCTCCCACCGTGCGGCTGGGCTTGGGGACACTCGTGGAGGTGCTGCAGCAAAGCAGGCGGTGGCAGCTTCCTCCCTCTGGCTTCCAAGCTTGGCTGGGGATCTTGGGCTCGGGTTTTAGGAGACTGTGGCTTCGTGCTGGGGGTTTTGGGGGTCGGAGCTTCCGGCTGTCAGTAACCTGAATTGGTGTGAACAAGGAGGGCAGTTTAGTGGCTTCTGTAACTGTCCTTCCCCAGGAAAGGCCGGTGAGGGTGGACCTGACTCAGGATTCATCCAACAGATATTTATTGTCTACTATGCATCAGGCGCTGTCCTAGAGCAAGACAGACCCGGATCCCTGCCCTTGAGGAGCCTACCTGTTACAGAAGGCTGGGCCTGAGGCCATAAGCGAGCGCCGTCTCCCAGCCTTGGCCTCTCTCTGTCCCTGTGGGAGCTCTCTCCTGGGGTGGGCCTTCTCCCGCAGCTGGAGAGGAGATTAGATGCAGCCTCGGCACCAGAGAAGACGTCTTTCCCGCCAGCTCCCGTGAGAAAGATCCCGGGGATGACTCCACTTGGCTTAGCGGATGCTGGGGGACAGGTGCTGGGCCTGTAGCGCCCACGGGTGACCTGCGACCGCGGGAGGCTGCGGTGTCCTCAGGGGAGTGGCTGAGGGCTCTGCCCCATTTTGCTCATTTGGGAGGAGGTACCATTTCTCTTTGGAAGCTGCCCCTTGAGATCTGGGTTCTGCTGAAATCAGGTCCAGGAAGAGTGAGTCTGTTTCCCTTCCATCCCTGGGGAGGAGGGAATCCCCAGCCCCTGACACTGGAGCCAGGGCCCCCAGAAGCCCCCCCTAATGCTGCTGCCAGCGCTCTCTATCCCTTCCCCCCGCCCTTGTGGGTAGAGCAGACTTGGGAGGCCAGAGAAGGCTCTCAGGGGCAGCAGTGTAAAAGGTCCACAAGTTAGAGGCATATGTTGGAGTTGGGGACATTGAAGCCCAGAAAGTGGACGGCCCTGGTTTTCCTCTCACTCTTGATTCCTGAGTGTAGCCCAAGAGAAGGAGCCGGCTCCCTGCTGGGGGAGGGGGCTGGAGCCCCAGAAGGTCTGTGCTCGAGGGGACCACGAGCATCGTGGTGGCCTGCTGCCCCATTCTCAAGACAAGGAGCCCGGGGCCTGGGGGCCCTAACCCAGCCCTGCCACTTTCTCTCTTTAAGTGACCTTGGACCAGCCACTTAATCTCCTCAGTCCCCTTTTTTGTCAAGTGGGTTATTGTGTGCGGTTTTGTTAAAGTAGGTTTTAATGACCCAGGTGACACATGAATATACTTATCTTAAACATTAGAACAATTCTGATAAAGTTGAAGTTTGTGACTCCTATTTCCCTCCATCTCGTCTCCTTCCCCTCCTTGGGGGTAGCCATGGATGTTGGGTACCATGGGATATTGGGATGTGGGCGATCTCATGGTACATGTGTGTGTTTGGTGTTTTCTTGGGTATGCAAATAGCATCATACCCTGTGTGTCTTCCATGTGGCGCGGGCTCTGTGTGTCAGTGTGTACAGGTCTGCCTGGCTCTTTTGAGCCACTACGTGGTTTTCCACTGCGTAGATCTAGCACACTTTCCTCTGATGGGTGTTCAGCGTGTTTCTGACTGTGGGTTAATAGGAACAACGTTGCCCTCAACATGACTGAACTTGAACATGCCTCCCTGGTGCACACGTGTGAGTGTTGTCCCAGGGTGGACACTGAGGCATTGAATCACTAGGTATTAGGGTTTGGCAAAGATAAAATATGAGACTCTTCTGAGCACGTGGCAGGAGTAGGGTGCTACAGAAGGAGGAGAGAAGTTCATGCTTGTGTTCCCACCTTTGGATCAGACACCGTCCTAGATATTTTGTCTGCATTTTCTTACGGAGTTCTCTTTGACGTCGAAATCCCCGTTTTACAGAAGAGCAAAATGGGGCCCAGAGGGGTTAAGTAAAGCATCTGCTATCACTCAAGCTCCCAAGGGCGGGCAGGCAGGCGCCTGCCTCCCAGGTCCGGCTGGGTTCTGGGAATGGAGCATCCCTGCCCTGACCGGCCAGAGCTTGCTCTCCAAGGGGCCTGCCCACAGCAGCGCCAGTTCCCCAGGAACGCTGCCTCTATGCAGTGTGCTGGGAAGAGGGAGCTCGCCAGGAATTTCCTGGATCAGGTCCAGGGCAGACTGCTTGGATCTAAGGGTTACAGGGTGGCTGGGTCCTGCCTCCCACCCTTCTCTTCCCCCGGCATGTCCCAGCCCTGTGCATTCTTGGAATCTATAAGTTGTGCCGTGTTCTGTGGGCACCAGGAGTTTCCTTTGAAACCCCGTGGCACCAACATCTGTTAGTTCTTAGAGAACAGAAAGATTGACAAAGAACTGCTGGGGCAGGCGATGGGGAGAGATATTAAGCTCAGGGGTATGAAGTCTCAAAGACAAAGAGGAAAAACCCCAACCGAACTCCAGCCCGCTCCCCAAGGCCCTGTTTTGATGTGGGTTCCCGTCTCCGGACGCCTTATAAGGCATTGTGCCTGCAGTTCTGGGCTCTGGGCTGGTGCTGGCTGCACTCTCGGCACCCAGAGGAGCTGCCCTCTCTTCCTGGGGCCCAGCGTGGGGCAGAGGAGGGCAGTGCTGGGACTTGGGAGGGAGGCAGGTCCGGATCCTGTGGCCTGAGAGGCCACCAAGCCCGGCCACTAGGCAGGAGGCAGCCTGGCCCCAGGCTGGGCCGGGCAGAAGGTCTGGGGATCCAGGAAAGTCTTTGATGAGAAGTTGGAGCAGAGGCTGAGTCTGACTGTCCTGGAGGCCAGAGCAGAGGGGGCTGGCACCAGGGGGCCAGAGTGATGGCTGAGTGGACAAAGGGAACAGTAAGGGAGATCGCTGCATACCATGCCCCGAGTGTGGGCTTCCTGTAGGGCAGTGGCGAAGGGTAAGGGTTTTGGAGCCAGGCAGCCTGCCTTCAATCCTGGCTCTGACACTTACTAGCTGTGTGACCTTGGGCAAGTCACTTAACCTCTATGTGCCTCAGTTTTGTCATCTGTAAAGTGGGGATAATAGTGGTTCAACCTCAAAGGACTGCCCTGGGGATTAAATGCAAAGCACTAGAAATGTGCACCAGGCAGGAGAAGAGCGTGTTTCTCGGTGTCTGCAGGGGCACTTTGGGTCTGGTGAGCTTTGCCCAGCAATGTTCTGGTAGCCATTTGACAATAAGAGTCGGAGTAATAAACAGTAAATACTGTCTGTTGAGCCCCCATCGTGGTATCAGCTGTAATGCTAAGTACTTTTCGTGCAATGGCTTGCTCGATCTTTACACACACCCTGAGACAGTGTGACTGCTCTCATCCCTGTGCACAGCTGGGGAGACTGAGGCACACTGGAGATAAAGCTCCTTCCCCCAGATGACCAGCTTGTGTGATGCAGAGCTGGCATTTGAACCAAGGTCTGAGCAACGCCAGTTCCATGCCCTGCACCCTCCGTGCTAGGGTTCCCACTGGGGCTCGTGGCTGTCGAGGGGTACAAGTGCCTTCCTGCAGGATGGTCCTGAGGGCCTGGCCCCAAACCTTGCATGCAGGGCTCCCGGCTGACTCTTGGCCCTGTCCCAGATCTAGTGGGGAAGAACCGTGGGGCTTTTGAGTCCTGCAGGACAGATGGGAGTACTTGGCCCCTGACCCACTGGAGCTGCTGGCTGGGCTGTTTTCTTGCACTTCTTTAAGCGTGATTCTTGGTCCCTGGCAAGTGCCAGGACTCTTGGCCACCTCTGTCCCCATGCCCACAGGAGCCCCGATTCCACTGTACAAGCTCAGGCCAGGCATTGGAAGGAGGTGGCTCAAGTCTTGGCTCTGCTGATGATCCAGAGCCAGTCTCCTGGCCTCTTGGAGGCTCCTGCTCGTTTAAAGCCAGGGCTATTGGGAACCCTGTTCTCCGGAGGTTCTGGTGAAGATTCCAGTTGGTCGGTGCCTCATGCACCATGAGTGCTTGGTGATGTAAGTGGCTGTCATTGGCATCATTTTCCTGTCTCATTCCTTGCGGGTTGGGGCACTTTCTTTGTAGAAAAAAACAATAGCAATTATACCTCTCACTTTACAATTTGCAAATCATTTTTTTGAGCATCTGTTCCTTGAGAGATGGAAAGAGCAGGGCTGCTGTGATGATAAAGGGAGATAATATAAAGCGCCCGGCACATAGGAAATGCACAGTAAGTGTCAGTTGTCTTCTTCTTGTTGTGGTTTATCAACATGCCCATTTTACAGGTAAGTAGACTGAGGTTCGCAGAAGGCAGTGGCTGGCGCCACATCCAGGGCGAGGGCGGCCATGGACCCAGGATGTGATCCTGTGTCTGGCTCAACATTTTACGTTGCCTCTGGTGCAGTGATTCAAAGCTTGAGGACCACAGACACGGCACTCCTCAGGCCCCGGGCTGTCTGGGTCAGTGGAGGAAATGAATTGTTGCCAGAGTTGGGCACCTGCACTGCACTGTGTGTCAGTGGACCACGGTGCTGAGGAGCCTTCGATCTGTTATACAGAGCAGGGTAAGGTTTACCGGGAAGACACCAACCCCAGAACTTGCCAGAACTCTGCTTTAATATGCAGAGACATATCTTTAATATGTCAGAGAGCTGAGTCCTCTCAGCAGACAGTTCTTCTCAGAGAGCATTGAAGCCGTCATCAGAGTGATGACTGTGGCTGTGTTATACATACTGCGAGGTATCGTTATAGGGCTTCCAGACGGCTGCTTTGCTGCTGGTGACATTTGGAGTCTTTAAACTCCTCTGAGTGTGCCAGTAAAAAGATGCAGGTGCCCAAAAGTTTCCATCTCACGGGTCCTGTCGGCCTTGCCAGGGGTGGTCAGGGTGGCACAGAAGTCAGCGCCGGCTCCCAGCCTCCACAAGGCCCCAGCGCAATCAGGTGTGTCGTTTCCCTTGAAGATGGTCGTCCGCTCCTGTGAGGAAGCGCTGCCTGCCAGCCTTTCCAGGGAAGCGGCATCCGTCTTCCTCTGGCATGAAAGATCGGCTTTAATTGGCTGCTGGGGCATCCCAGCCATCTAATGATGCCAGCCGAGTGCGGCCCTTTCCTGTCACCGTCTCCCAGTTCCCCTGTCAACTCCAGCTCTGTTAACACAAACAGCCAGTTTACAAGCCCGGGAAGTGTTCGGTGATTATAATAATTGGCAGAGGAGGAGAGAGAAGACATCCTGACTCGAGGAATAAAGTAGCCTGGCTTTGAAGTCCATGGGACACCAGGAGTCTGAATGACCACATTTGAACAACCTCTAAGAAAGAGTGTGTAATGCCCTAGAACGATTTGAAAGAAGAAAGAGAACAGAGAAAACCATCTCTAATCCATAAAACGTTAGCTGTTCATCTTTAAAAAACATGCATGCAAGAGACTTATCTCCAGCTGTGTCCAATTGATAAGATCAGCTATACAAAGCATTGTTTTTCTTTTGTTAATCAAGGCGAGCTCTGGTTTTTCTTTCAAGCATCTCCAGTGCAGGATTTTTTTTCTTCTGATTTTTCAAGAAGAGGGTGTTTTTTCTTTTTCTTTATACTTTTTTTCTCTTTTTTTCAAAAGGAGAAGTTGGTGAGAGCTGCTGAGTTTGGGCTTTTTTATTGCTTGCCTTTTTGTGGTTCAAGAAGCACTGCCATAGCATCCTGTGGGCATTAAAAAAGATAAAGCAGTGTGACACCACCGCCCCCCAACCTCATCTCTCCTCCCCCAAAGAGGAGCATTTCCCAACGTGGGTTCCTCAGAACACAAATCCCATGCGATGCTTTTAAAAAACAAAACTTCATGGTCTAAATAGGTTTGAGGGATGCAGCATAAGCTACTACTTAGATATCCACAGCATCCGTTACCATAGGAAATCCTGCAGTAAGGGGTCTCGTTTACCTTTGTTTAAAACAGTCTTTTTTGATCACTTTACTCCTCCTGGCAGAATACCAATAAATACAGAAGATGGTTTGACAGGCGCTAGTCTGTTCTCCTCTGTACCTAGAGTTGTCCTACTGGGGTGGGGTCAGATAGATGGGACCTTTATTGCCATCCCAGAAAATTTCCCAGCCTCCCAGCCTGTGGACCAAGCAAACTTCCCTTGCCAGCCTGACAACACCTGAGTGGCAGCCTCACCACTGATTGCGAGCAGCTCTGCTACGTGGGATGAGATACCGGACATTTTAAACTCATGCTTGGGGACCAAGGCAAGGCGTGTGCAGGCCAGTAGCTAGAAGGTGTGTGTGTTGGGGGAGATGCAGGAGGCGTGACTGAAGGTCAGTTGAAGGCAGAGCCTATAGCTTTCTAGATATTGTGCTGAAGAGTTCGGGTTTGTGTTAAGGGAGCCCGCCCTATAGCACACCAGGTCCTCTTTATAAACCCACCAAGACAGCCCCCCTGGGACCCTCTGGTAGAGGAAGGATCCAAACTGAGGTCTCTTCTTGGGACCCACAGGGGTGGCTATGGTCCCGAGTCCATCAAGTTGGCTCAGAGGGATAGAGGAGGGACATTTTCTGATCTCATCTTTGTCTTTTTCCAGGGTGGAGGGTGGAACTCCCTTTCCGGGGGAGAAGTGTGGTCCTGTGTAATGTTTTGTGGCGGGCTATAAGCTGAGAATAACTTAGTTCCTAAAAAGCAGTGCAGTAATTAACTTTCCAAGTGTGATAGGATCTACGTAGTTGACCTAAATTCCAATCAGAACAGGGTCCCTGCTTCTTTGCGACCAGCCACACACACGTTCACAATGCCACCTTGACTGTAATGATGCCAGGTTCCTACCTGCCCCCAGTACCCCTTTAATATCCCTGCTTTTTCTTCCTATAGGAGCTCGTGGGCGAAGTTTTCAGAGAAACGCTCAGCGAGGAGGAAGAGGAAGACTTTCGGTTAGAAGGTATTGGAGTCCATTGCTTTCTTCCCAAAGGCAGTGAGGTGGGGAAGGGCCATCTGGTCTACCTCATGCCCCAAGTACCCTCCAGAAAACCTGCAGACCAGGTGGAGGAGGACAGAACTCTGACTCTCGGTGGGGGCGGGCTGGGAGTAGGTGGGGTGAGAAGCAAGAGGGAAGTGTAGCATCTCGTAGGTCCACTCCGGGAGTGGATTCAGACCACCCAGGCTCACATCCTGGCCCTGCTCCGTGTTAGCCGTGGGGTCTTGAACAGGTTGTTTGACCTCAGCTTCCCCGTTGGGGGTGATCATAGTGACCACGCATAGGCCCCTCAAGCAGAGTTAGGTATGTAGTAAGCACTGCATGAAGTAGCCCTTGTGTTTCTCTGTTTGTGTCACTCACCTGGAGCACGGGTATGCGCGCACACACGGACACCCCCAGCCCCTCCCCGCTCTCCTCGGTAGCTCTCACTCCTTTCTTTCTTCAGGGAGAAGCACTGCATTGCAGAAAGAATTAGGACACTCGAGTAGAGGGCCGGCCAGCCACTGGCATGCTGATTTGACTTTGGGAAGCCATGTACCCTTTCGGAGCCCAAGTTTCCATGTTTGTAGAATGGGAACGAGGGCCTTTTCCTGCTTGATTCCCTGAGTTGGTGAAAGGACTGGATGGGATCGGAAAGCATTTGCTGAAAGGGACAGCGTTTCCCTTTTTTACTCTGAATCATCACCGAACTGGGGCAGCCTTATGACAGTAAAGCCCTCTCTGCTGGGACCAGGACAGGCCGCTGTTAGGAGAGCTGGGTGCCCAGGGGTCTCTGGGGGGAATCTAGACCTTGGAGGGCTTGTAGGGCCTTGAGAGGAGAGGAGACTGTGCCAGGAGGTTCTGGAGCGGAGCCTGGGCCAGACCCGAGGACTGTGGCCACGTGGGGCCTGAGAGCTGTGATAAATGTAGAATCCCTGGCTCCACCCAGGCTACTGAATCCAGTCTGCCCTGCAGTAGGCTCCCCAGATAACGTGTATGCTCATTGTACTTTGAGAAGTGCTATTTTGAGAGATTCGTTCAGTAGCCCGGGAGTTGGAGGCTGACTGGAGACCCAGATATCTCTCAGACTTTGCTCAAATTCGAGCAGGTCCTGAATAGAAGGGTGTCAGACAGCTCTGTCCAGGCTCTGGGGTGTTTCCCTTGAGCATGTTTGCCTGTGGATCTGGTGGCTACACTCAGGGATTCAGTGGCTTTGATTCTCACTGTTCCCTGGGCTCCCCCGAGCCTCAGCTGTTATCCTCAGCTCCATGGAAAGATGCTGGGGCTTGGTACCTAGAGTAGATCTGGGGAGTCAGGTAAAGGTCTGCAGGATGTAGGGTCTGGAGGCTGAGGTGACCCCAGACATTGATTACATGGGCTTCGGCACTCATTCCATTTTCTATTTATTTGCTCATTCACCTGGTAACTTAGCAAGGTCATCCTCTTGTTCATCCATCCTTCTATCTATTCCGTCCACCACCTATTCACTATCCATCCAAGCACCACCCATCTATCTATCCATTCATCTATGCATCACTCACTCATCACCCACCCAATAACGCATGACCCGCCCCATCCTGCACTCATCCATCCGTTTGCTGCTCCCCCATCACCCAGCCATCACTGCCTATTCATTCATCTACATACTCTTTTGTCACCCATCCATCAGCTGGCCAGCCTTTATCTATCACCTAGCCACCCATAATCCATCCCCTGCCCGTCTCTTCATCATCCATCACTTATTCCTTAACTTGTTTAACCATCCTCCAGTTACCATCCATCTATCTCACCATCTGTCTATCTAGTCATCATTTATTGGGTCCCTGGTCACTACCCCAAATGAGGCACTTCTCTGGCCATTGAGGCTCAGTCTGAAATCATGTAATGGATTTCACATGAGGCATCTTTCCCTGCAGACATGAAATGGCCTGCCCACAGCATCCACCTCTCTCTGCTTTGTTTGATCTCTCTGTGCAGAGCATGCGCCCCGTTGTAATGAAGTAGGAAAAGCACTTGGCCTAGGCTCCCCTGCCACCTCCTCCCGTGACTTGCTGTGGCTCTTGCCCAGGCCCCTCCATCATGGGGCCCCTTCGCCCTCTGTAACGTGATGCCTGGGGATGTGGACTCTGTGGATGCTCAGAGGACGTGGGCACCTTGTAAGGAGGATGAACTGCTGTGGGGTGGTACTTACAAACGTTGGTTGAAGGATGGGGGATAAATAGGAGGTGCCCGAGGGTCCCAGCTCCTGTCGGGGAAAAGTGTGGAGATTGGTGGCACTGGGTCTATCCCTACGGCCCACCAGCTGCAGGTCGAGCTTTGAGGGCAGCCCGGGCACCTTGCCAGTCACTCATGGTGACCAGGCACAGCAGTGCCACCACTGACGAGGGGAGGGGTTGGGAGCCACTAGCCTGACTCAGTTTCCCAACTGAGGGGTTAGATCAGGTTGCTGGTGGTCAAGTTTCCAGCCCTTTTCTTCAAACAAAAGCTTACACAGAAGCACAAAAGGTAAGATAGACCAGGTTGCAGAGAGATGCGGTGTGTTATATTCAGTATGTTATCTTTTATGTAAAAAAGGGTACCAGACAATACTCTGTATTTCCTTGTATATATGAATGTATACCACATATGTATGTATACTATTGTGTAGCTAGAGGTCTAGATGGACAGAAACAGTAGTTCCTTCTGGACAGGGGAGGAAGAGACTAAAATTGGAAAGCGTGGTCAGAGGATTGTAGTATTAACTGTAATTCATGTTGTAAGTTTTACGAGAAGAATGTGATCATATATTCCTTTGAAATGAAAGACTAATAACAGAATTAAAAAGTGAAAATCATAAGTAAATAAAGCAGTAGGGTGGGACTGCTCTGGGCCTGCCTGTGTGGCCCCTGAGACTCCTTGGAGGGGGTGCTGGCCCCAGTGACCGTCTGTGGTTCTCCGGCCACCGTTGGCGCCAGGTCCGAGGCGCCCCCTCCCGCCCCAGGATGAAGGACATGGCTGTGGACGGCAGGCCACCCCACGGCTAGGCCTGGTGAGAGTAGCTCTGCCGAGTCTGGCCACAGAGAAGCGTCCACCTGGCCTGGAGCTGGGGCTGCGGGCATCCCTCAGTGCCTCGGGCCAAGGGAGAACGAGCTGAATCCTGAATCTCTTCTTTGTCTTCCTGTCGGCCAAGTTCATTGCCTCTTGGCTGGCTGGAGGGCTGTTAAGGGAAAAAAAAGGCCATCTGAGGCGTGAAGATAAAAAGAAGTCTTTTAGCCATCCCAGGAGAGGATGGCTTTAGCTCCTGCGTTGTTATGTAAAGCCGGCCCTAATCCAGCGTCTTAACTGCCTTAACTGGCCAGCTGGGAGCTCACGGGATGGGAGATTAAGGCTGGGCTTGGAGCTAGGGCTGGGGCTGTGAGCTCCTTTTGAACTGTGCAGAGAACAAAGTAAGCATGAAAAGTCCCGCGCTCCAGAGCTGGCCGGGTGTGGAGGGCGGGACCCGCGGCTTGGGGGCTGGGGGGGTGGCGGGGTGGCCAGAGGGACCTTCCTCTGCTGACCCAGCAGGGCGCTGAGGACTGGGGAGGGTCATCCCACACTTCACTCCAGTGCCCACCCGACGTCCCCACCTCCCCAGTTGGGCAGGACGACAGGTGGTGGCAGCCTGTAGCTTGTGGCCCGAGGTGGGCATTGGTGTCAGGCCTCCGGGAAGCACTGTGTCTGGGGGTGTCCTCCCGACCCAGCGAAGACTGAAGTACTGTTCCCGTCAGGAGGGAGAGACCTGTAAATGGTCGCAGGCCCCTTCTCTCCAGGTCCCCTCTGTCTCCCACTTCATGCTGTCCTCACCCCTGCCCAGCGTCTTAGCTCCCTCCCGCCTCTCACCCTCAGCCTCTGCCCTCTGAGTCTGAGTATCGTGGCTGTTTCTTGTCTTTTGACCTCTTTGCTTGGAGGTGACAGCGGGCAGAGTGCAACCAGCTTGGCATCTTCCATAGAAAGTTGACTCCACAGAACCCAGTCCTGCCTTCATTAAGGACCAAAAGCCCCTGAGTCAGGCGGCCCTTCCCACTGGGGCCAGGCCCTCCCTCCAGGCTCCCAGGGCTGCTGCCAGGCAGGCCTCCATTTGGCCCAAGGCGGGTTTCGCCTGGCAGTGTCCGTGGGGTCTCTGCTTCCCTGGCCCTGGTCCTGCCGAGCAGAGCAGTGGTGTTGGAACTGAGACCCGGACGGCTGAGCAGCCCCACTGTGAGTTCAGGGCCTGTCCCAGTCTGCGTGGCTCGAACTTTGTCTCCCTGCACCCCCGTCGGAGTGCATGAGAGGCACCCTTCTCCCTTTATTCTGAAGTCAGACCCCAGATCCAGCCTGGCTTTACCACCACTCACTGTGTGACCTTGGGAGAGTCACTTGACTTCTCTGTGCTTCAGTTTCTTGTTGGGGCCCGTCATAGTATTCCTTCCTCAGAGTTCCTGTGCAGATGGCGAGGTTATATAAGCCCCGAGAACAGCCCTGGTTCAGCGTATGCCCGTGTCTGTGAGCTGTCCTGACTCTTGTCTCGTGGATTCCTCTTTCTTGAGGAGGAGCCAACTGGTGTTTGTAATTATTTACTCGTCCAGATCAAAGAAGGCCTATTTTCAAAGCTTCTTTAATCCTATTAGGCTCTCTGAGTGTCTCCTATCACTCTCAGTGCGCAGCATAGCCTGGCATGCCATAAGTGCTCAATAAATACAGATCTTCCTTGACTTATGATGGGGTTACGCCCCAATAAACCCACTGTAAGTTGAAAATATCGTTAGTCAAAAATGCACTGCGTACAGCTGATCTACTGAACATCATAGCTTAGCCTTGCCCACTTTACATTAGCCTACACTTGGGCAAAATCATCTAACACAAAACCTATTTGTAATCAAGTCTTGAATAGCTCCTGTCCCTTATTGAATGCTGTACTGGAAGTGAAAAACAGAATGTCTGTCTGGGTACAGAATGGTTGTACGTGTATGGATTGTTGACCCTCGTGCTCGTGTGGCTGACTGGGAGCTGGGACCCACTGCTGCTGCCCAGCCTCACTAGAGGGGTCGTACCGCGCGTATCGCCGGCGCGGGAAAAGATTCAGATTTGAAATTCGGAGTACAGTTTCTACTGATTGTGTATCATTTTTGCACCATTGTAAAGTTGAAAAATTGTCAGTGGAGGGGACTGACTGTGCTCACAAGAAGAATGAAGCCAACACCATGAAAGTCACTGGAGTCAGGCCCCCAGGCAGGCCCCATGTGCCCCCCTCCAGTCCATCCAGGCTCCCAGGTACGAGATGTCAACCATTCAGAGAGCAGAGGAGCCCTTGGGAGGCCGTTAGTCCCCTTCCTTTGCGGTAAGAGATCTGAGGCCCAGAGAGGGGATGTGACCTGTCCAAGGTCACACAGCAGACTGAGGACAGTCTCTTCCTCGCTCAGCAAGTATTTACTGAGTACCTGCTGCAGGTGTGGGGCCTTGCTGGGCTCTGGGTTCGAGCCACCCATGAGGTTGGCAGACATTGCTGTCAGGGTGTCAACAGGGGGGAGGCAGGGTAGTGGATAAATAAGCCAGGGAGTGAGCACACAAGTCTCTGGGAGTGACGCTCTGTGAAGAGGTGACACCCAGGGAAGGGTGGAGTGTGACAGGCCTCTCTGAGGAGGTGACATTTCAGCGGACATGCAGGTACCAGGAACGAGCCGCCACAGGAGGATGTGAAGGGTGAGCCGAACCCCAGATGGGAGGAACGTGGGGTTTAGGGGAGCACAGAGGGGAGGCCCATGTGGCAGCAGGAGACCTGGGGGATGAGCATGGGGCCATGGGCTTGGGTTTCATGCTGCTTTTGGAGAGAAACTGGTGGAAAGTTTGAGGTAGGAGAGTGCCAGATTCTGACTTCCATTTTCACCAGTTAATTATGGCTCCTGGGAAGGATGGGTCATTCCGAGGAAGGAAGGAAGCAATGAAAACAGGAGGTGATTGCGATAGTGCAGGGGAGAGGTGATGGCCTTGGCCTAGCCTGGGGCTGAGGAACTGGAGAGAAGTGGATGGGTCTGGGGGAGATGGGGGAGGGCCGGGAGACAGGAGGTGGGCGGTCAGGGGTGGGAGGGAAAGAAAGGGATACCGGGCACACCTTAGATTTTCGCCTTAAGGAACTAAGGAAACGGTGCTGGCACTTCTGCGGTGGAGGTATTGGCAGGTGACAGGCAAGGCTTTTGTTTTTGGATATGTCCGTTTCAAGATGCCTGTTTGACATGCAGGTGGAGATGCTGAGTAGACAGTTGGACACCGAGTCTAGAGTTCAGGGATCATTTGGAGAAAAGAGAGAGAGAGAGAGAGAGAGAGACAGAGAGAGAGAGGGAGAGAGTGAGGACTTCTCCGGAAGTGGCCACAGGTAGCTCCATGCGAGTCCTGGGTGAGGCTTGTCAATCGGTGGGGCTGGCCGGTGGTTCCCATAAGTCTGGGAGGAAGGGGAGTTCACTGCAGAGCAGCAGGGACCCCCAGACAGAGGGGGCAGGCAGGCCACACCCCGCTGGCTTCTCTCCCTCAGTTCAGAGCCTGTCCTGCCTGTGAGTGTCAGTCGCCCAGACTCCACTCCAGTGCAGTCCCCCCAGAAGCCCGGGCTTCAGCCGTGACAGCAGTTTCTCTCAAGTCTGTTCTTCATAAAAGCTCAGCTTGAACAGTGGAAATTCTGACTGGTGTCAGATACCGAGGAGGCTTTCATAGTTTCAAGTAGCTCGGGGTTAGATTTTAAAAGTTGAATTTCATCACATGTTTTAACTTGGGCGGGGATGGGGGAGAGTGGAAGGGACATGATATTTTTAGCCCAAAGAAGGCTTTTTTCCCTTTCCCTCTCCCTCTCCCGGCGTTTCCCCCTCCTTCCCCCAACAGATGTTTCGTCTCAATCCTATTCAAACCTCAAAGCAGAGTGGCCATCAACCTTATGCTCTGATGAGAAAAAAAGGCCAGAATGCTATTTGTTGGGAAGGGTTTTTTTTTTTTTTTTCCCTTTCTTCTTTCCCCTCAGTCACAACTGGCCCTTAAATAAAATCTACTTACAGAAAAATGTAACCTGGGGAAGCAGGAGTGAGGAGAAAAAAACCCAGGAAGGGGTAGACACCTGCTGGTGGAAACTGCCAGAAACCAGCTTCGGGAGTATTGCACTGGGTCAATTATATGTTGCTGTTGGTTTTGTTTTTTCCTGAAAAGCAAGGGCTCCAAGTGATGGATAGTTAAGTCAGGATTCTTTGGGTTCTTCTGGATATGCAACCCTAACTCGCTTAAGATCTGGCTCATGAAATTGAAAAACTCTGGGGTAGATCTTGCCTAAGAAGGGCTGGTTGGATCCAGGAGCTCAAACCATGTCATCAAAACACACACACATACACACACATAGTTCATCCTGTCTCTCTCCATCATCTCTCCCTCTGCCCTCTGTTAGTCTCTCCCACTAAGGTGGCCAAGATGACTACCCTGCTCTGGGTGCTCACTTCCTACAAGCTAAGCTATCGCAGGTGAAAGAGAGCTCCCAAGTCCATTATTTCTTGCAAAAGTTTGATTCTTACTTTACTGGACAAAGTAGGTATAGATTTTGTGGGACCCAAGCTTATCCAGTTTGGTGGGGTCTTCTTTAAGAAAAAGAAGACATGCTTCTCTTTCATAACTATGAACCAGTTATATACAAATATATGTATTTATATATTCCTATTTACAGTATATTTCCCACTAAACCTAAATAAATATATCCCCAACTCACCCTCTCCTTAGCGTGATTCCAGAAATGCTCGTGTTCACTCCAATACCATGTGACACAAGGGGACGTGTGGGAAGTCAGAATGGGAAGAGAGCGTTCTTAACCGATTGAGGATAAAATCTCTAATTTTGAAAATGCCACAAAAACGACCAAACAACCAATGCCAACACATTCCAACTTGGAAGAGGCCCGTGCAAGCGAGAGGCCCAGAAGCTTTAGCTTCGTTAGCTTCACGATGAACTGTCCTTTGCCACTGAGCTAAGTAAGTCACAGGGCCATCAGGATGAAATAAGCTGGTCGGGTCTGGGTGCTGGGCGCGTCCCGGAAGCTTGGAGTGGGATCAGCCCCTGGGAAACCACATGGATCGAGGTGGGGGAGGGGTGGCCCCCTAGAGAAAACCCAGATGCTATTATCAGAAGGGGAGAATGGTTGTGGGACAGGCAGGAACAGGTGTTAACTATTGTTGTGTGACAGAATGGAGAGAACAGTGGCTGGGGAGGCAGGAAACTGGGATTTTAGTTGTGTTCCTACACCGTCTGCGTTCACATCCTGATTTTGTGCTGCTTCCTGTTGTTTCATTTTGATGATGGTGATGATGAGACACTTCTATGTAGGGTGGCAGGCACTGTGCTGTATGTTGGAGCTGCAGCAGGAGTGTTCAGTCAAATGAATAATGGTAATAACGGTGTAATCGGGGATCACTGAGCAGGGAAATCTAACCTAGCCCCTGAGGGCATGAGGGCATTTCTTCTCAGAGGTAGGGACGTTTACAGTGAAGACCTGAAAAATGAACAGGAGTTGGAGAGACAGAAAGAGTGCTCTTGGTGGGGAAAAGCAGCTCTGTGGAGAGATGGGACTGAGAGAAAGCAGCAGGGAAATGGCTCAATCAAGTTTGCTTTTTACACTTAGTTCCCTCTTGTAAAATGCAAACGGTAACGCACCCTGCATGGTGCTATTAAGAGGACTTAATGGAATAATGTGTGCACCCACTAACTTTACCAGCTTCCATGTACAGCCCGCTGCTGTGTGCAGGGACAAATAGATTTGTATATCTCTGGACCCTCGTTCCCCGAGGAGAGCCTCATGCAGATAATGCAAGAAACCATTTGGCCTGGAATGCACATATGATATCCTTCTCTTTTTACTGGCAGCAGATTTACCCTCCTAATTATATTTGGCATAAGCTAATATTAAAATTCATCTGCATTCCCTCTAACAGCTGCTTTTGGAGGGTTGGGGAGTCAGAAACATCCTGGCAAGCCACCCTGAGCCTAAAATATTTGTGGCAGATAATCTGGATGTGGACAATTGAGAAAGGCCTGTGGCTACATTAAGGCCAGGGTCCTAACTCCAGCCAGGAAGCTCTGGCTTGTGTTAAATCTTACTTACATTGTATCAACTGAGAAGAACTTGCCAGGTAACCAGGCTAAGAGAGGTGTGCACCTGGCATTTCAGCATTAGTAATTTCTGGTCTTTGGTGGGGCTGATTTAATCATACATGTTTCAAATTTGTCTCTTCTTCCAAAGTTTAATATCAACCAGGCCTTTCTGGATTATGTTAAAATAAGCTGGCATTTGCTGATCTCATCCAGGGTCTGGATTTTAGCCGACGTCTGGCATTCAGGAAGACCTACCCCTTTTAAACCACACCCTTTCCCATGCCAGTTCGCAGCCTCAATCACGCCAGAATTCATAGTGTTTGTTATGCAGTCTGCCTTCCGTCCACCTGTGGGGTTTGGTGCAGTGGACCTCGCTGGGATGGAGTATCTGCTCTGTGCACGTACGGTACGTGCTAGGCACTGTGGGCAGCCCAGGAGGCAGCAGCTAGCAGAGCCAGCTCTCTCGAGAAACTTGCATTCTGGCTGCGTGGATGTGACCTGCTCCCGTGAAGCCATCAGGAGATCCCAGATAGGACTGCAGACTGAATGGGTTTAGACAGCCCTCTGCTAGCAACAAATGCATTTGTACAAATTGGCAAAAGGGGCCCCTCCTCCAGACATCTTTCTGCCATCTGTGCGAAAACTGTCACAAGCAATACACAAATCTAGGATGTCCGGCATGTGAGCAGCGCCCCCTAGAGTTCTACCGTGCACAGCCGGCTTCTCAGAGCCGGTCTCCCAATGACCCCAAATGACCCTGACCCCAAGGCCAGGAGTGGAAGAACCCTGGGGCGCTCCTCCTGCTCAGGAGGGTGGGGCCTCAGGAGGCTGGATCTGTTTCATTTCACAGCCCTTCTTCTTCTCATGCTTGGGCGGCGCCAGCTGTCAACAGCTCAGGCTGGGTGGGCTATGCCATCCTGCTCCCTGGGTCACTGCTAAACAGTCCCGAGAAAGTGACCGTGGCTCTCCCACCGTGAGGTCCCAAATAAGCCTCAGATGCCTCCCATTAGGTCCCTGGGTGGGTGTCGGGGACCCATGATCAGAGTTGCGCCCATTCCGGCATTTCCTACCCTACTCTCCGCGGTGCGCAAGCACTCTCCTCTCTCTCTCTCTCTCTTCCGCCCCACGCCCACCCGCTTTTTTTAAACTGGGGGAAGGGAGAGGGAAGAGACTGTCTTTGATCTCAGCGGAGGAAAAAAGTCTGTTCTGTTCAGGCTTTTGGCTAACACAACAAACAGTGTTTAAATTTTAACTTTGCTTAATTAATTAGTAATTCTGTTTAATGCTGTCTGATCTCCCTCCAAAAGGTATTTTGAAGCTTGAGAAGGGAACATCAAAGGGAGCCGGGTGAAGATGGTCAAGTAATGCATTTAATCTGGCAGTTGCTAGGGGTGGAGAGATGCCAGGTTGGGAGCTAATGTGGGACAGAGCCATCATCTGGTAAACACAGACGGCCGGCTGGCTCCTCGTGGCCGTGGCCGCGGTGAGAGGAGGGATAGGGAACAGCTTCCAAAGAGAAGGAGCTCCACACGCTGCCCCAGACTTGTCTGAGCTGAGACCTGGTTTTAAGAAAGCAGAGTTGACGCTTTCTTTCTTCCATGGCCACTGTGTATGGTTGGGCAGGTTGTGGACTGCACAAGGATTTTCAGTCAAGCAGGTGAGCAGCAGGTGAAGCCTGCACCCTGCCTGTCAAGGATGTATCCTCGTAGGTGTGCAGAGCTGCACTTACCTAAGGCACAGTCCACATGCTTTACTGTAAAGGGCTGGGAAAGTCCATGTTTTAGGCTTTGTGGGCATTAGAGTCTCTGTTGCAGCCACTCAACTCTGCTTCACCATAGACAATGGATGTGAGTGTCTCTGTGTCCCAGTAAAACTTTATTGACAAAAACGGGCGGTGGGTTGGCTTGCCTCTCGGGCTGTAGTTTGCCAACCCCTGCTGTAGGTCACCAAGGGTGCTTCATAGGCAAGTGAAAGGCTTTGCTTCCTCCCCTCTCTGTTCCTTCCCTTCCTTTTTCTCCTACCCCTTGCGTGGCTTTCCTTTCTGCTTTCAAATTAGCAGTGTTGTTACTGTTGCAATTGAAGAGTGATCAGAGTCCCCCTGAAGCTATGCCCCGCAAAAGATCACCTCTGGGGTGGGTGAGTGGGGAAACTGCTGGGCTGAACAGGAGTAAGAGACAGGGAATGCGCTTGGACTCTGGTGCTAAAACCCATCTTGACAAAAATATCTCCAGTTGATTGGACCCAGGCAGCCTGTGGCGAGCCCCATTCCCCCTTCTCCCACCTGCCCATGTGCCCGAGGACAGATGCACGGAGGGGGGGCGATTTGTTCTGCACAGGGGTGGCTGGGACAGGTGGCGGTTTTTCGTTGTTTGGTTTCAGTGGGTTATGTGGATGGAGGAGGAGGGCCCCTGAGTCCCAGCCCAGGCCTCTGGCATTGGGGTCTGCATGGCTTGCCGACTGGTTATCTGCCACCTCTTCTGGCCGCTGGGCAGGGGAGAGTGAAAGGGAGAAAGACTTTCTTTGGTGGGGACAAAGGGGCGCTGACTGTTCCTGGCCCCCAGACTCCAGGGCAGATGGCTCCCAGCCCTACGACCCGCCTGTACTTGTCCCCATGCTGGGAAGCGGCCCCGGGTGGGTGTCCAGGTGGTTTTCTGAGCTAGGGTGGGATGAGGGATCGGACCCCCTGGTGAAGAAAGGACAAAGCCCTGGTCCTTGGAGAAGACATACAATGAGGATAAGGGATGGAGGGGGATGTCCCCCTCCTCCCTGGGAGAGGAGAAAGGAAGGCAGGAGGGGAGGACCTGAGGAAGGACCGGGCTGTTTGGGTGTCGGGGCGGGGGTGCCCCGGAGAAGGAGAGAGCAGGGACAGAGGTTTCTTTTCTTTGGGTTTTATCAAGTGGAACTTGAAAGGCAACATTGAACCTGAAGGTGGTTTTCTGATAACTTCCCTTTGAACTTGAAGTTTGGTTTCGATAAGCCTGGCCGGCTTGCATCTCCAGCCAGGACCTCGGCAGAGGGAGGCAGCAGCTTTGAAGATGGAGCTGGCCTTTGTTTTTCTTTCTTCTTTTTCTTTTTCTTCTTCCCATGATGGTGGCAGCTCTGGCCCAGCAGTGCACTGATAGATTTGAGATGGAGGGGTCAGGGTGGCGCAGGCTGTATGCTTGGCTGTCCTTGGGTCACTGGCCAATCTCCCACCTGACTTCCCTGGGGCTTGGAGTCACACCAGAGCGGGACACCTCCTGGCCCTGGAGGTGTTTGCTTTGGAGGAGCAGGGAGGGCTGGACTTGGTTTCATCCACTACCCCAGGAGCGGTCAGCACCAGCGACCTTCCCCTTACAACCACCCCAGTGATGAGGATGCCGAGTGCCCCCACCCCGGAGGAGCCAGATCTTTTAGGTTTATTCTCATTGGCCTCATTCTGTGAAACGACCAGGGAAGAGCCAGGGTCTGTGACTGAGACGGGATCTCTAGCCAGAGCCCCTGACAGCTCTAGGGAGTTGTTGCCTTGCTGCGGGGACATGCAGAGCTGGGGGCTCCCTGCATCCCACTGGGTGTGAAGAGAGGACGGGGACACCCGGCAGTGGCTGCCTCAGCCCCCAGGCCCAGCCACCAGGGGAGCTGTGATGGAGCCGGGTCAGTCACTGGCCGCCATGGCCCTCCTGTCCCCGCCTGTCTGGCCTGTGACTGGAGCATCCTTATCGTTACCTCCTTCCTCCCTGTCCTGCTCCCCACCCAGGCTGATATGACGCGTTGTGTCTGTTTGTATCCAAAAGCCTCAGTTTTAAAAAAACTTAGCTGCCCACTTCATGATTCCTAAAAGATTAAATGTGTCGGGACATCATTCCCCAGACTATGACTGCTAATGCCTGGACCCCGTGTGCTGGCCCTGGCTGGGTCTTAGCCCTTTCAGTCATAGCTCCTTGAATCCACACAGGAATCCTCTGGGCAGGGGACTGTTATCATCCCCATTTTACAGTTGGGGAAACTGAGATGTCTAGAGAAGTATGTGACCTGCCCAGGGCCACACACAGTGTCGGGAGGATCAGGACCCAAGCAGAGACTAACCTCTCCCTGGGCTGGCACCAAGTCTCCTGAACCAAGCCAGCAATGGCATGGAGTGGTCGAGAGCATGAGCCAGGTCGCCTGGGTTCAAATCCCAGCCCCGTCAATTAGTAGCAAAGCACTTAACCTCTCTGTGCCTCAGTTTTCCCATCTGCAAAGTGGAGCTGATAGTAGTAACTGCCTCACAGGGTTGCTGTGAGGACCGAGTGAGTCGCTGAGTGGTGTAGTCAGCCCTGTGTGAGGTCACTGCCTCACCTTTATGCACGGAGGCCACCAAGCCGTGCGGGGCCCCACGGGAAGTGCTTTGGATAACTTCTGGGCCCACGGGTCAGAAGCAAACCAGGAGAGCTGGGGAACTTCCCCAGCAGCCACTCCTGGGTCCTGGTGTGCAAGGGTGTGTGAGTGCGGTGTGAGGACAGGGGTGGGGGGGTGGCGAAGCCCCCCACCTAGTTTCCTGGCCTGGTGGCTGCATTTCTCCAGGCTCCTGACTTCCCAAGAAAGTCCACCCATGGTTGGGGCCACTGCCCAGTCCTCTCAGCTCCTTACATGGCCTTCCTGGGCCACCCTGAGTCAGGCATAAGGGGAGAGAGTTCCTCACGTGGGAGCCAGGCTCCATTTGCTCCCCTGTAAAACAGGACAACAGAATCACTGCCCCAGGGCAGCTGAGGGAATCTAAAGAGAGGAGCTGTGAGGCTGTTTTGGAAAGCACATTTCTGAGCAAACTTGAGTCCCCTTTATCAGGCAGAGACAAAAGGGGCTGAAGGGGTCTAGTGGGACTTTCAAGATTTGAGGGAGCCTCGTGGGCTGGGTCCTAGCTCCGAGATGATGGCTGCCCCCCTGCACTGTTCTCCTGGCACCTCTTAGGGGTATTCACGGGAAAATGGTGTCCACAGGCCCCGGGCTTTCGTGCCCACCTTCCCACTGCTCCTGGGAGGATGCACAGGACCATATAACCCTCTGCTTAATACCTTTGGCAGAGGGAAGACCCTCTAGGTGAGCAGAGGCAGGATGAAAGGCCCAGGGTGAGCGGGCTCCTGAAGATACCATGGTGTGCGTGCCTGCGTGTCTGTGTGTGCGCGTGTGCTCGTGTATATGCCCTTCACCTACCCCAGTGAACTCCATTTCTATCCCTCTTCCTGACCACCCACCAGTGTGCCACATGCAGGTAGCATGCAGTGTGCCCAGGCAGGTGGCATCTTCGAGGACACCACAACGTCCTCCTGGAAGGCAGAGACTGCAGAAAGTGGCTGTGGTCCAGAGCTCCCCCTGGGGGCTCTAAAAGCACCTCTCTGCCTTCATTCACTTGCCCTTTGGCCCAGCACTGCCCTGGGTGGCCTCAGGCTGCTTATCTGGGCTGCAGAGAACAGAGGCCTGAGAGGCCCACTGGGGTGACCTGAGCAGCGGGCAGAGAGGCACCCTGGGAAGAGGGTCTCCCAGGGTCAGCCCTGGGCATTAACGGGGCCAGAGGACAGAGCAGTTGGACTCCAGCAAACCGGCAGGGCAGAATGGGCCCCACGCCATGGTGAGGACATCCTCGGGACAAAGCCACAGGGAGCTGGTGGCCCCGCAGCCCGGCACCTGGGCTTGGGGGGCTCGGGACCCACCTCCTCACGCTGTCTCCCTCGCCTCTGCCTGCAGTGGCCCTGCCTCCCGAGAAGACGGACGGGCTGGCCAGTGGAGATGAGGAGAGGATGGAGAAGACGGGCGCATCCTGCCCCGGCTCCAAGAAGCAGCTGAAATTCGAAGTAAGTTTCCTTTCCTGGTGCTGGGCCCTGGATGGAAGGGTTTTCTCTTCTCGGTGCTGCTTTTCGAGGAGGGAAGCTGAGGCCCATCCAGATGTGAAGACCCCTCCCCTCCTGGGTGAAGAGCCGCCCTCTGGGAGAGGTTTCTCCTGCTACCTCTGGGGCCGCCCCAGCTCAGCTCAGCCCTGGGGACTCACCTCTGCCCTCCCCTCTCAGCTTGGGGCCCCTCTCAACATGGAGGGGTGGCCAGAGGATGCCCCTGGGCTGTGGCCTGGTGGCCTGGGGGAAGGACAAGAGAGTGAACGGGGGAGAACGGCACCCTGGCCCTGGTGCTGCTGTTACTGCCTGGGTGACCACCCTCTTCTCTGGGCCTCAGTTTCCTCACTGGTGAAAGAAATCTTTGCTTCTAGCTCCCAAGGCTGTTCTGGGGAGCATGTGGGGACTCTCAGGTGGGGTGTGGACGACCAGAAGACCTGGGGCAGGTCCCTGACTCTGTCTGGGACTCAGGTGGTCAACACCACAGGGGACATGCCCGCCCAGAGCCCACAGTCTGTCTGTCCCGCCTCCCCGAATGGAATATTAAGCTCCTTCTGTGTACCAAGCACAGGGCCAGGTGCTGAGAGCGAGACCTAGACCTGCCCTCAGGGAGCTTACCGGCTTCTCCCCGCCCTCCTTTTACCCTCCCTCCTTCCTCCTCTGTCTCCTTCATGAGATCACTAGGGCATAGCTCTGGGGCCAGCAGGTGGGGGACAGTTCCCAGCTCTGCCGCTGCCTCACTTGCCCCCCTCCACTGAAATGGCGATATCTGTCTTACTGGGATGTCGGAAGCATGCTGAGTTAAGGCATCTCAAGTGCTTAAAAGGGGGTTCAATTCAGAATGAGTACTTTGTTTCCTCCCTCCAACCAGTGTTGATTGACAACTGAGGGTACCGGGGAACCCGGCAGTGAACTGGACATGGTTCCTGCCCTCATGGAGCACAGCATGGCAAGGGGGACAGATGAGTGACGCAGGCCCAGTAACTGCACAGTTGGTGACGTGATGGGGATCTGGGAGCATGGAGGGGGACAGGGAGGTCACCTAAGTGAGGCCGGAGGGCTGCAGGGTGATGGGCATTTTGGCAGTCCAGACACTCCGTGCAGTGCCCGGAGGAGGGAGCCGTGGCTGCAGGCAGAGGTTGGAGGGGGCGAGTGTCTATGCTGAGCCTCTGGGCATAGGAGCACGAGTTGGGAGAGGTGATGCACGGGGGTAGCCTTTGGGCTCAGGAGGACACTTCTGGTGGAGGGAAGAGCAGGGCAGAGTCCTGGAGGCGTGGCAGTGCCGGCGGGCTGTGCGGGACAGCAGGCTGCACTGTGCAGGGAGTCAGGGGGGATGACGCAGGAGTGTGGGTAAGACAGGTCGCCGAGGGCCCTGGATGCAGGAGCTGAGGGGTCAGCGGCATCTAGTTGAGGAGCTGTGGGTGCTAAGCTTCTTCCTGAGCTCCCCGACCCTGGGTCCCTGCAGGTCTTCTGGGGGTGCTTGGCAAAGCCAATGCCAAGCCCAGTGGCAGAGGGAAGGCCCAGACCCAGACGTCTTCCCAGGAAGCCCAAGTGGGTCCACTTCCGGAGTGGGGCCGGCTGTTGCCTGTGACTCATCCATGGTCCCAGAGGAAGACTCACCTGAGAGGTCCGGGGCTGGGGAGACAGGAAGGTGCACGTGATAGAGGTCACAGGAGGTGGGGGTAGTTACTTAACCCGTGTTTCTGAACTTCTAACCCGAGCTGTCTTTGGAGCCAAGTGGAGGGGCTGGGAGAGGGAAGCAGGTAAACACTGTGTGTGTGTGTATGTGTGTAGGTGTGTGTATGTGCGTGCATGTGTGTAAGAATGTGTATGCACGTGTATATGTATGTATGTGTGAGTATGTGTATGTATGTGTGGGACTGTATATGTATACGTATGTGTGTCCGTGTGTGTGTGCTCGCAAGCGTGCACCCGTGTACAGGCATGTGTGTGGGCCGATTGCTGTGCTTCACGGCGCAGTGCCTCAGAGAGCAGAGTGGGCACTTGGCAGGTATCAGACAGGCATGTCACAACTGAGGGAAGGCCGACTTTGAACTCAGCGTGGGCCGCCCAAGAACTGCTGGAGGAAGCCGGCTTGAGCTGTGGAAGCCAGGGGCAGGGATGCCGTGCTGGAGCTCACTCCCACCAGCCGTGGGAGGCCGGGCACCTCCGCTCTCTGGGGGCTGAGCCTGTCCTCATGCAGAAGGAGAGGTGGGCCGAGGCAAGACGTGGAACAGGATGGTCTGGGGGTGTCATTGCTTGTTTTCATAGAACTGTGGCTCTCAAAGGCCGTTTGTGGATTCTCTTTCCCCAAATGGCCATCCTTTCTGGATCTCTTTGTCTGGGGTTCCGCCAGCCCCCCATATGTGCCGCCTGTGATGGAACCCCCGCTTCCCAGCTCCAAGTCCCTGTGGTTGGACACCTCAGGTTGTGGGAGTGATGATGATGACGTCATCGCTATATTAATCATTCCAGCAAACACAATAGCAGCTACTACCATCAATTAGGCTTTTCTCTGTGCCAAGAGGCATAGGCACTTGTTTCCAGTTCTCCTAAAGCCGACCCTGAGACAGGACTTGGGAGGTGATCCCAGGGGGTAGCAGGGAAGCAGGGGCGCCCATGACGGGGGGTTGATGGGCGGGTCACGGGCAGCTGGGCTCTGTCCGCCACTCCGAATGCACTCAGGTGTGTCCCCCGGCCTGGCCCCTCCCTTGTTCAGGTTGTCGCTGGGCATTCAATCCTTGACTCCTTGGGGCTGCCTTCGGACAGGAAGCCGGGCACCTGAGGTGGGAGGTCAGGGACTGCCCACCGCAGCTACAGGGGAATGTGGAGGGGGCCGAGGGGACGTGGGACAGGGCAGTTAATGCTCCCAACAGCCTTCTGAGGTCGATACCATCATTTTCCATAATTTATGTGAGGGGAAACTGAGGCACAGAGAAGAGCAGGGCCATGTCCAAGGTCACGCAGCTGCGGAGGGCCAAGCCCAGGCTGGCACCTGGGGCAGACTCTTTAACTCTTAACGCCCCTCCTGTCCTACCTTTCAGGTCAGGTGGCCACCCTGGGTGTCCCGTCACGGCTCCCTGAGTCAGCCCTGCATCTTCCAGTAGCGTCTAGCCCTGGGTCCAAGTGCATTCTTCCTGAGGCCCCACAGCCCCCCTTGTGTGTCCTTGGCCTTTGAAGACCCAGAGACTCTCTGCACCCGGCAGGCACCTCTCCCCAGACCCCATGCTCCCCTGCCCGGCTTGGCCTCTCTCCCGGGCCCGTCACGTCCTGGTCATCATGCTCTTTTTCTTTTTTTTTTTTTTTTAAATACATGTATTTATTTATTTAATAAATTTATTAATTAAAAAAAAATTTGGGGCTGCATTGGGTCTTCGTTGCTGTGTGCGGGCTTTTCTCTGGTTGCGGCGAGCGGGGGCTACTCTTCGTTGAGGTGCGCGGGCTTCTCATTGCGGTGGCTTCTCTCGTTGCGGAGCACGGGCTCTAGGCGTGCGGGCTTCAGTAGTTGTGGCGTGTGGGCTCAGTAGTCATCACGCTCTTCTTCACACAGAGCCTGGGGAGGACAGGGGGAGGTGGCAGCCCCATGACGTGGCCTACGGGTGTTCCAGCCTCCGCGTGCGCAACCACGTTCGTCTGTTGTCTGTTTGTGTCCAGGAGCTGCAGTGTGACGTGTCTGTGGAGGAGGACAGCCGGCAGGAGTGGACCTTCACTCTGTATGACTTTGACAACAATGGCAAGGTCACCCGTGAGGTGAGTGCACCCGCCTGGCCTCCCGCCAGGCCACGCCCTCGGGCGCAGGCCCGGTCACATGAGCCCGCCGCTGCTGCCCCTTCCTCTTCTCCTAAGGGTAGGTGGGGAGGGCAGGAGCGAGGCTGCCGGGAGCTTCACGGAGACCCGTGAATGGGGAGAGGAAGGGCTGCCGGGCTGCTCTTGGCCGAGGCACCATTCCTGCTGCAGAAGGGGCAAGAGGCAGGCGCTGAGCCCAGGCCTCCCTAGAGGAGGACCCTGGGCCCCAACAGAGTCCTGTCCTACCTCCTTCTCTCCCTGGTCCTGGAGCTCTGAGATCACCCCAGGCCACTTCCCACCTCGGCCAGTCTGCCCAGGAGCTGGGGTGGGCTGGGCAGACAGAGGCCGGGCAGTGCCTACCCCCACTGATGCAGGAATGAGCAGCCCCAAGGGCCCGGCCAGCGGCTCTCTTCACAAGCCCGTTCCTCCTCCCCCACTCCTCCGCCTACATGCCTATGTCTCTCTCTGCCCTCAAATCTCCGCACATCTCTTTTCTCCCTCGGTTCCTCACGCCCTCTCTACATACCTGAGTCTGCATATGGCGCACCTGCTGTGTGCATCTCCCATGTACTGGGTGCGCAGTGGGCAACAGCACAGACGTGGTTTCTAGCCGTGTAGCTCTGACAGCCTGCTGAGGGAAGCAGGGCTCAAACAGTCACAGGGTCATCGTAAGCTGTGACGTGTTCAGTGATGGAAATAAACAGAGCGGTATGAGCGAGATGGGCAGGAGCGTCCAGGGAAGCCTCTTGGAGGAGGTGACGTGGGCGCTGAGCTGGGCAGAGCCCTGGGCCAGGGAGAGTGAGAGCGCTCAGGGCATTTAAGGAACCAGAGGAGACTGGTGCGGTGGCTGCTTATCCAGAGAGACAGGGCTGCCACCGGGAGCCGGCAGGACAGCTCACGCAGGGCTTCGCAGGCTCCAGCCAGCATCCTGACTTTGATTCCAGGTGTTAAGGGAAGCCAGGGGAGGGCTGGTTTAAGCTGGCGAGTGATCTGATCTGGGTTATTGCTGACTGTTGCTGCCTCTCTTTTGCCTGGGTCTTGGTATCATCCCTTCTGCCTCCTTATTGCCTTTTCTGTCCTGTTTCTCTCTGACATCCTCACCCTCCCCAGGAGGCCCCGGTGTTCAGGTGCGCTACGTGTAACAGATCTGCATAGAGAGAGGTCTGAGATGAGCATGGCTGGCTCCATGCCCACCTCTTGCCCAGCACGTGAGGGCCTCGGGGTGTTCCCAGGGAGAACTGAAGCTTTGCTCACTTATCTCCCTGTCCCGGTTCAGGGCTCAGTATTTTCTTCTCTGTAGATAGTGCAGGAAAAGCTGCCAGAGGGGAGACCTGGGTGAAAAAAGCCCACCTCTTCCTCAGGCTGCAGTTTAGGGGATGTTAGAACAGGTCGGAGGAAGAAGCTGTGAGTGAATTTTAATCATTCAGGACTCTTTGGGGCATCAGAGACAGAATCCCAGCACAAAGTACAGTAAGAAAAAAAAAAAGAGGACTATATTGGCTCATGTAACTGAAACTTCAGTTCACAGGCACTGACTTCAGGCATGGCTGGATCCAGAGGCTCAATGCCTCCAGGACTAGCTGTTCCTCACGGTTCTCTTTCCTCTGTGTTCCTTTATTATCAGGCCGGCTCTTCCCTTGGCAGTAGCGAGATAACGGCTGATAGTTTCAGTCTGTATCCCATGCTGTTTGCAACCCTCCCAAATTCAGAACGTCAACTGGAGTTCCAGAACCGAATCCGACTGGCTTTGATTGAGTCACATGTCTGCTCCTGACCCAGTCATTTTTGCCATAAGTTTGTGATGCTTTTAATGGCCAACTCTGGGTCCATGTGCTCATTCTGGAGTCAGGGGAAAGTTATTTGACCCGTGAGTCACATAGACTGAAAATGGGAGGGGGGATGGATTTGGCTTACAAAATAAAATCAAGGTGCTGTTATTAGGGGAAGAGAGAATGGATTCTAGGGAGGCAAAGCCCCCAGAGGGACCTGGGTGTTTGGGAAGCAGAGGAGACCCTTCCTGGTTTGGGACCCTGGGGAGATGAGGGATGGTTTAGGTGACACTCCCAAGTGCCCTCCAGCTGTGATGCTTTTTGTTGGGGGTCATTGTTTTTCCATAGCGAGGATCCCCTGTTTCCCACCCCCCCTGCCGCCGCCTGTTAGGGAATGGAGTCATTATCTTCACAGGGGAACACATTACAGGCTTGAAGCCTGCATAACAGAACTGAACTGGGGTGGCAATAGGGGGCAGCCAGGCTGGGCTTCTCAGAGGTGTGGTGGCCTCTCCCCTCTTCTAACACGTGCGGTGGCCCAGACGACTCAGCCTCTGGTAGCCGTCGTCTTCCTTTCTAGCTCAGAAAGGCCGAGGGAGCCTCAGGAGCTGACTGTAAAAGGGTTTGCCCCCCACCTCGGAGACCTTACAGACACCTTGCAGGCAGACACTGCTTTCTGATTCTTCATTCTGCTTTCCTTTACCCCTTGCTAACAAGACGAATAGCAAGGAAGTGAGGCTTTCCAAGGAGGGTGCCCCAGCTCGGCCCCTGGGGAGAGCCTTCACTGGTTTCTTTCTCCTGCCCAGCAGCAAGGAGGTTGGCTTCCAGTCCAGGGAAGACCCAGCCTGGTGTTTCCCCTGATCTATTTTTAGCCCCAAAGCCACTCCTCAAATCTGGCTATAAATACAGTTCCCCTCCACACCCTCTGGCCATCAGCATGCATGTTCCTGTGTGCTGGGGAGGACGTGCTCCTGCCTCCCGTCAACCACAGCCTACAGCTTCCCAACTCAGAAGAAAGGACCTGTCCATCCTTCAGGTGTTCACTTGTACAGTATTTACAGGCACCTACTCCTCTCCGTTCCAGACCCTGTGCGGTCAACAGGGCTGATTTTCCAGCTGGGATAGACAAAGCACACATGTTCCTAGACCCTGAATCAGCTGGAATCCTTGGGGATCACACACCAGGGCCCCAGGCCTCGTATATGATGCTTAGGTGATGACGTTGGTAGACCTCACTTTCCTCACCTGTAAAATAATGACACCTCCTTCACAGGCTTCCTAAGATGATGAGAAAGAGTGGGCAATCATGGGGGTGCAGAGCAGCTCAAGGGAAAGAGAAGGGGGAAGAGGGGTCCTCCGTGGGCCTTGCCAGAAGAGCTGGGATCCCCAGGGAGCCAGCAAGTGAGTAGCTGGAGCCCAAGTCTCAAACTGGCAGCCCCACCATCCCAGGATAGCCCTCGGAATTTCTGGCCCAGCACAGGCAACAAAAGCAAAAATAGATGAATTGGACTACATCAAAATTTAAAACTTCTGTGCATCAAAGGACACAATCAGCAGAGTGAAAGGCAACCTATGGAATAGGAGAAAATATCTGCAAATCATGTGTCTGGGAAGGGATTAATGTCTAGCATATATAAAGAGCTCCTACAACTCAACAACAAAACAAACAACTCGATTAAAAAATGGGCAAAGACTAATTAGATATTTCTTCAAAGAAGATACACAGATAGGCAATAAGCACATGAAAAGATGTTCAACATCACTAATCATCAGGAAAATGCAGATCAAAACCACAATGAAAAAACAAAACAAAACAAACCATAATGAGATAGTACCTCACACTGTCAGAATGGCTGTTATCAAAAGGACAAAAAAATAACGAGTGCTGGTGAGGATGTGGAGAAAACAGAACCCTTGCACACTGTTGATGGGATTATAAATTTGTTCAACCACTATGGAAAATAGTACGGAGGTTCCTCAAAAAATTAAATATAGAATTACCATCTGACCCAAAAATTCCACTTCTGGGAGTATACCCCAAGGAAGTGAAAGCAGATTCTTTAAGAGATACTTATACAGCCATGTTCATAGCAGCATTATTCACAATAGCCAAAAGGTGGAAGCAACCCAAGTGTCCACTGGTGGGTGAATGGATAGGCAAAATGTGACATATCCATACAATGGAATATTATTTAGCCTTAAAAAGGAAGGAAATTCTGACACATGCTACAACATGGATGAACCTTGAGGGCATTACGCTACGTGAAAGAAGCCAGTTACAAAAAGACAAATGCTGTATGATTCCTAGAGGTTATCTATGAGGTTCCTAGAGGTAGTCAAATTCATAGAGACGGGCAGAGGGGAATGAGTTGAAAAAAATTCATTAGTTGCCAGTATCAAAGATTCTGAAGATTTAACAAGAGATTCTGGGTTTCTGGCTTCTCTGGAATGACCCTCAGCCTGCACTGCCACATTACAAGTCAGTTGAGCCGGGTGGCTGCCACCTCCTGTAGGTGGGAACAGTACCCCAGTTGGCCCCCGCATTCCTGGTCATCCATCCACCTACCTGCATGGCCATGGCAGTGCTTGGTGTCACCTCTGCCTAAGGCCTTATGGGTGAGGGGGCAAAAGGGGGCTGAGACTGTCTGTTCATGAAGAGTCTCTGGGCAGATAATCGACCATCTGTGAGCCTGACCTACAGAGGGCAAATACCCTTTCCAGAGGCTTCCAACATCATTCAAAGCAGGAAGCTTCCCCTCAGACCAAGGACCTTAGCAGATGCCCGGAACAAAGGGAGACCTAGTGAGGGGAACCTGCTTCCCCCTCCGTCACCCAATCAGGATTGGAGAGCGCTGTTCTGGTTAAGGGGGTAACTGAGGCCCAGAGAGAAGATGAGATTTGGTCAAGTTCTCACAGAATAGTTTATCTTTGTGGACACATCCACTTTTCCATTTCTCATGCAGGAGGTGCTCATCAGACCAGAAGTAGATGCTGTTGACGCCCACGCCCACAGTATCTGAGGCCCTCCTCCAAGTTTACCTGTTAGTGCCCAGCATAAGAGCTTTCTCTGGTGCCTGGGAGATGGCTTAGGCTTCTCAGCCTGGAAGTCTGGGGGGATGTAGCGTCCCTGGTGCAACTCTCCACCCATAGCGTCCCTGGGGCAATTCTCTACCCGTGAGAGATGATAGTATTTTTTTTTAACATCTTTATTGGACTATAATTGCTTTACAGTGTTGTGTTAGTTTCTGCTGTATAACAAAGTGAATCAGCTATATGCCTACGTATATCCCCATATCCCCTCCCTCTTGCGTCTCCCTCCCACCTTCCTTATCCCAACCCTCTAGGTGGTCACAAAGCACCGAGCTGATCTCCCTGTGCTATGCAGCTGCTTCCCGCTAGCTATCTATTTTACATTTGGTAGTGTATATATGTCAATGCTATTCTCTCACTTTGTCCCAGCTTACCCTTCCCCCTCCCCGTGTCCTCAAGTCCATTCTCTACGTCTGTGTCTTTATTCCTATCCTGCCCCTAGGTTCTTCAGAACCTTTTTTTTTTTTTTTTTTTAGATTCCTTATATATGTGTTAGCATACCGTATTTGTTTTTCTCTTTTTGACTTACTTCACTCTGTATGACAGACTCTAGGTCCATCCACCTCACTACAAATAACTCAATTTCATTTCTTTTTATGGCTGAGTAATATTCCACTGTATATATGTGCCACATCTTCTTTATCCATTCATCTGTCAATGGATGCTTAGGTTGCTTCCATGTCCTGGCTATTGTAAATAGAGCTTCAATGAACATTGTGGTACATGACCCTTTTTGAATTATGGTTTTCTCTGGGTATATGCCCAGTAGTGGGACTGCTGTGTCATATGGTCGTTCTATTTTTAGTATTTTAAGGAACCTCCATACTGTTCTCCATAGTGGCTGCATCAATTTACATTCCCACCAACAGTGCAGGCGGCTTCCCTCTGGGATGAGAGTATTCTGAAGCAGCTTCCACACAGTCCCTCCGAGGTCCCCGGTGTCCCTGAAGCCCACTGCCCACGGCCCTTCCTGTGCACTCAGGTCATTCACTCTCCCTCACTCTTGCTTCCCCTTCCTGTGAACCCCTGACATCCTAGTGTTTGCCTGAGGCTGGGCTTTGGGGGAACCAGGGAGGTGTCGGCCTTTCAGATTCCGGAGGCCCTCCGATTCCTTTGTTTTAAATGCACGTGGGTCTCTGCTTCCCTTGCCATCCAGGACATCACCAGCCTGCTGCACACCATCTACGAGGTGGTCGATTCCTCCGTCAACCACTCCCCGACGTCGAGCAAGACGCTGCGGGTGAAGCTCACCGTGGCCCCCGACGGGAGCCAGAGCAAGAAGAGCATCCTTCTCAATCACCCCGGTGAGGGCTGGAGGGCCATGCTCGCCACGGGAGTCGGCCATTCCCAGCTCTCAGGGAGGGTCCGAGCCCCACCTGGGAGGAGTGGGAGGGAGTCCTGGGGCCTTTCCTGCGAGCTGCTCCGTGGACAGGTGGGATTTGAGCGGGTCCTTGAAGGTTGGATAGGGAAGGAATTCCAGATGGAAGGCCCTGCATAAGCAAAGCGCTGGAGGTGGACCTGGGCGTGGCAGGCAGCCGCAGTGAAGGCTTCTGTGATGGGGAGTGTAGGTGGGCGGGGCCTCGAAGGCAGCTAAGGAGTCCGGGGAGGAGGTGAGTCTGGGGGAGGCATCAGGCAGGTCAGGTAGCTGCGAGACCCCTCTATTTAGTCCTGGCTGGGAGAGCCCTCCCCTCAGAACCATTGCGAAGCTGCTGTGGGCCAGTTTCAAGGGCTGTGTGCTAGGCAGTCTGGGCAGGGCCGGGAGGCCGACGGGTGCAGGAACAGGCTGCTCACCGGGCTCTTTCTCTGCTGGGACTCAGACCTGCAGAGCACCAGACCCAGAGCGGAGACCAAGCCCGCCGAGGAGCTGCGAAGCTGGGAGAAGAAGCAGCGGGCCCTCCTCAGGTAGGGCGAGCGCGGGCAGAGCCGGCCCAGTGCCTCTGAGCACGGATTGAGCACTAGCAGTGGACCTGCCTCTAAAGGATTCCAGGCAGGAGGCTGCAGTCTACATTCTCCTCGGGGGCAGGGCGTAGGGTGGTGGACAGTGATTTCAGAGGGCAGGTTCACAAATCAAACTCAGTTGTCCAAAGAGCTAAATGTAGGCCCACGTTGCTTCATCCAAAATGCTTTGGGCCAGATTTGTTTTGGAATTTGGCATTTGTTGAGTTTTAGAAAGGTGCTCCCAGTGTATTTCTATCTGGGATCTGCACAGCACCCCAGGCTTTAGCACATAGATATTTCTTCAGGGACACATAAATATTCATGCTAAGTGAGAGAAAGACTATAGCTACCTTCACATCTGTTTAGAGCAAGCTTGGCTGCCAAATGGGTTATGGAAAAATCTTTGTTTTCAGGTGTTTTGGATTTCAGAATTGTGGCTAAGGGGTTGTAAAGCTGCAATTATCTTTCACCTGTTGTTATTTAACTGCAAGGATGGAAGTGAAGAGAGGGAGGGAAGAAAGGAGAGGGACTGGGTAAAGAAAAGTGCTGAGTAAACAGTAATATAAAGTAACAGTAATGTGGGACAGTATCTACTGTGAACATGGAGAGGTAATGACCGGGATTTGAGAAGCAGTAGCATAGGAGAAAGAGAGAAGGTGGTCCAAACGGGGACACAGCATGGTGCGGGGAGAGGGCTAGGAATTGGGGGTGCCCAGGCTGGCTACAGATGTGGGGGGCTGCCCCGGGGGAGCAGGCAAGCTCGTGTGGGCAGATCACAGAGGCCCTTGAAGGGGAGGGGCAGGGGGAGCCCAGAATCCCGCAGTGGGAGAAAGGTCACCTCTCTCCCCCGCCCGCCCCTCCCTGCATCTCACACCACACTGGGAAGGCCCATTCTGAGCTTTGGGCAGGTTATGGAGCCTTCCAGCCTCAACTCCAATGGCTTGGGGGCTTCTGTTCTCCCCACCCCGTGGGGAGCCAGGTAGACGTTAGGAACACATGGTTTGAAGCCTGGCTCTGGAGCATCCTTAAGTTCTGACCACTTACCTTCTCCTTTGCTTTGGGCCTGTTCAAAGCACAGTCCGTATCCAGTCCTCCCGGAGGGCCCAGGGACGCCAGGCAGGGGAGGAGAAGGAGGGAGAGTGCTGACGTGGTCACTCCCACCCTCCCCTGCCCCCAAGACCCAGACAGAAATTAACAGAGGGTCCAGAAGGGTTTGTCCTGGTGGCTTCCCAGGAGCTCGTGGGACCGCTCCCACCGCGAGGCCAGGGCCCACCCTCTCGCTTGCCTTCCCTGATAGGTTCCAGGGTGACAGCCGTCTGGAGCAGTCCGGCTGCTACCACCATTGCGTGGATGAGAACATTGAGAGGAGAAACCACTACTTAGATCTCGCTGGGATAGAAAACTACACATCCCAGTTTGGGCCTGGTAAGGGAGCTCCTTCACCGGTGAGGGCGGCCAGGGCAGGGCGTGGCGGGGCGGGCAGGTGGGCTGGCGGGGGAATGTGTGTTCGCTGGCCCCCTTGGGCTGGGGGAAGGCCTAGCTTTTACTGGACAGAGTATAGAGTCTTCTTGGAGGAGATGGCATGCAAAACATTTAAAACCTTAAAGTAAAACATGCACAAAGTTGAACAAAATCAAGTAGTATCCGAGGGCTTATAATTCAATGAAAACAACAGTTCGGTGCTGCACCCCGACCCACCCCTCTTTCCCAGTGACGACCTTGGGCTTCGTTAAGCAAAACAGTGCTCTGTTTTTTGCTTTTTTATTTTTGTGGTACGCGGGCCTCTCACTGCTCTGGCCTCTCCCGTTGTGGAGCACAGGCTCCAGACGCACAGGCTCAGCGACCATGGCTCACGGGCCCAGCCGCTCCGCGGCACGTGGGATCCTCCCGGACCGGGGCACGAACCCGTGTCCCCTGCATCGGCAGGCGGACTCTCAACCACTGCGCCACCAGGGAAGCCCAGTGCTCTGTCTTTACCAGCCCTTGACATCTCAGCTCTTGCTAAGATAGATGAAGACACGGTCCACTTAATTTCACTCCCCACAACGCCCTTCTCCCCTTCCCGCACCCCCCCACCCCGTGTTTAATTCCCCTCTGAGTTACCTCTATAAGTTAAGGAACATGCTTGCAGATTTCTTTTGTGCTCCAGTGACCTTAGACAGTTTTAACAATGTCCCTGTCTCCTCTCTTTCCAAGCTCTCAGAAGGAGAATTAATTATTTTTAAAGACCTAACACAGAAACACTTTTTCCCACTTAGCAGATGGCAAAGTTCCATTCCAGAAAAGTTTCCTCCAAGGCAGAGGGAGGAGCCGTCAGTGGGAGGGGAGTCGAGGTGTCGGGTTAGCTCGGATAAGGACCAGCTGCCTCTATCAGCCTGGGAGAACTGGGGGCGGAATGGTTTCCAGGGCACCGTGTGACACCAGCACACAGTAGGTGCTCATTAAACATTTGTTGAATTGGTTCCTAGGCTCCCCGTCAGTGGCCCAGAAGTCAGAACTGCCACCCCGCACCTCCAACCCAGCTCGATCTCGCTCCCACGAGCCAGAAGCCATCCACGTCCCACACCGAAAGCCCCCAGGCGGGGACCCCGGCTCCTTCCACTTTCTTGACGCCCCATTCGCCAAGGTCTCGGAGGTCCAGCAGCGGCTCCGGGGTGGTACCCAGGACGGGAGCAAGCACTTTGTGAGGTCCCCCAAGGCCCAGGGCAAGAGCGTGGGTGTGGGCCACGTGGCCAGAGGGGCAAGAAGCAAACCCCCCATGGGACCTGCTGTCCCTGCGGTGTCCCCATCCGCCCACCTGGCCACCAGCCCGGCCCTCCTCCCCACTCTGGCGCCCCTCGGGCACAAGAAGCACAAGCACCGTGCCAAGGAGAGCCATCAGGGGTGCCGGGGCCTGCAGGCGCCCCTAGCCGTGGGCGGCACCGTCGTGGGGCGGGACCACGTCAGGGAGCTGCCCGCGGTGGTGGTGTACGAGAGCCAGGCCGGCCAGGCGGTCCAGAGACACGAGCATCACCACCACCACGAACACCACCACCATTACCACCACTTCTACCAGACCTAGAGCCCCGCCCCCGCCCCCGCCCCACCATATGAAGGACGCCCTCCCCCTGCCCCCAAGGCATTATTATTCTATTAATTATTGTTATTATGACGATTATTGTTTATTAATAATTATTGTTACTCCACTAATATTCAGCTAGCCTCCATGTAGAAGATATATGGAAACACAGAACTAAACTTTTATTTATATGTCGTGGGGACTGCGTAACTTACCCAAGAAATGACTCTGGGTTTGGAAGTGGCCTGTAGTGGCAGAGGCTCCCTGGGGCTCCGGAGCTGCGGTGTCCACGCAGGCCATTCCACACGCTTCCCAGCCCCGGGCAAGCCCTTGGCCAGAGCTCTGCCCCATCCCAGTCTCTTCCAGGAGAACACCCTTCCCTGGCCCGGCTTCCAGAGACCCTTGAAATCTCCGAGAAGATAAACAGCTGCTACCTCTTAGTATGATTCTGATTTTATTTTGCCCTTAACTGATTGTAATGTGCTACAAGGGATTTCAGCGGACTGCGCGACCTTCCCAGCTGTTGTGTTTTTATGTCCCAACCTAGAAAGCTTAGCTGTCCTTGCTGGAGTTATCTTTCACACCTTTCCAGTGGGATCACGCCCCTGCCCCAAACCAGTCCCATCTTTTCTGTCGTGCGCAACATGAAAATACATTTCTCTTTTTTCTCTCCTCCTCCTCTCTTCTTTAGAAAGATACACACCCATATTTAAAGACTGCCCCTGAAACCAGCCTTCTCATTTTGGAAACCTCCGGAGAGGGAACCAACCACACAAACAAGTGTGGTTTTCCAAGATCGGGCAATTGTGTGTTGTTGGTTGTGACCGAAGATGTGGAAACCTGGTGTCCTACCACTGGCAAATATATACATACCTACGTGGTTCTCTAACAGAGCTTTCTGTATCTGTAGATAGATGCCATCTGTCCATTTCTATGTATCTTTCTATAAATATACACTCTCAGGTACCTTTTCTGGTGTGCAGAAGTCCGTGCTTTGCTTCTCAAGACACATCCAGAGCCCAGACGTGACCCTGTGTGCCTCCTGTTGGGGCGCTGTTCATTAGATGCCAACGGCCACTTGCCTCTCATCAGGGATCCTTTCTCGAGGTTTGGGATCTGGCTGACTTTGGAGAGGACTGTTGGAGTAGAGAAGCGTGGAGGGAAACGGGGACAGTGGCCAGAGTTGGGACCCTGGAGCAATGTCCTCTGTAGAGCAGGATTTTGTTTGATTGAGACCCGGGGAGGCCAGGAAAAGGACACCTGTCAACTAGTCAGGGACCCCGTGAAAAACTGATGACACTGATGACACACACACTCTAATTGGGTAATGGGGTGAGCTTAATAAAGGGAATATTTACATAGTGTGGGCAAAGCCTCCTAAAAGAGTAAAAGATCCTGCGCTGGCACTGTGGTGCCACGCCTGCCCCTGGAGTGGAGGGCGTGGGAGAGAGTCATCCTCAGCAGACACAGAGGGGTGGGGGCACCTGAAGAAGCCGTGACCTTCACTGGAAGGATGCAGCCAGCCTGTGGGGCCCCTACAGGGAAATGACTTCCTGACCTCACTCTCCTGCCCGCCTGTATCCTGCTGAGGCACCGTTGGCTGAAGCCACCAGGAGCCAGACAGTGAGGGAGCTATTGATGGGGGTCACGCAGGCATTCTGCCGGGGAAGAGGAGAGTGGAGGGTGAATCTGGAGGGACACAGGAAGAAAAAGTGGCTCCAGCTGCCTGCCTTTCTGCTACTTGGTCTCCCAGCTGGCACCCCCTTTTCCAGAGCCTCTGGTGTTGGTTTACCATGGTTGGTAAGGAGTTAGTTTTGAAGATAGTGTGCTGAGTTGTTGTCACTGTATTAATTGTATTAGTTACTGGTGTGCCTGGGACTGGATTAGTACAGTTAATCCTTATGACAAGCCTGAGGTAGCCGGTGGAAGCTCAGGGAGGACAACAGGCTCAGGGAGGTTGAGTAACTCTCCTGAGACCGCACAGCAGGTGGCAGAAGTGGGATTCTAGTCTTTCCCAGGATCCCTGAACCAGTGGATTTGGGCTTCCCTTGTTTAGGGCTATGGGCTTCTGTCAGTCAGGAACCAACTCAAACTGACAGGAATATAACCAACCCAGGGAAGGCAGGGAGGGAGCTGGCTTTGAGAGGACAGGATGTGAATGAAGCTGAGACTCGCTGGTTCTTATGGCTCCCTTTCTGGATTTCTACTTCTCCCCCGACATGCTTTGCGGTGGTCTGGGGACTGCTGGCACTTTGGGCCGCACAACCAGATGGAAAAGGATTTTCCACTAGGGCAAGCCCAGGGAAGGATTCTAATTGGCTGGGCTTGGATCCGGTACCCATCCCTGGACCAATCACTGTGGCTCCTCTGGAGTCACACGTCCAGCCTGTGGAGAGGGGGAGGGGCCTGTGCCAGAAGAAGGAAGAGGAGGGGTGCTGAGCAGACCAGAGCAGATGGCACCCCAGGCCCAGAATTGCTGCAACCATGGAGACAAGCCAGGCATTGGGTCCACGCAGGGAGCCTCTCTGTGGCCTGTGGGCTGAGAGCGTTTCCTCAGCCTCTGAGAGGAGGTCCCTGCCATCTCTCCCAGCCCCACACCTGTCAGGGTTCTGTTATTTCTTGGTACCTGGAATTTACCTAACTTTAAAAAGTAGTAATGTGCACATGTAGAATATTCAAATAGTACACAAAGGTGTATAGGAAGAAGTACACATCCCTCTGACTTCCCTGGCCTCAGCTTCCCGGGGCCTTTTGGATGTGGTGTGGTGGTGTGAGCACAGATGTTGGTGCCCAGCTGCCTGGTTCAAATCCTGACTCCTTCCCTTAGCAGCTCTGTGTACTTCTCAAGCCTCAGCTTCCCCTTTATAAGGGGGGTCAGAAGAGACCTACCCCACAGGGTTGTTGTGAGAATTCAGTGAGTTAAAACGGTGCCTGGCTCACAGGAGCACTATGAAAGTGTCACTGCCATTTTTTTATAAGAATAAATACATTTAAATGAGATATCTCCCCATTTAAATTCTGTTGATTTTTTTTAAAGACTATTTTTTCAGAGCAGGTTTGAATTTACAGCAGAATTGAGAGGAAGGTGCTGAGATTTCCCATATACCCTCTGACCTCTGCATGCATTGCCTACCCCACTGTCAACATCACTCAACAGATAGTACATTTTTTACCAAGGAAGGACCTATATCAACACATCATAATCACCCAAAGTCCACAGTTTACCTTGGGGCTCACACTTGCTGTCATACATTCAATGGGTTTGGACAAATGTCTAATGATGTATATCCATAACTATAATATCGTACAGAGTATTTTCACTGCCCTAAAAATGCTCCATGCTCTGCTTAGTCACCTCTCCCCCGCCCCCAATTTTATTTCAAAAAGTATTTCAAAGTTTGAAACAGAAAACCGTGTAACCGTGAAACTCGCCACCCAGATTTCACAAATGCTGACATTTTGCAGTATTTATTTCAGATCTATTTTTAAGAAAGAAAACTCTGCAGTTACTGCTTAATCCTCTTCCCACCACACCCTTTTATTTTTACCCAAGGAGTAGCATAGTATTCATACTTAGGCCCCTTTTCTCTGCGACCTAATGTACTTGAAGAGCTCCCGCATCCATCATAGAGCTCTGACCCTTCCTCTCTAACAACGGCTCAGCCCTCTCTTGGTCCAAGGCGCTGTCGCGGGCTTGCGCATCCCCTCCTGCAGGCAGGTGGGTCTCATCCTAGGCCATGGCACATCCTTGTGCCCGGCTTGTCTCAGTGCCCACAAGCCGGAGCACTGGCAACAGACTGCCAACGCGGAACAGCTGAGTTCAAGAGCATGTGTGATTTCAACGTTGATCGGTTGTAAATGCTCTAAAAGAAGTTGTACCAAGTAATTGGAAGTTGAAGGAAGAAGAGAGAAAAGGAAGAGAAGGAAGGAGAGAGGGGGGCAAGAGGGAAGGAGGGAGGGAGGGAGGGAGGGAGGAGTGAACGAACGGTCAACCATGCTTCTTGGTGAGGTTTTGAGCACATTTTCCTGCGGGCTGGTGGGGGTGAGTATTGTCTTGTGTGCAAACCTGACACCCACTGCGCAGGAGCTGCCCCTGCTTCCCCAGGACCTGAGCTCTGAGCACCGGGGCTCCCTCACTTGCGGCTCTGCCGGCCTCATGCACGCTTGCACAAAGCACTGGCTGGTCGCTAGGATGCCCGGTTCCGCTGATCTGTCACTGGCACTGTGGACGTCTGGTTAAGGCAGCCAGCGGGGCCGAGGCTCTCATCACCCAGGGCGCACTGGGGATCGGGGAGCCCGGGGGGCCTGTGCGCTTCACAGCCAGCCATGCCAATTACACTTCTTGGCGAAGGAAACAGCTGGGAGCAGTTTCTTTTACTCTCCCCCACCCCACCCCCACATTTTATTCTCAGTGTTTAGATGTCACATCATTACTGGGCCAGAAGGAAGGCAACCTTGCAGGTGACAGGAGGAGGGGAAGACTGCCTGCCCCAATAACCCGGCTTCTGTGAGACCTGTCAGCGCTCCTGGGAATGAAAGGGGGCCCCGGAGCTGTGCTCGGTGCCAGCGGGCTGTGGCATCCCACCCCTACCGTCCTCACCTCCTCACTGAAGGTAGGGCTTCACCAGCACGTACAGGAGACTGCAGGCCCCAAAGACCCCAAGGCGGCCTCACCCCTGTTCCAGCCAGCCCCAGAATCTGCCCTCCCAGCCCCTGCCTTTGCTCCCCAAGGCCTGTGGGTGTAGCCCCAGCCTCACCCCCGCTCCCTACGTGTGCATGGCTGTGTTTTGCAGAACCAATACAGGCGGTTCAGCCAAATGCCTTATAGCCCCTAAAAGCTGTGTATTGACTCCTAACTGCTGTACAAGGGTTCCCTTCTCCAATCACTAAGGCTTCATCACTTCCTACAGTCATGCCTCTTATTTGGGGGCTCTGATCTGGCTCTTGGTCTTGTCACCTTCTCCCAAACCAGCAGACCTCTGAACCTGGCCCCTCTTCTCGGGGGCTCACACCCTTGAATAATTGTACTGGTTAATGCATGTCCCTGCCAAGGGCTTTCTGCACCCAGCATCCTCCTTTAGCATGAGAAGGGGGCATGGGAGTGAGGTCCATCTCCTAGCAGCAGAAGGTGACCTCAGAAGGGGAGGAAATAGCAGAGGCTGGCCGAGACTCCCCGTCTCCCACCGAGCAACCCCTGCCGCCGCAAGGGGTTTCCTCTCCCCTCCACGTTCTCTCCATAAAGTAGAATTGTGATGCATCCAGTCCGTGAGCCTGACAGAGACAAGAGGATCTCCACCTCGACCGAGACCCTCCAGACTTGACTTTGGCATAGGACAGCCTGTGGGTGGGAGCTGGGGGTGGGCAGGATGGAATGCGCACAACCAGTAATTCTCATCCTACAAGTGCTTCAGAATCACCCGGGGAGATTTTTTAATTACCGGTGCCCGGGTCTCACCTCTGATGGTGCTGATTCCCTGGCCTGGGCACCAAGATGTTCCAAGCTCCCGTGTGGCCAGGCTGAGAACCCAGATGACCTCAAAGGGCTCCTTTGAGGGCAATACCTAACTTCAGGGCCCATAAGAATCTCCCAGGGAGCATGTTAAATGCAGAGACTCAGGCCCAGCCCCAGACACTGAGATTCCATGGGCCTGGGGGTGGGAGCAGGGATCAGTGCTCTGAACACGCTCTCACCCCAGGAAATGATGTTGCAGCTGGGCCCATAGAGCACAGTGTGAGAAACCCAGGGCCTTGTCACAAGCAGGGTGGGACCCCAGTGGCCCAGCCTTAGGGAGTATGTGCACTGAGGTATGAGCGAGACAGAGGGAGCTCCCCAGGCCCCTGTCCCAACCCCCCGAAACCTCCAAAAAGCCTCACGCTGTTGGGGCAAGTGGCCATGACCATGCCAGAGGACAGGGTGGAGACTTCAGTAACAGCCCTCCCGGGGTGAGCCCAGTTCTTTTCCTAGCTGCCCTGCCTCCTGGGCCCTCAGTAATCTACCACCCTCCCCTCAAAGCTACAGGCGCCAAAGAGACGGATTTAGCAGGACTCAAGGCCTGTGCTCCAACGAGGGCGGGTCCATGGTGAGCCCTGGTGTGGGGATCACGTGCTGTCCTTCCTCCCTCGGATCTTTAGGGAAACGCCAGTGGGCCCTTCCCAGTCTTCCTGCCTTGCTTGGAGGCCCTTGCTCCCTGGGGAGGTACTTGTGCAGCTGGTCAAAGCCAGCCTTGGGGAAGGGGGACTCCGTGCAACCACCTAGCCGTGCTGCTTTGCTGCGCTACAGACCAGCGCTTGGTTCGCAAGCCTACAGGCGTCCTGCCGAGCCCCTACTCAGGCCTGCTTTGGCTTGGTGGATGGAATTTGAGGAGGTGACCGGATCCAGTAGACAGACCGCAGAACGCAGGCTGGGGGCCTCGACTCAGCAGGGCAGAACCGCCCATGGTTGAGAGAGTATGGACACTGGAATCAGGCAGACCTGAAGTGAGTCCTGGTCCTGCTACTTCCTAGCTGTGCCACCTTGGACAAATGACCCGGCCTCTCTGTGCCTCCGTTTCCTTCTCTGTAACATGGTACTAATCAGAGTATCCAGCTCACTGTCAGGCTGTCGTGAGGATGAGATTAAATGATCTCTTGGGCCTGAAGCGTTCAGCTCAGAGCCAGGCAGAGCAGGCCTTCAGGACGTGGCTGCTACTGTTATGAGAATCTGGCCCCACCGCGCTTGTGGGGAAGGAGGTAGAGTCCTGATGGACAAAGGGTGCAAAGCCCCTGTGGATCAGCAGCTGCAGCGTGCCACCTCCCCACCTGCCTTGTTGCTTTTCCCTTCCACACTCGATGAGTTCACTCCATTCCTTCCAGCCCCAACCTGCAGTGTGAACTTGGGCAAGCCCCAGCCCACTCTGGGCCTTAAATCCCGAATTTGCATAATGAGATTGCCCTTGGCTCTGACAAGCTGGGCCTTGGGGTGGCAGCTCTGTGCCCTAAAAGAATGGGGCAGTGAGTGGTGGGACTGGCAACCTAAAAGCCGGGCCCAGCAGCTCCTTCCCCCGGGTGGGGCGGAGCCCCAGCAACAGTCCTTTGGCTGTCCTGCATCTGGGCCTCTCCTTGTCCTCCAGGAATCTGGCCCAGCCCCTGGGACCAGGCCCTGAGCCCTAGGACTGCAGAGAAATCTAAATCGCCATATCTGTCACTCACGGAGCCCTCATCGTACGTTCAGTCTGCATTTGCTGACATCCTTGGAATAGCCTTGTGAGGAAACGAAGGAGGAAACTGAGTTACAGTCCAGCTAAATGGCTTAGCAAGGTTACCGTTAATGTGTTAAACACAGTGTGACACCTGTCCCCGGGGACAAGCTGCTAGTCACTCAACCCTCCCTTGCCAGAAACCTGTGGGCGCTGACAAAGATTAGCAAAGACCAGTCCTACCCCTCCTCTGCCATCACCCCAGTCAAGTCCAGGGACATGTGAGTGCAAGGAAGGTCTGGGAGATAGGGCTGCTGGTCTGGCTCGAGGCCCCAGCTGCAGCCAAACGGTGCCCACGCTCTCAGGGTGCCCTGCCGGTCCCCTTCATTCACAGTGCTGATCCTGTTTGTAATTACAGCAGAGCCTCGTTACTCACGGTATTTACTCTCCATAAAGTTATTGCCAGCACTGATTTAGCCAGGTCTTAGGGGAAATATAGGGTTAGGTTCCTGTGAGCCTCTGGTCACAACGTCTCCATCAACTTTTTTTTTTTTTTGCGGTACGCGGGCCTCTCACTGCTGTGGCCTCTCCCGTTGCGGAGCACAGGCTCCGGACGCGCAGGCTCTGTGGCCATGGCTCACGGGCCCAGCCGCTCTGTGGCACGTGGGATCCTCCCGGACCAGGGCACGAACCCACGTCCCCCGCATCGGCAGGCGGACTCTCAACCACTGCGCCACCAGGGAAGCCCTCCATCAACTTTGTTTTGTGTTTTTGTTGAAAGACACCTGGTTTATTCTACAATGTTGATTGGTTAACATTGAACTCAAGGCCATCAGCCACAGTAACCCATGCCTGAATGAAGCTTGTCTAGCACACGTATTTATATTTTCTCCATAAGGCACACCACAGCCTTCTGCGTAGGACCACTAGACAGCCCTTCAGCCATGGCTAACACAAAGCACAAAAGATGCAAAAAGCGCAGTGCTGAATAGGCCACGGTAAGAACATGTTTATAGTATGAGAGCCGAAACGGAAAGGCAGAGTGTTGCCTTGTTTGATGTCAGCTGAGAACGCACACGACTAGTGGCTCAAATTTTTCGGTGCTCTGCGCGTGACCACGAATGACCATGAAAGCGCCATGAGTATTGATTTTGAGGTTACAAATAAATTTTAGTGAGTAGGCGAATTCACAAATAGTCTGTGAGTAATCAGGATCGACTGTATAAGCTTGCTTGTGCCTCTGATTATTTGGTTAACATCTGTTTCCACTAAAGTACTATCTTGTTCACCAAAGATTATTTTGTAATCCCAAAGGCCCAGCAAAGATAGGTGCTTGTTAAATATCTGCTGAGCTTCTGAACGATAGCACGTTCCTGGCCTGCCCACCCGGCCCCAAGCCAGATCTAGCATATGGCCGGCTCTCGGCACTCAGCACATCTCCGTTGATTGGATTCATGAGGACGACCAGGCAGGGGACACCCTCTCACAGGGTCCTACTCAGGCTCCTTGACGTGCTGATTCAGCCTCCAGGAAGGGGTAGCAGCCTTTGGACAGACTGAAGCCCAGGGATGTTCCAGGGATGCTCTGGGTGATGCAGAGCTGAGGGGCAGCATCCCTGGGCTTAGCCATTGGGCTCCCAGCACAGACCAGGGACATGGGTCTCAGGTGACTTTGAGTGGCCCTGTCCCCAGGCCAGATCCTCTCCTGATGGAGAGTGTACTTGGCCATCTTAACAGAGGTCACCCGATTCCATTTCCTCTGGCTCTAGTCTCAAAAAGCAGCATCTGATTGTGATTTGTTCAGAAATTCCTAGCCAGAATGCCAGACTATTCTAGTGTGGTCCATCTGACCTTTTTTTTCCTTCCTCTTGCCTCCCTCCCTCCCTCCTTCCTTCTTTTGTGGTGGAGAAAGGATCTGGCATTTGAGTACCCCACTCCGTCTTGCTTTGCAGTTTGGTGACTGCAAGTCAGTCTGGGGTCAGACCACCCCTGTGGTGACAAGGAGTGGCCAAAATCAAGACTGATCAGAGCAAAGGGTGACCCAAACTTGGTGCTCACGGCTCAGAGAGGTCCTTCTCAGGTCCAGGTGGCCTTTCCCTGGACCACACCTGTCTCAAGTTCATCACCAGACTCCCCTATCCATTCATACTCTCAGTTACTTACTGATCAACTGCTACGTGTCAAGACCATGCTCAGCACGAAATAAAACAGGTCTCCTTCCTCCCTCCCTTCAGAGCTTTCAGTCTCCTCAGGAGACAGCTGTCACACCCAAATTATATTGTTATCAACTGTGATAATTTGGGGGGAGACATGTGAGGGAATAACAGAGGGGGCCTGATTGAGATTGGGGCTTGGAGAGGGCCTCTCCAGGAAGCCACATTTAGGTGGAGACCTCAACAATGAGGAGGAATTAGTCTGGTGAAAGCTAGAGGAAACAGCTTGTACAAAGGCCCTGAGGTGCAAGAGAGGGTAGGCCATTGGACACATGGATGGAGACCAGAGAGGCTGAGTACAGACAAGAGGGAAGCCCAGGGTGGGCAGGGTCTGGGGGGGCCACGGTGGAGAGTTTGCTCATGACCCTGAAGAAACATCAAGAAGTAGGAGGGTCCGCAATAGGTTGGAAGGTGGGCACAGAATATGACCATCTGGCTGCTTAGTGGAGAAGGAACTGGAAACAGTAGCCTGGAGAGGAAGCTCTCATCACAGGACACAGGCCAGCCTGGTGCATACAAGTTGCTTATGACATTCTCACCCATAAAAGTGCTAGGGATCCACTTTTTTGTCTATACCTGGGTTCAGCAATACCTTGCCTGCTGTTGAACAACGTCGTAAGGGTGAGAAGGAACAAAAAGTAAACTTGGGAAGCACAAGAAGGCAAAGACAGAGGCCTCAAACTGCTGAATTGGCGCTTGTGAAGGCAGAAAAGGAATGGCTGACTTATGTCCCTCTGCCAGGAGAGGGGAAAGAAGGGAGGCATGATATTGACTTAAACATGGGGGATTTAAAAGGCCCCTATGTTCCCACTTTGTGCTGTGCTTCTAACAGACAGCCTGGGACCTTTGAAGTCGGTCTGGCCCAGTGGGGAGCAGGCTTCTGTGGAGACAAGATGCTAACAGGGGCGGGGGAAGGGGGCCAGGGGCGGCCGAAACTCTATTAGGCATGCTCTAGCAAAAAGAAAGGCAAATCCAATGATAATGTACATCTGTTTCAGGGAATTTATAAGCTTTGAACATTTTTTATGGGCAGATAAGTGGGTCCTTTTCTTACCATAACTTAGAACTTCAAAGCTGAGTGTGTGGATAATGCAAATTGCTGAAATATGAGATTTTCCCTACAAAGAGGTTTCCAAAAAAGACGAGGAAGCAAAAAAAGAGACCGAGAGAGAGAGAACGAAGGCTAATTGATGCCACAGTCTTTTATGTAGATGGCAAAAACGGGACAGAAATTGATTTTTATGAAAAAAGAAATTGATGGGAAAGATAGGGCGAGGAGGAGGAGGCCACGAGGCAGGTATGGGGGCTGAGATGGGGACCAGGCAGTCTGGCCTAGGCTGTGGCTTGGCCCAGGCGACACACGTCCCCTCCCTCTAGGAGTCCTCGCTCTTAATGGGGAAGACGAGACAAACGGACACAAGGACACTTCAGAGCCATCCAAGGCAGTGTCAGCCCAGGGCCTGATCCATCCCAAGTCCAAGGGGGCTTCGGTGCAGGGTAGCGCCTGGGGGCCTGGGGAAGTCAGGAAAGGCTTCCTGGAGGAGGCAGGCATGATGGGGCTGTGGGGGGGTTTGGGGGTGTGATTCTAGATGGCGAAGCAGCTGAATCAGGGGACCGCTGGGTTATGCCTCGGCCACCCAGCCCCCATCACACTCAGCCCTCTGTGCCTTTCTTGTCTCCACACCTCTGCCCCCAGCAAGTAGCCTGTGCACTCCTTGAGGGCAGGGACGTAGTAAATAATACACGCTGGTTGAATGAACGAATCAGTGAATGAATGGCATTCCGAGTCAACCAGCTCCATCTTTTCAGTACTTCACGTCTATGGTGGAAGACTCAGACTGGAAGGGAAGATGGGGGTGTGCTTTGGTCCTTGTGATTGACCCCAATATCCTTTCTGCCCCTAGGTGATTAGTCTAAGCCAGTCTTTTTGGGTTTTTTGGGGTTTTTTTTTTGCGGTACGTGGGCCTCTCACTGTTACGGCCTCTCCTGTTGCGGAGCACAGGCTCCGGACGCGCAGGCTCAGTGGCCATGGCTCACGGGCCCAGCCACTCCACGGCATGTGGGATCTTCCTGGACCAGGGCACGAACCCGTGTCCCCTGCAATGGCAGGCAGACTCTCAACCACTGCGCCACCAGGGAAGCTCGCCAGTCTTTTTTTTAAAACTACATTTTGGTTCTAATAATTAGAACATAACCAAATATGAATTTTTGAGCTTGTAAAGTTGTTCTCTTGGCATTATACATTTGAGTTCTTTTTCTTCTCTTTTCTGATCTTTTCTTCTCTCTCTACTGCCCCCCTCCCATTCCTCCTCTTCCTTTTCCTCCTTCTTCTTCTTCAACAAATTCACAGAAGTAGGAGGCCTTTTCTATTAATCGTACTGTTGGTCTCGGCCAGTCTTGGTAAAGCCTTCATCCCCTTTGCCAGTGATGGGGTCAGGAGAGGTCACGTGACCCTGTTCTGGCCAATGAGACCTGAAGGAAAGTCTGTTGAGGGGCCTATAAGGCGTCATGATGACCGCCGTCTGGCCACCAGCCTGAGGACCACAGAGCAGGCACGGGGAGAACCCGGGCCTGAGAGGATGTCATTGAGCTACCACTTGTACAGTAACTGGTGGCTACTCAGCATCTGCACTCCAGTCGTTTGGCTTTTCTCAGGAGACGTTCGTGAGATGAGGATTTGAGAGCAAGTTGTTTATTTTGAGGCAATCCTGGGAAGTGCTAGTAGGGGAGTGAGGAAGGAGACAGGGCAGGAAAGATACCTAGAGCTTGATTCTGCTGGGAACCCATGTGAAACGCCCGTCAGAGTTACCTACCCTCAGAGCCAGGAAGCTGGGGTATCTATCCACCCATTCCCACCAGTCATTAGTTGAGGGCTGCTCCCACCACAGGCAGGGGGAGCTCCGGTGGCCAGACGGAGCCTTCCACAAAACGCCACAGGCGCTGGCAGTTGGGAAGCGGACTAGCAGACACAGAAATGCTTCACGCAGGGGACTCAGGGCCAGGCACTGGCATTGTCTGTTCCTTGGGGTTTCTGTTGCTGACAGCATCTTAATCAATGCCAGGTGATCATGGAGGGCCTCAAAGGAAAAGGTGAGGGGTTTGAACATTTTCCTGGGAATCCAAGGGCAAACGTTCAAGGTTTGGGGCCATGTCATGATGACCATGAGAACGTTAAAGACTTGGAGGGGTGGTGTGGAAGGTGCCTGGGTCTTCTCTAAGGGAGCTCAGCATCTGCCTTTACCTGACATCCAGCCAGCATCTTAGGGGATTTCAGCACTCACCTAGATCCAATCTCTAAATTTTGTAAACCAACCCCCTCCCAGAAACAACCTCCTTTTTTCTTGTCTTAAGCTACCCACTCCTGAGTCCCACTGTGGACCCAGACGTACCCCACCCTGGAAGCCAAAGAAACTGCTACCTCCCTCTGTCCTCACGCCTGTCCTTCTCACAGTGGTTCCCTCTCGGTTCTTCCCAACTAGCTCCCTTTCACGCCCTCATCTTCACTTCCTGCTTCCTCTCCCATAGCCTGTGGTCTGGATTTCCACCCCTCTCTGTCCAATACCCTCAACTCCATCACCTCTGTCTTTCTGCCCCATCCATCTGACAAAAGCCAACTCTGGAAAAAGTAAAGCACTCAGGATCAAGAGCTCTGGGGTCAGATGGACAATTATAGTTATCCCCACCAAGTTGCCACTGATTTTTTTGTCCTAAATCCAATGGGAATTACAGTGGCTACCTTTCTTGACTTCTTGGCTGTGTTTCATGATGGTGACCATACCCTTCATTTCAGGACACCCTCCGCCCTTGGGTTCTGTGCACAGGATGCTAGTTGCTCCCCTGTATCCATTCTCCCTTTGTTCTTGGTAATAGGATCTCTGGTTTTGAGTTCAAGAATAAAGATGACAGTTTTCAGACTATTTTGTCACTAGATTTTGTGACTAAATTCTAGTCAGTTTTATGTGGCAGATCCTGGAAATCTGCCTTAAGAGCTGGCTTGTTTATTCCTATCATCTCTTTTATTCTCCATTCCTTCTTCCATTCTGCTGCCTGGAAAGCAGGTGTGATGACTGTCATTCTAACCACCATTTCGGACCATGAGGACAAGAACAACACCCCAGAGATGGTGGAGTGGCTGGCAGAAGCCTGTGTCCTTAAGGGTTTAGAGGAACAGGGCTTTTATTCCAGACCTGGAATCTACATTTAGACTATTAAATGAGGAAGAAATCAACTTCTCACTTGTTTAAACCACTCTCCCTTGTAATCAAACTGAATCCTAAGTGAAATTGCTTCCCTGACATCAAGCCCTTTTGGATTTTCTCCAGCCTCTCTGAGCTGCTTTTAGCAGTCGGCTTTGCCTAATCCTCCTTTAAAAATTGCAGCATTGAAACTGGGTACATGGGACCTCTCTGTACTATCTTTGCATAATCTGTAAGTATTTCAAAATAAAAAGTTTTAAAAATAGTGGCATTGCTTCAATCTCAGTTTGGGCTTCCTTGTCTTCTCCATGGACTCACTTTCTGGGATCTCATCCACTGCCATGGCCTTGATGACCATCTCTAGGCTATTGACAAGGAGTTCCAGCTACATGCCCCGGAAGGAACTCATCATCCTACCTCAAAACTTTACTGTGGAGGTGGTGGACCTCTGGGAGGTGTACGGAGCGCTCCCGGCATGTCCACCTGCAGGACGAAAGGCTGGAGCATGTGTTCCCTGGTCCCAGACTGTGTCTCGGGGTGATGCCTACTCAATTCCAGGCTGTGTGCTTGCGAGCAGACTCCTGGGGGACTGGAGGGGGCCCCAGGAATTTGCAGGGAGGCAAGCCTGCCGGGGCAGCGGGAGTCTGTGCTTGCTGGGCTGTCCCTCAGAGTTGCAGCTGAAGTTGTAGGTGGTCTTGGGTCTGTGGTGCATCTGCCCCACTCCCCCTTCGAGACCTAGCTCCTCTAGCAAGCCCCCCTTGACCCCCAAGGCTGAGGCATGTGCCCCTCCTGAGCCATCCACGGTCCCCCCACATCACAACTGCTTGTCTGTAAACTAAGGCATACATGAGATGCGGTGATAGGGCTTAAAAGCAGACTGTGGAAACAAAGTTGGAGCAGAGACAAGGAACTGTAGAGATCCTTTGAATTTATAGAACACTGTAATAGGGCTTTAACAGAATCTAGACGGGCTCAGGGACTCACGGAGTTGGGGTGAGGAAGCAGCCACTTCCTCTAGGCTCTCTGAGGTGTCATGGTATCCAAATCCCACTGGAGGTAAAGCACTGCCCATTTAATCCTCACTTTATAAGGTAGGTTTTCTATCACGTCCATTTTACAGATAGAAAAGGTAAGTCTATGAGATTATACAATTTCTCTAGGGCATATGACCCAATCAGGTTGCAAAGCTTGTGTTCTGTGATATTATCTCTCTCTCTTCCTTGCCCTCCCGCCTCCCTTTTTCCCCCCCCAGCATCTACTGACCATCCAAGATGCAGGGGCTGTGGTGGGCATCACATCTGCTCCCATCCCATTGGCCAAAGCAGGTCACAGGGCCAAGCCAAAGGCAACGGGGTAGGAGAGCACCCTCCACGCTAAGGGGGTGAGGGAGAGGGAAATCTGCTGGACAATAGCTCCAGCTACCATGCCTGCAAATAGGGTGAGGCCACTCCTGGGGGGTTAGACAACTTGCGTCCGAGTCCCAGGCTGGCTGCCGACTTGCTCTGCAGTCTTGAGGAAATCATTTCCCCTTTGTGAGCCTTAGTTTTCCCACTCATGCAATGGGGTTAATAATACCATAAGTGGCTGGGTAGTGTGACCAGGAAGGGGGGCTTCACGGCTGCCAGCAGTGAGGACGAGGACAACACACAGTGATTCAGAAGGTGGTGACCCCAGTTTCCTCTCCACATCGCCCCCCACCCCGCCACCCCACACACACTGATTTAAATCCAGTTTGATCTGACCTGGGGTCCAGCTTGACCAGGTGCCGGGGGGTGGCAGCCACCCCAGCCTCACTTCCACCACCATTCTCTGGACCCCACACCAGCTCGGACAACCTGTAGTAATGCTCTGGAGGCCCGCGGTAGCTTCCCGTCTCATGGTGGAGGGCGGGCCCGGGGTGGGGGTCGAGATGGCCAGGGACAGGCAGGCAGGCTGTCCCATAAACAGTCGACCAAGCGTCATGTGCCGCCGCCAACGGGTGGCTTCAGATGCGGGGATTATGAGAAGAGAGAATACAATTTCCTGATAAAATAGAAGAGGCGATTAAGTTAATGAAGGATCATTTTGCTGGTTTGAAAACTATAATTAATGGGCATTAATTGTATATTTAGAAGTTTAGTGTGGTGTGGGCTCGGGAGCCCTCCTCAAACACAATGACACTGTAAGCGCTGCATAATGAAGATAGGGCCCAGATGGTCCTCAAAGCCCCTAACGAGAGCTTTGCGAGGGGCTGCTGTAATGATAAAAGATGCCACTTGCTGTTCTGCTCTTCCTTTAACGACATCCTTTCTGAGATGATGCTTATCATTTGTACTTTCATCTTCAGTTAAATAGCATATGGCCCCGGCTGATTAAAACCCCCTCCTGGTTTTAATCAGCAACTGGGGATCGGGTTTCTAATGGTGGCAGTGGTGGCCTTGCTGGTCCTGTGGTAAGCTTTTCAATCGTATCTAAGTCTGGAGAAAGAGCAGTGGGGGTGAGGGGCTTGGAGCTGACCTTGTCCATGGCCCGGTGGGTGGGAGAGCTGCTATGGCCCTGCTGGAGTGACCTGAGCCAGCAGCCGGTTTCAGGGATGCCTCGGAGGTCAGGCTGGGTTGCCTCAAGTTATCTTTGGGGAACCAAGTTGGCTCGAGGCCAGGCATGGCCAACCTTGGCTTTGGCCAGGAGGCTGTGCTGTCAAGTCCCCTCCTTATAGAAAGTTTAAAAGGTTGAGGGAAACTCTGCAGGGGCCATTCACCCAGGGAGGTCTGAAGAGACCAGAGCCACTGAAGAGGCTTGAACCATGGAATCAGACTGATGGTGTCTGAATCCCGGCTCCACGGCCCAGGGCTGTGAGGCTTCCCCAGTCTGTGACTTACTTTTCTCATTGTAATTGGATGACTTCTGTTACTCTCTTATTATCCCCATTATACAGATGAGAAAACCGAGGCTCAGTCAAGGGATGAAAGCTGACTAATGTCAGGAAGGAGGGTGATGCTGTAACAAAGGGGGCACAGAAATGGGGTCCTGGGAAACTTCGATGAGGGTCTGCTTGATCTTCCCACCCCACCCCCCGTGAGCTCCTTAAGGACTGGGACCAAGTCTGTCCCATTCATGGTGGTGGACCCCATGCTGTGCACAGGGCAGGTTCTAAGTCATTCCTCAATAGGTGTTTGGTGAAGGAATGAGTGATTCCAGGGAGGTGGCAGAGTGGACCACAGCTGGGGGTGTCTGAGAGGTTCCCCCATGTGTCCCAGCCCCCTCGCAGCTACCTGGGGCCACAGGCTGGTCCTGGTTGATGGACTGCCAGTGGAAATGACCCAGGTGGAAGGATTTAAGAGCTTGTGCCCATCCCCCCAGTCCTCCCTGCCCCTAGAGCCTTGTATTGAGATGGCAGAGCTGCAAGAGCAAAGCAGTCTGGTTTGCTAAGATGACGCTGCAGGAAGAAAACTATCCTTGAAAGTCAACTGACGTGCTCTGGACTTTGCAAGAAGAAGAAGGTAATATGTGATGTACAAAGCCACTGAGAGGTCAGGTTAGTGTGTTACTGCCAGGATAACCCAGGCTTATCTTAACTAATATGAGGTGGAGTTACTGAAAAGGAGTTGGGGACAGAGGGAGGACTGTGGTCAGGGATCTGGCTGGCATCTGCTCCTAGCTGGTCTGGCTATGTGTCATCGGGTCTGGCTTTGGGTCATCTGGTCAACCATGGCCCAGTGCTCACACCCTTTGGGCCGTGCCCTCCTCTCCATATGCTGGGCCTGGCAGGATGCTTCACAGGGTTTCTTCAGTCGAAGAGGGTCCCCAGGAGGAGGCTGGGGCAAATGGGCTTGGAGGGATTTGGAGGTGGTGGCCATCCCTTGCCTTGCCACTTTGCTTGGTGCAAGCCTGTAGGAGAGGCATGGGGCCACTGTACTGGCATCTATAACTGCTAAGTGTCCCCGAGACGCTGTGAACTGGAAAACTCAATAGCTGGGCTCTGGGCTCCCCGCATCTTTTCTCAATAGTAAATAATTTACTCTCTTCACTGAGCACATTTAATTTATTGAAATGTCTAAACCAGTGGTGCTCAAGCTTTGTTCAGCATGAGAATCCCCTGGAAGTCTTTTTAAAACACAGATTGCTGGCCTCAAACTCAGTTTCTGATTTAGTAGGTCTGAGGCGGGGCCTGAGAATTTGCATTTGTTATTCCCAGGTGATGATGATCTGCTGGTCCGGAGACCACACTTTGAGAACCATTGGTCTGGGGCATCTATGGCCCCAGTTCTTGGAAGACCAGCCCCTCTCTCAGGGGCACCTTGCCCTGGCATTTGTGGTTTCCTATGCATCCTGGTCTCCATCATGTCCCCACACTGCCAGCCTTCCCTCCCACTGCTTCCAGGGGCTCTACCCACCCTAGATAACTAGGGAGGCCCATGAGAAGTGAGCTTCCTGTGACAGGTCTTCCTCCTGACCTCTGGGGCTGGCTGGATATAGCTGTTCCCTTGGTCCCATGACACACAGCCCCTCAAATATTTGAAGGTAGCTATATAATCAGGATTCTTTTGGTTACAAGTGACCAAATCCCAACTTAACCTGGTTTAGCCTAAAAAGGATTTATTGGCCTTTGAAAGATCCAAGAGGTAGATCTAGGGCCTTCAGGTATGGCTGAATCCAGGAGCACAATCAACATCAGCGCTTATTCTCCCTCCCTCCTAGCTGCAAGGTGGAAGGTTAAGTGCTGAGTGTGCGTCAAGATGAAGAGATGAGGGTAGGAGTGTCAGATGTTCCTGGTCCTGGCTGCCTCAGTCCCTGAACCTGGAAAATGGGACTGTCATGTTCAAGGAGTGTGAGTTGCAGGAGTCTCTAGGCTCTGATCCATTCCTCTGGGCTGTCTCTTGGGTGGGAAGATACCCAGGCAGAGACAACCCCGGAGGTGTGACCCATCCCAGGAACTCTCCATGTGGTATCCTACCTGAGCGAGTCTCAGTTTCCACATCTGGACTTGTGCCCACTAACAGAGAGTCTTCCAATGTTGGTGTGTGATGAGGCTGGAAGGGGCTGAAATTGTGTCTGGAAATGTAGGGAATGGAAGAAACTGGATTTATATCCTTGGGCATAGGGATTTGTATCCTCACTGTAGGGAGTGAGGTGCTTGAAGACACAGGTTCAGATGATAAAAGATGATCATGAAATGGCCATCTGTTGTCAGAATGGAAGAAAAACGTCAACAACTTAAGCAAAAAGGGAGTTTATTGCCTTCGTATTCAGGTACAGTTTGATCCAGGAGCTTAAGATCATCAGGATTCAATGTCCGTCCACTTTTCCCTCCACTTGGGGGCTCCATTTCCTTAGTCCCTCTTGGGCAAACTTCCAAGCAGCTCCAGGCTTACATCCCTACCCCACCAAGTCCAGCCGGAAGACCTGTCCTCTCTCCCAGTAGTCAATCCAATTGGAGCCCCAAGATTGCTTCTGCACAGTTCTGATTGGCTGGTACGCCCACCACAATACCAACTGCCAGGGCCAGGAGAATGCAAGGTCTAAGTCACGCACACAGCCCATGGCTGAGGCTGGAGCCAACACCTCCTGAAACAGTTGAGGGTGGAGGAAGGGTAGTTATCCTAAAGCAAAATTGGGATGCTCTGCCCAGGAGAAGGGGAAATGCATGCTGGGAGGCCCACCCAACCGATGTTGGGTGGAGCCAAATTATCAGCCTGCCCGAGGTCCCCTCCTGCATCCCTGCCTGTAGCCTCTACCCTTCTCTCTGCACTCACCCCCTAAATCCTAGAGGCCACCCAGCCCCAGATGCCCTGCGAGCCTTCTTCCCCCAGGAGAAAGGAAGGGGGCGGCCACCACATTCTCTCATTAGTCTCTCTGACATCTTTTGTCACCTATCAGGGGAACAAGCAAGTGCTTTGATCACAGCAAAAGGAGAAAGAGTATTTAAAACACCGCCTGTGAAGATTTGCTGAGCATAAGGTGGGAAAGGCAGTCGGTGGCAGTTTTCAAAGCACAAACGTGATTTCCAGTCTTGCTTGTCTGAGGATTGTTAAGGAGGATTCGCCCACAGCTTGGGTTATTAAATGGGCCAGGAACCCTGAGGTTGCGGGGATAGGGGGGTCCCCAAGGGACTTGGTGGGAGGGAGTTTCTGGGAGGAAAGCAGCAGCCCAGCTTTTGATTCTTCATGAATCACAGACCTTTAGGGCTGACTGGTCAGCTGGAGGGGAGCACTGGGCAGGGAGTCCAGAGAACTGGCCTCACCACTAGCCCTGCGTGGGACTCCAGACGCGTCCCGTCCCCAGTCCGAGCCTCCATGTCCATTCTGTATCAGGGCCTGGATCAGAATTCAGAACTCCCTCCTTCTTTTTCTCAGGACCCACTGCCATATGGCATTTGCCAAATATGCCAATTTCTGCCATATCCACCATCACCTGGCCATTATTCACAAAGATTCCCTTTTCCTAACTTAAATGCATTTTATTTAATAAGGAACATTTATGTCACCAACATAAATGGGGACAAAAGGAGACAGTATCAGGTCCATAACAAAAAAAAAACACATAAAAATAAATAACAGTGAAAAACAACGTCAGTAAGTTCTAGCCAGACAGTCTTGTCCACCAGAAGCAACAAGAGGAGAGCAGCCACCTCTTTGGGGTTTTTTTTGCGGTACGCGGGCCTCTCACTGTTGTGGCCTCTCCCGTTGCGGAGCACAGGCTCCGGATGTGCAGGCTCGGCGGCCATGGCTCACGGGCCCAGCCGCTCCGTGGCATGTGGGATCTTCCTGGACCAGGGCACGAACCCGTGTCCCCTGCATCGGTAGGCAGACTCTCAACCACTGTGCCACCAGGGAAGCCCAGCCACCTCTTTGTTAAAAGCAGAGATGGGCAAGAGTTGGGGAAGTGTCAGGGAGGCTTTATCCTGGCCATAATTAGAGGAAGAGAAAGGCGATTGATGTCTGACTCTGGGGTGCAGGTTGTTTAAAGGAGGGGGTCACTGGGCTGGCCGCACCTCCACTCTGGGAGAGACTGGTCTGGATGAGCCAGAAGACCCTCCCCGGGCTCCAGGTGTGCACCTGGCCGTCCAGGTGTGCCCCACAGAGTGAGTGAGTTCATTGTGTTAGCTCTTGAGAGGGGGACAGTGGGAAGTTTCCCGCAGCCTGTCTCTCCCTTCCCCCCCACCCAGCTCCGCAGCCCTACAGCCCCTCCTGGCCCCAGCGCTCTGCTGTTGCTGTTTCTGAGGTGTCTTCAGGGACCCAGGGACAGAGGCAAGGGATTCAGGTTGGCCTTGCCTCCTTCCCCACTTCCTACCTCGCCCATCCCAGCAGTCTCCCCCTTTCTGCTTCTCTGCTTAAGCTCGGGTAGGGTCCTGGCCCAGCCTCTCAGAAGGAGATCTGCAGGGCATAGGGTCTGCCTCCCCCCAAGGGGTGCTGTGGCATCATTCGATAATTATTTATGGAGTGCTTTCTCTCTGCCGGACACCAGAACAGGTTACATAATTTACCAGGCCAGTGCAAAATGAAAATGTGGGAACTTTTTTCAAAAAGTATTAAGATTTTCAGGTCCGTGACAGCAGAACATTAAATCAAGTGTGTGGCCCTTGGAGGCATGGGGTCCCATGGGACTTCAGAAGTCACACGCCCACGATGCTGGCTCAGCCAGACACTCTTCTAGGTACCAAGGGCAGGGGCCTGGTGAGCTGGGCCGCAAAGGGACTCATACTCAAGGGGAAGAGGGGCAATGAGCAGACCCCAAGAGGATTTTTCCTGGGGATGTGAGCTGTTAAAGAGATAAATGGGAGGAGGCAAAAGAGCAGCGGGTCACCAGGGAGGGTGTCCTGAAGAGCCGTGGGAAGAGGACCCCAAGCTGGTGGGCCAGCAGGAGCAAAGGCCCGATACAGGAAAGACGCTGGTGTTTCTGAGGTTCAAGGGGGCCCACGCGGTGGAGGGGGAAGGGCAGAAATGGACGAGGAAAGTGGTTTGGGGCCAGATGGGCCAGGTGTGTGAAGGACGGGAGAATATGGATGTCATAACACCTGGTACCTTCTAATGTGATCTTATTTGGAAATAGGGTCTTTGCGGATGTGATCAAATGAAGATGAGGCCATACTGGATTGGGATGAGCCCTAATCCAATGACTGGTGTCCTTGTAAGAAGAGGGAAATTTGGACACAGACACATACAGAGGAAGGTCATGTGAAGATGCAGGCGAAGACTGGAGTGATGTACCCACAAACCAAGGAATGGCAAGGATTGCCAGAAGCCACCAGAAGCCAGGAGGCATGAAGTGGGTTCTTTGCCAGAACCTCAGAGGGAGCATGGCCCTGCTGACACCTTGATTTCAGACTTCTGGCCTCCAGAACTGTGAGACAATTAATTTCTGTTGCTTTAAGCACCCAGTTTGTGGTGATTTGTTACAGAATCCCTAGGAAACTAATACAACTTACCAGCAGAAAAACTGAGGCCAATAAAGGGAGGCACTGGCCCAGGGGCAGCCAATGCTCCCCCCCAAACTACATGGATGGGAATCAGGGAGGGGTGGCTCCCAAAGGAGAATGACTAGATGCTGTTTCCAGAAAGAGCCAAGCAGGCAAAACCCAGAGACGCCCAATGCACGATGCCCAGCTCCTTCCCTGGCCTCTCTGGCTCCTCCTGGACCTGGGGGATGCTCTGGAGCATCTTCTCTGCATCTGCAGACACCTGCAGCCTGACCATCACCCCAGAAAGTAGAAGAGGTTGGAAAAGCAGCAGGGAGAAGCTGCTCTAGGGGTAGCTGCTCCCTAGGGAGCTGGCTAAACAAGGGCTGTGCAGTGAGATGAGGGGAGAATAATCAAGGCAGGTGATCCCAGGGAAAAGGGTCCAGGGTCCCAGTGGACCCCAAGCTAAATATGACAAAGCAATGAAAAAAAAAGTTTTCCTGAAATGTGTTGACTGAGCGATTCTATCCAATGACTAAGGTGAGATGCCAAGTGCACCATTTTGAAAAATGGATGTTAAAAAAAATCAGGCGTATGCCTTCCCTTTGGAATGAGTGTTTTTATTGCTGAACACTTGGAACAGAAGAGCAAGCCCAGGGGTGGGAGGCAGGAGATCTGAGTTCAAGTCTTGGTTCTACTCTAGTGCTCTGTGACCTTGAGGACATTTCCCACCAGCAAAATGACCCGACGGGGCCACCAAGTGGTTCTCAAATAGTGCTCCACGAAGAGCCAGGGGTACCACTGATGGGCCTAAAGTAGAGCTCCCAGACCTCACAGCCGGAAAAGCTTGGCTTTGGTCCTTTTTCTGTGTTAAGTTTCTATATCAAATTTCATTTGAAGAAGACTCTGTGGCTTTAAAAAATGTCTGAAACTTGGACTGGATTAGCTCTGGAATTCCCTCCAACCCCAATATTCCAAGATTCCCCATCAGAATGACAAACTCTGTTCCAACACACTTCATCCTGTTTAGAAGTTGTTGCAAAGGATCCTTTCCATTGATTGTTTCCTGTAAACCGGCCTCTTGTTTATCTACAGGAACCATCTTCTGTTAGGACAGGATTTCTACTCAGCACAATCTTCATGCTGGGGACCTGGTGGCCCCGAGGGAGAGGAAAACGCAAACGGGAGGGAGGGTGACTTTCTTTTGAGAGTCTAGGGGTTTGGCGTCCTGCAGTTGGGGAGGATGCTCCTGGGGGAGCTGGCTGGGATGGACAGGCAGGATGACACAGGTTCTGAGGTCAGATCCCAGCTCTAGTTCTTACAAGCCATGGCTCCTTGCGCTGCTCATCTAACCTCTTGTCCTCAGTCTCCTTATCTGTCAAATGGGGATGGTAATAGTGCCTACCTCATAGGGCTGTTGTAAGGGTTATGTGAGACAGGTGTGTAAAGTGCTGAACCAAGGGCCTGGTGTGATAGATTCTCTGTAGACAGGCATCAGTAGCCTCACAGGTAATGTTGACATGGAGGCTGCTCAGAGCCTCAAAGGGAATCCAGTGAAGGCGGGGGTGTTGGGCAAACTGGCATTGATCACCCCCCATCCTGGGCATCTCCTTTCTGGAACCTCTTCCAACAAGTTCCTGGACTCCACAGTTGTCTACAGACAATGTATCAGTTAGCTATTTCTACATAGCAAACAGCCCCCAAAATTCATTAGCTTAAAACAATTTATTATTTGGGTTCACGAATCACATGGTTGAGAGGTGGCTGATCTTGATTGAGTTCTCCCTCATGTCTGGGAGTTGGCTCTCTATCAGCTACTCTTGGTTCTGCTCTATGAGTCTCTCATTCTCTGATAGGAGACCACGGGCATGTTCTTCTCATGCTGATGGCAGAAGCTCAAGAGTGCAAGCAAAACACAGAAGGTCTCTTCAGGCCAAGGCTTGGAACTGGTACACTGTCCCTTCTGCCACATCGTGTAGGCCAAAGCAAGTGTCCAGAACAACCAGGACTCAAAGAGCAGGGAAATTGACGCTGCCTCTGTAGTGGAGGAACTGCAGTGTCACAGGGCAAATGGCATGGTGACAGGGAGGGATAGAGAACTGGGGTCATCCCTGCAATTCACCACACACTTTATTTAAATGAGGCATCTGTAAGGATTATTCCTGAATGTCTACCTTTCATGATTTCTTCCTGGGGTTTAAGGAAAGTGTGGATTTGAAGTCTGAGCACCACAGGTGCTGGGTGGGTGTGAAGTATCTTGGTCTGCATCGTTCACTAGTATGAGGGCTGAAGTTCAGGTAATCACATCCCCTGACTCCCACCCCCTCCCCATTGGTTTAGTGCTACAAGGCAGCACAGGCTTGGGGCAGAAGCCTTGGGTTCAAATTCCAGCCTTGAGTGCTGCATTACTTGGTGCACAGTAAATATTGATCTTGTATTGGCTGCATCCATTCATACTTTCAGAAAGTGCATAAATGCAATGGTACATCTTAACAAATTATTAGAGAGCAAATACCCTTGTAACCATCACCTAGGACTAAGAATAGAAATTCCCATACTGCCGAGATGCTCTCCGCTGCCTCCTATCAACTGACCCTTTGTCCCTCAGAAGTAATAGCCACTCTCTCAACTTTCATAGCAATGCTTTCTGCTTTTTTTTTTTTTTTCCTTTTGGGAGTTTTGCCATCTCAGTTAGCATCCCTAACCTCTATCGTTTAGTTTCTCCTCTTGAACTTCATTCAGTGGAATCACACAGGCTATATTCCTTTGTGTCTGCCTTCATCCACTCAGTCTTGTTTGTGACATTCATCCACGTCCTTGTGTATAAGTGCAGTTTGTTTTCGTGGCTGTATAATATTCCAACATATGAATGTACCACCATCTACTTATCTGTTTGACTGTTGATGGAGATTTGGGTTGTTTCTAGCTGGGGAATATTTTGGGGAGTAGTCCTGCTCTGAAATTCTAGCTCATGTCTTTTGGTGAAGATGGTGTCTATCTATGTATGGGGTATATTCCTAAGAGTGGAATTGTGGGTCCTCAGAGAGCTGTTTATGTTCAGCTTCAGTAGATGGCGCCAGATGGTTTTCCCCAGAGTTGTACCAATTTACACTCTAACAAGCATGGTAGACTCTTCTTTATCCTCTCACTCTCTCCCCTCTTCCTTCCTTCCATTTACCTACTCATTCAACCCACGCTTTACCACCAGTCTCGAGACCGGGGGCCCAGGTATTTAATGGTAAAAAGAAGTCACGTTATGCTACCCCTCCCCCTCCTCCAGTTCCGCAGGCAGATGGATGGGAAGTCCCCAGCACCATCGGGGTCCTCAAGAGATGGGAGGTGGGATCTGGGGAGAGGCGTGACACCCAAGGCCTCCCTCCTGGAAAGCCACGTGGCAGGGCTTTTGTGGGTGCCCACGCCCCCACCCCGATATTGGAGAAGGACCCTCCTCCCATACGGAGGGAGGCTTAGTCCAGCCCTCTCCCTCAGAAGCCAGCGGACCAAACGTCGGGCCACAGTGGGTGCGGTCCTGCTCCTGGAGGCTCTGCAAGCTGCTGCTATTTTCATGCGGCCCATTCTGTTAGGAGTTGCGGTTTCACTGCCTCCTGCTGATCGAGGAGGTGGAGGGGCGGCGGCGAGGAGGCTTCCTTCCGCCCCTCTGGGTTGTGAGCTGGAGGAAGAGGATGAGGGAGCAGAAATCGAGAAGTGACGTCCTGAACCGCAAGTGGGGGTCGGCCGGGTACCCCAAACAACACGAGCGGTGGGAAGTGCAGTGAAGAGGCAGCGAAGCATCAGCGCTTTGCCAGCAAAGCTCTTTCTTTTCAGCATTATTTCAAACCCCTTCCAACGGTTTTTCAGTCTTGTTTTTTCTCTGTTGAAAGAAACGCTCAATTTCCCTCCTATTTGTTTCAATGCCGTTTCGCCAGCGCAGCCCGCGAAGCTTTCGGTGCCGCCAATGCGGCAGCGCCATCTGCTGGCTATTTTTTTAAAATTGCGGAATAGATCCTCCCCAGGTCCCGCCTCCTTCCAGAAGTGGCTGATGGAAAGGGGAAAAGAAACATTTTTACAACTTTCAGCACCATAAAAACGACCAGGAATCCTATGAAAAATGCTCATACTCACCAGAAAGGAGGAAATGCACATTAAACCGTGGAAACCACTTCTCATGATCACATTGAAAATAGTTTAAAAATGCTAACATCCAGTGTTACGGAAGGTTCAGGGAAATGGCATCTCTCACACTTAGCTGCTGGAAGGGTGGGTTAGTACAGACTCTAAGGAGAGAGGGAAATTAGTATTATCAAAATCACTAACAGTGTTTATGATTCAGAAATACCACTGCTGGGCTTCCCTGGTGGCGCAGTGGTTGAGAGTCCGCCTGCCGATGCAGGGGACACGGATTCGTGCCCCGGTCTGGGAAGATCCCACATGCCGCGGAGCGGCTGGGCCCGTGAGCCATGGCCGCTGAGCCTGAGCGTCCGGAGCCTGTGCTCCGCAACGGGAGAGGCCACAGCAGTGAGAGGCCCGCGTACCGCAAAAAAAAAAAAAAAAAAAAAAAAAAAAAAATACCACTGCTGGAAATTGCCTTCAGAGAGCACAAATACGAAAAAGACACTGGATCAAGGCATTGGCTGCAGTGCTGCCTGTAGTTAGGAAAATCTGGAACCTTACAAGACAGTTAAAACAGCGGTGGCACATACGTTAGAAATCAGTGTTATTAAAAATAGCATGGGAAAATATCATATATTCCAGGAAAATGCTCATGGTATACAGGAAAAATTTAATTCTTCTCTTATCATACTTTATCACACTCAGTATATTATAATGGTGCATACATTTGTCCAAACTCATAGAATGTACAATACCAAGGGTGACCCCTAATGTAAACTGCGGACTCTGAGTGCCAATGATATGTCACCGTAGGTTCATCAGTTGTAACAAATGCCCCACTCTGGTGGGAAGGCGATGCATGTGCGGGGGCAGGGGTATGAGAACTATCTGCACCTTCCACTCCATCTTGCTGTGGAAACTAAGACTGCTCTAAAAAAAATTAAGTCTAATAAAAAAATTTTTAAAGCAGATTACAAAACAGTATGTGGAGACCGATTTCTGGTGAAGGCCGGGGGAGTTCATTGTGGTCTGCCCTGCCTGGGCTCCTCAGGAAAGGGCATGTAGGTGGGCGATTCCTACACATCCTACAGACCCGGGCTTCACAGGAGCCCTGCAGGGGGCTCCTGTGGAGTTGCCGAGAAGGAGCATATGAGGCTGGTGCTGCTACAGCCATCTTGTCACCAGGAGGAGTGCTTGTTGAGAGAGAAGGCTAAGCCGAGGAAAGAGAAATTTAGAGAGAAAGTGAAAGCGAGAGAGAAAGCAAGATGTAGAGGTCACGGTTTGAGTTTTGGGCTCCAACTTGACTTGAAGCTAATCTGTTCCTGGGCTTTTCAGAGAATACATTTCTCTTTGTCAGATTATCCTGGCTTTCTGTCACTCGTAAACCCAAAGGATCCGAGTGCCCTAAACACGAGCTCCCAGCTCATTCACGTTGCAACGAGCCAGTTACTGGAGACGGGCCACGGCACAGATGGGCTTGCCAGGGGGCTTTCTGTCAGCACCTGGAACCCTTCCTCTCAGCAGGCACAGCCAGAGGAAGGGATGTCCAGGGCCTCCCTGCCCCTTTCCTGGGCCCGGGCCTGGGCTGTTGCTCCCTGGGGACAGAGGAAGTTCCTGCCTCAGAGCTGTGCTTCTGCTTTCCCTCTGCTTAAAATTCTCCCCTCCCCACGCTGCGGTGGCTGCCTCCTCAGCCTCCCCTATGGCTCCCTTAAACACCTCCTCCTCCAAGAAGCCCTCCCTGACCATCTGGCTGAGGGAGACTATTCTGTCCCAGCTTCAGTTTGCTCTGCAGGTGTCTCCCTTCTGATGTTTCAGCTCCATGAGGACAGGGACCCAATCTGTCCTGTTCACCACTGTGTCCCCAGCTCTTCACAGGGTCTGGCATAGAGTAGGAGCATCATCAATCATTGTTTACTGAGAGAGGAGAATGTACATGGCGTATGGGTAAGGCTGGCGAGGGGCCCTATTCTGCTGACTGTGCTGGTAGGGCTTGTGCAGGGCCTTTTCCAGGGCCTTTTCCAGGGAGGGGCATTTTTTTGGCTCTTACCAGGGGACACAGTGACACCAAGTAGAGGACACGCTGCAGGTTCTGGCTTTGACCGAACCAGAACTCTCCCTCCGTTTGTGGGTCTTACCTGATGTCACGGTGTGAAGCCCAGAGCTGGAGCCTGGGTGCCACCCCCCAGGTGGGGTGAGGAAAACCAAGGATGTCAGCCAAAGCCGAAACCAGGCCCACGACTGATCAAGCAGGGCTGATACAGAGCATGGGACGGGGACCGGGGCCATGGGGCCCAGGAGAGGGAGCAAGGCCCCAACTAGTCTGAGACAACGTACAGAGAACATCGGATGATCTAGGCCATGAGGTCAGAAGCTTATTTCCCTTTGTGGTATTTTCCATTCCTTCTGAGTAAATCAGAGAGCAGTCTCAACGTGGTGCTAACAGGTCTCTAAGGCTTGTCTCTGTCTCTTTTAACAGAGGACATCTGGCGGCCTCAGACTCAGACTTTGTCTCAGACAAAGGCCGCAGAGGTGTAATAACAGCGAGAGGTTTCATTGTGCTTATTTTTATAGCTACCTTCTCATTATAGCAGGTGAATCTGATTTTCCATGGAGGGTTGTAATAGGAAGTTTCTTTTTCAAATACATTTACATGAGTAAAAGGAGACTGCCAGAAGGAAGATGGCTAGTGGATACTAGAACAGATGGCAGCGCTGTTGGGTCCCCCAGGGAGGATTCTGGGAAGGCAGCTGCAGGAGGACAGGAAGCTCTGGAGGAGACCGGGAGGGTCTGGCTGGGGACACAGTGGGAGCTTCCTGTCCCCAGCAAGTGGAACTGGAGCTGGATTTGCTGCTCCAAAGCAGAGTTACAGCTAGGAGACCATTGCTGAGCTAAGGGAATGTAGGCAATGGGGCTGGAGCCCACCCTGAACAGAGCCTCCTGGCTCACAGCCTAGCCGCCCTGGCTCAGGCCTCAGTACTGATCCTGCGCCCCCCAGGTCCAGCCAGGTGACCCCCAGTGGCCTCTTGGAATCCCAACCCGGGATTATTCTGTCTGCCCTGCCTGCCATACCATATCACTTTGATGTGGACACCCCAGTCCTGGAGCTGCCCCGTCTCACCATGTGACCTGGAGAGAGCCCCTTCTCCAGGTCTCAGTTTCCCTACCTGTAAGCAGAGAGGAGTGAAAGTCCCTTGAAGGGACATATCCCCAGGGACATATCTGCAACCTTCTCCTCCCAGTCCTCCAATGTGGGGCTCAGGGAGGAGAGCACAGGCTGGGGGTGACACAGGCCTGCACTTAATTTCCTGCTTTACCTGTTGTTGGCTGTGTGACCTTGGGTAAGTCACTTAACCTCTCAGGGTGTCTGTATCCTTGTCTGTTAAATGGGATAAGAATATCTCTTGGGCAGAGCTGGACCGCCAGTAATCAGAGAAGCCCTAGACACACAGTAGGGCTCCAAAAATGCTGGGGAGCCCCTGGTAGTAACCGTTTCCCCTCCTGGCTTGGGGGTAAGAGACCTGCCAGCATCCCAGGCATGGGGTCTCATAAGGATGACAAATCCCATCCAAAGGGAGACCTTTGGCTCTGTGTCACATCCAGCAGGAGCAAGAGGCTGCTGGAGCAGAACTTTGTGTGAACCGGACCCCCTCAGGCTCCGGGGCCAAGTGCCCAGAGCAGGTTCCTGGGTGTGGGTGTGGCTGGCATGATGCTCCCACTAAGAGCTGCTCGGGCCCTGGGCTGGAGCATGTGTACCGGCGAGGGCCTGGGCTGGGAGGAGGTGGGGCAGGGAGGAACCCAGATGGCAGACTGCCCAGGCTCTGTGGATGGTTTTCCTCAAGGCCACCGTCAAGTCAATTCAACATGGGGCTTCTCAAATTTTAACCTGCGTACAGAGGAATCACCTTCGTGAGGCAGCAAGGAGAAGGTGGGTGAGGGAATCTTGTCAACATGCAGATTCTGGTTCAGAAGGTCTAGGGTGGAGCCTGAAATCCTGCCTGTCTCATAAGCTCCAGGTGACACAGATGCTTCTGGTCCAGGGCTCCACCCTGAGCATTGAGGGCAAGTGCCCCTCACCTGTCCTGTGGGCTCAACTTTTGAGAAGTCAGGAGAAAAGGGTCCAATCCCAGCTGCCACCACCCCAGAGTTCCCTCGAAAGAAAGACTTAGCAATACCGTGGGGTGGAAGAGGGTCCAGGCAAACAGGGAAGTGGGGTACCCTGGTGGGGTCACAGTGGGCCACAAGGAAAGCTTCCTGGAGGAGGGGGGTGAGGAATTCAAGGACTTGTTCCAGGAACCCAAGAAATGAGCGGGTCTCAGACTTCTGCGGCAAAGGGAGATGTCAGGAGGAGAGGCCGTCGGACACCCGGAGTGGATGAAGACACAGTGTGCGTGGCCCGAAGAAACACCAGTGGACCCACAGGCCAAGGCCGTCAGAAGAACTGGGAGGGCAGCATCTAGCATCACCAGGAGGAGACAACGTGGGAGGCCTGAAGCCGTGCTTTGTGGGTGGGCCCTTTTCAGAAGCCAGAGTAAGTCCTTTTCCTTATTCTGTGGTACCCAGCCCTTCTTTAAGGATACTGATGGGAAACTCCCCCATATGATTTCTTAGGTCCCTTTTACCTCGCGTAAGGTTTTTTCCTCTCTCTCGACACCACACACATGTACACCATATATATGTGATTTTCAGATGCACAGTCACCCTCCACCCCCTACACTTTAGCACCTCTGAAGTCAATGGCATCTTCCTCTCTATTGGCCTGGATCTATGCTGACTTCCTTCAGAGAGAGTTTGCATCTGTGGTGCAAGGTACCTGAAACACCTGCATCTGAAACCTCTTTACCATGACTTCTCAGCTTGAGGATTTTGGACCACACTGTGTGTGTTTAGACCCCAAACCTGGGTGAGTAGCAGTTTGCAGTTCCAATTCTAGAGTCCACACTCTCCACTCAGTGTCAAATTTGATTCATGCCTTTCCTCACTGTCCCTTTCTACAAAGCAGGTTTATTCTACGTGGACCATTACGCTGGGAGCTAACTCTTTGCTCTCCCAGCTTTTTGCTGGAAATTCCTACTGAACTCCCCATGTTGGGCATTTTTTTCTTTCTTAGTGAATATTTGGTGCATCTAACAGTTGGCAGTGGCATTTTATATTTGATGAAAGAACTTGTAAAATCAATATGATCTTCTTTACTATTACAAAAGAATTGCAGCTCTTTTTATTTTTCCATTTAACACTTTAATTATCCACCTGCCCAGATTTCCAAGAAATCCAATCTCTCCCACTTAAAGTGTCCTTCTCCTGGAGTAAATTGAGATACTTGAAAACTTTCTTTTTCTGAAGGTGTCAGTCTGTGTCTAACCTCCAGGAAGGAGCCTGGTTGGGCCACTCCAGGTGTTGCTGTCGAATACGTTCGGTGTACTTCAGTGAATGCTTGTCCACTGCTCTTTGCTGAGCTAGATCTTGGCTCAGGCCAATGTGGTGCCCCAGGTTAAGGATCCCAAGTTACAGCCTCACCCTGATAATAACCTCAGCCACATGGTTTAGGTCTTCAGGGACTACTAACCTGATAGGCATAGGGGGTCCAAACCAGTCTGTACCATCATCTCCTGCCCTGTGCTGAACCCAGGTCATTGGTCCAGAATCCACTTCACTTGGGGGCCTGACAGCAGACTTCGGTTAAGGGCATCCCAATCCATTGTCCTTCAGATGCGGAGGTGTCGAGCATTCAATCTCTTCTACCCAGAGGCCCCACCTCCTGTCAGGGCTACGTCTACGTAATCCAGAAAGGCCATTCAAGGGACGGTTGCCTTACAAATGAAAACCAGCCCCAGGCAATGATTGCTGGTTCTAGCCCAGGGGCCTCTCACCCTTCAAAGGATGACATATGGCTCATCCTGGGGACAAAGCTGGCTTTGAGGAGCAGTAGGTGACCTTTTGTTTGGCTGAGTTGGGCCTACACCTGACAGGGAAGAGCTAGAATACTTAGAATAATAGGTAGGAATATTTGCCAGCAAGGCTGAGGTGGGAGGAACAAAGAGGAAAGACTCAGGGCAGCTAAAGAGAGACGTGTCTGAGGAAACGGATTAAGCTTTGTCTGTGATGTGCAGTTTAAACCCCTCCTCCAGCTACCTACAGAAACACCAGTAAGGTTGATATGACTCTCCAGTGTTTTGGCAGCTGGGTTTGTGGTTTTGAGACGAAGTGGGCCTGGCATCAGGGGGACACAGGACACAAGCAGAGGCTTCCAAGGATGCCCGGAAGCATCTCCGCTCAACATAGATGGGGAAACGGAGGACCAGAGGAGGGGATTGTTCAAGTCATCCCACAAGCTAGAGCCCAAAGTGGCTCTTCCCGCTCAGAATCAACCCCCAAAAGCCCACGAGCTATGGTGATCCCCAATTCTCAAGCTTCCCCGGGGAGTGGCTAGTATAGATACTCTTGGACAGTGAGTTCCTTCAGGGTGAAGCCCCGGGGGGCGGGCTTCCGGAGCTGGTTCTCCTCCAGTCTCTTCTGCAGGGACACAAAGTCCTTGCCCAGCGCGTAGGCCAGGCGGGCCATGGCGTCCAGCAGCGGGGCGTAGTAACGGTGGCCCTCCCGGGCCTGCAGGCACTGCAGAGCCCTCTCCCCGGCGGCGAAGGCCTCGGCGGGGCGCTCCAGGTCGCGGTGGCACACCAGCATGGCGCACAGGGAGGGCACCACCATCACGGGGCAGTGGGACGTCAGCTTCTCCTGTAGCGGCACCGTGCGCACCAGGATGTCCAGGGCCTTGGTGTACTGCCCCGCGCGCAGGCAGCCGAAGGCCTCCTTCAGCTCGGGCCGCGTGAGGAAATCGATGAACTCGCGCGAGCGCCGCACGCAGCGGATGGCGTAGAGCAGGCCTAGGTACTCTTTGAGGGCCAGCTTGCGCTCGGAGATCATCTCCGGGGTGAAGTTCCCCATCAGGTGCTTTTTGGGGAAGACGACATCTTCGATCTCTTCCCGGAAGGTCTTTAGGAGTTTCTTCTGGAGCATCTCGAAGTCTGAATAACGCCGTTCCAGGATGGCTTTGTTGCTGTCAAAACTCCCCGTCTGGATGACGACGATTTGGTACATCTGCGGTGCAAAGAGAGAGGGCCTTTGACTACACCCTCACGGAGGGTTTGAACGGACAGAGAGAGCCCGGGAAGTAAAATAATGATGACCATCGTTTAAAGCATACCCTGGAAATGGGTGATGGTTATCTGCAATTCTGTTTTAAATTGCCATCAGCATTGGCTGAGCTGTAACAGCGAATCGTGACAAGAGTCAACCGGAGAATAACAAGCACAGCGACGTGGAGGCATCCTGGGGCAGAAAGGGCACACAGGAAACTGCCGTGCGGGGGGCCTGGGGTGTTCTTGGTTTTACATGGTCAAAACTGGGCCTCGGGCTTCCCTGGTGGCGCAGTGGTTGAGACTCTGCCTGCCGATGCAGGGGACACGGGTTCGTGCCCCGGTCTGGGAGGATCCCACATACCGCAGAGCAGCTGGGCCCGTGGGCCATGGCCGCTGAGCCTGCGTGTCCGGAGCCTGTGCTCCGCAACGGGAGAGGCCACAACAGTGACAGGCCCGCGTACCGAAAAAAAAAAAAAACAAACACAAACAAAAACAAAACCTGGGCCTCAGGTTCCTGAACTGGGAGGCTTGGATTAATAAGATCTGTGTTTTCCAGGTGTGGAACTCCTGGGAGATGGTTTTAGGTGATATACTGGCAGTGATGTTGTAAGTAAGAAAATTATTCTTTTCTCTTTCAAGAGAATGCTGATTAAGGACACAGACTGCCTCGGTTATAATTCCAGCCCACCACGGTCTAGCTGTGTGGTTTTAGGTAGGTACTTTAACCTCTCTGAGCCTCCGTTTTCTCATCCAGAGAATGAGGATAGTAGCCTGCCTCACTGGGTGAGGATTAAATGAATTAATGCACTGAAACCGTGACGTGAAGTCAGCACTCAGGGTCAGCTATTATTATGACTCCACTCCCATTTGGGGAATGGTGGGGGGCAAAGAAAGGCTGTGTGGCTCTTCCATAGTCATTAACCTCTCCCCCAACATAGGCTGAAATTCCATTCCAAAGAAAACAGCCCCAAGCCCAGCTTTCCACCAGCCATGGTAACCAGCTAGAATTTAATAACAGCCCTGAGCTTTCCTTGTATTTACTTTTTTTTTTTTTTTTGTGGTATGCGGGCCTCTCACTGTTGTGGCCTCTCCCGTTGCGGAGCACAGGCTCCGGACGCGCAGGCTCAGCGGCCATGGCTCACGGGCCCAGCTGCTCCGCGGCATGTGGGATCCTCCCAGACCAGGGCACGAACCCGTGTCCCCTGCATCGGCAGGCGGACTCTCAACCTCTGTGCCACCAGGGAAGCCCTGTATTTACTTTTATAATGACCTTTTCTTATGCCGTGTGATACTGGTTTTCCATTTAAGGTATTCCCCTTTGAAATAAATCTATTCAGTGTTTTTAAAAAGTGATCCACTTTAAAGAAAACATGAGGTACATAATAAAAATGATATGAGGATATCAAAAGCAATGAAGCAGGGACACAGATGCTAATACCGGGTAACATGGGATTAAACTGGGCAGTTTGCTTCTTAGGCTTAGGCACCTTGACTCTCCAATTCTCACGGTGCTGAGCACGAAATCTCACTTTTGGACCATTTTTTTCCAGAAGACTTCTGTGAGTTAAAGTGTGTCAATCCATTTCCTGGTCGGGGAGACTGAGGGGCCACCGGCCTTGCCCAGGGCCGGGAAGGAGGCCGTGAAGGTGCGCCATCACCTTTTGGTCTCTGCTTACCACAAACTTGGAGACTCTCCCCTCCTCGATGCGGGCGGAAGCGATCTCGAAGAGCAGTTTGACGTGCTTCCAGCAGCGTTTCTGGGTCCGCCAGTACTCCTGCAGCTCCCGCGTGGTCATGCTGGAGTTGGAGCTTTGGCTGCTGTGGGCATCTGGAAGGACCATGTGCTTAAGGACTAGCACAGGTCAGTGCGCTTTAGGGGCAAGGGCTTGGGGAGATGGCTGGGTCTGTCTGGGATGAGCCGTGGGAACCTGGAAATGCTGTGAATATCCCTCTCCTCCATCCCACCTTGGATAGGCCCAGTCGGGCATCAGTCAGACCCCTACACCCAACCTGGCTGAATCCATCTCACCATGGGCAACCTGGAACAGCCCAGCGTCCCCAAGAGGCTTCTTGGTTGTGAAATGCAGTGTGTCTGTGGTACATCGTCCACGTCTGGCTGTTGTGAAACCCAATGATCCGGAAGAGCAGGGATGTGGCTGGTGGGTTTCCACCCTCCCTACTGCCGGCTGAGCGCACACCAGCGGACGATGGGGGCAGCTTTGAGGATGCTGGGCTCCAGGTTCAGCTTGGCGGGCCCTTCCTCTCTCATCTCATTCCCCACACTCCCTGCTTTTTCTTGCACATGCCACTTCTTTGCGGTACACGGGCCTCTCACTGTTGTGGCCTCTCCCGTTGCGGAGCACAGGCTCCGGACGCGCAGGCTCAGCGGCCATGGCTCACGGGCCCAGCCGCTCCACGGCATGTGTGATCTTCCTGGACCGGGGCACGAACCCGTGTGCCCTGCATCGGCAGGTGGACTCTCAACCACTGAGCCACCGGGGAAGCCCCTAACAGTGTTTCTTAAACCTCACTTGAGCCCTAGGCCATTCTGAGAATCTTGGGAAAGCTTAGAATCCTTCCTCTCCCCAAATGCACAAACCACTGTACATTTTATTTCAAGGGACATGTGTCCCAGGAGCCCTTCTCCAATATGTCCTTCAGGACCCAACCCATGTATCATTTCAACTGCCCTTTGGTGTTAGAATAAGAGCCTCCCACCTTGTCCCTGTGCCTTTTCCATGGCGTCTTACATTATTTTCTACAGATCCGTTTCCTTACTAAACTTGAAGGCCAGCACGGTGTTTGATTGTTCCTGCTTCCCCAGTGCCTGCATAGGGCCAGGAACAGAGCAGGCGGTCAGCCAGCACATCTTGAAGGGTTGCATGCATATGACAGACATTTGCTCCAGGAGCTGGCGCTATAGCAGACACTGTCAGTGCCCGGCCATGCCCCCTCACTGGCATTGACTGTTTTGGAACATCCCACTGGCTTCTATTGGAAGCACCTGGGACTCTCCCCCTGAGGGCTTTCTTGGGCCATTGCAGCATGCTGTGGAGCATACCTCTGCCAGTGGAGGATGGGACCAGAGGATAGCAGGCTGGCCTCCTCGCCGTTGGGTTGCGACAGCTCTAAGGTGTGATCCATACGGTCTCCCAGACAACCTCCATTGGGACTGAGCCCTAGTTGCCCACAGTGGTAATCTTTTCATCGACATCCCGTACTGGTTTCCTGCGCTTCCTTTCCTCGGTTTCCCACTCCCCTGCCATACCTCCTGACATTGTCTCCTGGATAAACCACTTGCACCAAATCCCTGTCTCAGTGTCTACTTTGGGATAACACAAGTTAAGTGAGCTGCCCTGTTTCTCATGGCATCCACCGAAGTATGCACATTTGTATTTCAAATGTCTTCAAACCTCTATCCCCCCGACCAAGCCCCAAGCCTCAAACCCACCTAAGTGCTCTTCAGGTCCTGGACGTGGGAGGTCTGGGCCAGGGGCTGATGCTTTCGGCTTGGTCCCTGCCATGCACTGGGCTAGGGGTCTTGTCCATCCAGGGCTCCTGGCGTGCTTGGGAGTTGCCATGCTCCAAGGCTGCCAGGAAAACAAGAGAGAACAGTGAGTGCCCACTTGTGCTGGGGTTCCTGGTGGGTCCTGGGGTCTCCACTGCTGAGCCCTCCACTGCCCACCTAGCCATCCGCCCAACTGCCATATGCTAAACCTGGGCCTGGCCCTTTGCTGGACTGATCAAGGCTGAGCAGAACCTTCTCTTAGAGTTAGGATCCTTATATTATCGAGTTGCTCTGAATTTTAAATGAGGTGACTTTAAGCAAAGGTAGTAGCTTAATGATTACTTGAGAGAAAGTTGCTGGCTTGTCCAGAAAAACCAATATTTCATTTCATATTACATGTGTAAATAAAATCTTAGTGTCCAAAGCAAGGAGGCTGGTATGTATCCTTCCCTTTTCTCTCTCTTTATCTTTAAGCAAACATTTACTAGCAACTTGTTATACCCACTTCGTATACACGCAGGCTCTTCACACCCACCATCTGATTTGACACCCACGATAATCTATCGTGACTCGAATAACAGATAAGGAAACTGAGGTTTAGCCCGAGGTCACGTGGCTCATGAGCGTGACCCACCAGCAGAGCCAAATGCCTGTGGTGTGCAGGCTGCACACCCTGCACTCAACACCCACTCTCTCACTTCATCTGAATCAGTGCGTGGTAGGAGTTTTTCGTCTCCATTTTATGGTAAAAGAACTGAGACTTTGAGCTGCCCAGGATCAAGAGCTGGGAAATGGTGGGCAGGGCACAAACGCAGGCTGGTCTGACTTCAGAATCCTCTCCCTGGTACTCAGGGGAGGGTGGGCAGCGGGAGTCCTGGGGTTCATTTTATGCATAACTCTGTCTGTGACCCAGGTAAGTGAACAAGATGAGCTGGTGCCTGGAAGTTATTTAACTTCTCTGAGCCTCAGTTTCCTACAAAAGGGACACAATAACCTTCACGAGGCTGGTGTGAGTGTTAAGTCAGGCACACTGTGCGAAGTGCCAGATCAGGGCTGCGCACATACCAGATACTGTATTCGTCCCTTTTATTAGTACCTGACCCATGATAGAGGCTCTAGGAAATACTTGCGAAATAAATGGCTGAATGAAGATGTAAGTTGGAATACAAGTTAAAATGTCTGAGACAAATTAGAAAAAGGGCCAATTAAAACATCAGCTCAGATGGAGCGAGTAGCTGGGGTACCATTTAGGCACAGAAATTCAAAATAAGAAGGATGCAAGTGACCTGACCTCCTTCTATTTTTTTTTTTTTTTTTTGCGGTACGCGGGCCTCTCACTGTTGTGGCCTCTCCCGTTGCGGAGCACAGGCTCCGGACGCGCGGGCTCAGTGGCCATGGCTCACGGGCCCAGCCGCTCCACGGCATGTGGGATCTTCCCTGACCGGGGCATGAACCCGTGTCCCCTGCATCGGCAGGCGGACTCTCAACCACTGCGCCACCAGGGAAGCCCCTGACCTCCTTCTTAACGTGCTCTTGCTGTGTCAGGTGAAAGGAACCCTGGGGCATTCTCCAGGGGGCTCTGTGCTGGTGTCCAGTGGGGGGCTCTCAGGGACTCTCTGTCCAGCCTCATCCTATACAGATGGGAAACCGAGGCACAGAGCAGGGCATGGCTGGACCAGGGCTGCACACGCTTGAGTACCCTATAGCTTTCTCCCCTTGAGGAGTCAGGCCTTCCGTCCTGACCAGCTGTGGGTCCGTAGGCAAGTTATTTAATATCTCCAGTCCTCGGTTTCCCCACCTGAGAGGTGTGGCCACCAGCCCTGTCCTAGATGATGGATGGCTAGGAACAGGTTCCCTATATTCTGGTAGGTGCCCAGGCAAGATAGCAAGTGGTCCACACACTCTTATCCAACGGACTTTGGGTAGCCAGGACTCTTGGGGGCTCAGTGATTCCTGTGGGCACTCCTATGCACCTGCTTCAGTTAGCTCATCTGTAAAATGGGTGATGGCGAGTAGAATTGGCCTCAATGGTCCCAGCCCTTCCAGCTCTGCTGTCTTGATCAGGCAGCTGGTGCCAGGTCAGAAGCAGGGCACTGTTTGCCCAGAGACCCCATGAGACCCCAGGAATGATGGCCTTGGCTGGGCATTCCAGGAAAGACCTGGCAAAGCTGAGCATGAACCCAGAGCTTAGAATAAATACCAAATTCAGCAGCCAAAGCCGGCTCCCTTAGGTTCTCTTTTATGGGATCGGCTGAAACTGGAAAGTGGCAGGGAGAAAGTTGTCACTGGTGCATCTATGGAGTCTCTAGTCCTCAGTTTCCCCATCTGTGAAATGGGGAAACCAATCCTGTGGCTCCAAGAGCTCTCTGGGGACAGCTGTACATGGTGTTCTGTGGGCCCTTCCCTCCCATCTCTACACCCCGCAGAGCAAAGATTTCTAGGCTTTACAACAAAATATGACGAGTGTTGGTCCTCCTGGCTTGGGGGCCTGTCCTTGGCCCAGCGGACAGCAGCTGCCCAGCCCCTCCACCATCCAGCTCCGGGAGCAGTCACCCTTGCTCCTTCCTTCCCAGGTGCCCTGAGCATCACTTCTCCCTCTAAGGGATGCCTGCAATGTCCAACCTTCTCGTGATGGGCACACAGGGCCCCCTTCAGAGCCCATGCTACCTCTCTGGGGGGGCAGGAGGGGACATTCCATCAGGGGTGAAACTCCAACAGAGTAAAGCACCCTGGTCCAACCTAGGAGACAGAAGATCCTAGACACTCCCAAATGTGAGCATATATCAGAACTTCCTCAGGGGCGAGGGTGGAAGTGGAGGTGCCGAGGGGCAGATTTCCTGCTCCCAACGTCAGAGAGTCCCATCTAGCAGGTCCTGGGGTGAGCCCTGGATTCTGCATTTTGCACCAGTCCCGAGGGCTCTGCTGATACAGGCGTTCCCTGGCACCACTTTTTGAGAAACACAGGTTTGGTGGATTATTCCCCAGGCTCGAGAGAGGTTGGAGAAGCATCTGGCACTTCAAAAGGCTTTGAGGAGATGGAGGGTCGAGGATCTCTGCCCCAATGCGCTGAGGGGAGCCCTGCGTATCCGTCACCAACCCTTCTCCCTACCACCCTGCCCCCAAGAGGTACCGAGGGACGGTTACAGGAGGAGGGGGCTCAGGCCACAGGGGGGCAGAGGCCCACTGAGCTTGAGATCAGACACTGACCTGAGGTCTCTGGTCCTGTGCGTGTCCAGGGGTCCAGGAGGGATGTCACATGGCCCCCTTCAGCTCTCTGTTCCAAGCTCTGGGCGAGCAGGCCAGTGGCTGCCACTTTGCTAAGTTCCCTGTATGAAAACAGGAAATAAGCTGTGTGACCCGCTCCTGGTGGCCCCAGCCCATTGGCTGATGAAAGATGGTAGTGAACTCAACTAACAGACAGTCTGAGGCTGCCCTGCTGGGCAGGACCTGGCAGGGCAGGGCGGGCCTGGATCTCAGTTCCCACATCAGCCTGTCTGACCCTCAGGGTCCTTGACAATCTCTGGCATTTCGGACATTAGTTCCCAAAGCTCTTTAATGTGCATTATCCTACCCTAGTGAGCTAGGCATGATGGGGGCCATCCTGCTCTAAGGACAGATGGGGAAACTGAGGCTTGGAGAAGAGAGCTGGTGGGATGCAGAGCCAGGGCCGGATTGGGGGCGGGTAGACTCAGAGTGCCTTTCTCTGGCGGAAGCTGCATCCCACATGCCAGACAGAAAGTACCAGGGAAGCCAAACCTCTGGGCAGTTGCATGATTTGTAGTCAACCGTATTGTGGCCTGGAGTGCAGGAGGCTGGAACAAGACAAAAAATAAAACCTCTCCAGCTCACCCCGCCCCCCCAAGAAGTCTACCATGTATCTCTCCCCAGCTATGATTCCTCCCCTCCCCAGTCCTGATTTTGATGGGGATTAATTCCTTGCTTTTCTTTTTTTTTTTTTTTTTCTTTTCTTTTTTTTCTGCAGTACACGGGCCTCTCACTGTTGTGGCCTCTCCCGCTGCGGAGCACAGGCTCCGGACGCGCAGGCTCAGCGGCCATGGCTCACGGGCCCAGCCGCTCCGCGGCACGTGGGATCCTCCCAGACTGGGGCACGAACCCGCGTCCCCTGCATCGGCAGGCGGACTCTCAACCACTGCGCCACCAGGGAAGCCCCCTTGCTTTTCTTTGTAATTTATCACCTACTAACACACCCCAAAACAATAGTTTCATTTTATTCATTTTTGAGTTTTATATTAATTGAGCCACACATACTGTTTGTATGCTTTGGTGCTTTGCTTCTTTCATTCAGCATTTATGTGAATAAGATTCATCTATTTTTGTGTGTGTAGCTAAAGCTTTTTCATTTTTACTGCTGTATTGCTACATTATTTGAATATATCAGTACTTTATTTTTGTCTATTGATGCACATTTGGGTTGTTGCTAGTTTGGGCCATCATGATCAGTGCTGCTGGGACTACTCGTACACATTCATCCAATGTACATATTTATCTGAAGCGAAATGACTGGGTCTCAGAGTATGAATAGCTTCAACTGTACTCAATCATGCCAAACACTTTTCCTGAGTGGTTGTGTCATTTTGCAATCCCACCAGCAGTGTATGAAGGCTCTAGAAGTTCTGCATCCTCACCTACACTTGCTACGGTCAATATTTTTTGTTTCAGCCATTCCAGTGGGTGTGTAGTGGTATCTCGTCATGGTTTTTAGTTGCATTTCCCTAATGACTGGTGATGTGAGCATCTTTTCGTGGGCTTATTTGCCATCCTTATATCCTTTTTGGTGAAGGGTCTGTTCAAGTCCATTGCTCATTTTTTTGATTGGCTTATTTTCTTCATGGTTTGTAGGTGTTCTTTATGTATTCATGTGGTTCTATGTACTTCTCTATAATATCTTTCCCATCCTATGGTTTGCAGTTATACTCTCTTATAATGGGGTCTTTTGATAAATAGAAGTTGCCAACTTTAAAGCATTCAACTGTATCAATCTTTTCTTTCATAGCTGGTGTCATACCGTAAGACCATGGACGTTACTCCTTTATCGTTCTCTCTGCAGCAACTTCACAGGCCACTGTGAGGCGTAAGATGAGTTAAGACGCTCAAAGCACTTAGGACGGTGCTGGTATCTAGTAAGCACTGTACAAGGGCGGGCAATTCTTGTTATTCTACAAACCTTTCTAGTTTGCCTTTCTTACTTGCAGCAGTATAATGCCCTTAGAGTACGTAGATTTTTGTGTATGGTGTGAGGTAGGAGGTCCATGTTTTTTCCCCACATGTTCACCTACTGGCCTTATTTATTGAAATGGCCGTCCAATCCCACTGCTTTGCAGTGCCATCACTGTTATAAAAAGAGTATCCACACATGTCAGGGTCTGTTTAGCTCAGGGGGAGGGGCATCAGTAGTGTGCCTCTGGCCTGCTAGCTGGTGAGCCCCTGGGGTGCAGGGGCCATATCTCATTCACCTCCACCTTGCACTGCCCCATAGAACACCTGGTGTGGCATGGAGATGCAGGTTCTGTATAGAGGGAGGCTGGAACTCCATCTCTCCTCCTCTCTGAGTCCTTTCCTGGTCCTGGAACCTGCGAGATGCCAGCGTAGACTCTGAGTTCTTCTCTACAGGCCTGTGTGTCTCTCACCCACAACCAGCAACCGTGGGGAAGAGTGTGTAGAAGCCACTGCTTCCTCTTCTCAGGGTGGGAGATGCTTTTTGGAAACCCCCAGATGTGCAGGAGCGTTTGGCCTGCATAGGAAGGAACTAGCTGGACCAGAGTAACCAGGAGAGGCCACACTTGGCCACCTGCCGGGTGTTGGCTTTTCTCTGCAGGACAGGGCTCGAGGTGGCAGAGGACCTCTATATGTCTACGAGGACAGGCAGGGCCCCACTGTCATGGTTGGGGGGGGACAGGAATGGGCATTCCCCCACTGCACTATTGAAGCCAGAGGGGGTACCAAGGGGCCTTGGGAACTCAGGAAGGGAAAGTGCTGGCATGTCAGAGTCTAGGTGTCTTCCCTAGAATTCACCCTGCTTGGACCCTTCATTGGCTTCCCCCCACATTCCGAGTAAACCCAGCCGCCCCCCCCACCGCTGAGGCCTCCGTAATCTGCTGGTTGCTCCCTTCTTAACCTCATTCGCACCCCTCCCAGCATCACTTACCGCACACCAGCTATCCGGTCTGCTTTCTGTTCCTCAAATGTGCTTCACAGCCTTTGCGCTTGCAATTCCTTCAGCCGTCACCGTCCTGCTCTCGGTTCCTTCCATGACAGGCTCTTTTCTTTCTCATCCTCAGGGTGCAGCTCGATCGTCTCTACTTTGTGCAGCCCTTCTTGACCCCCCCGTCAAGAACTATCATTGTTTTGCTTATTTGTTTACTTGTTTAGTGCCCGTCTGGAATGCCTTGATCACGGGGACTTGGTCTGTGGCAGCGTTCTGTCCCCAGTACCCACCGCAGCGCCTGCCACCTAGTGGATGCTTGGTAATTGTGTGAATGAATGAATGAGTGGGCGAACGCAGAGAAGTGGAGATCGGGCTGTGACTCCAGATCGGCCCTGACTCTCTGTGCGACCCGGGCAGGCCACTGCCCTCTCCGAATGTCAGTTTCCTTAATTGCGACATGAGATTAAGTTAAGGATCCTCCCGGCACCAAAGCATTCCCCACTGGGCAGATAACAATACTGTAAACTACCACTCACTGCTGCTCTGGATGTCTGACAAGCTTGGGACTCCAACACCGAAACACCACTTTTGAGAAATTCAGTAAGAATTGATTGATCACAGGCGTGCCTCCACGTGTCTGGCAAAGACAACTCAAACTGGTGAAGTGTTTGTTCGTAAGTAGGTGATGCAAAACCCGGTCATGTCAGTCTTGTTTTTCCATAGCCGGGTATACAAACATTAGCTTTTTAAAAAAATCTCAAAAGTTCTTAATACTGCAGGGTTTTAAAATTAGGGCCACAGACAGAGTGCGCTGTAGGGCACCGATGTGATGTGGTTATACTGAGACATAGCAGAGTGTCGGGTGGGCCGGGGGGTGGTGGGACTGGGGTGTGGGTTTCTATTTTTATACTGCAGGCTGGGGAGACACCTCAGCCCTTCCTGGGCCTCACACAAGCTCTGTCAGTCCTTCTGATCTGTGTAAGAATTCATGGCTAAAATGTGGAGAAAATCTAACTTTAATTATCAGCAGGACACAAACATCTTGTGCTCCTGGGAGATCTGTTTGCTTAGGTAAAGACTTTGATGAGTTTGCATGGGAGTTTAGGGCCATCACACGTAGTTTGAAGGTTTGTGCCCTGCCCAGAGCACCTCAAGAGGGCAGGAGTGGGGCTGAAATCCAGCCCTCACTCTGCTTTTCCAAGCTGGCTCCTGTGTTCCCTCAGGTAAAGGGGTCGCCTTTTTCTAATCTGAAAAGAAGGGTGATGTGAGCTGGCTGTGAGTGAACTAATGACGGAGGATTGAGAAACTGTTTTTCAAAGACAGTAAGTTCAGCTGGTGGAATATTCTGTTTTGCTGAAGTGGAATTTCTAAGCTTGGGGCTAGAAGGGAAGGGTTTGAGAAACTGAAGGTGATTCTAGAAATCATATGGGGGAGGGGAAGAGGAGAGGAGACACAGTAAGGGGTCTGCAGAAGAGGAGGCCCACCCATCAGGGGAGCTGGATTTGTTGGGTGTCTTATCTTCAGCAAAACCTGCCTGATTCACTGATGAGCTTGGAGGTGGTTAGGGCTGGAGGTGGGGGGAGGGGACAAAATGTGGGTCTGGTCTTGAGATGGGGATGGGTAAGACCAGAGGCTGTCCAAAGGCCCCAGGTACATTGGGTTCCCCAGGTTTAAAGCAGCTCAGTAAAAAGCCGCCTTCTCTCCTGTGCCTTTCCCTCATGCATTGTCTCTCTTTTAATAAGTCACTCAACAAACTTGGGCCAGGCACTGGGCCAGAGGTGGAGGTCCGGCAATGGTGAAGGGATGTCTCAAGCCCGCAAGGACTCACAGTCTGGTGAGAAAACAGGATGGACGCATGAGCGGAAACAGAACACCATTTAGGCTGAGAGCAAACAAGAGCACAGGCAGGCTGCTCCTTGGTAGCTCAGAGGACTGGAGAGTTCTGTGGGGACAGTGGAAAGCTGCCTGGAGGGAGGTGGGCATTGAAGGATAGGTAAGCCCCAACAAAAGAAGTGAAGGAAAGATGTGGGCTTGATTAACAGCTCCACCATCCTGTAGCTGAGTCATCTTAGGAAAATTGTTTACCTCTTGGAACCTGTCTCTTCATCTCAAAAGAGTGGGGACAAAGAATAGTACCTATTCCATAAAGAGGATCATGTGATGGATGAGAGTACAGTGCCCGGCATATAGTAAGTACTCAATAAATAACATTGATATTATACAGAGTTTAGGGCTTACTCTGTGCCAAGTTCCATATTTGTACTCCTCACGACAAGATCTAAGTGAATTGTCAGCACCACTTAGCTGTTAGGGAAACTGAGGCCAAGGTTAAATAACTGGCCCAAAGGTATAGAGATCTGGGATTCAAATCCAAGTTCGCTGGAGTCCAAAGTCTATGCTATTCAACCTGTTGCCTCCCACTGAGGCCCAGAGTGAGCAAAGCACAGAGGTGGGAGGACCAAGAGCTATAAGGACACTGGTGCATCATTTGGGCCTGGTTGTAGAAGGGTCTGGACACTGGTGGGTGGGTGGGCTGCTTAGAGCAGGGGACCAGCATGGAGACTGCTGCACAGTGTGAGGTTGAAGAGAGACTAGTTAGAATCATGGGGAGTGGCTGGGTGCTCTTGTCAGGTGAGAGATGACAGTGATTTGGACCCAAGTAGTAATAGTGGCTATGGTAAGAAGTGGCTGATTATGAATATGTTTTGAAGGTCAGGTTGACAAATTTGCTTCCAGGTTGGGTGTGGAGTATAAGAGAAGATGAATCGGGTAAGTTTTCCAAGTTCAGTTGCTCTGTTACTTTTCTTAAGTAATCTGCTATTACTGGGCATTCAGGAGGCTTCCAGCTTTTTGCTGTTATAGATAAGATGGTGGTGAACATCCTTGCAGACGGATCTGTACACCATCTGGAATGATTTTCCTGGGGTTAGATTCAGTGCTTCTAACACAGCATTTCCCAGCCTCAACCAAATGTACACCAGCAGTGCAGGTATTTACCTGGAGGCAGTGTGGGGTAGTGGTTTGAGCATGAACTTTGATGTCAGACATCTGGGGGGCAAATCTCGGCTCTGCTGTCATGACTTGGATAAAGTAATTAACTTTTCTGTGCCTCCGTTTCTTCCTCTACAAATTAGGGTAAAGATAGTCAATATCCTGTAGGTAGGATTAAATGAGTTAGTATCTGTAAAGCACTATGTCAATGTCAGTTTTTTTCTTGAAATTGACTTTACATTTAAAATTTTCCAAGTACAAATGTGTTTTTTTAAATTTATTTTTATTTAATTTATTTATTTTTGGCTGTGTTGGGTCTTCGCTGCTGCATGCAGGCTTTCTCGAGTTGTGGCGAGCGGGGGCTACTCTTCGTTGCGGTATGCGGGCTTATCATTGCGGTGGCTTCTCTTGTTGCGGAGCATGGGCTCTAGGCACATGGGCTTCGGTAGTTGCAGCACACAGGCTCAGTAGTTGTGGCGCATGGGTTTAGTTGCTCCGCGGCATGTGGGATCTTTCTGGACCAGGGCTCGAACCCGTGTCCCCTGCATTGGCAGGTGGATTCTTAACCACTGTGCCACCAGGGAAGCCTCCAATTACAAGTGTTTTAAAAGGAATGTTTATATTAATACCTTCCATGAAAAACCAGCAATCACTTGCCAGGAATAAGAAATCATAAAATAAAATAAATCTAGTGAAAACAAAACAGTGCTGGTGAATTCTAGTTAGATAAGGTCACAGAGCCAAGTAGACTAGGCAGTGTTAGAGAGGTGTTCAAGCCCTATTAGTACTAAACTGAGATGGCTTGCCTCAACTTAGAAGAATGGAAAGAAAAATGTAGAAAGAGGAAGTTTAAATGCCCTGTCCACTGTTACCTGACACGGAACCATCACACTCCAGAGAGCTCCGTCCTGGGACTTCACAATAGTAAGGCTTTAGATGACTATGAACTTCCTGACCCTCAAAGGGTGCGTCGGGTAATACTGACCCCAACAGCTTTCCTGGCTTTTCAATTCACAGGATACCTCCGTGTGTGTGTGTGTGTGTGTGTGTGTGTGTGTGTGTGTGTGTGTGTGTGTGTGTGTGTGTGTGTGTGTGTGTGTGTGTGTGTGTGTTGGATGGGGGACTTGTCCTGAGAGGCTCTTCGATTCCCTCTGGTTGAAAGGTGGCTCAGGAAGGATGACATACTTGGCCCGGGTCATGCGGCACCGGCCGTCCAGCCTGCCTCTGCCCTGCGTGCTCCGCTGCCCACGGTCCGGCTGCCTCTCTCGGGAGGGGCGGGGCTGCCAGGCAGAGGGTGGGCAGTGGGGGCGGGGCACGTCGGGGGCGGGGCCGGGGCCGAGCGCCCGCGCATCCCAGGCTGGAGCTGAGCCGGGGAGTCAAGACTCAAGCTGCGGGGAGGAATCGGGAGGCCGGGGGTGAGTGGTCCTGAGCCCCGTGCGGGGGCGGCAGGTGCCGAGGGTCCCGCTCCCGGGACTGGGACGCCTGACTTCCGAGCGGTCCAGGCCGCCAGCCTTAGGATGGGGCTGCCTCGGTTTCCCCTTCGGGAGTCCTGGGGTCTGGAAGGAAAGGGGGGTGTTTCGAGGTTGGGGAACCTCCTGGTGGGCTGTGACTACAAACGATGAGGGGGTTTGGGAGAGTGGGCAGAACTTCTGCCCCAGGAGCCTCTGAGGTCTGGAGAGAGACCGTGATTTGGGGATCGAGGGGTTTGTGGGGGCAGAACATGCAGGATGAAGTTTCGAGGCACCGGGCCGGCCTGGGAATGAGGAGGCCAGGCTTCAGGTCTGAGCGGGAGCTACTCTCTGTTCAGTCCCCTCCTCTCTCCCTCAGTTTCCCCATTTTCACCTTGCTTGTGGATGGGTGGGTATAAATGAGAGTGCCTGGATAATCTCTAACCCTGCCTGTGGCCTTGTAACTCTCATGGGGGTCTCCTACCTCCTCCTCCTCCCCCGTGGTGGGTGTGGAGACCCCTGCCCACTCTGCATCCCGTCCCTGCCCAGACCCGCCCACACCAGGGCCTGCCGGCATCACATCCTTTGTGCTGTTCATCCTCTCCTTCTCTCCTAATGTTGAGGAACAGCCATCTGGTCCTACTTGCTTTGCAGCAAACTCAAAAGCCTCCCTCCATCCCCTCCAGGGAGGCCTCCCACCGCTGGACCCTTGGTTCTGAGTTTGCTCTTGCTTCTCTCTCTCTTTTGGAGCTCTTAGTCTCCTCCCTTTGGTGGGCTCCATCTCCCCATGGGCTGTTCCCTGGCCACAGGGTCCTTGTTCCATAGAGGGGAGAAGCCTGCCATGTCACCCGTCTCCTGACCCCTTGGTGAAGACCCGAGTGACATTCCGGTTGCTTCTGCTCTCCTGTCCCAATCACTCTGCCCCTAAGTTGGTTGGTTACTCAGATCCCCTTAGCCAATTGGCACTCTGAGATCTGAGGCAGGAAGGGACCCCATCTAGCCTACTGACCTCCCAACCAGTGCAGGATCCCTCTGTTGCATACGCTCAGTGATGGGAAGCTCATTCCTTATGAAGCGCTCTTCAGTGTCCTGCAGCTCCAGCTTCATTTAGTCAAAATCTGTGGCTTGCACATTCCACCCCTTGGCTCCACTTCTGCCTCCTGGAACCATGCAGAGTAAATTCATTCTTTTATTCACTCACACAATCTTGATCAGGGCCCTGCATGAGACCCTGGGGAGATAGTAATGAAAAAAAGCAGACAAAATTCCCTGCCCTCATGGGGTTGGTTTTCTAGAAAGGAGTTGGACAGCAGTCCCATAAGTAAATACAAGGTATGTCAGGTGGTAAGAAGTGCTATGGAGACTAATAAAGCAGGCAAAGGGGATGAGGTATTGGGCTGGGGGTATTGTGGTTTTATATAGCTTAGTCAGGGAGGGCCTCTCTGAGATGGTGACCACCGAGCAAAGCCTTGAAGGAGGTGAGGGGGGAGCTATGTGAATAACTGGGGGAAAGGACAGTGCACCCACAGAGGGAAGAGCATGTGCAAAGGTCCTCGGGCAGAAGCATGACAGGTGGGAGCAGGTCTGGCTTGTTCTAGGAACAAGTGTGGCTGGAGCAGCGTAGGTGAGGAGCCAGTGAAGGATTAGTAGGAAATGAGTGCAGAGACATAAGGGGTGGGGAGGTGGGGATCCATTGCATGGGGTCTTGACGGACACTGCAAGGGCTTTGGTTTTCACTCTAAGTGCACTGGGAGCCACTGGAGGTCTTTGAGAAGAGGCGTCACCTGCTCTTACCTAGGGGTTAGCAGGTTCATCTGGCTGTGGACGGGAGAGAGAATGCAGGGAGGTGAGGGCAGAAGGGTGGGGGGACCAGTGAGGGGACCACTGCTGTCATTCTGGGTAGAGACCGTGGGGGCTTGTTACCCATGGCATAGAGGCGATGAAAAAATACCAGATTTTCAGATTTGGGATATATTTTGAAGGTAGGGGGTGATAGAATTTGGGATGTGAGAGAAAGGTGGAGTCAAGGGTGACTCGGAGGTTTTGGGGCTGAGCATCTTGAAGTTTAGAGCTGTCATCGGCTGAGATGGGACCTGTTTAGGGGGAAGATCTGGAGTTTGGCTTTGTGCTTGTGAAGTTTGTGATGCCCATTGGGCATCCACATGAAGATGTCCATTAGGCAGTTGCAAAAGTTTAGTGTGGGGCTTCCCTGGTGGCGCAGTGGTTGAGAGTTCACCTGCCGATGCAGGGGACACGGGTTCGTGCCTCAGTCCAGGAGGATTCCACATGCTGTGGAACGGCTGGGCCCGTGAGCCATGGCCACTGAGCCTGCGCGTCCGGAGCCTGTGCTCCGCAACGGGAGAGGCCACAACAGTGAGAAACCCGCGTACCGCAAAAAAAAAAAAAAGTTTAGTGGGGAGGTTGGAGCTGGCAATAAAATTTGGGGCATCATCACCATATAGCTGGTATTTAAAGCCATAACAGCAGGTAAGCTCACTTAGGGAGAGAGTGATACAGAGAAAAGAGGTCCCACCAGGGAGTTCTGGGGCTCCCAGCATTAGGAACTAGCCAAGGAGACAGAAAGAGTGGCCAGTGAGATGGGAGGAAAAAGCAGAGAGTTGGGGTGTTCTGGACGGCAATGAGGCAGGTGCTTCAAGGAGGAAAGCGGGAGTGATTATGACAGATGCCTTTGGCAGAGCCAGCGAGGTGAGGGCTGAGAATCCAGCAACCTGGAAGTCACTGGTGACCACGACAGAAGTAGCTGGGGGCCAAAGGGGACACGATCGGAGGGGATAGGAGGGGAGAACTTGAGGACAGCAGTATAGACAACAGCTAAGGAGTCCTGCTGTGAAGGGGGCAGATGGAGAAATTATAGTGTGTGTATGTGCTGGTGAGAACTGCTCTCCCAGAGGGAAGCCCGGTGAAGGGGGCAAGAATGGAGGATGCCGCAGGAAGTGAGAGGGATGGGTCCACTGCCCCAGCAAGGGTGTGGCCCCAGCTGAGAGCAGGACAGTTAGGCTGAGCTTCCAGGGCCTCCCTCTCTTCTGTCTGCAGTGGCCCAGCAGGCTGAGATTTCAGCACTTAAGGAAATCAACTGGCTCAGGGCTCCAGAGAAACCAGACTGGCTGTGTCTCAGGAGGGAGGGAGGTGTCAGGGCTTGGCCTGGGCTTGGGGATAAGGGGGTGCCCACGTGGGTTACCCCTTCCACTTGACCCTCTGTTTCAGCAAGGAAGTGCCCTTTTCTTTGCACAGACCTCACCTTCCTCGAGAAAAGACTACAATGACTCCAAAGTTGCAGTAATTGAAGCAGAGGAGAAAAGGCAACGGAGAGAGGCTGATTTAGTCTGAAGAGGGGAAGTCTGAGCAGGGAGTAAAGGGGCAAGAGGTAGGATTTTAGGGACAGTTTTTATGAGATAGGTGATGAATGGACATCTGTTTTCTCCCATTCCCAATTTAAACTGAAGCAGGAAAAACTTTGGTTAAACATAATGAGGAACTTCCTGTGCTGGTTAGTGAGGACAGCAACAGGCCAGGTCCTCTGCCCTGGATGTTTAAGATGAGAAAGAACAATGCCTTCTTAGAGACAGGATGCTGGCCAGATTGGTCCTTGGGGATTCTCCCACTTCTGAGGTTTCCGGAAGAAGGCCAGGACAGAGTTGGGACTTTCCAGCTACTGGTGGGAAGACAGAGCAGCAAACCTTCTGGCTTGGGCCTGCCTCTTTCTCCAGGTGCCCTGACATCACGAGTTGGATATGTGTGGCTCAAGCATCCATCGGCTGACCCAGACTCGGAGTGTTTGGGAAGGGCCCCCTGCTTACTTGTAGCTTGTCCACTTGTGGCCTAGCATGTCTACGGGTGTGTCGGAGATCACTGGGCTTGGTGGGGTCTCTCAGTGCAGCTAATGGTGGAGGGGGAAGGCTTTGTGCCAGAACTGCTGAGAATTGTGTAGTTCTTCACAGCTGGTTAGCCACCTCTGGCTTCTGCCCATCTTTTCGGGGGTTTTCCCGGGAAAGAGGTGGGATCTGTGGGCAAATCTAGACCTGCCAGTCCTGTGCCACCCAGCCTTGCCTTCCTGCTCAAGGCCTGCCTGCAGATGACTTGGCCATGACTATTCTAAGCCTCATGATGTTTGACGGGGTGGGGAGGGTGGTCCAGGCTCTCCCGATGCTGAGGAGAGAATCAGCTGTCTGTCCTTAGGCATCCTCTGAGTAAAAGGGGCAGGGAATGTCCTATCTCATCTTAACTCTTCAACTTCTTTAATTTCTGGCTGCACACCTGCCCTCCAGGCATTGGGTCGGAAAGAGAGTGCTGACCCCATTTCTGGGCTGTTTCCGGAGGGGTGGGTGGTAGTTCTTTTCCCCAGAACCTGGGCAGGGGTGGTGATGGGGCTGAGAACCACTCCAGGGTCAAGCCCAGAGCTCTTCCTACCCTGTCCTGTTCTCTCCTCTCCCCTCTCCCCACCTCTACCCTCTTGCCTCCTCTGCTTGGCAGTGGGCGCAAGAAGGAGGCCTGCTTGGCCAGAGAGAACTATTTTCCTTTCTGGTTTACGGTGGCCTCTGCACTGGGGATGCCCTCCCTCCCAAGCTGCCAGACACATGGGTAACCTCGCTGCCTCAGTTTCCTCATCTGGCCGGCGCAAGACTTCCAGCCTAAGTGTTGGCAGCATTCCGAGCTGGCGATTTCTCCTCTCCCTTACTTTGGATGGCATATGAGGACAGGTGCAGAAAGTTCCAGCCCCACCCCTTCCCTCAGTGGGTTTTTGATTCATGAACATTCCCACTGTACTTCCCCTTGGCCCAGCCCCATGCCAAGCTTAGTGATGCCAGGATGAGTAAAACCCAGGCTTCCACTTGGGCCAAGAAGGGAGTTAGACGCATAAACAACCAATAGGAAATACACAGACTTTCCAAGCCCCTTGGCGTCTGCTCCTTGGAGTATCCTGGAATGTCCCTGTTTTGTAGAAAGAAGCTGGCGTTCCTCTTCTTTTTCCATGCCTACCTCCTTTCACTTTCATTTTCTGCGGGCACTGCCCCAGCTCACAGCCCTGGATTCCGTTACTGTCGCAGAAGGGACCCTGCTGAGAGATTTTCTCTGCCGCATGGGGACACTCCCAGGGCCTGAAGCTCCGTGAGATCGCTTCCCCACAGATTCCCAGGACGCAGAGTCTGAAGGCTGAGCCCAGAGCAAGCCATCGACAGAGGTGACGGCACATACTGTGTGGTGGAAGGGAGTGGGGGTGGTGGTAAGGGCCTGGGCATTTGGAGAGGGGGCAGTGGACTGGGGTCAGTACACCCATAAGCTTTGAAACGTCTTAGTTTGTACCATGAGTTTCGCTTCACCTGGGTTGGCATCTTTATAGCAATGTTCTGGGTCTGTCCCTGGCGGTAGCAGTGGGTTACCTACACAGGCCTGGGCTCGGGCCCCTGTGGGGAACCCAAATAGAAGGGAATTAAAGACATGCCTTCTGGAGTTGCACTGCTTGGGTTCAAATCCTAGCTCTACCTCGTTTACCTTGTACCCTTCTACAAGCCTCAGTTGTACTCAGGCCTCTCTGTGCCTCAGTTTCGTCACCTGTATAATGGGGCTGATCCTAGTACCCACTTCAGAGTGGTTGGGAGGGTTAATGAAAGCACTTAGAATAGTGCTTGGCACATTGTATGTGGTTAATAAATGTTAGCCATTGTTGAAAAGACAGCTGCGGTAGCCTGAATCCAACCAGCATGTAAGGGCCCTCTCATGTGGCCTCAAAGAGAATTGATTCCCTGATCCCTTGGGAGACATTGCTCCTAGTATTAACTCAAGCCTTTTAGAACTTCTTAAAGCAGGAATGAAGCATGGATGTGGGAGCCAGGGGCCTTGATTTAACTCCTGGCTGCTTCAAACCCTCTGTGGGACCTCGAGCCAGTTTCTTGCCTTCTCTGGGCCTCAGTTTGTACATCCATACAATGGGGAGCTTGCATTGGTAATGTCTAAGGGTAGAACTGTGGCCGTCTTGGTCTCAGGGTGGGGCTGACTTGCCCTCTCCACTGCCGCCTGCCTGCTTCCTGAGAAGTCCTGCACTGGACCTCATTTTCCTCCACAGATTGTGAAATGTACACGCAGGACGCTTTCCAGGCACAGAGGAGCCAGCTGGTGGAGCAGCTGGTCTCGGGGTCCCTGGAGGGCTTTGAGAGCATTCTGGACTGGCTGCTTTCCTGGGAAGTCCTCTCCTGGGAGGACTACGAGGGGCTCAGCCTCTTGGGCCAGCCTGTCTCCCACTTGGCCAGGCGCCTCCTGGACACTGTCTGGAATAAGGGCGCTTGGGGCTGTGAACTACTCACTGCGGCTGTGCAGGAGACCCAGGCTGACAGGCAGCCCCCTGAGCTTCCCGGCTGCTGGGAGCCCCACTCACCCCACCCAGCCCGTGACCTGCAGAGTCACCGGCCAGCCATCGTCAGGAGACTCTACGGTCACGTGGAGGGCGTGCTGGACCTGACACAGGCGCGGGGTTTCATCAGCCAGTACGAATGTGATGAAATCAGGCGGCCCATCTTCACGTCATCCCAGCGGGTAAGGCTTTTCCCTCTTGGCTCATCAGAATTCAAAGGAAAAGCGTGCTTAGTTACCGAGACTGGTTTGTGAAGTCAGCCCTGTGGGGAGACATGGGTCGTGGCGCTTCCCCTTTAAGGGTAGCCAAGCAGGTAAAAGTTGCTCTGGAATTTTGGTATCATGCCACTTCTGACGAGAGGCAGCGATATATGGTGGCGAGCATCTTGGATTCTGGAGTCAGGACGATGCAGGCTCAAGACCTGTGACTTTAGGCTTCTCTGTGGAAACTCACCATCCTTCATCTCTCCTGTCTCGGATTCCTCATCTGTGAAACACAGATGGGAGAATTCAATGAGGTGAGCTACGGAACTCTTAGAACGGTGTCTAGCACGTAGTAAACACTCGTTAACATTACCTTTGGCTACTATCAATTCTGTTATCAGTGATATTCTGTACTTGTACACTTTTAATGCTGTCTGCTTTAAATTAATAGCTCAACATATGATAAAAATTCATTAAATTAAACCTGTGTTTAATAATGAATATAGCATACTATGTACTGATATAGTTTAAATGCCCACATAGGATTTCTAATATGAAATTGCATTAGATCATAGACATTTGGAGTTGGGATAACTGCCTCTGAATGTGACATTCCACAAGAACAGAGGAGTGTCTTTTGGGTATTTTTGAAACTCTTTGTTTTATTTTCTCCCAAATAGTGAACCTCAGGCCTCCCATGATGCAGATGGAACAGTCATTAACACCTCACTTTATGGATTGGGAAATTTGAGTCCCAGAAAAGTGGTTTGAAAAAGCTCACAGTAGGGGCTTCCCTGGTGGCGCAGTGGTTGAGAGTCCGCCTGCCGATGCAGGGGACACGGGTTTGTGCCCCGGCCTGGGAAGATCCCACATGCCGCGGAGCGGCTGGGCCCGTGAGCCATGGCCGCTGAGCCTGCGCGTCCGGAGCCTGTGCTCTGCAACGGGAAAGGCCACAACAGTGAGAGGCCCGCGTACTGCAAAAAAAAAAAAAAAAAAAAAAAAAAAAAGCTCACAGTAGTTCATGAGAGGGCCATTGCATTACACAGTGCTCTGACTAATTCATTCATCATTAATTTATTCATCCAGAATCTATTTTGATGCCTACTACGTGCCAGACTCTGTCTTAAAGCTTATTGTGTTGAGAGCCTTGTACATAGTAGGCACTCAAGAAATACTTGTTGAAGAAATAATGAATTATTGAATGAATGAATTGGAATTACATTGCAGTGTTAGGATGGACTGGGTTGGGGGACTTTCTAGTTACTGTTTTTGTCTATTTTTTAAAATATGTATTTGGTGTCCACGTGAGTTTAGGTAAGCCTGGTTGAGACTGATGGAATAAGTCTGTTCAAGGCTGTTTTAAAGTATTTGTAGTATTTATGTTCAAGTATTTATAGAGCAGACATGTTCTGGTCCTCTCTCACTAGTGCACCTGAAACCTACAATTGTACCCTGAGCACTAGCTCCTTGAGCCTGGCCCTGGAGGGATTATAGAGACTCAATGAAATCACCTCTCATCCAAGTGATTTACATCTTCCAGAATTGTTTTTCCTATCCTTTATAGGGTTATGGCGCTTTTTTTCCCCCTCTATTTTCAGTTATTCACTCTTTCAGTGGGTCCTGAGAGGGAACCAGATTGGACGTGTATTCAACTGTTCATTTCACTACCCGATACTGTATTGACTTCTCTAAACGCATCTTGTTTATGGATGTTTTTCTGGCCTTTTATGGTGGTGGAAGAGAGATGCCCATGGTATTGTCGTAATCAGTAGAAACCTTCCCACACTTCTCCATCCGCCTTTCTGGAGAAATAATGACTTTTGCTTTCCCCACAGGCAAGAAGGCTCCTTGATCTTGCCGCAGTGAAGGCGAATGGGTTGGCTGCCTTCCTTCTACAATGTGTTCAGGAATTACCTGTCCCGTTGGCCCTGCCTTTTGAAGGTATATATGTGTTCTTCTCAGTTCATCAGAAAGGGGAAGAAGGACTTTCAGATTCGTGGTTAAGAGCAAAAACTCCAGCATGAGACTTGTCAGAATCCCACTTACTGGCTGTGCAACCCCCCCTAAGACTCAGTTTCCTCATTTTAAGGGCAACATCACCACGGTCTCACTGGGCTATTGGGAGGATTAACAGGATTAATGTGTGTAGTATTAGGGCTTGCTTTTATTTCTTCCTGCACTGTGGAGTGATCACTGGAGCTACCTTGTCCTGAGAGCTAATACAGCTGTTCCTTACTAGCCATACTCTTGTATTGGAAAGATGTGGGTACACTTTTTTTTTTTTTTTTTTTGTGGTACGCGGGCCTCTCACTTGTTGTGGCCTCTCCTGTTGCGGAGTACAAGCTCCGGACGCGCAGGCTCAGCAGCCACGACTCATGGACCCAGCCGCTCTGCGGCATGTGGGATCTTCCCGGACCGGGGCACGAACCCAGGTCCCCTGCATCGGCAGGCGGACTCCCAACCACTGCGCCACCAGGGAAGCCCGGGTACACTTTTTAATGGCTGGTATCTCTTGATCTCTGCAGTTTAGCTACTCATCATCAGAAACTCAGGAGCCAAATGGATTTAGATAATGTGATATCTCTCATTTCACATGGTCACCAACCCAGTTCAGGAATGGGAGAGGCTTGGATGGCACAGCTTGAACATCCTAGGCATCCTGCCAGGTGCTTTATTTACGATGTCTGTCCTTGGCAACAAACTTGAGAAGTAGGTATTGTTTTTTCCACTTTACAGATGTGGAAACTGGGACAGGGAGTTTGAGTGACAAGGTAGGGGAGGATGGATCTGGTTTTAGGCCATCTGCACCTACACTTCCTCTTTTCCTGGGAGAAGAGCTTGTCGGTTGTAAAGAGAGGAAGCAAGCCTGTTGTGTCTTATTCCCACATCACCGTCAGGAAAGCTCATCGGCACCCAGGGTCCCTGAATTGTGCATGGTGCTGACAGATGGATTTATCACCCTGGGCCCTGCCCTCTGAGCAGTGAGCATGCTTGTGGGAAGGATGTCGGAAGCCTGTGCTTGGTGCCTGGGTGTGCACCCTCTCACCTGAGAACAGAACACAGACGTCAGTTTGTGACAGGGGATGCTGCCCAGAGCATGGTACCCGGCTTGACCCTTGGTTAATGTTTAATGTTGATATCATCAAGCACAGCTGACTCTTCATGCACTGTAACACCATGCCATGGTGCCAGATTCCCCAGGGTGATGATTCCAAAAGTGATGGTCGACATGTGTTTGTTTTTAAAATGAGAGATATATTTTTTTCCTGGAGAATTTTGATGGCAGCTGGAAAACCTGCATGGGAAATCAGGGTATTGAGAAAATATATATATTTCGGTGTCCGTTCAGTGCTCCTAGTTTATCCAGATGGCATTAAGAGCAATGACAGGGACTTCCCTGGTGGTCCAGTGGTTAAGACTCCACGCTCCCAATGCAGGGGACCTGGGTTTGATCCCTGGTCAGGGAACTAGATGTCACGTGCCGCAACTAAGAGCCTGCATGCTGCAACTAAAAGATCCCACATGCTGCAACTAAAGATTCCGCATGTGGCAACTAAGATCCCGCTTGCCACAGCTAAGACCTGGCACAGCCAAACAAACAAGTAAGTAAGTAAGTAAATAAATAAATATTAAAAAAAAAAAAGCAATGGCAATCATCAGCTTTGGGAACAGAACAGGAAGCACAGTCACAGGGCATGTCCTTCGGACGACCGTAAATACAGCTTCAGTGTGCTCAGAACGCTCTGTGAGAATTACCTGTTAGTCTTTGAGCTGAGAACAAATGGGTCAGTACCTGGTTGGGGGCAGTGAGGCTGTGATGCTCTGAGGTCCCACCACCCTGGGGTTCTGGACCATAATTTCCCCGTTTCCTATAAAAAGAACTAACCCCTGACACAGGGAGTGGTTTGCTCATGCTGGTATTAGGATGATAAAGGAAAAACAGCAGCTCTGTGGACACATCCTAGACATGAGAATTTTTATTGCAGAGGGCTGTATGAAGAGGATGGGGAAGTGGATATTGATCAGGGAACCTTGTCTAAGTCCTTGACCTGGGCACCCCGGTGACCCTGACACCATCCAGTGCTAGTTCCACCCATGTAACCCAGGATAATCTTCCCATCTCAAGGTCTTTAATCACATCTGTCTAGTCCCTTTTGCAAGTAAGTTAACATTCACAGATCCTGAGGATTAGGATGTGGGCACCTCGGAGGGGCCCCTGTTGTGCCTATCACACCCAATAATAATAATGATAATCAACACCATTTTGTGAGAGTTAACCGTATGTCAGCATTCTTCTAAACTCTATTTTATCTCATTTCTTTCTAAAACAATCCTTTAAGGTGTGAATTGTCTCCAATTTTAGAGATAAGAATACTGAGGCCAGAAAGGATGAGAGGCTTGCCCAAAGCTGATGGTGGACCCAGATTTCTTTCTTTCTTTTTTTTTTTTAAGATTTATTTATTTATTTACTTACTTTTGGCTGCATCGGGTCTTAGTTGCGGCACGCGGGATCTTCGTTGAGGCATGCAGGGTCTTTCGTTGCGGCGCGTGGCCTTCTCTTTAGTTGTGGCATGTGGGCTTTCTCTCTCTAGTTGTGATGCGCAGGTTCCAGAGTGTGTGGGCTCTGTAGTTTGCCGCACCCAGGCTCTCTGGTTGGGGTGCGTGAGCTCAGTAGTTGTGGCACGGGCTTAGTTGCCCCACCGCATGTGCAATCTTAGTTCCCTGACCAGGGATCGAACCCACGTTCCCCGCATTGGAAGGAGGATTCTTTACCACTGGACCACCAGGGAAGTACCTGGCCCCGGATTTCAAACTTAGGTGTATCTGACTTCAGAAACCGGGCTCCTAAGCCCTTAAACCTTCTGTTGGCCTTTAGAAAGAACAACTGAGGCTGAGTGGTGAAGGGACTTGTCTAAAGCTCCTGAACCAATATGGTGGGACAGGCATCAGAATGTGGGTCTTCTGACCCCAACCTGGTGCTCCTTCTAATCTTCTACAGTTCTTTCCAATGTCAGTAATAATAATGGTGCTAGGCAATGTCTTTTGACCACTTTGTGTGGGCCTCTGAACAAAGAACTGCCATGCATGATCTTCACTGGGCCATGGTTTCTTACATGGGTCCCTATCCCTGTAAGGTAGGAACCACTGCTTCTCCCATTTCACAGGGGAGAAAACTGAGTCTTGGGAAGGTTACGTGACCAACCTCAAAGTCCCTAGCCTGTGAGTGGAGAGCCAGGATGAGCACCGCCCATGTGCCACATCCCATTCCCCCAGGCAGCCCACCCTCTGATCAGGTCCCATCTTCATCATGGTGCCACCTCATTTGTTTCTTCTCCTGTCTTCCAGATGCCGCCTGTAAGAGGTACCTGTCCAAGCTGAGGACCACGGTATTGGCTCAGTCTCGCTTCCTGAGCACCTATGATGGGACAGAGAACCTTTGCCTGGAGGAAATATATACAGAGAATGTTCTGGAGATCCGGATGGAGGCGGGCATGGCTGGACCTCTGCAGCAGAGCCCCACCACCCTGGGCCTGGAGGAGCTTTTCAGCACCCGCGGCCACCTCAACGAAGACGCGGACACTGTGCTGGTGGTGGGCGAGGCAGGCAGCGGCAAGAGCACGCTTCTGCAGCAACTGCACCTGCTCTGGGCTTCAGGGAGGGCCTTCCAGGAATTTATCTTCGTCTTCCCATTCAGCTGCCGGCAGCTGCAGTGCCTGGCGAAACCGCTGTCGGTGTGGACACTGCTCTTTGAACACTGCTGTTGGCCCGACCTTGGCCAGCAGGACGTCTTCCAGGTCCTCCTCGACCACCCCGAGCGCATCCTCTTAACCTTCGACGGCTTTGACGAGTTCAGGTTCAGGTTCACAGATCGAGACCGTCACTGCTGTCCGACCGCCCCCACATCTGTCCAGAGTCTGCTCTTCAACCTTCTGCAGGGCAACCTGCTAAAGAATGCCCGCAAGGTGTTGACCAGCCGTCCGGACGCGGTGTCGGCGAGCCTCAGGAAGCACGTGCGCATGGAGCTCAGCCTCAAGGGCTTCTCGGAAGAGGGCATCGAACTGTACCTGAGGAAGCGCCATCGCGAGCCTGGGGTGGCTGACCGCCTCATCCGCTGGCTCAGAGCCACCTTGGCCCTGCACAGTCTGTGCCACCTGCCCGTCTTCTCCTGGATGGTGTCCAAATGCCACCAGGAACTGTTGCTGCAGGGCGGGGGGTCCCCGAAGACCACCACAGATATGTACCTGCTCATCCTGCAGCACTTTCTGCTGCATGCCTCCCCGCCAGACTCAGCTGCCCATGGGCTGGGAGCTGGCCTGCTTCGGGGCAGTCTCCTCACCCTCCTGCACCTCGGCCGCCTGGCTCTGTGGGGCCTGGGCACATGCTGCTACGTGTTTTCCACCAAGCAGCTGCAGGCAGCACATGTCGACAGGGAGGAGGTTTCTCTTGGCTTCCTGGTGCGTGCCAAGACAGTCGTGCCTGGGAGTACAGCCCCCCTGGAATTCCTGCACATCACTTTCCAGTGCTTCTTTGCTGCATTCTACCTCGCGCTCAGTGCCGACACGCCGCCATCCTCGCTCAGACACCTCTTCAACTGTCACGGGCCTGGCTGCTCACTGCTGGCCGGGGTGCTGTCCAAACTGCGCGTGCGGGGTTCCGGGTGCAAAGAAGGCAGTGTGGCCGCTTTGCTGCAGGGGGCCGAGCCACACAACCTCCAGATCACAGCGGCCTTCCTTGCGGGGCTGTTGTCCCAGGAGCGCCAGGGCCTGCTAGCCGAGTGCCAGGTGTCTGAGAAGGCCCTGCTCTGGCGCCAGGCCTACACCCGGCGGTGTCTGACCCGCAGCCTCCGCAAGCACTTTCGCTCCATTCCACCAGCCGTGCCGGGCGAGGCCAAGAGCGTGCATGCCATGCCCAGCTTCATCTGGCTCATCCGGAGCCTGTATGAGATGCAGGAGGAGCGGCTGGCACGGGAGGCTGTGCGTAGGCTGGACGTCGGGCATCTCAAGCTGACATTCTGCAGCGTGGGCCCGGCCGAGTGTGCTGCCCTGGCCTTTGTGCTGCGGCACCTCCGGCAGCCTGTGGCCCTGCAGCTGGACCACAACTCTGTGGGCGACATTGGCGTGGAGCAGCTGCTGCCTTGCCTCGGCGTCTGCAAGGCTCTTTAGTGAGTGTTGCTGGGCGATGCTGGCTGGGCGAGGGGAATGCCACCATTGGGGTGCAGGTAGGGGAGCTCCGTGCTGGGAGCCAGGAGTCCAGGCCCAGCCCCAGGCCCTGCCACCCCTTTGGTGTAACCCCAGCCTAGTCCCCTCCCCAGTCTGGGCCTTAGTTTCGACTTATGATAGCGATAGCCATAATTCATGAAATGGTCCACGTGCCAGGCACTGTGTTACGCTCTTCCCAGAAATACCTCCTTTAATCCCCATGACCACCCTGGGCTATAGGCTGGGACATTATTTTCCCCATGAGCCTCAATTAGAGGCTCCGAGAAATGAGGTAACTTGTCCAGGGTCACATAGGAGATGGTAGAGCTAGGATTCACAAATCACATCTTTCTGGTTACCAGTCTCTGCTCTCCACAAGCAACCTGTGTACGGACGGGCTTCAGAGGCACCAGGGCAACCTTTAAGTCACAGGCACAGTTGGGTGTAATATGTGTTTGTATTAGGAACCACCTCCAAATCAAAGGTGACTTGCACCCCATGAGAGATTTTATTTTATTTTTAAAATTTTATTTATTTATTTATTTTTAATGGACATATCGTTGATTTACACTAGTGTATCAGTTTCAGGTGTACAGCAAAGTGATTCAGTTATACATATCTATGTCTATATATTTTTTCTATTCTTTTCCATTATAGATTGTTACAACATAGTGAATATAGTTCCTTGTGGTAGACAGAAAATCCTTGTCGTTTATCTATCTTATATATGGTAGGGTACATCTGTTAATCCCATAGTCCCATGAGAGTCTTTAAAATCCCAATGAGATGGAAATTTCGAGACCCAAGAGATAGAAAGTGGCCACAGAGTTTCACCTGCTTTTTTATTCCTTATGTAGTGCAGAGAGTTTGGCCTGGCCCTTCCTGCTCTCGGCCCCTGTCTGAAGGTGTGAGCTTTCCCATGTTTCTGCCTCAGCCCCCGTGGGCCTCTCTTCACATCTTGGGCCGGATGAGGGCAGAGGGTGTGCCCAGTCAGGTTTGCCAGCATGCTGCAGGCTCCCCAACTTCCCTTCCAGCCTTCCTGCTCTCTGCTTTAAACCTCTGAGAATGCAGAAGTTATAGCTCTAACGTGAAATTGACTCACAGCCTCTCCAGGGCTTTTGGTCTACCCCAGGTGACCTTAGATTGACGCTGAGCAAAGAAGAAACCTCTCCTTGACTTTATTAGGGTGACCTACCTTCTCTGGGCCAAAGCAGCGAGATTTTTTTTCTGCATGGAGCCAAACACATGGATATCTACTAGAAACTGTGTGGCGGCCTTTGTTATCAGGACCGTGGTCATAGATTTATAAATATAATGCAATAATAATGTACTATATACCATATCATAGAGAGTTAATATGTATATGATACATAGTTAATGTATGTGATAAACATGTATATATAGGGAGGAAGCTGATTTGGATGATTTGAGGAGAGTTTAATAAAGGGACAGCTTACAAAAGCTTGGGCAGGAGTTAGGAAGAGCAGGTAGAGATGGTGCAGGGTCCTGGGGCCCGCTGACGGTGGGGATGGGGGAGGGACAGGGCTGTTGGCCTCCTTAGACCTGAAGGGGTGGGGGATGGGAGGAGTGGCTCTTGGCTGAGAGGAGCATGCGCAGAGGTCTGTCTGGAAGGACCGAGGCTGCAGCAGCCTGGAAGGGAGAGAGCTGGGGGTAAACCCTGGCCTTCCTCTCCTCCCCACTCTCGCCTTAACCCACAGGGAGCCGGAGCAGGGTGTCTACAATGTAGTCCACTGGAATCAGCTCCCCACCGAGAGCCAGGCAGAGAAGGGGGAGAGTGGATCTGGCCGGGTAGACGGAAGTTGGCAGCACAATACCCTAGTTCCCCAGGAAGGAGGAATCATGATACATTCACTCAGGAATTTCGAGACCTGTCTGTGGGAGCTGTTCTCCGGATAGAAATATGAATGTGTGTTTTTCTGGGTAGTGGACCTCAAGAGTAGTTCTCCAAAGGGTCCTTGAACCCCAGGGGGTCAAGAACCTGTGGTCTGGATGATCCTCATAGATGGATCCCCAGAATGCGTGGCTCTCCTTCTCCTGGGCTGGGAAGGCCCACGTGACTGCCACGGTGTGTGGAAGGGCTGGGTGGAGACTGGGGCCCTGCCTCGATTTTCAGAGAAAGACCATGATGGCCTGGTTCTAATGCTCAGACCGGAGTGTGCAGAGGGACTTGTGGAAATGCAGATTCTTGGGCCCGTTCCCAGTGGTTTCCATTCTGTAGGTCTGAGGTGGGGGCCCCGGAATCTAGGTTTTTAACCCAGTGATTCTGCTACAAGCGGTTCAGAGGCCACACTGTGAAGACTGCTGCTCTGTGGGAACCAGCTTGATTTTCCATTAACAGTGAAAGTCCCTGACCAAGTTCCACCGAGCTTTACCCTACACACACTTGGTATTGAAACCGCCATTGCCACGGGGGAGGGGCAGAAACCCTGAGGTTGCTGCGTGGGCATTTCCTGTGTGTGACAGAGACAGAGACAGAGACAGATAGTGAATGAGGGAGCGGGGCAGAGGGGCAGAGAGAAAGAGACAGAGACAGGGAGGGCGCGCGGGAAGGGGGGAAGAGAGAGAGAGGTTTCTCTCCCACAGTGCCAAGCTGCATCCCTCCCACTTGAAGCTGTTTCCATGCCAACCGAAACCCTCAGGCTTCAAGAAGCCCCATACACAAAGTGCCCCAATGCGTGTAGGTTTCTTTAGACCCCGATTCTGACTCTAGGGCGATGACTTTCGAAGTTTTTTGACTGTGACCCACAGCGAGAGAGGGTGTGAGCAAGCACACGGGCATGTCAGATTGAAATTTCACAAAATGACTTATTAACCGTGATACACTCTGCTCTCTTTTTCCTTTCTCTTCTTTTTGCAATTTAAAAATGCTGCTCCAAACCTTCTGAGTTGATTTTGTGATCCACCAATGCATGAATCTGATGTTAAGAGCCCAGAGCAGGCTGGAAGGGAGAGGCTGTACAACGGCATCGTTTAGAGTGGCCTTTGGAGCCAGAAAACCTAGGCCGCAATCCTTTAGGTGCTGTGCAACCTTAGTGAAGGCGCTTCACTTGCTGGGCCTCAGTTTCCTTCTCTCTGGTGGACATAATAGTACCTACTTCATTAAAGATTAAAGAAGAAACAAAATGAACAAAAACAAAAAAAAAGATTAAGGAAGATTAAATATTGTTACTATTGGGAAGTGCTCCATATGTGCGAGCAGTCATATTACAGGTCGCTTTTACTATGTGCCAGGTGCGCACAGGGCTTTATGTGAGCTATCTCTTTAAATCCTCACCAGAGCCCAGTGAGGTCGGCATTACCCTCCTTCCTTTTCTACAGATAAAGGGACCAGCAAATAGCTAGTAAGTGGCTGCCAGGATCAGAACTTCCTTTGAGGGGCTCCAGAGAGCTTGAGGTGTTAACATTTAAGTCAGGGCCTCCCAAGTTGGCCTGAAGATGCAGAATCATGGGCACAGTTATTAAAATACACAGATCCCTGAGCCCCTCCCCACACTTGCAGACTCACCAGCTCCAGGGGAGGGGCCCGAGAGTCTGTATTTATTTATTTATTTATTTATTTATTTATTTATTTGCGTGAGCTCTGGGTCCCCACTTCCGAAGCCCCCCACCCTACAGAGTGAGTGACATCAGCACCCTGGCCAGGCATGAGGGAGTCTCCACTTTTCTGGGGTGCTCTTTCCTTGCGGCGTTTTCCAGAAGCACAGATGCTGGCACTTCTGGCTTGAGCAAAGGTCCCTTTTGGGGTTTTGTTCGTTTTTTCCCCTCTCTCATTGGCTCTGTTTTCAAATTTATTTATTTTGTCTTTTTTTTCAGCTTGCGAGATAACAACATCTCAGACCGAGGCATCTGCAAGCTCACTGAACAAGCACTTCACTGTGAGCAGCTGCAGAAGTTAGCGTAAGTCAGGCTGGGCCATGGACGTTTGGCCCCGTGTCCCCAGCCTCACTCCAGGCCATGCTGCCTGGGCAACAGCCGTGAGCAAGGGACAGGCTGGGACAAGGACCTTTGCGTGGCCGGAGGGCACAGGGGGCTCCTGTCCTGAGGGACCCGGCTACCCGGGCTTTGGGTGGCCGCTGTCCACTGTGCCTCATCTCATCTCCATGTCTCTTCTCTCTTGGAATTTTCCAGTCTTTTCAACAACAAATTGACCGACGGCTGTGCACACTCCATGGCCAAGCTCCTTGCATGCAAGCAGAATTTCTTGGCTTTGAGGTGAGCCTGGGGCTTCCCTACCCCTGGAAACTGTTTCTCATCCCCACAACTGAATCAGTCTGGTCTGGTCTCGGCTCATAACGGGCACATGATCTCCTCGCTGAATACAGGGGCAGTGTCTCGTTGTGAGCAGGGTTTCACTAATGCTGTGACCTCCCTAGCAAACTCTAGACCAATTCTGCTGAGGCTTCCTGCCCTTTGACCTTTATCTCCCAGGACTGAAGAGGGTTTCCAGGACCTTCTTTTGCCCTGTGTCTAAGAGTGTCACCAGCTCTCTGGGGTGCCCGAGTTCCCTGATGTACATTGAGCACGTGCTTGGCAGGGGGCGGAATGCAGCCGTCACTTGTCACCACAGTGAGGCAGCCAGTTGCCAAAAAGTTCTCAGAAGGTCCTTTTACTGCTTGGCGGGGGGTGGGGTGGGGTGGGGCGGGTCCAGTCTGGGAAGTCTGCGTTTCTGCTGCTCCCAGCCCTCTCGGCCTCAACTGGAGTCTCTCTCCCATCTGACACTGTTGTGTCGCCCCTCCAGCTAGTCCCTGGGTTGGCCTGGCTTCTCTTCCTCTCTGAGATATTCTTGCCTCCTGGATTTATGAGGCAGTAAAAGAAGACAAAGTGAGAAGTTGCCTCCATCCTTTCTTTCTACGTGCTGGGCTGGGTTTAGGAATAGGAGCTGCCATTTTGAAATTGTTGACTCCGTCTCAGGCAGGGCTGCTGAGGCCAACACCAGAGATGTCATTCTGTACCAAGGACTCTCTTTTGCTACCACCACCTCTTCCTCCCAACTCTGGAACCCGAGAGCAGCTGTGGCCAGAGCTGGGCTGGCCCAACCTCCAGGGAGGGCTGTAGGGTAGCAGAAAGGTGCTGCACCCAGAACTTGAGACCTGTGTTTTTGGTCAATGTAGCATCAGAGTTGAGAGCACAGGGCTCTGGAGCCAGACCAACCAAGGTTTGGATCCAGCATCCCTGAGATTTGAATTAGCTGTGTGACCTTGGGTCAGCCCACTATCTCTGTGTCTCTGTTTTCCCTTCTATAAAATGGAGATAATGGTTATAGCTACCTCATAGGTTGTTGTGATGATTAAGTGAGGTAACATACATCAAAAGTTGGCACAATATAGTGAGTGCTTTCTATAAGGAGCTTAGTGCCTGAAAGATGGTGGGTAAATCACATAAGTTCTCAGTACGTTTATTCTGTTCGTCCAGTGCTCCCAGGACGGATTAGATGTGTGACACAGTTATTGGGGAAAATGCCTATAAGGGAAGATTGGGGAAGGAAGCTGGGGGAGCCTGGGAGAGTTGGCCGACTGCAGGGTAGGTCTGACCCTGAGTGAGGGAGAGAGGGAAGGAAGGAGGGGTGGGAGGAAGCATCTTAGACCCCAGTGCAGATCGGGGAGAGGACAGAAGGCTGTTGGCGAGTCCTCCAGCCAGTGTGCCCAGCAGAGGAGTCTCAGGTCTCCCAGTCCTTGGCTGGGAGCAGCTCGTTGGAAACAGGCCTTGGTGCAGAGGGGACGTCGGACTTCCCAGCACGGCAGCTGGGGCCCTTCGTTACCCAGGAAGCTCAGAGGTCTGAGAGGCTGCCACACCCGTTCCCGAAGGGAATACTAATACCTGCCCTACAAGATGGTTGTCGGCCAGAGTGGCTTAAAGCGTATGAAAGTTCTTTGAAAGATGAAACTGTATTATTATTCCAGGAAGCCTCGAGCTGTGGGTGAGAGTTCTGGGCACCTCCCTGAAACTCTCTGAGGTGTCTGGATTTTGCTGAAACCCCCTCCTCGACCCCTGCCCGAGGGCTTAGCAGGATCCCTTTCTTTCAGCCACCTGGGCCCACCCCAGGCCCTTTCCCAACAGGTAGAGGCTACCGGGCAGCCACAGTGAATCTGGGAAGGCTGCAGGAGGGAGGCAGGGTCTAGCGAGGAGACAGTGGAACAGTGAGTCACCCTTGCTCCCTGGGGGAAGCCTCCTTCCTGGAGGGCAGCCTCTTGTGGTTCCTGCTCAAAACCTGTCCCACTGCTTTGCAAAACAGGCCCTTCCACTCCTTTCCCTTTGCTGGTGGAAAATGAAGTCCGCAGGAGCCTTGAGGGAGCTCCCCCTGCGTGAACAGCACGCACTGCGTCTGCCCAGCTGGAACTGGAGGGCCGGTTCCTGCATCCTGCAGAGAAGTCCTCAAAGCTTTCTTCCCTGTTTCTCTGTCCAGGCCACACTTCCCCCACCAGACCCCAGTCTCGGGGCACTAACGGTCCTCCCATCCTGCTCTCTTTCTCAGCCTCCTGTGTCTTTTCCTTCCAGGCTGGGGAACAACCACATCACAGCCGCGGGAGCCGAGGTGCTGGCCCAGGGGCTCAGAGCCAACGCCTCCCTGCAGTTCCTGGGGTAGGTGGGATTCTGGGGCGGAGGGGCTTGTGAGGATTCAGGGGCAGGCGAAGCCAACTCTTCAGCCAAAAGGCCCCAGGGGCTGCCCAGGCTGCAGTGGGGAGGGCGAGGCAGGGAGAGCGTGGGCGGCCCTTGGCTGCCTCTGCCTTGCTTCGAGCTCGATAAACAGGAAGTTCTGTATGCCAGGGTTGGGGGAGGGCAGAGCCCATGAGCGGTGGCAGGAAGTCCTCGAGGGTGCTAGGGCCGTGCTTCTCACCTTTGGCTATAGGTTGGAACCACTTGGGAGCTCCTGAAGAATGCCACTGCCTGCCCCAGACCAATTAAATGAAATATCCAGATACAAGGTCCAGGAATCAGTAATTTTAAAAAGCTCCCCAGATGATGCACAGCCTGGGGTGAGAACCAAGGAAAGAGAAGGAAGTGGGGAAGTTTGGACCCTGGACCCAGGATGGGAGGGGCTGCACCAAGTCCTGCAGAGCCCTTGCCACCTGTAGGGTCATGCCAGGCCCGCCAGGGAGGGGAGAGGGGTCAGACGCAGGCGGTGGGGGGGCAGTCCTGCAGACCTCAGGGCCCCTGAGTGGGGCTTCCCCTGTTTGCTGGGCAGAGCGATACCCTCCAGTGTTGTACCTGTACAGTCCCCTGCAGCCCCTCTCCTGTCCTGTCTTCCCCTGGTGTAAACTAGGATCCATTTGATAAGAACTGGGGGCTTTAGAACCCAGGATTGTAGGAAGAGAGAATGACCTTAGGGCTGGGTGTTCCAACCCATTTTATAGGCAGGCAAGTTGCCCTCCAGCTCGGTTTGAGCCCTGAGTGGGACCGCATTGCTGGAGACATCAGCACCTTTTCCAGGATGCATTAATAGCAGCACAGAGTCTAGGAAAGGGTGGCTGCAGCCCCACCGAGTTCCTTCCTGCTTGAGATCACATCTTGCACATCGGGGGATGTTTATCTCTCAACACGTTATTTATTAAGGTACCTGTCTGGGCCTGGCCTTGTGCTAAAATCCCAAACACTGTCATATGATACAAACTGTTCTGTAGCTTGCATTTTGTTTTTCTTCACAGTATATTATAGGCATTTTTTTCATATGACATGATCTCATTTTTTTAAAGGATAGCTGCCTTAGTATTCTGGTGGATGTCGTGATGCGTTTAGCTGGTTGCCTGTCGACGCACACTTTAGGTTGTTTGCAGGGTTTTTGCTATTACAGTGTCACATCCCTGGAGCACAGAGCAGTGCTGGCACAGGGCCCGAGCTCAGTAACGATTCACCTAATGAGTGAAAATGCAGTGAGCATCTCAGGGCCACTGTCTCTGCTCACGTGGGCACCTACAGGTCCAGCCTAACTTCCCACACGTAAAATGACCAGGTCCCAAGGTGTGACCGGGGCTCCACCTTTGAAAAGGGGTGTGTCCAAATTAGGGTGTGTCTGAGGAGTATGAGCCGAAAGGTGAAGGAGTTAGATGCCGTGAAGGGCCCGGGGATGCGAAGAAGGAGGAAGAAACGAAGAGCTGGCTTGTGGAAGAACAGTTAGCCTTGTTCTGGGTGGTCCCAGAGGTAGTTAGGGACACATGGGTGGCAGTTAGCACAAGCACGTCTGACCTAATGTCAGGAAAAATATCACAACCATGAACTGGCATTGAGAATGAGTTCCTCGTCCCTGAGGGTGTACACTGGGTGGGCCTCTAACTATTTTGTAAGCCTGATTTAAAGAAGCTAAAAAAAACCTGAGTGAAGTTTGGCCATCCCTCCAAAAAATGAAGGCAAGTTCACTTTGCTGGGACCTAGGAGTCCCCCTGAGACCTTTCTGGGATTGGGTGGTCCTGCCCCTCTGACTGGGGCCACAGAGAGGAAAGGCACATGTCTAGAACACATGGCAGGTTCTCACTGACACTATCTGTTGACTCTGTTGGACTTTTCAGGTTCTGGGGCAACAAGGTGGGTGACAGGGGAGCCCAGGCCTTGGCTGAAGCCTTGAGTGATCACCAGAGCTTGAGGTGGCTCAGGTATGCCTCAGTGTTTGTCCTGAAATTGTCATGGGGGAGCCAACAGGAGGAGGGAGGAGCTTGGGCCAGTTCTGAAGACCTTTGAACTTCATTTTTAGCCCCTATATTAGATAATTGGATGAGAAAGAAAAACCACTGGATTTGGAGTCAGGACACTTGAGTCTTTCTGGGTGATTTTGGGTCACTTCTCCTCTCCGGGGTCTTGAGTCCCTATCTGTACACTGAAGGTCTTGGGCTAGATCAGATACACTTTAGCTCAAGGGCCAACTCCAGTCTGTTAGTGGGGGCTGCCCAGTGCACTATGTTGGGAAGGTTTCTAAAGCTACTTCTGGGCTTAATGAAAAAGAGCACTGTAATCAATTAGTGATGTCTGACATGGAGCAGACTAGGACATGGGGCAATGTGTGCCATGCATTTTGCACTTCATGGGTTATCTTATCTCTGAGGTCCCTCCCTGCTCTGACACATTTTTGTTCCTTGATTACATCCAGCCTGGTGGGAAACAACATTGGCAGTGTGGGCGCTCAAGCCTTAGCATTGATGTTGGAAAAGAACGTGGCCCTGGAAGAACTCTGGTGAGTTTAGGAGATTCATTGCTCTAGAGAGGCAGACATCAGCCTTTCTTCATTCTCTGGCCTCATCTGTGGAAGCCATTGTGTGTGTAAGACAAAGATGGATGACTGAATGATTGGGTAATTGTGTTTGTCTTTGTCCTGGGTGACATGAAGCTTATAGAGCCTGGCATATAGGTGCTAATTCTTTTCATTTAATTATATTGATCGGTTTGTTGTTCTGTTTACTGCCTCCCTGGGGCATAATGGTTAAGAGAACAGACTCTGGAATCCAGCCAGCTGACCTTCAAGGCCTGCTGTGATCTTAGGCAAGTTAAGTAACAATCTCTGAGTCTTAGGTTTCTTACCTGTAAAATGAGAGTATGGATGCTTTCCACTATAAAACACTTTTGTAAGAATTAAATGAGGTAATGTTTGTGAGGAGCTTAGTACAGTGTCTGGAGTGTGTGTAAGCACTCCATAAATGTGAAATTGTAGTAGTGACAGTATTTCTACTACTCTTGCTGCTGCTGCTGCCCCAATGACTGCTGTTTTGTCATTTCGAGGTAAATGTGAGTGCCTAAGGACACTGGATATTAAAGTCAGGGTCACGTGCAAGGTGGAGTGGAGTTTGGCGGAAGTTAAAAGATGAACCGTGAATCATATTTATCCTGATTCCAAGCTTTCCATCCTTCAGCTTCCACTTGTCTAGCCTTCTTCTGACATATTCTGGGCAGTTCCAAATTATATCAGGGAGATAAAATGCTAAATGTTTGATTTTTCTGGGAAGTATAAAGGCACTGAAACCTATGAGCATGGCCACAAAATGAATATTGCCAGTGGGCCTTGGCAGGGCCCACTAGCAGGGCCCAGGGCTCACTAGCCCTGCCATTGTACCATTGAGTATATTCTGATTGGGTTCTACAGCTTGGAATTTCTTGTTAGAGGAGTGCCTCACTGTGAGTGTATCAGTTATGACTGCATTAGGCTGCAAGTGATGGAATACCTTTATTTACAGTGGCTTAAACTTGTAAAGGACTGATGTTTTCATGTACATGCAGTTTGGAGGTAGGCAGCATAGGGCTGGTATGGCAGCTACATGAGGCCAGCAGGGGTCTGGACTCTGTCCCTCTAATCTTTCACATCCTTAGCGTGTGGTTTCATCCTCATGGTTGGTTTCCTCATGGTCACAAGGTGGCTGCTGCAGCACCCACAGCACTCCTTCTGTGTTCCAGGTTCAGTCTCTATATCCAGGAAGGGCAAAAGACTGGGTCTCTCCCCTTTAAAGAACATTCCCAGAGGTCCCATCTGTCAGTTTCTCCTTATGTGTTGATGGCCATGTGGATGTCACTTGGCCAACCCTGGCTGCAGTGGAGAGTGGGAAATGTAGTTTTTCCGCCAAGCACATGGCTGCTCCAAATGACATTAACCTTCCATTAATGAGAAAGAAAGGGAAATGGGTATTGAGTCACTGGGACATGAGGGAACTTCTTATGTGAAGGAGCCCTGGGGCAAATTCTCTCCCAGAGATGTCCCAGGAATTGAGAACCCTCATACCCTGCTTGACCTGTTCTTACTTTACTGGTAAATGTGAGTTTTCAGATGTTGGATATTCTTAATTGGGGGGGGGGCACATGCATTCATTTTTATTGACGTCATCGTCCATAATAAACATCACCACATCAACTGGGTTTTCTCCCTTGTTCTTGCCAGCCTGGAGGAGAACCATGTCCAGGATGAAGGTGTGTGCTGTCTCGCGAAAGGACTTGAGAAAAATTCAAGTTTGAAAGTCCTGAAGTAAGGAACCTGTAAGCAGGAGCTGGGACAGTAATGACTGGCCTTGGGAGGGGGTGTTTCTGAATCAGAGATCTGGGAGGCTTCCCAACCTGGCTAACTCACGGGAGGTAGCTCGGTAGAAAACTGCTGGTTTTTCTGTGTTCCCCCAATCCCAGGCAGGGGTTCCAGTGTACATTGTTTACTTGGGAGGTAGTCCCTGCAAACACTGGCGAGAGGGTAGTGAAATGAGGCCGGGGAGGGCCAGTAACCAAAAAAAGGTGTGTTATCAAGCCGGTTATCACTGGGGACCTCTGGGGTACAATCCTGTGGGCGAGAGGCAGCGGGGGTATTTATCCACCAGCTGCTATCCTTCACATATTGAACTGTGCTTGTGGGGATATTTGTTTCCTGGCACATCTGACTTGCCCCGAACATGGTTGAGCATGCTCCTGGGGTCAGCAGAAAGGCCTCAGGCAGAGAATGGGGGTCTTCCCGGCAAGCAGCCCTGAGAGGTAGAGGTGAGAGCTGAGGCAATGTGGGTGGGTTGCCCACAGCATCTGCTATAGTGGCTTACAGGCTGGGCCCTTCCCCTGCTCCAGGGGTCCTCTCTGACTCAGGCAGGAGAATTCTGATGGCCATCCCCAGTGGTTCCTCTTGGTGTGTTATGCAGGCAGGCATGCTTGCTTTTACTCATGTGTGCGTTCATCCATTTATGTATTGATGCAAGAAATGTTTCTGGAGCAGCCAGTCTGTGCCAGGCTCTGTTTGAGGCACTGAAGATAGAGCGGTAAAAAGGCCCCTGCTCACATAGCTCTTAAATTTGAACAGGAGAGACAGATGATGAACAAGTAAACAAATGAGACCATTTCTGTTAGTAATAAGTGCTCTCAAGAAAATTCCAGAGAGAGATGACAGGGAGTGACTGGAGAGGGTAGGGGAGTTGCTGCTGGGTAAGGCCTCTCTAAGAAGGTGACCTCTGAGTTGAAAAATGAATAACAAGAAGGTTCCCACCATGCTGAGGTCTTAGGAACGTGCATTCCAGGTGGGCAGAACAGCAAGTGCAAAGGCCCTGTGGCAGAAACGAGCTTGGTGGTTTTGAGAACAGAAGGAGGGCCTGTGAGCTTGGACTGTAGTGGATGGTGGAGTGGGAAGGAGCTGGCCACAGCAGCCTCAGAGCCCTGAGAGAGATTTGGGAGTTTATTCTAAGGACATGGAGATGACTTCGGAGGGTTTTAATGAGGGCAGTCATGTGATCTGATTTATATCATCCAAAGATCGTGCTTATTGCTTTGTGCAGAACAGGTGGAAGGAGAGTAAGATGGAAGCAGGGAGACCAGCCAGGAGGCTCTTGCACCCTTCCAGGCGAGAGATGGAAAGTGGATCAGGCTGAGGGCAGTGGAGGAAGCTGGTGAAAGGGGATGGGACCTCGTGCAGGTCCTGCGGGTCCAGAGCTGGAGGGCTGGGCAGCGGTGGTGTTGCCGGGGAAGTGATCGGGGGACCACTAGAGGTGCACTCGGTGGTCAGGGACCCATGCCACAAGGAGAGGGATGGCGGATCTGAGCAGGATCCCAGCCAGTGGTCACCACAGGCTTGTGGACCGGTGCTCTCTGAGGCTGGCGCCACACCAGCCAGGGTGCCAAAGGTCTCACTTCCCAGGGATGTCAGGGCACCAGCAGATGGCTCTTTTTGCTAGAGGAGACTGGCCTCTGCCCTGGCAAGCGTGGCCCGGGGAAAACACTCACCTTCCAAGGCCAGCAGACAGCTGCAGCTGGGAGATCGGCTGCTTTGCTGCCAACCCGCCATCCACTCTGGCAACACTTGTTTGTGTTGCTTCGCAGGGGCTAGGAAGTTGCCAAACGTTTGGGGAAAACACTTCCACTCGTCACATGGGTGAAGCTCGGGCTCGGAGGCCCTGGTGAAGCTTGGGTTTGTCTGCGCTGGGATCCCAGGCTTTGCACACAGGGCAGCTCTCGGCAATACCTGGTTTATCATCGACCCTGTGTGGATGAGGCGCATTTGTCCTCCCTCACTGTCACAGGCTTACCCCAGTCGAACCCCACAGAGGCCAGGCGGTGGGAGCCGCCGATGTCCCACGCTGCTCTGTCGAGAGCCTTATAATTCAGCACCGCTGAACTGGATCCTCCTCCACTGTTTCCCCATAAAAATCGAGCTTCTCACATATCTTAAAAAAGAAAAGCAAAGCTTACATCCTTCTTCCAGACGTGGTCTGTGCCAAGCCTTGGTTAAGACTGCAGGCTCTGGAGCCTGACAGCTGGGGTTTGGGCCCCAACTCCACCATGACCAGCCGTCCCTGCTTGGATTTGTGCCTCAGTTGCCTCAAGTATAAATGGGGTAAAAACTGAACCCTCGGGCTTCCCTGGTGGCGCAGTGGTTGAGGGTCCGCCTGCTGACACAGGGGACACGGGTTCGTGCCCCGGTCCAGGGGGATCCCACATGCCACGGAGCGGCTGGGCCCATGAGCCATGGCCGCTGAGCCTGCGCGTCCGGAGCCTGTGCTCTGCAACGGGAGAGGCCACAACAGTGAGAGGCCCGCGTACCACACACACACAAAAAAATAATACAAAAAAAACTGAACCCTCCGCATAGGGTTCTGAGCATGAACCCAGGTGGTGTAGGTTATGAAGTGGCACATAGTAAGAGCTCTAAAAATATGGGCTGCTGTTATTTTTAGCACTGCCTTAGGGTCAGCTTCTCAGAAGTTCCTGAAATTGTTGAGGGGGAAGCCAGGTAGTGGAGATTACAGAAGGCCAGCTGTGAGCAAAAGAGCAGTGTGGGGACCACTTGGCTCTCCCCCTGCTGTCCCTGACTGTATGCCATCTTCCCTCCCCATTTCCAACCTCATATTTTCTTTAGTCTGTGTCCTTGTGCCCCCAGGGCCCTTAAATGACAATATTACTGTTCATGGATTATTTTCCATCAGTTAAGTACGGTGCCCAGGGCTTTAGAGTATGCCATTCTTTGTTTAATTCTTGTACTCCATGAGGTGGGTACTCTTCTAGGTCCTTTTTACAGATGAGGACATTGGGACTCATTTGCTTGAGATCAAAAAGGGAGTAGCGTAAGGTGGATTTGAACCCAGGAAGTCTGGCACTAGAATGCACATACTTAACCACCATGCTCCTTCCTAAGGGAGCAGCTACTTAATACTCATCTGGTGACTGGAGGAGAGAGGGGTGCATTTCACTTTGGGCATTGAGCCTTTGCGGATGAGCTCATTGGGAATCTCAGGCAGGAGAGGGACATGCTGAGGGGGCCGGTGGGCTTCAGGAGGCTGGCCGGCTCCCAAAGCCTCCTTTAATTAAACAGGCTCAAGAAGAGAAGCAAGCATCCTCAAAGCTCACCATTCCATCTTCCTCTCCAGGCTGTCTAACAACCGCATCACCTCCCTTGGGGCAGAAGCGCTCCTGCAGGCCCTTGAAAAGAATGACACCATCCTGGAAGTCTGGTAAGGCCCCTGGGCAGGCCTCTTTAACCTCCCTCAGTTTTCCAATCTATAAATTGGGGTGAAGGGAGAGAGAAACTTGAGAATTTCTAAGATCCCTTATGACCCTGACATTGAGTCCCATTCTGCATGTGATGGATCTGGCTCCCTGGGAAAGATGTCTTCATGTTTCTAAGCTGGGACCAACTCTCTCATTTTTAAATCATGAGCATTTATTCAGGAATGTCTCTGTTCTAGGCAACCGTGTGGGATTTGGGGTGTGGTTGAAGAGGGAAACAGAGAAAAGAACTCAGCTCTTGCCTTCCCTGGGTATTACATCTGCCTTCACAGGTCAATGCTGTTATATTAGACCCTCTGCAGTTCTGGGCGGCTGTTACACAGGATGGGAACTGTTGGCCAGTGTTTCCAAGTCTTATACGTAATGAAAAGCCATGTTCCTTTATGTATTTGAAAAGAGCAGTGCATCACAACTTCAAAGATTTCTCCTTCTTCTTTCCAGGGATCTATTTATCGCTCAGATTAGAGGTAGAAAGATTTCCCCTGATTTAACATGTTATGAGTGAATAACACTATATATGTTTCAGACACTGGGCTAGAAACCAATATTTTAAAATGAGGACATTCCCTATAAAAATCTATCTTTCAGGGGTTTCTCAAAAAAAGCTGGCCACTCTGGAACTCCATTTAGAATGCCAGTAATTAAGCAGAGTAGAGGACAGGCTGACCCCACGCAGCTGGGCAAACCGGCTCAGGCTGACCCCAAACCCCACCATGCTGATTGGCTTGGACCAGGCCCCTTTGGCTGCTGTATATTACATGCCTCATCCCTGAAAGCTCGTGAACCCTGCTTTACATATGCAGATTTGTCCCTCCCTCAAAAAGCACATCAAGGCAGTAGCAACTGTAGCTATCAAACGATGAAGTTAAAAATAAAGACTTGTAAAAATCTGTCCTGCCATGGAGAGATTTTTCCTTTCTGTGCGATTGTGTAATCCCTGTAGCCTGTGAGGTCCTCGGGTCCTGGGTAGAGCGTGGGCTTTATTTTTTTCTTAAACCGTTGCACAGTTCTGAGAAATGTCACATTCTGTGTCCAGGGGGAGCAAGCTAGCATCAGGTTGATATTTTAAGGGCTCTGATGTTATTGGCAGAGCTTGGGAGGACATTGGGACTTGCTCATTGCATTCTTGACAGATTCTGCTGTTGCCTTAAAAAGAATGGCCAGCCTTGGGAGTCAGGGCTGGCTGGGCCCCGTGTGGACTCTGCAGAGCCGTGGAGGCTTGTTAAATCGTGCACAGTGATTCATGAGCCATCCTGGCTGACAGAAGGTAGAACCTGAATAGACTTCTCTCCCAGGAGAGCTGCAGCTGGGCCGGAGGGCCAGGCCATCCAGGCATGAGTTCATAAAGCCGCAGCTTCCCGGTTGAAAACACTGCTCTGGTTCCTGTTCTTACTCAAACCTCTCTCTGCTTTATCCCCTTCAGGCTCCGAGGAAACACCTTCTCTCCGGAGGAAATTGAGAAGCTCAGCCACAGGGACACCAGACTCTTGCTTTGATGTCTCCAGGTCAACGTTTATCTCAGTTTGCTTGGGAGCAGGCCGTGGGTTTGGATCCCAGAAACGGGATGACATCTGACAGCAGTCCACTCAGATGGAACCTGGTCCTGCCCAGGGCCAGCCCAATAGGTCACCTTTGTTCTGGCAGAGGAAGGCGCATCAGTGCCCTGCAGAGCAGACTTTCCCAAAGCCTATTTTTCCTGTCAAGTTCTTCCCAAGATTCAATCCTGGGATGTGGAAGAGGGGCAGCCCCCCTCTACACGATGGGGCTGGTCTCCGGCCAACCTGACACGGGTCAGTGGAGCCACGGATGCCACTGCGTGCTTATTGGTGTAGAGAGCTCCACGTGAGGAGGGTTATTCAGGAAGCAACTTTCTGCTGTGTCTCAACTCATGGTCACCCATTAGGTTGTTCTCTATGTCTGGTTCCTCCACTCATCCTGGACCCCTGTACATGGCACTTCCTCTGTGGTTGAGGATTCAGAATACTGGCGTTCTCACCTTTGCTCCTCCTGTTACACCCCAGCCCTCCTCCCGCCCTCCCATCCCCCTCAACACCCCACACATCCTGGATGGGAAGGGCTTTAATTTACCCTGCTCTCCTTCTGGTACTTAAGACATTTTTGAAAGGGGACACATGACAGCCGTGTGTTCCTCAAGACATTCTAGATTTTCAAGAAAAATATGACCACACTACAGCTGGTATCACATCTGGACCTTTATTTCCAGTGAAATCAATTACTCTTCAGTTAAACCTTTGGAAACCACTCCCCACCCAAATGCAGCTTTTTAAAATTAATCTGGGCCAGCATTTTGAACAGCCCCACTCTGATGCCTGTGAACTGAACTCTGGCAGCAGACTTCCAAAATATATTCATAAGAGACCGTTCAGTTTTATTTGTGCCAGAATGCTTTAGGATATAAAGTTATGGATCAAAAGTTTACAGGGCAAAATCAAAGGCCCTTCCTTATAAAGCAAATGTTTTTTCTGAATTTTTCAAAATGATGCATGTTGAAGCTTTTCTAAACTGTCAGGTGCTGTGCAAGTGTTATTATTTTAAACACTGTTATCTGTGAAAAACTGGTTAATATTTATAAACCACTTGGTTTTTTTCTCCCAAGTTTGTGTTTTTGTAAAAAAATAGGACCATGAATTTTATGCGCACATAATCACAGAGGAGAAAACTATTGAGTCACTGAAGCTATCTTTGTTGAGACCAAACATTAAAAAATATTCCTGAACATTGTCAAATATTAAAGCACAATTTTCTACTTGAAGGGGGGAAACATGATGTTTCAACCAGATAGTTGATTGCTTAAGGCACAAGCAATTTTTAGAAATAGGCTTGCAATCAAAACACATTTGGCTTTGGTTTAGAAAAGTCTAATCCAGCATGAACTTTAGGCTGTGGCAAATGTGAGAAATGCGAGAAGGACCCCTGGGCCTCCCTCCATTCTCTCCAAGTGGCTCCAGGAGTCTCTAACAGGCGAAGATTTGGGAACAGTTCTCCTCGGCAAGCAGCCTCCTGAGTGGGCCTTGGCGAAATAATTCTTAGATGCCTTTAATTAGCAAGGACTCAGGTGGCTGCTCATCAAGGTGAAATCTGCTTCCTTGAATGGTTTTGTGTGTGTCTGGTTGGTTAAATGCTGTGGCATCTCCCTGGGCCTTTGCCCAGGGAGAGCATGTGTGTGGGTTCTCTTTGTTTGTTTGTTTTAGTTTATTTTACTGATGCATAGTTGATATACAATGTTGTGTTAATTTCTGCTATACAGCAAAATGATTCAGTTACACATATATGTACATATTCTTTTGCATTATGGTTTATCACAGGATATTGAAATAGCTCCTTGTGCTGTACAGTAGGACCTTGTTGCTTATCCATTCTGTAGATCTTACGTCTGCTCACCCCAACCTCCCACTCCATCCCTGCCCCACCACCCCTCCCCCTTGGCAACCACAAGTCTCTATGTCTGTTTCTTTTTTTCTTTTTTTTTTTTTGCGGTACGCAGGCCTCTCACTGTTGTGGCCTCTCCCCTTGCGGAGCACAGGCTCTGAACGCGCAGGCTCACCGGCCATGGCTCACGGGCCCAGCCGCTCCGCGGCATGTGGGATCCTCCCGGCCCGGGGCACGAACCCACGTCCCCTGCATCGGCAGGCAGACTCTCAATCACTGCGCCACCAGGGAAGCCCTGTGAGTCTGTTTCTGTTTCATAGATAAGTTCATTTGTGTCCTATTCTAGATTCCACATATAACTGATATCATATGGTATTTATCTTTCTTCACTTAGTATGATAATCCCTAGGTCCATCCGGGTTGCTGCAGATGGCATTATTTCATTCTTTTTCATGGTTGAGTAATATTCCATTGCATATATGTGTGTGTGTGTGTGTATATATATATATATATATATATACTGTATCTTCTTTATCCATTCATCTGTCGACGGACATTTAGGTTGTTTCTATGTCTTGGCTATTATAAACAATGATGCTATGAACGTAGGGGTGGGTTCTCTTTGTTGGTGTCATCAGGTTCTGTCCAGACCATTCTTTCAAATAGAGAAGATCAGGAGGAAGATGGAGGGGGGGCCTGCTTTCTCAGAGGAGTGGACAGAGCAGCCTGTTTGCATGGCACCATCTTGGATTGTAAATTCATCTGAACAGAACAGACACCAGCCCTGTCATCAAGGCACTGATGGGGAGGGGAGAGGGAGAAGCAGGCAGAAAACAAGTAAACTGGAAAATATGTAAAATAAAGTCCACTGTGGCAAGTGCTAGGAAGGAAATAAAGTTTCAAGACAGAGGGAAACCTTTGGATTGGAGGTTGTTCAGAGACAGGTTCTGCGAGGTGGTGACAGGTAAGGTGACAGGCCCCCAGATGAGAAGGAATTGGCCATGCAAAGAGGGAGGGGGACCTGGAGGGGGGAGGGGGACCAGTCACAGGGAACAAGCTGTACAAAGACCCTGTCATGGAAGAGAGCTTTTTGGGTGTGGTAGGCTGAATAATCCACCCCCCGCCTCAAATAACCAGGTCCTGATCCCCGGAACCTGAAAATGTTGCTTTACATGGCAAAAGGGACTTAAAGATGTCATTAGGTTAAGGATCTTGAGATAGGGATATTATCCTAGGTTATGTGGGTAGACCCTAAATGCAACCACAAGTATCTTTATAAGAGAGAGGTGAAGGGAGACTTGACACAGAAGAAGAAGGCAAGGTGACCGCTGAAGTAAGAGGCTATACTGCTGGCTTTGAAGGTGGAGGAAGGGGCCTCATGGGCCAAGGAATGCAGCTTGAGAAGCTGGAAAGGGCAAGGACACACATTTTCCCTTAGAACCTCTGAAGAGAGTGTAGTCCTGCAGCTACCTTTGTTCTAGCCCCATTTTGGACTTCTGGCCTCCGGGACTGTAAGAGAATTAATTTGTGTCATTTCAAGGCACCAAGTTTGTGATAATTTGTTACAGCATCCACAGGAAACTAATACAGTGTGTCTGAGGCAAGCTAAGGGGAGAGTCCACCACATGGGTCTGCAGAGGTAGGTAGGGCCAGTTCATGAAGGGCCTAGTTGGCCATGGGAAAGAATCATGGCAGGCCACTGGAGAGTTCTAAGCAGTGCAGTGGAACCCATTGAAAGAAGATCTCTCTTGTTCTGGGGTGGAGAAGCGACTGGAATGCATAAAGGTAAGGGTGAGGAGAAGAGGAAGTAGGGGGACCATCTAGGAGCCATTGCAGGGGAGAGGCAGCTGGGCAACATCAGGGGGTATCAGTGGAGGTGGAGAGAAAAGGGTGGATTCCAGAGATATTCTAGAGGTCAATTCCCAAAGGTTTACAAATGGAATGGATGAGAGGGATGAGGGAAAGTGAAGACTCAAGGATATCTGCTAGATTTTTGACTTGAGTAACTGGGGAGGAAACAAGTTTGGAAGCAGGAGAGACTTCTGTTTTGGATTTTCAAGTCTGAGGTATCTAAATAGAAAGGTCAAATGGAGATGCCACATTCTGGAGCCCGTGGGAGAGGTCACCACCAGATATAACACCATGGGCGTCCTCAGCATCAAAAGGGGAATGGAGTCCTTGGGCCTGGATGATATAACCCAGGGAGAGATTATGGAGAACAAAGAGCTCAAGAGGGCCCACGTGGGACTGCTCTGGTGGAGCAGTGGCTAAGAATCTGCCTGCCAAAGCAGGGGACACGGGTTCGAACCCTGGTCCTGGAGGATCCCACGTGCTGTGGAGCAGCTAAGCCTGTGCACCACAACTACTGAGCCTGCGCTCTAGAGCCCGCGAGCCACAACTACTGAACCCGCGTGCCACAACTACTGAAGCCCGCGCGCCTAGAGTCCGTATTCTGCAACAAAGAGAAGCCACCGCACTGAGAAGCCTGTGCACTGCAATGAAGAGTAGCCCCTGCTTGCAACAACTAGAGAAAGCCCACGTGCAGCAACGAAGACCCAACACAGCCAAAAATAAATAAATAAATTTATTAAAAAAAAAAAAAATCTAAGAGGGCCCAGGTAAGGGTGGAACTGAGATCTTGACATGTGATTACCGTCAGGGCTCAGAGTGGATGTTTCCTAACTTGCGAAAGGCCAGTAGGTCCACCAAAGGCGTTCTAGGTATCTGCAGGTAACTTGCGAATTAGTACTCTTAAAATTCTCCAACAGGGAGGTTACCTGAAAGATGTGTGCTTGTGGCCAGTGGCTTATCCAGGAGAAGGCAGATTCCAGATCTGTAGCTCAGAATATTTAATTCTTCCACGCAGAAAAAAAAGGTATCAGAGCAGAAGAATTTTTTAAAGAGCTTGAGACTTTAATTAGATTCACCATCATCTTAGAAGAAAAAAAAAGTCAATCTGAGTGTTTTTTTCCCAAAACCTAGAGTGCCAAACCCAGATGCTGAAATGAATACACCCCACGGAAATGTGGGAGGCGGAATCCCATTCCAAGCGGGCTGCGTTGAGACTACATGCAGCATCATTTCATTATTGCACCAACACCTTCACGCCTCCTTTCCTGCTCGGGAGATTGGTGCAGCACTGTGAGTGAAGCACACAGCGCTCAGGGCACACTCCCCGGCAAGGCCTTCCGGGAGGGGACACAGGGCCTCGGGCCCTGGGTGGCAGGTTCCAGTGGGCAGCAAGGTCATGAACACCATCGAGGACCGGCCTGGGCAGTTGCCCTTGGAGAATTACACAGGGGGAGACTGCAGCTGTGCAGACTGGCAATCCAAGCTCTTTGGATCCCCCAAGGTTTCCTTTTTCTCTCTCTCTCTCTAAATTTAATCCCACCTATCATCACTTCCAGAAAAATCCACAAATCCAATCCCCTAAGTGCTACCCCTCCCCCGTCAATCACCTGGAAATCCTTCCTCTCAGGAAGGGCTGCATCTCTTCTTTATCTGGACCTTCTTTCTTGACATCTTCAGTTCCACATTCCCCTCCTCCCACCTGCTCTCTCCCACCCCCCAAGAAACAAGGGGCTCTTTTGGGGTCCACCCTTGCCCGATTACTGACTGGTCTCTCTGCTTTTGTCCTTGTCCCTCTGAGTGAGCCCATTAAAACATAAGTCAGATGAGCCAGGGCTCTGATTTAAACGCCTCAGGACTTCCCATCTGGTGCTGGGTAAAAGACGAGGTCTGCTGCTGGCCTGGACCACCTCCCCTGTGCTTTCTCTGGCCTCACCCTCGTCACTCACACCCCCATTCTCTGAACTCCAGCCACACTGGCTTCTTGGCTCTTCCTTGGCAACGCCAAGCACACCACTGCTTCCAGACCCTCTCACTTGCCTGTCTCCTCCTACTGGGACACTCTTCCCTAGACGGCAGCATGGCTGGCTTCCTAGTTTCCTTCGGGTCTTTGTTCGCATGCTACCACATCAAGGGAGCCGTTCCCTGAACAATCTACCTAAAATAGCAGTCCCCAGCCACCTCCTCGCCCCTTCCCTGCTTAGTCCTCTCTTCTCAGCATGACCACCTGACGAACCCTTGTTTCTTCCTTCCCCTAGAATGTCAACTCCGTGAGAACATGGGCTATGCTCACGGCAGCATCCTCAGAATCTAGAACGGTGCCTGGCACATAGTAGGTGCCCAAATATTTGTTGAATGGAGAATCCACCTACTTAAAAGGGGCAGAAATAGAAGTTTCTGCCCCTGGGGTAGATTCTGATAATGAGTCACTTTTTTCCAACACTGCTAGTGTCTCCTTCCTTAGGGAGGAAGGCTTCCTGGGACATGGGATCATTCCTAACGTATCTACTGCTCAAAATGAGATTCTAGATGTAGCACAAAGATCCCAATGGAGAGCATGAAACCCTTTTTCTCTGTGTGTGTGTGTTTTCTAAATCACACAGAAATCATTTGTCATTGATAAGAGCAAATAGCTCAAACAGGAGAACATGGATTTATAGTTCAGCTGGATTCGTTTAAAGATGATTAAAGTAATCTCTTTTATCTGATTAAAAAGAGCTTTTAGGTGACCGGAGTACAAGCCCTCAGACAGAATGTTCAGTTGTGTTTAGAGTGTGCCCTCGCTAAGAGAGAAGCACATCCCCGAGATGGAGGGCTCTCGACTCAGCCATTGACTGAAACACCACACTGGTCTATCATGGAGAAAGCAGTGGTATGGTGTCCTTGTCTGTGGGGACGCCTGGTCCATTTAGCCTCGTGGTTTAGAGTTCATGAATGCACACGTTGCTAGGACTGGACCCACGGGAGGCTGGATGAAAAACCGGCAGTTGCCATTTACTGAGATGGGGGAGTGGAAGTGTGAAATATCAGGAGTTCACCTTGGGTTGTGCAACAGGATATAAAATTCACACTGAAGTTGGCAAGGCTGGAAGTAAGGGTAGCCTGTGGCAGCGATTTGGGAAGCACGGGGCAGGATCTCATGAATAAGCATGACTAGTGCTGCTGTGAAGGTTTTGCTGAGACCTGACTGGGTGTTACTCCAAGTCATAGGCCTCTACCAGGCAACCAGGAGGGTCCCAGCTCCTGGGGGAGAGAGCTCCATTCAGTTCACTGGCTTTTTGTTGGGGTCCTGCTATGTGCCATGAGAGAAGTATGCAAGGTAGTGTAGAATTACAGTTACTACCCTGCTTAACCCCCTTCAGAGGGCTCCGACTGCTCTTGGGATATAGACCCCCCCGTGGTCCTCGCTCATCAGGCCCCGTCTGACAGGCCCTTCTGCGCCCACACTTTCTGTGCCCTGCCCCTTCCAGTTCCTCCAATATGTCATGTAACATGTTCCCTTTGCCTGGGGTGCTGCCCTCACCCCGGCTGCCAGTCAACTTTCCTACCTCATCTTAAAGATGACTTCCTCAAATAGGCCTTCCCTGGGTACCCAGCCACCTTTGATGTGTGCTCAGAGCAGTTCTCCTTCTGGGGCTCCCTCTAACCTCCCCAGTTAAGTGATGGTGTAATTATTCGTTTAAGGTCTGCCTTCCTTGCCAGAGGACGAGGGTGGCATCTCTCTCAATCGTTGCCGTGTTTCTTGCTGCTTGCGAAGTAACAGAACCACTGGTCATGTGAAGCCAGGGCCAGGCTGAGTGGAAGAGGCTGCCGGGTGGTGGGTAGACAGAGGGGATCAGTGAGGCCTGGAACCATCAGCAAAGACCCCGGGAAGTGGGAGGACTCTGGCTGAGCCTTAAGTGAAGGAGGATTTGGAAGGCAGAGAGGATGGGCATTTCAGTTGGAGAATCCATTTAAACGAGGTAGAAAGAGCCCTGGCTCGCAATTAGGAGAATCAGGGTCCCAGCTCATCTCCTGGGTGACTGTTGACAAGCTGTTTTCCCTCTCTGGACCTTAATCTCCCATCTGTAAAATGAAAGGCTAGCTTACTAAGGACTGCAAATAATAGCACCATGACACCGTTTCCCATTTCATCCCCTGGCAGGCATCTCTCTTCCCCGTGAGCCTGAATACAGCTTTAGAATTGTTTTCGACACAATGTTCTAGGCGGTCATTACCAACTGATAGGAGACGGTAATTGAGATAAACCCTGTTTATCCCATCTGGCTTGGAAGAATATCTGTTGGATGAATTTGGGCCCTGACACTGTCTGATTCAGGGAACCTGTGACAGGAGGGCTGACCACCGCTGGTAGGGAAGAAAGCCCTCCTGAAGCCTAGGGCTCAGTGGCACCAAATGCCATCATCAGAAAGGACACGAGGATGTTCTGTGCCAGGGGTGGCAAATTCAAATGCCTTCAGGAGCCTGGAGATAATGTAAATGAGAGAAGTGTTCCAGCAGGACAAAATAGGGAATGGTGAGGAGTGTGGCAAACTGGAGAAAGGGAGTGGGCTTGCCCTGTCTAAAAGGATTCAAAATCTTTCTCCCTCACCCCACTTCCTCCTCCTCACTGTATGGGTCAAGCAAAAACAGTCCTCAGGCTGAATTTTTCTTCCCGACCGCCAGACTGTGACTTCGGAGTCCTATTGACTTTTTTTGGAGAATCTAGATCTAGAAGGGAAGTGTTGCCTAAGGCCACACTTAGAGTTAGGCCTGTTGAGTCTCATTTGATTGCTTTCTCCTGCATTGTGATCATGAAGATGGCTAAGGGTGGACTAAGGAGGGACAAGAATGGATTGAGGTTTTTCAAAAGATGTCCATTTCCTTCTGGCCTCTTATGGCAAAGGAGATGGGTGGCCTGTTTACCAGTAATGTTAATAATCACTCCTGTGACTTATTTTATGGACTCACTGGTTTAAATTCTCCAGATTTTCAGAAATGTCACTTTCCACTGAGGAAATTTTCCCTCTCATGGTTAAACACGCACACACACACACACACACACACACACACACACACACACACACCACGTCTTCCTTCCTCAGTATTAATCACCTTCTCCTATAATTGGTACTTAAAATGTCAAAGGAGAAGGAATTAATTAACAGGAGTATCCGGTGCAGCAAGGCATGCTGCAAGGCTCTGAGACTGATTATAAAAAGCACTTCCTTAAATATTGTGAGCACTTTTGGGAATCAGAAATCTCCCTTCTAATTGAAAGATCCTTAACTACACCCCAAGTCCTGGCTGGTGGCCAGGGGTGCAGAGCTTTGGGAGGCCTTGTGTGGAAATCCCTTCTCCATCACCCTAGGGAGACGTCCCTCCAAACTGGGATAGGTGGCAGCGGAGGTTCAGAAACAGCAGGGGTCCCACACAGAATCTGAGGAAGAGGAAAAGACTTAACTTTACTGAGCTCTTGCTGTGTGTCAGGACTTTACATACGATTTTTCACAACAATCCTGTAACACAGGCGATCCGATTGTCTCCATTTTACAGATGGGGAAATTGAGGCTCAGAGCAATTGAGTTCCCCATGTCACGCGGTTACTAATTGAAAGCGCAAAGGATTCAAACTTAAGTCTTATTCTAAAGCTTTGCTTTTTCGTGGAATCCTAGAATCCTATTCCTAGCTTGCGTCTGGGCTTCTCCCCACCCCAGCTCCGAACTCTCAGTCTACGGGAGTTTTGACAGCTAAGCCAAAAGCCAAGACCCGGGTGGAGCCGGGAGAAGCACAGCGCCCCGCCCAGGCTCTGTTGTTAGCCAATGGGGCCGTGGCACCCGCAATATTTCATCCAATCAGCCAGAGCCCCCGCCCCCCATATCTCCAGTTCTCCTCCCCTCCCCTCCGCTTTCCCTTTGGCTCGACCGAGCTTGACGGAACGGAAAGTCCCTTCAGTCCGCTCCGAGCCGGCAGCCATTGGAGGAAGGTCTGTCACAAGAAGGCCCAATCAGGGCGTGCTTAGGAACGCAGCTCGGGCTGCGATTGGTTAGCGTCGGGGTTGCCCCCGCCTACCCCTCTCCCTCCCTCTGTCCTTGGGCGGTTCGGAGGCGGGGCAGGTGGGGGCGGGCCCAGGTAGCAGGTTCGGCTGCACTGGTGCTCGCGCGTTGGAGGTAAATACTAGGGCGGCGGTTGTGGGGCGCCGGTGCCGGCCCGGTAGGCGGGCTAGCGAGACTGGGGAAGGGGCGCCGCCCCGCCGCCCGAGGTGAGTGAATGAGCTGGCGGCCGAGCGGGCGAGCGACTGGCGGCCCGATCCCTCGGGCGCCCCTCCCCGGCCTCTGGGCTCCTCAAGCTACCGCGGCGGCCGTCGGGCCTCGGCGCCGGCCCGTTACTTGCCCCGGCCCTTAGCCGGCCGGGCCCGCGGGGTGCTGAGCCCGTGACGTCAGCCTGGACTTACCTACTCCCCGGGGCTTCCCCACCGCCACCCCCGACCCCCCGGCCTTCCTGAGAGGGCTCCCAAGTCATGGGAGCGTGGTCACCACCGCCAGGACCCCGGGAGAAGAGAGGACTTGGGGGTGGGAGCAGCGCAGGAAACCGTCTGTCCCTTGGGCCCCCCATTTGCAGATGGCGAAACTGAGGCACGGGCCGCTGGCTGGCTCCCGACAGCCCGGGTTGGCATCGAGAGCCCCGGGTTGTAATGTCTCACATCGGTGCCTTGGGTTTTGGAGTGTTTGTGGCTCCCGTCCAGGAGGAGCAGTCGGGGTTCTGGCCTCGTTAATGGCGTGTTGTGTTTTTCTTTCAGTTTCTCCCTTTCCAGGGTGAGGACGGTTTTACACAACAACCCGGAGTTCTTTAGTTGAAAGGTGCGCTCTGTTGAAGCAAGGTATTCATTCTTTTCTTTCTTTTTTTTCTTTATTGACATATTAACGATCTCTGGGGAAATCGTGAAGTCTTGACGGAAGATGGTGTTCCTGAGTTTGGTTTTCAGCCGGCTCAAGTGCCCAGTTATTCATTTACTTGGCATCTTTTCTATTCCACCCTATGGCATTTGCATGTTTTAGGATGGTTGTCACCTTCCAGCCACCAAGCTTTTCAGTCCCCATCATGCCTGCCCCCTTCCTCTCCTCAGGCTCCCTAGAAAGTTGTATGCTTAGCTTAGCTTAGCTAAGGAGCATTCCCTGCTTGGCTTTTGATTTCGGGCTAATAGGGATCTTAATAGGATTGTTCCTTTTGCAGTCATTGGCTCCAGGAGAAAAATCCAGGCCTTGAGAGAGGGTGTTCATTCAAGCGTTGGTTTTCTGCGCACCTCCTCACTCCCCAAGTAGATTGAATGGTCTAAGAATTTAGCTTGCTAATTCCCTACTGAGTAGTGGGTGGATTTGAACTAGCACAATATTAGGTGAAAATGATTTGCTGGAAATTCTTGTTGAAGTTCACGTACTGTGAATGTTGATAACACCTAGAACATTCTCTGATGTTCTGCTACAAAATTTTACAGTACTCCTTCGAAGAAGCCTTCCTTTGGAGGGTAACTTTAGTGAAGAGCTGATAAGACCAGGGCACTTGTAATATAAAACAACAGACATGCAGCAGGAATGATTTCTTGTGATCTGGCATGCCTAAACTGTGATTTTGTTCAAGGAAGTCTTGAACACAGAAGAAAGGAGTAAATTATCCTATTCATCAAACTTTTAGTATTTTGTTCCTGATTTTCACACTGTGATCTCAAATTTGTCAAGGTATTTTCATTGGTTGCGCAGAATTTATAATTTCTGCGCAATTTCTATAATTTCTCACACCAGACATGGTGTGAGGATCTAGGAACCCAGTTTCAAATGAACCTCAAAACAACTTTTCGTAACTGTGAAATATTCCTTATCTGTTTCCTCTTATGTGTGTAACAGTGAAGTGGTATAAAGACTGACCATTCCTTCATTGAGCCAGAGAATTAAAATTAGCATTTATTTAGGGAATTAGGTAAAAACCATTATATACTCTCAACTCCTGAGTCTTTTCTCTTTTTCTTCTTTTAACCTAAAAGAAGCTTTTAATCACTTAAACGATTAGGATGAGGAAGTGGAAGTTTGGCTTTCATTGTTATCACCTGAGTTAACCAAGTCATTCATTCATTTCTTATGTACTGATTGTCTAACGTACTGTCAGGCTCTTGTTTGGGCAGTGGAAATATAAAGATGAAGGACTTAGAGAGTTCACAGTTTGATAATGCAGTGGCCAGGTTTAACTCCAGTGAGACAGGAGTGTTTCAGGTTCTTCGGAGAACGTGAATATGTGGATGTGGGAGCCAGACTTTCTTCTAAACCTCATAAAACCCACTTGTTTAGGGACTGAATATGTGTGTACTTGGGTCACAAATTAATCTGTGAGGAAAACGGACTCTTCTCTGGTTTGGTCTCTTTTCTGGAATCTCTGCTGTTTGGGAATATACAACCTTGTTCTTTTAATGGGAAATATTCTTTCTTAAAATGGTAATTATTCTAGTCATCTAGAAGCATTTGGAAAAAGTCCTGTGTATCTTCTTTTTTTTGGGTATGCACACTGACCTCCCTACCTGTTTGCCATTTATAATTCTGGGCAATTTTTTAGTGTTGTAATGTTTATTCTGATCTACATAGCCCCCTGTGGTTTTTAGAACAAGTCACGATATCTCAGGAGATGCAAAACGTTACTGAATTGCATCTGTTTTTGTTTTCTTTAGTGAAGTTCTTTGAACAATAACCTGATAACTTGAGAATCAAAATGACATTGTTTCTTCTAGATAAGTTAACCATTGTCACTTTTATGTAGCTAATGCTGTTCATCTGTACTATATATTATCTTTGAGAACTAATTTGGACCTTTAATATTTTCATATGAAACTTAATTCTCAATCATTTTCTTTTCATTGCATTTGATAGGAAACTGATATTTGTGCCTTCCTACCCTCATCTTGGTTTAATGACTTTACTGTAATACAATTAAATTCTCCTTTACTCAGAATCCAGACCATCAACAAGCTTAGATAACCAGATATATTTTCAAATCTATCTGACCCTGAATCTCATCCGAAATGTTGTCAAAAGGAAGTCCTGTTCAGTATGGTTTTAGGGTTAAAAATATTATTGTATTCCAACTCTTTGATAATCTTCGTTCAGTACTTATAGTATTTATCAGGATATTCATAATTACTCAGTTTTTCGGCCTGAAATAAGTACGATGGTATTTTAGATGAATCGTTTGTGATACATTTACACTCAAAGTGAAGTACAGTATATTGTTAGAGGCAATTTTTAAACAATTAGACCTGGAAAGTAATAAAAGAACACAAATGATGGCAGCCACCAATCTTAAATCTTCTGTATTTTTCAGTGTCTAACACTGTGCTGAGTCCATAAAAATACTAAACTAACAAACCTTGATTGATAAAGAACTCACTGACAATGTGATTTAAATCTTTCCCATGTGGTCTTGAGTCAGTTTTTACTGCTTGGGGTTCTTTAAGACTTAATTTTAGTGTTGTGCATATCCCAGTGAAAGAAGAATGTGGGCATCCTATTCATTTCTACAGGGAGGAAAGTCTGTATTAGCATATTCTGCTGTAATGCCAGTACGTTGAGATATTAATGATCATTAAACTTGTCTTATATACCTCTAATAGAGCCATAAAGTTCCCTGTTCAACTCTCTCTATCAGTTGCAATGAGGAGAATCAAATTTTAATATGATAATTCCAAACCTATTCTTTCTTCATGTGTTCTTTTTCAAAGAGGAAAAACCACATCCTTTTTACTTTTTGGATAATGCTTTTTAAATATTTTATAACTTTTGCTTTGGCTGTTCTAGTTGTCTAACATGACCCATCCTGTTAATGAGTTAAGCTCGCTCTGACTTGTGCTAATGCAAGTCAGAAAAAAGTTACTACTCCTTGTGTAGTTAACTTTAAAACACAGTTCTTATTAACTATTATTAAATCACCCTCAACCTTTTTATAAACCAAAGTAGTTATATTTTACTGTGGACTGTCTCTTAAATGATTTGCAAAAAACCAGTCTTGTAATCAAATTCGTTTAAAATAGGGTGTCCTAATGCCTTCCATACAGTGATTTAGTTTTGTCTTGGTAATATTCCATTAGCACTGGTGGTTTTTATTTTAAATCATGACATGGATTGTTAAGCTAGAGCATCAATAGAGCAGAAGTTGTTGGCATATACTAATTATTAAGATTCAAGGAATTTCTTAATTTTAATATTTGAAGATATAATTTGTAGGAACTTAAAAGATTTCTTTTCAAAATAGAATTGTCATACTTTAAAAACAATTTTTGGCCCCAAATATTTAAATATATTCTAAAGAGAACAAAACAACTTCACTTTTTTAGGAGTCGCTTTTTGACCGTCTCATCCTTCCGGGAGCAACTGAAATAATGTCTATGCAATAAAGCCTATGCACTTTACTCCTAAAAGACCCGTTCAGAATTTATGCATTCCTCTTTTTGTTATTGTTTTGTTTGTTTTTTTAAAACACACAACCATATTTCATCACCTGGTTAGAAGCAATAAGTTGGAAAGCAGCAAGGCTGTAAAAGAAGTCAAATGCATGTTGCAGGAAACCACAGAAAATGGCTGATGGCAGGGTAAAACCACAGACTGTAAATCTACAGAAGGCAGATGAAGAACTCAGAAAGCATGATGTAAAGCCTCATAACAAAGTAACGAACACCCTTGCATATTGAGGGTCACACATAATAATTTATATTCATGTTGATAATTCAGTGATCAAGATAAAAATGAGGCTATTGTTGAAAAATGCTGACATTTAAAAAGGATTTCAGTCAGCAATAACAAATACTTCATTTGAGGACTTTTAAGGAATAGAGCCAAATTACGGTTTGGGTCGCCTTCCTAAGGGGTTTTGTTTATATGGGGTTTCCACAGGTGTCTTATATAAGTAGCAAACATAAATTGATCCTATTCCTGCTGAAGAGACAGTGCCCTCAAGTGGAATTAAGACAAACACATTATAAAAAGAAAAGAAAAGAAAAAAAAGAGAGAACCACTTTATGCTGCTTGCCCTCACTAAATATTGTGCATATATTTGTTGCGCATATATTTCGATAATGTTGGCTTGAGGAGGTGCCAAGCCCTTTACCCTGTCTTGGGTAATCTTCATGTCTCATTCTGGCTTGTAGAGGGACAGACTTTTAAAAACTTTACCATTGTAGAGAACCTCACTATCTACCAGTGTGTTCTAAAAGAAATATTATTCCGTGTGTAGATTTGCCAGATTACACATTTAATCATTAAGTTAAATGGTTAAACTTAAAATTTGGCTCTTAAGTTTTAGGAGTATTTATTTTTTAATTCCAAGAATAAAATAGATAAATGTGATAGTGCTATCATCTGCTGCTATTACCCAGAATAATGGAAATGGATATGGCTGCCTCAGAGAAGGATGGAATAAATACCGTATTCAGAAACCAAATAGCCACATGCATGTGACAGAGAATACCTAAGAACTATTGTTTTCAGTAAGATAATTAATTAACATAATGAATTAAAGTCTTTACTTGAATTGATGAAATTGTGTAGTTTTAAACCAGTGATTCAAGTAGGGTTGAGAAGGCTATTTTAATTGCAAAAGATTAGTATTCTTGTAAAAATTTTTACTGAAAAATTGAAACTGAAAAAGAAATAATCTTTCATGTATTCCTTTCTAGTATACATAGTTAAACTTGTGGTATAAAAACATTTTATATTTGATGCTGTTACGTGCAAATGTAACTGCAGTTACATTTCTTCCTTATGTAGTACAAGTTTTGATGGCTATAAAATTGATTTTTAAAATATCTTTAATATTAAGCAGATTTATAATATCTGATATTTATGACTGAGAGGAATTAAATGATAGCTATGATTAATACTATTAACATTTGCCTAAGGACAAAATGTACAAGATTAAGGAAATGAAACTGAGTTAGATAAAATGTTCCATTATCAAACTATGGTACACAGATAAATGAATTGTGGTTGAAGTTTCAGAATGTGATTTTATGGTATTTTTATTGATAAAAATGTTCAATATAATAATTGTGATGGGTAACTTTTTACTTAAACTACCTGTACAGATATATATATAAATAGCCTTTTTGATTTGTGTGTGTTGCCCAAATATAGCAGCTTATCCATTTAAGTTAGGCAGGATCTATTAAGACTTCTACTTCTGAAAGTTTGAAAATGTCAGAATATGTATATAAGGTTATCTTTTACTAGAATTTGAATTCATAAATTTCAGTGCCTTGGAAACAAACATTATTGTATTGTCTTTGGAGATAATTTACAATTGAATCTCCTTAATTAAATATGCGAGATTACAGTAGAAACAAGTAATATAGTATATCTTTTAACCTTTTAAGATATTTTTGGAAGTATGTCATTAGTGTGTGTTTTTACTAGTCCAATGAAGAATTTAAAAAGTCTTTGACCGTAATTTTAGCTCACGTAGAGTGAAGTGTAAAGTTTCTTTTTGCTTGTCCTCCAGGCGTTTTGATTTGCTGTCTTTTTACAGCATGGACACCAACTTGCTAAAAACATGCTTTGGGACTGCCAGTGAATTTATCTTTTGTGGTTTTACTACACACTTAGTAGTTCCCTTTTTTTTGAGTTAATGTTTTGGAGTTAATATCACAATGAGTTCGGGCTTATGGAGCCAAGAAAAAGTTACTTCACCCTACTGGGAAGAGCGGATTTTTTATTTGCTTCTTCAAGAATGCAGTGTTACAGACAAACAAACACAAAAACTCCTTAAAGTACCAAAGGGGAGTATAGGACAGTATATCCAAGACCGTTCTGTGGGGCATTCAAGGATTCCTTCTACAAAAGGCAAGAAAAATCAGATTGGATTAAAAATTTTAGAGCAACCACATGCAGTTCTGTTTGTTGATGAAAAGGATGTTGTAGAAATAAATGAAAAATTCACAGAGTTACTTTTGGCAATTACCAATTGTGAAGAGAGGTTCAGCCTGTTTAAAAACAGAAACAGACTAAGTAAAGGCCTCCAAATAGATGTGGGCTGCCCTGTGAAAGTCCAGCTGAGATCTGGGGAAGAAAAATTTCCTGGAGTTGTACGCTTCAGAGGACCCTTATTAGCAGAGAGGACAGTATCGGGAATATTCTTTGGAGTAGAATTACTGGTAAGTTTGATAAGCCATTTTAGTGGGCTGTGTGTATGTGTGTCTGTGTCTGTGTGTGCACACATGTTTTTTCCCCTTTTAAATACAAAATAAGTTTTCCCAGAAATCTTCTGTAATTTTTAATATTCATAATCCTTAGGATTTACTTTCTAATGGTAAACTGAGATGATGCAAAGATGCTGCATTGAAAACTTTTAAAAACTACCTACTATAGTAGGAAATGCAAGTAGATGATGTAATTATTGAAGACTTTCATATCTTAGACATTTTAACATTGAATGTTAAAAATGAACTCTATCAATTGTAAACGAATTCATTACTTAAAAGTGTTAATTATCCTGTGATATTATCATCAGTAGGTTTCTCAGTTTTTCTTAAAGTGTACTATTAAGTAGGGAATTTTGGTTATATAAAGTTGCAGCAGTTTCTACTTGCTTATAGTTGTCCCTGATAATATACGTGAAAATCATCTTGGAATTTGTTTCTACTGAAAAGAGAACCAAGAACTCTGTGATAATGTTTCCAAAATTAATATTAATTCTCAAGGACTTAAATGTCAGTTATATTTTGACATTCTTGCAAGTAGAATTTCATGCCTTGTTTGCTTTTTGATTTAATTTTTAAAAGCAGCAATTGTAAAACAATTGGAGATTTGAATCCTAGCTATGCCATTTGCTAGCTGGGTTACCAGGCTATTTAAGCAAGCCACTTCTCTAAATCTGCTTCCTCATCTGTAAAATAGTAATATTATACACAACTTGCAGTGTTTTTGTGATATATTGATTCAGGATTTAGCACAGTGGCTGGCACACAGTAAGCGCTCAATAAATGGAGCTAGCATTACTGTCATATTAAAGTTTTCTTTTTATGACAAAATTTTTGTTAAAATCACAATGTAGAATCTAGCCCAAGCTCTCTCACAGTAATGATTTGAAATTATCAAGTAATTTTATTTCAGCATCAGATACAGTTTCTTCCTTATTTTTTAAACACCCTAAATTCAGTATCAGCTTCTAATAATTATATTTCTTATATGTGTCATTTAGAATTTGTTCAGTGATTTCTCTGAAGTCCCCAGAGTGGATCTTTTTCCTTAGGGATCATCTTTCTCTATCAGTCAATCATTTTTTTTTTCTCTCATTTAAAAACTAGGAAGAAGGTCGTGGCCAAGGTTTCACTGATGGGATATATCAAGGGAAACAGCTTTTTCAGTGTGATGAAGATTGTGGAGTATTTGTTGCATTGGACAAGCTAGAACTCATAGAAGATGATGACACTGGATTGGAAAGTGATTATGCAGGTCCAGTGGACACAATGCAAGTTGACCTTCCCCCTCTGGAAATAAACTCCAGAGTTTCTTTGAAGCTTGGAGAAACTCTAGAATCTGGAACAGTTATATTCTGTGATGTTTTGCCAGGCAAAGAAAGCTTAGGATATTTTGTAGGTGTGGACATGGTAAGAAACTTTTGAATTATGTTATCTTTATGAATATATCTATTAGCTTTATGACCAATTTAGGTACAAATTAAACACTTTGAATATCTAAAATGGACTAATTTGTAGTAATTTAAAGAACACTTTATAATTTGTCTTTGGTAGAGGAACATTGATAGGGGACAGGTGTCTAGCTGTAGATTTACACTTACTCGTTTTTCCAGTTTGAATAAACTGGAATAATGTTTTCAGTCTTTAAATTTGCTCTATAAATAGCTGACCAATAAACAGAAAAAAGCCCCACTGAAATATATTTCATGATGTCTTATTTTTCTTTATTTTGAAAAGGGTTTTTTTTTTCTGTAAGCTGTGTTTCTCTTTTTGTAATATTTTGCTGAATTTAATTGGCTGATCTGATTTTAATGAGTAGTGTGTAAAAGTCACTCTTGGAAAATATCAATACCTGAACAGAGGAAAGGCACATTGCTTTAGAGGAAAAGACAATTAGAATGTCTTCTTAGGATATAATTCACTCAAAAGAGTTTTTTTTTTTACTGTGGTAAAATATATGTGACATAAAATTTACCAGTTTAACCACCTTAAAGTGACATTGAGTACATTCACATTTTTGTGCACCCATCACCCCTATTCATCTCCAGCCCAAACTGAAACTCTGTACCTATTAAACAATAACTCCCTATTACTCACTCCTTTCAGCCAGTATTCTACTGGTAACCAGAATTCTTTCTGTCTCTGTGAATTTGCTTATTCTAGGTGCTTCATTAAGTGGAATCATACAATATTTGTCCTTTTCGTTTGTGTCACTTATCTTTAATGTTACCTTACAATCATATTTGTTAATTATGGTTACATCCCAATATGGCAAATTGGACGATACCTGTGGGATTAAGAGAAGGAGAAGAAAAAGTCTTGAGAACATTTTTCTCATAGATTGAAAATACGGACAAGAATTTGTTAGGTATAATGAAGGAAATTCGTACGGAATTATTAAATACTAGAAAGAGTTGGGAGAGGATGTGAGTAATAGACTTGTACTCACGGTGTTTTTCGTGATTATTTTTATCACTTCAGGTACACTTTTTAGTAGGATATGAATGTTCTAGCGTAAGTTTCTCTTACGCTGTGCTTGGAAATTCTATTTGATACCCATTAGTTAGACAAATGTTACTCTGTTGTTTAGACAAACACTTACTGAACATTTACCATGTGAGAAGTTAGAGCCAGCGTAAAACATGTGGGTCCCTCGGGATAGCTAGAAATGAAGCACATCTTTAAACCATTATTCTTTAAATATTCAGAACTTGTTTAGAGAAGAGGTTGTGGGCTGAGTGGAGGGAAGGTTGGAGAAAGAGGGCCACTGGTCATTGGGGTTAGTTTCCTCTTGCTTTAGGTCATTTGGGCCTTAAACTTGGCAAAAGCCATTTAGGCCTGTCGCTCCTTAGATGGCAGTCTAGGGAGCATCTTGTTTACTTGGGGCAGGCTGCCTAGTGATTGCACCGCCAGCTTATCCCCCTGCCTCTGTCTGTCTTCCAGTTGGCTTGTGCAAGCATTCATTCCAAACCCCTCTAGTGCACTCCTTGAAAGGAAAGTTCTGGCAAATGCAATAGTGTTCATCTCCTATTTCTGATGACATTTCGCATGCTGTCCATATTGGTGCTCAGGGCTTAATCTAGCTCCATGAACAGCACTTGTACCGTGCTGTTCGTGGAGTACATTTTTATAATTAATATAAAGACCTCCATTTTGGAGGGAATTCTTGCATACCCATAAAATGACAAAAGAACAGTTAAAAAAATAGACTTTCTGTCTACAGAAAGGCACACAGGAATTCAAATCGAATATTTAAGTGCTCAGGGAATGTGAAGTGACTAGAGCAAGCTAGGGTTAATTAGGGGCAGATTTCTGGCTGAAACAGTGTATGATTAATACATCTACCTACGTAGATAGATTGTTATTATATAGATAAGTATTGTCCAGTGAAATATGACAAATGCTTTTGATCCCTTGCTCATCCATGGGTTTACTATGGCTTGATTGTTCTTGGATCTCATTTGTTGGAGGATCTTTTTATGGAAAATACTTTCATATTTATGTTTTGTTGAGGAGGGTTTTAAAGTTTATTCTATTATTTAATTTCTAGGATAACCCTATTGGCAACTGGGATGGAAGATTTGATGGAGTACAGCTTTGTAGTTTTGCAAGTGTTGAAAGTACAATTCTCTTGCATATCAATGATATCATCCCAGGTATGTTTTCTTTGTGTTTTAAATATTATGAAGGCAAAGCTTCTAAGACATATTTAGTTATGAGGATGTAAATATAAGCTTCAAGATGCATTTTTGGAACTTGACTTTTATATTATGGAATTGTTATTACATAGAATATCCTTCCTTACCCCCAAATAAAAACAATATTTAAAGATTTGCATTTCTAAAAGTATGTGAGTGTGGGGTAGCATTTATTCAGTATTGTTCACTTTTTCATTATGTGTCCCTTCTAAGTGGGTGAGAAAAAAACCCTTTCTGATAATTGCAAGGGTCAGAAAATGTAATAAACTGCTACCTGTTTGAGTGAGAGACTGGTTTAAACTAGAAGCCTTTAAGCAGAAGTTGGTCATTTAATATAATCTAATATACTGTGGAGAGGATTCTTGCTGGATGCCCTACGATATCCCTTCCAGTTTTGAGAATGGCGTAATTGATCAGGCTTCATGACTCTGTAGTCAGAAACAGATCACTCAACTTTTACATCTTAAAAATACTCTTAAGCAACCTTTTATTTGACCCTAAACAAGTAGCACCTAGTGGCTGCTGTCAACTAATTGATAAATTCCTATTGATAGCAGCATCAACATCACCTTCTCCCTGCTCTTAGTGGAATTCCAACTATAAGCTAGTCTGTTGGTAGTCATGGAACTAACAGAGGCCATCAGAGGTGGTGATTCTTATTGAGCATCGAAAGTCTGCATTCAGTAGCCACAAATGATGAATCTCTTAATTAGATTGGACATTAATTCTTAATTAGTTTCTACATTCTTGACAAACTTATACGGTAGGTCTTAATTATCCCCATTCTGCTGATAAAAAACTGGGGCTTAGATAGAGATAAGACTGACTAGGATCAAGTAACATCCTAGTTGATTCTGGTAGAGCCAAAATTCAAATCCAGACTTGTCTGATTATAAAGCTCTGACCTTTTCAGTACCTCCTCACCCCAAATCCTGTGTGTATACTTAGGATGTGAAGCCCTGCACAGAAGAACATGATTCCCAGCCTCTCATGTATACTTGGGAATATTGTTTCCATGGAGATGTATTTTGTCTTTAATTCTTTAAAAACTGAATTTTACTATAGCAAGGATCACCACTGAACAAAATGTTGTTTTTGCTTCCAGTGTTATTTCATTACTGTTGATTTTGACACATAACACTTTTGAGTTTCCCAAAGCTCAAAAGGTCATTTCAGGTCCTCAGTTTCTCTTTTTGTAAAACGAAGGGGCTAATACTAGGTGATCCTTGAGATGCCTTGTAGCCTGCCCTCTTTGTCCTTCCTGTTTCCCTGTTGGCTTGGCAAGTAATAAATGCTTGTTTTGCTGAGTTAGGAAATGCTTTCTACGTTAGCAAGAGTACATTAATTTAGTTGGAGGTATGGGATTCAAATGATAGCTTTATTTTGATTTTGCTTTGTAAAACTCTGACATACTTTGTTTTCCTTGACTTCTTTAAAATCAGTTTTTAATTTCTTACACATTGGATTCTTAGCTATTTCTTTGCTTCCCTTTGGAAACAAATGGGGGGTTACATTCAGTGGAAAGCATACATGTGCTTTATATTTTATCTAGTAATATTTAATTTACCTTTTCATGACTGCTTATGGAAAAACACAATTTGTGATCTTATAAATCAAAATACTTTTTAATGTTACAATAAATGCTTATTGTTTAAAAATCAGTTTTGTAAAGGGTTGTTCCTTCATCAAATATTATTAAAGCCTTACTTAGGATTCTTTTAGGTGTTGAGGATTTAGTAGGAAGCAAAACAGGCAAAAGGTCTTCCCACATGGAGGTTTTATTCTAGTGAGTGAAGACAGACAATAAATAAGACATATGGTCAATTAGATGGTGATTGCATGCAGAATGACAAGGCAAGGTGGAAGGGGAGTGCTGGGGTGTGAGGGGTGGGATTCTTCTACTTTATATAGGGTAGTCCCAGTGAGCCTCTCTAATGTGGTGACATTGGAGCTCTTGACATGAAGGAGATCTGAGGGCTTGGCCAGCTTGAGGAATAGCAAGGGGTTCATTGTGGCTTGAACGAGGGAGAGTGATAGGAGAGGTAGTGGAGCTGGACCAGGCAGGGCCAAGTGGGCTGGTGTATGGATTCTTGGCTTTACTCTGAGGGAGATGGGGAGCTCAGGTGGGTTTTGAGTGAAGGACAACTTAACCCTAACTTACATTTTAAAATGATCGCTTTGGCTGCGTGTTAGAAGGCAAAAACAGGGAAATCAGGAGGAGGACTGTTGCAATTATCCATATGAGAGATAGAGGATGGTGGCTTGGATTGAGGTGGTATATTGGGGTGGTATATAATATATTGTTTAGTTTAGCCTGTTTTTAAACTTAGTATAAACAGAGTCACAGTGATTGTATTCTTTAATGCTTGCATCATTTACTTAAAGTGTATTTTGAGAGTCTTTCCTGTGGATGATGGTATTAGTAGTCTGTTCACCCTCACTGCTTCATAGTATATTTCATTGTGTGAATACCTCATGATTTAATAACCCATTCTAATGTTAATGGATGTTTGGGTTTTGCGTATTTGCGTATCCTCTTCAACACTTGGTACTGATTAACATTTTTGCCAATCTGATGCCTTTGGGAAACGGTATCTCAAGGTGGTTTTAATTTGTAGTTCCCTGATTACAAGTAGGGTTGAATAACTTTTCATATGTTTATGGAACATTTGTGTCTTCTATTAAATACCTGTTTGTGTCTTTGCTCAGTTTTCTGTTGATTTATTTATTGATTTATGAGTTCTCTATTTTAAACTTTTAATAAAATATTTTTTCAACATTTTATTATGAAATTTCAAACATATGGAAAAGTTGAAAGAATTTTATACTGAACATCCCTATTCCTATGACCTAGAGTCTACATTTAATATTTTTGTACTTGCTTTATCATCTGTTTATCCATCCCTCTATCCATGCACTGATCCACCTTTTTTTTTAATGCATTTCAAAATAAGTTACAGACATCAGTACACTTCCTCCTAAATACTTCAGCGCGCATATAATTAACTAGAGATAAGTATTTAGGGTTTTTTTTCCTTTTGAGATAAAAGACATACATGTAATGAAATATACATTGTATCGTTTGAGTTTTGACCAATACAAATACCGTTGAGTTTAGTAACCATCAAGTTACTAAAATAATTTTTAATAAGAAATGCATTCACCTAGCTCAAATCAGAATAATGGAACAATATAGGAGGGTATCTTGTTTCCATTCTTATCCCCTCTGCTCCAGGTGCCCCCTCACTCCACTCCTTGCCTCCCACTAGTAACTATTTTTTTCAGTTTCTTGTATATCTTTCCAGAGTTTCTTTACACAATATAAATACATAGTCTTTCTTCCCTTTTTAGGCATGAAGCATAGTATTTACATGGAACGTGCTTTATTCTCTTCACTCTATATCTTGGAGCTCTTTGTATATCTGAATAGAGAGGTTCTTCTCATTATTTACAGTGTTTATTTTTCCATTGTATTGTGGTTCCATAACTTATTGATTCTTATTCATGGATATTTGGATTGTTTCTAATTTTTTACTATTACAAACAATGCTGCATAGCCTTGTACATATATATTTTCCACATGTGCTTAACTTATCTATAGGATAAATTCCCAGAAGTGGGATTGTTTGGTGAAAAGCTGCATTCATTTGTATTGTTCTAGATACTGCTAAACTGCTTTCAGTAGTGGATATAACAATTTATGTTCCTACCAGCAGAGTGTGAGGGTGATTTATTTTTATTTTTTTATTGAAGTATAGTTGACTTACAGTGTTGTGTTTCTGGTGTACAGCAAGGTGATTCAGTTTTACATATATATATATATATATATATATATATATATATATATATATATATACACACACACACGTGTATGTGTGTGTGTGTACACACAAATTCTTTTCCACTATGGTTTATTAAGGATACTGAATATAGTTCCCTGTGCTCTACAGGAGGACCTTGTTGTTTATCTGTTTTATATAGTAGTTTGTTTCTGCTGATCCCAAACTCCCAATTTACCCATTCCCCACCCCCTTTCCCCTTTGGTAATCGTAAGTTTGTTTTCTATGTCTGTGAGTCTGTTTCTGTTTTTCAAATAAATTCATTTGTATAATATTTTAGATTCCACAAATAAGTGATATCATATGATATTTGTCTTTGTCTGACTTACTTCACTTAGTATGATAATCTCTAGGTCCATCCGTGTTGCTGCAAATGGCATTATTTCATTCTTTTTTATGGCTGAGTAACATTCCATTGTATACATATACCGCATCTTCTTTATCCTTTCATCTGTCGCTGGACATTTAGGTTGCTTCCATGTCTTGGATATTGTAAATAGTGCTGCTGTGAATATTGGGGTGCATGTATCTTTTTGAATTAGAGTTTTCTTCAGATATATGCTTAGGAGTGGGATTGCTGGATCATATGGTAGCGCTATTTTTAGTTTTTTTAAAAAAATATTTATTTATTTATTTGGTTGCACCGGGTCTTAGTTGTGGGAGGCAGCATGAGGGCTCCTTCGTTGCAGCATGTGGGCTCCTTAGTTGTGGCATGCGAACTCTTAGTTGTGGCGTGCATGTGGGATCTAGTTCCCTGACCAGGGATCGAACCCAGGCCCCCTGCATTGGGAGCGTGGAGACTTATCCACTGCACTGCCAGGGAAGTCCCTCTATTTTTAGTTTTTTAAGGAATCTCCACACTCTTTTCCATAGTGGCTGCAACAGTTTACATTCTCACCAACAGCATAGGAGGGTTTCATGAGGGGGATTTTTTATAGCCTTGTCATAGATTTTTTTTCCAATCTGATAGGTGAAAGATATATTTCAGTATAGTTTTAATTTGCATGTCTGTGATGAAGTGGTTGAGCATCCTTTTGTATGATTAAGAGAAATTTGTATTTCTCTTTCTGTGGACTGTTTATACATATTTATTGTCTATTTAAAAAAATTGGATTATCGTTTTTTTTCTTTTCTTACTAGTTTCTTCTTTATGTGTTAGGGTTGTAAACTCTTTTGTGATACGAGGTGCAAATGTTCCTGTCTCATTTGTCCCCAACCCTCATTTGTCATTAGTGTTTTTAATTGTTTGCTTATCTGATTGTCCTCATTTTTAAACATTGTAATAAAATATATGTAATAAGATTCACCATTTTAACCATTTTTAAGTGTACAGTCAGTGGCATTAAGTATATTTACAATGGTGTGCAACCATCACTGCCGTTTCCAGACCTTTTTCATAATCTCAAACAGAAACTCTATACCTATTTAGAAATAGCTCCCCATCTCTCTCCTCCCTCAGCCCCTGGTAACTTCTGTTCTCTACTTTCTGTCTTTGTAAGTTTGCCAATTCTAGATACCTCATGAAAGTGGAATCCGTACAATATTTGTCCTTTGTATATAGCTTATTTCACTTAGTTTAATGTCTTTTGACTTTGCTTTAGGTGATTTTTGTCACACAGGATTTAAAATTTTTACATAGCTGAGTTTATCAAATTTGTTTAGAGGCATCTGGATTTTGTCATTCCAAGGTTATAAAGGAATTTCTCCATGTTTTCTTCTAGTACTCTTGTGGTTTTGTTTTTTACATGTATATCTTTGATCCATTTTTATTTTAGATGGTGTATGATGTGAAATATGGATCTAATTTAGTTTCCACCCCCCTGTCCAGATAGTTACCCACCTGTCCCAACACCATTTATTAAAAAGTCCATCTTTTTCTTCCTCCTTTGAGATGCCACTTTCATCATACTAAACTCCCACATATACTTCAGTTATTTCTGGACTTTCTATTCTGTCTGTTCACACTTCAGCACCACATTGTTTTTAATGATTCTTTATAATATGTTTTAATAAGAGCCCTAGTCCTGTCTCATTGCTCTTCTGAGTTTTCCTGTTATTCTATATTGTCTTCTAAAAGTTTAATAGTTTTGCTTTTCACATTTAAGTGTATAATACACCTAGATTTTATTTTGTGTAGGATATGAGGTACATATACCCAATTTTCACTACCGTGCTTGCTGGGTATAAATCACGTTCTAACATATGTATATATGGATCTCTTTCTGTGTTCTACTCTTTGTCTACATTAAGACCTCTAGGCCTTTATCATCATAGCTTTAGAAGAAGTCTTACAGCTGTAAGAGTACATTTCCCTTCTTGTTCTTTTTCCTTTTTCTATTTTATAACTAAAAAGATTTATTAAAATTAATAACCAAGTGTTTTAATTGACATCAGAAGAGCAAAACAATAAACCCTGAGCTTGTTCTTTTTCTTAATGAGTGTCTTGGCTGTGATTGGCCTTTGACTCTTCACTGTAAATTTAACAGTCAGCTTCTCAAATACTATGAGAGTTCTGTTGGGATTTTGATTGGAATTGCAGTTAAGCTGTGGAATGATTTGAGGAAAATTGACATTTCTATTATCTTGAAACTTCTAATACATGAACAATGTATAGCCTTTCATTTGTTTAATCTCTTTTTAGTAAAATTTTATAATTTTCTCCATTTCTTGCATGTATTCTGATACATTATAAAGTAAAACATATTTTCTAATAGTTTTTTGGTGGTAAGTAGAAATATAGTCTACTTATAAAAACAGTTGTATTGAGATCTAGTTCACATACCATATAATTCACTAGTTTAAGCCATACAATTCAGTGTCTTGTAGTGTAATTAGAGATATGTATAGTTATCACAACAGTCAATTGGAGAACATTTTCATCAACTCAGTAAGGAACCCTGTACCTTTTAGCTATAACTCCATTATCCCTTCATCCTCTTCAGTCCTAGGCAACCATCAGTCTACTTTCTGTCTCTGTATGTTTGCCTATTGTAGACATTTCATATAAATAGAATAATATAATCTGTGCTCTTTTGTGACTGACTTCTGTCACTTAGCATAATGTTTTCAAGGTTCATCCATGTTATAGCATATATCAGTACTTCATTCTTTTTTATGCCTGAATAAATACTCCACTGGAGTAATATATCACATTTTGTTTATCCATTCATCTGTTGATGACACTTGGGTTCCCTCCATCTTTTGGCTATAATGTATAATGCTGCTACAAACATTCGTGTACAGGTTTTTGTGTGGATGTATGCTTTCATGTCTCCTGGGTATATATCTAGGAATGGAATTGCTGGGTCATATGGTAGCTCATGTTTAATCATTTATGGAACTGCCAGACTGTTTTCCAAAGTGGCTGCACCATTTCGCATTTTACAGCGATGTATGAGAATTCTGATTCCTTATTTTTTTGCTGTTATTTGACTTTCTGATTCTAGCCATCCTAGTGGGTGTGAAGTAGTATCTCAGTTGACTTTTGTATGCTGAGTTTTGTTATAAACAATCTTATTAAAATCTTTTATTCACAGTTTATCTGTAGATTACTTTTTTAGTAGCAAGTCATTATCATCTGCAAATACTGTTTTACCTCTTCCTTCTAATCCTTATATCTTTCATTTTTAAAATATGGTTTTGTTATCATAGTGTCCCTGTAAATAAAATATTGGATAGAAGTGGTGATAGGAGGCATCTTGTCCTTGCTCCTGATCTTAAAGTGAATGCTTTCAGCATTGCACTATGAAGTATGATGTTTATCATAGGATTTTATTGTTGTTGCTGTCATTTATCAGGTTATAGAAGTTACCCACTATTCCCCATTTTCAAAGAGCTTTATCATGAGTGGATATTGAATTTTTTTTTTTTTTTGGCTGTGTTGGGTCGGGCCTTTGTTGCTGCATGCGGGCTTTCTCTAGTTGCAGCGAGCGGGGGCTACTGTTCGTTGCAGTGCATGGGCTTCTCATTGCGGTGGCTTCTCTTGTTGCAGAGCATAGTCTCTAGACGCATGGGCTCAGTAGTTGTGGCTAACGGGCTCTAGAGCGCAGGCTCAGTAGCTGTGGTGCATGGGTTTAGCTGGTCCGCAGCATGTGGGATCTTCCCAGACCAGGGCTTGAACCCATATCCCCTGCATTGGCAGGCGGATTCTTAACCACTGCGCTACCAGGGAAGTCCCTAAATTTTATCGAACTTTTTTCTTTATATATTGAGATAGTCCTATGTTTCTTTTCTTTTAATCTGCTAATTTTCTAATATTAAATTAGCCTTACATTCCTGATATGTCCAGTTTTATCATGAGTCATGCATTGCTTGGTCCAGTTTGCTAATTTTTGCATGTTTCAAAATTAAAGAACAAATTTGCATTGCATGTTTAAAAATTTTTTTACATAGTGCCCTGGAATGGGCTTGCCTCAGGAAGGGCCTGTTCCTTGGAAAGTGTTGGGGTAAAATTAAAAAAAAAAAATTTTTTAATGCATGTGTTTAAATTAAACATTTTTGTTTGGTAAAGTGCATATGGCATAAACTTACCATCCTAACCATTTTTACATGTACAGTTCAGTGGTATTAAACACATTCATAATTTTGTATAACAATCATCACCATCTACCTCCTTAATGCTTTTCATCTTGTAAAACTCTGTACCCATTAAGCAGTAAACGCCCATCTCTCCCCTACCCTCAGCCTCTGGCAACTGCTGTTCTATTTCCTGTCTCTATGATTTGGATTACTCCAAGTACTTCATTTAAGTGGAATCGTACACTGTTTCTTTTTTAATGATTAGCCACTCCACCCGCCACTCCAGGGTAACCACCACTCTACTCTCTGTTTTTCTGAGTTTGTCCTTTTCAGATTCCACATATAAATGAGATCATACAGTATTTGCCTTTTTCTTCAAAAAATTAAAAATAGAATTACCGTACAATCCAACAAGCCCACTTCTGGATGTATATCCAAAGGAAATGAAAACAGGATCTCAGAAAGATGTCTGCACTCCCATATGCATTACAACATTATTTACAGTAGCCAAGATATGGAAACAACCAAAATGTCCATCAATGGATAAATGGATAAAGAAGATGTTGTGGAATATTATTTGGCCATGAGAAAGAAGGAAATCCTGCCATTTATGACAATGTGGTTGGACTATGAGGGCATTATGCTAAGTGAAATAAGGCAGACAGAGAAAAACAATCTTGCCAGAGGTTTCTCACTTTCATTTATTAAAAAAACCATCTTTTGGATTTCTTAATCCTTTCTAGATATATTGATTTTCTGTTTCAGTGATTTTAAAAATTATTTTTTCTTTGACTTTTTTGTGGATTTATTCTATTTTTTTCTAAACTGTTTAGTTTGAATGCTTAGCTTGTTAATTTTTAGTCTTTTTTTCTAGTGTACAGCATCTAAGGCTATAGATTCTCTCTGTGTACCCAAATACCTACATTCCATAAACTTTGATATATAGTTATCTTGTTACCATTAAATTTGAAGTGTTCTGTAATTTCCTTCATGATTTTTTTAATGTAATTCATCAACTATTTTAAAATGTACTTAAAAAATTTTCAGGTGTCTGTTTTTATCGTTATTAATTTTCAATTTGATTGATATGGTGAGAGAATATGATACTAATCCTTTGACATTTGTTGAGGCTGGCTTTATGGCCTAGTACATGATCAATTTTCAGAGATGTTCTGTGTGTACTTGAAAAGAATGTGTTTTCAATTACAGTTGCATGTAGTTCATGCATATTTTATGTGTCCCTTAGGTCAAGCTAATTTATTATGCTATTTAAATTTTATGTATCATTACTGAGTTTTTAATTGTGAGGTCTAACAGTTACTGAACAGGTGTATTAAAACATCCTCATATGATGATGGATTTGTTAATTTCTTCTTAATCTATAAGTGTTTCCTTTAATTTTGAAATTATTATTTGCTACATACAAGTTTAGAAATTTTAGGTACCTAGAATTGAGAATTGTTGTATCTTCTAAGTGATTTCTCATTATGTGGTGACTGCCTCCATCTCCAGTAATTTTTTTCTTTTTTTTTTGCCTTAAATTCTGTTTTGTATGATATAGATAGGTTTTCTTTTGGTTAGTATTTTCCAGGTATGTCTCTTTTTCATCATTTATTTTTAGTTATGTCTCTTATAATCGCATATAGTTGGTTTCTTAATATAGTTTGACAATTTTTATATTTTAACTGAAGATTTTAATCTATTAATAGTTATCATTGCTGACAGTTGGATTTATTTCTACCATTTTGTGTGTTTTCTATTTGTCCTACTTTATCTGCCCTATCCCCAATGTGTTTTTTTGGATTGAGATGTTTCCCCCCGCCCCACCTTCTTTACTCCATTTTCCCACTCTATCCCACTTGTTTTCTTTTAGACAGCATGTCATTTTAAAAAAAATCCATTCTGATGATCTCTGTCTTTTTGTTGTTGTGTTTAATCTATTAACACTTAAAGTAATTTTTGTTTTTTATGTTTTCTATTTGTCCCTCTGTTTTTCATTCTTCTTATAGTCATTTTCTACCTTTTTGGTAGATTATTTGAAAATTTTTAAGAATTATATGTTAATTAATCTATTGGTTTATAAGCTATATTTCATTGTAATATTGCTTTTAGTGGTTTCTCCAGGGATTATAGTATATATCCTTAATGTTTTAGTTTAGTTTGGGTTAATATTGTGCCAATTATATACATCAGTATAAGGTGTAGAAACCTTGTAACCATGTAAATCTAGTTACTTCTTCCTCATTATTTATGCTATTAATTGTCATGTACATTACATCTATGTACTTTAAAAATGCACAAGAAAATGTTATTTTTTTGTTGAAATAATTATTTATATTTTAAATAATTAAAAGATCTGTGCATCTATTTATCATTTTCCTTCATCCTGAAGAACTTCTTGTGGTGTTTGTTGAAGTGAAGTCTTCTAGAAATGAATTTCTCTTAATTTTCTTTGAGAATGTCTTTATCTTGCCTTCATATTTGAAGGATATTTTGGGTATATATAGAACTCTGCTTTAAAGTTGGTTTTCTATGATTTTCTGGCCTTCATAGTTTCTGATGAAAAGTCATCAGTAGCTTGAATCATTGTGACCCTGTATGTAATGTAATATGTTGTTTTTCTCTGGGTGCTTTGAAGACTTTATATTTGGCTTACAGCATTTAACTATGATGTGCCTAGCATGATTTTCTTCATCTTTATCCTGGTTAGCATTTGCTAAACTTCTTGGATTTGTAAATTTATATTTTTTAACAAAGTAGGAAATGTCTAGCCATTTTTCCTTCAAATGTTTTTTCTGTTCCTTTCAGTGTTGTCTCTTCCTGTACCTTCAATTTGATATATGTCAAAATTTTTCGTATTGTCCCTTATCCTTAAGGTTCTGTTAATTTTTTTTCAAATTTTAGTCCCTCTGTTCTTTAGATAATTCTATTGTTCTACCTTCAATTTTATTCACTTCCCCCTCTTTTATCCGCATTGTGCTTTTAACACATCCAATACATTATTTTTTGAGATACTGTATTTTTAAGTTTTTAAAAGTATTTTAAGACTTTCCATCCAGTTCCTTTTTTTGTTTCTCTAGTTTTTATTTCTCTGATGAGATCCTATCTTCTCCTTCACCGTAAGCATATTTTTCTTTACTTCATTAAGCATAGTTATAATAACCTCTTTACAATTCTTTTCTGCCAATTACAACATCAGAATCATCCATGCATTGGTATCCATTGCAGTTTTTTCTTTTGAGTCTGTCACAGTTTACTGGTCTTTTTTGTTGTTGTTTTTTGGTATGTTAAGCAATTTTTAAAGTTTTTTGTTTTGTTTTACTTTTACTTTTAGCATTAGTACAAAACCTTCATAAGAAGGTCATTTTAGTTGTAAGCCAGTAGTTCTCCACCTGTGGTGATTTTGCCCCCAGAAGACATTTTGCAATGTCTGGAAACATTTTTGATCATCGCATCTGGGGTAGGAGTACTGCTTGAATCTAGGGAATAGAGACAGAGATGCTGCTAGACATTCTACAATGCAGCAAGCAGCCCTCCACAAAAAAAGATCTGGTCCGAAATGTTAGCCTTGCCGAGGTTGAGAAGCCCTGTCCTAATAAGCAAATTCTGTGAGTTATGCTAATTTTATAATGTTAACTTGCTAGATAGCTAAGGGGAATCCCTTGTAAAATCAATTTTCTTTCATTATTTATTCTTACAGGGATAATCAACTCTATGCTAATATCGTCTCACCAGAACCACATGGATAAATGTAATTTAACTTGTCTTACCAAATCAAATATCTCTGTGGGTATTTCTTTTTCTTACCTTTTTTTTTTTTAAATGTCCAAAAGGTACTTTTGAAAGCTCAAAACCTTATTAGTATAACCATCCTTTTTACCTACCTTAATTGAATTTCTTTAAATTTTCCATTTTACAACTAAATATAATTCATTATATCAAGTAAGTTGGGAGGCTGGGGAAATCATTAGTTCAGTATTATAATTTAAGAAAGAAAAAGATACCTGAAATATGAGGTTGGCTTATGTATAATTGATTGTGTTTTTCTCGGTTTGCCATAGAATAAAGATTTGAAATGCCCCCACCCCCTTTTTTTCAAACTCCAGAGCTGTATTTCTTTCTGTATACTTTTTCCATATCTCGATTTGGTTTGAAATGTAAATGATCTTGGTTTCTACAGTAGCACTTAAGAAGAAAAGAAAAGAAAAAGCTACCATTTCTATTTTTCATGTGATGGAATTATATATAACCTCACAAAGAATTCATCTTTAGTAGCATTTATCTTCAAAAACATTTACAATTACATTTTATTTAAATAGTGATGTAGGATTAAAATAATCAAAATTAGTTACATGAATCTCTTAGGAATCACTTGTCAGGCAAACTTTGATCTTATAGATCAGTGGCTATCATTGTCATTGTTACTGGCTCTCAGAGCAGTGTGACAGGCAAGGCAAAGAATGCTTTTTTTTTTCTTTTAAGCCTTGATTTTCATAAACCATGAATAGAAGATAATTAGGAATGATACCAGCTTTTATTACATAATACACCAATTATACTTTTTTTGCCAACAAAATTAAGCCTGCAAATAGACTTTAAAAAGCAAAGTTGTCTAAATGAAAATTAATTTCATTTATTTAAATAGGTCTTCATCTATATTTCATGTCATCATTAACACCCATTTCTTGAGAAAGAAGAAAATAGTCATAATCTCATTTAGTTTCTTAGTTTCTTTCTTGCCCTATTACCTTCACTCGTAGGACAAAATTATTTACAGAATTAAAAAAATTTTTTTGGAAGCAGTTGAACAGTTGATGAGATTAGGAAAGAATTCATCCTATTCAATTGCTTGTTACAGTAGGCTTCTGAAGAATACCATTGACTAAAAATGCAGGAGTCTTCAACCTGTTAAGAGTTTTTCCTTTCTTCATTACTGTTTTATTTTTTTTAATTTTTAAATTAATTTATTCGTTTTTGGCTGCGTTGGGTCTTCGTTGCTGTGCACGGCCTTTCTCTAGTTGTGGCGAGCTGGGGCTACTGTTCATTGCGGTGCGTGGACTTCTCATTGCGGTGACTTCTCTTGTGGTGGAGCGTGGACTCCAGGCATGTGGGCTTCAGTAGTTGCAGCACACGGGCCCTAGAGAGTGCGGGCTTCAGTAGTTGTGGCGTGTGGGCTCAGTAGTTGTGGTGCACGGGCTCTAGGGTGTTCCGGCTTTCAGTAGTTGTGGCTCATGGGCTCTAGAGTGCAGGCTCAGGAGTTGTGGCACACTGGCATAGTTGCTTCGTGGCATGTGGGATCTTCCTGGACCAGGGTTGGAACCCGTGTCCCCTGCATTGGCGGGCAGATTCTTAACCACTGCGCCACCAGGGAAGTCCTGTTTGTTACTGTTTTAAATGTTAAAAACCTCTAACATATCTAATTTGACATTATATTCAGGTTCTTAAATCTGTTGTGATGAAGCATATCAATTAGTGCCTCCCCTAAATTTCTGCTTTTTTTAGTCCAATCTGTGTTGTCTTTTTTAGTTTTGGGGGTTAGGAATGTAATACTAATTTTATTTTTCAGATTATATAGTACATTCATGTTCGCACAGAATTTTCAAAGGGTGTATGAGACCTTTTCCTCCTAGCATTGCCCCCCAACTACCTAATTATCTTCTGTATCCTTCTTGATTAATTCGTTTCTTTGTTCAGTGTTTACATATTTTATACACTTTTTTGTACCTTCTTTTTATAATCTTAACAATTTTAGTGAGTTTTAACTGACATACAGTAAACTGCACATATTTTAAGTTTATAGTTTGTTATGTTTTAACGAATGTGTAGACCAGTGAGACCTTTACCGCAGTCAAGCTAGTGAGCATGTCCATCACCCCAAGGTATGCCCCTTGTGTTTGCTTCCTTCCACTCTGCGTGTCCCATCCTCCAAAATCTAGGCAACCACTGATCTTTTTTCTGTCAGTATACATTTGTTCACATTTTTCTAGAATTTTATATAAATGGAGTAACTCAGGATGTATTCTTTTTTTTTGGTCTGACTTATTTCATTCAACGTAATTATTTGTTGACTCATCCATGTGCCCCTTTTGTTGCTGAGAAGAATTCCATTCTATAGTGAGAAATAATATATATATATTATATATGAATAATATATATTATATGTGTATAATATATATTATATATATGCATTATATATATTATATGTGTGTATAATGTATATATAATATATATAAATGTATAATATATATATGTCTCTGCCCCTGAGTCTTGCTAATGTTTGGTCTTTGACCCAGGTTCCTGACACAGAGCTCCTAAAATCCTTTGGAATTTTCTGGGTGATAGAAGTGTCTTTTGTTTTTATGCGGTGATTCTTAGTGGGCTCCTGGATGGAGGGCTGGTCACTACAGAGACCAAGACATGATTAGAACTTCAGCCACAGCCCCATCCCCTGGCGAGGGGAGAGGAGCTGGAAATTGAGTTAATAATCAAGCATGCCTATCTGATGAAGTCTCCATAAACATTCCCAAAGTATGGGGTTTTGAGAGCTTGCAGGTTACCGCAAAGCTTACGGTCTTTTGGGACTGAGCCCTTAACTTGTGGGATTTGCCTCTAACCCCAGGTAGATAGCATCAGAACCACATTGAATTGTAGGACACCCAGCTGGTGTCACAGCTTAGTGTGGGAAAACTCCTCACACATTTGGTGGCCAGAAGTGTCACAGTTGTTGTGAGCATGAGAACAAAGGGAAAGACAGTGTGTTTTCCCTATAAGCATAAGGATATACCAGTTTGTTTTTTCATTCACTCGTTGGTGTATATTTGGTTTGTTTCTATTTAGTTTGTGGCTGTTATGAATAATGCTGCTATGAAAATTCATGTATAAGTCTTCGTATGGACATAGGTATTCACTTCTCTTGGGTAAATACCCAGATGTGGAATGGCTGGTACTATTGTAGGCGATTGTTGAACTTTAAAAACAAAACAAAAACAAAACAACAGCAACCTGCCAAACGGTCTTTCCAAAGTGGTTATACTATTTTACATTCCCAGCAGCAATGTGTGAGAATCCCAGTTTTTGCATGTCCTTGCCAGCGTTTGGTATGGTCAGTCTTATAAATTTTATCTATTCTAATAGCTATATAGTGGCATCTAGTTGTAGCTTTAATTTTCATTTTCGTGATGGCCAGTGATGTTGAACATCTTTTTATGTGCTTATTTGTCATCTGTATATCTTCCTTGATGGAGTATCTGTGCAAATCTTTGGCCAATTTCTTATTAATTTATTTTTATTATTGGGTTTTGAGAATTCTTATAAATCTGAATATAAGCCCTTTGTCAGATATATGATTTAAAAATATTTGAGATTATTATATATTTGCATGCAGTTGTAAGAAATAATACAGAGAGATCTTCTGTACCCCTTACACAGTTTCCCCCAAAGGAACATCCTATACAACTACAGTGTAAGATCACAACCAGGGTGTTGACATTGATATGGTCAATATACAGAACATTCCCATTACCACAAGGATACTTCATGTTGCCTTTTTATTGTCACACTGCCCGTCTTGTCCGCTTAACCCTGGCATCCACTAATTTGTTCTTCATTTCTACAGTTCTGTCATTTCAAGAATCCTTTTGAGATCAGCTTTTTTCACTCAGCATAATTCTCTAGAGATTCATCCATGTTGTGTCACTGGTTTATTCCTTTTTATTGCTGAGTTATAGTCCATGTTATGGCTATACCACTATTTGTTTAACAGTTTACCCATTGAAGGACATCTGATTTGTTTCCAGTTTTTAGCTGTTATAACTAATGCTTATAAACATTTGTGTAGAGTGAACACAAGTGAGCATAAGTCCAGTGTTTCTGGCTGTTTTTGTATTTCTTCTCTGTTCCCTTCTCTTGCTCTCTTCTTTTGTGGTTTGATGACTTTGTTTAGTGGTATGCTAATATTCCTTTCTCTTTATCTTTTATGTAAAAAGTTTTCTATTTTTCATTTTTTCCTAAGTGTGTTTGTAATTGCTTATTGAAGCATTTTTACCATGATTGCTTTACAGATCTTTGTCAGATGATTCTAACATCTCTGTCATCTCAGTGTTGGCATTTATTGACTGTCTTTTTAAATTCTTTTTGGCATCTTCCTGGTTCTTGGTATAATGAGTGATTTTTATTTGAAACTTGGACAGTTGGGTATTATATTCTGAGATTCTAGATCATATTTAAACTTTGTTTTTGCCGCTTCAAGGGGTGTGTGTCACCTCATTATTGTCAGGTGGAGGCAGAAGTCCAGATTCCCCGCTTGGCCTTTGTTGGAGTGGGTGTGGCCGCTGTGTTTGGTTGCAATAGAGGGATTATTGTCTAAAAGTTTCTGTCTAACTAGGGTTTGTCTTTTCTCATTCTTCGACTAATGAGAGGATACCTTTGTTGGGAGTTTCTTTTGTCTCTCCCCATTGGCATTTCCAGGTTGCTGCCTTCTTCAGCTCTAAGCCTGGGATATATGAGGCAATAAGAAAACCCAGGGAAACCTCGTGTCACTCCTTAGGTCCCGTGCTCCCTAGCTGATCTGCCTTCTCCTCTTTGCCTTTCAGAGGCTTCTCTGTTTTGTTTTATATGTTACATCCAGAGTTTTTAGCTGTACTTATCAGGAGGAATAGGAAAAAGTACACCAACTTATCTTCCCAGAAGAGTAAGTTGCACCTTTTTAAAAAAAGCTAACAGTAGATCTGTCATAGGGATCATTTTATATTAGTACATAAATTGCATACTTAATCTTTTGCTTAAATTATTGCATTGTATTTCATTTTATAAATGTATCAATTTTTTGAAACCAGTCCCCTACTGATGGGCATTAAGGCTGTTTTCAATCTTTTGCTATTATAAACAGTGCTTCAGTGAGTAATGTCATATGTATGTTTCAGTTTGCATGTATCCAGTATAGCTAAAAGATTACTTATCTGTTCATTTGATAGAAGAGTCACTTTGTCCTGAAGAAAATTAGAGTATTTCATTTTAGACAAATCTAATTGTGAAAAAGTCTCTCCTTGTATGATACGTGCTTACCTCTACCTTCCTGTAACTTCCCTCATTGATTCTAGTTCTAACTGGGGATGAAGTTAGGACAAATCCAGCCCCTCTTCCTTGTAGCAACCCTCAGATATTCAAAGATGAGTGTCCTTGACACCTACATCTTCTGTTCTCCAGCCTAAATAGTTTGAGTCATTTTAGCCATTTCTCATATGGCATGCCTTCCAGATATTCTGAATAAGACCTGGTTTGTTAAAGAAACCTTCACACTTGGACACCTAGAGGGGAACAAAATACCATAGTCTGTATGTAGACTAATTATTGCAATAGAACAGGACTTTAGCAGAAAAGATTTTGGGACAGCCCTGTCACAGTTTGAATTATATTACCAGAGACACGGTAATGCCTTCCTTGCATGGAGTTGGTGGTATTTCTTGACTAAATGAATGCACTTATAAACTAATGAATTAATGATTCCTGAACTTACGCTTGACTTAAATCCCCAATTTTGTTCACATGTACTTCTGCTTCTGATCTATATTTGTATGGTTGATTTGGGGGACATATGGCAGGACTTTACATTTGTCCCTGTTTAACTTCATGTCGTTAGAGCTATCCAGTCTTCCATTTTCAGATCATTTTGGATACTAATTCTGTCTTTTCGTGTTTTGTCTCTCTCAATATCATGTCATCTGTAGATTTTTCTTGTGTCCTGTCAGTATACTTTTCTGAGTATTTAAATGGGATATATTATACTCATATTTACATTAAAATATTTATAAGATCTTAAAAAAAAGATAACTTCCTGGAAGTAGACTTGCTGGGTCAAAGGGTATGTGTACTTTACATTTTGATAGATAGTGCCAAGTGGCCTTCTGTAGAGATTGTCAGTCTGAATCACCCTGAATGTTGTCTGTATAGGCAGGACTCCTCTCATATGAGACAGTTAGAGCCCAAAAGGTTATTTTGAAGCACTAGATCACAGTATGCAACCCTCATGTTATCTCTATGGACTTTTCAGGATTTCTTGAACAATTTTTCATATAAAATTGTCTAAAATATAAGGAAAATATTTACTTTGATCAGTAGTCTCACTGTAAGGAGATTTTTGCTTTGTTGTTGTGTATAGTATGTTTGGTATTGGGTTTTATAATTCTTCAATCTACCCAAGTAAACTTACATTTTCTTCAGTAGATTTCTCCATGGATATTAAATTCTCATTTGGGTTTGAATTATGCTCTTGTGGCTGATGATGTTAAGCAGTACATCAGTTAAGCAATTTTCTCAGTTTAGTGGGTCATTCAAATTCACAGACATTTCTTGTGGTTTGTTATTGTTCACTGGTTTATTGTTACAATTTCTAACCCAAGTTTCTCCCAAGGATTTTTCTTTTTCTGATTAAATCAATAAGAGTGATGGGCAGGCTTCTAATTTTATCATTTTGAATGCATTCCTGCTGTGTATATATAATGGGTACTTTTGGCTTCATTTCTTTTCTCAACACAGTGTCCATGTTGTGTATATCAGTTGTTTATTCTTTTTTTATTGCTATGTAATATTCCATTGCATGAACAGATCACAGTTTGTTTATCCATTCTCCTGTAGAATGCATTGTTCCAGCTTTTGGTTATTACAAATAAGGCTGCTATGAACATTTTATACATGCCGTTTGGCGGACATGTCTTGCTATCTCTTTTAATATCTTTTAATCAGAATTGTTTTAATCTCACAAAATTGCCTGCCAGATTTATTCCTTACTTTGTTTACTTTCTCATGCTTGACTTTTCCTGAGACGGTAATCTCTTAAAATTCATTTAAGATGGAAGGGTTTGACTTTGGATCATGAATATAGTTGTGATAAAGAAAGAAGAATTAGTTGGTATGTAACTGCTGGAGGGCAAGTTAGATATGGCATGTGACCCTTTATCTGCATAGAATTCTGCAGGACTGTCCTATTCCTCAAAGTTGATATTTGAGCCCCTACCTCCCCCATGACAAAGTCTTTGGCAGAAGATAACCACCATTTCCAACTCCAGTGCCCTGCATATTCCTAATCCTTGGAGCTCTCCCCTAGTATCACCAGCAGAGTTGTCACCACCGGCTCATCCATTGGCCTTTTGGTACTGCCAGGCGGCCTTAGTTAAGACCATTTTCTGCCTTTATTATAATCACCACTAACTGTATAATGTATATAGAGTATGGTATACATGTGAATATCTTTTCAAAATGGACTTACATGCAATTAATTACAGTTAATAGTGGGAGTTAGTTTTCTTTAGTCAATTTATATACTGTAATTTGGAAACTTTTGCCAGTGACTAAGAAGTTTTACCTTTCACAGTAGCTGTCACATGTGGTATTTAGAGATATTGGAATGGTAACATCATAAAAATATTGGTAAATAGCCTTTCATTTACTATATCACTTGGTTAAACACATGGTTATTCAGTATAATTTTTGAACTAAAATAATATTCCATTTGATCACATTATGAGGCAGCTAAGATATAGTTTAATAATGCATTCTTCTCCCCCTCCAACTGTGGAAAAAAGTTACCAAGCATCATTTATATATAATTAATTCAGTATTATTTCCTTTTTCTTAAAAAAAATAGCCCTTGTGTTTAAAATGTAAAACTTTCCCTCTTTTTCTCTTTCTGTTCTCAAAAATCCACTGTGGGTGATATTGTTTTTGCTGATACATAGCTTTATCAGGTAGGACTCTTAAGTGTCACGTTGGATTCCACGGGTATGTTGAACTTTCCAGGGGAAAACTTTCCAGACTGACTTTTCTACATTTGTTTGATCCGTTTTTGTGAATATCTTATGAAAATCACTGGCCTTTAAGGTTTAAGGTAGTCTTTGTATCAAAAACAAAATTATTGCACCAATTTTTCAAAAAAGTTTAAAGTGTTTTTTTCAGAAATATTGTTGCTATTTATCTCTGGCTTTCTACATTATTCATTTGTGTATTTCTCTGTGTTTTTTCTCTTATATGTATATGTGTTTGTGTTATTCTTAACATATATATATATATATATATATATTTTTTTTTTTTGCGGTACGCGGGCCTCTCACTGCTGTGGCCTCTCCTGTTGCGGAGCACAGGCTCCAGACACGCGGGCCCAGCCGCTCCGCGGCATGCGGGATCCTCCCAGACCGGGGCACGAACCCGTGTCCCCTGCATCAGCAGGCGGACTCTCAACCACTGCGCCACCAGGGAAGCCCTATATATATATTTTAAAAAACTGATACATATACCTAACCAGACTTTTTCCAATCTGTGTCCCATGAAATATATTAATCTGAGATGCTAAGTAGAGTGGCACAAAAAACATTATCAAATAAGTTTATATATCCCTTTTTGAGAGATTCACAATGCATATTAGCATATTAAAGGTTCTGGGGTTACGCAGTAAAGAAGTCTGTTTATCTCAGCATCTTCTAGAGATATTTGAGAGTGGGACACTTCATAACACACAGGGGTGTTCTGGGGATAACTGATTTGGGAAATCCTGCAAAAACTGAGTAAGGTTTTCTTGGTGGTGTTTCAACATATCAAATAAAATTGATTAAAAGTGGTTAAATTTTCAAGAAGTTAAAGCACTTAGCTGAATTGTACTTGGGGTGTATTATCTTGTAGAAATTATGTTTTGAAATACAGCAATGATTTTTTTTGGTATGACCTTTTTCAGTACTTTTTATGGCCTTGACGAATTTGTAAAACTACTCTGAAAATTCTGTTTTTTTGTTGGAAAGGGATTGTTGTTGTTATTGTCATTATTTGCTCAGTTGTTTCTCTTCTATAAGAATTTGCTTTTATCTTTAAAAAACATGTTTACTGTTTCAGATAGCATTACACAGGAAAGGAGGCCTCCCAAACTAGCCTTTATGTCAAGAGGTGTTGGGGACAAAGGTTCATCCAGTCATAATAAACCAAAGGCTACAGGTATGGATTAATAGAATACAGTTCTTTGTTATTTACATGATTTTTTATTTGCCATAGCATTGAAAAAAGGTTAAAAGGTATTACTCCTTAATGTATATGTAGACTTTCTTCTTGCAAACATTTTTAGTAGTTTACTAAAAAATGTTTATAGATGGTGTTGCTTAAGCCAAGGGTTCGCAACCTTTTCTAAATGATGAAAAGTTTCTTGTGGGGACCTGTGTCTTTTTCTGGTCCATATACGCTGGTTTTTGGAATTCCCTACTTGTAACATTTGTATATATAGTTTAGAGTTGCACTGTACAAAATAATCATTTATGGATAATGTTTATAGGATAAAGTATACTATAGATTATGTGGATTTTGCTAACACAGGTGGCACAAATTAAATTCCAAACCACTAAGCAAAAATTTTTTTCTTTCTTCCAGAAACTCCCTTACAATACATGTGGAGTTTTTAGTTGTTTTTTGGTTAGCTTCCACATATTTCATAGGTGTATAGGGTGGTAGTTATACAAGCTAAACAGCTAATTTAAAAAGCTGCAAGAATTTTTAACTCAGATGTAGGTTAAGAAAAGAATTTTTTTCCTCAATTATCTAGTGAAGAAAACTTTTCCAGCTTATTTAAAGGGAAATTGTACTTTAAGAAATATTTTATGTGACATTGGACCCTGGGAGATGTAGAATTAAATAGAATATATAAGTGATAGATAGTACTTTTTATGTTAACCTGTGGATCTAGATAGGCTAGCACCAATTTGCTACTCTCACTTAAATATGAATAGCCTAAAGATTTTCTTAAGATATGTGTACTACTTATGTTGTAACAGATCTTAGTTATAGGTACGAAGTGTAAAGTTATCTGCTTTAAATTGAAAAAGAAATCAGATTTTGTTGTAGGTTCTAGAGACCTCACTGCTCTCAACGATAGCATGTCCTCTTAGTAATGAGGCAGGGGAATGTCTTGATGTGTCTGTGGCATAGCTACACTAAATTTTCTTACATTTAATAAATCTAATGTATAAGAAATAATACTGCTTCACTTTTTCAGAGACATGAAGAAATTCAGCAAGGGATTTGTTGACTAACAATTCAAAAATGTTTAAACCTTAAATCTTTTAAACTTAATTTATGCATCTATTTATATACATTTGAAGACTGCCTTTTTTTGAGGGCAACCGTTTTAAAATAATATGTTAAGTTTGTGAACCAAGAGGTTTGTTAAATGAAACTGGGGAATGGTGATTTTGACATTTGGAAATAAGCCATAGTACATGAAATGATTTTTTAAAGCAGTTTGTTTAAACAAAAAAACAGGCTTTTCTTTTAACTTAACTCCTGTTCTCCTCTTACATTGTTTCTTGGGCTGAAGAATCTTTTTTTTTTTTTTTTTTTTTTTTTTGCGGTACGCGGGCCTCTCACTGTTGTGGCCTCTCCCGTTGCGGAGCACAGGCTCCGGACGCGCAGGCTCAGCGGCCATGGCTCATGGGCCCAGCCGCTCCACAGCACGTGGGATCTTCCCTGACCAGGGCAAGAACCCATGTCCCCTGCATCGGCAGGCGGACTCTCAACCACTGCGCCACCAGGGAAGCCCTGAAGAATCTTTTTGACACTGCAAAAATGGTTACCAAAATTTTAAAAGCTGAAGGCACTAATAAAATATATTGTGTTTGTATACATCTGTTGGTTGTGTAAATAATTGTTGACACCATATACATATTATTTTCTCTTACGGAAAAACTTTCACTTCATATTGACTTTATTTTTAAAAGGAACTTTTCTTGTTCCATAGGATCTACCTCAGACCCTGGAAATAGAAACAGATCTGAATTATTTTATACCTTAAATGGGTCTTCTGTTGACTCACAACCACAATCCAAATCAAAAAATTCATGGTATATTGATGAAGGTAATCTATAATTTTAGTGTTCTTTATAATGATTCTCTCCTTTTAACTCACTAGAGAAAAAATGGCTTTTTCACCAATATAGATAGTTTTTGGAAACAGAATGAGTAGACCATTCTTTATTAATATTGCTGAATTAAAATATTATAGACAATTTGAACTGCACTGCTGTTAAGGTTAATGTAGTATTTAGAAAATGTATTAGCAGCTTGTTCTCTGCACTTCATTGATCTGTTTAAGGTAGAAGATCTCTAGAATCAATTGAATCATTTAAAGACTTTACTATCTTGATATCCTTTTTTTTGATACCACTTTTAAAAAACTCTACCTTCCCTTGGTTCTGGGACATCACTTTCTTCTGGTTTATTCTTTTTTCTTCTGTTCATCTGTTCAACAAGTATATATTGAATGCTTACTGTGTGCCAGAAACAAATGAAGAATTGCAGTCTTGATGAGTATAATGAAGGCATATGATGCTGTGAGAGTATATTAATGGATGCTTTTACTTGAGGGGCTCAGGGATATTTCTAGGAGGAAGTGACATGAGCTTAGATTTACCAGGGGAGTGATAGATAACAAATTGAAATGGGGCAAAAGAACGTTTTAGGCAGAAAGAACAGCATATGTAAAGGCCTTGTGGTAAAATGGAGCTGGTGTTTGCCAAGGACTAAGGAGAGCCAGAGTAGCCAGAACAGAGAGATAGAACATTTTATGAGATGAGAATGGAGCGGCAAACAAGGCCAGGGCATGTGGAGCCTGGTGTATCCTATTAAAAGGAAATGGCTGGCCACTGAAGGATTTTCAGCAAGGGGTTTGCAGGGTTTGCCTTTTGAAAAGATGATTGTGGCTGCAGGGTGGACAGTGGACTGAAGCAGGGGCTGTGTGAATGCAAGGACACCGTTGAAGGCTGCTGATAGGCTCAGCCATAGATTATAGTTGCTGGGGCTAGACTTGTTGGGGAAGGGATGGGGAGAGGTGGATGGCTATGAGATATCAGAAGTGAATTGACAGGATTCACAGATAGATTGAAAGTGAGAGGTAAGGAAGAAAGAGACGTGAGTGATGACTCCTAGTTTTCTGGCCTGCATACTTAGGTGATGATGGAGGAAGGTGATGGATTAGGTGATTGTGGAGGAAAGTGATAGATTTGCTTTGAATATGTTGAGTTTGAGGAGCCTTTTAAACTTCCCAGAGTTGATTTGTCAAGCGGGCAGTTGCATATGCAGATCCGGAGCTTAAAAGAGATGTTAAGAGCTGGAGAAATATATTGTAGGTTGCCTTCACATATGTGGTGATTAAAATCCTGTGAATAGTATCACCTATGGAGAAAGTAGGGATGGAGGGTGTGGCTTAAGTCTGAGCCTTGAGGAGCATAATGGCTGGGAGGAGGAGAAGTCTTCAAAGGAGACAGAGAAAAGGTAACCAGAGGATGTGGGCAAAACAAGAGGTTATTGGGCCAAGAAGCCAAGGAACTAATAGACACCAGTGTCGAATGCTTCTGAGAGGGCAAATAAGATAAAGACCACACAAAAACCTGTTGGATTTAGCCAGTGGCAGTCGCTGATGGCCTTGTGAGTTATGTTTTTACAGAGCAAGGAGATGGAGACATGAGTCCAGTTGCCTAAAATGTAAGTTTCTGCTTCATCCTGGACCTCCTCTCTCTCTCTCATTAGTCACATCCAGATGTCACCAAGTCCTAGGGATTTCCTCCTCTTTAATATCACTGGAATCCTTCTCCTCTCTTCATTTCTGAAACCTCTGCCTTAGTTCAGATCCTTTCCTTTGTTTTTTTGCTGTCTGGATTAATATAGTGACCTTCTAACTGGTCCAAAAAGACATGAAGTAATGAAATTTATATGGAATAGGCCTTCATCCTTAAATTAGAAAATAGAAGCAATTTACTTGTAAAAGAACATCATATCCGTAGTTGTTTTACTTACACATTTTAAAGGCTATTCTTTATAACGTTTAATTCATTTATTCAATTTTTTTATTACAAATATTGAGTATTTTCTTGTGTTAGTGGCTATACCAAGTGTTATGGATCCAGCCATGGAAAAGACTAACAAAGTTCCTCATTGTAGGGAGCTTATATTCTAGTTGGTATGATAGACAATAAACATATAGACAGACAAGGTAACTGTGACATGTGCAATGAAGGAAATGAACAAGGTGATAGCAGCTGGTGGGAAGCTGGCTCCAGAGGTGGTTTGGAAAAGAGTCTTTGAGGAAATGATATTTATGTTGAGATCTGGATGATGTGAATGAAACTGCCAGAAAAAGAGCTTGAGAAGAGCATTGTAGGCAGAGGAAATAGTAAAGGCAGAGGTCCTGAGGTGAGAAATTAATTTGGGGAACAGGAAGTAGGCCAGAGTGGCTGCAGCAGAGTAAGCAAGGAAAAGAGGTGTATGAAATGAGTTTGGAGGGGTAGGTAGGAGTCAGATGATTTAGGACCTAGTAAGTGTTGGTAAGAAATTTAGTATTTATTGTAAGGTACTGGAAAGCCATTGACGGTTTTAAACAAGGGAGTGATACAAGATCATGTAAGATCTTTAAATTTTAAAAAGATCTCACTAGTTGTGGTATGGTAATTAGATTGGAGAGGGGTGAGAAGAGGGACAGAGAGTCCAGGTAAGAGACTGGTTGCAGGGTGAAAGATGATGGTGGCTTTGACTGGGGAGATGATGGTAGAGGGTAAGAGGGGTGGACAAATTTGAGGTATATTTTGGAGGTAGAAACAACATATCTTGCTCTATGGAATTGAGTGTTGGGCTTGGGGGGTTGAGGGTTTGGGAAAGAAAATAATAACTTAAAAACTTTTTAGATTAAATATCATCAGTAAAGAATCTTAAATGGATAAGGTATAAAGTACAGTGAACACCCATGGAGTCGCTACTCACTTTAAGGCAAAGAACATTTTCATTCCCTTTGAAATCCCCTCAGCGCTTCTTCCTAGTGTTGTTCTTTTTACTCTCCTCTGAGCTACCATCATCTTTAATTTAGTGTTTATCACTCTCTTGGTTTTCATTATCGCTTTATGAGTTTGTCCATCTAAACAGCATACTGTTAGTTCTGCGTGGTTTTGAGCTTTATATACAAGGAATCAGGCTGTATGTATATTGTGTAATTTCCTCCCTCAACATTATGTTTCTAGATTCATCCAAGTTGTAGTATGTGATGATGATTTATTTGTTTTTGTTGCTGTATAGCATTGCATTCCATTCCATTTCATTTCTGTGAAATATGGTATTTAAATATACCACAACGTAACTATCCATTCGACCATTGATGGACATTTGAATTGGTTTTATTTTCTTGCTATTATTAACAGCTCTGCTATTAACATTCTTACCCATGCCTAGGGTATGTACCTAGGAGTGGAATTACTAGATGTACATGGGATATGCACATCTTTCCTTTACTAAATAATGCCAAACTGTTTACTGGAATAGTTAGTACCAATTCACACTCCCATCAGCTTTGTGTAAGGGTATCATTAACTCCTCATCCTCACCAACAGTTAATGTTCTAAGACCTTTACCTTTTGAAATGCTATCTCATGTTGATTTTGACTTTCTTTTATGTATTTACTAGTGAGGGCAAGAACCTTTTCATTGATTTGTTGGTGACTTAGGTTTCTTTTTTTGTGAGCTCCCTTTTCAAGTCTTTTGTCCATTTTTTTTCTATTTTTTTCTGGTCTTTAAAAAAAATTGATTTATAGACCTTTTCCAAATTCTAATCCTTTGTCAGAAATAAGGATTATAAGTATTTTCTCCTTGTTTGTGGCTCATATTTCTACTCTTGCTATGATGCCTTTTAATGGACAAGTATCTCTTAATTTTAATGTGGTCATATTTGTCAGTCTTTTCCTTTTTGGTTTGTATACTCATGTTTAAGATATTTCTCTCTACCCTAAAGTCATAAAGAACATTCTTCTATATTCTCTTCCAAAATTTGTAGTTTTGCCTTTCTTTAAGACATCTGGAAATTGTTTTTGTGTAGAGTATGACAGAGGAGTCCAATTTAATTTTTAAAAATATGGATAGTTGATTATCTCAACGCCATTTATTAAGAAGTTTGTTCTTTCCACACTGATTTTGCAGTAACTGCCTGGCAACTGTATTAGTTGTTTTAATGAAACAGCTTTTGGCTTTGGTTCTTTTTATTGGATGTTTGTTTTCTCTTTCATTAATTTCTGTTTTTGTGTTTATCCTTTCCTCTTGACTACTTTTGGGGAGGTTATTCTGTTGTTTTTCTAACTTCCTAAGCTGTATGCTGAGTTTATTAATATTACCCTTCCTTTTTTTCTAAAATGAACTATTAAGTCTATACATTTCTTTTATAAGTATTACTTTAGTTGTGTTCAAGTGTTTATTTTTTCTTTATTTAAAAATTTACATTATCATTTCTTCTTTGATTCATTTGTTATTTAGAAGCATCTTTCTTAAATTTTTTGCTCTTTTTTTGTATTGGTTTTTGTAACTTAATTGTATTTTGGACAAAGAATATAACCTATACAATTCCAATCAATAACATATTTTATTGGTTTGAATAATTGGGTGCCATTTACTGAAGAAGAAAAATTTGGAGGTGGGGATGTGAATCAAGAACACTGACTTGGAGGTAGTAAGTTCGTGATGCTTATGAGAATCATACTAGAAGAGGTCAGGTGGGCAGTTGGACTTATGTATATATTAATCTTTAGAGATGTAGGGCATATTTAATATTCTTGAATAAATTTCTCTAATTAAGAATAATTTTTTATAGTTGCTGAAGACCCTGCAAAATCACTTACGGAGATCTCTTCAGACTTTGGACACGCTTCACCACCACTGCAACCTCCTTCCATGAACTCACTATCCAGCGAGAACAGATTTCATTCCTTACCATTTAGTCTGACAAAGATGCCCAACACCAATGGAAGTATTAGCCACAGTCCGCTCTCTCTGTCAGTTCAGTCTGTGATGGGAGAGCTAAACAATGCACCTGTGCAGGAGAGTCCACCCTTGGCCGTATCTTCTGGTAACTCACATGGCCTGGAAGTGGGCTCGCTGGCCGAGGTTAAAGAGAATCCTCCTTTCTATGGGGTAATCCGTTGGATTGGTCAGCCACCAGGACTCAATGAAGTACTAGCTGGACTGGAACTGGTAATTTAATTTGACCTAAAAATTGCATTTCTTTTCTGTCTGGGGTTTTGTACAGATCTTTCGCTATTCTTTGCTTTTTGGTGAAATATTTTATTTATCCACAAAGCCATCACTAGAGAAAAATTTTATTACCATGCTGCCTGACATCCTTTGCCACCCATTAAGCATCTGATCCACTTATTCTTAATGTTAGTTGATCTGTGTTCAAGGAATGAAAGTAGATTTTTAGGCTAATATGTTTAGGCTTATTATATTAAACAGAATGCAGTAAGGAAAGCAAACTGTTATCAGTTTTTCTTTCTTTTTTTTTTTCTTAGCCTCCCTTCTGCCATCAGTTCTAATATTTCTATCATTGACTTTAAGATTAATCACCATTTTTAGTGACCTTTTGAGATCTTTGGTAGAGGGAAAGACTTTGGAGATTAGAAAGCATATTGTTTGACATTTCATAATCAGAAAGAGAATTTGAGTACATTTAGCTTTCATTTAAATATATTTCTTGTTTTTTCATTTGTTGGTTTATAGGCCAGTGAATGCTATTTTTCTCTTTGGGTTGTTAAAATAAACAGCCCCTTCTGGCCCTCTCTCCCCACTAGTTTTAATGCTTTTGGAAATGGTGCAGGGAAGTCAGTTAACCAGGGAAGGTTTAACATGTATTCTGAAGGGAAATACATTGAGGATTTTATGCTGGAATAAGGCATTAATTTCTCAAATCGTCAGCTGTGGGCTGAAATACTGATTAGTCAACCCCTTTTTCCTGATGGAGTTCTCAGTACACGTGTGACAACGGAATTCTAAGAAAGGGTAAACTTGAAACAAGTCTTAGTTCTTTGTAGACCATCTTTGCAAGATGGAGAATAATGCATGTCTAAGCACTTTTTTTTTTTTCTTTTTCAGGAAGACGAGTGTGCAGGCTGTACAGATGGAACCTTTAGGGGTACTCGATATTTCACCTGTGCCCTGAAGAAGGCGCTGTTTGTTAAACTGAAGAGCTGCCGGCCGGACTCTAGGTTTGCGTCCCTGCAGCCAGTTTCCAATCAGATCGAACGCTGTAACTCTTTAGGTATTTGTGTGCCTTTCATTTATTCATCCATCGGGAATGACTCTAGTTCTGACCTCATGTCATTTTGCAGTAGTTGGTAGTAAACAGTGTTTCTTTCTTTCCTGCCAGTGTTCATCAAGCTTTTAAATGAGAAAAAAATTATTACTTGGTGTATGAGAAAGTTACAGTTATCCTAAGAGGGGACATTTAAAAAAAGTATTAGCCAGGAAACCATGCTTGAGACTTAAAAATTGAGAAATAGTGGGATTTATTTTCCCCTTCCTGTTGATTACAGACATTTAATTTTCAACAACCCAGGAAGTAGAGATTGAAATGTGGCCTTCTTTATGGCACTGATTTTCCTCTCTCTGTATTGTTCAAGTATATCAATAAGCATGCCTTATCAAGAAGTCAGCATTATTACAAGAAATAGTTTTAATTGCTTGATGAAGGACAGATCTCATCACTTATAGTAGGTGGCAGTTTTCTGATACTGTTCCTTTCCAGTTTTGGATAATCATGGTGAAACATCTTGAGGGTTAAACAGGTATAAATAGGAAAGCCATCTTTATTGAAAACAATTTTTCTTACAGTTGAAGTAGTGCTTTGGAATTTTTTGTTTTCTTTTTCAACTTGAAAATGGAACATCTTCAGACAAAATATTTGGGGAACAAAATATTTTACCTGGCAGATGCTTTTTTACGTTACTTGATACTCTAAAGTGTTTTTTAAATTGTGGAGGAAGTAAGGTTGAAAGCAAACATTAGCATTTTTTATAAGCCAAGCTGAATAACAATTAACCAAAACCTACCTTTAACTTAGTTTTAAGTTGGGTAATAAATTGTGCATCAAAATACAAAAAGATATTTTTAAGTGAAGAAATATGTATGGGAATACATAACTATAATAGTTTAAAAGAATTATTTTCATTTTTATCTTTGCAGCATTTGGAGGCTACTTAAGTGAAGTAGTAGAGGAAAATACTCCGCCAAAAATGGAAAAAGAAGGTTTAGAGATAATGATTGGAAAGAAGAAAGGTATCCAGGGTCATTACAATTCTTGTTACTTAGACTCAACCTTATTCTGGTAAGTTTAAAATGAATGCAGTAGGAATATAGTGCCATGGGGGCAGGTGTGTGTGTCCGAGAGAGAGAGAGAGAGAGAGAGAGAGAGAGAGAGAGAGAGAGAGAGAGAAAGAGAGAGAAAGAAACTGCTAATTGCCTCTGAGTGGAGAAACTGGGGGCTGGGGTTCAGGAGAGAAAGGGAGATTTGCATTTCACTATATACTCCTTGGAAGCTACTGGATGTTGCCTCATGTGCCTGTATCCAAAAAATTAATATAAAAAATAATGCAGTGAATGATGGATAAGAGGTGAATGATAGTGTTACAGGTGGTACAGATATTCTGAGGATATGTGGGAAATCATAGGACTGCAGGGAATAAATACAGGATCTTTGTGCACAAATCAAATAACTTGTCATAAGCCATTGACTGGCTTGTGTTTGTTTTACTAGGCAGAGGCAATCATAAAACTATTTTAAAGAAGTATTTTCAGTAGAAGCACAGTTGCCCTCGTATATGTAGTTTGTTCCAAAGTAGAACGATTTAACATGGCAAGAATTTTTACACTCTGAAGCTTGAAACAAGAACATCGCCAGTTAAACTGAGCATAGCCTGCCAGCTCTGTACAGCCATGTTGTAAGAATTAGGAAGTTAATGGGATGTTAAAATTTTTAAGACAGGGAGAAGAATAAAAGTGGTGGGCCATTTTTTGGGCAGAATACTTTGTCTCTCAGAGGTGTTGACAAAAGCAAGAACTGATGTAATATTCTTCAGATTTTCTGATAAAAAATCTGTTTAGCCAAATTTTGTTTTTCTTTGATATCAACAAGTCACTGCTGTTAGTCACTCACAAGTGATTTTGACATTTAAAGGAATTCAGATTTCTGCAAAGGGCTGTGGAGAGAGAGAAGTATAATACCTAGAGTGGGTTACATATTGGCTATGTGTTTGCCTTGGGAAATTAGTTTCCAAACTTTCTCCTCTGTTGTAGTTTAACTCAGATTTGTAGACCTTCTTTCAGCTTTTGCAAAGAAGTTTTCCAGTGTACTGAAGGCGTATTTTTAATCCTTTAACACTGTCAATCTATAGTTTGCCTTCTTGATATTAGTATTCTCCTTAAGGATCTCTAGGCCCTGATGATTAAACCATGGGAACCTTGACAGGGGTCTTGGTTACCTGTATTAATAAAAAACACTAATTTCGAAAAAAAAAACCCCACTAATTTGTATGTTATTTGTTCTCCAGAGTTTGTGATTTTTCTCTTCATATTCTTTTTAGTATGTGTTTCTCAAAAATTAGTACATTTACAGCATGAGGAAAAATATTCTTTTTATTTTGCAGCTTGTTTTCTTTTAGTTCTGTTCTGGACACTGTGTTACTTAGACCCAAAGAAAAGAATGATGTAGAATATTATAGTGAAACTCAAGAGCTGCTGAGGACAGAAATCGTTAATCCTCTGAGAATGTAAGTAGAAGATAGTTATTTTTGCCTTTAGGTGGTATCCTAGGTGCTGTTTTTTGGTACAGTAATTAATTTATTCCCTGCTTTCCTTTAATGAGAAATGGGAGAGAATTAGTTCTCTCGATGATGTGTTAACATCTTTTTTAACTTTCGGTCCTTGTATTGTCTTTTTTTTTTTAAAGAAGATTTCTGTTCAGTCTTTGTTGCTACTTTTATTTATTTTTATATTTTTATTTTATTTATTTAATTATTTTTTGGCTGTGTTGGGTCTTCACTGCTGCACATGGGCTTTCTCTAGTTGCGGTGAGCAGGGACTACTCTTTGTTGCGGTGCACGAGCTTCTCATTGCGGTGGCTTCTCTTGTTGTGGAGCACAGGCTCTAGGTGCACGGGCCTCAGTAGTTGCGGGATGTGGGCTCAGCAGTTGCAGTGCGCGGGCTCTAGGGTGCATGGGCTTCAGTAGTTTCAGTGCACGGGCTCAGTAGTTATGGCTTGCTGGCTCTAGAGCACAGGCTCAGTAGTTGTGGCGCACGGGCTTAGTTGCTCCGTGGCATGTGGGATCTTCCCGGACCGGGAATCGAGCCTGTGTCCCCTGCATTGGCAGGAGGATTCTTAACCACTGCACCACCAGGGAAGTCCTGTTGTACTGTCTTTACTTCTTTAACAGTTTAAATCTGGCCAAGGTGTAGCACATAGTGTATGCCATGAAATGATTAAACCATTTTGGTAGAGTGTACTACAATTCAGCAATTACAGTAGGTTTATAAAAGCTGATATAAGGTATTTGGGATTCTTACCTTCTCCAACACTACCCCTAATGTAATCATGCTTATTAGTTTAATCGGTATGATCTGGCTTCTTAAACTTAATTTTATCTGAATGAATAGCAGCAAGGGAAATTTTTATTTATAGAGTAGCAAGTATTTAATAGTTTTATGTTAGAAATACATGAGATGTATTTTATTAACACATTTCTTGGTTAAAGGAAGATATTTAGGCCTCCCTCCACCTCTCTTAAAAAGGTGATGTTTTTGATTTTCTCCTAGTTTAAGAATTATAAGTATGTCTTTCTTTGGCCACAGGAAGCAATTTGTAATGGTATAAGTACAAGACATCTAGTAAGGACTTTTGTTAAGTGGTAGGAGGAATGTGTGATAATGTCACAGTATAAAATTTAAACTATGAAGAGTCAGGGCCATAGATCACAAATCTGTTCTTTTAGGAATATAGGGAGCAAACTATGTAATTTAAAGTCCATATTAAGATAAATTTAAATTTTGTGACATACTTTTATTATTTAACGATTAAAATAAAAAATAGTTTGATACAAGATTTTGACCCCAAAATGCAGAACACTGAAATATAATGAGCATTCAGAATGACCTACTATATAACATGACTAGGAAAGTATATTATAGGTGAATAAATTTCCCACTTGTATCTTTTGTTTTCTTTGAATCCTGTAATGATGAAAATAACTGTAGTTTTTACCCCCTTAAGATAATTATGAATCTTGAGTTTTACATCAATTATATTGTATTATATTTGTATAAATGCAAAATTTAAACATACTGTCTATTTTCCCCCCAAGTGATTGATACTAGAACAAGACAGATTAAATCCAAAACTCTAAGGCATGTTACCACTTCCTTCTTTCCTTCCAAACACCATAAGTCCGTTAATAAACGTTCTTTGAATACTGTTGTCCAACCAGTTAAGAATCATGGTTTGTCAGACTTTGTCACCCTGTCCACAACAAGAAACTTGTCAGATGCCCTGTTTTGATCAAGATTCCCTGTGTCTGCAGCAGTCATATCTAGGTTATAGCTGACTGGTTTTACTTGGTACTGAAACACGTGCTTTCTCCCTTTCAAGCTTCTCGCAGGCAGAGACCCTGTTTTTTCACCTTATTCATTTTTGTATTCCCAGTGACTGAAAGGTTAGATTACTATGTAAGTGGTAGATGCTCAATATATGTTGGCTGCAAAGAGCTAATGAGTGAGTGAGTAGCCGATATGAAAAATGGATATAAGATTAGGTGGTTCTGACTTGGTCTTATGAAGCCCATGGTGGCCTCTAAGCTGTCTTCTGAAGCCATTTTTAGAATTAGAATTTTGTCAAGGATTGACAGGAAGCTTATTGAATGTATCCTGTATTCAGAGAAAGATAAGAGAAAATGTCATAATTACGATGATTGGTTTGATTGCAGATTTTAGAATTTCAGTTTCTTATTACTTCCCTTTTCCATCCCCCTTGGTAGCTATTTCATCCTTTAGTACAACATTAAAAGGATTCTTTCTCAAAATTGTATATTCTGTTTTGTGAAGTACATGTTTTAATTCCTTAAGTAATATAGTATTAAGAAAACAGCCATCATAAATTAAAAATATTTTTTCTTTTATTAGTATATGATAGTTATTTTTAGGTTATCATAGTATCTGGGATAACTCTGATTATAGATTTAAAAATTTTCAAACCTCAAGAAGAAGCTTATAATTGTATTTTCTGAAATACTTATTAAGCTTACTAATTTATGACACACTGGAGTTACATAAGAAATATTTGATTATCAAAATGTGTTATGTTCATTGTAAGCCAACTGCCCTTCAATAAAAAATGCGTTATATTAATTTAATATATATGCTAATATTAATTAATAGTTTTTTACTAACATAGATACGGATACGTATGTGCAACAAAGATTATGAAACTGAGGAAAATACTTGAAAAAGTTGAGGCTGCATCAGGATTTACCTCTGAAGAAAAAGGTGACTTTTAATTTATAGGATATGCATTAAAAATAACTTGAAAGAATAAATGCTAAATTGTTGGCTGAAATGTTATATCTGTGTAGTTTTGGGGATTATATTTTAAAATATAATTTTTTTCTATGTGATGTACAATTTCCTTCTCTTTTTGTAAATGCTTTCACTCTTCTAAAAGTGAGTGATATGTAGAATAGTGAACCCCTTTAAGAAGCTGGCTGGTTTTAGTATATTATGAATAAATAAGGAGATCTTTCCATCCAGCAATGATATTCGGAGTTGTTTTCTTTTCAGGGGTGAAGAGTTGCACTGAGTCATCCACATTTCTCACTTAGCTTTCCTTGTTATAAAGGGAGTTACAAATGGCTGATTAGGATTAAGTTTATGGTCAGAGACAGTGTTTTAATCTATTCATAGCTAATGAATTTACTCAGAGATTCAACTCCTGACTTTGAATGTATTAACAGCATATTATAACTAGCTATAATATTTACAGACTTGATAATTATTTAAATAGCAGGAAAAAATAAGGTCATATGTCAGGTTTTATTACACTTATCTTAAACCCCCCCCAAAGAAATTAAAATTATTTCCCTATATGTGAATTATTATACCCTTTGAAATATAATAAAGTTATAACAAAATTGGCACGTAATACTTTATCATATCATTTAAATATCCTTTGTAGTTTGTTGTTAGGAAAACTTGAGAACTATGCCTTTAATTGAAATAATACTGATTATGAAATTCTGTATAGGAATATGACTGTATAAAGAAAAAATAGAATGATTTAAAAATCTTGTCTGTGACTTGTTTTTTTATTTTCTCCTAGATCCTGAAGAATTCTTGAATATCCTGTTTCATCATATTTTAAGGGTAGAACCATTGTTAAAAATAAGGTAATTTTAAACTGTTACAGAAGCATTGGAAAAATAGACAATCCTCATATCCACTGCCATCATTCAGTAGAAATGATTTCCTTAATGATTACTTAATATTGTATTTATTTAGCGATCTTAATATGTTAGGTTCCTGCAATGCAAATAAATTTAAATCATTATCTTTGCCATAGTATCATACTTAACTTGAAGAACAAATCCAGTGTAAATTTGTGCTTTGAATTTTAACCCCAGTAATAAGCACTATTGCAAATCATTTTCTTATAAAACTGTTTATAAATATTTTTGTAACTTAAATTAATGAATCCTTTTAAGAGAATATTATTCAAACTCAATCAAACACTGTTGGAGCACTGTTTTTGACGACCCATTAGTCAAAGAATTAATTTAGCCCTAATTAGCTCTCTTGTTCTCAGTTTTATAACTTGGTCATCTTTCCCCCCATCTTTAATGAAAGCCTTGAATCTAATGCAGTGAAGTTCTTAGTGAGATGTTCTAAATCGATGAACTTTCCAGATTGAATGCTGGGCCTTTTTACATTTTAGTCTGGGTTTCTTTGTTGAAAAATCTTGCTTATATACTATTTACTTCCCTAAAAGCTAATCACGGACAAGTATTCTTACTCATCTCAGTGTCTTAAGTGATGTTCTTTGATGTCAGTGTTGAATTGATGAGTAAGAAGGACGGAGGGAAGGGTGGACAGTACTGCAGTTATAGTTTGATATTATTTTGGAAGTTCTAGCTAATGAAATAAGATAGGATATATTTATTATCTATTCAAATAAGGTCATAGCTATATGTACACCCAGAAAATCCTAGAGAATTGTTTAGAAACTACTAGTATTAACACAAGAATTTGTAATTTGACCATGCAGGAAAAAACCATGGAGAAATCAGTCATATTCCAGTATCCCCACTAGCAAGTATGAAAAAGGGATAGTTTCATACTTCATGAAAGTATAAAATGCTAAGAAATCAATTTTACTGAGATAGGTTTTTAAAGAAGACTTGCACAGAGCTAAAAGGTGATGTAATTAATTAGTGAGAAAGATTGTGTTCCAGGTAGGAAGATTAAATAACTTAAAGATGTTAATGTGGGCTTCCCTGGTGGCGCAGTGGTTGGGAGTCCGCCTGCCGCTGCAGGGGACACGGGTTCATGCCCCGGTCCAGGAGGATCCCGCATGCCACAGAGTGGCTGGGCCTGTGGGCCATGGCCACTGGGCCTGTGCGTCCGGAGCCTGTGCTCCGCAACGGGAGAGGCCACGGCAGTGAGAGGCCTGCGTACCGGAAAAAAAAAAAAAAAAAAGATGTTAATGTTTACAAAATAACTTGTACATAATCAAGATCTTAACTTTTTTTTTTCCTTTGGAACTTAGTAAAATGATTTTAGAATTCTCTACAAGATGAAATGGGTGAAAACATTGCAGTTTTTTTTTTTTAAAGAATTCTATTATAAGCTATAAAGACAAAACAACAGACATTTAAAACTGTGTCATACTGGTATACAATTAGAAATTGGTTAGATAGAATTGAATAGAAAGCCCAGATATAGAATTAACTATATGTGGTATTTCAGTATTTTATAAGCCGACCTTCAAAAACAAAGGAGGAAGGAAATATATATTGAATACATGATGTAGGAAATCTGCCAGGCAATTTGGGAAGAAAAAAATCACTTCTGTTTTTCATCTTGAAGAGATAAATTTCAGATGATTAAAACAGTTTTCATTCTTTCTTTTCATAGCCCAACACACCTTGGGTTGTAATACACTCCTGGTGTGTTACATAGGATGAATACTGCAGTGCACAGGATGTACATAGGATGAATACTCCAGTGATTCTCAGAGTGGGTGAAGAAGGGTCAGTCACATATAGGAATATGTCTGTGTCTGAAGGGCTTGTGGAGTTTGAAGAGGGCCCTGGGAGGCTCTGCCTCTCCTCCCCATTCAGCAGCCTCTTCATATTGAGAATCACTAGTTTGAAGATTATAAAAAGATTTAAAAAATACTTTAAAAGTTAGCAGTTTTTTCCCAAGTGTCATTCTTCCCCTCCATGAGCCTGTCTTCCTGACTGAGGGAGCGTCAGCTGATGCAACAAATAGGAGGATGAGTACCTTAAGACCTTGAAATAGTAAAATAGTCTAAAAGAGTCTATTCTAAAGTGATATTCTTAATATGAATATTCTTAAATAGTTTAAGAGAAAAAGAAGGACTTAGATACCTATGGAGGATAAATGCAGATTTGATAACAAAGAAAAATAAATAAAAATAAAACTCCCCCAAATAGAATAAAAACTATATGTGTAGTTATATATATATAGCCATATATGTATATATGGCTGGGAGAGGATACCTCACTGAATGCAGTATGCACAGCTAAAGAGAGAATTGCTTACTTGAAAGATAGATCTAAAGAAATTACCCAGAATGTAGCCCAAAGCGATAAAGAGTTAGAAAACAAGAAAGAGGAGATAAGAGACATGGAAGACAAATTCTAATTGTCATTGTAGGAGGAGACACTAGAGAGAATAGGGAAGAAGCAATATTTCAAGAGATAATAGCTGAAGATTTTTTGGAATTTTTGACAGACTTAAATTCTAAGAATAAAGCTGCACAAAATTCCTGAGCTGGAAGAACCAAGACTAAATTACCAGTCAGAGACTTATTACAGGGTGTACTTTAATAACATAAAACTGAATTTAGAATAAAGGAGTGGTATGCAAGAAACAAGAAAGCCAAACAAGAAATTGGTAAATGTGGGTAAGTCAAGCCTTCATGCTTAAAACAATAACAATGATGGTAGTAGTAATAATAATGACTGTGTATGGGGTGCTAAGGTGAAGCTAAAGTCATAGCCACTAATGAGAGAGGCTAGTGGATGGAGGTAAAGCATTACAAGAAAAATAATGGAATAAGATCGGCATCAGGAAGCAAATATAAGGGAATATTCACGTTGTATTACTGAGTACCTCTCATTATAGAACAGTAGAACTGGTGATTCTTATTACATGGGTATGCTATATTCCATAGTACTAGATAATCCAGAATCTGTCAAAAAAATTTTAGTTGACTACCCATTATGGTCTGTGTTACAAAGGTAGATAGACCAATATTATGCAAACCCATGGATACTTTTATCTTCTCTGTAGACGTCTGTATTCTTTTAAGGTTAATACAACATTTGTACCCTTCTGCTCTTAGATGTTTTTGGTGATAAACAGCAATGTAAATTTCATGGTTTTGTACAACAGCACCGGTTTTGTTGTGATTCTTTTATATGTGTGTCTTAATGCCCAGCTAATTACCCTAGGATATTAGCCTTCTAAAACTTTAGTTATGAGGTTCGAGTGGTTGCTGCCCCCCGCTCACCCCCTCCAGTTTTTCCGTCCCAGTATCCCAAAGCTGTGGGTATTACATCCTCATTTCTGGTTCCCGTCTCTTGTGTTTGCCACTCCGTGCTCCCTCCACTATTATTATTATTTTTTCCCATCAGTATTATTATTTCTAATTTTTGCAACCACTGACCTCTACTACTTTCTGCTTTCTTAGTTTCCAGTCTTATTTTCTCTGTTACCTATTAATTTTTTTAAATGCTTTTTGGCTTTTTTTAATGGCTTTTTTTGGTAATGCTTTTTGGCTTTTTGGCCAGAAAAATGCTGGCCTTTTATTGTCATCAGTAACCAATTAAAATATTGGTACAGCATTAACCTTCAGGTGTTTTGGTTATCATTTTTTTCTTTTTTTGTTGTAGCTTCTCAAGAATCTTTGTTACCAAATAAGTTGTGTTTATTTCAGGATATAAGTTGCTTTGGGAAACTGAGGGTTTCTGAGGTTGGCCTCTCAATAGCTGAGATTTTATTATGAAATCTATGTTAATATTTTTCCCTAAAAATCTTGAACTGTACTTGTGAATCTGATTATAAACAGTCTGATTCTATATGCAGAAATTCTGCTAAAAAGGGTAAATAGTAAATTGAAAGATTATTGATTCTTTTAGTAGAGTTAGTCTTGAATTTTCATGCATTCTGAAGTAAAATATTTAGAAGGGAAAATGTTCAATATAAGGGTAACACTGTGATTGGCATATAGTGGGCCCTAACTTGGTGTTTGTTGAATAAATGAGTGACCATCTAAAGAGACAGCATGCTTTAGTGCAAAGAATAGTAAGCAGTTGTTAGGACACCTGGGTTTTATACCTGGCTCTGATTTTGAGTTACTGGGAAGGATTATCCTTCCCCAGATCTCAGGGCCTTCATTTTAGAAATGAAAAGTTGCATCTGGAAGGTCTCTCAGGGTCTGTCCCATTCAGGCATGTACAAATTAACTTTCCTGTTTCAAGCATTAAATGCAGTTTGCTCCTTTCTAGCTTTGGCAGTTAAGTTGAACTAAGTCATGTTAGCTTCTGGTTTTTATTGTTCACACAGTGCTTCTTGACTGTGGATGTTATTGCATTATTTTTCTTCTAATCACTAAGGCAACTTTTCAATATGAGAACTTAAACAAGAAATCATTTGCAAGGTCTTATGCATAAGTACATTTAATTATTTTATCTAAGTGATTGTCTCTGCCTCTGTTGTTCTGAGTGTCAGAGTTGCACCATCGGTTTCTGTTCTCAACAGTTTTTCTGTTCTCAAATGCCTCTGGAACCACTTCACTTTTTGATGCATTTCATAAATAAATTATCTGCATATTTTTAGATCAGCAGGTCAAAAAGTTCAAGATTGTTACTTCTATCAAATTTTTATGGAAAAAAATGAGAAAGTTGGAGTTCCTACAATTCAGCAATTATTAGAATGGTCTTTTATCAACAGCAACCTGAAATTTGCTGAGGTTAGTGATAATTACTTATTGTATTTTTTATGCAAGTCATTAGGGTTCTCCAGACAACTATAGCTTCTATAACTATTACTTTTAACCCACTGAGAACAGTTAGGAACACAAATTGTTAACAAAACACAAATTTAAAAAAAATATGCCATGCTTCAACTTTGTCCATGTAGAAAATACCTTAGAATTGATTGAACTTTTTAAATTTTTGGTGCCATAGAAAATATCATTCTAATTTGTAACTTGAAAACTTTTAAGTAGCTTAAAGCAAAGAAGATTTGTGTTTTTTTGTTGTTCTTGTCCTTTCACCCAGCTTAACATTTTACCCAATTAAAAATGTTTCCCAAGCATATTATCCAAATATATCCAAAAAATGTTTACTTTTCCTCCTTCAATAAAAGACAAAATTCACTTACTGTAAATGAACAAGTGATTTAAATTACTTTTCTTTTACTGTTTACTGAGTATCTTCATGATCTTAGTAGTACATGCTTGTGGTTCATTTTCATTGTATCCATCTCTGAAGGAATGTTCTGGTAAAACCTTAACAGCTACCATTATTTATTTGTTGAAATATAAGGAATAGTGTCCTTCAGGTTTTTCCAAAGCCTTTTAAAAATATAAACCCAAAGTAGATGACTCTGCATGGTCATCATATTATTTGAGACCCAAGGTTGTTGAACTGCCTGACTTCCGTGTCCATGTGTCCATAGATCTTGGACTACTTGAGGCTTGTGGCTCCTTGGTGCTCTGCCTTCACAGTCCATTTCACATGTGGATCCCATTTGTGAACACGGAGTAGCCATCCATATTATGGTGGAACCACTGCTTGGTTTGACAACCACGACTATTTCAGGGAAATTTTTTTTCAGCGTTTTGATTCTAAAATTATGTATCTTTTTTTTAGGCACCATCATGTCTGATTATTCAGATGCCTCGATTTGGAAAAGACTTTAAACTATTTAAAAAAATTTTTCCTTCTCTGGAATTAAATATAACAGATTTACTTGAAGACAGTAAGTATAAGATTTTTTAGTTTGTTTTTCAGAAATAGTCTGTCAGGTCATTCACATTAATTGTGAATAAGAGTCTAACAGGATAACGAGTTTTCTAAAGGACAATTTGGTATCTGAAGAGCCTGGAAATACTACACTAAAATTTATTCTGAAAAAATAATCAGACATGTAAATCAATATTTCATATGTAAATATGTTTATGAGTAAGAAATTAGAAGCACTCTATATATTAATGAGAGTAGTTAAGTGAATTATGGTGTATCTCTACAACAAAGCTACTGCCATTAAAATTCATGTTTTTGAAGACCAATGTTATATGAAAGTGGTCATGATGTAATGTTAAGTGAAAAGGAGAGTATGCTGATATTTTCTATAAGAGGAGCTACACACACACACACACACACACACACACACACACACACACGCCGAGTTATATAAGTGTGCAGATATAAAATTATCTGAGAAAATTCACAGTAGTATTGACAGTGGTTATCTCTTGCTAACTGAAATTGTAGATGCTCTCGGTTTTCTTATTTATACTCTCTTGTATCTTTGCATATTCATCAATAGAAATTTTATAATCAGGGGAAACACTCTAGAATATATTATTTTTAAAAAATTGTCATTTGGTCAGAGAAAATGTCTTTAAGGATATCCTGAATCCAAGAAAATCCAATAAGCTTATGGGGATGGGGAGGGGTGGACTTTACTGAGTCCATGAGCATTATCCTTTTTAAAGCTTAACTTTTCTTTTTAATCTTTTTAATGAAAGAATGCATTTTTAAAGACCCCTTAACTCCCCGCCACCCCCAACGTTTTCAGCCCCTAGGCAGTGCCGGATATGTGGAGGGCTCGCAATGTACGAGTGTAGAGAATGCTACGATGACCCTGACATCTCAGCTGGAAAAATCAAGCAGTTTTGTAAAACCTGCAACACTCAAGTAAGTTTGACTTAACTTAATGGATATTCTCTTAATAAACAGTGAATCATTTGTAGTTTAAACAGATTTCAGGTTTTGAAAAATTTTCAGAATCATAATTTAACTTTAAAAATTCCATAATTAAATGGTATTGTTTATGCCTCCTCTGTTTATTTGATGGACTTCTGTCAGGTACTCAGTTGCTTTTTGTGAGGATGTATTCAATTAGAGTCAGTGGCATTCATTCCCTTCAAACACTGAGTTCGGCTTCTTAATGGCATTCTCTTCATGTTCCCTTTCAGGTCCACCTTCATCCCAAGAGGCTGAATCATAAATATAACCCAGTGTCACTTCCCAAAGATTTACCTGACTGGGACTGGAGACACGGCTGCATCCCCTGTCAGAATATGGAGTTATTTGCTGTCCTCTGCATAGAAACAAGCCACTATGTCGCTTTTGTGAAGTACGGGAAAGACGACTCTGCCTGGCTCTTCTTTGACAGCATGGCCGATCGGGATGGTACTTTCCAGACCTTTTCTACATGTGGCGACATTTGAGTTTGTAGTGGGATAACCATAGTGGGCTAGCCTGGTCTGAGTAATAAAAAGTTGGGAAAAGCCGTTCAGGAATATCTTGGTGACATAGTCCAAAATCTTGAAATGCATTAACAGCCCTGCTACTAAACTAAGGGATAATATTGTTGTGATATTTTGACATGCATAGAGTCTTTTAAAAAAAAGAAAAGAAAAAGGAACCAGAAATTTCTTTCTTTAGGGCTGAAAGGTTTTATTTTCAGCTTTGTTGTCTTTGACTTTCAGCCTTCTCTTATTTTCTGTACCATAGTCACCATTTCCAAAATACCAAGCTCTCAGGGAGGTACTTTACATCATTATACCTAAATCCTTGCAAGATGGGAATGATTCCTATTTTTCTCTTACTAAAGCTGAGATTTAAGGTGCCTAAGGTCTCAGAGCTTGTATTTATTTAATTCAGTCTTTCTGACCTCAGTGCTTATGTTTTTTCTGTTGTCTTCTAGATGACAAAGCTAAGAATAGAAGTAAATGTCTTCTTTGGAAAAATAAGCTTATTCTGTGTGTAATGTGTCTTCCTTAAGTGGGGAATATACTGCACCTTCTAGGCTGCTTTCTAGGATGTTTAGTCATTATTTAACAAATACCTAATGAGTGCATGTGAAGTGCCTGGGGCTCTAGAAGGCTTCAAAAACGAAACAGTTGTCAAAACAGCTGTACTTCTGCTTGTATAGAGTTTACAGAGTAGGACTGGTCCTAGGCAATGTTGTGAAGTATGACTTACACGTTCCTCCAGTTCTCTGATACCCCATTTTTCCTTTAGTCACTCTCACGCTCCATACCCCGAGTCTTCTGGTGTGGCCCTCTGGTGACCTAGGACGCCACCTTGTGGCAGCCTCTTGATCAGATGCCCAAGGGTTCTCAACGTTTTCTCAGCTCTCAGACGGTTGAGGGATATAGCACAGCCCCAACTGTAAATAGGTCCTTACCCCAGTTAAAATTTGCATGTAGCCATGTAACTCAAAAGCACAAGGGTTCCAGGCATTTTTAGAAAAGCCACTGGGAGGCTAAAGCCTTTCCTGGAATCCCTAAGACCACGCCTCATAGCATCTTCATTCAGTCTAACGAAATGTAGAACAAAACCTTGCAAGAATCACACAAATACATATTTTAAATTTAGCGGAATAAAATGGTATTCATTTTACTAGATCTGCCCTAAACTGGACAGGCTCATGGTAAAGCATATAGGGAGGGGTGCTTGTGTCTGGGAAGGGATTTGGGAATGTAAAGAGTTGAATGTGTGTGCGTATGTGTATGTAACATTATTCCCTGATTGAATACACAGAGAAGCCTGGGAAGTAGGTTTTGGACTTTGCTCAGGATATGTGTCCTTTTATCAATAGTATTCACTGTTGGTCCCGGAATCCTTTCAGAAACCAAGAAATGAGACTCTGTCAGGAGTTAACAAGAGGATTTAACTTCTAGAAACCAGAAATAAAATAAGGTCTTTCAGGTCCTGGGAATTAGCCTTAACTAAATTATGGAATTGTAAAATTACTTTGGTGGGGCAGGACAGCAAAAGGGTTTAGAACTTGCCTGCCCTAAATACAGCTCTTCCTCTTTTCCATAGGTGGTCAGAATGGCTTCAACATTCCTCAGGTTACCCCATGCCCAGAAGTAGGAGAGTACTTGAAAATGTCTCTAGAAGATCTGCATTCCTTGGACTCCAGAAGAATCCAAGGCTGTGCACGAAGACTTCTTTGTGATGCATACATGTGCATGTACCAGAGCCCAACAATGAGTTTGTACAAATAAACGGGGTCATCTGGACAGGTGCAGAAACCCAATGCACAATTTTAATGTTGCATTTCACGCGAGCTGGCAGATTTGTTCAACGTCCATTGCCGGCAATGGATGTCTTTGTGGTGATGATCCTTCAGAAGAGGATTCCTGCGTTTAAAAACAAATTGCTTTTGTGTTACTAAAGTATTTAATAAGAAGCATTTTGCACTCTAGAGAGTATGTTTGTGTTGGTTTTTTAAGATGCCTAAATGAAGTTATTAATACCTGAAGCTTTAAGTTAAGTGCATTGATCATAAGATATTTTTGGAAGCATAAAGTTTTAATTGTGACAGTTTAAAACCTCTTTTAGTCCATTGAGAATGTAAATAAATGTGTCTTCTTTATGGACCAAGGATATGAAATCATTTTTCCCTTGTAGCTGATGGTTGCCTTGAGGAGGATATATTTTGGTTTTATTAAGAGTCTACTTTCAATCCAGTTATTAAAGTTGTACTGAGTTTGATTTGTTAATTCTTCCCTGTATAGTGCTGATTCCTGCATGTCTGAAATCTGCTGAGTTTCTGTGTTTCTGCAGTAGTGGTCAGAAAAGTATTTAAATTCCCTTAGTGGTGTTTTCTATTTGTTCTGGTTTTGAGATAAATGAGTGATTTTGTCATAAAATGTCCATTTTTGATGTAGTTTTCCTGGAGGATTAACGTATACAGCAATTGAAGCTCTAAATTCATAGTAGTAACTGTCAGCTAACAGCTTTTTTTTTTAAGGCTCTCTATTTTATGCAACAGGGCACAGTAAGTTTTATTAAAGCGTTGGGGTGATAAATATATTCCTACACAAATATATATGGTTCATAAGAAAATTAATTTGGCATATAGAATCACTCATTAAAATTTCCCTGAAGAGATGTATTGGATATCTAAACCTCTACTATTTTAGATAAGACTGTCCAGAACTTAGATCAGTACCTGCATTAAATTCCATCTGATTTCCCTTGAGATAATGACAATTACGAATCAGATATTTTATTGAAATGTTAGCAGCAGCTTTGCCTTCCTCCTGATTAGATAAGTAGAAGATGGGTGTTTTTGTAGCTAATATCCGTAGTGTGTGTCTGTTGTAGACTAGAAGCATTGGCTGTAAATGTAAGTGCTGTGGGATGTGTTGTATGGCGTCATCGTCTCTCTGGAATGACTTCCCAACCATGTGGAAAGGCAGAGGCTGTCACGTGTGTCTAGCATATGACTTCATAAAATATTGAATGTCCAAAAAAAGGGAAAGAATCCTTGCAAACCCTGCAATTGTTTCTTTTTCAAGTCACGTTTACTTTTTGGTTCTGTCATTCCATTTTCCTAATATTTATTAGCTTTATAAATCATAATAAGGTACAAAAAGTTCTTTCATCTTGTGATTTTTTCAGTTTTGGAATGAAGAAGTCCACAACTTGTGCGTGAAGTTTTGCTCAGTGCCTGGGTGGGGGGTGAGATGGTTTCTAGATCGGGGGGACGGGGGTGACCCCGCCCTGTCACCCCGGGGCAGGTGAGGAGCATGGGACGCAGGATGTCTGCGGTCCCATCCAGTCCTGACCTTCCGCAAGTCCAGTCACCGCTTGATCAATACGTGCTGGGGAGTAAATGGATGAAGGAGCTTATCAGTGTGATTTTAAAAGGCTGTCTGGAGGAGTGACTAGGACTCTATATCTGGGTACGACTGGATTTAACAGTTAAAAAAGAGAAGACGGTGCCTTTCCTGTAAAAATTACAACAAAGTACAAGTTGAGGAAGCTCTGTCGTGCCCAGCCCCTCGCGGCCAAAGACTTGAAGAGGACTTGCGAGGGCGCATGTGCGGTGTCCCAAGGTGGGTGGAGGCGCTTTCAAGTGGGAGGGGCCTCATCCATAAATGATTTCTAAGGACAGACTCTTCAAGCACTAGCTGAAGAATGCTGACAGTTCTTTTAGCATTAGCTGGGGAGGGAGTACCCAGTAAAGGGAGGCAGGGCCTGCTGTGGTGGTTCCTGGGGAGGCAGGGTCCTTTCCGGCCCTGGGTGTCCTCCCTGCCCCCCCCCCACAGTCCTGTCTTGTTCCTGGTCCAGCAGAGGCCTGTGTGTCAGGTGGGCACAGGCAGGGCTGGGCTGTGTGGCACCAGTGGCCCGTGTGCCTGTTGATTTATTACTTTTCAGCCTTAAATTTTCTTTAATGTTTTCCTGTTGGCTTTTCAAATGTTTTTGTTATCCTTTCTTCCATATCATATCTACAGTCAAGATGGCAATATAGTAGAATCATCTTATTTATAAAACAAGTCATGTTCCCCCACCTCCATTAAGTACACACGTGTAAGTGTGTGTGTGTTTGTGTGTGAGAATTTATATATGTGGGGTGGGGAGGGAGAGCAACCATGCCATAATGTGTTCAGTCCCTCCCTATCAGCTTTATGAAGGAGTTTGACTCCATCCACAAAAGAACGTTTTATAAGACTAGGGATACACATTGCAAACCAAGAGAAACAGTAACAAAACTCAATAGAATATAGTTGTTACAGTTGCTAAGGATTATCTCCCTGGACTAGTTGAGGATTTTTATAATTCTTATTTGCCAAATGTTATAGGTAAATAACTTCTTTCTATCCCATGGATTCATTTATTATTATTATTTTTTTTACATAATTCACATAATTCAGGAACAAGTGGAAGACACGGTAATTCTTATGGAACTTGCATTGTCATTCAAATTCCTGTTGTGTGAACATGGCACCTTCATAAATTCAGAGGCGTTGCTGCCCTCCTCAGGTGGATCTCGATATCCAGCTAGATGATTTTGCATCTGTGTGGATGATCGCAGACAGAGATGTGAGTGGAGAATACAGAATGAGGCCTTAGCTGAGGGACTGCCTGCCAACAAGTATTTCTTAGACACTTATAACCTAGGATTGTGTCAGAAGGAACATGAGACATGGTCCCTGCCCTCAAGCAGCTTACCACCTACTTCTAACAACAGAATGTCTGCTAAAGGCTGCTTAGCCTAAGTGTAAGGGTACCAGGTCGGGGGAAAGCTCTGGGATGCAGTGAGGTGTGACAGAAATAGTGGTGGACAAGGGGACAAGAGAGCTGGTGCTAGCCCTTTCTCTGTCGCTTGCTCTCTTAGTCTCGGGCAACATCTTGACTTCTCTGGGCCTTAGTGTCCTCCTCTATATAGCAAGAGGGTGGGACTATTGAATTTTATAGGAAAAAAAGACAAATTTCTGGGTCCCTGGCTATGCCTGCTGGATCTGACTCTTCACGAATGGGGTCTAGGAAATGTCAAAGGCCCAACCAGGTGACCCTGATGATCAGCCAGATTTGAAAAGCACTGAACTGAAAGATCTCGCAAATACCTTCTCTTTATGTGATTGTGTGATCATAGAATGTTATTGTGTTAATTACTCTACATTCACGTGGGTAATTGTATGTTTGTCATATTGTTTCTCTGTGTTTACATGTGAATTTATATAAGAAACGCATTTTAGTATCTATGCCTCAGCCCGCTGTTTCCTAGAGGTTTTAGCCATCTTTGGAACACACTTAAGACTTAAAGAGGACATTGGATGTTATTTACCTGGCTATTTGCATTTCATTTAATTTCTTTAGGGGAAATTGAGGCTCTGGGAACCAAAGAAATGGAAAAACAAAATTCTTATGCAAAGTTAAAGAAAAAAATGTAAACTAACTAGCTGCTACTTTATAATGAAAACTTTAACCCTATATGAGAAGATGCTGGTCATAAAGTAAACTGTCCTTGTTAAAGTAGGGGGACTCTAAGGCTTATAATGAAGAAATAAAACCACCTTTTCTAGGGGTCAGTGATGTTAACACACCCACAATTCTCCTTCAGTGAAAATAATACTAGAATTTCCCAAGGCGAGTTGGGGTGGTGGAGGAGGGAAGGCCACCAGGTGTGGTACCCAGCCTGTGAAGGTGGGTTCTCTGCTCGCAGGCTTATGTCGCTGCTCAGAGACGGGCTGCAGAGATCGAGGCTTCCTGTAGGGAGTCAGCACTGCATTGTCTAGTTTCCTTTCAGAAGCTTTACTGGAGGGAAAAGAGAGGAAAAAAGACTCTTCATCTTACTCTAAATCCTGGAACAGCCAAAGGGTCTTTCTTGAGTCAGAAAGTGGTGGTAAAAAGCTAACCAGCAAATATGGCCAAGGATAATGAAAAAGGGGGAAAGAAGGACATTCCTTCTTCCTGTTCACAATAAACATCAGTATTTGGAGCAGGTCACTCAAGAACCCCATTTGCTTTCCTGACTCTCTGTCTTGTCAGTGATGCCAGTTTTTTTCACTGTATTTTAAAGTCCTTCTATAACACAGGTTGGAGGAAAGGCCAGGTATGGAGGGATCATCCTTGGGGGCATCGCAGTCTCAGATATAATTCTCTTGCACTTTTAAACCCTGTCCACTTTTGCTTTTCATTTTTTCAATAGAGATTGTGTTGGAGACTCAACTGTCCTTGGTTTTATTTTCTAAAATGGCCTATAGTACTTCAGAAAGTCATAGTATCCTGTCACAAACATTCATTTAAAAAAAAAAAATCCCATTTGGAACCTCCCAGGGAAGTCGTGGTTATAGGAAATTGGTATAAAGGAGCACATTTTGTATTGCATTTCCCATATTTGGTATCTCGTTCAACATTTTTTTTTTTGGCCTGATGAACATTCTATATTTATGAAGACATTCTTTAAAAATAAAACCACATAAAATATCCCTTTACTATCAGATTGCTCTGATTTAGCCTTAATTTTGTTAAATTTTTTAGAGATGATTGAAGTGCAGCTGTGGAAAGAAATGTACTATATACTATTTCTGTATCATTAAAATTAAATTTGTATGGTTCCTTTTCCTTGATTTCTTTGGGGAAGGGTTTTGGGTTATGGGAAGACTAGAATTGAGTACAACTTCATAAGTTTTTGCAGTGGTGCCTGGAAAGAAGATTGCTTTAGGAAAATGCTGTACCGGGCACACCTATGTCTTCCTCAAGTCTCTGCCATCATCACGATTGTTTTAGAAACCCTTACAGACTTTTCCTGTTCTGGGAGATATGCCAGTGGCCTCTGGGTTGCCTCCTGACATCATGACTCCTTGTAGTTTCTTGAAGTAACTTGGTACCTCCAAGCTCTGATCCACCAGTCTCTAATCCAGCCAGAAGTTGTTCATCTCTAAACATGGGCACAAAGCTGTTGACTATAGAATAGTGTGTCCTGGTCCCTCACAGCTGCCAAGGAGGCAATTAAACACTTTTCTGTATAATCCAGAGACATGATTACATGATGCTATAGGACTGAAACTTTTACCTTCTTTTAGGTAACTGATATAACAAGACTTCTACAGGAATTACTACTTGGATTTTAAGTCACTTGTTATGCCAAGGTAAGAAAGCCAGAATGGTCTGAGTTGGCAATATTCATAGGAATATAGAACCTTCAAGAACTTTCCTGTTTCAGAAATGCATAGCTGAATGACACATTCGTGATAATGTAACTTTGCCATTTTAACATCACTCAGATTTTCCTTTGTTCAGACTCAAGAGTTTTCATGCTTTTTCATAGATCCATTCTTTCTCTTTGTGGGTGTGTCAGTGAGACAGTTGATAGTTTATACGCTTGTGTCCACCTGTGGATGTGGACAGTCAAAGCCAGACCTTGTTGGAGGCAGTCTACCCGGCTGGCAGAGGACCATGGCCTCTCTAGGCCTCTTCTCCTGGGTCCTGGCTCCCTGCTCCTTTCCTGACTTGCTGAGGCCTCTTGTCCCTCACTTTCCTGAGAAGGGCTGTGGTGCCTACAGCAGCAGTTCTCAATGCTGGCTGCACACTGAATTCACGGATGGAGGCTTTTAAGATAACTCATGCCTGTGCCCATCCGAACCCACTGGAGTCTGCAGATGGTGCTACCAAATGCAAGTTCCTGTGCCTGATATACAGTAAGGCCAAACAAACCGAAACAGTTCAGAGCAGAGAAAGGTTTATTGCAGGGCCATGCAAGAACTGGTGGCTGGTGCCCAAAAAGCCCCCAACTCCTCAAAGAGTTTCAGCAAAGCACTTTTAAAGGCCAGGTGAGGGGGGAGGGTCCCAGGGTATGTGATCAGCTTGTGCACAGTTCTCTGATTGGTTGATGGTGAGGTAACAGGGTGGTGTCACAGGGGTTAACGTCATCAATCCATAGGTGCCAGAAGGTCTGGGGGCTACTGCTCATGATCATCAAGTAGTAAATTTCTTCCATTTGGTGGTGGTTTTAGCATCTGAAAAACTCAGGAAATATGCATCAGATACTATTATCTAGGTGCTTCAGAGAGGAGCTAAAGCAGAGGATATAGGGTAGGCATCTGTCCCAGGAAGGTTCCACAGGGCCCTGCTCGGTGACAACGGGGCCAGGCACGTGGCATTTTTCACAGCTCCTTTCATTAGTCCAACATGCAGCTGGGATCGGGGGCCACTTGTCAGGGGGAATGGAGTTTTCTGAGGGAAACATAATCCACCCGTCATTCCCTGGTGGAACTTCTGCTCTGATAAAGAGGACTATGGACTTGGACAGGCTCCAAAGGGGAAGTAGAAAATCTGTTGTAAAGCTCATGGCCCAGACTATTGAGAAAGAGCCTTGGAAATCTATGTGGGATGCATTCTAGAGGCCAGAGAAAGGATTTGGTAGCAGGCTGAATGTCACTACTTCTGAAGAGGGCTTGAATGAAGATATCCTTCAAGGGGCATAATGAAGGTGCTATCCTGTTCAGGAAATACTCCAAGGTGTGTAGAAACTTAGATGTCATAAACAAAAAAGAAAACCCACCAGGTTGATTAGGTAAGAAGGTGGGAAAGCTCTTAGGAAGGGGCTCAGTGTTTTGGGGGGCAGCCTTTACACTGAACTGTGGACAGATTTGTGCAAGTTGCCACTTTTGAAGGGCTGTTGTGCAATGCTGAATTTTATTGGAAGGGGGAGTAGTTTGAGGTCTAACTGAAGTAATTAGGTGAGTGAAGACTGAACTGGACATCATAAAGATAGAGTGATTTACCCAGCAGTGACCTCCATTACAAAAGCGCCACAGAAATTTGCAAGTTGCATCCACTGTTCTGACCTTACCCCTTTCCTGGGAGTTTATGAAAACTCTTAAATTTTATACATCAGACCATGCCCTTACAAATAACACCCAGGTCTGTTTCAAATACTGCCTTTTCCAAAGCAGTTTGAGGTTGAACTCAGGTCTGAAGAGTTGGATTGAAATTGACTTCCCCAGGGAGGCCTCCTGAGTCCCTGTCTGCCATCCCTCCCTACTTTGTGAGACGTTGAATGTGACCTCCGAGGTTGTACCTATTGAATCCCATTTGACAGCAGGCAGAGTCTCACCAGCCTGTGGAATAAATGAGGCCGGGCCTTGGGGCATGATGCATGGCTTCTGAGCTGTGCATCCTACCTGGCTAAAGACAGACAAGCACGGCTGCTCCGTGGAGTGTGTCGTGGTGGGGTTATGATACTGGAATCTCTACGTTTTAAACAAGTATGTGTTTTGCTCTTTCTGGCCGTCTCTGCGAACTTTAGACTGTTTTGTTCAGATCTGTTTCCAAGCTGTGTCCTGTATGTTACCTCTGGTGGGTGGGATGGGCAGCTGCAGGATAGAAGGACTTAAGTGCAGTTTCAGGTTCCTGTGCAGAGTTCACGTCCCCAGAGAGGCCTTCTCAGACCACATTAGCCGCTGGTGTGCTGGTAAATGTTTAACAGCCAGCTCTCCAGGGAGAAAAAAAAGCCCTGATCTGCAGCGTTTGCCAATTTTGAGGTGTAAATACTTTCACAGCGGCTGATTGCAAGCTGCCAGTGTGACATCCCTGAAGGTGGCACCGGGAAGAGATGCAGCTAGGATTAGCACACAAGTATCAATATATAGCATATCCACCAACTGGATACGACAGACAGAAATAGCTGAGCACAGACCGGGGGCTGCTGACTACGGCTGGGGTACCAAACCCAGCCCACCGCCTGTTTGCCTGTTTTTGTAGATAAGGATTTATTGAAAGACAGTCACGGCCATTCACATTATATATCTCTGGCTGCTTTCAAGATACAAGGGCAGAGTTGAATAGTTAACGACAGAAACTGTATGCCCCGCACAGCCTAAAATATTTACTATCCAGTCCTTTACGGAAGAAGTGTGCTTCTCATTAGATAATTGTAAAATGTAAAATAATTAGGAAGGAATAAGTTTTAAATATGACTTATTTAATGATAACTTTTAAGTATAACAGTTGTAAGTTCATATAATTTAACATTAATAATGGATGTGTTTAAGACCTGGCTCACAAAATTCCTGAAAATTAAACAATTGGTTCTGAGGGTCGGTGGGACCAGCCCCCAGCTCACCACCAACATCCTCTAAAATGCCCCTGCAGGCACTTTCTGGCCCTGGGGTTCTTCAATTTCTCCATGGCACCCCTCCTGGGACCTGGTGGTTTACTGCGGTCTCTTTGCACTAGAAGCAGGGATTTTTCTCTAGTTTCTTCAGTTCTCTTTCCTTAGCACCTTGAACAGAGCCAGGCATGAGTAGGCACTCAAATATCTGCTCAGTGAAAGAAGGAGCCCTCAGCCTTTTATGCATATAAGTCACCCCATTCACTATTGTTGATGTGGCCAGAATTAGATCACTGTCCCCATTTCTTTTGAGAAAATACAAGAGGTCCCAGCCTCTGGTGCCCCACATAATGCTTCCTCTCAGAAGTGGAGACATCGTGGAACTTCCCTCATAAGGCTTGATGAACTTGAAATGAAACTGTGTATGTATGTAGAGTGCTTATCACAGCCTGGTACGTGGTAACCCCTCAGTAATGGCAGCCGCTGGTAGCAGCAGCTGTCGTGGTAATAGCATAATCGTGAACTCTGAGAGACAGGCTGCAAATCTAATCAACATGTCTCTTTCCCCCTCTCTTCTCCCTCCAGGACCTTATTTTCAAGACATATTCTCAAGCCTTCATATTGCCTTTTAAGATTTAGATTTTCCGGTGCTTCTGATCCTCCTGGCACAGCATCGCCATCTTGTGGTGATAATAGGTTATGTCAATGTCCTAGATCTTAACTCCCAGCTGGCTATGCAGCCAGATCCCAGGTTCGGGAAGCAGCAGGTGATTTTTGAAAACAAGTGTGGCAATTAGTCAAGGCTACACACCAGATTAAAAATTACATCCAGGAGGGTTTAAGCTCCCTGTGTGTCACTTCAGGACGTTTCTGCTTGTGACTGTCCTCTCACTGTCTGTCTGTCTTGCCCTTTCTCTGTCTCTCCATCTATCTTGAGCTTTGTCTCCTTTTACAAATGGTATTTAAAATGAGTTAGTGCCATCTGCTGGGTGAATGCCGTAAGGTCGGGTGTGAGCGCTTCTCTCAGGGATCTGCTGTAGAGTACTAATCCCTAGCTTTATGAGAAGAAAGTAGGTAAATCATGGGATCCTGATGTCAAGCCCCTAAATTGGTATGCATTTCTCCCTTCATTAGAAACATGCTTTTCTGGGGCGGGGGGAACAGGGTGTGGGAAAAGAGTGTCAGGGTGAGCCTAATGTCTACTCACTTTACTACAGCTAAAGTTATCAGGGTCTCAGTATGAAAATCAACCACACTCTCATCAGTGTTTTCTAAAGAGTGGTCTGTGGCCCACCTGCATCTGAGTCATCTGGGAGCCTTAAGAATGCAGGCTCAGGGACTTTCCTGGTGGTCCAGCAGTCAAAACTTCGCCTTCCAATGCAGGCGGGCGTGCGGGTTCGATTCCTGGTCGGGGAGGTAAGATCTCACGTGCCTCGCGGCCAAGAAACTAAAACATAAAACAGAAGCAATATTATAATAAATTCAATAAAGACTTTTTAAAAATGTGATGGGGCTGACATATCAGTCACTTTTAAAATAAAAAGAAAGAATGCAGGCTCAAGTGCCCCACCTAAAACTACAGAATCATGCTCTCAGCATGGGGCCCTGGAATCTGCACTTTGAACCCCTCCCCCTCCCCCCACCATGTGAGTGTTGTACACTCTTTGTGTGTGTTTGAGAACCACTACCCTAGACTCTGCCACTGTGGCAAAGACGTTTTTTTCAGCAAAATCCAGGAAGGATTTGCATGTGGATGAAGGCTCACGTAAACTGCTTTTTGTGTGAGCGAGAGCTGGAATCTCTTGCATGGTCATAGCTCCTACCTTCACTCACTTTGTCATCACAGACCCAAATGCCTGGACCAGCGCCTGGCACATCACAGGTGCTCATGCTGATTATAGCCACTGTATGTCCGTGACCCCGGCTCATACCCACCATCTCTTCCTGGCTCTGCTTGGCAGGTTGGATACGACCAGTCCACACTCCCACACCGAGGTGCAGCCTGCTCTTCCCCAGCAGGGCTCGCTTTACAGAAAGCACAGGGCTCTGTTGGAAAGACTCCAGAACTGGAGGTCGCCACCTTTCTGGGTGGTGTCTCTCTGGCCTGTTTCTCCACCCCTTCATATAGGGGGATTGGGCGAGCCTCTCCGCTGTCCTCTGACACTCAGGGGCCCCACTGCTTTCTAAGCCCCCTTCCCCATGTTCACATCTGAGGGTGCGTTGGTCTGGTATGTGCTCAGACCCCTCCTCAGACCGCTGACTTCTGTTGCTTTGGTTCTTCCTCAGCCCCCAACCCTAAACAATCACACACAGGTTGTGAGTCAATCCACATGTGGGGTTCAATCCACGTGCGCTTATTTTACAAAAGCCTTGATGTTTTTCTTCTACCTGGCAATTCTATTGCTAGGACATTTTTCTAAGGACACGATCACAAGGATGCCCAAGATTAGCTGTAAGACCACAGGCAACATTGTTCACAATGTGGCTACACTTGAGAAGCTTAAGGGTGCAGGACCTTGATCAATTTCTGGTATAGCTAGACTACGGAGTACTCGGCAGCCGTTGAAGATGCTTCTAGAACGTCATTTTTTAAAAAATGACATGAGCCAAGTTCCACAATATAGTAGGTGAAAAAAGCAGATTATAAAACACGTTTCCTAATAGATCTGTCTAGTTTTGTTTATACAAAGTTTTGCATGAGTGTACTGAAAAGTTTGCAGTGAATACACTGACTGCAGAGATTACAGTGACGGCAAATGATTTTGATGTTCTCGTTTTTTCCCTTTGTCAGTATTATCCAAATCAAAACCCATGTTTGACTGAATGACAGGATATGCAGGGAGGTGGCTGGGCAGGGGCTGTGTATCAGAAGGAGATAATGGATGTGGGAAAGTCTGTGAGCTGTAAATCAAATACTGCTAGGGTGTTTGGGCGTTTGGGCGGTGATTTTGGAGGTCATTTGGCATGATGAAGACAGGTGCACGTCCACCAGTTTTCAAGTTCTCTCCTGGCAGTCCTGGGGAGAAAAGACGGCTCCTGGGGAAAGGGAAGGGAGGTTGGAGGGGCCTCCGAGGTCAGAGGGCGTTTAGGACCCCAGGGAGGGAGGGGATTGCAGCTGGCATGAAGGGTGAGTCAGCGAGGGCTCGGGGGTGCTGCCAATGACCCGATCAAGACAGAAGCTATTTCCAGGCCACGACGACCATTCTGGGTGAGGGAGTCTGGAAGGGACAGCGGGAACCGCCAGGATCACACTGGGGAGACTGAGGCAGCCCATCAGGCGTGAGGTGGCCAAGGAAGAGAAGTGTGTTCAGGGTGGTTTGGTGTAAACAGACTCGGCTGCACCCGGCCCTTTCCGCTCCAGTCTCTGCTCACTGTTCAAGCCTTCGTGTGACGGCCAGAGCTCACAGCCTTCACCCTCACCCTCTGACCTCACAGAATGGAGAGGTGCGCTTTGGAGAAACTGAGGCCGAAGGAGCTGGGGATTTGGCAGGAGTTACGGGTTAAGCAGACTTCTACTGTGGTGCCCCCGAGCCTATAAGCTGGCCTCTCCCGGGCGGGCAGGGCCAGAAGCGGCAGGCTGAGCTCCTCCCAGAGGCCACGGGCACAGGGCCTGCTGCTCGCTCACTGTGGAAAAGGGGGAGGGGAGACCCAGGGGGGTCCTGCTGCCCCCAAATGTCTCTCCCCTTCTGGCCTTGCATGCTAGGGGGCTGGACAAGCAGGGCTGGGGAGGCGTGCTGGGCATCAGGGACACGCGAGGATGGAGGAGGCCAAGAGACGGGGTAGTTGGAACCAACGCAGAGGGCAGTGGTGGGCAGGACTAGGTGTCCCGACACCCAGAGGAGGGGACCAGGGAGGAACCGCAGGATTGAACGTGTTCCTGCTGGTGGCAGAAGAGCCTGGGGGGAATTGGGGCTGCAGGGGGAGCCAGCACGGAGCTCTGCAGCCACAGGGTCCTGACACATCGAGGGAAGCATGTCTGTCTGTTCCCTGGGTCTCAGTTTCCCCATCTGGTGAGCGTCTGGCCCTGGGTTAGGTGCTTCCTATATGTACTTTCCCATTCATACAAGAACCTCACCCCACTTCCCAGATGAGGAAACTGAGGCCCAGGCAGAGCCAGTGGGACTTAAATTCAGGGCTGCCTGGCTCCAGAGGCCTAGCATTGACTCTAAAAGGAGGCAGGGTTGGGGGAGTCCTGCTCAAGATGGTTCCCTCTGGTCCCACTCGTTTCTGCTATCCTTCTGGACACGTCTGCAGGACCCTGCCCGATCCAGGTCCCCCTCTGACAGAGGGCCCTTGGCAGGGTTTCCATGCCAACCAGGTAAAGGCTCAATCTGATGCTCTGTGGTGTGGCCCTGCGTTTGGAGTCGTGCTCTGGCCCGCCTGCAGAGAGCAAGCCATCACCCCTGCCAGGGAGGGGCGCCAGAGCTTGGGGCGCTGAACCGGGATCTATTCAGGGATCCCCGGGAGGGAGCCCAGGCCCACAAGGTGCCTGCAGCCTGGGGGATGCCCCGCCCACCGCGGGCATGACCGTGTGGGGCTGCGACCTTTCTTATTGAGATGTACCTTGTTTAAGCACGCTTGTTTTCTGTGCAGGGTTCCTTTCACGTGTCCGTACAGCCTTCAGGTCAACCTCCGGGGCTTTTCCAGCACCTGGTCCTGCTCCCTCTGCCCCTCCCAGGCAGCTCCTTCCCCTCCCCCAGCAAGAAACACTATTCTGACTCCTGTCCCCATGATTCATTTTGCAAGGTTTGTGACTCCATGTAAAGGGGGACAGGCTCCTGTACCCTCCGTGCGGCGTCTGTGATTTTCACTCATTTGTGTATATCCGTGGTTCTAGTTCACGGCTCTGTAGGGCTCTCACAGTCATCTGAAGCTTCCCAGTTTCCTTGCCAGCAAAGCCTCTGGGGCCTCAGACCTGCTGCATCATCCCTACGTCTCGCTTCTCACCAACCTGCCACTTCCTGCAGGAAGAATTCAAGACTCTCCCTAGAGAAATGCTACTCTCACTTGCCTGAGTGCAGAGAAAGGCCCAGCCTCACCTCTAGAGCTTCTGCCTCCCTTATCCTCAAGGGGACCCCTCCCCAGGCACTCCCAAGACTCCTGGGACTTCCACAAAGCTTTATATTCATCTGTTGGCTCTGGTAGGAGGGCGACCAGAGGGCGAGAGCTGCGTGGTCCCTGCTGCCTCAGCACCCATCCCAGGACGACCCAATGGGAAGCACACCATGTCCACTGGAGGACTGGATGGTTCACATGAAGGTCATTTTCACGGGCATTCCCAAGCTGAATATTCTCTTTGGCCCATGCCATTTTCGTTGTCAGGACTTTTCTCTTCCGGCCCCCTCCTTTAGCCACATGGCTCAGAGAGCCCACGCGGGGGTAGGGAAGAATTTCCCCCATCCTTCGCCAGCCCAACTCAAAGAATCTGCGATTAGAGGGACTCAGTCTGTGGTTTCCAATTGCAAACATCCAACATGGTGGTGTTGGTCCATCTAGTCTACAGCAGGGAGAGGGTCCACTCATGGACAGGCCCACCTCCCCTCAGGCCCCCAGCTCCACCTAGATACTTGTGAAACCAGCCATATCCAGATTGCTTGGAGCCTGGTCACCACATGCTCCTTGAGGAGACGGTCTCTCTGGGCCTCAGTTTCTTCACCTATAAAATGGGGAGGTGTCCTAGACCTTGGCTCTCAAGCTCACTGCCTATAGGGACCAGGCAGGTAATGGAAGAAGGGAAGGAAAGGCATGGGGGTGTTACAGGGAATGGGAGAAGCAGGCCCAGAGGATCCTGATTTTTCAAAGTCAGGAATTTCCATGAGATGTGAGATTTCCCAAATTTGTACAATTCTGACCAAAACATGAGTTTTTTAGTTAGTTTGTTTTTAAACACTGTATGGACCATCAGTTCATGAGCTCTGGCCTGGGCATTCTGTCCCAGGCCCTCTATTCTGCCGCTCTGAGCCTCCGTTCCTTCTGCACCGGGCTTTGGCTGGCACTGGCAGGGTGGGAGGCACAGAAGCTCTCGGGGCTGGGATTCTGACTACGTCTCCTCCACCCCCAGCATGCCAGCTGTCACATCACAGGCACCCTTTGTAGGAAGATCGCCTTACTTTAGGGGCGCCCGAGCTAGCATATGAATTTTTGATCAGATTGCCTTTTGAATGAGTTGACTGTAATGAATAATAGGGCAAAGGGCGCCAGCATTGTGTCTTAACTATAACTGTTCCAATTAATTATGGGTTTAATTAGCATACATCGAGAGCGGCCGTGGAAAATAATACTTCATGGGTTACAGATGCCCTGGCAGCTGTTACATGAAGTGTGATACCGGGCTGGGGTAGAGATACTTATTAATAAATTACTCCCATTGTCAGAGACCCTTATTTATACAAATTAGCAGGGGATACATAATCAACTTTAACTGTATAATTTATAATAATTGATTTCATTTTGACTGACCACTAGTCGCTTACCAAATACCCTCGGAAGAAAAATTGCCCTATTAGGGCAAGTTTAATCCTAAACATAGCTAATGAATCCTATTACTTTAAGGTCATATTTGAAGCTTTTGTTAATTGTCAGAACCATTTTAAATTGATTAGAGTTAAATTAAATCAATGTAATGTTTAGAAAAACAATATTTCTAATGGATGAGGCCGGGCTGACCTCGAATAAGCATATTTATCAACCGATTCTTGGTGACGGGCAGGGGAACAGCTGGGCCCATAATTCACATTTGTCTATAATATGGGAAATGTCACCAGGCAATTAGTTATGTCAGGTAATGAATAGGGAGCATGGGGACTCCCCTCTGGCAGCTGGGGTGGAGAGGGGTAGAATGTTCTGGACACAAGCGGCTGCTCACCTCCCGAGGGCTTCCCTTTCCCCAGCCAGAACACAGGGCTCCCCATTCCCCGGAGCTCACCTGGCCCACTGGCCACTCTGCCCCTCCACTTCCCTCTCTCAGGCACATGGGCCTTCCTCCAGGAGCTGGGATGCTGGTCTTTGGTCTGGTCCACACCTCCTCACCCCTCCTCACCCCTCAGGTTTCACTTAAGCATCACTGGCTCGTGGCTGCTGAGCCTGCACGTCCGGAGCCTGTGCTCCACAACGGGAGAGGCCACAACAGTGAGAGGCCTGCGTACCGCAAGAAACAAACAAAAAAAAACACAAAAAACCCCAAATGTAACCAAAGCTGGAATAATTTGGATGACAAAATGAACAGCTGCAGTATTGGATTGTAACACCCCAAATAACCTAAATACCCATATTAATATAAAGAAATGATTGAATACATTAAAAAATGGGGGGAAAGGACAAATATCTCTTTTAGAAAATTACAAATAACACGTGTAGCTGCTGCCGCGTCTGGAGGGGGAGCATCCCCTCTTCCTGCCTGCGGGCTGGACTCCGGGACTCCCGTCAGAAGAACAGAGTGCGGCCAGGAAAGAACAGCCATGTTAGCGGGGAAACTGACAACACAGACTAACCAGCTGACCAAGGTTACCCTTACCAGGGGTAAGCGTGGCAGCTCGGACCCCGACGTGGTGTGGCAAGGAGAGCGCATCACCTTTGGGCTGTTTGTGCCTCACGCCTACCGTCCAGACTAACCACGAGGAAACGGGAGAAACCCAAACTGAGGGGCACCGGACAAAACATCTGACCGCTACTCTTCAAAGGTGTCCAAGTTCATGAAAAACAGGACAAGGCTGAGAAACTGTCACAGACTTAGACTAAGGAGACAGGATACCTCAATGCGACAGGGGACCCTGGATGGGTGCCTGGAACAGAAAGAGGAAATTTGTGTAAAAACCAGTAGGACCTGGATAAAGTCTGTAAGATGGTACCATTGTCAACTTTTTAGCTTTGACAAATGTACCATTCTTAGGCTGACCTTAAGGGGAAATGGATGAAGGGTACATGCGAACTGTGTTATCCTTGCAAATCTTCTGTAAGCCTAAAAAATATTCCCAAACAAAAGAAGTTTGTAAAAAAAATCACTAATAGAACAGTAAGGTTAAAAAGATGTCAAACAGTATAAAAGGGAAAGGCAAACCTCCCTCCTACCTGTGCCTCCCAATTCCCTTCCTTAGAGTTTAGCATTTTTCTTATTTCCTTCCGGAAATATTCTTTTCATGAATCAACTCAGGCAATTAAATATCACCATTTTGTGGACAGAAATGGGACACACTCTGCACTCGGTTCTGTGCTTTGCTTTCTTCATGTAACCACGTAACAGAGCTCCTTAGCTTTTCACACGGCTGCATAGTGCTCTGTTGTCTGGTTGTGCCCTGGGTAATGTAGCCATTTAGGTTGTTTCCAGATTGTAGCTTTTTCTTCTTTTTTTTTAAGGATTGGAATATGGCAAGAGAGGACCTGCTTTTCTAGGGGTTTGATTATGTAATAAGCTCTCTCCAGGCTGTCTGGAAAGCCTGTCCAGAGGCCAAATGGTCATGAAGGGGAAAAGTCTTTTTTATCCACTCCGAGTCTTTTCATACCGCACAGCTCTGTCACTGGGGGGACAAGTGTGTCGCTTTGAGCAGAGGTGGCCAAGGTGGGCAAGAGCGTGGCTGGGAGAGCAGTGGCCATGCAGGCGGGCGGCTGGCCGGGCAGCGGGGCCTCAGGGAGGAAGGGAGTCCTGTTTGTTGTAAGTGGCCCCTGCACGTGGCAGGCACCTTGCAGCCCCATATTCATCTGTGTCTGCAGCAAAGAAAGGGCACTTTGGTCAACATACTCCAGAGGCAGAAAGAGCTGGGATCTGACATTTCCTTACCCAGGAGTGAGGGTATGGGGAGCGGCAGTGGATATAACAAGCATATATTGAGAACTGAAGAGGCTCTGGTCGGTGTGGACTGTGGGCCCAGGAGGCTGTGAGGATGGGCTGGCCTTTAAGGATGAGGTTGGTCTGTGTCTCTGAAAATTCTACCCCTGTGAGGGGAAGCGATGAAGGCTGTGAACCACAGCCTCTTCTCCACTGTGTAGAGGTTGCAGACTCAAAGTCTGCATGGTGTTTGGAATAAATGTGAAAAGTTGCCCTTGTTTAAAAAATAGAAGCTTTTACAAGAAATCTGGACCTCCAGCTTTTCTTGAAAAACTGGGAAATCTGGCATGTTGGGGGCTGTTTTCTGGAAGGGCAACCAGGGGCTGAAGCTGACCACCGAGGACAAGCTCTGTGCTCTGCTCGCACCTGGTCACCTTCCCCAAGGCCTGGACACCAGAGATAATTGAGTTTGCAACCCCTGACATAAAGAGAGGGGTTGCCAGGGTCCACGTATCCTATTTCCCAGGAAAGGTTAACACTGGTCTCATTTTAAGGGAAAGGAAACCTCAGAGCCTGGTGTGCTAACAGGAAGAGAAGGGACATTTTCTGAGCCAGGCACCATACAGGGTACTTCATGGACACACAACTTATTCTGCCAACAGCCCATTTTACAGATGGGAAAACAAAGGCTCAGAGAGATCTATACTGCATACCTGACATCTGGCACAATGTCTGGCCCTTTAATAAATACTTTTCAGGATGAATGAATGAACAAATTCCTGAGTGACTGAGAGTGTGAATCATGTGACAGTTGAACAAGTGAATATCAAAGATGGGCTGAAGTCTGTGCATGGGGTGAGGGTGTACCATGTGGAGTAGGCAAGTTTGCTCTTGAGTCTTAATCAGAGCCCCACCCACCCAAAGAGCCCTCTCCCCCTACTGGTGTCCCGGCCTCCTTGGGCCATGGTGGGTTGTCAGATAACCTGATGTTGCTGAGGTGTTAACGGGTGATCCCGGCTTCCTGTGTCCTCTGCCAGCTGATGGGTTTGCATTTTAGAGGGTGGTGTCTTCTGGCTTTTCAGGGGTGCCTTCTACTGTGCAAGTTTAAAGGGTTGGGGATAGATTCAGACAAGTGGAAACTCTGATTCCTGTCCAGTGAAGAAGCTGTAACTAGATAAAAGTTTGCCCTGTTAATAATGCTTTATACATAAGTCTCATTCTTAGGAATAATAATTCTATGAACCAGGTATGATTAACATCATTTTACAGCTGAGGAAACTGGGTGCCCAGAAATTAACTACTTGACTGTCTCTTGTTTATATTTGTAACTAGTAAGGTTGGAGCAGAAACCTCATAACCAGGTGGATATATTATGACTTTACCAAAGACTGGCAAAATATCCTCCAAGAGAGGTCTGGTTGTTCCCCATTTTCACCGTCACTTGGATTGTCAGTCTTTTTAAAATTTTTAGCTATTCTTGTACGGTGTATCAGTATCTTCTTGTGGTTTTAATTTGCATTTCTTTAATGACTAATAATGTTGAGCATCTTTTCATGTGCTTATTTGCCATCCATATATCTTCTTGATGTAGTATCTGTTCTGATTTTTGCCCATTTAAAAAATTGGATTCTTTGTCTTATTATTGAGTTGTAAGAGAGTTTTTATGTATTCTAGATACAAACTTTTTTTTTTTTCTTTTGCGGTACGCGGGCCTCTCACTGTTGTGGCCTCTCCCGTTGCGGAGCACAGGCTCCGGACGCGCAGGCTCAGCAGCCATGGCTCACGGGCCCAGCCGCTCCGCGGCATGTGGGATCTTCCTGGACCGGGGCACGAACCCCCGTCCCCTGCATCGGCAGGCAGACTCTCAACCACTGTGCCACCAGGGAAGCCCTAGATACAAACTTTTTATCCAGTGTTTCTCAAGACATATTTTTGAATACCACCCTTCCCCCAACCCCTGAGCCTTGTTAGACATTTCCGCCTAATGCCTGCACTACCCCTGCCCAAGAAATTTAATGCCACAGATATACTGCATATCTGTTTATGCACTATTGCTCTTTGGAGGGACATATACCATTGTGATATTTAAAGGTTTTTTAGTCTCCTGAGAACCAATTTTTGCCGCTTTAGTGAATCAGTTATACATATACATATGTTCCCATATCTCTTCCCTCTTGCGTCTCCCTCCCTCCCATGTACATGGTATTTTAAAATTTCAGTTTCCAATTGTTCATTGCTAGCACATAGAAATATAATTGATTTTTGTATACCAATCTTGTATCCTGTGACCATGCTAAACTCACATACTAGTTCTAATAGCTACTTGGTAGAGTTTATGGTAGATTTTTTTAAATGTAGATGATCATATTGAATTTCTTCCTTTCCAGTATATATGGGTTTGTTTTTTTTGTTTTTTTTTTTTTTTTGCTTTCCTTACTGCACTGGCTAGGACCTCCAGTACAATGTTGAATAGAGGCGGTACGAGTGGCCATTCTCTGAATTTCTGTTGTTAGATCGATTGAAATGACCATTTTTCTTTTTTCAGTCTGTTGATGTGGTGAATTTTTGAACGCTAATCAAATCTTGAATCTCTGGGATAAACCCCACATTGTCATCATGTAGTGTTCCTTTTATATATTGCTGAATTTTATTTGCTCATATTTTAAAAAGTATTTTTGAGGTTATGTTCATGAGGGACATTGATCTATAGTTTTCTTTTCTTGTTAGATTTTTGTCTGGTTTTGATATCAGGGTACTGCTGGCTTCAGAAAACGAATTGGAAAGTGTTTGCTCTTCTGTTTTCTGAAGGAGTATTATTTCTTCCTTAAATGTTTAGCACAATTCACCAGTGAAGCCATCTGGGCCTGGAGTTTTGCTTATGGAAAGATTTAAAACTATAAATCAAGTTCCTTTATGGAACATTATTTATTTCTTTTCATATAAGCTTTGATAGTTTGTGTCTTTTAAGGCATTTGTCCACTTCATCTGAGTTATCAACTTTATTGTCATAAATTCACTCTTTTTTTGGGGGGGGTATGCGGGCCTCTCACTGTTGTGGTCTCTCCCGTTGCGGAGCACAGGCTCCGGACGTGCAGGCTCAGCGGCCATGGCTCACGGGCCCAGTCGCTCCGCGGCATGTGGGATCCTCCCGGACCGGGGCACGAACCCGTGTCCCCCGCATCTGCAGGCGAACTCTCAACCACTGCGCCACCAGGGAAGCCCATGCCATAAATTCACTTTTTTTTTTTTAATTCTTTTTTTTTTTTATTTTGCTTTATAACAAATTTAATCAGTTATACATATACATATGTTCCCATATCCCCTCCCTTTTGCGTCTCCCTCCCACCCTCCCTATCCCACCCCTCCAGGCGGTCACAAAACACCGAGCTGATCTCCCTGTGCTATGCGGCTGCTTCCCACTAGCTATCTACCTTACGTTTGGTAGTGTATATATGTCCATGCCGCTCTTTCACTTTGTCAGAGCTTACCCTTCCCCCTCCCCATATCCTCAAGTCCATTCTCTAGTAGGTCTGTGTCTTTATTCCTGTCTTACCCCTATGTTCTTCATGACATTTTTTTTTCTTAAATTCCATATATATGTGTCAGCATACAGTATTTGTCTTTCTCTTTCTGACTTACTTCACTCTGTATGACAGACTCTAGGTCCATCCACCTCATTACAAATAGCTCAATTTCATTTCTTTTTATGGCTGAGTAATATTCCATTGTATATATGTGCCACATCTTCTTTACCCATTCATCCGATGATGGACACTTAGGTTGTTTCCATCTCTGGGCTATTGTAAATAGGGCTGCTATGAACATTTTGGTACATGTCTCTTTTTGAATTATGGTTTTCTCAGGGTATATGCCCAGTAGTGGGATTGCTGGGTCATATGGTAGTTCTATTTGTAGTTTTTTAAGGAACCTCCATACCGTTCTCCATAGTGGCTGTACCAATTCACATTCCCACCAGCAGTGCAAGAGTGTTCCCTTTTTTCCACACCCTCTCCAGCATTTATTGTTTCTAGATTTTTTGATGATGGCCATTCTGACTGGTGTGAGATGATATCTCATTGTAGTTTTGATTTGCATTTCTCTAATGAGTAAAGATGTTGAGCATCCTTTCATGTGTTTGTTGGCAGTCTGTATATCTTCTGTGGAGAAATGTCTATTTAGGTCTTCTGCCCATTTTTGGATTGGGCTGTTTGTTTTTTTGTTATTGAGCTGCATGAGCTGCTTATAAATTTTGGAGATTAATCCTTTGTCAGTTGCTTCATTGGCAAATATTTTCTCCCATTCTGAGGGTTGTCTTTTGGTCTTGTTTATGGTTTCCTTTGCTGTGCAAAAGCTTTTAAGTTTCATTAGGTCCCATGTGTTTATTTTTGTCTTTATTTCCATTTCTCTAGGACGTGGGTCCAAAAGGATCTTGCTGTGATTTATGTCATAGAGTGTTCTGCCTATGTTTTCCTGTAAGAGTTTGATAGTGTCTGGCCTTACATTTAGGTCTTTAATCCATTTTGAGCTTATTTTTGTGTATGGTGTTAGGGAGTGATCTAATCTCATACTTTTACATGTCCCTGTCCAGTTTTCCCAGCACCACTTATTGAAGAGACTGTCCTTTCTCCACTGTACATTCCTGCCTCCTTTATCAAAGATAAGGTGACCATATGTCCGTGGGTTTATCTCTGGGCTTTCTATCCTGTTCCATTGATCTATCTTTCTGTTTTTGTGCCAGTACCATACTGTCTTGATTACTGTAGCTTTGTAGTATAGTCTGAAGTCAGGGAGCCTGATTCCTCCAGCTCCATTTTTCGTTCTCAAGATTGCTTTGGCTATTCGGGGTCTTTTGTGTTTCCATACAAATTGTGAAATTTTTTGCTCTAGTTCTGTGAAAAATGCCAGTGGTAGTTTGATAGGGATTGCATTGAATCTGTAGATTGCTTTGGGTAGTAGAGTCATTTTCACAATGTTGATTCTTCCAATCCAAGAACATGGTACATCTCTCCATCTATTTGTATCATCTTTAATTTCTTTCATCAGTGTCTTATAATTTTCTGCATACAGGTCTTTTGTCTCCTTAGGTAGGTTTATTCCTAGATACTTTATTCTTTTTGTTGCAATGGTAAATGGGAGTGTTTCCTTGATTTCACTTTCAGATTTTTCATCATTAGTATATAGGAATGCCAGAGATTTCTGTGCATTAATTTTGTATCCTGCAACTTTACCAAATTCATTGATTAGCTCTAGTAGTTTTCTGGTAGCATCTTTAGGATTCTCTATGTATAGTATCATGTCATCTGCAAACAGTGACAGCTTTACTTCTTCTTTTCCGATTTGGATTCCTTTTATTTCCTTTTCTTCTCTGATTGCTGCGGCTAAAACTTCCAAAACTATGTTGAATAAGAGTGGTGAGAGTGGGCAACCTTGTCTTGTTCCTGATCTTAGTGGAAATGGTTTCAGTTTTTCACCATTGAGGACGATGCTGGCCATGGGTTTGTCATATATGGCCTTTATTATGTTGAGGAAAGTTCCCTCTATGCCTACTTTCTGCAGGGTTTTTATCATAAATGGGTGTTGAATTTTGTCAAAAGCTTTCTCTGCATCTATTGAGATGATCATATGGTTTTTCTCCTTCAATTTGTTAATATGGTGTATCACGTTGATTGATTTGCGTATATTGAAGAATCCTTGCATTCCTGGAATAAACCCCACTTGATCATGGTGTATGATCCTTTTAATGTGCTGTTGGATTCTGTTTGCTAGTATTTTGTTGAGGATTTTTGCATCTATGTTCATCAGTGATATTGGCCTGTAGTTTTCTTTCTTTGTGACATCCTTGTCTGGTTTTGGTATCAAGGTGATGGTGACCTCGTAGAATGAGTTTGGGAGTGTTCCTCCCTCTGCTATATTTTGGAAGAGTTTGAGAAGGATAGGTGTTAGCTCTTCTCCAAATGCTTGATAGAATTCGCCTGTGAAGCCATCTGGTCCTGGGCTTTTGTTTGTTGGAAGATTTTTTATCACAGTTTCAATTTCAGTGCTTGTGATTGGTCTGCTCATATTTTCTATTTCTTCCTGATTCAGTCTTGGCAGGTTGTGCATTTCTAAGAATTTGTCCATTTCTTCCAGGTTGTCCATTTTATTGGCATAGAGTTGCTTATAGTAATCTCTCATGATCTTTTGTATTTCTGCAGTGTCAGTTGTTACTTCTCCTTTTTCATTTCTAATTCTATTGATTTGAGTCTTCTCCCTTTTTTTCTTGATGAGTCTGGCTAATGGTTTATCAATTTTGTTTATCTTCTCAAAGAACCAGCTTTTAGTTTTATTGATCTTTGCTATCGTTTCCTTCATTTCTTTTTCATTTATTTCTGATCTGATCTTTATGATTTCTTTCCTTCTGCTAACTTTGGGGTTTTTTTGTTCTTCTTTCTCTAATTGCTTTAGGTGCAAGGTTAGGTTGTTTATTCGAGATGTTTCCTGTTTCTTAAGGTGGGATTGTATTGCTATAAACTTCCCTCTTAGAACTGCTTTTGCTGCATCCCATAGGTTTTGGGTCGTCGTGTCTCCATTGTCATTTGTTTCTAGGTATTTTTTAATTTCCTCTTTGATTTCTTCAGTGATCACTGTGTTATTAAGTAGTGTATTGTTTAGCCTCCATGTGTTTGTATTTGTTACAGCTCTTTTCCTGTAATTGATATCTAGTCTCATAGCATTGTGGTCGGAAAAGATACTTGATACAATTTCAATTTTCTTAAATTTACCAAGGCTTGATTTGTGACCTAAGATATGATCTATCCTGGAGAATGTTCCATGAGCACTTGAGAAAAATGTGTATTCTGTTGTTTTTGGATGGAATGTCCTATAAATATCAATTAAGTCCATCTTGTTTAATGTATCATTTAAAGCTTGTGTTTCCTTATTTATTTTCATTTTGGATGATCTGTCCATTGGTGAAAGTGGGGTGTTAAAGTCCCCTACTATGATTGTGTTACTGTCGATTTCCCCTTTTATGGCTGTTAGTATTTGCCTTATGTATTGAGGTGCTCCTATGTTTGGTGCATAAATATTTACAATTGTTATATCTTCTTCTTGGATCGACCCCTTGATCATTATGTAGTGTCCTTCTTTGTCTCTTCTAGTAGTCTTTATTTTAAAGTCTATTTTGTCTGATATGAGAATTGCTACTCCAGCTTTCTTTTGGTTTCCATTTGCATGGAATATCTTTTTCCATCCCCTTACTTTCAGTCTGTATGTGTCTCTAGGTCTGAAGTGGGTCTCTTGTAGACAGCATATATATGGGTCTTGTTTTTGTATCCATTCAGCCAATCTGTGTCTTTTGGTGGGAGCATTTAGTCCATTTACATTTAAGGTAATTATCGATATGTATGTTCCTATTCCCATTTTCTTAATTGTTTTGGGTTCGTTATTGTAGGTCTTTTCCTTCTGTTGTGTTTCTTGCCTAGAAAAGTTCTTTTAGCATTTGTTGTAAAGCTGGTTTGGTGGTGCTGAACTCTCTCAGCTTTTGCTTGTCTGTAAACGTTTTAATTTCTCCATCAAATCTGAATGAGATCCTTGCTGGGTAGAGTAGTCTTGGTTGCAGGTTTTTCTCCTTCATCACTTTAATTATGTCCTGCCACTCCCTTCTGGCTTGTAGAGTTTCTGCTGAGAGATCAGCTGTTATCCTGATGGGGATTCCCTTGTGTGTTACTTGTTGTTTTTCCCTTGCTGCTTTTAATATGATTTCTTTGTGTTTAATTTTTGACAGTTTGATTAATATGTGTCTTGGTGTATTTCTCCTTGGATTTATTCTGTATGGGACTCTCTGTGCCTCCTGGACTTGATTAACTATTTCCTTTCCCATATTAGGGAAGTTTTCAACTATAATCTCTTCAAATATTTTCTCAGTCCCTTTCTTTTTCTCTTCTTCTTCTGGAACCCCTATAATTCGAATGTTGGTGCGTTTAATGTTGTCCCAGAGGTCTCTGAGACTGTCCTCTGTTCTTTTCATTCTTTTTTCTTTATTTTGCTCTGCAGCAGTTATTGCCACTATTTTATCTTCCACCTCACTTATCCGTTCTTCTGCCTCAGTTATTCTGCTATTGATCCCGTCTACAGTATTTTTTATTTCATTTATTGTGTTTTTAATCAATGCTTGGTTCATCTTTAGTTCTTCTAGGTCCTTGTTAACTGTTTCTTGCATTTTGTCTATTCTATTTCCAAGATTTTGGATCTGGGAAATAGAATCTTGGATCATTTTTACCATCATTATTCTGAATTCTTTTTCAGGTAGACTGCCTAGTACCTCTTCATTTGACAGGTCTGGTGGGTTTTTATCTTGCTCCTTCTCCTGCTGTGTGTTTTTCTGTCTTCTCATTTTGCTTATGTTACTGTGTTTGGGGTCTCCTTTTTGCAGGCTGCAGGTTCGTGGTTCCCGTTGTTTTTGGTGTCTGTCCCCAGTGGCTAAGGTTGGTTTAGTGGGTTGTGTAGGCTTCCTGGTGGAGGGTACTAGTGCCTGTGTTCTGGTGGATGAGGCTGGATCTTGTCTTTCTGGTGGGCAGGTCCACGTCTGGTGGTGTGTTTTGGGGTGTCTGCGGACTTTTTATGATTTTAGGCCACCTCTCTGCTAATGGGTGGCGTTGTGTTCCTGTCTTGCTAGTTGTTTGGCATAGGGTGTCCAGCACTGTAGCTTGCTGGTCGTTGAGTGAAGCTGGGTGCTGGTGTTGAGATGGAGATCTCTGGAAGATTTTCGCCGTTTGATATTATGTGGAGCTGGGAGGTCTCTTGTGGACCAGTGTCCTGAGGTTGGCTCTCCCACCTCAGAGGCACAGCACTGACTCCTGGCTCCTCAATTTGGGATGATTTGTTGTCTATTCATGTATTCCACAGATGCAGGGTACATCAAGTTGATTATGGAGCTTTAATCCGCTGCTTCTGAGGCTGCTGGGAGAGGTTTCCCTTTCTCTTCTTTGTTCCCACAGCTCCTGGGTCTCAGCTTTGGATTTGGCCCCGCCTCTGCGTGTAGGTCGCCGGAGGGCGTCTGTTCTTCGCTCAGACAGGACAGGGTTAAAGGAGCAGCCTCTTCCGGGACTCTGGCTCACTCAGGCCGGGCGGGAGGGAGGGGCACGGAGTGCGGGGCGAGCCTGCAGTGGCAGAGGTCGGCGTGACGTTGCACCAGCCCGAGGCGCGCCGTGCGTTCTCCCAGGGAAGCCGCCCCTGGATCCCGGGACCCCGGCAGTGGCGGGCTGCACAGGCTCCCGGAAGGGCGGTGTGGACAGTGACCTGCGCTCGCACACAGGTTTCTTGGCGGCGGCAGCAGCAGCCCCAGCGTCCCACGCCCGTCACTGGGCTCCGCGCTTTCAGTCGTGACTCGCGCCCGTCTGTGGAGCCCCTTTAAGCAGCGCTCTTAATCCCCTCTCCTCGCGCACCAGGAAACCAAGAGGGAAGAAAAAGTCTCTTGCCTCTTCGGCAGCTCCAGAGTTTTCCCGGACTCCCTCCCGGCTAGCTGTGGCGCATTAGCCCCCTTCAGGCTGAGTTCTCACCGCCAGCCCCAGTCCTCTCCCTGCGCTCTGACCGAAGCCCGAGCCTCAGCTTCCAGCGCCGCCCGCCCCGGCGGGCGAGCAGACAAGCCTCTCGGGCTGGTGAGTGCCGCTCGGCACCGATCCTCTGTGCGGGAATCTCTCCGCTTTGCCCTACCCAGGTATGTGGGGAGTTTCTTGCCTTTTGGGAGGTCTGGGGTCTTCTGCCAGCGTTCAGTAGGTGTTCTGTAGGAGTTGTTCCACGTGTAGCTGTATTTCTGGTGTATCCGTGGGGAGGAAGGTGATCTCCGCGTCTTACTCTTCCGCCATCTTACCCGGAAGTTCCATAAATTCACTCTTAATATCAGTTTATCATTTTAATTTCCATAGGATCTCTAGTGAGGTACCTGCTTTCATTCCTAATATTGGTAATTTGTAGTTTCTTTATTCTTGATCATTCTGCCTAGAGGTGTATTGGTTTTATGGATCTTTTTAAGATTTATGTTTCCTTGATTTCTTAAAAATTGTTTTTCTATTGTATTGATTTCTGCCTTAATCTTTATTATTTCCTTTCTTCTACTTTGGTTTAATTTTCTCTCCTTTTTCTAGTTTTTTTAAGGTAGAAGCTAAGGTCATTAATTTGAGACCTTTCTTTTTTTCTAACGTCAGCACCCTGGGGTCCATCGAGTCATATGGCACAAGATGCAGGACTTGTAGCACAACCCAGACTTGGGGTAGAGCCCCTTCTTGCTTTGGACCTCACTTAAGACTAGCATCCTTCCGCATAACCCAATGGATGGGCAGGAGCCGTCTTCCCAAGTGTGGGAGGATGCTGCCTCCAATATCCAAACACGTCCTCCAAGCATCGGGCTTCTTTCTCAGTGACAGGAGGTACACGGTACCATCCTTTTTCCTTTACTTTAGAGGGGATGTTCCACTGCTCCAGATAACCCTTAAAAACTTTGCAGATGCATACCTCGGAATCCTTTCCTTCTCATCCTTTGGAAAGCATGTATCTTATGAGGCATGCAGAAGACTTGCCTCTTCTTTCTCACCTGATCCAATTGACATGACATCATTGAGACAGGGAACTAATGTCAGGTTCTGGGAAGTGTCCTGATGATTTAGGTCATTTTAGACTGTATTATGACAGAAATCAGAATTACCATATTCCAGGGCCAGGCTGTAAGTGTATGCTATTTTTCATTGGATGTAAAGACATTCTCATCTGAGATGGGTAGGTGTACTGGGTTGAATGGTGGTCCCTCCTTGCCCCTGTCCAAAAGATATGTCCACTTGGAACCTATAAACTTGACCCCATTTGGAATAAGGGTCTTTGCAGATGTCATTAAGGTTTCAAGATAAGATCATCTTGGGTTCGGGTGGGCCCTAGATCCAATGATAAATGTCCTGAGAAGAGAAGAGAAGACACACAGGGAGAAGGTGATGTGAAGACGGAGGCAGAGACTAGAGTGATGCGTCTACAAGCCGAGGAGTGCCAAGGATGCCAGCAGGCACCAGAAGCTGGAAGACACAAGGAAGGATGCTCCCCTGAAGTTTACAGAGGGAGCACGGCCCTGTGCATACCTTGGTTTCAGACTTCTCTCCTCCAGAACTGTGAGAGGATACGTTTCAATTGTTTTAAGCCACCAAGTTGTGATAATTTGTTAGGGCAGCCCCAGCAAACTAACACAGTGTGGATTTGCTAGATCAGAGACTGCAAAGCTCATACCCGAGGTTGTGTTAAGCTGCCCTAGTAAATATACCCCATTTGGCACAGGAACTGAAATTCAGCTACTGCCTGCTTGAGCCTTTCCCCCACCATCTGCAAGGATAGTTCTGGCATCTCTACTTCATTTAATGTGAGACATCACTTTTTCCAAGCTTTTAAGAGCCATCTCAGCTGTGTATTAGACCCAGGGTGTTAGATCCTATGTGAAAGGAGAGGGCTCCCTTATCAACAAACGATCCCTTAACCAGCATTGTATTCTTTTTTTTTTTTTTTTTGCAGTACACGGGCCTCTCCCTGTTGTGGCCTCTCTGGTTGTGGAGCACAGGCTCCAGATGCACAGGCTCAGCGGCCATGGCTCACGGGCCCAGCCGCTCCGCGGCATGTGGGATCTTCCTGGACTGGGGCACGAACCCGTGTCCCTTGCATCGGCAGGTGGATTCTCAACCACTGCGCCACCAGGGAAGCCCCCAGCATTGTATTCTGTGTATTTCATCCAGCGTTGTAACCAGCATCCTCAGGATCCACCCCTGGGCACACTTTGCCAGTCCTGCTGGGACCCGTTCATGGGGTCTTTCAACTCCTTTGGCTTTTCAACCCCATGTTCCCTTTGCAAGCCTGGCACAGTTGAGTCATGCTGAGATTTGACCCTAGGAATTTTCTGAAGGTCAGCAGATCGTTAGGAGGACCAGCACTGTCTTATAAGCCCCATTCGAGGCTTTTCCAATAGTCTCCACACCAGGGGGAGTGGGCCACTTCTGCAGATGCAGAGGCTTCAAAGTTCTCCAGTGCATAGACTCAGAGGACCCTAGCCCAAGTTTCAGAGTCCTAAATCTTCCTTTTCAGGGTCCCGACTTTGGTGTAGAAAACTTGCCTAGGCTGAGAACTGAGATTTCTCTGCATTTCAGTTCCTGGTGGTCAGCTTCCTCTGCCCATAAAACTGTCGAGGGGGATCCCGGTCTTTCATGGTTTGCTCTACCTTGTGACTGATCACCCCGAGCCTGGCTTTTTGAGCATCAGTGGTGCTCATCAATGGGCTCCCGGTTCCATAGTCTAAGTCCTTTTCCTTCCATACTGCTCCAACATCAGGGCTCTTGCATGAGGCACTGCACCCCATCCACATGTGTTCCATGCCCCAGGGGACCCACAGGCGGGAGTCTTGGTAACCGCGCTGCTACCGCATGCTCCAGACAATTCTCCACTCCTGCCGATGATGGGGTCATCATGCTAGCTGGCTCGCGACTGCAGAATTCCATTCCCTGAGCCTGTTTCTGAGGACCACTCCTGGTCCCAACTCTGCTGGCTCAGCTTCCCTAGAAGCAGAGCCTGAGATGAGAATTCAGGAGCACAGGATTAATGAAGAGGGTTCTCTTCCAGAAAAAACCTGTAAGGGAGGGAATCAAGCAGGATAATCGTGGAGAAAGAGCAGGACAAGGAGGTAACCTCAGTGCAGCCCATTCTTGTCAGAGCCACAGATCAGATGGTAGGGAGCTCTAGACCATAAATCACACTGCAGCTGTCCTCCCTCAAGACCAGAGTCTTCTTTTTTTTTTTAAATTATTTATTTATGGCTGTGTTGGGTCTTTGTTTCCGTGCGAGGGCTTTCTCCAGTTGTGGCAAGTGGGGGCCACTCTTCATTGCGGTGCACGAGCCTCTCACTATCGCGGCCTCTCTTGTTGAGGAGCACAGACGCGCAGGTTCAGTAGTTGTGGCTCACAGGCCCAGTTGCTGCGCGGCATGTGGGATCTTCCCAGACCAGGGCTCGAACCCTTGTCCCCTGCATTGGCAGGCAGATTCTCAACCACTGCACCACCAGGGAAGCCCAAGACCAGAGTCTTTTGCACCTCCTGTTCGCCAGTCATGTGCTATGGGCTGCCCTTGCCACGTGCTGGGGTTCAACTTCCAGGGCAAGGACCTCCCATCAGCTGAAGGCAATTCTCCAGAAAAGGGGCCACTGGGGGCCGTTACCAGCCTACCTCATAGCAGCTGGGGTCCAGAAAGGGGCTCTGGGCTGCCGGGGTCCAGAAATCTGCATCCCAGAGATCTCAGCTAATTCCAAGCTAGCATCATTTAAGACTAATTGTTCCACGAGGTGGCGTCTATTGTATTCTTGGAACGCACAACTCTATAATGATGATGAATTTTTTCCAGCAATGTTTCTGATAGTTTACAGAGCATGCACTCCTAAATTAACAGCACACCATGGTGATTGTTTGGTCTTCAAAATAATTTTATCCCCTCCATTCTCTAGCCCAGAGTTATTGATGTTTAGATGTGCGTGTGCAGGGGGTGTTTTAACGCAAACCTAGCACTACCACTCTAATAAATGCTTGGAGGGTGTTGTTAAAAGATTAAACTATATTCTGAACCATAAGATCAATTAATGTCAATGATCATGCACATTAGTCATCAAACTTACTGTTGGAAGTTGTGACTGGAGAACCACTGCTCAAGTAATAACAAAGGACAGCAGGCCCTTGTTTCTACCTGCTAAAGAGTCATCACCATGTGGCATTATATAAATGTAGTTTCAGCTCACTTTGCCCTAGTTTTGAAATTCCACAATTCTTTTTAAAAAAATATTTATCTATTTGGCTCTGCAGGGTCTTTGTTGCGGCACCTGGGATCTTCGTTGCTGCGTGTGGGATCTTTTTTTGTTGCGGCATGTGTGAGGAATCTCGTTCCCTGACCACGGATAGAACGTGGGCCCCCTGCATTGGGAGCGAGGCGCCTTAGCTACTGGACCACCAGGGAAGTCCCTTGAAATTCCACAATTCTTGATTAATTGCTGCTGTTGGGCTGCATCCCGCAGGCCTGCAAGCCTTGTAGTTGTCCAGCCTGAAGACCTAAGAGCGAGCCCGGGAACAGTGAGAGAGACAGCAATGGTTTATTGGACAGGGCATCTGAAGCAAGGTCCTGGGGTGACACCATGTACAGCAGACAGCAGGCGGGACACGGCAGCAATCTTCACTACATGAGGGAGAAGGAGGCTACCGTTTATAGGGGGAATTGACATCAGGTTGGCTCATCAGTTGCCATGGAAACCAGAGGCTGGGGCAGGGGCGAGCATGTAGGCAGTTACTGATTAAGCCCGATAATTAAGAAGATTGGAGAGGCCTGTGAGTGAAGCAGGGCCTGGTCGAGCAGGGGATGTACAGAGAACAAGAGAACAGCCATCTTGAGTGGCCTGACCACACGGTTGTTTTACTAGAGGGGAGTTTCAAACTTTGTATGTAACATTGAGACATTATTGTTTTTCATATTACATGATTTCAAAACCACATCATTCTAATTCATTTCAAATACAACATGTGACATTGTCTAATACTTTTCTAGATTTGTCTTTCATGTTTAGCTTCTTAATCTGGTGGGAGTTTATTTCTATACACAATGTGAGGTAGGGATTTGACTTTTTTTCTTTCCAAATGAAGAGCCAGATGTCACGATCTCATGTACTGAAAACTCCGTCATTTTCCTGATTTTTCTCTATATACATGTGTCTCTTTCTGGACTTTCTATTCTGTTTCTTTGGTTTCTTTGTATAATCCCATCTGCTTCATGCTTTTTTAAATACTTCATGGTCTGTTTTCATATTTGGTAGAACAAATACCCAAATTATTTTGTTTCTTTTTCAAATTGTTCCTGGTTATTCTCTTGCATTTTCTTTTTCAAATGAAATTTAGCTTGGGCTTGTCCAGTTCCTTTTAAAACTCCTGTAAGGATAGTGATTGGGATGGTAGTGAATTTATAGTTTAATTTGAGAAGATCTGACATTTTTACAATATTGACTATTTCCATCCAGGTCTATGGTTGTGCCTTTCCATTTATTCAGGTCTTCTTTTATGGCCCACAGTAAATTTTTATAGTTTTCTTCTCATAGTCCTGAACATTTCTTGGTAGGTTTATTCCCAGGTATTTTATGTTTTTTGTTTTCATTGTGAATGAAACTGGAGGGTCTCTGGGATTGTACTTATGTCACCACAGAATTCTTTAGGTTTGGTGAAATGTCTCTAGCTCCAAGTGAAAGGGGCTGTACCTCCACTTGGCAAATTAGAGGGTGAGATTGCCCGTAGAAGTGGGTTCACTTTCTTTAGTGTGCAGTCCTTGGCTTTTGACCTGAAATGTCACTGCAGCCTCCTGTCTGATGCACAGGGACAGGCGGCTCCATCGGCTCCAATGAAGACCAATTCTGAACACGGTTATCTTACTAATTTCTCTCCCGATCGCTTCACCCCTTGCTTTCTGTGTTTGTTTCCTCTGAGCCCAAGGTTATTTGGGGTCTTTTTTTCTTTTCTCAGTGGCTCTAGCTCTGGTGGTTTTCATTGTGGTTTCCTCGGCTGCTTCTGAGCCTCTCGTTCTCTCCTGTTGGGCTCCTGTCAACCTCACCGCATCTGCTTCCCATCTTCCAGGAACTGTGGACAAGTTCTTGTTTCTGCAGGCTGGTGACGGATTCACTCTTTCTTTTTCTTTCTTTTTTTTTTTTCTGCGGCACGTGGGCCTCTCACCACTGTGGCCTCTCCCGCTGCGGAGCACAGGCTCTGGAGGCGCAGGCTCAGCAGCCATGGCCCACAGGCCCAGCCGCTCCGCGGCATGTGGGATCTTCCCGGACCGGGGCACGAACCCGTGTCCCCTGCATTGGCAGGCGGACTCTCAACCACTGCGCCACCAGGGAAGCCCCACTCTTTCTTTTTAAAATACGACTTTTCTTTTCAGGGATTTGGGGCAGGAGGACAGGGAGATGGGAATGCTTAGCTTGTCTTCTGAATCCTATTGTTTTGTGTGTTCGTTTTTCTTAAGTCAGGAGAATCTGAGATATGCTTTCATGGTGACACAGAGCACGGAACAGTGAAGATGCAGGGAAGAGGTGATAAATGATATGGTGCGGTCCCCTGGGGAGCTTGAGGGTCTGAGCTCAAAGGTCGGGGTTGGTTTCGGACAGGCAGGGTGGGTCAAGGGCAGCCACAGGTATAGGTGTGCCCGCAGGTTTGATGGCAGAACATGAACTGTGTTCTCATGGATTCCTTCTGTTTTTCTTGAGGGCCAGGACGTGAGGTTATCGTGGGGAGAGGAAGAGGGTTGCAGAGAGCAGCCAAGGGGTTCTGGGAGAAGGGAATGTTTGAAATCGTCACTGCGCAAAGCATGAGAGGGAGTCGAATGGGGAAACAGGCTTCCTGGATTGTGCTGGAACCAGCCCTCGGATCGGAGGTCCAGCCCAGAGGCGCTGCCCCTGGCCAGTCCTCAGTCCCTCTGAGGAGGGCGTGGGTTTGGAAGCCGGAGAACTTGGGAGGGACCTGGTTAACCTTTTCCACTTGTGTTTTTCTTCACAGACCCAAGCGGACCAGGACTCAGAAGGCCTGGGTTCAAATCCTCCTGTTACCTCTTGGAAGCTGTGAGACACTGGGAACATTGTCCCCTTTTCTTGTTCGCTGCTGTTTGGAGGTCATGGTGACACTGACCTCATGGGGTGGCTGTGAATGACACAGGTCATGGCATGGCATGTTCAAAAATTCGGGGGACATTGTAGTGAATTGGGCTGTAATGACACTTAGAGCCGTAGCATTCCTTTCTAGTATAAAAAACATTGCTGAGGTTGAATCTGGGAAAAGCCAGATGGCAATGGGTAATAATGTTGCCCTCTGGTTAAACTGTGACACTGACTCTTTTTTTTTTTTTTTTTTTTTTTGCCGTACACGGGCCTCTCACTGTTGTGGCCTCTCCCGTTGCGGAGCACAGGCTCCGGACGTGCAGGCTCAGCGGCCATGGCTCACGGGCCCAGCCGCTCCGTGGCATGTGGGATCTTCCTGGACCGGGTCACGAACCCGTGTCCCCTGCATCGGCAGGCGGACTCTCAACCACTGCGCCACCAGGGAAGCCCGACACTGACTCTTATTTCCACCTACTCTGAGTCACTTTCCCCTAACTCCTTAGTGTCCCCTCCACTCCATCAGGTCCAGTTCTTCCTTCCTCCACTTACAGATCTGTCATCTACATCTTCAGGGCATTTTCTTAGACACTTGGGGCTGGAAGGGACACAGGGGGTCTTCCTACTGATACTGATGCTCTCATAATTCTCCTGTCCCTGGCGACCTCCTTTAACGTGGAAGCCTCTCGGGGCTGGGTTCCTTTGGAAGATAAGCTGAGCAATTTCAACCCAAGCCGAAGGCCGTGCCGCCTTGTAAACAGCATTTCTGTTCCGGACAGCGTGGGTTCCCCTCTCAGGCAACCACAGATTCCGCCGACCCCTAGGTGGGTGTCTGTGGGGGGCACCCAGGCCTGCACCTGTGTGTCCACCCGACAGGATCTGGCTGATCTGTGGTGACAGGACCTTGTCTGCTTTGGGCATAACTAACCTTATCCACAGAACCTTTTCTCTCCGTAGTTTTAGATCTGGAGAGGGCTCCAGAATAAACGTTCCCAGATAAGTTAGGAGCATTGCTGGCTGTGTCTGCACTTCATTCCTAGAAAGCAGAAGCTGTTCAAACAGAAGTTGGTGCAATCGGCAGGGAAGGTGGGGTTTTGGACAGCACAATCTGCAGCTTCTGCGGGTGCGGCTTGTCTGCACCAAGCCTGACCACGGGGTGGGACTCCCTGCAGTGTCGCTGGGGAAGCTAAGACTTCCCCAGAGGAAGCAGAACGCTGTGCCCAGTGCAGGCAAGTTGGAAAACTTCAATGTGTGATTCGTTCTCCCCCCAAATTCCTCTTTTCCCCTTATTTAATTTTTTTTCCAGAAAACGTGTGATTTTATATGCTTTTCTCTGCATGTATTAAACAAATTGCACAGCTGAATAGCTTTTCTTAAAACCTGGACATTCACCAAAAAGAAGTTTGCCAGCACAGACAATTAAGCTTTCTTCTTTGAACAATGGAGTGACTGACTGGCACATTTGAAATGCAAGCCTGTTTTTTTTTATTCCACTGTTCATCCTTCAAGCTGATAAACAGCAACAATGGGAAACAGCTGGGACAGGAAAACATTTGAGTTTGTATTTTCAAAGCAAGCAAGAAAGAAACCCGTCAGTGTGGGCCAGATCCCGTCTTCCGCTTAAGGGCGAGCCGGCATTTGGGGAGGGAAAAATACTATACATATTTCTAATCAAACATTACATATTTATTAATGTGCAGCTGGTGCATTGTATTCCGAGGGGTGTGGGGGGGTCTCCCCTCCCCCACCCCATCCGCCTTGTCCCTCTAATGCGTCTTGTCTGGCAGGCTGGTATTGTTCTGTAACTGACATTGTAAGAATCCAGAGCTCCGTACATTTAACAGGAGTCGTGGAGACAGTTGCTCTCTGAGCAGTTTGGGTCCCTGTGACGTAGGTGCCATCTGAGCCTCAGTTTCTGTGCTGGGAGCCGGACAGGTGGGCAATGGATGTATTTTTAGGCAGGTGCATCGGCGATACTGTATACGGGGATGCCCCCAGCACCTTTGCCGTCACCCCACACCACACACCAGGGTCCCTTCTGTGAACGCCGTGCCTCCTGCCCACGTGTCTGTGTCCCTTCTAAACGTGGGAGCAAATTTCTTTTGATGCTCATGGAGATTAAACTTGCCGTGCATTTCATTGGGAGCAAGGGTTGCATCTGTTCATTAGGGGAGGAGGCTCACCTTGTCAATTTCCATCAAGCGCTGGCACGAGAGATCACTTTATCATCATTTGTCAGCAACCTCGACAGGTTTTACTCAGCTTTGATTCCTCCCGGGCCCTGCTGTCATAACTTCATTGGCTTTATGGTAGCAGCTGGGCTCCCTTGTGTAATCGTCTAATAGGTCGACTTTGCCTTAATATTGGTGATACGTTAAATGCAAAAGAACGCGGAAGAGAGGCTAAAACGTTCAACTCCAGACAAGCCATACAGTCCTGCAACAACCCCAGCTCCACCCTAAACTCATGGCCCCATCCATCTTTAGAAATCCCATTATAATGAGTAACGGAGGGAGGGAATCGGTCTCCTAGAGCTTGGAAACATTGGAGCTGAGATTTCAGCCTCCCTCTGGTCTTGTGACCCAGAAGAATTTAGGAGGGGAGGGTGGAAAGGGTTCTCAGCCAGGGGTTGGGTGGGTGCACTTGGCTGCTGGGGCCCAGCTGTGGCCTCCGTCTTCTTATCTGTTTACGAGGGGAGTGAGTTAAGGCTCTCGTACTGGGGCCAGGCAGCAGTGGAGATGAGGGGGCAGGCCGGGAATTGTGGCAAGCTGGAGGGCACTACCACTGCTCGTCTGCAGCTGAATATTGCCAGGGGTGAATGAAAGCCTGGCAGACCTAGACGTTTAGATTTTTAAAGAGGAACCGGAATTCTGAATTTTTATGTCAACTGTTTTAACTTTTCATGTTGGCGTTGAATTAAAACAAATTTTAAAACCCCGCTCTGTCGATAAAATAAAGTGTCTGCTGGCTTTGATTAAGTATGATGATGACGATGAATGACAGCTAACATTGCTGAGTGCTTGTCACGTACCAGGGACTGTTTTAGACAGGTTTTATCCTCACAACAATGCTGTGAGACAGGTAGTGATGCTATCCCTGCTTTACAGGTGAGGAAGTGGAAGCACTGTAAGTAACTCGTCCAAGGTAACTGTCCTTGCCGTCCAGCTTATCAGGTAATTTACTTCCTGGAACTTGGAGATGTACTGACAAGGGACTCTGGGCCTGTGTGGAAATATGGATTGTGCCTGAAGATAGATCTCCCGGTAGAGGCCAACTTATTTCAGTGTTCCATTTAGAAAAAAACCCCACGCTGTCCTTTTAAGAAAAACACCTCTTTTCTGAAATTTTCCACCTCTATGTTATCACTGTCCTTCAGAATCCTGGGATTTCCTTAAGTATCAGGGAATAACCATGTTAATTTTGAAGTTGCAGGGCAGAGGTTAAAGGATGTGCTTATGATTTCTTGACTTTATCAAGACATACTCTTATTCACAGCCTAGAACTCCTTCTTAGGTTTGATGAAAACTCCAATTGTCTGTTCTGCTCCTGATAACACAGCCCTTGGAAAGCCTGACTGGACGTTTACCTGAAACTTATTAGATCCTTAATAAACATTTGCGGGATGGATGTTTGGTGAATTAAAAATCTGAATGTAGGGTGTTTTGAATAAGGATTACTTTCTTTTTATTTTTTGGCCTCTGACCATGCTTCATTTTTTCCCGTTATCTCTGGTTGTCATTTTTGGCACTTATTCTCACAGACCAACGTACACGTGTACATCCACTTACCTGTGATTCAACACACACCCTAGCATGCACGATGCTTACATGGGGACGGATGTATACGTGTGCACACACATTCATGTAGTCCAACACAAATGTGTGCACACTTACATGTGGCCCAACACATACATGTGCAAATCCACGTATGTATGTGCGGTTCGATATACATATGCACACACGTGGTTCAACATGTCGATGTGCACATGCTTACATGTGATTCGACATCCATGTGTGTGACATGCTTGGAGTGGTTCAGAGACACCTGTGAGGTGGGAGTTTCATTGTATCCGTGATTGATCCTGAATCCTGCCCAGGCTTAGAAGTGATGCAATAAGCTTCCCTTGCACAGGGGAGAGGGTAGGGAGTTCTTCCTGTTCCTCACCTGAGCCAGCATCTGTGGCTCCCCCAGCGAATGTCTGATGTTGGCTGATATGCAACATTCCCAGAGGGTGGTGGAAAATATTTCCTGGCCGGTGTAACATTTCCCGGAGAGCGCTTCGGCTGTACACAGTTCCACCCAGTGAGTCCATCAGGGGAGACCTGTCCCCATCTTGTAGGAGGGCAGATGAAAGGAGGCGGGGTTTTCTGGGGTGTGATGTGGAGGTGGATCACACAGGGGGTGTCCTCTGTGACCAAGGGTGCCTGTAAACTCACGCAATGCAGTGGGTGCCTACACACGTGTGCAGGCCACTATGGGACACCTTAGTGTCCCATAGTGGGAATTCATTGGGGATGAAGGAGGGTCCCCCAGACAGGTGTGATGTGCCCTCTGCTGGCTTGACCAGGGAACAGTGGCAGGCTCGTGCTGAACAGGGGTTCACACCTGCCTGCGAACCCCGCATCAGGAGGCTGGTTTGAGAATGGTGTTATCTTCCTGGGGAAGCCGAGGTGGGTCAGAGCCTTGTGGACTGGGGGCCATTATCCTTTCACCGAGACTGGCATTTCATTCCAGGGACGTTGTGGAGGACCTGTCTTTTTGTAAAGAAGTGGCTGATATCCAGGCAGGTGGCAGATTTTATTAGACTCAGACTGTGGAAGTTGGCAGGGTTGGGGATGAGGGGGCTCCTGTCCCTCTAAACCCACTTCCAAGGCAAGGATGGAGAAATGGAAGCAGGGGCTGATGAGGAGGGGACAATAACTGAGGATAATAATACTTGTGGATAAATGCAATTTGAGCACTGACTGTATACATTTCTGAGCTAGGTGCTTCTCATAGATAATTTCTAATCCTGACAACGACTCCATGAGTCGATATCGTTAACACGTAGGTCCATTTTTCAGATGATGTTAACAGGCTCAGAGACGCCAAATCAACCCATGCAAGTTTACACAGCGTGGACATGCAGAATCAGTTTTTAAAGTCAGGACTCCATGACCCCAAAGCCCTTTTCTGTCCCCAGAAGAACCACCTTCGATGCTCCCCACCGCTGAAGGCTGGGGCGTCCTCCCAAGGGATCTGCCCCTCCTGTTCCCTGGTTCTGAAGGCTGGCGGCTGGCGGAAGAGAAAACGTAGCTCAGCTACCAGTCCTGCTCAGGACCCCAGAAGCCAGAGTTGTCCCTCTACTGTTTGGGGAGGGTGGGCGGGCGAACGCAACCTTTTCCAATACTTTGTCATTTCTAGGAGGAGAGAAGTGGGGAGAGGCCTTTGCGTGCGGTCCGGCGTTCAAGGTTATCCAGATAGCTCGGGGCCTCATTTGCATGGCGGGGCGGTGCTGCGAATGCTCAAGCGGAGCTGGCCGGCGGGGCCACGCAGATAAGGTCTGGAGGCCCAAGTTTCGGGGTTGTTCTTGCATTATCACCGGCTTCCTTAAGCTCGGATGAATATGTAAATCCTCCCCCGCCGCCGCCTTGTTCCGCAGTAATGGGGACCGCCTCCGCCGCCGCAATTCCGAGGGTAAAATTGATTAATATTTGTTTTCAAAATGACACGCGGTGATGTATGGGCCCTTTTACAACTTAAATTAATACTTTAAAGAGATGAATGGTCTCTACAGAGGGTGTTAAAGTTCAAGCCCAGGGAATTTGCATATTTATATTACAGCCAACTGATAGTAATTGTGGGAACGGGCTGTAATGCTGTTCGTTTGTCATTTTCAGCGGGGTGTGCTGCAGCCTGGGACCTCATTAACTCCCGAAGCCTCAGCCCCTCCGCCCCGCAGGACACGGGCTGGCGGCTGGGCACTGAGGGCCTGTGTCCAGGCCACAGTCCGGCCTCCTGGTTCCCCAGAGGCTGAGCCCCCCTCAGGCCTGGGCGCCTGTTTTGTGGGGCAAAGACACACAGGCAGGGGTGAAGACAGGTGCCTTGCGCCTATAGACCCACGCCCTGTTGGTCTTAAATCTGTCCGCAGTGGAGCCGGAGTCTGACCCCTTCTCAGCATCTGTGATGCCCTCCCATCCACAGCCACCTTCCGCTCTCACCACGGTCCTGCCGTCCTGCCGTCCTTCCGTCTTAGTGAAGGGTCTCCCAGAGACAAGGGTTTGGGGGCGAGTGGTTTCTCTCGGAGGTGATCCAGGAAGCGATGGCAGGGAAGAGAAGGAAGACCCTAGGGGTACGTTATCAAGCAGGTGACCTTCATGGGCACCTGGGGTGCAGTCCTGCTGGGGCACGGGGAGGGGGGCGGAGCTGTAGGGGGAGCTTCCAGAGTGTCTCACCCGTGGATGAGGAAGCTGGCGTATTTACCTACAGCTTCATTTGTCACTGACTGAGGGCTGCTTTTTGGGTAATTCCCAGTACCTCCTGCCCTCTAAGTGCTGGTTGCAGAAGCCACAGACAGTCACAGGTGTGGTCACTGAAGCCACAGCCTGGACTAGAACCCTGCATGGTCGGGGAAGGGCAGCCCCTCCTAACCGGCCTCCCCAGCCCCCATCCACTCTCCTCCACTCAGCAGCGAGTTCCATCCTTTTGGAACATTAGTCAGGCCAGGTCATTCCTCTGCTCAAAACCTTCCTCTGGCATCCCTTTTCTCTTTGGAGTAAAAACCAAACTCCTAGCCATGACCAACAGGGCCCTGCTCATCTCTCCCACTCCCGCCTTCCTCTCTGACTTCACCTCCTACTTTACCCCCCTGTTGTTCTTCGAATACTCCAGCCATGCTCCTGCCTCAGGGCCTTTGCACTGCCTGTTCTCCTTCCCTGGAATGTCTCCCCACCCCCAATTCCACGGGCCTGGATCAGTCCCTCACTTCCTTCAGATCCTTAATCAGGAGTCACCTATGTGGTGAAGCTTTCCTTGCCCACTCTAGTTATTATCCTGCCTCTTTGTCAGCATTCCCATTCCCCGGCCCTGCCTCATACTTCATGTGTCTCTTCCTGCTTTGTTTCTGCTTCTTAGCCTTGCTCAGTGTCTGACATAGGACATACTGATTTTTCTGACTTGTCCGTCTCCCACTCCGGAATGTAAGCTCCATGCGGGTAGGGACTGATTGTTCACTGCTGCATCCCCAGCATGTAAAACAGTCCCTGGGGTGGAGTGGACACTCAATAAACCTGTACTGAATGAATGAATGAAGGTGGGTCCAGCACTGTGGTGGGTGGCCAGGGTCAGGCCAAGTGAGGAGGCTTGGCTGGCAGGGCTGGCATCATGAGCATGTGACTTGTGCAGGGCCCATGCTCAGCAGGGCTCCATGCTTGGTTTAATGCTCTGCTGTCACTGTCTTGAAATTTTTAATAAGCTTGGAATAAGGGACTCTGCAGTTGCATTTTGCACAGGGCTCCAGAGATTATGGAGCCAACCCTACAGGCAGGGTTACTGGCAGTTAGTTCATTCTACAACCCCGCTAAGCACTGGGTCTGGGCAAGGAGTTTCCGGATAGAGCTGCCACCAGTGACAGGTCTGCCTCTCAGAGGGGTTTGGGAGGACAGAAGAGGTGGCATTAACAATCCCTGAGTGTGGGAAGCCCACCATGCAGTACAAACAGTTTGTTTCTTTCTCATGTACATGCACCTCACATAAGCCCATGTCTTCAAACACGCACGTAAGGGCAGGCCCACTTTTGGATAAATTGCTTGCAAAATTGGCCCCCGTCCTCCACCATTCTGGGCAATGTGATTTTTGTAACCCCTCCTGTCAACCTAACAAGTAACAAGGTCAGAGCTGGGTGGCCACAGACCTGAGCACCTGCTCAGACCGACTGGGATAGGGCGAGTCAGTCCTCAAAGGGGTAGCCAGTGGGTGGGGATTGCCCATGTCACCAACCGGATGGTGAACACAACACACACACGCACGCACACACAGAGCATGAACAGGACAGAAGGCAGATGGCAATTTTTATTTAAAAATACATTTTGGGGGGAAGAGTTTCCTGCCTGTATAAGGTTGCAAGAATATACAGTGAATGCCTGTTTACTGTCACCCATATTCACTTACCAATTGCTAGCATGTTGCTACATTTGCTCTCTCTTTCTGTGTGTATATAGTATTCTTATGATTATTGCTGGCTCCTTTGAGAGAAAGTACAGGTATTATGACCCTTCACACACCTGCATATTTCAGGGAATATCTAAAACCAGGCACTTCCCCTTACATATCCAACTATACTAATCAAATTTAGGAAAGTTAATGCTGACAGCATACTGTTATCTGTCCATATATATGGACAGCATACTGTCCATATTCGATACTGTTACCTAACATACAGTCCATATTCGAAGTTCACCCATTGTCTCAGTAAAGGTCTTTAAAGCATTTTCCCCCCAAATACAGTGTCTGGATGAGAAGCAAGGGTTGCATTCACCCGTGTGTCTCCTTTAATCCAGACAGTGCCTCAGCCCCGCCCTCCCTCCCCTTTTCATCTGTCACAACGGTGATACTGAGGCATTCAGGGCAGCTGCTTCGTAGAACAGCCCTCCATTCGGGTGTGTCTGATCATTTCCTCCTGATTCTATTCAGGTTATGCACTTTTGGCAAGAATACTGGATACCCGATAGGGTGTGAGAGCATCCTTCAAGACTGTGGAGTGTTGGCCATGGCAAGGCTTTTTGATCATCATCTCAAGCATCACTCCCCCAGACCACCTTCCGGCCCCAGTCCCCCAAGAGCTTTTCTTCCTTTGAGTTCATTAGCAGAGTGATGTGGTTAGGAGGCCCTATTCTAGAGCCAGAGTCCTGGGCTCAACGTCCAGTTCTAACATTTACACTGTGACCTTGGGTATATTACTTCATCTCTCTGGGCATCACTTTCCTCAATTTTATAATGGCGATTATAGTCCATACCTCTTATGCCTGTTATCTGAATTAAATATGCTAATATGTGCAATGCATTTGAACAGTACCAGAAAAAGTGTTTATGGCAGTTATTAAGGTAGTTTAGTAAAGATTTCTGGCCCCCGCCTTGTGGAAGCATGGTAGAATTATACTTCCTGCCCCTGCCCCTGAAGATGAGTGCATGGAAGTAGCTCTGACCATTGAATTATTTGCAGGAGTGATGGGTGTCACCTCCTGGGCTAGAGTATTTAATTGCAGATGTAAGACTCCCTTGAACTCTCTTTCTCTCCGGCACCTTTTTTTTTTTTTTTTTTTTTTTTTTTTTTTTTTTGCGGTACGCGGGCCTCTCACTGTTGTGGCCTCTCCCGTTGCAGAGCACAGTCTCTGGATGCGCAGGCTCAGCAGCCATGTCTCACGGGACTAGCCGCTCCGTGGCATGTGGGATCTTCCCGGACCGGGGCACGAACCCGCGTCCCCTGCATCGGCAGGCGGACTTTCAACCACTGCGCCACCAGGGAAGCCCGTGACCAGCAACTTTGAGATGGAGGCTGCTTCACTTGCCTGGGTCTTTTAGTAACTTAATAAGCAGCATCTCCTCCTTCTTGCCTCCCCCTCCTCCCCATGCCAACATGCAATGAACAAGCATGAGCAAGCAATAGACCTTGGCCACTGAGATTGTAGGTTTGTTTGTTACTGCAGCATATTCTAGTTTATCCTGACTAATACATGGATGTTGGACATCATCCCCATCATTATTCTTCTTAATATTATCATTATTATTTCTTGTGCCCATCATGCTCAAAGCCTTGCTACTATGTTATGATGATCTGTTTAGGTTCTAGCTCCCCCTTCCCATCCCTGACTGTGAGTTTCTCAAGCACAAGCTCCATGTCTGTCTCCAGGGTCCTAAAATCCTAGCTCAGGACCAGTCAGAGACTTGCTGCTCAGGGTTCAGTGCATGATTGTTTAAATCTGAGTTATGAGTAGCCTTAACCGGCTTGGCTTTGATTTCAGCATTTCTAATTGCACAAACAATACTGTAACAACAGTCGTAGAAATAAAAGACAAAAAAGTCATTTACAATCTCTCAAATTTTAAGGGTCTTTCCAGGCTATCTCTCGTCTATCCTTGTGAATGTATGGGTTTTAAAGTTGCTCTTTCAGCCAGATAGCCTTTTGTATCCTGTTCTTTTCTCTACTTAGAATTCTATCAGGAGAACACATTTCCACAGTTTATGAGACCTTTATTCTAGAGATTGCATATATTCCATGGAGTGGATGAAGCCCCATGGCTTACAGGGGCTTTTTCTTTTTTTTTTTTTGACATTTAAACATTCTCCAATTCTTTGTGGTTTCAGACAATAGTGCTACGAACGTCTTTTCTAGGGGCTCTTCCCTCTCACCCCCACACCTTCAGGAAGGATGCATCATCTGAGCACAACATTCTAGCACATTATGTGCCACCCCCCATAAGAAAAATATAACGGAGTCATTTCAGTGACTGCCCAGTCACCAGATGATTGAATAATGGTATTGAAACAAATTCTGCCCCTTTTAAACTTTGCCTCAAGTTTTCTTTCTTATTTGATGAGCTGTTTCCCCATCTTTGGAGCCCTTCACCCAAAGAGTCTTGTGATTTGCTATTTCCTATCTCCATTTGGAGCAATGGTGGACTCAACACTGCTTCCTGCCTCGATTCATGTAACATTGTGCCTTTTAACTTACCCCGTGTTTTGCTTTCTTAAACTGCTTCTTGGTCTTCATTCCCACCCCAGCATTAGCAGTTGGCTTTTTACCTTGGGACCCTTTGTTATGGAGAAATGAGGTTTTGTCTTTTCACTAGAATTAGCCTGTATGGGTAAATGAGTAGCAAGCAAACCAGGATGAGTGTCCTGGGGGAGCCGGGCATTCACTCTGCTCCCTTCTGCTCCGTGTGCTGGGTGACACAGGAGGCCTCTTTGTGTCCCCGCCAAATGGCAAGTCAGCCACTTTGTGGCTCCCGGCCTCTTACTCCGGTCGAAGGTGGTGTGAGGTGCTGTCCTGAATGTGCAAAGCAGAATCCGCATCACGGCGGGAAAGGGTGAGGCTGGCACAACTGTGAGTGCTCTGAGCACAGGGCTCATGTCAGTCCTGCCTTCTGCTGTGTCCCCAGCACCCAGCTCAAGGCCTGGCCTGCAGCCAATGCTCAATGCTGGATTGCAGAATAAATCATTGGATGAGAGGAGAAGGCTTCCAGAGAGAGGGGCATCTGCACTGGTTCTTGTCAGGTGGAGTCCATGGAATGGAGAAAAGATGAAGAGAGAAAGAGCTTTCAGTAAGGACCTTGCTTACCCCATGCTACGCACTGTACCAAGGCGCATCAGAGAGGAGAGAATGAGAAAGGGCAGGAATTGCTAAATCCAAAGTCATGAGTATTTACCCCTTGTTTTCTTCTGAGTTTTGTATTGATAGTCTTGCCCTTACATTAAGATTTTGATCCATTTTGAATTAATTTATATATATAGTGTGAGGTAAGGGTCTAACTTCATTTTTTTGCCAGTGGCTGTCCAGTTGTTCTAGCACCATTTGTGGAAAAGACTATTCTTTCTTCATTGGATGGTCTTGGCACCCATGTTAAATATCAGTTGACCGTAGATATATTGGTTTATTTCTGGACTCTCAATTCTATTCTGTTTGACTTGTATGTGTCTATCTTTGTGCCAGTACCATGCTGTCTTGATTACTGTAGCTTTGTAGTAAGTTTTGAAATCAAGAAGTGTGAGTCTTCCTGTTTTGTTGTTTTTCAAGATTGTTTTTGCTATCCACCATGGTCCCTTGCAATTCTATATACATTTTAGAATCAGTTTGTCAATTTCTATAAAGAAGTCATCTGCAATTCTGCTGGGGATTGCATTTAATCTGTAGATCAGGTTGGGGAATTGCTGTCTTAACAATATTAAGTCTTCCAAACCATGAACATGGGTTGTTTTTCCAATTATTTAGATCTTTGAAAATGTCTTTCAACAATATTTTGTAGTTTGCAAGTAGTGTAGTGTGCAAGTTTTGTACTTCTTTTGTTAATTTATTCATTTTAATGCTATTGTTAATATAATTGTTTTAAAAATTTCATTTTGGATTGTTCATTGCAAGTATATAGTAATACAATTGATATTTATGTATTGATCTTATTTCCTGCAACCTAATGAACTCTTTTATTAGTTCTAATAGTTTTTAGGGGATCCCCTAGGATTTACTACGTTCAAGATGATGTCATCAGTGAATAGAGTTATTATTTACTTCTTCCTTTCCAATCTGAATGCCTTTTATTTCTTTTACTTGCCTAATTGCCTTGGCTAGAGCCTCCAGTACAATACTGAATAGAAGTAGTGAGAACAGACATCCTTGCCTTGTTCTTGATCTTCGAGGGAATGCATCCAATATTTTATGATTAAGTATAATGTTAAACAGTGAGTTTTTTGTAGATGCCCTTTAATAGTTGTGGAAGTTCCCGTCTATTACTAGTTTGTTGAAAGTTTTTACCAAGAAAAACTATGGGATTTTGTCAAAAGCTTATTTTATGTCAATTGGGATGATCATGTGATTTTTGTTTTTTATTCTATTGATATGCTGTATTACATTAATTGATTTTCAGATGCTGAACCAAACTTGCATTCCTGTGATAACTCCCACTTGGTCATGGTGTATAATTCTTTTTATATGTTACTGTGTTCAGTTTGCTAATATTTTTATTGAGGATTTTTAGATTCGTGTTTGTAAGAGATATTATCTGTAGTTTTGCTTTCCTGTATGTTCTTTCTTCCTCCAGCCTTCTGAGAATGCCCCAGAGTTCAGATTAACCATCAAGGCCCCCATGCTTGGGCCAAATTATCAGCTGGCCCCTGGGAGGGGCACCAAAGTATCTTTGCAAACATGTACACAAGTGCCTGGGGAGATAGGGCTCACTGACATTGGCTGAGTGCTGGGCCCTCTTACAAGTATTCTTTCATTTGACCTTCTCAACAACCTGTTATAAGTATTATCACTATGCCCATTGTATAGATGGGGAAACTGTATGTGGTGGATCTATGGACTGCCCTCATAACAGATGCTTTTGATGACATATCATTATATAATGAATGTGGAACGGACTGAATGTTTATGTCCCCCACAAATCTATACATTGAAATCCTAACTCCCAAGGTAATGATTTTAGGAGGTGAGGCCTTTGGAAAGTGATTAGGTCATGAGAGTGGAGCCCTTATGAATGGAAATCGTGCCCTTATAAAAGAGGCCCCGGAGAACTCTCATGTCCCTCTGCCACGTGAGATTACAGTGAGAGGACAGTGGTAAATGAACCAGGAAGTGGACTTTTACCAGACTCTGAATCTGCTGGTGCTTTGATCTTGGACTTTCAGCCTCCCGAACTGTAAGAAATAAATTTGTATTTTTAATAAGTCATCCAGTTTATGGTATTCTGTTACAGCAGCCTGAATCGACTGAGAATGTACAGTTAGATTTATTTCACTTTCTTGTTTTTATTTTAAAGAATAATGTAACAAGCATCCCTACTCTCACCACTCAGCTGTTAGCATTTCTCATATTTGCTTATAGTTTGTTTTTCATCAAAGAAATAAGGTATTACAAATAAAGCTAAATGTCATTTAACCGCCCCTTCCCCAGCTTCTCAGAGACCAGGATTCTCACTATTTTGGTGGTTAGTCTTCTAGACAGAACATGTTTATACTTTTCCATGTGTAAATATGTATCTAAAAATAGCATATACTTTTTTGCATTTATGTTTTTAATAATTTTTATTTCATAAACACAAATATTTACATAGCTGTATGAATTTGGAGTTTGTATTTATTTTACCAAAAATAGGATTATTTTTATACATATTTTCCTGCTTTTTGTTTTCCTTACTCTTCAGTATCTTGAAGAAATCCCTCTAATTTTGCCACGGCTCTAATCCATTCATTTTTATGGCTGCATAAGATGGATATGTCCATCCATTGATGATTTGATGGGCAGCTAGTGTTTTGTCATGGTGAACAATTGTGTGACAAACACATATATATTCTTACGTACCAGTGTTTTTATTTTAGAAGGTATATTTCTTGGAGAGAGAGTGCCACATCAAAGAATATATGTATTTTAACATTATTATGACTTTTCTGGAAATAATTCTCATAAAGCCTGAAATAATTCTCATTTTCTAGATTTGAACAAGAGAACCCATTTTCTCACAACTTCCTGGAAGTAGATGTTACATCACTTAAAATATATAATCCAGTCTGATGGTTGAAAGATAATATCCTCTTGTTATTTCAATTTACATAGCCCAGAGTTTGAACATCTTTTCATATGTTTGTTGACCTTTTGGACTTGCTCTTCTGTGACTTGCTTATTCATGTACTTATCCCAATTTAAAATTGAAAAATAATCCCTTTTTACAGCTCATTGGTATATTATAAATATTAACCTTCAATTTTCTGTATTGTAAATATTTCCCCAAATCTATTATTTGTCTAAATTGATTTTGTTTATCTGATGCCAAAAAACAAGTTTTAATTTTCATATCATCAAAAAAATTTTGATGATAAAAAATTACTTTTCTTTTATAGCTTTGGGGTTTTTAGACTTCAGAAGATCACCTATATTTAATTTTAGAGGGGTTCAAAAGATCAATGGAATAGTGTACTTCTGGGTTTGTTATGTAAAACCATCAGTAGTCACCAATCCACTATGGCGTGTTAGGACCACTTCAAAAATAATGTAATTCATTCTGTAAATATTTATTCAGGCCTTGCTGTTTATCAGTTTCCAAAGAACTACACATGTGTTATTCACTGACCTTTCAAAACATTCTGTCATGTGGTACCATTATTATTCCCAATTTATAGATAAGGAAACTGAGGTACAGTGCAGTTAAGTACCTTAAGATTACAAAGAAGGTAAGTGGCAGAACTGGCTTCCAAATCCTCACCTCCCCCTGCTCTGGAGCCCATGCTCACAACCACTGGGCACGTAGCTACACAGGGAGGTTGAGTCTGCACAGGCCCAGAAACAGACTCTGATTCTAACAGAAAACAGGTATCCAGAGGGCAATCTCTGAGAATGATCCAGAAGGCAGCAATTTTTGCACTTAATGATGTGGCCCCTAGAAAGGATCATGTTTTCCTTCCAATTCTCAAGACTCAAGCCTTCTGCTTAATTCCAGAGGTAGAGATGGTTTCCCAGAGTCATGATCAGATGGGATCACCAGGCTTGGGGTGTGCTTCCTGGGGTGGACCCTTCCTCAGTCTTGGCTGCTGTGGACAGTGAGACGGACACAGAGCTGTGTCAGGCTCAAGTCTTTCATCTCCAGTGTCAACCCTCTGGCGGCTCTTCTGGATGTCTGGAGAGGCTCAGGACAGGGAAAAGGAAGGGAGAGGATTTTATGTTCCTTGAGTGAGAACTCCATGCCAGGCCCAGGGTAGGTGCTTTTCCTACAGCTAGGTTGTTAATCCTCACATCATGTCTTTGAAGTGTGTGTTGCTGCCACCATTTAAAAATGCATATTTGTTTGTGTTCTTATTGCAGATTTAATGCTTATTACTTATATAACGTGGTTAAACAACATATAGGTATATAAAGTAAAAGATGCCTCCCATTCTATGCTCCCATCCTTGACAATACAGAATGCATCCTTTTAAGCTTTCCATAATACAGGTACAAACATACACACATAGGGCGTTTAAAAAATTTTTGGTAGAATATATGTAACATAAAATTTGCCATTTTAACCATTTTTGAGTGTACACTTCAGTGACATTAATCCTTTCACATTGTTGTGCAACTATCACCACCATCCGTTTCAAGAACTTTTTCATCATCCCAAACAGAAACTCTGTACCCATTCCATTCCATGGTAACTTCCCTCGCCCCCTCCCTCTAGGCCCTGGCAACCATCATTCTACTTTCTGTCTCTCTGAATTTGACTAGTATTATTCCTACTATATTATACCTATTACAGGCAATTCATTTAAATGGAATCATACAGTATTTGTATTTTTGTGACTAGCTTATTTCACTTAGCATAATGTCTGAGGTTCATCCGTGTTGTAGCGTGTGTCAGAATTTCCTTCCATTTTAAGGCTGAGTAATATTCCATTGTATGTATAGACCATATCTTGTTTACCCATTCATCCACCAGTGGACATTTGGGTTGCTTCCAGCTTTTAGCTATTGTGAATAATGCTGCCATGAACATGGCTCTACAAGCATCTGTTCAAACCCCTCTTTCAATTCTCTTGGGTATCTACCCAGAAGTGGAATTGGTGAATCATTTGGTAGTTCTATGTTTAATTTTTTGAGGAACTGCCATATCATTTCCCACAGTGGCTGCACCATTTTACATTCTCACCAGCAATGCAGAAGGGTTCCAATTTCTCCACATCCTTGCTAAACCATTTTCTGGCTTTGTTTTTTGGATAATAGCCACTCTAATGGGTGTGACAAGATATCTCATTGTGGCATCCATAAGTTTTAATTTCACAAAAATGGTGACATACAATGCAAATTGGTCATCGATTGTTCACTTAGAAACACAGCATGGTACCTTTTTATGGCAGCACATGCCAGCTGCCACTTTATTGTCACTATTCTCATGTTTCAGATGAAGAAACTACAGCTTGGGGAGTTCAGAGAAGAGAGCAGACCCCTCTGGGAAGGGGGTGGGGGAGATTCTGTTCCAGTTACTAGGGCTGCATGATAACAACCTGCCCTCAAACACAGTGCCATAGAACAAGCATTTGCTCACAGGAATGGGGCAGTTTGCCTCTGCTCCATGATGTCTGGGGCCTCAGAAGCAAAACTTCAAGCCTGCTGTACTTTCTACTGCTGCCAGAACAAATTACCCCATATGTAGAGGCTTAAAACCACACAAACTTATTATCTTACATTCTTACCAGTCAGAATTCTGGTGGGGACAGCTAGGTCTCCACTTGGAGTGTCCCAAGGCTGAAATCAAGGGACTGCAGGGCTGTCTGTGGTCTTTTGGAGGCTCTGGGGGAGGATCTGTTTTCTTGCTCATTCAGGTGGTTGGCAGAATTCAGTTCCTTGCGATTGTAGGACTGAGGTTCCCGTTTCTTTGCTGGGGGGCTGCAACTTCTAGAGGCAGCCTGCATTCCTGGCCGGTAGCTCTTTCCTCCATTTCCAGAGGTATGGAAAGGTATTTCCAGCAGGCTCTTCCCTATCTTGCTTTAAATCTCTCCTACTTCTTCCTCTGCTGCGTGTCTCTGCCAGTCTCTCCCTGAAGGTCTCTCCATTCACCGGGGAAAGAATCTTTGCTTGTACAGGAGCATGTGATTAGACGGGGGCGCGCCTGTGTAATCCAGGCTGCTCTCCCTCTCAAGGTCCACACCCCGAATTCCATCTGCAGTTCTTTTGGTCACAGAATGAAAAATATTCACAGGCTCTGGGATTAGCACATAGAGATCTTTGGGGAGCCATTCTTCTGCTGGGAATTGGTCTCATTTGAAGACTCATTCACACACGGGTCTGCTGGTCAGTGCTGCCTAATGGCTGAGATGTTACTGGGGCAGTCAGCTGGGACACCCCTATATGATCTCTCCATGTGGCCTGGGCATCCTCACAGCATGGTGCCTGGGTTGCAAGGGTGAGTGAAGAGAGAAAGACAGAGACAGAAGCTGTATCATTTTTACATCCTAGCCTTAGCAGTCATATAGCATCATTCTCTCCCCTCCAACCCTTGGTGGGAAGTGACAACTTCTTCAAGAGCACATGGGACCGAAAATATTTTGGAAAATGCAGTCAGCCATCCCCTCCTAGATAGAAGTAGTAGTAACCACAGTACTAATCATAGTAATAGCTACAGTAGTAGTATTTATTGAGTTCTTAATGAAGTGTCATGCTCTGTTCTAAGCAATTTACGTGCATCATCTTATGTGAATCCTCACAATCACCTTAGGATACAGTTACTATTGATATCATTATTTACATTTGCAGATGGACACAGAAATGAAATTTTAGTGGAAACCGACACACAGATGGGGAACTGGAGCGAACTCAGGTAATAGCTGGGTTTGGGTGGATGGATTTCTTTTCTTTTCTTTCTTTTTTTTTTTTTTGCGGTACGCAGGCCTCTCACTGTTGTGGCCTCTCCCGCTGCAGAGCACAGGCTCCGGACGCGCAGGCTCAGCGGCCATGACTCACGGGCCCAGCCGCTCCGCGGCACGTGGGATCCTCCCGGACCGGGGCATGAACCTGTGTCCCCTGCATCAGCAGGCGGACTCTCAACCACTGTGCCACCAGGGAAGCCCGGGTGGATGGATTTCTGAGGAAGCAGACTTGGTGATGGAAGCTAGGCTTGGGGAAGTGGAGGAGAGAAAACATGCTGGGCAGGGTCTGGGTAAGTCCTTGCAGTCCCAACTTGAGCCAGGCTTTGTGGGGCAGCAGTGGTGATGGGAAAGGTGTTCTATGTTTAGGGCACAGGCTGAGTCAAAGGCCTGGAGACCAGACATCCCGTGGTGAGTAGGGTGGTGTGGGTATTTTGTTCTAGGGTAGAGATGGGGGATGTTGAGGAGAAGCAGTGAAGAGCCATGAGGTTGGCTGGGATGTGTATATTTCTGCTGTGGACTGGGGAGCTCTGGTGGGTGTGAGAGCGGACATGACGGCACGGAGGGCTTTTCTGATCTGGAGGGGCGGTCTTAGGGGAAGGGACTGAGGCTGGACCCCTGGCTGGCCTTTTTTTTTTTTTTTTAATAGTGTTTATTTTTACTTGTTGACAGTTTGCTTTATTTATTTATTTATTTTTGGCTGTGTTGGGTCTTCGTTTCTGTGCGAGGGCTTTCTCTAGTTGTGGCGAGCGGGGGCCACTCTTCATTGCGGTGCGCGGGCCTCTCACTATCGCGGCCTCTCTTGTTGCGGAGCACAGGCTCCAGACGTGCAGGCTCAGTAATTTTGGCTCACAGGCCCAGTCGCTCCGCGGCATGTGGGATCCTCCCAGACCGGGGCACGAACCCGTGTCCCCTGTATCGGCAGGCAGACTCTCAACCACTGCGCCACCAGGGAAGCCCCTGAAGTCTGGTCTTTATCTTCAAGCAACCACTCCCCCTCCTCCGCCCCTCCTCCTCTATCCTGAAGGGAGATCTATCCCCACAGTGACCTGCTGAAGGCCAGCTGGATAGTGGGCCATCAGGGAAGGCACGGGAAATGGGCTGCAGAGACCCAGCCTGGGGTTTCCTCCCTCCCCTGCTCAGCTGGGAGACCCCCGCCCCACTGTGCTCTGCGGTTGGCAGTGGGGCTGTGTGCGTCCACCCGGGTTCCGCGTGGTTCTCTCTCCTTTTTGTGAGTCTCTCTTTGGTGCTGTGTCTCTCTTTTCCTTTATGGCTCTCATCCCCTTTGCCCCTGTCCTCAGGCAATAACATATTTCTGCCCCAGGTTTGAGGCCCTTTTACAGATGAAGAAACTGAGGCACTGAGAGAGGCCTCTTCAGAATAGTTGATGTCAGGGCTTTGGGGCAGTTGGTGTGCTGAATTCTCTGTGGGGCTTTCTGCTGCCAGAATAAATGCCATTCAGCAAAACTCACAGTACCTGCCTGGGCTACCATGGGCCTGGAGGGCAACCAGATGCATCCCTTAAGGAGCTTGGCCAGGCACTGGTATAATTTGCTTAATTTTTCAGTGCCTCTGTTTCTTTAACTGTAAAATGGGAGTAAGAAAAGTATCTACTTCATGGGATTACATGAGGATTAAATGGGATGGTGCATGTAGAGTGAATGCTCTGGAGAGTTCCTGACCCCCACCATGAACTACATAGGTATTTGTAAATAAATATGAGATTTTATACACAGCTGAGCCTGGTGGTTAGAGCATAGGGTTTAGAGTTTGATGCACACTCACTATTTCCTTAACTGTGTGGTCCCGGGTGGGTTATTTAACCTTTCTGAGCCTTGATTTCCTTCTCTGCAAAATAAGGTTAAGTCAGATTTGGAATAAAGATCTAATGAGATTGTGCAGCTAAAGTGCCTAGCAGAGAGTGAGTGCTCAATAAACTGGCCCGTTGGGACCCTCTTCCACCCCAGGTCAAGGGCAGGAATAGCTGCAGCAGAGAATGGGGTAGTGGTGGGAAGAGTCCTATTGGAGCATCAGGGATAGCCTTGTCCTCCTTCCCCAAACCTCCTTCCCAGGTTAAGAACCTTGACACTGGTAGTGGCCTTCAGGTATTTATCCTTCACTGCCCTCTCCCCTTTTCTCTCTTTGGGGACTGCTTTCCCCCCCACCCACGTGATTCCAGCGGGAACCGCCAATTCCAGGTCCTGCCTCTCTGCCCCAGAGCAGATCATGGGATTCCAGCCAGCTAATCAGGAGACCTCACCTGCCTGGAAACAGTGATTGGTCCAGAATTGGGCATGTGATTCAGGGAGGGTCAATCAGAGTTCCTTTGGGGGAAAGTGGTAGTGGTGCTGGGAGAGAGAGGATCTTGTGAAATCAGAAGCTGTAAGACCAGGAAAGACCATCCTCCCCATCACCTGGAACAAGCCTCCTTGATATTTTAACTGACAGAGAGGAGAGCAGGACTGAGACCTGGAGAGAGACACAGGTTTTTGAGGATAGAACCTCTGGATCCAGCCATGCCTGAAGACGGCATTGGGCTCCCAGTTAAATAAACCAATCAACACTCTTCTCCACCTGAGCCAGTTTGGATTGGGTCTGTGAGTCAGCCCAAAGGGTCTTGATTAACGCAGAGTCACAGTTGGTGCCCCTTCCTCTTCCATCCATCCACCCATCATCCTCCTGTTCATCTCCCTGCCTCATCTTTTAATTTTTTTGCAGTACACGGGCCTCTCACTGTTGTGGCCTCTCCCGTTGTGGAGCACAGGCTCCGGACGCACAGGCTCAGCGGCCATGGCTCACGGGCCCAGCCGCTCCACGGCACGTGGGATCTTCCCAGACCGGGGCACGAACCTGTGTCCCCTGCATCGGCAGGCAGACTCTCAACCACTGTGCCACCAGGGAAGCCCCCTGCTTAATCTTGCTCCTCTCCATCCCCTGGTCTGTCACTGTAGTTCAAGCTTTTAATCTACTTCTTTCCAGTGGTCCCCCAGAGTAGGGGAGGAGACGAGAGAAAGGAAGACACAGTGGAAGGAGGCAATAGAACGTGGAGGCAGAGATGCACCATTTGAGTTGGAGCCTGAGAAATGAGGATCCATCTGCAGCAACCCCATAGATGTACACAACCCCATGGATTTATACAGCCCCATGGATTTGCGAAGCTAAGCCACTCTCATACCCACTGTCCTCCACTGGATCCCCGTGGTGGTGACTCTGCAGTTAGCCTGCTTATTTTAGAGAGGAGAAAAACTGACACAGAGAGGGTGAGTGACTTGTTCAAGGTCACACAGCCAGAACTGGGAAAAAAATCTTGGTCTTCTGGCTTTAAACTTCATCCTCACAAAGCCTCAGACTGTCAGAAGGGAAAGGCCCTCACTCAAGCTTCCAAATATGACAATAAGAAAGCCTGAGGCCCAGATGAGAAAAAGGCTGGGTGGTTGTCTGCACAGTAGAGCGGTGATTTACAAGATGCACAGAACAGGTGCGAACGTGTACATGCGGGCACACACACACACACACACAGGCAACAGCCCCTCTCATTTTTGTGCCCAGGGAATGACTAAAAGCGTTCAGGGTGACGGGGATGCGTGAAGTGGAGCCACTGCCAGGAGCATAAGTGATGGATCTTTAAGAAAATATTTCAGACAATAAATAGTGCTGCATGGCTTCCCACGCAACGCCCAGCCTCCTTCCTTTCATGATGGTGCAGGCCTGCTTCCCAGAGCCTCCACACCCACTCCATGCCTGGTGTCCTGAGCACTGCCCGTATCTCTAAATAATGCACGTCTGCCACTATTTCCTGATTCATCAGTTTTAGACATTATCTATTGACTTTCTGCTGTGATGGATGAGGACTGCGCTCCTACTCACGCCACCCCTACTCACCGCAGCATCCCGGTGTTAATTTCCAGCACTTCCAGTGCTTACCTTCCTCACCTTGAGGACACTACTTCCTCTTCTGTTTCTCGGTTCTGCAGGGTTAGCTGCCCCTCCTGTGGCTCCCAAAGCCCTTCTTGGTCAGAAGAGGTTCTCCAGGCCCCTGCCTTCCCTGCAGCTCCACACGTCGCCCTCCCAAGGTTCAAGTGAGTGCCTGTGGGGACCAGCGGTCACGGCTGTCCTAGGATCCTCGGCCTTGTGTTCCTCTTCCCATCACTCTGTCCTTCCTCTTGTGTTCTGTCCCCCACCCCAGGCTCTGCCGTGATCCCCTGCAAGGCGGTGGGTGTCAGCGTGGCCAGAAGTCCTTCCTGTGGACATTCAGCTTCTTGGGGTCCTAAGGCCAGATGGTCTCTGATGTCGCCTCCCCATCTTCCCCATCAGCACTTTGAAACAGAAATGAAGGTCTCCAGGGGGCTTTCTCTTATGAAATTATCTGGCTTCATTATGTCATTAGAAAAAGAGAGGGCTTCCCTGGTGGTGCAGTGGTTAAGGATCCGTCTGCCAATGCAGGGGACACGGGTTTGAGCCCTGCTCCGGGAAGATCCCACATGTCGCGGAGCAACTAAGCCTGTGCACAACTACTGAGCCCGCATGCCGCAACTACTGAAGCCCACATGCCTAGAGCCCGAGCTCTGCAACAAGAGGAGCCACCGCAATGAGAAGCCTGTGCACCGCAACGAAGAGCAGCCCTGTCTCCCCGCAGCTAGAGAAAGCCCGTGTGCAACAGCGAAGACCCAACACGGCCAAAAATAAATAAATTAAATAAATAAATTTATTTTTTTTAAAAAAAAGGAAAAGAGAGAACCCAAATACACCACGGACCGATGGGCATTTGACGAGTGTTAGCAGCCAGAGCCAGAGTTTGCGATTGGGTAGCCCTCCTCTTTTACCTTTAAAATCTGAACAGTGGGGCCTTTTGTGGGGCTTGCCTCTTCTGCTGGGCCCTTCTGAGTCACTGCATGTTTTTATGTGTTCCGTAATATACAGTGTGAGTCATTCTCCAGCTTGGGGGTATTTTGGGACTTGTGCTGTTTTACTTACAATTGCAGAAAAAAATCATATATTACAGAGGTGATAAAAAATACAGCAAATTCATATGACCCAACTCAGTGTGTGCACAATGTCAGGGCTGGGAAGGGAGCTGGGGCATGAGGTCATCGTGAAAGGTTCTTGGGAAGGGGTGAGTGAAGTTGAATGCGAACCATGACCCCTTTTTGCTGAAGTTGGAGAAGGGGGCGATTATGACATCCCTAAGAAACCTTCTTATGTCGAAGGCAGAACATGCCGGCCTCTTGATCCAGTTCCTGAGGGTTCGGAGAGAAAGCAATGGTTCCTCCCTCAATGACAGCCGTGCCTTCTAGATTCGGTCGTCTTTAGACTTGGTGTGCGGGGTGGGAGGGCTTGGATGGAAGTGGGGATTGAGGGAACGGTGCTGAAGCTCTGCTTTCTCCAATGGTCCAGGGCTTCAGTCTGCAGTGCCCCGACAGAGCCCCCCTCTTGAGGAGCGGGGGGCTAAAGTGGCTGGCTTCAGCTGGGGAAGGGCTGAAGCAGGTGCATTTGCTTCCATAAGATTTGTGAGGACAGGAAGGGATGCTGAGTGGACCCACGGACCTTCACAATAATGGAGAAACTGAGTCACAGTGGGAGAGGCTCCTGGGAGGTTGTCATGGGGCCAGTCCCTAAAACAGGGATGAGCATCACCTCCCCTCGCCTGAATGTCCCCCCTGCTGCCATGCTGCCTCTAATGTCACTGACCTTGGGTCAGCCACTCTGTGGAGCTCAGTCTCCCCATCTGTAGCCCCCTAAGAGATTAGGAAAGGCTGATCTAGCTTGGATGCTTTGCTTCTCTGATGAGCATCTATTTATCAGGCTCTGGGCCACCAAGTTCAGGGCCCCTGTCCCTCTGGGAGCCCAAGTCTTCAGGGCACTTGGGGCCGGTCCTAAGAAGCAAGGCGTGGCCCAGGTAGAGGGGTCCCAGCATTAATTGCATTCCGAGCACATGCCTACCTCTTGGAGCTGCGGGGCCTGTCTCTTTCTATTAGTTTAACAAGCCCTGGTATTAATGAGATTGCTCTATAATTGAACCTCTTCACGGGTCCCTCGGTAATGAAATTATGCTAATTTCATTCAGCACCACCAGGCATCCATCACGCGGGATCAGCCGGGAGCGGCCAGTGAGGCGGCGTGAATGCACCGCTAATTATCACCGAAATGAACAAACCCAGCAGTATTATTATTTCATCTTCTGCCTCTTCCCTTCCTCACTACCCGCCTCCCCCGCCCCACCCATAGTTTTGTCTTTTCATCCACGTGACTGCCAGGGCCGAGATGGGGAGGGTGGGCGGGGGCGCGGGGAGGATGCTGCATCTCCACTGTGTGGCAGCACGGGCCCGGGAACCACGGGCTCGAGACGCTGCCTGTGTGCTGGGCGCACCCGTGTGTCTGCGTGTGTGTGTGCATGTGCGTGGGAGAGCACAGTGTTTCTCAGCACATGTGCAACGTGCGCTGCCGTCTGAGTGTGCAAACACATCTGCGTTTGTGCGGGCGGCTGGGTGTGAACCTGTGGGTGTGTGGTTTGTGCTGCCTCTGCAGGTCTGTCTGTGTGGGAGTGCGTGTGCCTGTGTGATTGTGGTGCCTGTGTCAGTGTCGTGGTCAAGGGGGACAGTGTGTGTCTCTGATGTCTGGCTGAGTCCTTGTGTGCATGTCTTTGTGGGTGTACATATCTGTTTGAGCAGGAACCTCAGCAACCATCTGCGCCTGGATCATTGTGTGTGAGTGTGTGGTGTAGACATAAATAATTTGCACGTGGGGCTGGGTGTATCAGTATGTGTCTGGAGGTGTGTGTCTGGGATGCCTGCTGTGGTGTATATCTAGTGTGGCCTGTGTCAGTGTGAATGGGACTGCCACACTGTCTCTGTGCCTGTGTCATGTGTGAATCTCTGGGATCATCTAGATGTGTCTGAACATGTGCATATATGTGTCTGGCCACGTGTCTGAGTGCATACAGCTTTCCTGGAAAACCCAGTGGCCTGGGAATGGTGGCCGGCTGGAAGATGTCACACCCAGAGTGGTTCCAAATGAAGCTACCGGGGAACCATGATGAGGAGGAGACAACAGGACCTCCTCATCCCCCGCTCCATTTGCTGGACCCCAAGGAATCATCCTGGGCTCCAGTTTTCCCAGCTATAAAATGGGAAGAGGGAGGGCTTCCCTGGTGGCGCAGTGTTTGAGAATGCGCCTGCTGACGCAGGGGACACGGGTTCGTGCCCCTGTCCGGGAAGATCCCACATGCGGCGGAGCGGCTGGGCCTGTGAGTCATGGCCACTGAGCCTGCGCGTCCAGAGCCTGTGCTCCACAACGGGAGAGGCCACAACAGTGAGAGGCCCGCATACCGCAAAAAAAAAAAAAAAAAAAAAAAAAAAAAAAAAGGGAGAGGGAGAAACAGGCAGCTAGTTTGCTGCAAGTTTTTGAATGGGTGTTAAATTTTGTCAAATGCATTCAATGAATTTATGAAGATGATACTATGGTTTTTCTCTTTTTTTGTTAATGTGATGTTACATTGTATGCCTTTCAAATATTAAACCATTCTTCCATACAGAGATAAATCCCACTTTGTTGCCATGATGCATTATCTTTTTTACATCTTGCTGGATTCTATTTGCTAATATTTTATTAATTATTTCAGCATAGAAGCAGGAGATAGTACATATTGCACAATTTTCTTTTATTGTAATATCTGTGTCTCTGGGGTTTTTTTTGTAGTATCTTATTGTTTTTATTGTGTTAAAATACATATAGCATAAAATTCACCATTTTAACTGTTTTAAAGTGTATAATTCAGTGGCATTAAGTACATACACAATGTCGTGTGACCATTACTACTATCTCATTCCAGAACATTTTCATCACCCCAAAAGAAAACCCCGTACACATTAAGAATCCACTTCCCATTCCCCTCCTGCTCTCTGGCCCTTGGCAACCAGTAGTCTGTTTTATGTCTCTATGGATTTGTTTATTCTGGGTATTTCATATAAATGAATTACACATTAAACCTTTTGTGCTAGGCTTCTCTCAGGATAATGTTTTCAAAGTTCATCTCTTGTGTGTATAAGTACTTCATTCGCTTTTCTTGGCTAAATAATACCCCTTTGTATGGATATACTATATTTTGTTTATCCATTCATTAGTTTATGGACATTTGGCCATTTCCACCTTTTGGCTGTCATGAATAGCGCTCCTATGAACACTTGTGTGCAAGCTTTTGTTTGAACACTTGTTTTCAATTCTCTTAGGTACATACTTAAGAATGGAATTTCTGGGTCATATAGTTTAATAGTATGTTAACCACGTTTAACTTATTGAGGAACTGCCAAACTGATTTCCAAAGTGGCTGCATCATTTTACATTCCCACCATGTAAGAAGACTCTAAATCATCACCATCACTTGTTATTTTCCAGTTTCTTTTGTTGTTGCTGTTAATTATAGCCAAGCTAGTGGGTGTGAAGTGCTACCTTATTGTGACTTTGACTTGAGCTACCATGACGACTAATGACATTGAGCTTCACTTTATGTGCTTATTGGTAATTTATATATCTTCTTTAGAAAAATATCTGTTCAAGTCTTTTTTTTTAACATCTTTATTGGAGTATAATTGCTTTACAATGGTGTGTTAGTTTCTGCTTTAAAACAAAGTGAATCAGTTATACATATACATATGTCCTCATATCTCTTCCTTCTTGCATCTCTCTCCCTCCCACACTCCCTATCCCACCCCTCTAGGTGGTCACAAAGCACCCAGCTGATCTCCCTCTGCTATGCAGCTACTTCCCACTAGCTATCTATTTTACGTTTGGTAGCGTATATATGTCTATGCCACTCTCTCACTTTGTCACAGCTTACCCTTCCCCATATCCTCAAGTCCATTCTCTAGGAGGTCTGTGTCTTTATTCCCGTCTTGCCCCTAGGTTCTACATGACCATTTTCTTTTCTCTTAGATTCCATATATATGTGTTAGAATACAGTATTTGTTTTTCTCTTTCTGACTTACTTCACTCTGTATGACAGACTCTAAGTCCATCCACGTCACTATAAATAACTCAATTTCGTTTCTTTTTATGGCTGAGTAATATTCCATTGTATATATGTGCCACATCTTCTTTATCATCTGTTGAGGGACACTTGGGTTGCTTCCATGTCCTGGCTATGGTAAACAGAGCTGCAATGAACATTGTGGTACATGACTCTTTTTGAATTATGGTCTTCTCAGGGTATATGCCCAGTAGTGGGAGTGCTGGGTCGTATGGTAGTTCTATTTTTAGTTTTTTAAGGAATTTCCATGCTGTTCTCCATAGTGGCTGTATCAATTTACATTCCCACCAACAGTGCAAGAGGGTTCCCTTTTCTCCACACCCTCTCCAGCATTTATTGTTTGTAGATATTTTGATGATGGCCATTCTGACCGGTGTGAGATGATATCTCATTGTAGTTTTGAATTGCATTTCTCTAATGATTAATGATGTTGAGCATTCTTTCATGTGTTTGTTGGCAATCTGTATATCTTCTTTGAAGAAATGTCTATTTAGGTCTTCTGCCCATTTTTGGATTGGGTTGTTTGTTTTTTTGATATTGAGCTGCATGAGCTGCTTGCAAATTTTGGACATTAATTCGTTGTCAGTTGTTTCACTTGCAAATATTTTCTCCCATTCTAAGGGTTATCTTTAGGTCTTGTTTATGGTTTCCTTTGCTGGGCAAAAGCTTTTAAGTTTCATTAGGTCCCATTTGTTTATTTTTATTTTTATTTCCATTTCTCTAGGAGGTGGGTCAAAAAGGATCTTGCTGTGATTTATGTCATAGAGTGTTTTGCTTATGTTTTCCTTGAAGAGTTGTATAATGTCTGGCTTTACGTTTAGGTCTTTAATCCATTTTGAGTTTATTTTTGTATATGGTGTTAGGGAGTGGTCTAATTTCATACTTTTACATGTACCTGCCCAGTTTTCCCAGCACCACTTATTGAAGAGTCTGTGTTTTCTCCACTGTATATTCTTGCCTCCTTTATCAAAGATAAGGTGACCATATGTGCGTGGGTTTACCTCTGGGCTTTCTATCCTGTTCCATTGATCTATATTTCTGTTTTTGTGCCAGTACCATACTGTCTTGATTACTGTAGCTTTGTAGTATAGTCTGAAGTCAGGGAGCCTGATTCCTCCAGCTCTGTTTTTCTTTCTCAAGATTGTTTTGGCTATTTGGGGTCTTTTGCGTTTCCATACAAATTGTGAAATTTTTTGTTCTAGTTCTGTGAAAAATGCCAGTGGTAGTTTGATAGGGATTGCATTGAATCTGTAGATTGCTTTGGGTAGTAGAGTCATTTTCACAATGTTGATTCTTCCAATCCAAGAACATGGTACATCTCTCCATCTATTTGTATCATCTTTAATTTCTTTCATCAGTGTCTTACAGTTTTCTGCATACAGGTTTTTTGTCTCCTTAGGTAGGTTTATCCCTAGGTATTTTATTCTTTTTGTTGCAGTGGTAAATGGGAGTGTTTCCATAATTTCTCTTCCAGATTTTTCATCAGTAGTGTATAGGAATGCTAGAGATTTCTGTGCATTAATTTTGTATCCTTCTACTTTACCAAATTCATTGATTATCTCTAGTCATTTTCTAATAGCATCTTTAGGATTCTCTATGTATAGTATCATGCTATCTGCAAACAGTGACAGCTTTACTTCTTCTTTTCCGATTTGGATTTCTTTTCTTTCTTTTTCTTCTCCGATTGCTGTCGCTAAAACTTCCAAAACTATGTTGAATAATAGTGGTGAGAGTGGGCAACCTTGTCTTGTTCCTGATCTTAGTGGAAATGGTTTCAGTTTTTCACCATTGAGGATGATGTTGGCTGTGGGTTTGTCATATATGGCCTTTATTATGTTGAGGAAAGTTCCCTCTATGCCTACTTTCTGCAGGGTTTTTATCATAAATGGGTGTTGAATTTTGTTGAAAGCTTTCTCTTCATCTATTAAGATGATCATATGGTTTTTCTCCTTCAATTTGTTAATATGGTGCATCACATTGATTGACTTGCGTATATTGAAGAATCCTTGCATTCCTGGGATAAACCCCACTTGATCGTGGTATATGATCCTTTTAATGTGCTGTTGGATTCTGTTTGCTAGTATTTTGTTGAGGATTTTTGCATCTAAGTTCATCAGAGATATTGGCCTGTAGTTTTCTTTCTTTGTGACATCCTTGTCTGGTTTTGGTATCAGGGTGATGGTGGCCTCACTGAATGAGTTTGGGAGTGTTCCTCCCTCTGCTATATTTTGGAAGAATTTGAGAAGGATAGGTGTTAGCTCTTCTCTAAATGTTTGATAGAATTCTCCTGTGAAGCCATCTGGTCCTGGGCTTTTGTTTGTTGGAAGATTTTTAATCACAGTTTCAATTTCAGTGCTGGTGATTGGTCTGTTTATATTTTCTATTTCTTCCTGGGTCAGTCTCGGAAGGTTGTGCATTTCTAAGAACTTGTCCATTTCTTCCAAGTTGTCCATTTTATTGGCATAGGGTTGCTTGTAGTAATCTCTCATGATCCTTTGTATTTCTGCAGTGTCAGTTGTTACTTCTCCTTTTTCATTACTAATTCTATTGATTTGAGTCTTCTCCCTTTTTTTCTTGATGAGTCTGGCTAATGGTTTATCAATTTTGTTTATCTTCTCAAAGAACCAGCTTTTAGTTTTATTGATCTTTGCTATCGTTTCCTTCATTTCTTTTTCATTTATTTCTGATCTGATCTTTATGATTTCTTTCCTTCTGCTAACTTTGGGGTTTTTTTGTTCTTCTTTCTCTAACTGCTTTAGGTGTAAGGTTAGGTTGTTTACTTAAGATGTTTCTTGTTTCTTAAGGTAGGATTGTATTGCTATAAACTTCCCTCTTAGAACTGCTTTTGCTGCATCCCATAGGTTTTGGGTCGTCATGTTTTCATTGTCATTTGTTTCTAGGTATTTTTTGATTTCCTCTTTGATTTCTTCAGTGATCTCTTGGTTATTAAGTAGTGTATTGTTTAGCCTCCATGTGTTTGTATTTTTTTTACAGATTTTTTCCTGTAATTGATATCTAGTCTCAAAGCGTTGTGGTCGGAAAAGATACTTGATACAATTTCAATTTTCTTAAATTTACCAAGGCTTGATTTGTGACCCAAGATATGATCTATCCTGGAGAATGTTCCATGAGCACTTGAGAAGAATGTGTATTCTGTTGGTTTTGGATGGAGTGTCCTATAAATATCAATTAAGTCCATCTTGTTTAATGTATCATTTAAAGCTTGAGTTTCCTTATTTATTTTCATTTTGGATGATCTGTCCATTGGTGAAAGTGGGGTGTTAAAGTCCCCTAGTATGATTGTGTTACTGTCAATTTCCCCTTTTATGGCTGTTAGTAGTTGCCTTATGTATTGAGGTGCTCCTATGTTGGGTGCATAAATATTTCCAATTGTTATATCTTCTTCTTGGATTGATCCCTTGTTCATTATGTAGTGTCCTTCTTTGTCTCTTGTAATAGTCTTTATTTTAAAGTCTATTTTGTCTGATATGAGAATTGTTACTCCAGCTTTCTTTTGATTTCCATTTGCATGGAATATCCTTTTCCAACCCCTCACTTTCAGTCTGTATGTGTCCCTAGGTCTGAAGTGGGTCTCTTGCAGACAGCATATATATGGGTCTTGTTTTTGTATCCATTCAGCCAGTCTATGTCTTTTTTGTTTTTCCCTTGCTGCTTTTAATATTTTTTCTTTGTATTTAATTTTTGATAGTTTGATTAATATGTGTCTTGGTGTGTTTCTCCTTGGATTTATCCTGTATGAGCTTCCTGGACTTGATTAACTATTTCCTTTCCCAAATTAGGGAAGTTTTCAACTATAATCTCTTCAAATATTTTCTCAGTCCCTTTCTTTTTCTCTTCTTCTTCTGAGACCCCTATAATTCGAATGTTGGTGCATTTAATGTTGTCCCCGAGGTCTCTGAGACTGTCCTCATTTCTTTTCATTATTTTTTCTTTATTCTGCTCTATGGTAGTTATTTCCACTATTTTATCTTCCAGGTCACTTATCCGTTCTTCTGCCTCAGTTATTCTGCTATTGATCCTTTCTAGAGAATTTTTAATTTCATTTATTGTGTTGTTCATCACTGTTTGTTTGCTCTTTAGTTCTTCTAGATCCTTGTTACACGTTTCTTGTATTTTCTCTATACTATTTCCAAGATTTTGGATCATCTTTACTATCATTATTCTGAATTCTTTTTCAGGTAGACTGCCTATTTCTTCTTCATTTGTTACGTCTGGTGAATGTTTGCCTTGCTCCTTCATCTGCTGTGCTTTTTTTCTGTCTTCTCATTTTGCCTAACTTACTGTGTTTGGCGTCTCCTTTTCGCAGGCTGCAGGTTTATAGTTCCCGTTGTTTTTGGTGCCTGTCCCCAGTGGCTAAGCGTTGTGGTCGGAAAAGATACTTGATACAATTTCAATTTTCTTAAATTTACCAAGGCTTGATTTGTTCAGTGGGTTGTGTAGGCTTCCTGGTGGAGGGGAATAGTGCTTGTGTTCTGGTGGATGAGGCTGGATCTTGTCTTTCTGGTGGGCAGGTCTACATCTGGTGGTGTGTTTTGCAGTGTCTGTGGCCTTATTATGATTTTAGGCAGCCTCTCTGCTAATGGATGGGGTTGTGTTCCTGTCTTGCTAGTTGTCTGGCATAAGGTGTCCAGCACTGTAGCTTGCTGGTCGTTGGGTGGAGCTGGGTCTTGCTGTTGAGATGGAGATCTCTGGGAGATTTTCACCGTTTGATATTACGTGGAGCTGGGAGGTCTCTTGTGGACCAGTGTCCTGAACTTGGCTCTCCCACCTCAGAGCCCTGATGCCTGGCTGGAGCACCAAGAGCCTTTCATCCACATGGGTCAGAATAAAAGGGAGAAAAAATAGAAAGAAAGAAAGAAGATAAAATAAAATAAAGTAAAATAAAGTTATTAAAATAAAAAATAATTATTAAGAAAAAAAATTTTTTAAGTAAACAAAACAAAACAAAAAAAACCCAGACAGACAGAACCCTAGGACAAATGGTAAAAGCAAAGCTATACAGACAAAATCACACACAGAAGCATACACATACACACTCACAAAAAGAGAAAAAGGGAAAAAAATATATATATCTTTGCTCCCAAAGTCCACCTCCTCAATTTGCGATGATTCATTGTCTATTCAGGTATTCCACAGACGCAGGGTACATCAAGTTGATTGTGGAGATTTAATCCGCTACTCCTGAGGCTGCTGGGAGAAATTTCCCTTTCTCTTCTTTGTTCACACAGCTCTCGGGGTTCAGCTTTGGATTTGGACCCGCCTCTGCGTGTAGGTTGCCTGAGGGCGTCTGTTCTTTGCTCAGACAGGTTGGGGTTAAAGGAGCAGCTGCTTCGGGGGCTCTGGCTCACTCAGGCCTGGGGGAGGGAGGGTTACGGATGTGGGGCGGCAGAGGCCAGCATGACGTTGCACCAGCCTGAGGGGCGCCGTGCGTTCTCCTGGGGAAGTTGTCCCTGGATCACGGTACCCTGGCAGTGGCGGGCTGCACAGGCTCCCGGGAGGGGAGGTGGGGATAGTGACCTGCGCTTGCACACAAGCTTCTTGGTGGCAGCAGCAGCAGCGTTAACGTTTCATGCCAGTCTCTGGAGTCCACGCTGATAGACGCGGCTCGCGCCCGTCTCTGGAGCTCCTTTAAGCGGCGCTCGCGCACCAGGAAACAAAGAGGGAAGAAAAAGTCTGTTTCCTCTCCGGCAGGTCCAGACTTTTTCCCGGACTCCCTCCCGGCTAGCCGTCGCGCACTAACCCCTTCAGGCTGTGTTCACGCCGCCAACCCCAGTCCTCTCCCTGGGGTCTGACCTCCGAAGCCCGAGCCTCAGCTCCTCGTCCAGCCCTCCCCGGCGGGTGAGCAGACAAGCCTCTCGGGCTGTTGAGTGCTGGTCGGCACCGATCCTCTGTGCGGGAATCTCTCCGCTTTGCCCTCCGCACCCCTGTTGCTGTGCTCTCCTCCGCGGCTCCGAAGCTTCCCCCCTCCACCAACCGCAGTCTCCGCCTGCGAAGGGGCTCCAAGTGTGTGGAAACCTTTCCTCCTTCACGGCTCCCTCCCACTGGTGCAGGTCCCGTCCCTATTCTTTTGTCTCTGGTTTTTTTTTTTTTTTTTTTTTCCTTTTGCCCTACCCAGTACGTGGGGAGTTTCTTGCCTTTTGGGAGGTCTGAGGACTTCTGCCAGCGTTCAGCAGGTGTTCTGTAGGAGCTGTTCCACATGTAGGTGTATTTCTGATGTATTTGTGGAAAGGAAGGTGATCTCCGCCTCTTACTCTTCCGCCATCTTGAAGCTCCTCCCCTCTGTTCAAGTCTTTTGCCTACATTTTAACTGGGTTGTTTATCTTTTGGGTGCTGAGTTGTAAGATAATAGTTACTGGATACCAAGCCCTTATCAGATATATGATTTATAAGTATTTTCTTCCATTTTGTAGGGTTTTTTTTACTCTCTTGATGGTGTTCTTTGAGGCATAAAATTTTCTCATATTTTTGTGGATTCTTTAGACTTTTCTATCTTCAAATAGAGATAGTTTTACATCTTCTTTCCAATTTTAAATGCTTTCTTGCCTAGTTACTCTGCCTAGAACTGTTTCAATGTTGAATAGAAACAGTGAAAACAGAATCCTTGTCTTGTTCCTTAGTGGGAAAGCTTTCAGACTTTCACCATTGATTATGATGTTAGTTGTGCGTTTTTCATAAATGCTCTTTATCATGTTGAGGGAGTTCCTTCTCTCTATTTTGTATCATGACAGGGTGTGGGTTTATGTCAAATACACCTGTTGGGATGATTATGAATATCTTTTCTTTCATTCTGTTAATGTGATGTATTATATCTATTGATTTTTCGAGATTTAACCACCCTTGCATGCCTATGTTAAATCCCACATTGTTATGGTATATAATCCTTTAAGTATTCTGCTGGCTTTGGTTTGCCAGTATTTTGTTGAGGAATTTTGCATTTGTTTTCATAAGTTATATTATTCTATGGGGTTTTTTTGCATTATTTTTGATTGGCTTTGATATTAGGGTCATGCTGACCTTGTAAAATGCATTAAGAAATATTTCTTCCTCTTCAAATTTTTAGAAGAGTTTGAGAAGATTGGTATTAATTCTCTTTTAAATGTTTGGTATAATTCCCCAGTGAATCCATCTGGTCCTGGACTTTTCTTTGTTGGGAAGTTTTGATTACCAATTCACTGTCTTTGCAGGCATACCTTGGAGATATTGTGGGCTCAGTTCCAGACTACCACAATAAAGCAAATATCATGATAAAGTGAGTCACACAATTTTGTTTGGCTTCCCAGTGCATTCAAAAGTTACGTTTACATTATACTGAAGTTTATTAAGGTACAATAGCATTATATCTAAAAAAAACCAATGTACATACTTTGATTAAAAACTACTTTATTGCTGAAAAATGTTGACCATCATCTGACAATGCAGGATTGCCAAAATCTTTCAGTTTGTAAAAACCAAAATATCTGCAAAAAGTTTGTGGATCTTTTCAAAGAAGCAACTTTTGATTTTATTGATTCTCTGTTTTTCTAGCTTCGATTCTATTTAGCTGACTCTAATATTTATCATTTCTTTCCTCCTATTAGCTTTGGATTTATTTTACTCCTCTTTTTCTACTTCTTGAATGTGTCAGGTTAAGTTCTTTTTTTTTTTAATAGTGCTGCAATGAACACTGTAGTACGTCTCTCTCTCTCTCTTTTTTTTTTTGACAAGGTATTGCACTCTTTAATTAATTTATTTATTTTTGCTGTGTTAGGTCTTCGTTTCTGTGCGAGGGCTTTCTTTAGTTGTGGCAGGCGGGGGCCACTTTTCATCGCGGTGCGGGCCCCTCACTATCGTGGCCTCTCTTGTTGCGGAGCACAGGCTCCAGATGCGCAGGCTCAGTAGTTGTGGCTCACAGGCCCAGTTGCTCCACGGCATGTGGGATCCTCCCAGACCAGGGCTCGAACCCGTGTCCCCTGCATTAGCAGGCAGATTCTCAACCGCTGAGCCAGCGGGGAAGCCCTCAGGTTAAGTTTTCGATTTGAGATCTTTCTTCTTTTTAAATGTAGGTATTTAAAGCTATAAATTTTCCTTGAAACTGCTTTTGCTGCATCCCATAACTTTTTGTATTCTGTTTTCATTTTTATCTCAAAATATTCTCTAATCTCCCCTGTGATTTCTTCTTTGATCCATTAGTTATTTAAGAATGTGTTGTTTAATTTCAAGATGTCTGTGAATTTTCCACTTTTCCTTTGTTATTGATTTGTTATTTCATTACATATGGCCAAAGAAGATACTTTGTATGATTTCAACCTTTTAAAGTTTATTGAAACTTGTTTTGTGACTGCACATAAGGTCTATGCTGGAGAATGTTTTGTGTGCACTTTAGAAGATGTATATTCTCTGGTTGTTGGATGAAGTGTCTGTATGTCTCTATTAGATCAAGTTGGTTTATAGTGTTGTTCAAATCTACTTTCTTTTCGATCTTCTGTCTAGTTGTTCTATCTATTTTTGAAAGCTTGGTATTGAAGTTTCCAACTATTATTCTAGAATTGTCTATTTCTCCCTTCTGTTCTGTCAATTTTGTCTTCACATATTTTGGGGCTCTACTGCTAAGTGTGTATAGGTATATAATTGTTATATCTTCTTGATGGATTGACTCTTTTACCTATGTATAAGGTCCTTCTTTGTCTCTTGGAATATTTTTTGACTTAAAGTCCATTTTGTCTGATATTAATTTAGCCACCTCAATTTTCTTTTGGTTATTATTTTCATGGGTAGTTTTTCCTCCATTCTTTCACTTTTAACCTATTTGTGCTTTCAGATCTAAAGTGAGTTTTTAGTATATATAGGATGGATAAACAACAAGGTTCTATTGTACAGCACAGGGAACTATTTTCAATATCCTGTGATAAACCATAATGGAAAAGAATATGAAAAGAAATATATATGTTAACTGAATCACTCTGCTGTACAGCAGAAATTAATTAATATTGTAAAATTAATTAATTAATATTGTAAATCAACTATGCTTCAATAAAAAATGTACATACTTTTATCTGGAAATACTCTTTGTCTTGAAGTCTATTTTTCTGATATTTGGTAAAAACCAAATTTTTACTGCTTGCAGTTTATACCTTTTCTCCCCTTTTAATTAGTCTTAATATTTTAAATATTTCTCTTGTTGGAATAAAGTTAACCTTGCTCGTCTGAATCAGAATAACAGTATCTGCTTTTTAATTGGAGTGTTTAGAACATTGACATTTAATGTTCTTAATATAGTTGGGTTTAAATCTGTCATCTTACTACTTGCTTTCTATTGACCTATCTCTTTTTCTTTCTGTCTTCCCTTTCTCTTTAATTTGGGCATATAGAATACTTTTTTAGTCCATTTATTTCCTCTATTCTTTTTTCAGATACAGCTCTTTTTATTCTAACTCTACTGAGAGTTGATATTCTCCCACTTTAAATAAAATATAAGAACCTTAAACACTACCATTTCATTTATTCTTCTCTGTTCTTTGTGCTATTATTTTAATATATCTATATCAACATACATCTATCATCTATCTATATATCTATATCTATCTATCTTCATCATCATCTATCTTCTACATAAGTTATAAACTTCACAAAACAGCGTTATTATTTTTGATTTGAATAGTCATTTGTTGATTACAAAGCCAAAGAGAAGAAAAAGGTAATCTTTTAAATGTAATCACATGTTTACCATTTCCAGTGCTCTTCTTTTCTTCCTCAAAATCTGAGTTGCCATCTGATTAGCCCCAGCTTTAAGAAATTTTTAAAAGCATTTTTTTGTTATAGTGCAGATCTGCTGACAGTGAATTCTCTAAGCTTTGGTTTAGCTGAAAATATCTTTATTTCACCCCAATTTTTGAAGGATATTTTTGCTAGATATATAACTCTGGATTGATAGTTTTTTCTTTCAGCATCTTAAAGACTTCATTTCTATTTTTTCTTATCTGCATGTTTTCTGATGAGGTTACTTATCAATTTTATAATTATTACTTACAGGTATTGTATTTTTTCTCTTATTTTTAGATACATTTTTTACTTTTCAGTGTTTTGACTATGAAATGCCTTTGTGTGGCTTTCTTATATTTATATATATGTTGGGGTCTCCTGAGCTTCTTGGATCTCTCAGCTGATGTTTTTCATCAAATTTGGAAACTATTCCTTCAAATACTTTTTTCTGTCCCACTCTCTCTCTCATCCTTCTAGAATTCCAATAACATCTATTTTAGACTACTTAACATTGTTGCACAGTAGCTGAGGCTCAGTTAATTTTTTAAAGGTTGTTTTCCTGCCTCTGTTCTTGAATTGTCTTCAAGTTTCCTGGCATTCTTCTGCTACCTCCAATCTGATTTTAAGACCATCTAGAGAATATTTCATTTCAGTTATGAAACTCCTCAGTTCCAGAATTTCCATTTGGTTCTCTTTATGGTTTGTATTTGAGGGTCTCCATTTAAATTGTTCATGTTTATATTTTCCTTTAAGTTCTTTAATGTTTATATATACCTGTTTAAAAGTCCTTGGTTGTTCATTCCAACTTCTAAATATCTCAAGATCTGTTTCTATTATCTGCTTTTCTTCTTAATTTTGGGTCACGTTTCCTGTGTGTTTTGTTGCTGTTTGTTTTGTTTTGTTTTTTGCACATGTAGCAACTTTTTATTGTATTTTGGATAATTTGGATTTTTCTATCCTCTTTTAAGTGGTGTTGAGTTTTGTTCTGGCAGTCAGTTAAGTTACTGGTGGATTCTCCTGATTCCATTAAGTACAATTTTATTTTTTGTTATGATGGGTCCATTTTAGGTTTTGTCTTTAGTCTTAGGACATGGTCCTTGCTCTAAGATGTGCATAGATTTTCTGATTTCTCAGCTGGATGCCTGAGGTGTTCAGTGAGACTCTCTTCACTCTTATTAGGCCCAAACTCCCTACATGGTGTAACTTCTGATGTCCAGCAATCAGCCTTCATCACCAACCCTCAGCTAGCCTTGCAGAGTCTTGGTCTGCACATGCATAGTACTTCTATTGGCCAAGGATCTTCAGGGGATCCCAACAGAAGTTTCTGGTTCCCAGCTTTTAAGCAGCCCCTCTATTCCAGTGCCCTGGCTTGAAAACCTGGAGGAGTTCAGGCTGGTGAAGTGCCCCAGGGAAAAACTTGAGAAAAGTGGAAGACTCCTACACAGTGTTCTTTACCATGTTCCAGCTATGGTAAGGAACTTAGGGCAACTTGCCTAATTTCTCCTTGCTTCAGTTTCATTATCTGCAAAATGGAAATAATAGCAGTACCCAACTGATAGGCTTATATCAAAGATTAAATAAGGTAATTCATGTAAAGTATTTAGAAAGGTGCTTATCATGTAGTAGGTGTTATATAAGAATTATCTGCTTTTTCCCTCCTTGCCCCATATAGCTGGTTTGTGACTCATGCACACAGTGGCAGCCCTTGGAAGACAGGGCTTCATGGCGAGAGAGCCTCATTCTGGGCCGTTTTCCTGAGCTGCCTGAGAAGATGTTTGGGGCATCCATAGATCAGGAAGGTAATCATACTCTAGAAGAATCCTGCTGCATGAATGGATTCCTCCATGGAACCAGCTAGGTGACTGCCTTTGGGAGTCACCATTTGCAAAGGCTCTGCTGACTGCTACTGTCTCTGTTTAGCCCTCTATGATTTTGCTGACTCAGGAACGACTTCGGATGGGTGGTGGCTACCCAGGGTGGAGAGGCATCTAGGTGCTCTGGGGTAGTTCGTGGCCACTGCTGTCTCAGGGTATTCCTCCTCATGAGATGCTACTGGTGTCCAACCCATTTCTTGCTTGCCTGAAGATTCTTTTTTCTCTTTAAACCTGGGAGTTTATAAAGGCAGAGTAGAAGGTTGCACTACAAATAATTGACATATCTAAGTGAGGGCTGTCAACTACGCACCCCTTCTCATGGTGATAGTGTAGGAGCTTGTCTGAATCCCCTCTGGAGAGCTGCCTCTTCTTGCTGACTCCATGTTCTGCATCCATGTGGACAGGCTTTCTCTGGTGGGTGCTGCCCCCATTCCCTGAAATGCACCCATGGCTTGTCTTCATTTCTTGCAGGACCACACGAGAATGTTGTCTTTCCTGAAGCCAAAGCCAGACAAATCTGTGGCAATTTTACCAACATTCTGCCCAAAGCTGCTCAAAATTAGGCCTCCATTCCCTAGGCTGAATTAACTGGGTGACCATGCCTGTGCCTCTGTCTGTTCCAGTCTGTGCTCAGTGCACCACTAGTTCCAAAGACCCTGAGTGGAGTTCTGTAGTCAAAGAAGTTTGGAACTATAGGTTAAATGGAGCGAAACAGGATTCTTTATTGCAGGATTATTCTTCTTCTGTTCACTTGCATTGTGACTCTTCCATACGCAGGAATCAGTGTTCCATTGTGTGTTCAGATCTTCACTGAGCATCTTCTCTTGGGATTAATGTTCTGTTCAACCCACCTGGGGAAATGCTGGATTCGAGTAACAAGAACTGTAGTTTACCTTTGGGGAAGTTGAACACTGGTGGCTTCTGTGTGTGTGTGAGTGTGTGTATTTCTGTTTAGCCCTTTTATTTCCAATAAATGGCTCTCTCTTGGTTCCTCAAGTGCTTGGAGGGCAAGGAGTATTTAATAGTATTCTTATGATTTTTTGTTCTATAGCACTGAGGCCAGGCCTGCACTGGTAGGAGTGGATACAAACATTTGGCAGGAAAAAAAGGGACACAGACAGCCTTGCTTTACCTCATGCTTCAGGCTCTCCAAGCTCTGGAGTGGTCCCCACCTGAGGGAAACTGAGAACTGGGCGGCCCTTGGAGGCCATCGCATTCAACATTTTCACTTGGAAAATGTGGAAACTGAGGCCCAGTGAGGGGGCCCTTGTACCAGGCTGGGAAGAATCAGAGGCCCTCTGAATGTTCAGATATAAGCCTAGAGAAGAGTGCTTCTCAGATGAGGCTGCATTTTAGCATCACCTGGGGAAATTTTAAAAATCCTGGTGTCTATGCTGCATCCAGAGCAACAAAATCATAACCTTGGGAGTAAGACCCGGGCATTAGCAGTTTTTAAATCTCCCCAGTGATCCCAACGTGGGGCCCAGCTTGACAACCAGTGCTTCAGAGAGCATCGACACGCCTGGAAACCTAGGGGTTTGCAGAGATATCTCAGAGGTGCTGTGTGGTTAGATAGGGCAGGGGGTCTCCAGACCCTCTTGTTTCTCCTTTTTCAAAGCTGCTCTGCTTGCTTCTCTTTATTTGTTGCTCCCCTATAAAATATCACTAGAAGGAAAGCCCCCATCATGCTTCTCCAAGTCAACCCCTCCAACTTCACTGATGGGGAAGGTGTGACCGGAAGAACATCGTGGTAGACTTGGGCACCTCCAGGATTCGAAACCCATCTCCTGACCCCCAGCCCAGGTTCTGCAGCCACCTCTTGCCCTCAAATTCTTTTCTTTTTAAATGATTCAACACCGTACAAGTCATCCTCAAACCTCCTCATGTTTCCTTTTAATCCCACTGGCACAGCCATGCTCTCCTGTGGACCGGATTTTTTGTTTTAGGTTCTACAGATTAACCAAGGATGGCCGGGGGTCACAGGGCACTTTGGGTATAGAGATTATGTCGGGGGCTGGGATTCGGGGCAGGGGGAGCAACTGACATCAAATTAGCTTTCATTTTAAGTTTTGATGCAGCAATTATGACTTCTGAATAGCAGTGGTTGTTACTGAGGATGGTCGCCTAAGCAGTGCACATAATTATTATAATTACTGTGTACCTAATGATGCCTAATAAGGAGTAACACCACACAGAGGCGCAGTGGCTGGTCAGCCTGGTGGTCTGGGCTCCAGAGGGGGAGCAGCTGGGGTTCTGATGCCTGCGTGGGGCTTTTACAGGGACGCCGGGCTGCTTGTCTGCTGGAGACCGGGGGTTGCAGAGTGTGTAGGAAGAGAAAACTCCCAGAAAGAATGTGCTGGCAACAGCTCAGAGGCAACCAATGTGGATGTGGCTGAACAGGAGCCATCCTTCTTCAGCCATTGGATTCACGGTCTTATGTTCATGCTAATTCCTGGTCCTCAGGGAATCTGCTTAGGGAAGGCAGAAATGGATAGCACTTTATGGGCTCTGTGTACGTGTGTGTGTGTGTGTGTGTGTGTGTGTGTGTGTATTTATAAAAAATAATCACTAATTTTTATAGAGGGCTATGTGCCAGGCAATTTCCATTCATCACCTCATTTAATTCTTGCAACAGCCCCATTTCACAGATTAGGAAATAGAGGCCCCATGGTCATCCCGATAATAACCCTGGCTGCCATTTATGAAGCGCTGTAATATCTGCCAGGTACTGTACATGGATTATGTCACTTGATCCCCACAATAATCTTATTAGATAGGTTTTATTATCATTGTTTCTTATTTATTCCTATAATATAGATGAGAAACTGAGGCATGGGAAGGGAAAATGACTTGTCCAAGGTCATACAGCTGTTACATGGCAGAGCCAAGATTTGAACCCAGGCAGCCTAACACCTTTTTCCCTTCCTTCATTAATATGTATTAAATAACTAGAATATGCCAGGCACAGGCCAAAGCAGATTACAGTCTAGTTGGGAAAGACAAAACAAAATCAAATAAGCAAATAAATATATAATATTTAGGATATATACAGGATAGCAGGACAAGGGGATGGACAGGAAGAGGATCTATTTTAAAGAGGATAGACAGTGAGGATCTCACTAATTCTGTCAAATTTGAGTAATGACTTGAATGTAGTGAGAGGCGGAGCCATGTACATATTTCAGGGAACAGTGGTCTAAACAAGTGCAACAGCCAGTGCAAAGGGCCTGAGGCAGGAACATGTACAGAAGGTTTCAAGAATCATGAAGAGGCTAGAGTGATGGAGCAGAGTGAATGAGAGGAAGAGAGTTGCAAGGAAAGATCAGAGAGGTGGTTGGGAGCCAGATCCTGTAAGGCCTTATAGACTAGGTTAAGAACTTAGCATTTTATTTTAAATGTGATGGGAAGCCCTAGTTGGGTTTTGAGCAGAGGTGGGACTTGGCTTAACTTTGGTTTTGTTTGGTTGCTGTGTACGTGGAGAAGGGACTGTGAGGGCCCCAGAGATGACCGTGGCTTGGACCAAGGGCAAAGCAGTGGTGGTGGTGAGAAGTGGCTGTATTCCCCATATGTTTTGAAGGAATGGCTGATTTGCTAATGGTTTGGGTGTGGGGCGAGAGAGAACGAGAGTGGCCACTGATGACTCCTGGGTGCCTTAGTCTGGGTTGGGATATCCTGAGAGCAGGATTCCAGTGTAAGGGAGTTATTTGAGAGGTGCTTCCAGGAAGCAACCACAGGGGAGAGAAGTGAGCTGGGGAAACAAAGGCAGCCAATAAATATGCAGAACCAAGAGGTTACCAATGTGGGCACCTGCAGCTTATTTCTGCTGGGGACTTGGGGGAGTTAGCGTGGAGCACACATCTCAGACCCGAGGGGTGAGGGGCTGGGTCCCCATCTGTCAGCACTGTGTGCTGTCCTGCAGGACTTTGTAGTAAGCAGGTGTAGAGGTTAGTGCCCAGGGGATGGGGTGGGACATTGACTGCTCAGCTACACCAGGTTTTTAGCCAGACAATTGGGTAAATGGCCATGCCATCTCCTGAGACACAGGAACTTGTGCCTTAGACAAATGCTGTGCACTGGACCTCAGGCTTTATTTGGATCAAGGGTCAGCAATCTACAGCCTGGGGGCCAAATTCTGCCCTCTGTGCATTATGGTATTTAAAGATTTATTGGAACCCAGTCACGCTCCTTCATTTCCTTGGTGTCTACGGCTGCTTTCCTGTTGCAACGGCAGAGTGGAGAGGTTGGGATGCAGACTGTGTAGCCCTCAAAGCAAAGATACTATCTGGCCCTTAACGGGAAAAGTTTGCCAACTTCAGATTTAGAAGCAAAGAGCAAAACCACTTCTAACTCTCAGATTCAGGGATTCCTTTGGAATCCAGATGCAGGAAGTAAGGCGCTTGGAGGATCAGTCGTTGCAGAGACCACCTCTGCCTCCAGGGCTGAGTGATGGGTCAGCTGTTACCTGTGTGAAAGTTCCCCGCCTCTCCATAGACTGAGAACCTCCCGACGACACACATAGAAGTCTGCAAGGTTTGTCTTTCCGTCACTTCCGCCTGTCCCTTGGCTTTGAACACCCCAATCAGATAAGAATGCTGCTCCCTGGCGGCTTCCCTGGTGGCGCAGTGGTTGAGAGTCCGCCTGCCGATGCAGGCGACACGGGTTCGTGCCCCGGTCCGGGAAGATCCCACACGCCGCAGAGCGGCTGGGCCCGTGAGCCATGGCCGCTGAGCCTGCGCGTCCGGAGCCTGTGCTCCACAACGGGAGAGGCCACAGCAGTGAGAGGCCCGCGTACCGCCAAAAAAGAATGCTTCTCCCTCTGGACCTTTATTTTCCCAGGCCCACCTCTATCTGACCCGAATGTTCCGTTCTAATTGCCAATTCCTTGGAGAGAGGTTCTGATTGGCTCATCTTGGGCCACACCCTCTCCTAGTCCAATCAATGATGTGGGGGTGGTATCAAGCTGTAGAAGTCAGAAGGAGGGGTGTGGCCGGGTTTTCATCAGGTTCTTCCCGGTTCTCCGACCTACTGAAGTTACCAACTCCCCACCTGGCACTTCCACTGTGCTTGGCACAGAATGGGTGCTTTCTAATAACCACAATTCAGATAATCTGAGTTCCGGCCTCTACTTCTCCACCTACCAGCTGGGTGTCCTTGGCAAATCACCTGATTTTTCTCAGCCTCAGTTTTCTCACCTGGTTGGTTGGTTTTGAGAACAGCCAGCGATACCCCTGGAAGTTGGTAGGAAAAGGCATCTCCTCAGGGTTGCGAATAAAGCATAAACCGTCACGTACTGGGCATCCAGAAGGAGATACTGACATTTGTGTTCTCCTGATTATAACCATTCTTACCAGGGACTGTCGGCACTCCCATCCCAGGGCGAGTCTGGCCCTGCCCCGTTTCCCTCTCTCTCCCTCTCTGGTCCATGCTCCATGCTGTGGGCTGGGACCTGGCCTCCCGGTAATGGGGCATTGTCCCTGCCCGGCGAGAACAAGGCGAGCTCAGCTGGCCTTAGTCACAGGTCAGTTGCTTCATACAAATCCGCAGGGACTCGCGGACGCTCTGACAAGGGGCGGGGTGTGCGAGGGCTCCATTTCGGGCTCAGACACAGCTCCAGGTGCTGGAGGCTGTAAAACGGGGTGGGCAACACAGCCCTGAGAACCGAATTACCCGGAACCCCAGCGTCCTCGCTCTCTGAAGGAGAACAGGTGTCCCCTGAAAGCAGGGTTTCTCTCCCTCAGCACTGTGGGCATTTTGAACCTGATAAGTCTTCGTTGTGGGTAGTATCCTGTGCACTGAGGGGTGTTTGGCGTCCTCCCTGACCTCTACCCACTAAATGACAGCAAATCCACCCACCCCTACAGTTGTGACAAACAAAAATGACTCCAGACATTGCCAAGTGCTTCCCTGGGGGCGCAAAATCACCCCCAGCTGAGAACCACTGCCTTAGAGGATGACGCTTGGAGTGGTTTTCTGGAACAAATTCCATCAGACAGCCAGGAAGCACACTGGGCAAGGCTGCTGGAGGGTATGAGAAAGGGGAGGGCTTAGGCCTGGCCAAAGAGGGTCCCACCACTGGGCAGAGGAGACGAGTACCCTGTGAAGTGATAAGGGACAGCCACTGTGAATGCCAGAGCAGGGATGCATGGAGGTGACGCTGAAGTGGGCTGGCCCCAGGGACTGGGGTTAGGGAGTGGAATAGAGCTGCGGTCCCCAACCTTTTTGGCACCAGGGATCGGTTCTGTGGAAGACAATTATTCCACGGAAGGAGAGGGTGGAGGGGTGGAGGGGTGGAGGGGGCGGGGATGGTTCAGGCGGTAACGCGAGCGATGGGGAGCGCAGATGAAGAAGCTTCGCTGCTCCCCGCCGCTCGCCTCCTGCTGTGCGGCCCGGTTCCTAGCAGGCTGAGGACCGGTACCGGGGGTTGGGGACCCCTGGAGTAGAGAGGACATTCCAGGTGATGGAGAAAGCCTGAGCAAAGGCCTTGGGGCATGAAATGAGTGTGGGACAGTGAGAAGACAAGCCTGGGCACTGGCTGGGGACCTGTTAGGGGAGAGAGTGGAAGTAGTAATAAAAGCAACAAACAGCTACCCTGTTTTTGAGTGCTGAGTGCAAGATGTTTCCTAAACGCTTTACTTGCCATCTCATTTAATCCTCAAGAAATCCCTATGAGATTTGACTACTATTCTCATCTCACCGGTAAGAAACCAAGGCTCCAGATGTTGTAGGGTTTGCCAAGGCCACACAACCCATAAAGGCAGGTTCAAATTTCAAGCCTAGGCTGTTGACCATATGAACAATCCTTCTCTTCTCCACCCTCGTAGCCACCACCGTGCTGGGTGCGATGGGTGGTGGGAGTGGGCATGGAAGCGTTCCCCTAACTCCTCAAACATGAGATCAGGGCTAATCCACTAAGTGAATGAATGAACACGTGAATAAATGAATGAACAGACATCGCTTCCCACCTGACTCCTGGCTCCACCCACCATCGCCAGGCCTCTCCTTGGATATCATTTAGCTTTGGGGACATCAGGTGGCACCTCTATGTTGGCCCTTGCTTAGAGGGCACTCCAGCATGAGTGCCCCATAAGAAGTGGTCGCCTATTCCTCCCTGGCTTGGGCACGTTTAAAGAAGAGAGAGAGAAACAGCTAGATACCAGGAAGAACTTCGAAGTGATATTAAACACCGGAGACCCTGAATGAGCAGCTGGATGCCCGTGAGGCCAGGAGCCTGGGGTGTGGAGCCAGGGGGAGCTTTGTCACATCCCCCTTACCACTTCTACCCCTCACTGGGCCTCGGTCCCTGCCCCAGGATGGCCCCCAGTGCAAGGCAAGAGGATCTCTCATTCCCCTATCCCACGAGCATGCTTACTTTCTCCTAATTTATTCAGTTCTGCCCTGTGTGCTCAGCCTCTTGGGTGCAGAGTGATTTCAGTTTACATGCACTGTTCTCTCAACTACCTCTCCTGGAAAGCTCAACCCGGAGCCTCATTTGGGTTTCCGGGGAACTTTCTGATTCAAATTCCATTTGATTCCAATGCTGAGAGTGTGTCTTGGCAGGGCACTGGCTTGCCGTCCTCGTTATGCTCTGAAGTCAGGAATAGTGGGGGGCACCCAGGGATCCCCAGGGGTTTCATTTGGGGACAGAGCTGCTGCAGGCCTCTGCTGTGTGCCAGGCTTCTTAGTACAAGCCACTCGGGAGCTTTTGCCCAGAGTCTTTCCAGGGGGAGTCATACATCTGCAGCATCTTAGAACTGAGCCTCTGTGGGCCGCATCTGTCCTCAGTTTCCCTATCTTCAAAATGGAAATTACAATAGTTACAGCTCAGGGTTGAAGAGATCCTTTAATGTGTTTCCCAAGTTTCAGTGCATTGTCTGCATGCTGATGAGTTTTACTATGGCCACACGCTACCTGTACCATATTTATTTATCATTGATTAATTATTATTTTAAAAAACTTTTTAATAAAAATTATTTGTTTGGCTTTAATAAGAATTATTTACTTTTCCTTTAAATTGACCTACTTTTTTTTTTTTTTGCGGTACGCGAAAAACGTGCTCTCCCGTTGCGGAGCACAGGCTCCGGGCGCGCAGGCTCAGTGGCCACAGCTCACGGGCCCAGCCGCTCCGTGGCATGCGGGACCCTCCCGGGCCGGGGCACGAACCCATGCCCTCTGCATCGGCAGGCGGAGTCTCAACCACTGCACCACCAGGGAAGCCCTAAACTGACCTACTTTTAAAAGACTTTGATCTATTTTGAAAGGAAATTTTTATATTTGCATGAGAAGAAAATTGATATCACTTATCACAAATGGAAAGCAATAAGATAAAACAAATATGACCACAAACAACTACTTGACTCACGTGTGTACCAACGATAATTCTCACAACTAAGGGCCATGCTGTGCCTCCTGCACTGTTTGAAGCACTGAATGTAGAGTGCTTAGCACTTATTCAATAAAAGATTGCTGCTCTGAAGACAATGAAACCAGTATGGTGTCTGCCCCTTGGGAGCATTGCTCTGAGCTGGTCAAGGGGAATAATTTTGCTTCATGAAACTGCCGTATTTCTTCTTCTCTGATAATTAGAGCTGTGATCTGTCATTTCGGTGAATTGCAAAAGTGGTGACAATCTTTCTTCCTCCTGATAAGAGGTGGGGCCTACTTGCCCCTTGAATCTGGACTGGCCTCATGCCTTCCTTCGACTGCTAGAGTGTGGTAGGAGGGGTGGCGTGTCAGCTGTAAGCTCATGGCCTTCCAAGAGGCTATCATGCAGCTTCCACCCTCTCAGGTCACAGACTCTACGCTAGGCCTGACCTGGGTCTCCGTATGTTTACAAGAATTCAAATCATACCACTGCCATGTGAACAAGATTAGGCCAGCCTACTGGAGAATGAGGGACCCCATGGAGCAGCGGGGGGAGGTGTCCCAGTCAAGGCCATCTCAGAGCAACCAGCAACGTGCCATCCAGCTCAGATGCATGAGTGAACCCAGCCAAGATCAGCCCAGCCTGGCCTAGAGCAGCAGACCCAACTGGCTGACTCACTGATTTGTGAGGAATAACCAGTGGTATTTTAAGCTCCTCAGCTTTGGTATGGTTTGTTATATGGCAATAGTTGACTTTCCTGTTTTATCTTATTCACTGGGGAATTTATGCCCAGTTCCATGCTCAGTCATTAATTCTTTGATTCAATTTCTTTCTTTCTTTTTTCATTATAAGACTTGTAGAAATATTTGCCTTTTTAAAAAAAATTTTTATTTTATATGGGAGTATAGTTGATTTACACTGTTGTGTTACTTTCAAGTGTGCAGCAAAGTGATTCTGTTATACATATACATATATCTACTCTTTTTCAGATTCTTTTCCCATGTAGGTTATTACAGAATATTGAGTAGAATTCCCTGTGCTATACAGTAGGTCCTTGTTGGTTATCTATTTTATATATAGTAGTGTCTATCTGTTAATCCCAAAGTCCTAATTTATGTTTCAATTTCATTTGTTTTCTCTTCTTAATTCCCTTTCCTTCCTTTTTTATTCCTTCATTTGTGTGTGTGTGTGTGTGTGTGTGTGTGTGTGTGTGTGTGAATGTGCATTTTTAAAAGACGTCTTTGCCAAAGGAGCAGGATGGAGATGAAAAGTTGAAAATCTAGCAGAGAGTTGGCCCAAGTGTTTCTTAAATTTTGAAGACAGCCTAAGGGGACACAAGGAAGCATAGAAACTTGAGAGTAATGGAGCCATTAGTGGCAAAGGAGCATTTCTCTGCAGTGCCCCACTTTGCTTGCGTTTATAATTATCAACCTTATTGTTCAGGGTGGAGAAGCCAAGTCTCGAAGTTAAGTGACTCGTTCAGGATCACACAGCCGGTCAGTGCTGGAGCCAGGACTCGAGCCAGGTGTTCTGACTCCAAATCTCATGCTCCCTCCATCATGGGATGCTGCCAGCACCAGCGATGGGTGCGGGTAGGGTGGGGTGGTGGGAAGGGGGTTGCCTCCAAGCATTTGCCAGTGGGTGTTTTCTATTCCCAGAGCACAGATTGCCATCCAAATGAAGACTCAGATCTCCCTAGTTCAGAAACGGTCCTCTTTTCTTCCCCCATAACTCAGAACCAAACATCCGATCCATCAGCACATCTCTCAGCCCCACTGCTCCACTGCTGTTGCTAGTATTTCTCCTAAATGGCTGAGCAGTCCCTAGCTGGTGTCCCTGCCCCTCTAGAGGGTCTTCCCAGGGCAGCTTGGCCAAGGAAGGGCCAAAGTCCCTTTCTGTGTCCTGCAATTTTCCACATCCAGGGACCCAGGCATATCAGATATGGTCTCATTTTTTTCTTGGTCCTTATTAAATAACAAATGCATTGCAATGCTCCTTACACTGTGCTGAAATGGAATTCATAGATAACGTAATCTATCTATACACATAATTTAAATAAATCCATATAAGCCATATAATGTCCTAAGTATACTCTAGAGGAGAATTAAAAAGCAACCAATTTATAATAAAATAACAATTACATCAGAACATAAATATTCCAGCCCAACTCTCCTGCAAGACGCAGTGAAGGCATCAGAGCTTGCAGCCGATATAGGTAGACTCACCATGGACATGACCCTGTAGACACAGACTGATGCTCTGCTGGTGATTCAAGCTCCACAGTGGCATGGATGGCTTTCAATGGTAGGGTCCCCATACAGGGGACTAATTCCTGATAAATCTCCTGACAGAATAGAAAAGAACTTCCCCTTGATTTACACACAAATGGCAGTCCTAGAAAGTTCAGTGTTGAATAATATTGTGCAAAAACCCTTTGTATTAAATATGAAATAAAGTTAGATTCTAGGCTCCCAATATTATAACTAGTTTTTTCACCTGCCTTGATGTCTGGTGGATAATTCTTTGTGTGAGGAGCTGTCTGCGCTTTGCACGGGGGTCTGGCCTGCCGACCCTTACCTGCTAAATGCTGGTAACATCCACCAACCTTTGTGACAAGCAAAAACATCCTTGTATGATTTTAACCTCCCCACCTCCACCTATAATCTGGCTACCCTGGGCTCTTCTCTGACTGCCTTCCCTGCCATGTCCCTCCTCGCCTACCATACTCCAGCCACACTGGCCTTGCAATCTGTGAGAAGAGTACTCCAGGCAGATGGAAGAGCCAGTGCAAATGTCATGTGGTAGGAGTGTGTCTGGCATGGCTCCCAAACAGTAGAGGCCAGTGTGGCCAGAGCAGGATGAGTGAAATAAGATATGAAATCAGAGACAATGGGGGCCAGAATGTAGGACCTTTGAGACCATTAAAAGGACCAACATTTAAAATCCAAATTAATGGCTTCTTTTGATATGTCAGGAGATTTTGCAAAACTGGGTCTGCATTCTTCCATATCTGCATAGCAACCATTGGCAGGTTTGACCCCTATGGGAGGAACCTTTGCTCTTCAATTTACCACAAGCCCCACCCATCCCTATCGCCCCACACAGCCACCTGCATTGCTCATGTACATTGCCTGTCTGCCCCTATGGGCATTTGAGTGTGTAACCTCTGGTGGGGAGAGGGTGCTAGGAAAGAGAGTGGGGCTGGAAGTGGAGGGAGAAAGTAGTTTCCCCCTTCCTAGCTCTGGAGAAAACGACCCCAGCCTCCAGAGAGGCTGTGGGTGAGGTCTCGTCCCCGCCCCTGCTCCATGCGCTCCACTCCCAGGCTGCCTGCTGAGAAAGCATCTCAGCAGGGGAGGCCAAGGCAGGGGCACCCATGAGGACGTCTCAAGGAAATAGTGAAAATATTTTCCCAGGGAAAGCCAACACTGCTATTTGTTTTCGTTGCTTAAATTATACGTGCTATTTATTTTTTAAGTGGCCTGTCATTATTGGTGAATGGGGAAGGCACCCAACCTCACAATACAACCAAAATTTTAGATATTGCTATGTAGTTATTATCAAATGAGCTTTTCATCTTTGTAGAAGGCGCCCTATGTGGAGCCCTCAGGGGCTGGGATTCTCATTATTGGGTAATTACAACCCACAAAGAGGGGTTGGCCTGGGGCTTGGGAAGCAGACAGGGTGGGACTTTTCAGACCCTCTGCATCTTGGCTCTTCAATCCATGTGTATATTCATTCAAAAATATGTATTGGGTGCCTGCTATGTACGAGGTGCAGTTCTGGATGCTAAGAACAAAGCAATGAACGATGATATTAATATAAATAATAAAAACCATCACTTAGATGGTGCTTATATGGTGCTATGCACTGTTCTGAGTGTTCTACATGTTACCCCCTTTGATCATCCTAATAGTCCTGTGAGGTCAAGTTATCCCCATTTTACAGATGTGGAAACTGAGGCACAGAGAGAAACAAGAGACACAGGCTTCCTTTATAAGGGAAACAGACCACAAACAAGAAATTTCAGTCCCGTGAAAAAAAATGGAACAGAGTTAGGTGATGGAGAGGGCCCAGGAGGGGTCAGCTGCAGATAGGATGATCAGAGAAGGCCTTGGTGAGGAGGTGGTGGAGAGAAGGAGCCAATCCCAGAAAGATCTTGGGAAAAGAATAGCAAGTACCAAGGCCCTGAGATGGAAGTAAACTTGTTGTGAGTAAAGAAACAGAAAGAAGGAGACTGGGACACAGGAAGCGTGGTTTGCTGAGGAAGGCTGATGCCCTCTGGCCCTGGGCTTCCCAATGGTCTGGTGATGGTTATGGGCTGGGGGCCTCAGCTGCCTAGGCAGGAGGTGGGAGGATGGCTGCAGGCAAGTAGAAAGAACACTTGGGTATTTGAATTGTCCTTCACATGTGGGTGGCTAACCCAGGAAGTGCTGGGAGTTTAGGCTGGGTTCTTTTTAAAAATTTTTTAATTTAGTTTTGTTTCAGCCAACTTTTTTTATTGATATATATTCTACATACAATATTATATTTGTTTTATGTGTACAATAGTGATTCAACATGTGTATACATTGTGACATGAACACCACAATCAGTCTAGATACCGTCTGTCACTATACAAACTTAATGCAATATTATACATTATTTTAATTAATTTTTATTGGAGTATAGTTGGTTTACAATGTTGTGTTAGTTTCTACTGTACAGCAAAGTGAATCACATATATATATATATATATATATCTCCACTCTTTTTTAGATTCTTTTCCCATGTAGGTCATTACAGAGTGTTGAGTTCCCTGTGCTAAGCAGTAGGTCCTTATCAGTTATCTGTTTTATATATAGCAGTGTGTATATGTCAATCCCAATCTCCCAATTTATCCCTCCTCTCCTTTCTCCCTTGGTAACCATGTTTGTTTTCTACATCTGTGACTCTATTTCTGTTTTGCAAATAAGTTCATTTGTACCATTTTTTTAGATTCCACATATAAGTGATATCCTATGATATTTGTCTTTCTCTGTCTGACTTAATTAACTCAGTATGACAATCTCTGGGTCCATCCACGTTGCTGCAAATGGCATTGTTTCGTTCTTTTTTATGGCTGAGTAATATTCCATCGCATATAAAATAAAGCAATTTATTTTATTGAAGTAGAGTTGATTTACAACATTGTGTTAATTTCTGCTGTATAGCAAAGTGATTCAGTTATACATATGTATACATTCTTTTTCATATTCTTTTCTATTATGGTTAATCACAGGATATTGAATATAGTTCCCTGTGCTATACAGTAGGACCTTGTTGTTTATCCACTCTATACCTAATAGTTTGCATCTGCTAGTCCCAAACTCCCAATCCTTCTCCCCCCCCACCACAGGCTGGGTTTCTAAAGTAGAGCTGAAGGACATCTCCCCTTGCCCCCTTACCTTTTCCACTTAGAAATCCCTGGCAGCTCTTATTACATATACAGATTCTTAGGTTCACCGTATCATCCTAATGCCATGGGTCTGGATGTGGAGCCCAGGAATCTGCATGTTTGACCTAGAGGATTCTGGAGCACGTGGGAATTTGAGAGCTGGGTAGCCAAGAATTCCTGATTAGAAACCAAACATCTAGGGAGGATGGAGATGAGGTTCTCCCTCTGCTGCCCTCAGGGCTTGTTCTGGGGCTCCTGCTGCCAGGTCCCCCTATCGAGAGGGACTTTTCACATGCTGGGGAGAGCCCAGAGAAGGATGAGCATGGTGGAGGGACCCCTTAGCTTGTGGCTGGTGAACCACGTTTGATGGTGTTTTTAGTCTGGAGCTGAGGCACCGAGATGGGGACCCTCGAGAGGCACTGAGATGGGGACACTCAAGCTGCAGGGCTCTGTCCCTGGAGGGGAGCTGACTTCAGTGCAGAGACCCCTAAATGCAGAACAGGACCAAAGGTCCCAAGTTCCAGGAAGTTTTAGTTCAAGACAGTGAAGAATTTTGTAATGGCCAGAGCTGTCCAACAGCTAGCGATGTGGACCCCAGGGCCAGACTCGGGGGGCGTCTTACCTCTGTTGCTTCCTGTTGTCAGACCTTGAACCAGAGGTTAACCTCCTGCTGCCTAAGCTTTCTCGCAGCCACTTGAAAGAATGAAATGAGTTAGTGCACGGACAATGCTCCAAACACTATATACAGCAAGCGCTCAATAAATGCCAGCTGCAGTTGGCATCATGTTCTTATGACTAAGAATGGAAGGACTTGCCTTTATAGGCTGATCAACCTCCTGTGATGACGGAGGTGGTCTGTAATGCTTCTTGTTGACTTGAGGGGCACCTGGAAGACCCTTCTACCCAAAAGCAAGGTTTCCATCTGCCTGCTATCGTCATGGGTCAAAGGGGTGGTGGTTTTGCCTTCCAGCCATGGCCTCTCTCTGGGGTGTCTCATAGGGAACTGGGGGATAAACAGGGAGATCCGGTGTTTAGACTCAGCTTGGCCATGGTGGGCTCTCTCACCATCCAGCTGCCATTTGTCAGTGGAGTGTCTTTCCCTATCCCTAGAACATCACCGAGTCACCCAGAATTCTTAGGCCTTTGAGGAAGAGTGTGCCATGCAGCTCAGTAGTGTGGCTTGTATTGGGTGAGAATCTCTCTCTGGAGGGCTCTGGGTCTGGGGACTGTGTACTCCTCACCCCATAAGCATTTCCAGTTCACTCTGGGACTGGATTCTGTTTGGTGAGAGCCTGTAACCACTGAGATGGCAGGACAGGGCCCGATAATGATGAAGGTGAAGATGAGGTAGAAGAGGAGGAAGGAGAAAGAGAAAATGATGAAGATGATGACCATGATTACTATTGTTTCTCTGTTTTCTGAGCACTGACAGTGGGTCAGAGACACATGTGATGCTCCACACCCATGATCCCAGCCAATCCCTGCAGCAGCCCCATGAGGCAGGAGCTGCCATCTCCACTTTATTTGGAAGGGAACCGAGGCTTATAGAGTTGAAGCTCCATTTTCAAGGCTACCAGAAAAGCAGGAGTCAGAGCCAGGATTAGAACTTAGTTCTGGGTGACCGTACTCTTAATCACTGAGCACTGCTGACTGGCTGCAGCCATCCCAGTGACCTCAGTCCACTGGGCAGGTGAGACTGAATCCTTGGGAAAGAAGGACCAGTATGGGGCACCAGCTTGATGCCAACGGAGTGAGCCCAAGACAGAGGGCCCTGGAGGGCTGAGGGGCAGGACGGGAGAGACTTCGCAGTGCAGGCTGTCTCAGAGGAGAGACCTCCTTCTTCTCCAAGATCGGACTGGACTACCCCCTTGGCGTTTCACACTCTCTTGGAATTGCCAGACAAGGCAGTGATAACCATTCGATTTCAACGGAAATCATTTGTTTTTTCCTCCTTCCCGACTGGGCTCTCTCCTGAGACCCAGGTGTTAATGAAATCAAACAAAATGAAAATGGGTAAATTATTGCAAAGCTATGAACACCTCTGCAGGGCCACGCCTCACTAGTTTCCAATACCACCTCATTCAGGAGGCTGCCGGAGAAGCCAAAGCAATTTTGTCCCATGGGCGAGGTGCTGGAAGGGAGGGACAAAAAAGACAAGATATTGCAATCAGGAGGTCACTGACCCAGGCTTTTGTGTAATTATAGAATTTCATTTCTGGCCAACTGGACTGATGGCTGAGCTTGTTGGCAAATTAGTGGTGAAAAATAAAGCAATTTTTAGCGTCCTCGAAAGAGTCACCACCCCAGTGGTGTGTCAGGGGCCCAGGGTGGGGGAGGAAGGGGACGGATGGAGAAAAGAAGCCCAGATTAGAAGCAGCTGGTCATTAGGACTCATAAGGCTGATACGTTTTAATTCAAGACCTGGAGAATGTGCCCAGCGTTGTCCCGAGGGGATGAACCCCGCTACCTTTGGGCTTTGTCTTGAGAGCAGAAGAGGCTGAGATAAGACTCAGGCCCACACTGCCCTCTTCTCCCAGAACTGGGGTGGAGGGTGGTTCTAAAGAGTGCCCAGACCAGTCTGACTCACATTCCTGGCTTTGCGTCCCTTTTTTCTTTCCTTGTAACATGGGGAGCAAGAACGTTCACCTCGTAAAGTTATCATGGCCTGGTCTATCATAGATGGGGAAGTACTCTGCCCATTAAAATGAAATCTGGTATTGCTTGCTATTATGCTTTCCAAGTGGTTTTTGTGTGTGTGTGTGTGGTACGCGGGCCTCTCACTGTTGTGGCCTCTCCCGTTGCGGAGCACAGGCTCTGGACGCGCAGGCTCAGCGGCCATGGCTCACGGGCCCAGCCGCTCCGCAGCATGTGGGATCTTCCCGGACCGGGGCACGAACCTGTGTCCCCTGCATTGGCAGGCGGACTCTCAACCACTGCGCCACCAGGGAAGCCCCTCTTTCCAAGCTTTTATTCTGAAACTTGCTTTTAATTTTTCGCAAGTATATTTGACATTGAGTATTACTCTTCATCCTTATCACATAATACCTTTATTATGCTTTGCCTTGTCTGTTCTTATACCAGTTGGATAAGTGTCTTGGTGACAGTCTTCTTTAGATTGTCTTACTTTAAACATTTTTACTTAAATACCCCTGCTAGCTTTATGCCAAGCCAAACATCCATGAGCTCAGAAGTTTCACGGGCTAGTAATGTATTTTCTAAAACAGATGAAAAGAAATATCTATTTTCATTTAAATTACTCTTCATGAAATTTCAAATCCACATGATGGTGCTTGTCAAATTATTGGTGCCAAAGGACCAGTTTTTCTTCTTCTTGTCGGCGCACCTTGGGCGGATGCACGGTCCACTTCACGAGGCTACCATTCGACTCCTACCACCTCCTCCTTGCCATCTGAACAGGTTTTACCTTGTTCGTAGAAATGAGTCCACTGACCGGGGACTTAGATATTGTGGCAATTCCAAAGTTAGTGGCAATTCCAATAACATTGTCTAAATACTACCTTCAATTTCTGTACTTGACATGAATCGATAAGAAACAGTTCATGGCCCCGCACTGCCTGTTGGCTGTACTTGGAGCAGTCTAGGTATGCAAATACTTGAACACACTGACCTTGCAGAAAGAGGATCCAAAGAAGAATCAGCAGATTCAGTCAGTGGGGACTTAGAAGTTCTCAGCCTCGATTTATCCATCTATAAAATGGGTCAAATTGATGCCCTCATGCTGCTCCCAGACTGCTGACATTCCTTCTCCTGCACCAAAGACTTCACCCATCCTGGCAGCATCGCTGCTCTGGGCCCATTACAGGGGACGAAATGAAACGTCATAGGAAGACCAGCATATTAAACGGATGAATGTGAAACTCAAGAGATAACCACAGAGTTTCTCTGGCTGCTCGGAGAAGCAGTGAGAAGCCCAGTGCTTTCTCTACAGCCCATGGCCATGCAGGGCATACCTCTGACAAACCCCTGGACTCCTTGGAACAGCTGGGCAGGTGGAGATAAATTCCAAGGTGATTTCCCCTCTAACATGCCAAAGGAACAAGTAGTAATGGGGCATGCATAAGAATCCTCATTCTCCTAATTTATTTTGGAAAAAATGGGACATTGCCCTCAAAATCATCTCCTCCGGGTAGCTGAGTCTTTGAGGGTCTCCCGGGACGGGATGGCAGACAACTCCTTCCTTTACCTGGGCGCCAGGTGAGAGATCCATGGTGTTCTGACTCTAGCTCCTGAAGAGGGGATACGATGGAGGAATAGCTGAAATGTTTCCTTTTGGGGAGTGCTTGGTGTGTGGTTGGAAGGGCATCTGAGGATGAAGGAATCTTGGTTTTGCTAAATCTCCATGGAGGTTTGGTGCTCCAGAAAGAGGGTTACAAGGAAGGCACTGATGGAGGCAGCATGTACACAGACATCACAGTGTACAGAGCCCAGCCCATATGGCAGCCTCTTGGAGCCTCAAAATTCCACTCACTTTGCAGTGTTATTAATATCTCCATCTTAGAAGGAAAGTTCCTAAGGATCAGAGAGAGGATGGGACTTTCCTGAAGACAGCCAGGTGGTGGTGGAGCCAGGATGCAAACCCAGAGCCACATGACTCAAAAGTGCTGTGGCCACGAATGGATCAGTCCTCTCGGGAAGCAGGGTCATTGCTCCCCACCTCTCCCTCATGGACCAGTTGGAAGGTGAGCTAAACAGCAAAGCCGAACGAGGCACCAGCAAGGGTTTGCATTCGCCTCAGCCCATTCAGGGTTTCCCACTAATATCTGCTGGTGAGCCAGGGCGGGAGATCCTTGACAAGTGATGTGGCTCTTGATGGTCCCAGGAAAGTCTAGAGAAGATTTGTGATGTGTCTGAATTCAAAAAAAGACTGGGGAGAAAATTGCACCTGGGTTTGTAGGCTCTCTAAGAGGGTGATGCATGGACATCTGGGGGCAGGAAGATCCCCTGTTGTTAGGCCATTGATGATTTGATCACAAATGGCAACTCTGGAAATGTCCCAGAGTGACTAGGGGCATAAGAGCACACCCAGGGAACACTCATCAGAGAGCATCCCTGCCCTCCGGAAACTAGGAGCAGGGGGAAACCAAGGAGCGGTTAGAGAGTATTCTGAGATGGAATGTGAGGGAGTAATATAAAATCTTACATTTTATATAAGGATCTTATAAGATCCTAGGCGCAGTTGGCATTGTGAGGAGAGAGACTGGAAAATTGGAGTAACCTTGGAGGGCTCCCTGGAGGAGGTGAGACTTAATCAGGGCCTTGGAGGAGAGTGCATTAGCCAAGACTGAGCTGCAAAGGTCAGAAAGCCCATCCCAACTTTGTTAAAGCAAAGTAAAAAAAAAAAAGAAAAAATTGGTGGTGGAGGTGGCTCATATAACCTAAAAGCTCAGAGTAAAGCATATGGACCCTGGTGCTCCAACAACATGGTCCAAGCTCTGTTTCTGCCTGTCCATTTCTTAGCTCTGCATCTCTCTGGGTTGATGTCATTGTTTAGCAGCTGTCCACGTGGGGCTGGAAGGGTGTCCCTGGCAGCTCCAGGTTGCAAGGTCCTTGTACCCTGTGCCTGGAAATGTCCCCATGGGATTTTAATTTATGGAGGTGACTGAGTGACAACACGAAGAGGTCAGCGCCACTGAAAGAAGATGTTTATTACTTACAGTTCCCAAGAGGTGGGGGGCTACCTCACCACGCAGGGCCACAGAGAGAAGCACCAGTTTTGATCGGGAGGCAGAAGGCGTGAGGGGCAAGTCTAGGCCAAAGCCTTTACTGGGGTTTTTGTGGGGAAAGCAGGGCAGAAACAGCTTGGGATTGGCTAGTTTGAATAATCCAGGTGACTTTGGGGTGTCAGGGCTGTCCCTAGTTTCTGGTATTTAGCCCTGGGTTGTTTTAGGGCAAGGGTAACGTTGGCTTGGTGGGTGAGGGTCGGATGGCCCAAGTGGTTGGGGGTATGGGATTGGGAATGGTGGGGTGTATAGGCAAGGCTTGCTTGCAGGTGAGTTGCCTATTATCTTTAGGAATTAGCTAGCTCTGGGAGGGACGGTCTCTCCCCCGCCAGTCGGCGAGGCCAGATGTATTCAATGCCAGAGTATCAAGAATATAGAAAATAAGCAAATATAGTTAATACAGTTGACCCTGTGATGAATGGATGCCAAACAGACAAATACAGAATCTAAGAAAACAGAGTTGGAACACCCTGGGAGCAGCTCTTTCTTGATAGTTCAGTGAGGTGGTGTCCTCTGATTGGTCAGGCCTGGGAGGTGTGCCCACCCCTGGGAGTCCAGGTGAACCCCATCTGGAGCACAGGAGCTACTGTGATGATTCGAGGGATGTCTCCCCAGAGGGATGCTGCTTGCCAGGAAAAGTCACATCCAGTGGAGAGAAAGGATTCAGTCTTGGGAGGACTGAGGGGCAGGGGCATTGCAGACATAGGGATGGAGGACTGGGATCAAAGTGTTAGGGGTTTACCAAGTCTTCACCCACTCCTGCCTTCAAACTCTGCTGCATCTCCCTTGCCTTGTCAATATCTAAGAGAGATGGTTTAGCTTTCCTGTTAGCTTTTTTTTTTAATATTTTTTTTCCTTTTTTTTGGCGGTACGCGAGCCTCTCACTGTTGTGGCCTCTCCCGTTGCGGAGCACAGGCTCCGGACGCGCAGGCTCAGCGGCCATGGCTCACGGGCCCAGCCGCTCCGCGGCATGTGGGATCTTCCCAGACCGGGGCACGAACCCGTGTCCCCTGCATCGGCAGGTGGACCCCCAACCACTGCGCCACCAGGGAAGCCCTCCTGTTAGCTTTTATAATTAAGACTCACTTTCAGGTATGAAAATGTCCAGCCCCCTGTTTCTATGAAATTCAGTCTCACAGTCAGTTCCAATCTGCTTCCCTCTCCTCAGCCCCACAGGAGCTGAAACCCCACAATAGGGAAGGATGGGGGGCAGGGTCTGTCTGGCACTCTTCCTTTATCTTTTCCCCTCATCTGCTGCTATGGGTGTCTCGCCCCCTGTCCTGTGGCTGGTGGGGAGGGCCCCTGGGTGGGAGGACAGATGTCATACTCCATGGGCTATTGTAAAGAAGCCATTGGTGCCATCAGTGAGTGACACCTAGTGCTGGCTTTCATGGGGATCGCTGCAGAACGAAGCTTCTGGACTGGGCTGCCTGGTCTCTGACTGTCCACATGGGACTTTCCTTTTGTTCCTCTTCATCACAGGCTACCACATGGTACCATCATGACATCTTGAGCCTGGCTACCAGCCATGGCATCCCGGTGGCTCACAGGAGACTCACGTAACCTCGAGACACTGAATTGAAGTGTTGCAAGTTTTTGCCACTGCCCTCTCTCCTCACCTTGCTATTGAGAACTGCCCCAGCCCAGAAACTCCAGAGTTTCTCCTGGTAAGAAGCAGGCTTAAGGCTCTCTGTGCACACATGCTGGAGCAGGCATCTAAGTAGCCTTGCCTAAACCCCTCTGTGGCTTTCTGCAGCCAGCACCTGTAACTCTCACCCCAAGAGCTTTCTCTGGTGCCCCAGGCAGGGGAGTTGATGCCCCTGGGAGCAACCTTCAACCCAAGATGGATAGGAGTTGTTGGATAAATGCCCAAGTTCCTTTGCCTCCAGGTGTGTGTATCATACAATCCTCAGTGGCTTTGAGCCCAGTACCCACAGCAGCAGCCTACTCACTGCTCCATCTGAACTGGCTTCCTTCCCATCCCTTTCTCGGTTCCCCCTTCCCATCCTAGTGCTTCCTGGGATCATCTCTCAAATTGCTTGCACTCAAATCTTTATTGCAGGGGCCACTTCTGGGGGAAACCCAACCTAAGACGCATGTCCCTAAACTCCCAGGGTCATTCTTGTCTCATCACATCCCACACAGCAGGGGGTGGGAAGGGGCTCACAGACTACATGGCTCAGCAAGCAGCCAGTCAGTGGTGTCAGACCAGTCCTTACATCCGATCTCTTGTGCACACTCCATGGCTTGTTGGATGGTAGGTCTTCTGTGTCCCATCCCTTTCCTTCCCTCCTCATGAGTCAAAGCACTCTCTGCAATGGCCAACAACTCTCAAAGCTGAAGATTTTCTCACTTCCTCATGCTTCTCTCAAATGTTTACTCATTTCATTTAGACTAGAGTGGGTGATGGGCAATTCTCGTAGGACTTATTAAGCCATCCCGTAAAGAGTCTGAAGACCCTAGGTGAAGAAGAGCATCCCACTGCTCTTTTATAGATTATGGGGGTTCTTATCACCTGTTGTGTGATAGCTCAGCTCTGGGGCTTCAGTCAGTGAAAGTCCCATTCACCAGCTTGTTTCAAAGTATAGTTGATGCTTCTCTGACCACAACGGCATGAAACTAGAAATCAACCACAGGAAAAGAAATGAGAAAATAAAAAGATTACATGGAGACTAAACAACATGTTGCTAAAAATGGGGAAATCAAAAAGGAAATTAAAAAATACCTTGAGACAAATGACAATGAAAACACAACCATACAAAATCTATGGGATGCAGCAGAAGCAGTTCTCAGAGGAAAGTTCAGAGTGGTGCAGGCGTTCCTCAAAAATGAAAGAAAAGAAAAGAAAAAAAACCCCTCAAATACTAACCTAGCACCTAAAAGAATTAGAAAAAGAACAAACAAAACCTAAAGTCAGCAGAAGGAAGGAAATAATAAAGATCAGAGAGGAAATAAATAAAATAGAGACTAAAAAACAATAGAAAAAATTCAATAAAACCAAGAGCTGGTTCTTTGTAAGGGTAAACAAAATTGACAAACCAAACTATAGTTGATGTACCTGTGACCTGGCAATCGTACTCCTGGGTGTGTTCACAACAGAAAGGTACTCATATGTTTGCCAAAAGACAAGAATGTCCATGGCAGCACTATTTTGGAAATAGCACAAAACTGGAAAGAAACCAATGTCCGTAAACAGTAAAAAGATATAATTGCCTTGTGATATAATTGAACAGTGGAATACTACATAACAATGAGAAACAGTGAACTACAACCTCACCTGACAACGTGGATGAAACTCACAAACATAGTGTTGAACCAAAGGAGCCAGACACGAGCGAAGACCTGCTACCTGATTCCACTTATGTGATGTCCCAGACCAGACCAAATTAACCCATGGTGTAGAAGCCAGGCTCATGCTTGTCTTTGGAAGGGGCGGTAGGGACTGGAAAAGGCCACCAGGAGGGGTCCTGGAGAGCTGGTCATGTTCTATTTCTTGATCTGTGAGCTGGATGGCTGGACGTGTTCACATCATGATAAGTAATCCATCTGTACACTCAGGATTTATGTACCTCTGTTATGTATGATATGCGTCAATTTCTGTATAAATGTATTAATACCATCCTAGTATAAACCTGCTGGGGACATGTTAGGCCTGATAAAGGAGGAAAGAGATTACATTCTGAAGGAGTTGCATGAATTTAGCAAGTGTTTGCTGGCAGGAGTCAGGGAAGCACCCCGGGATAGGATTTCTGGAGTGTTTGATCAAGGCGACCACAACGTAAGACTGAATAAGCAAGAATTCATCGAATTGGGGGTACTTTCTTGGGACACAGAATTTAATAGCCTGGCAGAGACCCCAGGATATGGGGCAAACTCACTGCCAAGTGGGCTTTTAGAAGCCCAGAGAAACCAATGGTCCATGTTGAGGTGAAGGTGAAATACCTGAGTTGCTCTGGAAGATGACAGAGGAAGGAAAAGGCTGAGGGAAATGGGCATGCAGTATTCTATGAAGCCAGAAGACCCACCAGAGATCTGTGTTCCATTGGAGGGTTCAGAGGACACACCATTCATCAATGACATTAAGAACACACTTCTAGGGTTTCCCTGGTGGCGCAGTGGTTGAGAGTCCGCCTGCCGATGCAGGGGACACAGGTTCGTGCCCCGGTCTGGGAAGATTCCACATGCCACGGAGCGGCTGGGCCCGTGAGCCATGGCTGCTGAGCCTGCACGTCCAGAGCCTGTGCTCCACAATGGAAGAGGCCACAACATTGAGAGGCCTGCGTACCGCAAAAAAAAATAAATAATGAACACACTTCTGAGCGAGATGGACACCAGCATCACTAAGAAACTTGGTGGATGGTTTTCTCTGCAGACCAAGGTTGCTGGTAGGAGAGGTGGCTGAAGAACTGGGCTTGTTAATAGTCATGGGGACGGTGGGTTACTGAACCCAGAAGTCAGGGGGCTGCAATTATCATAATGACTTGCAAGTTCAGAAGGGCAGCCATGTGGCTTGATTTACAGGAACGTGAGAAGATAAATAACAGAATGTGGCGTCCTTAGAAGCAAAGTAGTCAGGCCACCAGTAAGGTTGCTGCTTAATGTCTGCAAACAGAAGAAGGCAAATGTGGAGGAAAGGTTTAGAGAACTTCTGCTTCCAGCCAAGATGGAGTCGCAAGTTTCAGATTTGCTCTTGTGTGTGAAACAACCAAAAGTGGACAAAATGAATGAAACAATAATTTTCAATATACTGGACTTCAGGCAATGAAGACAGAGCAACCCCTGAAAAAGGGGAATCAAATGAGGTGAGCCCTAGGATTGCCCCACCTAACTTCCTAAAGAGAATTTCCACATCATGGCACAGGAAGAGCGAAGTCAGGTAGACCCCTGACTTGAGAAGACAAAGCCAGCTAGAGTTTGCAGGAGCAAGTACTGGAGAGGAGAGAGCTACACAGAGGGAAAACACCGGAGATTATAGAAAGACCCCTTCAAGTATTTAGCAGAGAACTGATGAGCATGTGTGATGGAGAGATGCCAAACAGACAAATACAGAATCTAAGAAAACTCAATTGCAGCACCCTGGGAGCAGCTCTTTCTTGATAGCTCAGTGAGGTGGAGTCCACTGACTGGTCAGACCTGGGAGGTGTGCCCACCCCTGGGAGGCCAGGTGAACCCTGCCAGAAACACAGGAGCGAGCTACTGTGATGGTTGGCATGGATGATGCTTGGTTGGAAACCCTGAAACCAGCGGAGAGAAGGGAATCAGTCTTGGGAAATTCAAGGGGAAGGGACATTTCAGACACAAGCTGATTACATCGGTCCCCTTCTATTCTGGAGGGACTGGTGGCTCAAACGTATAGGGCTAACTGCCTATTCCAGGTGTGAGTCTGCCTTTTCTGCCTGCAGTGTCTCAACCAGCACAACTTTCTAGGGACTCAAGGAAGGCCTGATCCCTAGGCATGTCCTGAGGACACACTTCCTAGTGAAGAAGGTGTGAGATTGTGCCTTTGACTGTGGTACCTACTGGTTGTATCACATACCACACCATCCAGAAATAGCTGCCTTATAGAATGTTAGCATGGCCTTCTAAATGCACAATTAGAATGCCAACTTGGAGGCAAGGATGAGGTGCCACCCTGATCCTTCTGGATGCAATGTATGTATTATATCAGAGATGTCTATATGGTGCTGGGTCCCCTTTAGGAAAAATACATGGACCCAGGAAACAGAGATGGAAGTAGAGTGACTTCACTTATCATCACTCCCACTGACCCACCAGGGGACTCTGTGCTTCTCATCCTCCCAACTCTGGACTTCGCTGGGATTAAAAGTTTTGACTCCGCAAGGAATACACTCTTGCTAAGGGAAACAGTAAGAGTTCCATCGAATTACAAGCTATAGCTGCCAAAAGGGTGCTTTGGACACCTTGTGTCCAGGGACCCGCAGGGTAATTGACCTTATCACTGAGAATGGCTAGGGCTGCTGTTACACACAAGGGGGGCAGCGAGGAATATGTGTGGACCCAAGCAACCCACTTAAGTGCCTCTCAGTACACCTTTGCTCCACTGTAACTGTCAGTGAGGCATGCAGCAATGCCAGCATGAGAAACGCATGATTACCAAGGGCCCAGACTCTTTAGTAACAGAGAGGGGAGGCATGCCATCAAGTAAGTCTCAGACCTGACAAGGATGGAGAGAATTTGGAAAGGATGGTGAAGGAGAGAGAGGGTCAGAGCCATTTGTGGACCTGAGACCAAACCCAGTGATAGGACTGTAGTTCCTCCCACTACCTTCCCCCTTCTAAGCGCTCCCTAAGGAAGAGAGGCCCACAGGACCTCTCTCCGTGAACGTGCATGCAAAGATGGATCACCAGTGGGTACGCTGTGCTGGCCGTAGAGGTGCCTCGTTCAGGGCTCTCTGCAAAGGAGCCTCTAGCAGCCACATGGTGGGATCCACTATGGCTTTCATGTTTAGCCCAGGCTTCCCCAGGGTTGCTGTGATGCAGCACATCTCGGGTCCTAGAGCTGGACCATTCCCGCCTGATGTGCACACTGCTTTGTGCAGCTCCTACCCATTGACCTGACTGAGACTTTCTCAGAACTCCACGGCAGGCTGCGACTCTTCTTATGCAAGCCCTCCTTCCCACTCTCCTTTCGGGGGTGTCGGGCCCGCATCACAGTCTGAAGTTTCCCCCCCCTTCCGCCTGCTCCAGCATTTTGTCCAGTAGATCTCTCACATGTCCACTCTTGTCTAGACATCTGCTTCTCAGAAGACCTAATTGGCATGCATTTTCTGCTCACCCTGCCTTAAACACATTCCCTTACATATGTCTCCATCCAAGGCTGCTCTTTTTGCCCTTTCATGGCTCTGATCTGAATGTGTAATTGTTTTATATTTGGATTTGCTTGTTCATGGTCTGCCTCTCCCTCAGGACTGCGAAATTCCTGCAAGTGGGGTGCTATGAAGGATCCCTGTAGAGTTCACTGCTGTGCCCCAGTGCCTGGCACATGACAGATATTCTGTTAACTGTTAAATATCTATATCTTGTTAAATGAATGTTCAATAGGTGATGGGAAAATTGGAGAAGCATTAAGCCTACAAAATGCTTTGAAACCTACCAGATATTCTGTTTTTTTCAGAAGTGCCTGCTTATGAGCTGGTGTTATTTCCAGTGCGGGTCATTAGGGACTCTGTCTGTTTGGAGCACACACCCAGTCCCAGTACAGGCAGACACTGAAGCATCCTGGCTGCATCCCACACAAAGCTAGATATAAGTTTCTAAGGTCAGGGTGATGAGCCATTGTCTCACTGGAGGGGGCACTTTTGTAACATTCCCTCTTGAAAAGAATCTCACTGGGATCAACACTGAACAGGGGTGTTTATCTTCAGAATGTGAAATGTATGAAGCGCTGTAATTAAACCAGCAGGGGTGGGGATGGAGTGTTAGCTCCAAATGGTTTCTTTGAAGATGAAAGTCATTAGATTTCAATGAAAATCTAAGATGCAGCATCCCACCGACACAAGAATATTTAACCTACATCCTAGAGCAGGGCAAGCAATTGATAGTATGATTGATAATAACTTGATTGCAGCAATTGCGAAGGGGAGCTTGAAAATGGTTAGATTAGCAGGAAGCAGGCAATGAGTTGAATTTTCTTAGAATGTTGAAGTTTCTCCATATTCTTTTTTTTTTTGCTAGGAAGATGCTGAAGCCACTCTGTAAATAAGCAATCCAGGAGCTGGAAAGTCATAGAATCTCACCCAAACAAACCATCCAGAGAAAACAGAGCCAGAGTGTCCTGTCAGTCACAACACCTGGTGGATAACTGTGCCATGCTGAGCACCGGTTTTCGCTGCTGAGGCAGACTCTGTTGGTACATACCCACCCATAGTGAATTGCTCAGTGCACGCCTCTAACTTCCTGCTGAGGTGTCTCTCTGCCTACCTGGCAGCCTTTCTCAGCTGAGCACAGGACAGACCAGAAGTGCCAGAGAGTTACTGGGATGCCTTTACCTGGAGCAACCCTGTACCGATGACACATGGGAGTCAGTGGTTACATTCTCAGCTTCCACCCATCTCAGATGAACAACTCTGAGGGATGCTCTGTGCAGTCCCCTGAAGGCCCCAGGAGGCTTGAGTTCCTGTTGCCTCATTAATGAACGGTGAATTGCCTTCCTCATTCTCCTATGGTTGCTTCTGAAGATCATATCCAAATAAATGATCTGCATCCTGATCTTTATCTTAGGGTCTGCTTCAAGGGGAGCCCAAAATAAGATAATGGGGGAGTGTTTTCAGGGGTGAGAGGCGAAGTATTAATAACTGATTTAGCTGGGACATTACCCCATCAGAAGGGATGCCAACCGCAGTGGCAGACCTTACCTCCAGCTTGCTCTGTGTGTGTGTGTGTGTGTGTGTGTGTGTTGGAAGAGTGGTAGGGGAAGGCAGGCAGAAAGCTGAGAGTTACCTTCAAATGTGTAAAAGGAGAAGAGGGTGCTTTCTTTCTCGAACTCAAAACTAAGACCAAAATGGAGGTTATACAGGGCTTGCTGCTTTGTTTTTTGTTTTTTTTGTTTGTGTGTGTGTGTGTGTGTGGTATGCGGGCCTCTCACTGCTGTGGCCTCTCCCATTACGGAGCACAGGCTCTGGACGCGCAGGCTCAGCGGCCATGGCTCACGGGCCCAGCCGCTCCGCGGCATGTGGGATCTTCCCAGACCAGGGTATGAACTCGTGTCCCCTGCATCGGCAGGCGGACTCTCAACCACTGCGCCACCAGGGAAGCCCTGCTGCTTTGTTTTTAATTTTTTTCCTCTGAGCTGGTCAGGACCCTCATAGTTGCAAGTGACAGATTTGCAACTCAAGTTGACTTAAGCAGTAAAGGGAGCTTATTGGTTTCTATAACTACAGGGGAATATGGACTTCAGGAATGGCTGGATACAGGTGCTCAGTGGTATTGGTACTTTCTCTGTCTCCCTCAGTACCTTCATCTTTCCTCTGTTTTCCTCTTGTCCAGCTTCAGTTTCAGGCAGCTTTTCCACTTGAAGTGGTAAAATGGTTGCTGGTTGCCCTGGACACTTATCCTCACAACTCTCATCTCTTCCCTAATTGCTCCAGATATTCCAGAAGTGAATTTACCCATAAACCAATCACTGGAACCAGGGGGAACAGAATGCTTGGGGCATGTGCCCCACCTTGGAACTAGTGGGAATGGGCTTAGTCCCACCCAACTACACAGATTGCAAATGGGGAAGGACGGTTTTGAAAGGAAAACTGGGATGACTTTACCAGAAGAAGAGGGCATGGCCGGTATGTTGGCAGAAACCACAGGAATACACTACACACATCATGAAAGTGATGTGACATTACAGAAAACTTTGGAAAAGGAAAATAATTCACCTCTAACTTTATCACTGGAATTCAACTCCAGATAACATTTTAAATTGAATTCTGCCCACCTCCTTGCCCCCCGCCTTTTTTTTTTTTTTTTTTGCGGTACGCGGCCCCATCACTGTTGTGGCCTCTCCCGCTGTGGAGCACAGGTTCCGGACACGCAGGCTCAGCGGCCATGGCTCACGGGCCCAGCCGCTCCGCGGCACGTGGGATCTTCCCAGACCGGGGCACGAACCCGTGTCCCCTGCATCGGCAGGCGGACTCTCAACCACTGCGCCACCAGGGAAGCCCTCCTTCCCCTTTTTAATGCATTTAAAACTTACGTGTAAACACAGTGACATACATAATTAACTCGATTGTGATGATGATTTAACAATGTATGTATATATCAAATCGTCATGTGCACCTTAAGTATATACAATTGAGTTTGTCAGTTATACCTCAACAAAACTGGGAAAAAAACCACAGTGACATACATTGATATCTTGCTTTTTTTCCCCCATTTAACGTTTTATTGCAAGTCTTTTTTCCAGGTTGTTAAAGATTCCTCATGGACATTATTCTTAATGACTGCATAAAAATAAAGACCCTCCAGAACTGTAGTGGGTGGGAAAGTCGTGACCTCCTCAGCACCGGAGCGATGCCAGCAGGGTCTACGCAGCCACATGTCAGGGATGCCATGGAAGGTGATCCTGTCATGGGTGGGAGGTTGGAGGGCTTGGGGAATGGTTTTGGTCAAATCGGGCAGCTCCAGCTCCAGTCGCTGCCCTCTCTCTGGAGTCTGTCCCCTGAGGCCCAGCAGGTGCCAGGTGTATGGAAGGGCTGGGGGCTGTGAATCACCTTTTTGTTGCTGCCTCCTGACAACATCATAGCCCAGAGGCCTCCAGGTCACCTATTCCACCCCTTTCACCACACAGGGACTATGAGGCTTGTGGGAATATCTGGCTCCATGGGAAAACAGAACACTTTTTGAGACTTCTGGCCTAAACTCAGAGGCAGCTGTTTGGACCACTTGGTGGTCTGAGAAATAACATTACAGGCTTTGCTGCTCTAGTGTCTCATACCACCTTGCAATTTTGGGGGCTGGAATGAACCTCAGAAGGTCATCCAGTCCGAGAATGACAGAGTTCATCTTGTGTATTACTTCTGATTAGGTGCCTGGAGTCTGGTGTTAAGAAGGATTCTGAGGCTGCATTCTGGTTCAGGGGAAATGAAAGGCATGATTGATTAGTAATGTCTACCATGGTCTTGATATCCTGACACGATAGCGTGCCTGTGGAGGACTTGGCTTTCTTGGCATGGTTCAAACTCTCTTCCCTGACCCCAGTCGTTGCTCAAATCTCTACCCTAGTGTCTCTAGATTCTTCATCCATCCATTGCTTTAATAATGCAATTTTAAATGTCTATGTACCACATACCAAGGAACAAACAAGGAATAAGGCATCATACCAGTTCTCAAGCAACTCAAGGGCTCTTCTGCCAGGGCTCTTGGGAATTCTCTGTGAGAGATTCACTCTCTGGATTAGGGCACTCATTAGCGTGCCATCACTACACTTTTGGCCACATCTGCAGACCCCAGTACCGGTATTCACTTATCATTATTCTTTTTTTTTTGGCTGCGCTACTTGGCTTGTGGGATCTTAGTTCCCCAACCAGGGATTGAAACCCGGCCCTCGGCAGTGAAAGCGTGGAGTCCTAACCACTGGACCGCTAGGGAACTCCCTCACTTAGCAATATTCTTTAAGTTGGCTTTTTAGTTTTTAAATTTCCCTTTTTTGTGTATTGATTTTTCAAAGGAAGTTTCCTACAACTACCTTCAAAAAGAAATCTGTGTCCCTCGTATTAAATATGAGTAACTAGAAAACACTACATAACTGTAAAAGTAAAGAAAATATTAGACTCCAGATTCAGAATTTACAAATAGGACTTTATTGTGTACACGAACCACACAATTGGAAGGAAGGTGGCAAGCGTTCACCAGCTTCTCAGTGTATCAACGTTATAAACCTCCTTTTTTTTTTTTTGTGCGGTACACGGGCCTCTCACTGCTGTGGCCTCTCCCGTTGCGGAGCACAGGCTCCGGACGCGCAGGCTCAGCGGCCATGGCTCACGGGCCCAGCCGCTCTGCGGCATGTGGGATCTTCCTGGACCGGGGCACGAACCCGTGTCCCCTGCGTGGGCAGGCAGACTCTCAACCACTGCACCACTAGGGAAGCCCTAAACCTCCTTTTATACACAGTTAAAGATAACACCCCTTGAGGTCCGCAGGGAGGAGGAGGCTGCTAGCCCTCAGGTGGAGGGGATGAGGTCTGGTGAAACTCCTGAGCTTTGAAGTCACACATTAGCAAACTTTCCAAAAGCCGATTTGGAAGAGGTGCTAACGGCAGACATTCAGTAGGGCCCCAGGAGCACAAGAAAGTCCATCCTTCTGTTAGACTGGCAGTTTCTTTCTCTGAGTACCGACAGGTGGTGCTGTCTTAGGGCCGAGGGACTGATTTCTTCATTCTTTTCCAACCGGTTGTCCCTTATTCCAAGGTAGAGTTGTACTGTCTTTGGTACAGAGTGTGTTAGGGCCTCGCCTGTTCCAGCAGTTTCTGCTTACACAAACTTGAAGAACTTTGGAGCAAGATGTCCCCCAGGGCAAGCACGGGAGGGGAACATGCTGGACTGGCCGCTCTGCCTGGGCATCCAGCCGTCTGCATGACCTCACTTGTGGGAGCTTGGAGATGTCCCAAGGTCTCCCTGGGCCTGTTTCCCTCTCTGTCACCCGGGTGTCAGGGAGGCAGGTGCGCAGATGCAGGACTCTCTGGATTTCTACAGGAGCCGGGCCCCCTGGGACCTCGATCCCTTCCCTTGTCTCTGTCCGTTTGCCTTCTGTTTCCTTTTTGGTGGTTTATCAGAGGAACCCAGTCTCAAAGTTAATTCTCTTAATGAATTGTAAATAACAAGGCCAGTATGGAAAATGCTAACGATCCCCTTTGAAATTCTAAGCATGTCTGGTTCCAGTTTACAGGCCATTCTCTGAAGAGGTCTGGGGTGGAGGCCGCCGCTGTCTTATGAGGGGTGAGCGGTTCTTGGCTTTGCCCCGCTGATCGCGACCTGGTGATGCCGGCCAAGCCTTGGCTTTGAGAGCTCTGCTTGGTGCCTGGCAGGGGACCAGCGTACATTCCCAGATGGCAGAGTTGCTGGAACTGTCTGCGTGGTCCAGCCCACCTGCCTTTCCCCGATCCCTCTCCTTCCCTACCATGCCCACCCCCCAACTTGGTCAAAACCCCTTTCTTTCCCAGCAGCCTGTGGGACCAGAGATTGGGATGGCATCATTTTGAGTCTGCCACTAATGGGTCTGAATTCAATCATTTTCTCTCTCCAGGCCTCAGTTTCCCTATCTGTGCAACAAATTAGACCAGGGTTTGCAAACTCAAAACCTAAGGGCCGAGCAGGTGACGTAAAGTGATGAGAGCAGAGACGGGGCCCTGTCTGTGGGCCAGTCGCTCTTGGCAAGAGCTGACTGTCGCCACTGGGAATGCAAACCCAGTGGGGCTACTTATTCTGAGTTTTTAAAAGAGAAACTGCATTTTTTTTTGCAAAATCTCCCCATTAAAAAATATCGGTCCACCGGTTTTAAAAAATGTAAACATTGCATGGCTGTGGACTGAACGCTGCCTGCAGGCTTGCACTTAGAGACTCTGGCCCTGCAGCTCTGCCCATTAGACATCTCAGGGTTCATTTCAAGGGCCAGGGCCCTCACTTTGCTCCCCAACCGTCCACTGGCTCCCCCACCCCTCCATTCCTGTCGCCCTGGAGCACTGTGCTGGTCATTAGGGTTGATCTCAGATATCTGGCTTCTTCTGCCCATACTCTAGAACTCAGGTGTGGTCATGTGACTTCCTTTGGCCAATAAAATGGGAGCAGACGTACCATATGGGCAGAAGCACAAGCTTCATCACGGTCTCTCTTCCTCTGCCACCGTGACGGGTACTGCTCCAGATGACAGCTGCCCCATCCACTGGCTCCCAGACCCCCTACTGCCCTGCAATGGGCATGTAGATTGAATGAAAGTTTCAGGTATGTTTGTCACTGCAGCGTACCTTAGCTGCTCCTATCACCCGTACCCTCTCACCCACAGTTATTGTGTTCACAGCCAGCCCTCCAGAGCCCAGAGGGACTGTTAGTGGGGGCAGATGGGAAGGGTAGCCCTCTGTTTGGTTTGCTTTGTTCTCTGCTGTGTCTCCAGTGTGTAGCACAGGGTCTGGTACATAGTAGGTGCTCAATAAATATTTGTTAACTGAATGACTGTATTGGCACATGGGAGGGTTTCGGGCATCAGGGTGGGTGATCGTGATGTCCAAAGGAGGTTGCGATCAATTGCAGTTTGGTGGAGCTTGGCTGGGTCCCCGAACAGTCTTTCCCTGGTTATAAGTGACTCCGAAACTCTAGGGAGAAACAGGTCCTGACTCCAGATTCTGCGCTCTTAACCCTGAGGCTACTGGAAAACCAGAAAAGTCCCTGAATATGATTCTGTTCGGCTATGCTCCTCACATGACCTGAGGTCTTGGGCAAGACCCTCCTGGTCTCTGTTTCCTCCTCCCAACCTCAACTCGTTTCAGTGCTTCTCCTCAACCGTTATTATATCTATGTGTCACCTTAATGATGATTTACTTAGTGCTTCTTTCTTTCCTTGAGTACTTTATCTTCATCCTAAGCAATACTTCTAATCCAGATTAAAATACCCCTGTAGCTGAGCAGAACTTTGGCATCATTCCGAATCCTCTGTCTTCATCTTGTGCCACGTTCAGCCTCAAAGATCTGTCAGCGCTGCTTCAGAAACACAGCCCCGCTGTCTGCCTGCAGCTCCTCTCCTGTGATTGGGCCCAGGCCACCGCAGGTCCCGCCTCCAGCCTCACGGGCTTCCTCCTGCCACTCAGGCTCCCGGAGCTCTCTCCTGCTGCTCCGCCTTTGCATGAGCTGTTCTCTCCACCTGAGACACCCCTTCCCCACATCTTCTAGTGGCTAGATCCTTGTCATTATTCCAGCCTCAGTTCAAATGTCGCCTGGTCTCTGTGTCACTGCCCTCTTCTATTTTCCTATTGCCCGTATTGCTTTCTGCTATGTTCTTGTCCATTTAGAGGTTAATAGTCTTTTCCACAAGAACGGGGTTACTCAGCATCCGTTTTATTGACATTCGGGGTCAGATTCATCTTTGTTGTTGCAGACGCCTGTGCACCGGAGGACGTTTAGCATCTTCCCTGGCCTCCATGCACAAGATGCCAGTAGCACCCTCTCTCCCCAGCTGGGACAACCAAAAATGTCCCAGCTGAGGGGGTGGGCAAAATCACCCCCGGTTGTCAAGATTCACTGCTGGAAAGAATGTGAATGTCCTAAGAGCGAGGCAAGTACTTTCGTTGTTCATCTCTGTAGGCCCAGCAATCAGGACACGACTCAGTAAGTAACTGTTGAGCTGAAAGAATCAGAGGGAGCATCATTAAAACAGGGGGAAAGTTTTTGTGTAGCACCCGAACTAATCTCGTTGCCCTCGGAGCTCCGCGAGCTACATTTTGGGGAATGCGGACAGCGTGATCTCTGAGGTCACTTCCAGCTCCACGGAGAATTCCGGGCATCTCCCAGAGCCAGGGTCTCTGCCCGGGCCAGGGCAAGCCTGAGAGGGGAGGCTTTAAGGATCCCGGTGGGCTGTCAGTTTCTTAATGCAAAACTGAAAGAAAAGTTTGCAGCCATGCCACGGCACAATCTGAAGAAGATAAATCACAGTTACTTGCAGCCGGCTGACAGCAGTTTAAGCCACTGCAATCATCAGGCTCCCAGGGAGAAGCTTCTTTTATCTTACTAAATGCAAAAACTAGACCTGAAATTGGCAATATCGCGGCCCTCTCAGCGGCCGGGCTTTTTACATAAATACCAGCGAGCAGTAAGTAAATTCTGTTGACGAAATGTAATAAAACAAAGACTGTTTCAAATATGACCATTCCCCGATGCATTCTGAAGCCTCGTCCCACTCACTTATTACTCGCTGCTGAGATTATAAGGTTTGCTTTTATCTGTCAGAAATCAATATTTCAAACATCGGATAAAAGAGGAAATTGAACTGGGAATAGGCTGAAGTGCCGTAAAAACTACAAAGCACAATTATCAAAAAGCACTTAAAGTGCTTAATAGGACACACATATAAAAATGCTCAAATTAATGTCAGAGAGCCATAATGAGAACTTTTCCTATGCTTTTTCATCCCCATGCAGTGTAATTTGAAGGCCGGCCAGTCCATCAATACGGTTGTCAATTTCTACGATGCCCCGAGGACCCTGAGCTGGGCATTTGTTAGAAGTGAACCATTACATATGATTGGTTAATATTTCCATTTATTGAAGATACATTATTTTGTATGGAGTGTTTAAGTTGTTGAGGCTTAACCATTACAAACAGTTATGACAAAAATAGATCTTGGGGTAAACAGCCTTCACAGTCATGCTTTTAATAAGCACGACCATAACTAGGAAATTGGATTTCCAGGAGTTCCGAGGGAGAAAAACTGTGAGGGAGACATGGGATGATGGGGGAGGGGAGCCCTCCATTCTCCTCTGTCCCCAGAGCACATGTTGGAAAGTTGACGAGGGTGTCTCTTTTTTTTTAAACCAAATATTGTTTGGTTATTTTATTGTTTTCCTCCCCAAAGGAAGAACTATTTCCCACCCCCCGTGATGATAAACATACTCCTAGAAAGGAACTGCTTATCTGGCGTCATTCTAGGCAAGGGATCAACAAAGTTCTTGTGCAAAGAGCCAGATAGTAAATATTTTGGACTTTGCAAGTCAAGAGGGAAAATGAAGGATGCTACATAGGCGCTTGTATAAGAACCGTTAAAACTGGAAAAGCCATTCTCAGCTCTCGGGCGGGACCCAACCAGGTGGCGACCCCCATTTGTTTGCCGATCCCTCTTCTAGGGGAAGCGTGTGCTTACATAACTTTCATAACAGCGTGTTTTGTTGTCCGAGCAGAGGCAGTGGATGAAATCCACAGCCCCTTGGTCTGGCCTCCGAGGTCCTGTGACCTGTGACCTGTGACCTGCCTCGCTGGCCTCTCTCCCTTCCCCGACCACGCTCCCTGAGCCCCTGCGCTCCAGCCACGTGGGCCTTCTGTCTGGGCTCTGCTTCCTTCTCAGCACTTGCACTTGCTCTTTCTTCTGCCTGGAATATTCTCTCCCCTACACTCCCTCTGGGGTGGCTGGCTGCTTCTCAAATTTCAGATCTTGGTTCAAACGCCCCTGCCTCAGAAAGGCCTTCTCTGGCCACCTGGGCCCTCACTCTCCCACATTCCAGCAGGAATTCCTGTTTGGATTTGTGTTTATTTGTTTGATTGTTTCTCCTCTACCTCCTTCCCCTTTCCGGGGCAGGGACCCTCTGATTTGTTTACCTCTGTATCCTTATGCTAAGAGCAAAATGGTTCTGAATGCCGTTTTCGATTCCTATTTCAATTGTCTTAAGTTCAAGTTCACCAGGCTCAATAAATACGTGCTGAGTGAATGAATGAATAAAACCGTGAATGATAATCCTGAGTAGCTGGCCCCAGTTCGCTGACAAGAAACACTGTGGTCATAAGACTTATTTTTTATTCCTAGACTCGTCTCAAGAAGCAGGATGATTTCCTTCACTTTGCTTATGCGTGCTCCTTTGGGCTGGGAAAACTCATCCCCCACCTCATCCATGAATATTCAAATCCTCCTCATTCCTTGACTGGGTACAAGACTGCTCCTCCAGGAAGCCCTCCTTGATCCTCAGGTCATGCTGATGCTGAGCCTGCATGAGACCCTTCCTTACCAGCATGCCTATCAGATGCCTGGGCTCGCCTAGGGGTTATTGTCCTCTCCATTCACCTCCCTCCAGAACCTTGTCTGCAGAGGCCCAGTCAGTACTGTACTTAGGACCAGCCGCTGGACAGACAATGGTGATGGCACGGACCTCCAGAATTGGGACCTGAACTCAAATCTGTCCCCAAGTCACACTGCCTTACTTTGTACAGCAAAATTGGTCCTGAGGCCCAGACCACACAGAGAGCATCTGTAGATATCCCTTAGGCCCTGCAGTCACGTTGGAAATGTGTACAAGGTTCTGTAACGAGGGGACGTGCTGATGGCAAAAGGGAACAGGAGTCCGCCCAGATGTCTGGGAGGGAGATGTGGTTAAGGGGTGTCGGTCTGCATGTGGTTGGTACCTGGCCTCCGGACAGCCGAGCCATCTCTCTGCTCACAGCTCTGTGAACATGCCTCATTTCGGTTCGATGTCCTTGGATTTGAAGGTGTCCCTCTTAGCGCACAGAATGGGGAAGGAGGAGGCCCTGCAGCTGGGGGAGGGTGGGGGTGAGTGCCCCTTTGGTTCAGTAATGCACTTGGACCTGGGAACAGAGCCTGCGTTTCCCTGGAGCCCACTTCTTCTCCAGAGAAAGGATGCTCTGGCTCGGGGAGAGAACGCAGTTATCCAGAGAGCAATTACCTTTGGGGTTGAGCGGAGAAAGGGGAGGGGTTTCAAATGTGGAAAGGGACCCCCCCTCAGGAGCTGTGCTCTCTCCTTGGGCTGCCACCAGTTTGCAACAAGGTTCTGGCAAGTCCTACATCACTTTGTTTTCTTTAAACTGGGCCCATAAGGCCCCACTCACCCTGGCGCACATCTGAGGAGGGAGTGGGTGTCCACGAGGCTGTGATATCAGAACTCTGTGGGTTGCAAGTGGCAGAAACTGATGTTAAGCCAGCAGAAGCCCAGAGGCGCCGAATCTGAGAAGGGCTGGAAGGTCAAGCGCATGGAAGGACTGAAACACATCTGGGCCTCAGGATAATGGGACCAGAGCCTCCCACTCTGTGTCTCCCATTATTTCAACAATACAACGAGCAGTGGTTAGGTGCCCACTATGTGCTGGGCAGCCTTCCAGGATCTGGGTAGACAGGAGGGAAGAAACCAGCATGGCCTCTGTCCTCATGGGCTGATAACATGGGCCTCTGTCCTCATGGGCTGATAACAGTCTTCCCTGTGTGTCCTGGCTTCTTTCTTGCTCATTCTTTCTTCCCTGACCAGCTTTCTCTACGTGGGGAAAACATGGCCGCAGACCACTGCAGCACCTCCCAGCTGCACGAGGTTCTCTTGTTCCACATCCAAAGATCCCCAGGAAAGGAGTCACTTGCCCATTTCTAGACCAATCACTTAGGGCCAGGGCAGAGTCCCACTGTGCGAACGTGGAGGCTTGGCTGTGCACCGTGGTTAGTCTTTCCTTGTTAGAGATGGAACTGTTAAGGCTCAGAGAAGGTGATTCACTCATCAAAAGCCACACAGCCAGTGAGTGGGAGAGTTGGGATTTCAATTCAAGTCAGTCTGTTTGCAGAGCCTGTGCTGTCTCCACAATAATGGAGGATATTTCCAAGAATGCAAGTCCATGGGGGGCACAGGTTTTGCACTGGACAGAAGGGGACCCTCATGGAGTCATCAGGACAGCTCCCCGAGTCAGAGATGCAGAGGAAGGAGGAGGGAATGCCAAGGGAGTTTAGCAGGGACAGATGCCTGGCATCTTTGCCCGGATGGGGAGGGGCACATCTGGGGTCAGAAGAAGGCTGAGAATGTTCTGGGGAGCTAAGGGGCCAGTGGCTCACCCTACAAATATGTGGCTTCTTGCGGTATCACGTCCACCCGGAGAAGGAGCCTGGAGATGCTGATGTGGCTGCCGGTGCTGACCCAGGGCTGCTCTGCATCTCATAGGGTGAGGAGAGACCGTCCTGCTGGGAACATTGGATTTCACTTTTCAAAGCTGTAAAGTGCCTCTCAAAGAGGAGAAAACGAGAGAAAAGAGATGTCTGGTCCCACAAAGGAGGGAGATTACTCTAAGTAGAGGATTTTGTAATTTTATTCATTTGAAATAACCAAGCATTTCCACCTATTAAAGGAGTCGTAAAGGAGATGCTGGAGAAAGCGATCCAGCCATTTCTCAGGGCTGCCTCATTGTTTGTGGGAAGAAAAGGAGGCACAAATATGGATGAGTCTCTTCCAGGAAAGGAGGCGGAAGGCCTCGATGGAGCAGAGAAGGAGGGCCCAGCTCTGGGTCACTGTGCCCTGGCAGCTCAGAAGCCTGCAACAGGCCACTTGCTGGGTTGAAAGAGACAATCGGGCACTGTGGTGGGCCCAGAGGGGAAATTTAGAGCTGTGCTGTGCAGGAGAAATTTACATGACCACGGACGGATTCTATACTACTGGGCCATCCAATACAGTAGCCACGAGTCACGAATGACTTTTGGGCACTTGAAAGGTGGCTAGTATGACTGAGGAACTGGAATTTTAATTGGAATTTACTTTTAATTAATTTACATTTAAATTCAAATAGTCACATGTGACTAGTTGCCCCATACCGGGCAACGGAGAACAGAGCAGTCCCAGATGCTGGGCTCTGGCTGAGCAGCTCCTGCAGGGTCTGGACACGTGACAGCAACATCAGTGAGCTTATTCGGTCAATGAACAGCAAAAATCCCATCTCATAGTTTCCTTGCAACATGCTGCCCTCTTGGCCCCTTGTCAGTTCAGCAGATAAACAATAGTCCTGGTTCTTTTAGTGAGTCCTCAGGGCTCTCCCACTGAGTCCCTCCTCTGCTTTCACTTTCTGCTTAAATCAGCCAGTCTGTTTCTGTTGATTGCAGCTAAGATCCTAACTGATGCGCTTTTCTTCAAGGTGCCATCCAAGCAACTTTGTCCAGAAAGTTTAGGAGACGGATCCATGGGAGTCCTTGTGATCTGACTGTTTGCCAGCCCAGGCTCCACTGGTAGGAGGTTGCAGAGATGAGACTGCATGCCTAGAACCCATGGAGATGGCCTTCATGAACTGACCCCTTGTAAACTCAGTGCTCCTGGAACAGCCCCCTTCTCTCATCAACCAGTGACACCTTGTTGGTCTTTAAAGTGTTACTTGATGGCAAATAGAAATAGCTGACCTTCCAGAGATGCAGGATTTCATAAAGTCTGCAGAAGTGATAGCGGAGAGTGGCTGGACTCCCCACCAAGCCACTGGCAGATGATGACCTGCCGGGCCGAGGAAACAATCGGCAGGGATGACAACAGGCTGAGGGCTCCAAGAGTCGATGTTCAATAATTGATAGTTGAAGGCTTCCCTGGTGGCGCAGTGGTTGAGAGTCCGCCTGCCGATGCAGGGGACGCGGGTTCGTGCCCTGGTCCGGGAGGATTCCACGTGCCGCGGAGCGGCTGGGCCCGTGAGCCATGGCCGCTGAGCCTGTGCGTCTGGAGCCTGTGCTCCGCAACGGGAGAGGCCACAGCAGTGAGAGGCCCGCATAACAGGAGAGGCCACAGCAGTGAGAGGCCCGCGTACTGCAAAAAAAAAAAAATTGATAGTTGAGTCCTTTAAATGTCAAAGATGAAGAACCGACTTCGGAAAACTGATGCAGCCTTTGAATGGTTTTGCCCAAATCACCCTCTTTATGCCTGGGCTGTGAAAATCTACCGTGAGGGGAAGGATTTTATACCGTGCTACTAAACAATTTTGACTGAAAACTACCCCCCCCCCAAATCAATACCTGAGTCTTCTCTATTCTAAGAACTAACACTGTATTACCTTTATGGCCTATATTTTATTTCGTAGAGCATAAAGCGAAGTTGTGTTCATAACTTTTAGTTTCAGTTTTCAAGAGGAGGCCCCTAATCAAAGCTTTTATCCCCTGACTACTAAGAAATGTTGGTTCCCATTTTAAGTAGACTTTAACCGGAACTGGTGACCCTGGGCCAACAGAGATATTAGGGAAGAACATCTATGCTGTGCCTGGCTCTCTGCAAGGTGCCCCGGCCCCAGTGCCCTCCAACTAGGTCCTGGTCCCTGTTTGGCCTCTGATGCGTCTTCCCCAAGGCCATCCCAGTGCAGCTTGGTGCCCCATGTGACCCTGAGGTTGGGACTACATGGGGGAAACCAGAACACTTGGGTCTCTGGCCCCCCCGCTCCTTCCCCGTCCCACCCAACCCCTCCATAACAGACAGCAGCCCGGCAGAATGGCTGCATCTGCTCAGCAGCCCAGGGCCACCCAGGGATTCTGGTCATCGCAGCTGCTGTAATTACTTTTTCATCCTGCCTCCTTCTCGGGTGGTCTGTATGCTGATGGTGTGGAGCCCGGTCTCCACTGGGTTGGAGTGGTATTTTTTTAGCGTCTCAACCAGTGTCCGGTTGACTGAGACATTTCGGGGAAGAAGCAGGTGCATTTACTTTTCGAGTATTATTTTACTAATCAATTGAAAAATTACCTTCATGAATGACAGAAGTGCAGACCTTTGGATTATTTCATTAAAAGGAGCAAACATTAATTACAAATCCAGCCCAACCTTGCACAGACATAAATTATGGGCCTGATCTATTTTCTCTGTGCTTAATTGCAAGCAGTGACTAGTTCTTTAAATTATTATCTTCTGGGCCTCCAACGAAAAGAGAATTTATGGAGAGGCATCCTGAGGCCTTCCTGGTGCCTACACTGCTCTCTGGGGATAGATGGGGAGGGGGAAGGCAGCAGAGGACCCAGGGCGGCATAGATGCCCCAAGGAATGAGTTCCATCCATTCAAAGAATGAAGAAGGGGACATTTCCCACCACTGTCCTTCTAGCAGCCTGGCTGACCTGGAGTCTCAGGAGTTGGCGTAGGTCCCTCTGACATGAGTGAATTAGAGACAGGTGCCCCTTTCTCAGTTCTCTTACCGCCATCTACCAGAACACAGCCACAATAGCTATGGCAAGCTAGGGTGGCCAGGTAGTGGATGATGCTCCCTGCAGCTGTGCAATGTGACGTGTACAGCCATACATGGAGGCCCTAGGGGATGTCCATGAGTCACAATGAAGCTCTCTCTTTCAGATTTCTTCTGTCTGGGGTCTAACCTCCACCTTTGCTTAGTTGACACAACTGGTGAGTCAAAAGCCCAGAGCAGGTAGAAGTTCAGGCTTTATGCTGGAGCAAAAGGCCTCTTTTTTAAAGCTGTGACTCAGAACATGAAGGCCTCCGAGGGTTATGTGAGCGCCCACTTAGATAGAGGCAAGGCCTGGCTGCCTTGGCTGCCGTCAAGGATGCTTCCTCTGGAAGTTCGTGGTCCCTAATCAAGCACCCCAGACAGTAACTTGGAGGCTTAGGACTTTCCTAAGGGAGAAATATGAGTAGAGTTGGAGTTATGGCAGGAAGGAGAGCCGGCCTTCACCAGGGAGGAGATTCTGAGTGAGTCACTCTTCTGGAAGTCCTCAGTGGGCATATCTGTTGTCCTAAAAATAAGCCCAATATATGTGAGCTCATGGATTTGGGAGCACGCTCGCTGGTCCTTCTCCGTGATGGGAGGTAACGAGTAGTCCCAGGCTGTCCCCGCCACCACCTGCCCTGCTCAGCCTGGGGCTCCCAGAACACTTGGACTCTGCAGAGAGGGTCCCACTGCAGGGGAGACCAGAGTGAGATCAGAAGCTGCCTCTTGGTCATCTCAGCCTGGGCCATTTGCAACTGGGTCAAAGGAGGGTCAAAGGAGGGTGGATGGTCAATGGGAGAAACATGGGTGACTCCCTTCTATGTAGGTATTCAGGGGTCTGTAGCCCCCACAAAGCCCTTTCCATACCCAAATCCCATCATGGGGCAACTCAAGCCTGCTCATCATTTTGGTGTCCTTAAGGATTCGGCATCCTATTTTTGAGCCCCTGGAGTAGGTGTTTCCATGACATCTTCCCTCAGTCATTTGTAGGAACTCCCTGCTTTATGGCATTTTCCCCAACAGTGACAGATCTGAGGCCAACTGGACAGGGCCCAAGAGTAACAAGAGTACTATGACAAGATTACCAGATGCCTGGGGGCTGCAAAAACCTCACCAACATTCTGGTGCAAGAGTGTTTGACTATCTAAAAAAAAAATAATAACAGTAAAAGATGATGCAAAATTCTAGATGATATTGCCTCTCAATATCATGATGCAGATCACCTTTCAGTGGAATCAGTTTCTTTATATTGATCGGAGTCCTGGCTGGAAGAGGATGGAGCACCAAACTGGGGAACTAGAGGAACGTCTGATGCTGGGACTTCTTACAAAGACGAGGGCAGGATGTAGAAAACCCACCTGGGATGGTGCAGCCCCCGGGGCCAGGAATAGCTGTGGCTATAACCTCCTTGAGGCCTAAAATAGCCCAGGATGGGGACAATGAATAGACTCTGGAGACAGAGGGCTGTTTGAAGGGGGCCGCTGGCAAGAGCTGTGACCTTGGAGGGTGAGGAGGTGGGGGAGGCAATCAGTCATGGTGACTCGTGGGGGCAGATCTGCTAGTACCTCCCATTGGTTGAACCCAACCAAAAGCCAAAGGACAAGGGATCCCACTTCTGTAGCTCATATATCTCAGTCTGCAGGGCCCGGAACAGGGTGGGGAAGGGTGATGAGAAGTTTGGAGCCACAAACAGAAGACACCCAGCACATTTGTCCCTGACTCAGCCTGGGGGGTAGCACTGAGGTTCACACTGACATTGAGATGTCAAGTTCAACTATCTCTTATTCCCACTCACTCCCACAGCACTTCCCAGCTCCTGTAAGTCCCTTTCCAAGTATTTCCGAGTTCTCAGGGGAAGTCTCACAGGTGCTCACTAGTCTTCTCCAGAACACTGGGGGTGAGCGCTACTCCAGGCACAGCCACCAATGCATTGTAGCCTCATGGTGCAAAGCTTCATGGTGATCTGCAGAGAAGAGGGCCTACCCCTGTCAAAGGGGTCCCAAAGCAATGATGTGGACTCCAGCATCCTGTGTGGAGTTTCGAGTGAAATCTCCTTTTCAGTTTTTACCTTCATCTCTCTTGCTTTCAAGACTTTGAAGATAGTCCCTAATGCCGACCCATACCAGAACAATGGCTCCCCCATCATATTCAGAACTCCAGTTCCTTCTCTAACATCCTATAACCAAGGTTTTCTTCCTTGGCCAAGCTGGCCACACCTGGGCTTCTTCCTCAGGAGGCTGAGTCTTACACCCAAAAGGACTCCTGCAGTTGCCCATGGATACCCCACCCATTTTCCAAATTCATCTGAATTCCATTGTGGTTTTAAGCTGGGAGAGTTGCTTAAAATGTAACTATGACACAAGTGTTTGAGATAGAAGATTCCATCACATCTTTGCTTTCTGACCTTGGGCAAGTGATTTCCTTCTCCAGGAGCCAGCTTCCTAGTCTTTAAAATGAGGATAATAATTTCTATCTCTATTGGGTTATTATGAGGATTATGTAAGATAATATATATCAAGTACTTATTAACACAGTCTCTAGAACGTGCCTATATTCTATTTTGTACAGAATTTGGAGCACATTGAGTACATGCTATTAATCAGGCTCTCTCTGTGGTAGAAATCCATTTCAAGCTGGCTGTAGCATATATTGACATTTATCAATCCTTTAGGCTCTCCTGTATTTGAACCTCATTCCCATGTTTGGAGAATTTCCCACCTTTTGAAGCAGAGTCTGCCTTGCACTACAGTGGTGGGAAAATACCATCTATCCACTTTCCCAGCCTCCCTTGCAGCTAGGGTATAGTCACATGACCCAAGCTCCACCAATACCTGCCCTGGACTTTACATCAGACATGGAGAAGCGGGGACTTTTCAGAATCCATGCTGAAAAAGATCATGGCTACGGTGGCAGCTATAATAAATTCTCAAAGGCGGCAGGAGAGTAGTTCTAGGGCAGCATCAGGGTCCAGCATCAGGAGTGTCAAGAGGCAAAGTGAGATATTAGCACCCAGTGGTGTCCCCCTGGCTCCAGTTCTTTGGCATGAATTTGGGCATTGTTTGGAGCGGCACAGCTCCAAGTCCTGGTTCTCTTGTGGGCAGCTATCATCCTTTTACTACTTTCCTTTTTAGCTTAAGTTAGCCAGAGTTGATTTCTATTGCTTATTATGCCACACCAGGTGCATGCATTAAAATGATGGTATCTGTTATTACAAAGAAGCCCAAGAAGTTTGGTGGCTGAACACAACGGAAAGTTACTTCTCTCTCATCTCAGTCCAGTTGGCAGTGGGGTAGGCAGCATCCTCTTCCCTACTGTCATTTGGGGACCCTGCCTTATGCCATCTTCAGTATATGGCTCCCGAAGTCATCCTGGGTGTTTTGCCATTTAGCCCATGGATGGAAAAAGAGAGTGTGAAAGATGGCATGGAAGGTTTTGGGGGTAGTGGTGTTCTAGACTTCTGCGTCGAATTTCATTGGCCAGAACTCAGTTGTGTGACACTTGTAAGGAAGGCTGGGAAATAGAGTCCCTGACTGGGTAATTTTTTCTCAGCAAAATGCCACAGATCTCTGGTGGCTGTCTCTGCCGTACTGGGTTAGCCAGTTACAGGGCATTTACTGCCTCTCATACCTGCAAAGGACAGAGTATTTAGCCTCAGGAATGGCTGCATCTGTATATATAGACTCAGTTTCTCCTCACTTCTTGGCCTACCCCCGGCCTCATTCTGTAGACTCATTTACAGAAAGTCTCTTCAGCTTTAATGCAGGGTGGCAACCAGAAGCTCCAGGATAACATTTACCAGCTTAGCAAAAGCAATGTCTCTTTCCCAATATTCCAGCCAAAATCCCAGGGCTGACTCTTACTGGACCACCTTGAATCTCATGTCCTTCTCTGAACCCATCACTATGGCCAGGGAGATAGAATAAGCTGATTGGCCAAGCCCAAGACATATGCTCAGCTCTCCTGGCGGCAGATGGATTCAACCCTCCCTAAGCCTCATAGACTGAGAGTGGGAAGGGAGCAGGTGGTTCCAGAAAGAGAAATGAGGGTGCTTCTACCAGAACAGAAAACAGTGAAGCAATCAGTGTCTATCAAAACATATGTAGACATTCACTCTTGGCTGTGGCCTGTGGAGAGATGATCCTGAGAACTTGGGGATGGGTCCCACAGTGGAGCATCACTTAATACCTGGAGGACGTTTCTAACTTTGGCATTTTCTACCCACAGAATAACAACCCCTAGCACCTGGGTACCCCAGACATGTCCACTTTTCTGTTACTCTATCTTCCTTTCAATTGTCCTGGGATTTGGGAGGCCTGTATCCTGGCTCTGGTTCTGCCACTCTTCCTGTGTGTGACTTTGAATAATCTTTTCCCTCTCTGGGGCCCAGTTTCTCATTCTGCGAAGTTGAGGGCGAGTATGAATCAGATGATAGCTGAGTCCCTCCAGCTTGGACATTTCAGGGATCTGCAGAAGGCCGTCTTTGTTCAGATCTGGCAAACCCAGTCTGTGTCTTGTCAGCACTAACAGGAAAATTGAATGAACACTGGGTTGGTGCTGGGGATTCTTGCTAATCCTTGCTTTATTTTTGCAGCATAATTCAATTCAACAATTCAGTTCTACAAATATTTATTGAGTGCCTATCAGAGTCAGGATAAGTGTAGCATTTGAAGAATGACTTTTATGTTTGCGAAATCTGTTCCCTGCTAACACCCTGTGTGAGTTGTACGGGTGGAGAAGGAGGCAAGGCAAGTGAGAGACCCCACTTTGCAGATGAGGACACTGGGCAATGTTGAATGCCCTGGACAAAGCCTCTCCTGATCATAGCTGTCTTTTTACACTTAGGTGTGTGATTATTTGATTAATACCGGTCTTTTCCAAAAGGGTGTTTGCTCCAGCAAGGGAGAGATCAGGGCTGTTTTTGCGCCTAACACGGTACCTGGCACGTAGAAAGCACTCAGTAAATGTTTGTTGAATGAATGCATGAATGAAGGAGGGAAGGAACAAAGGGAGGGAGGGAGGAAACAAGAGATCATTGAAAGATATGCTTCTAACTCTCTGTGGGACCTTGGCCAAGACCCTCTTCCTTTCTGGGCTGAATTTTCTCCCCTGTCATGTGGGATGAAAATCAATAAACAGTGATTTACCAGCAGGCTCTGCATCATGATCACGCCTGGCACTGAACAATAATATGGCCACACTGGCTGCACCCCAAATTTTCTCTTCTTTTTTTTTGATTACATGAGTTTCAGTTGTACGACGTACTGATTCTATATTTGTATGTATTGCAAAATGATCACCACCGTAAGTGTAGTTAACTTCCCTCACCACACATAGTTAGTTTTTTTTTTTTTTCTTGTGATGAGAACTTTTAAGGTTTACTCTTAGTGGGACTTCCTTGGCGGTCCAGGGGTTTAAACCCCACACTTCCACTGCAGGGGGCATGGGTTCCTTCTCTGGTTGGGGAACTAAGATCCTGCACGCCATGTGGCACAGCTAAAAAAAAGTAAATAAATAAAATTGAAAAATAATAAATAAATCGTTAAAAAAAGATTTACTCTTAGTAACTTTCAAATATGCAACATAGTATTACTAACTATAGTCACTATGCTGTACTTTATAGGACTTATTTATTTTATCCCCAGTTGTTTGATTTGGAATCTCTGAAGGTGAGACCCAGTTGTCTGCATTTTTAAAAAGCTTCCAGGCAATTCTCCTGCAGCCTGCGAGGCACCTGACATTTGGAACTCCCAGGAAAGAAAGCCCCTCAGAACCTGTCCAGTTCTGATGTCCTTAGATTTCCACGTGATGTCCACTCCAAGTCCACGTCAGCATCTCCCACCCACATCAGACCATCCTCTCTGCTCTGCCGAGACGGCACCTGTCAGAATTGCCCTGGCAGCTTCACCACCTCATTCCGCTCTAGCAAGCACCAGGTAATTTGTGTCAAATTTTACTCTCACCTCCCTATCCTTCCCCTCCATCTCTGGGCTTTTTTTGGGGGCAAACTCCTGAATTTCACCTTTGGATCACAGTACCCCCATGCTATGCAAATTGCCCGAGGGGCGTGCCCACGCCAGTTGGGAACTGCACACTCTCATCAGGGGCAGGGCAGAGCTTGGCCATCTCCCCAGCTCGAGGGAGACAATGGAGCCAATGGTTGGTGGGCGGTGAGTGCCAGTGAAGGGAGAAGGTGCTCGGGCATCATTGCCGGTGCAAAGGACCCAAGGTCTCCCACCCTGGACAGACGACAGCCCTGGGAGGGTCAGATGCTCAGTCATGAAATAACAGCTGCCCCTTAGGAGCCTGAGGCCCTCTACCATGCTGCTTTGAAGGTGGTGTGGGGAATGGGAAGAGCCCTGCACTGGACATTATTCCACACTTTGAGCCTCACTTTGCCCACCTATAAAATGGGACTGCACCTCTTGACCTGTCTCCATCATGGAACACTTGGAGGAGCAAAGGAGAAAAATCGTAAGTGTAGTTGAGCAGTCTACAGTTTTGTGATCTTCATGCTCCTGTTCTCATCCCCCTACCCCCAAATGAGGCTGTGCTCCCATGGGACACACCTTAGCCATGTCAACAGATGGCTATTTGCCCAGTTCCTCGGGCACTTGCTATCTCTACCCCAGTGAAGTGTGCACCTCCCAAGGATGGGTCCTTACACTGGTAGTCTGCGTTCCCTCCATATACGCCAGGCCACGCTGAAACAGTGGTTGAGGACGATGACCACCCATGCACAGTGGAGATGGTCCTGCCAGCTGGGCATCCATCCAGCATGAGTGACCGTGGCTCCAAAGTCCCTCATCTCACTCTTGGCACCCGTGAAGTGGGCACCCATGTATTCAAGAAAAATTGACTTTGGATTGAGTTCATACAACATCCAGGAGCGGGGAGCAATCTTTCTCAGAACTCAGATGAAAAAACATAATGTGGTTAATATTAAATAAAGAGATTGGGCAACCCTCCCCCCTTTTCTTTTTATGGTTTGTGCTGATGTGTCCGTGATCAGGGACTGTTTTGTTTATGATTAATGAATGACTCACCTTGAGCTGCTTTCTGTTTATTTCATACTCATTATGAACTTGAAGAGGGCATGTTGAACTGGGCACCCAAAGGGAATGCTCAGGAATTTGGGGAAAAATGTTGATAGCTCAGAAGCCTTCCAAGGGGGAAATGGATGCCAGGAGAACACCCTTCCAGCCTGCAAGTTCCAAAAGCAGGATTCCTCAGTTTGTAAACACCCCCAAACCCTATACTTATCGAGTAGCTGCTCTATGCCACGTACTGTTCTGTTCCCACAGAAGGCTTGAAAGAAATGAGCACAAATCACCCCCAACATGAGCACATAAATGAGTCACATTTCAGCTCGAGTTACTGTTCTGCCTGACACCCTCCATTTTTCTGAGAGAGTTTCTTCCGCTCTGTGGGTCTCAGTTTTTCTGCCTGTATTATGGAGTTGCTCTGAGGTCCTTCTAGCTCTGCTCTGTCCAGATTGCCAGACCCCCTTGGAAACAGAGACTATACCTCATCCTCGCCTGGCTGATGGAGAGTTTGCTGATTAGATGAAAATAAACAAAAGATGGTGGTCAGAGTGTGGGCAGAGCTGGCTTCTCATCCCGATGTTGCTCATCTCTTACCATGTGGCCCAGGACGGCCCCGCCTCTCTCTAGGGGTCGGAGTTTCCAGCAGGACAATCAGAGAATTAGATTCGATGGATATAAGACGGAGCCTGGCCTGCCAGGGGCTTTGTATTTGGTGCAACATTAAAGGTGGTGATGACTGAAAGCATTTGCTCTCCAGGTGGGTCCACGGGCCATCACCTCTCTGGAAGTCACCCGCAGTAGTTACCTGTCTGATCCTGAGTGTGTGACTCCTGATAAGCCATCTCTCTGAGCCCTTCCTGCTCTGACATTTTGTGGCTCTAGGAAGGGGTAGGGAGGGGTGTGGACCTGGGGGCGCCCTCCCTGCTTGATTCCTGGGAAGGGCCCCTGTGATGAGTAATTTTATGTGTCAGTTTGATGGGTCATGGGGCTCCCAGATTAAATGTTACTTCTGGGTGGATCTGTGAGGGAGTTTCCAGATGAGATTAGCATTTTGATCAATGGATTGCGTAAAGCATATTGCCTTCCCAGTGCGGGTGGGCACCATGCAATCCACTGAGGGCCTGAATAGAAGGAAAAGGTGGAGGAAGGAGGAATTAGCCCTCCCTGCCTGATACTTCGAGCTGGGACATGGTTATTCTTCCTTCCTCCAATGGTGCTTACACCATCGGCTGGCTTGCCTTCCTCCCTCCTTCCCTCCCTTCTTCATCCTTTCTGTCCCTCTGTTTCTCACTTTCTTTCTTTCTATTTATATGTATCCTATTGATTATATTTATCTCTATTCCATTGGCTCTGGAGAACCCTGATTAATACAGCCCCAAACCTTCCGAGCACCTCTCCAGCTATGAGGTCCTCCAGTCTGGTGTCTGACCCACCAATGCCCAGAGGTGCTCAGCAGCTCCTGGCCACCTTGCTCACCTCCCTCCAGCCTGCTTGGAATGAATGCACAGCCAGGGGACTGTGCAGGGAAAATACTCGGGTTTGGAATGAATGGTGGTCCGTCATCTCTGCCCTTCACATGGGCCTGAGAACGGGCATCCTTAGGACAGGCTGGGTGCAAGGATCCCAGGGGCCTGGTGCAGGTGTGCAAGGAGGCTGCAAGCAGCCTCCAGAAGCAGCCTCCGAACCAGGTCCTTCCATCTTGGCTGCAGAGCCCCGGAGCTGTTTGATCTTGGGCAAGCCTCAGAGCCATTGTCTTTCCATGTGCTATGGGAGGGGCTAAAAATTGACCACTCCTTCATTCACCCAGCAGTTTCAGAGTCCTAATGTCAGGGTTGGAGGGGCCTTGGAGGCCCATTAGCCCAAACAGTCTTATCTGTTTTTTGTTTTTTTTTTTTTTTTGCGGTACGCGGGCCTCTCACTGTTGTGGCCTCTCCCGTTGTGGAGCACAGGCTCCGGATGCGCAGGCTCAGCGGCCATGGCTCACGGGCCCAGCCGCTCCGCGGCATGCGGGATCTTCCTGGACCGGGGCATGAACCCGCGTCCCCTGCATTGGCAGGCGGACTCTCAACCACTGCGCCACCAGGGAAGCCCCAGTCTTATCTCTGAGGACCTTCCACAGCATCTCTACTGAGTGCTGGGACAACTCCAGCCTATTCATTAAGCACCCATCATGTGTTGGGCACGTGCAAGACACTTGGACCAAGAATCTCCTGCCTTGAAGGACTTTAATTACCTCGTGGATATATGTTATTACCAATGGCAAAAATCTGTATGATGCCAGGGAGAGGGATTCTATATGCTACTGAGTTTTCAGAGAAGAGAAAAATGCCATCTTCTTGGCAGTTCAAGGATGTAGCATTTGAAGGATGGGGTTCCTGGTGTAGGGAACAGCCTCAAAAAATGTGTGGAGGCAGCCCTGCCCCAAATGTTTGCCTGGAAGGGGGAAGGGTCCAGCCCTGCTGGGGCCCAGGACATTTGAAAAGGTTGCTACAAGTCTACTGGAAGGCGATGTGGGGCTTTGAGGACTTGAATAATGATCTGCTGAACTGATGGAACACAGTCTCGTGCCCTGTGTTCCTTATACTCAGACATCCTCTCATTCGAAGCAAGGCTGTAGGGTTGAGAGCTGGGCTGGCGGCCCAATGGGAAGGGGTTCCCCAGAACCCCATGGCCCATCAGTCCTGGAATCGGGCTGGCACCAGCACGTTCAGCCCTGTTACCAGGGCTGGCAGAACAAAGCCCCGCAAACTGGGTGGCTTAAAACGATAGAAATGTATTCCTTCGCAGTCCTGGAGGCTAGGAGTCTGATGTTAAGGCGTTGGCAGGGCCGCTCTTCCCCTGAAGGCACCAGGGAAGAATCCTTCCTCGCCTCTTCCTGCCGGGGCGGCTGCCTGTGGTCCTCCCCATTGCTTCAATCCTGCCCTCGTCGTCACATGGCCTTCCTCCCCTCTGTGTCTGTCTGTCTCTGTGTGTCCTCTCCTCTTTTTATAAGGACCCAAGTTATACTGGATTTAGGGCCCACCCTAATCCAGAATGACTTCATCTGAACTGCAGTGGATTCTCATTATTCGTGGATCTGTATTTGCTAAATTTACCTACTTGCTAAAATTTACTTGTAACTCCCAAGTCAACACCCATGGTCCTTACAGATATGCACAGAGCAGTGAAAAATGTGAGTCACCTGATGTGACATTCCTGGCTGAGGTTACATGGCCCTGCCTTCCTGTTTCAGCTCTCCCGAACAGGTGTCTTCTTGGCTTTGCTCAATGTTGTGCTTTTTGTTGGTGATTTTGCTGTTTAAAATGGCTCCCCGGTGTGGTGCTGAAGTGCCATCTGTTGTTCCTGCAAGCAGGAAGGCTGTGATGTGCCTTATGGAGAAAATACAGAAAATATGTGGCTCAGACAAGCTTTGTTCGGGAATGAGTTATAGGGCTGTTGGCCGTGGGTTCAATGTTAATGAGTCAATGGTATACAATAAATAAGGTGTCTTCAGATAGAAATACACGTAAAACATGCAAAAAATATACCTGATTGGTTGATGAGAAGATTGTGACCGGAGCCTCACAGGAACCTAACTCTGTATTTCCCCGAGAAGCAGCGGTTCAGTGTTTGCTAATTCAGTGTTCATGCTGACTTTTTAGAACAGAACTACTGTGAATTATGAGAACTGACTGAAGCTACACTTACAAAGACCCTACTTCTGGATAAGGTCACATTCTGAGGTTCTGGGCGGTCAGGAATTTGGGGGCAGACACTGTGCAGCCAAGTACAGACCCCAAACTAGGCTCTCTCACCTCAGTAACTTTCCAAAACTGGCCAGTCATCCCATTTTCCCATGGGACCTTGTTAAGAATGCAGATTTTTTTTAGGTCCCACCCCCAGAGATTATAATTCAGTTGGTTTAGAGCGGGGCCCAGGAATCTGCATTTGCAAAAACCCCTGGTCAACGTGATGACTGCTCAGCCTGGAGACACTATTCCCTCCGAACTGGCATTGATTTCTGTAAAATGGGCATATTGCCTCAGAGGGTTATGTGCGGATTAAATAAGAAAATGAAGTGCAGTCCTCGGCACCACAATAAGCTTGCAATAAAGGTTAAGCAGAAGCGACAGTAGCATCTTCTTAAATATCTACATCATCAAGTTGATAGGTATTTTTTCCCAATGTACTACCACATTGATCCTCTCATTTGGTTCTCTTAAGAACCCTATGAAATACACAAGATGGTACTTGCTTGTCTAGACACTACTTATCCCCCGAATTTCAACTTTCTGGATGAGCTTTGTGAAACCGAGAAGCGAAAAACTCTCTAGAGGAATCAAAAGGGATTGAGACTAATTCACAAACAGCCTTCTCTTCTTAGACACGCTTCATTCCCACTTTACTCTTAATTTTCACAAGAACTGGTTTCATATTAGAAGTAATTAGAAGTAGCTCATTAGAGATGGACTGGTGCTGGGTGCAGGCTCCTGGAGGATGACAGCAAGAAAGAACAATGGGCAGTGAGAGCGGAGGCAGATTCAGTTTCCAAAAGGAGACAAAGTAACTCAAGAATCACTTGGGGGCTTCCCTGGTGGCTCAGTGGTTGAGAGTCCGCCTGCTGATGCAGGGGACACGGGTTCGTGCCCCGGTCCGGGAAGACCCCACATGCCGCGGAGCGGCTGGGCCTGTGAGCCATGGCAGCTGAGCCTGTGCGTCCGGAGCCTGTGCTCCGCAACGGGAGAGGCCACAGCAGTGAGAGGCCCGTGTACCGCAAAAAAAAAAAAAAGAATCACTTGGGGGCTATTTAGTTTAAGGTATCTAGCTGCACACTTGTTGGTAACCACGGGAGCACGTGGTTGTTTTCTGTAATGATGAGAACTTTGGGATATAATGGGAGGCGCATAAGCTTTAAGGGTGACTTAAGGGCTTTAATCCCACCCCTCATCAGCCTTGTGATCTTATGTTAATCAACCTCACAGAGCCCCTGTTTTTCCATCTGTACAATGGGAGCATAGCATCCACAAGGCAGACGATTGGTGATAGTGATGTTTGTAAGGCCTCTGTCGGAGTGCCTGGTGCTAGCATTTCACAATGATGTGTTGTATTAATATAATGCTGAACTATTTCCCAAGCATTTCCAAACATGCTCTCTCATTTGCTCCTCACGGTAACTTTTGGGGAGGACCCTGGAGAATGTCAGGCATGTCAGGCAAAGGGAGCACACCCAGAGGCCCTGCAGTGGGGACAGCTCAGAGGATTGCGTCCATTAATCATCCATTCACTTGGAATCCCTGGAGGCAGAGCTACTCTGGGAGCTTTGGCTTTCCTTTTGCATGTGAGGAACCCAAGGGTTTAAATGTGAGCTCAGGGTCCTGGACCAGGAAATGGCCCACGGAGTGTCTGAGCTCAGGTCCCTGCTGCACAGGTGGGCCACCGCCAGGAGATCAGGAGTGGCCTCCATGGCCCCAGGGTGCCCTGCGCAAAACTGTAAGTGACTTCCATCACTTTGGCCAGAAAAAGATGAGTTTGGGCACCTTTTGGGGATAAAAGATTGGCTGTCTGAATGTCACCTGAGGGGAATAAATGCCTCCTTCCCTCATCCTGCCCTGTAAGGGACGTGTTGCTTTACAATTAGTCCCTTGTATAAACGGAGGAAGCCGAGGCCAGGAGAGGCCAAGAAACTTGGCTCCATCACTTGGAAAGTTTAGGATGGGGTCCGACCAGAGCCTCGGCCTTTTGGCTGCTCTCCCAAGGTTGTTCCCTCTGCTGCTCAGGCCACAGCATTCCTGCCCCATTCACGGGAAACCCAGCAGGGCAGCCCAGCTGCCTGCGGTCCCCAGCCAGCAGCTACCACCATGGGCTCCTTGGTTTCTCCAACCCCGAGCATCCAGGCCAATTTGTTAGTGTTACAAAGTCCAACAACCCACATTCATGTCTTTTCTTCCAAGAACAAGGCCACCTGGGATTATCGCTAAGTCCGGTTGCCTGTAGACCACTGTGTGGTTTCTGACTTTCCATCAAATTTGTCTAGAACGATTTATGCTTTGACCATTAGTCTGTAACCAAGAATTTTCCTGCTGATTTGGGAAAGCAACCAAACCTAGTATATGAGCAAGGGGCTAATGGCAAAGCCACCCATCAACATGTCACTTTCCTGGCCGACAACCAGTGTGGATGTCAACTTCTCACAGTTGCCTCACCCGGTGTTTCCTGAGACCCTGCTCCATCCCAAGAAGGGAATCCGCAGGGGCAAAGATATAGAAGTGGGAACTATGGTAATGTCACCCATCCACCTCAGTCAAATTCAGTCTTGGGAGAAGGGCAAATGCCAAGCTTCGGCTGACATGCCCCACTGAGGTCCAGGGTAAGAGGGCAATGAAGTCCTGACTAGGGGCCAGATGGCACATCCACAGGCTTGGCATGCCATGGTCTGGCAGTTGCCCTCTGTCAGAGCGGCTGCCTGGGGCCCATTGTCCCAGCCTGAGGCCCTGTCTCTCCGCTTTCTGACCAGTGGCTGGCATTCCCAAGGGCACAGAGGTTGTGTGACTCTGGCATTAACCCTCTGCTGGACTTAGGTGGGTGATGAGTGTGGCCACAGGTAGCTGAGGTGCTCACGTGGTTAAACTCCTGGCCCACTCACCATAGTTCATGCTGCTGTCCTGCAGGGAGCGTCCTCACTGCTGCTCGGAGCTTGAGCTTCAGATTCAGACGAACCTGGAGTGCTCTCCCCTTCCTGGTGCCTCAGTGTCCTTATCTGTGAAATGGGAAAGTCATGGCCTTTGCAGCCCAGGGCTTCTGTGAGGGTGAAATGGGAGAACAGGCCCTCTAGCAAGTGTGGTAAGTCTCAAGCAAATACCGATGCAGATTACTGCTGAAGGATGGACTCCCCCAGTGCCTGGACTCCAAGCATTGGCCCTGAAGGGAATGCTGATGTGACCTGGTGGGGGCAGGTGGGGAGGGCTGCTTGGCCTTGCTGCCATCCAGGAGCCCGTGGCCCTGGTGACACGGAGCCACCTGGAGGATACACGGGCTGAGTCCGTAGCTGTGGCCGCAGACCCCCAGCGGGAGGTGCCACATAACTGCCCTGATCTGTAACCACAGTGCCTCCCTAGCAGATTCTGTTGAGGCCCTATCCTGCATCCCCTTGACCCATCTGAGTTGGCCTGTAGCTGCATACGGCGCTTGGTAGGCAGGCAAAAATCCCACCCCAACCATCGGCCTTTTTCTCTTTCATTTTTTCTCAGATACCAAGGGAGCTTGCTTGGGTAAATGGCAGCACAACCAGGCAGGTGTGTATGTGTGTGTGTGTGTGTGTGTGTGTCAGAAAGAGAGAGAGAGAGAGAGAGAAAGAGAGAGTGACTTTGTGTGCACATGTGCACATGCTCTGGGGCCACCTTCAGCCAATAGGGATGAGAATCAGTGGATAAGTGGCCCAGTCCCCCATCCTCCAGGGCGATTATTCCGAGGTGTCTTCCACATGGTTTCTCAGAAGGCCCCAGTGTGAATGAGCCCCCCCAGCCCACGGCCATCCCTGCTCATTGATAAACCCTACACTGGCTTTCCTTCCTTCCTTGTCTTGCTTTCTCTATTGCCTCACTTGTACTTCCTGGGATCAGCCCCCTAGTAAACTCTCTGTGTCCAGCTAGGATCTGCCTTTAGAGGAACCCAAACCAACACAGACCTGAAATACCTGCTCCCGGTTTCTGGGACCCAGTGTGCCCTGCCTCAGCCGAGGGCTCCAAAGTGGAGCCCCGTGACCTCTGTGCTGTGCCCGAGGCTCGCTATGTGCCCATTTCCCCTGAGAAGGCCTGGGTGCCTTTCCTCCCCGTCCCCCACCGCCACCCCCCACCGCTGCCCATCACGAACCCAGGCCCCACCCACCAGTGGGTGACTCTGCTGAGCGCCCCAGCATTGGCGCACAGTCTGCAGATGCCCCGGTGGAGGGCGCGTCTTCTGCCCTCTCCTGGTGAAAGACTAAACCCAAGCAATGCCCCCGCCCTCTCCTCTTCCTCCTTTCTCTAATTAGACCAGGATCTCAGAAGCCCAGAATGCTGGGTCTCTAAATGACAGTCATGCTTACAGGGAGAGTTTTGAATCACACAGAGCTGCCCTTGGGGCCACTGCCTCTTCCTCCAGCCCCGTTTCCAGCAGAGTTCAGGCATCACGTTACTTGGGAGGGGTTAGCTCAGGGACATTGGGGGATCCAGAGCTGGAAAGGGCCTTGCATTTCAGCTTCTGCAGTGAGATCCTGCACCTGTGGCTCTGGCTGCCGCTCTCCAAGACCGTTCTCATAGCCAGCGTTGCTCATGGACCCCCCCACACCTCTTTTCCCTCGGAGTCTGACCATAATGGTATGATTACCCCCGGACAAAGGGTGGGCAGGGCCAGGCCAGGAAGCGATGGGCAGGGCCCTGGGGGTTCAGGGATGAATAAGACAGATGTGCTTCCGGAGCTCGTGGAGCCTGTAGACTAACGAGCGTCAATAACAAACTAATGTGCAAGATAATTTCAGGCTGTGGTGGGCGCAGCGAAGAGGATAAGCCAGGGTCACGTGAGAGAAAGTGATGGCGAAGGAAGAAGGCTTTAAACCCGCGGGTCAGGGGAGGCTGGCCCGGGCTGCGTGTGCTCCAGGTCTGGAGAGCAGGGCAGAGGGTCCGGAGGGTGGGAACAAGGGACCCTGGCCAGACAACGGTGTCAGGAAGGCCAGCACAGCGGGTCAGCTGGGGCTGAGAGTGGGAGCTCCGCAGCTTCATGTAAGCACAAGGAGCTATCACAGGAGGATTTTCAGTGGGGGGATTAATCTGATTTGCGTTTTTTTGTTGCTGTTGTTTTCATTTTTAACAATTGAGGTTTAATATAGATTCAGGGAGTGCATCAGTGCACACACGCTAGTAAACATCTCGATGAATTTTCACACGCGTACACCTGTCAAAATATCGGACAGGGCCAGCACCCCGGGGATTTGTGTTTCTAAAAGATCCCTCCCACTGCTCGGTGGAGAATGCACTGCAGGGGGATGAGAGTCAAAACAGGGAGACAAGTTAGAGGTGACCATGATCATCCAGGCTTGGATGAGGGTGGATGCCATGGAAACAGAGACAAATGGAAGAGCCGGGATGCTTTTTGTTGGAAAAACCAATAAGAGTTGCTGATGGAGAGACTAGGGTGACTCAGAGCAAGAGAGGAATCGAGATGACATCTCAGATTTTTTGGATTCAAGAACGTGGATAGATGGGGAGTTTGGGATTGACGTGTACACACTGTTATGTTTAAAATAGGTAACCAACAAGGGCCTACGGTAGAGCACAGGGAACTCTGCTCTATATTTTGTAATAACCTCAATGGGAAAAGAATTTGAAAAAGAATAGATACATCTATATGTATAAGTGAATCACTTTGCTGTACACCTGAAACTAATGCAACATCGTTAATCAACTATACTCCAATATAAAATAAAAATTAAAAAATAAATTAAAAAAAAGAATGTGGTGGATTGTGGGGCTAGGGGCAGCCTGGGGAAGGAACAAGATGCGGGATGCCATGGGACATCCAGATGGATAATGTGGGATGATCCCTTGAACTGGGTCATGCAGGATGCCTCCCGATTCCAGAGCAGAGCCCCCAGGAGATGAGTCACAGGATGGTGAGATCTGACAGCAAAAGTCCCCGGATGGACAGAAAAACACAGCCCCTGGCTCACCTGAGGGCATCGGGAGAGGTAGGGGAAGGACAGCTTTGGGTGAACACTGTGTTCCTTGGAAACCTGGGTCACTGGAAAGAGAGGTGACGAGGGGGAGGTGACGTCTGCTTCTCACCCAGGAGCAATCTGCTCACTAATGCAAACAGCCCCGTCTGTCAGGCAAGGTGAGGATAAATGACTGGGACAGCCCCACTGCGTAGCCCAGGGAGAGGGGTCTCTGGACCCATGAGGTAATCCCTCTGATGATGTATGGCCCAGAGAAGGGTCGGGTTAATGATCTTCAGCAAGACCCGGGAGTAAAACACAGTAATTTCATAATACAGCGTGTGATGGATTAAGGCGTGTTAATACCAGGAGTATACATTAAGGGAAATGATCTCGCTGGCATATTAAATGGCAAAATAAAAGCACTTTTAGAAACTTCCATGATTAATTGGTCTGCCCTTTTAGTTCCATACCATGATAAAGTAAATCTCACTTCTCCTGGTCACCTCCCAGGCAATTCCTCTAAAGTTCGCCGGCCTTCCGTGGACCTCTGCGACCCCCGTGGGGAGGCCAGCCTGCAGCCTGGGACACGCCCTCAGATCCTCTTCCTTGGACCCAAGTCATCCTCACCCTCATCTGTATCATTTTCATCATCCCTTGCCGAACCCTTGGGGCACTGATCCACATGAAACAGCTGATATTGGACAGGGATTGCAGTTTGACACAGTTCAACCTGATACTATGTATGGAACCCTTTGGGAATGAGAGACGGGTGGTGCTGAGGAATACGGGCTCTGCAGCCATGCTTTCTGGTTTGGATCTCAGCTCCTTGGTTAACAGCTGCACAATCTTGGGCAAATTATATAAGCTCTTTATGCTTCAGTTTCCTCATCTATAAAATGGGGATAACAAGAGCCCTACTTGGTGAAGTTATAGGGATCCAAGGAGGTGAGTTATTTAACAAGTCCTCGTAATGCATTTACTATGTGCTGGGCACTGTGAATGCATGTCCAGAGCTTAGAACAGCACTGGTCTCATAATAAGTGCTCAGCAAATATCAGCTCTTGGGATGCTGGCTGGGTTGATAGCACTCAGCAGCCCTAAGGGGCAGGTACCACTAATCTCCCCATTTCACAGGTAGGAAAACATGAGACACAGAGAGTTAAGTAAATTGTTAAAGCTCCTATGAAGGGGCAGGGGCAGGATTAGATACAGGTAGGCTGATCTCGAACCTTGAACCAGTGGGCTCCCCACCGCCACCTCCTTGGGAGGAAATGGCTGTTCTGGTCCTGTTCGGAGGTGACAGCAATTCTAGAATCTGAGGCAGCAAAAACCTGCACCCAGACTGCACTGGCTGCTGCTTTTGTTCATAGAAGGCCAGCAGATCCCCATTTTGGAGGCAGCTATGACCTGGAGGCAAAGCGGGCCAGACCAGGGCCAGGAGACCCAAGAGGAGGGCTCGGCCCTGCCACTTATTCATGCTGAGACACCAAGCAAGCCACCCGCCTGCGTTTCTTCATCCCCCAGGGTGGTGGTGAAGCATGAAGAAGATAAGGCAAGAGGATGCTTTGTAACCTGCAAAGTGAAGAACAGATTCGAGGTAAGACTAACTATCCCTGGCCCACTGGGTCTCAGGAGAGCCTTGTCTGCAGTCTAGCCACCCTCCCTCCCTTCTGCTGCAGGAAGACTAAAAGAAATTCGTTCCTGAATGGCAGAGGCCACGGGGAGCAGCAGGCTTCTGGCCCACTCCGTCTTCCATCCAGGCTCCCAGGCTACCTGACTGGCATCCACAGGTAACTTCATGCAGGTGTCTTCACCTGCTGGGTTGCTGATACCAGTTGGCTTGCCAGACTGCTCACCTGTGTCACCCTGGAAACTGCCTGCCCCTTACAGTTCTCTTTAGCCTCCTTCTTATTTATTCATCCACTCAACAAACACTTCCTGGGTGCCTTCTCCTACTCGGGCCAGGTGGGAGGCAGCAAGAATGCAACAGAACAGACCCTGGTCTTTGTGGAGCTTATATTCGAGTGGCAGTAAACAGAGGCGGGTCATCTATTTCAGGGCTCACTTAAAGGACACGAGAACAGACTTGTATCTCCCAGAAATACCGAGGGTGAAGGTGGTAAACTCACACTCTTCCCACAGGTGGGCAAGTGGTATCAATGAATGAAGCCTGTGGGCGTGATACAAAAGGGAGTGGTGAGGGCTGAGTGCCCTGGACAGCACATTCCTGTCTATCGGCTGCTTCTTGGTTCCAGCCAATGGCTGCCATGTGAGAATGTGGGTCCCGTGATTGCATCTTCTGACTTTCCTAGACAATGGAGAAAATCTGTATTTTTTTCCCTTCAAGTTTCCTGATTTTGAAATATTAGCCACTAACTGGAAAAAGTTTCAACACAATGTATGTTAAATTAAACGCATCTGTTAGCAGAGCTGCATCACCGCCTGGCAGTCAGCAGTCTCCAGTTTAGAGCATTATTGTGCACCAGTATTAGTTGGTTGACTGGACCCTTTGCTTGTGTACAGTATTCTACAGTGTGTACAACACTTTCCCAGAAAAGACCACCTCATTTGGTGCTCATAACGGACCTGGGAGGAAGGCTGTCAACTATGCATTCTCTCAATGAACACGATCTGAAGTGGGCTACATGCCAGCCTCTCTCCTAGGCAAGGGCTTGTTTGGCGAATGAAGCCTTAGAGACGTTAGGCAACTCAAACATAGTGTGAACAGGAAACGTGGAAAGAGTGGGGCCTAGAACTCATTCCTTTTGGTACTGAAAAGCATTGCTCTCTCTATCTTTGCAAGACTCTGAACAAAAATCCCATAGTGGCTGATTAGAGTCAAGGGCTCCAGAGCTCCAAAAGCTAGGTTCAAATCTTGCCTCTGCTACTCCACCAGGAGCATATTTCTCAAGTTCTACTAGTCATGGTTACCGCATCCCCCAAATGGGGACGATGAAGACAATAGCACCTACAGCCCAGGGCGGTGGCAGGGGTACATTACGAGGATGCCCGTCTAAGTTCTTGGTTCACAGCACTCAATAAGTATTGTCACTATCATGTGGAATTCTGCATCTGTAGAGACTGTGTTATTTGGAAAGTTAAGTGGTAAGAGACAATGTCTATTATACAATGTTAAATGAAAAAGCAGGTACCACACAGGCTAACTTTACTTTTGTATACATAGATTGAAGGCTGGAAAGAAATGGGGAGGGAGGTGTATCAAAACAGATATAATCTGGAATACTAGGTTTATAGGTGATTTTAATTTTCTACAGTATAATTTTCTGAATTTTCTAAGTTTTCCATGGCGTCAGCATGTATTAATTTAAAAATCAGAGCAGGATAACTTATTTTAAAAAATTAAGTTCCCAGTCTTTCAGGAAAAAATTTCACCTTAAACTTTCTTTCCCGGCCCAGCCAACTGCTTTCCAGAGAACCCCCTGTTCTCAGAGGTCCCCCTCTGTCTTAAATTCCCAAGGCTGTTCTAAGAGTAGACCCCTCTGGGATCCCCGAGCAGCAGGGAGGGTCCATGTCTTCCCTGATCAGTCCCCAAACCCTATCATCCTTGTCTGTCAGTGGGTCCCATGAGAGCAGGGGTCTGTCACAAGTCATCCCCCTCCCCCAGGCTAGAAGAGAGAGGAGACCCATCCCTGGCCCTTCCTACCCACTGACTGCCCAGGACAAAGGTCGAAGAACTGGCACGCTTACTCCGATGTCTCAGAAAGTCCTCAGATATTTTGCAGGCGTAAGTAGAGTACTACGGTTTTTTAGCCATTTCCCACTTTTACAAAGCCCTTAGGAGCACCAAAAAAAGAAGGAGATGAGAAAACTTGAAGCAATCTGTCTTTCAAAGTTCATGTAAACCAATGAATGCCTGAATGAATGAATGGACGAGCACAAGCAGCTGTGGGGTCTTTGCCTTTGCTCTGAGACCGTGAGCTCCTGAAAGCAAATTCGTGTCTTCTGCGTCATATGCCCATTGGATAGAGAAAGAAAAGGAAAATCCAGAGTCTGAATATGCTTCTCTTAAAAATATGGAAGATGGGCAAATTGTACAATCAGACAAATATAGCTTTTGAAGAGTAGGAAGTTCTGGTCTAAAATTACATTTAATTATTGTTACATTTCAGACTTTGTAGGAAATCACAGTACAGAAGTGTGACTTTGAAATTAGCATTTGAAAGTGTCTGTGAGGTAAGTGAGGGTTTTCACAAACCAGAGGGTTTTGAGCCTAAAATTACATGACGTATATTTGCAACCACAAAATTAGGTTGATCAGTTGTTCAAATTCATCTGTCAGAAGAATGACCACTGTGTTTTATTTCCACCATACACAAATTTTCCAGCCGTCCTCCCCCAATTTTTTGTTTAAAAAGCCAGGCAAATCTTGAGTTCTCCCCTGTGTCCTGACCTAACGCTGGTGACGGGGCCCCACAAGAAAGGCCAGATATGAAGAGTCATGTTGCCTCATTATAGGACAACATCAGTGGTTCTTCTTCAGCCCCTTAATTCATTTCTTATAGTTTTTCTTGTCACATCCGCTTGCTTTATAGCTTACTAACTTGCAAGTTATAGTTGTAATTTATGGTCAGAATTGAGTGGTAGCAAATCAAGGAATATTTCCATTGATTACTCTAAATTGTCTAATCTCCTGTATGTTTTTAGAACTTGATTGGGTGGTATTTACTGATTGCCTTCATCTAATTTAAAAATCAATCAATAGCAACAATGAGTGCTGGGGGATAAATCGAGTCTAATGCAGCCTAACCACGGCAAATATCCATCAGTGGGCTACACACAATCACATCTGTGGGCAGTTTTAATACATAAACCATAACGGCCTGGAGCTGGGCATCCAGGGCAGATGCTCTGAAAATTCCCGCTGGCATCTCATGCCTCTTGCATTGTCTACCTAGGGTGATTGACCTCTGCTAAAGCGAACATATTTCACTACAATAAAGCTGTAGCAAAGGAGATAAAAACGGGATCTGATTGTGTTTCAAGGCTAGCCAGTCCATCTTCTTCCCCTGCACCCTCAGAGGATATTAATGGGAATTAACATAACGCCAGCCTTTTCTTGTTAACTGCCCGCAGTATCCCAGAGAGAAACATTTTTGCACTCATGAATTCACCCCTTCGACACTCAGGAGTGTCTGTTTTTATTTTCATCCAATGCTTTCCATTTGCTGTGGAACAGTCGTGGGGCATGGCATTTTTCTCCCTTATATCATTTAGTATTTAAACATACCCTAGGAGGGTGTTAGCCCTATTGTTCAGATGAAGAGGTGAGGCTCAGGTGAATTCGGCAACTGTTCCCAGATTGTGTGGCTGGGTCTTTGGGCTGCATACCACAGACAGGCGCTAATCACAGGGCATCCCGGAGAAGGCAAAGGGACCAAATCCAAGACCCTGGATGAGCTTACACGCAGCTGGGAGGCAAGCCTGTATACAGTTCCTAATAAGACAAAGCAGGATGAAATAAGTGCTATTGTTTTCCTGTGAGCCTGGAGTTATTCCAGTGCACAAAGGAAGCAGAAAGAATAAATTTTAACTTAATGAATGGAGGGTCAGAAATATCATATTTTGGGGGGGGACTGTCTAGTGATGGTTGGGCCCCAATTTTTTCAGGCTCCCCAGCAAGGGCAGAGCCAGTGAAATCTCTGCATGTATGTATTTGGATTGATAGGCAACATGGTGGAGCCACCAACCCCTTTGGGAGCCTCGGCATCTCCTGCCATGCTCATCAGCCCTGAGCCATGCCTGGGAGGTCCTGCTCTCAATGTGTTCTTTGTACTGGCGAGCAACTCCATCCCCGGGGCCCTGGACTTCTGGAGGAGACTCCTCTGATATCATGATACACGTTAGAGGCATTCTGAAGATGATAGTTTAGGAAGACTCAAACTTGCGCATTCCTCTATTGAGGAATCACTTGGCATCAAGTGATTAAGACAGAGGGGGACCTCTGAGAACAGGGGGTTCTCTGGAAAGCAGTTGGCTGGAAGGCTTTATAAATGAACACAGACAGATAAATATTCCAAAGTCCTTAATTTCACCCTAAGTAAAACCTTGCCCTTACGTGGAGGCAAGTCCAGGCAATCCCCATCTGTCTCAGAATTGGCATCAAACTCATCTCCCAGGAAAATTCTTGGAAGTCCTCGAGAACCAGGGAAGCAAGAGGCAGAATCATATCTAGAAGAGATCTGCCACCTTCATGAGGGCCCCTCCCCAAACCTGCAGAGCTAAACATCAGGTTTTCAGGCCCAAGGTAATGGCTTCCTATGCAGGAAAATTAGGTACCAAGGGACAGCCTCATAAACCAAGAGCTGCCCTGTGTCGTAGTTCATAGAGAATCAGCTACTACAATCAGCAATTACAAATCCCACCAAACTTAGAGAATGATTCGTGAATCTTGGAATTTGGAGGAACATCAGCAGGCTTCCCTCCTCTCCTGTTGGACTGTTGAAGATCTCAGGGCATCACAATACTTTTTTCTCACCCCACATATTGTTAGACTCTTATCACTGGGCTGTAAACCTCAGGAGGGCCATGGGCCATTCCCACTTTGTTTCTTGAGATGCTTACTACATCTCTTTTTTAAAACTTTAAAAAAAGTTTAAAACTTTAGGTTCACAGTAAAATTGAGAGGAATAGAAGGATATCCCATATACATGAACTCTGCTATTATCAACAGCCCTCACAAGAATGGTACAGTTGTTATAAGTGATGAACCTATTCTGACACATCATTAACACCCAAGTCCATAGTTTACAGGAGAGCTCAGTCTTGGTGCTGTACATTCTATGGGTTTGGGCAAATTTATAATGACAAGTTTATCCACCATTATAGAATATCATACAGAGTATTTTCACTGCCCTAAAAATCCTCTGTGCTCCATCTCTTCACCCCTCCCTCCCCCAATGCCTGGCAACCAACTGATTTTTTCAGTGCCTCCCTAGTTTTGCCTTTTCCAGAAAGTCATACGGTTGGAATCATATGGTCTGTAGACTTTTCAGACTGGCTTCTTTTACTTAGTCATACGCATGTAAGTTTCCTCTGTGTCTTTTCATGGCTCGCAAACTCATTTCTTTTTTAGCACTGAATAATATTCCATTGTTTGGATGTACCATCAATGCTTTTTTTTTTTTTTGGCGGTACGCAGGCCTCTCACTGCTGTGGCCTCTCCCGTTGCGGAGCACAGGCTCTGGACGCGCAGGCTCAGCGGCCATGGCTCAAGGGCCCAGCCACTCCGCGGCATGCGGGATCCTCCCGGACCGGGGCACGAACCCGTATCCCCTGCATCGGCAGGCGGACTCCCAACCACTGCACCACCAGGGAAGCCCTCAATGCATCTTTTTGAATGAGTGAATTATTGGACATTTCCCCACCACAAGAGTTTTTCATAGCTCAGTGGCAGCTGACCTGCCTTTTCTTGATTTCCTCAGCGACAGGGGGTTGAGTCCTTGAAGTTCACTCTCTCCTTTATTCTTCCTCCATGCTGCCTCCTTCCTTGGCTCCTTCCTTGGCCTTGGTTGTGTCCCTTGGCTGATACTGTTGGTTGTCTGCCATATCTCTTCTCCCCCTTCTTCCATAGAACTCTTACATTTTAGCTGGGCACAGAATAAGCCTACTTTTACCATCCTCCCTTGCAGGTAGGTGTGTCAGGTGACTAAATTTAACTTACAGCATAAGTGAAATTTTGCAGAGCTCTTTCTGAGAACCGTCTTTGTTTTTTTAAGATTTTTTGATGTGGACCATTTTTAAAGTCTTTATTGAGTTTGTTACAATATTGTTTCTGTTTTTTGTTTTGGTTTTTTGGCCCTGAGGCATGTGGAATCTCAACTCCCTGACCAGGGATTGAACCCCCACCCCCTGCCTTGGAAGGCGAAGTCTTAACCGCTGGACTGCCAGGGAAGTCCCTGAGAACCATCTTTAAAAAAGACTTGGTATGTTGCACAAAAACCTGTATGTGGATGTTTATATCAGCTTTATTCATGATCATTAAAAACCCGAAACAACCAAGATGTTTTTAGGATGGGATGAGAATGGCACTTTATGTCTGTGGTCTTCCTCTTCAAAACTCATAACTCTAGTTTAATCATGAGAAAAACATCAGACAGATCCCAATGGAGGGACCTTCTGCAAGATATCCAACTCCCCCAAACTGAAAAACAAGACAAGTCTGGGAAACCGTCACAGCCAAGAAGAGCCTAAGGAGACATGACAACTAAACGTGATGTGGTGTCTTAGATGAGATCCTGGAACAGAAAAAGGACATTAGGTAAAAACTAAGGAAAGTTCATAAAGTATGGACCTTGGTTGATAATAACGTATCGATATTGGTTCATTCGTTTTGACAAATATACCATACTTACACAAGATGCTAATAATGAGGAAAGGCGATGTTAGTGTTATGCGATTTCTCTGTACTATCGTTGCAATTTTTCTGTAAATCTAAAACTAATTAAGAATTAAAACTGTATTAACTGGAAAAAAAAAAAAGAGCTGGTATATATCCTTTGCCCCAATCTGTTTTGTCCCTTCCTCCATTTTCTCTCCTGGAACATGGAGCTATGGGTTGCCGTCTTGGAACATCTGGGACCCTAAGGATGGTGGACAGCGAGCTGGAAGGAAACCAGGTCCCTGAGAACTTCACCCAGCTGAGCAGTCAGCCACATCAGGCCTGGACAGCCGACTTCCCGGCTTTTATGTAAAAGAGAGATAAAGTCTGATCTTGTTGAAGTCTTGTTATTTTAGGTCTTTGTTTCTCACAGCTAAATCCAGTTCTAACTGATACTGCCCTTTGCTTGTTTTTATTCGGGACACAGGTTCCCTGGGTGGAGGTCCAGTCTGCTCTGTGGGGATGGCGGCTCCGGGACCTGCCCCTTGACCTCTTCCGACCCCAGAAGCCCTTGAGGTCCTTCTGTGTGAAGCCCATGATGAGTAGCCACTGCTCTGTGGTGCTGGTGTTATAACTATTCAGTGTTACGGGACTCTACAAATTATAGGGCTTCTCTCCTCCAGAGGTATACAGAATCTGGGAGCTGAGGTGCGCTCAGGGATTGCCCCGCCCACCCTTATTTTACAGGGGGGGAAACAGGGGCCTCTAGAGAGGAATAGGTCAAGTATCTTAGAGCTGGGAGCAGAAGCCTGTTCTCATGCCACCTGATAATCAACTTTCCACTGCAACAGTAGTAATTTCTGGACTGATTTCAGAGCGCCCTCGGAGCTCTGCAGAAATGGGGATGGTGGGAGGGGGCGTGGCCAGGTGGGCATAGCCAGGTGGGCGTGGCTGACTGGGCATAGCCCTCTTCTCCAGCCTCAACCTCACGCAGAGCAACTGCTTTTGTTTGTGTCACGTACTGGATTTCTAAGACCTCATTTTTTGAGAAGAGGGGGTCTGATGATAAACATTTATAAAAACAGGTAAATAAAAATGTGTAAACTCACTGCACGTGTTATCTCATACTGATGCTAAACATAATAACTATTTATCAAGCATCTATTAGGCCACCAACACTATGCTAGGCTCTCTCCGAATTATTTCATTAAATTCTATGCACAAATATGCAAGGTAAGTGTCAGTAGCCTCATTTTACCCAAGGAGAAACTGAAGTTCAAAGAGGTGAAGTAACTCACCAGAGGCGACCCCCAGACCTGCCTGACCCAAAGCCTGCCGTAACCACTGAACACACTGCCCTCCCGACTGTGGGAAGTGAGGGGACCTGGGTCCCTGCCAATTGCTGGCTTGTTGGGTGAACCCTGCAGGCCCCCTGCCTTCAGAGCCCTTCAGAGTCTCCACCTGTAACCAAAGGGCGTGGTGTCTGATGGCCTGGAAGGCTTCCTGCAAACCAAGGAGGTCCATCATTTGGTGACCAGCAGCCCAAGAAGCTAGCTCACAGGGAAGCCTGGAGCCTCCCCAATATAACCTCTTCTCTCCTGAACCAGCCCGAGTCGAGGCTGCCAGAACCCCTGGGTGGCACCCACCCTGCTGTCTCCCTCACAAAGACCTGGCAGAAAGGGCAATTTCCTGCTCTGTTAAAGTGCCACCGTCAGGTGTGGACACTGTTGGGAGGGTGTCCATTACTGCACATCTGTCTATCTGTCACTGAGGGGCGTGCCTATCACTTACACAAATTCACCCCCAAGATGTCAGGGCGGGCATCATTTTTAAAAAAGTGAAAGGAGCCCATTACCATCATTAGGTCCACCTGAGAGAGCCTCTCGATGATGGAAGAGGTTTCCGCTCTCTGGCCTCCTCCACGGCAGGTCATTAGTTAAAAGGGGAGTGTAGGGGGCTGGGGTGGGGTCCTGGGGAGGCAGACCAGGTCCAGCCACGGGGCTCCCTTTGGAGAAAGGAGCCGGAGACAAATGATTCGAGCCTGAATCCCATATACACCGGAGATTGCTTATCGATCCACATCAGAATATGCGGGCTGGCCCCGGGGACCAACCGAGTATTTTCCCAGGGAGTTAATAACGTGGCAGCTGAGCTGTCTTGTCCAATTCACTGAAGCCAGTCCTCTAATCAGGACGGAGTTTCTTATTTTGAGAATTCTTACCACTTGTGTGTGCCACCTCCCTTCCACTCTGCTGGGCCCCTGTCAGTGATTGAAATGACAGCCCATGGATGGGGAGGCTAATCAAATTGTTTATTATCGACCTAAATCAATATGTATAGATTGTCGAAACATCACTGTCACACCGCCAAAAAGTCATACTAATAATTCCCTGGCTGCAGATGTAACCCAGCCGCGATTCCTCCTACTTGAATTACATCTGAATTTAGGGGAGCGAAAACAGTTATACTGGGGAGGGGCACAAGGCTGGGGGGACGGGGCTCTGCACTGGGAAGCTTGTTTACACAACTCGATACAACTGCATTAGGCGTTAATGATGGAATGTCACTTTGCCCTGCTTAAATATGAGTCCTCAGCTGGGAAGAGAGTGGCAAACCCACACGGAGAAGCAATAGGGAATTGTTCTAAGATCTAAGGGCTGTGCTCTGCTTGCCTGCAGGGAAGCGTGGGAGGTGTGGGGAATCGGGACACTCCAGACGGGGTCCCAGGCAGCTGCGAGTCAGGGAACCCAGGTCCAAGCTCTGGGCTATTTACGGGGATTTCCTAGGGAGACCCAGCGGGGCCACATCACAGCGTTTCCCTCTGGATTCAGTAACCACGTGTGGCTTTGCTCCTTCCTTCCCTGAGGACAACTTGAGCGGGAAGAAGAGTAGCATCTGAGGGTTGAAAAACCAGAGTAACTAATACTAATTGAGCACCTGGAATGCGTTGTCATTCTAGAGCCAGGCCACTGCTAGCCAATGCAAATCTTGTCAGGAATTGGACAGATACCCGTCCAGGTGGATGAATTAGGAAAGGTACCCTCTCTGGGTAGGCGCAGGCTCACAGGTGCAAGGCTCGGCTTTCGGAAGGTCGCAGCCCCCTCTCCCTGGACCCGGCACATCGTGCTACACACCAATGGGGCAACTGCACCCAGGAGTGATCCACCGGGCTTTCCCGGAATAGGCTTATTTAATTCTTATAATAGTCCCATGAGTTTGATGCAGTGATTATCATTGGTTCCAGAGGGAGAAGCTGAGGCACCACGGAGGTGGGCAGTTTGTCCAAGGTCATGTCTAGTAAGCGGCAGAGCTGGGATTTGAACTGGGGCAGTTTTGCTGCCAGATCCTGTTATAATCAGGAGGCGCTGGGTCAGGGTTGGCTGGGGGTGTACGTGTTAAGGCCGACCAGTGGCAGCCCTTGACTGCATGCTACTCCTTTCCCACCTCCCTATGCCCACTCCCACCCCCGCATTTAGCTGTGGTGTCAGGCCACGTGTGGACCCTCCCATTTGCTCTCTGTGAAATGAGAAGAATTTCCCCGAGGGTCATCTCCCAGGGCAAGGCTGTTGGCAGAGTTGAGGGTGAGATGAAACTGGGGCTTTGCAAACCATAGGACAGGGGGAGGGTTATTAGCAGCAAGCATCCCGGGATCGGCTTCTGCTCTCCAAGGAAAGGTGAGTTCCCTTGCTTGATAGAGGAAGAGGGCCAGCTCTGGGGGCTGCCTCTCCCATACTCACATCAAGCCCCTGGAAGCCCAGTGCTTCACCGGGCACGTTGGAGGTTGGGGTCCTCCCAGAACTGCTGGTGCCCAAACCTGTGTGAGGAGGGCTGTCCCAAGCTCTCCAGTTACCCTTCTGGAGTTTGCCATCCTGCCGGCACCCACTGCCCACTGGCATGGCCCTCTTGCTCCAATTCCATAGCACTCCCCAACCAGGGCTGTGAGATGTCACAGCGCAGAGAACGCCCCAGGGCCAAATGCTGCTGGTCTATCCCTATCTGCCCACACCTTCCTAGACTCTGGATGCCATGCCCGAAGGACATCTTTGCCCTGGGGAGTGACCTCTAGTGGAGCACGCTCTAATTGGTAGGCAGGAGCGTGGAGGTGGCCCAGCCACTGGACCCCGCCCATCTCACTGTGCATGGCAGGGAAAACGTCCTCCCCATTCCCGCTGTGGCTCCCACATGCATCCGGAAGGCCAGAGCACACAGACCATCATCCCCAGCCAGAAACTCGCCGGCACGTCCCGTGGGTTGACCAGGCTGTGCCACCAACGATGGAGTGTCGGGTGTCTCCTGTGTGGGCGGTCTGCGTCTGGCAGCAGAGAGAAACACAGGCGTGTTTCCAGAGGTGCTTTTGGTTCCCTGTCAAACCTCAGCGATGACCCAGCTTGCACAACTCAAGAAGTGACAACCTGCTCCCGCCTTCTCTGCACCTGGCTTGAACAGATGCCATTTGCTGGGAACCAACAGTTTAGAATCCTGTGTGCTTTTAAATGAAACGTGGAAAACCACCTTTCCAGGACCTCACACTTTACTCTGTGCAGAGAAAGGAGAGTGGTTTCAGACTCCAGAAAGCCTGAGTTCCCCTTACAATTCCCCAGCCTTTCAGGTTCAAGGGGGTTCTAAACTTGGCAAACACACTTCCCCTGTCCCTAGAGGGAAAAAGATAAAAACCAACCAGCAAAAATACATTACACTGGGCATTATATTTCTGTGACAGAAATAACTCATTTTCATGACACACTATAATAATAGCAAATTATGGTACACAATGAATCCATTCTCATTAAAGTCTGTATGGAGAAAAGCAAAGAATACAAAATGTATACAATTGTTTAAAGGAAAAATGCCATGTAATATAAAAGATACACTAATCGCTATTTCTAATTACAAAGAAGAAAAAAATCACTAAAAATTTTTTACAGCATCTAATTACCAAAAAAACGCCAGAACCATCAAATAACTCTATAAAATTAATAATGAAGGAGGACTTCAAATGACTGTAGTTTCTCAGAATGGCTCTTCTTCCAATCGAAGACTGTGAAGGGGACAGTTGTCAAGGCTGTGTGTGACATTGTCTTTCAAGCGGTTCTTTGTGAGGTTAGCTGTGAGTATCTCTTTATGCATCAGATGCCTTCCTAGGTGTCTGCACACACATTGCCTCATTTCATCTTCAGGCAACCTTGCTACTTAGGCGTGGTCATCCTCCTTCACCCTTGAGGAAACAGAGGCTCAGAGAGATTTCGTAACTTGCCCACCATCTAGGATAACTGTACATCATGATCAGCCCAGCACAGTGCAGTGTCTGCCTGTCATTCTATCATCATCATCCATAGCTGCCCTTTCATCAGTCAGGACAACACATTCTGTGATCACCCAACCACAGTCATCAGCAAGAAGGCCGGGAGTCAGGACTTGAACCTGGGACCTTGGGTTTCAAGGTCTAGGGCTTTTGTACTACAGATGAGGTCACCAAGGAACTCCCTCTGAGCAATATGAGGATGTGAAAAATACCACCTTGTGTTCCTTGAGCGAGCCTCTCTACCTGACACCATCAGCTGAAGGAAGATACCCAGAAATGTCCCCTTTTATCTTAGTAACCAGCTCCCAGCTGCAGGATGGGCAGTGGATCAGAAGGAAGCAAGGCTTAGAGCAGGGAGACCATTGAGGAGGCCTCTGTGGTCATCCAGGAACGACGGGGAGGCAGCAGGATGAGGATGGTGGAGACTGAGACCAGAGGATGGACTTGAGGCACACTTAGGCAGAATCCCCAGGACTTGGTGGCACATTAGAGGTTAGTGTGGTCCCTAGAATTCCTGCCTGGGCATCTGGATGGATGATGGGACCATTGACTGAGACATGGAACTGGAGGAGGAGCCAGCTTGAGACTGGAAGTGATGGGTTGGGTTTTGGACGCATTGAGTTTGAGGGTCCAATTCTCAACGCAGCATCTCCACTTAATGTCTAAAAGGCAGCTCCAACTTAACTTGTACTGAGCAGGATTCTGGAATTACAGTTTCTCACCCCACCATGAACCCGCTCCTGCCTCTTTGGTCACTAACTCAGTGAGCGGTCACACAGTTCTACCCAGATACTCAGGTCAAAACCAAAGAGTCATCCTACCAATTACGTCTTGGCTTCTGCATGACCTCTAATCCATCAGCAGATTCACTCAGCCCTTCCTTCACAGTGCATCCAGAATGCAGCCACGCCACCTCCTCCTCTGCTTCCTGCTGGTCCAAGCTGAGACCAGGGCTCACTTGGTTACTGCAACGTCCTCCTAAGTGTACGCTGGCCTCCATCTCAGCCTTTGAGAGTTTTCTCTGCACATAGCAGGTGGAACGATCGTTTTACAATAGAAAGCAAATTATGTCATGACACTGTTCAAAACCCTTCACTGGTTTCCTGTGTTACCCAGTTTTATGGTTTAAATTGTTCCCCCCCCCAAATCTGTGTTGATGTCCTAACCCCCCAGTGCTTCAGAATGTGACCCTATTTGGAAATAGGGTCATTGCAGATGTAATTAGTTAAGAAGAGGTCATAGTGGAGTGGGGTGGGCACATAATCCAATATGGCTGGTGTCCTTATAAGAAGACAGAGACAGGGATGGGCAATGATGCAGTTGCAAGCCAAGAACGGATGGCCATCATCAGGAAGAGTCTAGGAAGTATTCCACCCAGTCTCGGAGGGAGTGTGGTCCAGCAGACACCTGACATCACATATCTCATCTCCAGAGCTATGAGAGAATACATTTCTATTGTTTTAAGCCACCCAGTTTGGAGTACTTTGTTAGAGCAGCCCTGGGAACCTAACAGATCCAGAATAAAATCTGGAGTCCTCATCTCATAAATTGGCGCCTTCCCACCTATCTGAGCATAACTCCTGCCACCACCCCCTCCCTCTTCTCCTGACCTATTGCTCCTAGCTCTTAGCTTCTGGCTCCTGCCTGGGGTGGGGGTGGGGGGGCGGCGTGTGTGCTTGCTGTTCCCGGCTATCTTAGGGCTCACACTCTGCTCCCTTGCCCCCTGCAAATCTCTGCTCATATGCCAGGCCCAGCCAGAGACTTCTGCCAGCCACCGTAACTAAAAGAGCTCACAGCTCTATGAGCCTTTTGCTTTCCTTCTTTCCTTTTTCCATAGCACTTAACATTTCATAGCCCTCATCACAGACTGAAATGATGTTTTTAAAGGATTGTCCAGTATTTGTCTTCTCCACTAGAATATAAGCTCCTGCAGACAGGAGACTTCGCTTAGACCTGGCGTATAGTGCTGGTAAGCAAACAGATAGTGTGGACTCCAGGGAGTTGCCCATTTAACCCCCACAATGACTGAGATAACCATAAAAGCTACCAGTTATGGTGGTTTCATTCTGTCTTAATCCTCACAACAAGCCTATGGATGCCCCCATTGTATAGATGAGAAAGCTGAAGCGCAGAGAGGTTGAGGAACTTGCTCAAGATCATGCAGCTAGTAGAACGTGGTAGAGTCGGAGTTTGGGCCAGCCGGCTGACAGATGCCTTGCCTTTCACCACAACTTAACATTCACTCTGGGAGCATGAAGGGCTTGGCTTACTATGTCATAGCAGTACTAGACCCCCATGCCACCCCTCTCTCAACCCCCAAACAAAACAAAACAGAACAAAACAAACACACATACACAGCACTTCCCCTTCTCTTTCTCTTCCATCTGCATTTGGCAGCTGGGGATCTCTCTAGAAAGGGTCCCACAGAGGACTGGAATTTTCTAAGGGGATTCTGATGGCAGGAGTGGGCATTGGGGAAGGGAGTTTGACAGCCTGAGCCCTGGGTGCAGCTTTAGGGCCACACTGACAGAAGGCTTGTCTTGTTCCTTTCAATCCTCTATTATCGTTTCCCTCCTCTGCCCTTTCTCCACACTTCCAGACTCAGAATCTTCCTGGACTGATGAACCTGAGGCTTCGCTCCTTCAAGACCCCTCTGCTACCAATAAAAAGTCAGAGGCCAAGGGACAATGTACCTTATAACCAATGTGTATGTGGCTGAATGTTATTATTTGTCTTATTTTTGCTGAAAAACTGTTGATAATAGTCTGACGATGCAACAAGGCTATGTGATAAGCGTGCTTTGGCCCATAATCTAGTCTGCCTTGCTCTGCATCTTCTCTTTTAGACTGGAAACTCCCTGAGAGCAGGGGAAGGGTCTTTCATATCTACATCCCCCACTGCACGTGAGGTTAAGAGCGAATTGTGTTTCCCCTCTGATTTGGCATTCATCGTTTACAGCCTGAAAATCAACTCTTCTGGCCAAGCCCCCCTTACTTGTCCCAAAGACCTTGGAAGGTCTTGGAAGCCCACCATCTAACCCATCTGCTGCTTCCTCCAAACCTCCCCACCGTTCAGTGACCTCCCCTCCCCTCACCAACCTGTGTGTTTCTGCAAGATGATACTGTCCCTTGACTGCCCGGTGACAAAATATTGTTTTACAATGATAAGCATCTCGTAAGACAATATTTGGAAAGTTATTATCTCAATGTCTCTGGTTGAGGGCATGGAATGATATCACCCAAAGCCAGATCTGCTCTGTTTGCGGCCAGCAAATGGGGCGGCTGGGGACAGGACGTATGAGGTATCAGGGGTCTTGATCTCCCGGTGATCTGCCATTGATTGGTCCCCACGTGGCTGATAAAGTCTAATCAGAACCCAAAAGGGAAGCCATGACACTTAGTGGTGGGGAGTGTGGGCATCCGGGGAGGAGGGAGAATTTGAGTGGCGAAGTGTGGGTAATGAGATCCCCTGTGATTAATGAATTTCTTCAGAAGGCTGTTCATGTTTACATGGCCTGCCTCTGTGCTGGGGAAGGCATTTCTTTTAGTGACCAGGGCCATGTTTCTTTTGCCCATAGCCAACAGTTTCTCTGGGCTCAAACTCCGGAGAAGGTCCAGCCACGGGGGTTTGAGACCTTTCCTTGCCACCCTGCCCCCGACCCCCACTCAAGCAAGAGCAGGGCGCCATCATCCATTGCCTGCCTCCAGTGTCCATTGACAGCTGGCTCCATCTAAATCACACATCCCAAAGATTCTAGAGCAGGGTTTCTCCCGCTCAGCACTACTGACATCTGGGCTGGATCATTCTTTCTTGTGAGAGGATATCCTGGGCACCGTGACACACTGAAATAGCATTCCTGGCCTCTACTCACTAGAGGCCAGTAGCACCATCTCCCCTCTCACCGTTATGACAACCACAAATGTTTCTAGACATTACCAAATGTCCCCTGGGGTGGGGTTGGGGGGTGGGCAAAATCACCCCTAGTTGAGAACTGTCGCTCTAGAGGCACAAGGCATCTTCACTCCCACTATCCCATCTGAACAGGGCAAACATTCTGGCAGGGAGCCTACGTAAGGCATGGTTTCCCTTTATACACAGAGCTCACTGAGGTTCAGAGAGGTTGAGCGAGCTTCTCTAGGCCAAACAGGGGTCGAATGGAGAAGCCAAGCCACAGGTCTAGACATATTTGGTATGACTCTAACTCCCCTCTAAGTAATGGGCCTCTCTCACTTTCTCACCAACTCATCTTCAGCTTGCCTGCTCTCATGGCCCATCTTCTCACAGATGACTACAATGCCAGCCTTACCCCTTTGGCACAAGGGCCACCTGGCACCCCTAACCTATCTGCCATTACCTTTGCAGATTCCTTGCTGTGTCCTTGATCATCATGTGCCATGGAGTTGTAGGTCATCTATGGTGAGTTAGAAGTTGAATATTTGTCTTACTTGGGTATTAATGAGTATTCAAAGGAGTGATTTCCAAACTGGGTTCAAGGCAACCCTCAGAGTTTTCAGAAGTGCCTCCAGGGTTACTATTTGGGCCCAGAGTGTAGAGAGGGTGGTGCAGGCTGGCTGAGCTCTGGGTGTCTGCCTCTAGTGCGACCACAGGTCTGTTCTCTCTCCACAATATGCGCTAGAGTTCCACCACATGCTTTTCTTGAAGACAAAGTTCTGCTCCTTCAAGAAGGTTTAAAACCACTGTCCTGGCTTCCCTGGTGGCACAGTGGTTGAGAATCTGCCTGCCAATGCATGGGACACGGGTTCGAGCCCTGGTCTGGGAAGATCCCACATGCCGTGGAGCAACTAGGCCCGTGAGCTACAGCTACTGAGCCTGCATGTCTGGAGCCTGTGCTCCGCAACAAGAGAGGCCGCGATAGTGAGAGGCCCGCACACTGCGATGAAGACTGGCCCCCGCTTGCCATGACTAGAGAATGCCCTCGCACAGAAACGAAGACCCAACACAGCCAAAAATAAATAAATAAATAAATACATACATATTTAAAAAAACAAACAAACAAAAAAAACACTGTCCTAAATGATAATGTCTAAGAAGTCTATCATATAAGCTAGACATCTGAATTAAAAGAAAAATGATGAGATACAAGAAATTCTAAAAATTATAAGAAAAATCGCTTGGAAGAGATATGGAAACAACCCAAATATCCATCCACAGGTGACTGGATAAAGAAGATGTGGTAGATATACACAATGGAATACTACTCAGCCATAAAAAAGAATGAAATAATGCCATTTGCAGCAACACAGATGGACCTAGAGATTATCATACCATCCGAAGTAAGTCAGAAAGAGGAAGACAAATACCATATGATATCACTTATATGTGGAATCGAAAACATGACACAAATGAACATATCTGCAAAACAGAAACAGACTCACAGACATAGAGAACAGACTGGTGGTTGCCAAGGGGAAGAGGGTGGAGGAGTGAAGGATTGGGAGTTTGAGATTAGCAGATGCAAACTATTATACATAAGATGGATAAACAACAAAGTCCTACTGTATAGTACAGGGAAATATCATTCAATATCCTGTGATAAACCATCATGGAAAAGAACATGAAAAAGAATATATATATCACTTTGCTGTACAGCAAAAATTAACACAATATTATAAATCAACTATAATTCAATAAAATTTTTTAAAAAAAGAAAAAATCTTGAAAGCCCACCAGAAGTAATGAGGCTAGTGGACGAGAAGGGACACAAATAGACTCTTGGGGTGCTGATTATCTTTTGTTTTTTGATCTGAGTGGTGGTCACATAAGTGTGGTCATTTTGTGATAATTCATTGGGTTGTAGCAGGGGTTGGTGTCTTAGTCAGTTAGGCCTACTATAGCAGAATACTTAAATGGCACACATGGGTGGCTTAAATGACAAACATTTATCTCTCACATTTCTGGAGGCTAGAAGTTCAAGATCAAGGCTCCAGCAGATTCAGTGTCTGCAGAGAGCCCTTTTTCTGGTTTGCAAATAGCCACCTTCTTGCTGTATCCACCTTAGGTAGAAAGAGAGAGTTCCTGTCTCTTCCTCTTTTTATAAGGGCACTAATCCCATCATGAGGGCCCCTACCATTTGACCTAATCTAATCCTAATCCTCTCCCAAAGGCCCCACCTTCAAATACCATCACATCAGGATTAGGGTTCCAACAGGTGAATTTGTGGAGACACAAGCATTCTGTTCATAGCACTTGGCAACCTACAGCCCAAGTGTCAGATGTGACCAGTTGCCTGTGTTTGTAAAGGAAGTCATATTGAAACACAGCCATGCCCACTCATTTACATACAGCCTATGGCTGCTTTTGAGTTACAAGCACAGAGTTGAGTAGCTGCAATAGAAATTGTAGGGCCTGAAAAGTCTAAAATATTTTCTATTTGGCTCTTTACAGAAAGTGAGCCAACTCCTGGGTTATACATTTACACTTGTCCATTTCTGTATGTATATTATAATTTGTTTCAAAAAGCAAAAATTGAAAGAGGCAACATCTCTTCTCTCAAAAGATAGAAACAGAATCTCATAAGCAAAAAGACCTATAAAAGACCCAAAAAGAGGCAAACTTGCTTGCTCCAGGTCCCACAGCAGAGAAATTACTAGAGCCAGAGCTTTCAACCCTTTATTGCTGCATCGCAGCAGGATCCCACAGCTGTTGATCCCAGGGATGCCAATAGGCTCCTGTGGGCTGGTCCAGACAGAGACCCCTGCTTCTTCTCTGCTCTGGTGAGGTTATAATGGAGGACCTTCTGGCAGGTTGGGCTGGGAGGAGGGGTAGAGCTGCAGAAGGACTCTGTTTGCTCACCCGAGATGGGAGAAATAGCCTGTGACCAGTCAACCCCAGAATCTTGGGGCCCAGGGGATGCTGCCAAGGACAGGCTGACCTGGGTCAGACCTTGGGAAGGGGAAAGTCACTGCTCACAATACAGGGTCACTGGAAAGGAAGTCGTGCTGGTGCATGTTTGCTCTCTGTTAACAAAGTTGGAAACTGATAAGCCCCTCCAGTGGCTGGCCCACTTGAACCTGGTGGGGAGGGGAGGTCAGTGGCAGGAGCCACCATGCAGTCGGGGAAGAGGAAGCAGACGTATGTGCCAGGGCTGGGCTGGGTGCTTAGTGTGCACCCCTGCACCAGTCCTCACGGCCCCCTGGCTGGGGGTGTGGGGCACAGCCATCCTCATCCTTCCCATTTCACAGTGAGGAGGCCATGGAGATTCAGGGAGGTCAAGTACTTTCCCTAAAAGTGGAGCTCAAGAACCCTGCAGGAGCTGGGATAGCAGAGTGTGCTGGGAGGCTGCATTCTTACATAGAAAATAAGGGGTTGTGCGTTAGATGGTCTCCAACTGTTTGGACCCTGCAGATGCAGCTTGTTGCAGAGGCTGACACAAGATGGCGGCTCCTCATGTCCCAGTCCTGTGCCCATAGCAACTGTGCCGCAAATTTCCCACCCAACAAAAACCAAAGAAGTTCTTCTTTGGGGATGATCTCAACAAGCTCAAGCTCTTCCAAAGAGCAGCTAGAAGACTTGAAATGGATAAGGATTCCTCCTTGGAATATTCTAGACCAAGAGTAAGTGAAAAATAAAATACTGAAAGAGTGAAGTGGGGAGATGGACCCTCTACTCCTGCTATATTGGATTATGAGTTGATGGGAGAGAGAATTGAGTTTGCTGTATTTGAAACACTAGGAAAGAGAAGCCCGGAAGAAAACTGAGTAGTTTTCAGATGATACAGACTTCTTTAGGTTTCATGACAAAACTTATTAAAATAACACAAGTCCAGAGCTCGCACATATGCTCCTATGTGTCCATGGGTGGTGTCAACTCTTACTGCTGTCCATTTGAAGAGGTGCCTCTCCATCCCACCCCCTAACCCTACGGAGAGCTGGAAGTGAATGGTGGGCAGCCTGTGAACACCTTGGCCAGAGAGATGGGGGGAGAGGACTCATCTGTGGCAGACAGAAGGAGGCGGGGACGGGAGTGACCCAATATTTTCAGCTAGAAAGAAAAGAGACGGATTTTCCATATACAGGAACGTTACAAATTTGCTTACTCCAAGAAATGAATTTAAAGTTGTATTTATCATTTGGAACACACTTCTTTAAAGAAAAATGACAATGCAATGATATAGTTAGTACAGGAGCCACACGAATATGAAGAAAAGGGTGAGAATGACACATAAAAAAATGACCAAAGTTTGGGATACACTGTTATACATCAAGATGTCTCCAGATCAGGCCAGAAAGAAGAAAGAATGGGTCCTTAGGTCTGTAGGCGTTTCTAAAACAGCATCTTATAACAGAATTTATAACTCCTTCACGTGGTTTCCTGGGCAATGAAATCCAACCAGTGCCTCACAAATTGTCATTTTGCATTAAAGACCCCAGAGAATGTGTTAGAGCCTAGAAGCTTTGCCATGAGTTAAGAACTATAACTTGATCAATCTGTGGTTTTCCACTCCTACCCCCACCCTTCTCCTTCCTTTTCTGACTATACAGCTTCTCCCTGGCAAACAGAGAACGTTTGTGCATTGTTGCGTATTTTTTCTGGAAACCTGCTCCTGAACCGTAGTCATAACTCCCAGTAACAACCCATTCCTGTAGTTCAGAGATCTTTTATAAGCCTATTTTAGGCATTTGATTCTTGCCTGACTAGTAATAGGGACTCGTTTTTTTTTTTGTTTGTTTGTTTGTTTTTTTTGCGGTACGTAGTCCTCTCACTGTTGTGGCCTCTCCCGCTGTGGAGCACAGGCTCCGGACACGCAGGCTCAGCGGCCATGGCTCACGGGCCCAGCCGCTCCACGGCATGTGGGATCTTCCCAGACCGGGGCACGAACCCGTGTCCCCTGCATCGGCAGGCGGACTCTCAACCACTGCGCCACCAGGGAAGCCCTAGGGACTCGTTTTGTCAAAGCGTAAACCGGAGGATACAGCGCAAATCGTAGCATATAATTGTTCAGTGACTGCCATTGAAAGTCCCTAGTTATTGGAGTAAAAGACCCTCTCTTAGGCGCGAGTAGCTATTTTTTCATGTAATAATAATTAGGGTGGGAGAGAGCAAGGAGAGAACCCACCAGAGAGCAAAGTCGCTCAAAAAAAAAAAAAAAAAGGAAAAGAAAAAAAGAAAACGAGAAAGGAAAAGAAAAGAAAAAATAGAAGAGGGAAAAAACAATTCTGAAACACCTGTTGGATTCCTTCACATGGCCTGGGGGAAGAGGAGGTTCAGCCAGAATCTAGAAGTATCCTTGGGCCAGTTAAGAGTCCAGGATGTGGAGCCAGTGGCTTGGGTGGTAGGTAGTGGGCAGCTGAGGCGTGAACACGCAATACCCTAGGGATAAGCAGTGAGCATGGGCCTGGAACCCTCCCAGGAGAGCTCAGAGAACTTCAATATTCCTCCAGCACACCCCTCCCCACACACACACCCTTAGACCTAGAAGACTTTGGAATGAACCCATTGGGATCAGTCTCTGAACTTCTGGGGTAGCCTTCAACCTTCTGGTGACGAGGCAGCTACAGCAGAAGGTTTTGGACAGAAGGAAAACCCCCTAACAGTCAAACATCTTTCCAACCCAGCACTGCCCTGGACCCCACTTGAAGGGCCGTCTCCATTTCCAAAAATCCCAGTAATTAGGAGGTACTGGGTAACAGGGTCATCTCATTGTCCAGGTTAATGTCTATATAGCACGACATTTGGATTGCTTGGAACCTACCCATCAGCAAAATTCTCCCCCACCACCCAGCTGTGGAGCCTGAAACTCTGAGCATTTTGGCCTCTGGTTTTCTGGGTTAGGTTGTAGAGACTTCTTTGATTAGGGACTGTTCTCCTTGGATGCTTCATTCTGATAGATGAGAAAATCCCTATTTCATTTTTCTTTTTGTTTCTTTCTAATATGAATGAATGAATGAATGAGTGAATGAATAGATAGATAGAGACAGACAGAAAGAAAGGCTCGCACTTAACTAGCGCCTAAAACTTGCCTGCAGTGTTTTATTTATTTATTTTACTTTTATTTTTTTTAGAATTTATTATATTGAAGTACAGTTGATTTACAATGCTGTGTTAATTTCTGCTGTACAGCAAAGTGATTTAGTTATACGTATATTTACGTTCTTTTTCATTATGGTTTATTACAGGGTGTTGAATATAGGTCCTTGTGCTATACAAGAGGACCTTGTTATTTATCCATTCTATATATAATAGGTTTGCCTGCAGTGTTTTAAGTTCTAAACATGTATTAACTCATTTAACCCTCTCAAGGATCACGAGCTGGAAACTATCATTATGCTTACTTTGCAGGTGGGAAGGCAGAGGTTGGGAGAGGTAAGTAACAGAGGAGGATTCCGGGCCTCACCCCACTCCCACGCCGCGTGGCTTACCTTAGGTTTGAGACGTAAACACTGCATCTTCCATTTCCTCTTCCTGGACAACACAATTTCCCACTAGTGCTAGGTGTGGCAGGGCAGATGCAGAACTGCTGTGCAAGTGTAGGCAGAAGACGGGCGTGCACGGTACTCCTGTGTGCTGGCCCAGCTTCTCCCACAGCCTCCCACCTCCGGGACCAGGCTTCATCGTAGCTCCGTACCCAGCAAGGATCTCCAAGAAACTCACTAATGCACTCCCTTAGCTGGTTTCTGTTATCAAACTGTGTTTCAGGAAAAAAAAAAAAAGTAAAGTTTGTAAAGTTTATGATCTGCAGGCTTCCCTGGTGGCGCACTGGTTAGGAATCCACCTGCCAGGGCGGGGGACACGGGTTCGAGCCCTGGTCCGGGAAGATCCCTCATGCCTTGGAGCAACTGGGCCCCTGCGCCACAACTACTGAGCATGCACTCTAGAGCCCGTGAGCCGCAACTACTGAAGCCCGCGTGCCTAGAGCCCGTGCTCCGCAACAAGAGAAGCCACCGCAGTGAGAAGCCCGGGCACCGAAACGAAGAGTAGCCCCAGCTCGCTGCAACTAGAAAAAGCCCGCTTGCCACAACAAAGACCCAATGCAGTCAAAAATAAATTAATTAAATTAATTAATTAAAAAAAAAAAGAAAAAGAGCTTATAAACCTCAGCCTGTGTCTGGACATTCCACTCATCGGTATCACTTCACTGAAAAAAAAAACTTTACAAAAAGGAAAAACAGGACTCAGACAACCGATGTCTACTCCCAGCCCACTTACTAAGTGTTGGAACCTTAGACCAATCACTTAACCGGTCTGAGCCTCAATTTCTTCTCTAAAATGGAAGGAAGGGCCTCCCTGGTGGCGCAGTGGTTGAGAGTCCGCCTGCCGATGCAGGGGATACGGGTTCGTGCCCCGGTCTGGGAGGATCCCATATGCCGCGGAGCGGCTGGGCCCGTGAGCCATGGCTGCTGAGCCTGCGCATCCGGAGCCTGTGCTCCGCAACGGGAGAGGCCACAACAGTGAGAGGCCCGCGTACCACAAAAAAAAAAATAATAATAAAAAAATAAAAAAATAAAATAAAATAAAATAAAATGGAAGGAAGCTGTCTCCTTGCTGACTGGATGAGCTTGCCTGCCCAACTCATCTCTTATTCCTCCTACAGGATCCAGTTTGTAGGTCCCCTCTGTGCCCCCAACCCCAGAGAGCCTAGATGCCCCTTATCTCAGCTGCACTGTCATTGCCCAATGGCTCCCCTGCCACCTCCCAGGCCTCCCCCACCAGACTGGTTCCTCCCGGAGGATGTGGGTCACTTTTGAGTTTGGACAAGGTTTTCTTCATCTTCAGAGAAACTTAGCTGTCAGGTGATAGTTATTTGTGCTTTGAGCCTTAATTACAATTGGTTGGGTCCCCCCTTCCATCATTGGTGAGAAACTTAATCCCACCCTCAACATCTGTAAGGGTCCTCAGGTTTCATCTACTCCTGTTTCACATCCAGATTTGAATTCTTGCGTCTCTGTTTTGTACCTTTCTACTCACTAGCCTAGGATTAGCCCAAATTTAGCAAAAATACAGAACATTCACTTAAATTTGAATTTCAGATAAGCAGTGGATAATTTTTTTCATAAAAGTATGTCTCATGCAATATTGGGGACATTCTTTTTTTTTTAAATAAATTTATTTATTTAGGCTGCGTTGGGTCTTCATTGCTGCAGGCGGACTTTCTCTAGTTGCGGTGAGCAGGGGCTACTCTTCTTTGTGGTGCGTGGGCTTCTCATTGCGGTGGCTTCTCTTGTTGCGGAGCACAGGCTCTAGGGGCTCGGGCTTCAGTAGATGTGGCTCACGGGCTCCAGAGCACAAGCTCAGTAGTTGTGGCGCACGGTCTTAGTTGCTCCATGGCATGTGGGATCTTCCCAGACCAGGGATCGAACCCGTGTCCCCTGCATTGGCAGGCGTATTCTTAACCACTGAGCCACCAGGGAAGTCCCTGGGGACATTGTTTTACTAAACAATTATTCACTGTTTATCTGAAATCCAAATTTAACTGGACACCCTGTAGTTTATCTGGCAACCCTATGCTAGCCCATGTCCACAGGACATCAGCGCTCTAGGAATTGCACCAGTCCTCTCATTCCTCAAAGCAGCATCAACTGGAGACTAGTCATCAACTTGCGTCACCAAGGTGGAGGGGCAGTCATGGTATAGACAGTACAGCAAGCAACCTGCTGTCGGATATTGTGCGTCCTGTTCTTAAGTGCCCCTCGGTTATTCCTCAGACTGTTTGCTATTTCCCTGCTTATTTATCAGCACTAACAGGACTCCAGCCTCCTGCCTTGTAGGTAGGCCCACCTCTGTGCTCTGTGCTCAGGGTCTGCAAACCAAAGTATCTGTTGTTGCATTATGGAGTGACCCACACCCATGCCCAAACCAAACCCCAGGTCCACCTTGACACCAGCCATACCTCACCAGCTAAGGTGCTTTGCTGGACAAAGGGCCGTAAACATTGGGTGTCTGCATGGGGCAGCCTGGAAGCCAAAAGAAGAGGCCTCAGTGTGAAACTTACCTTGATGGCACCTTGATCTTGGACTTCCCAGCCTCCAGAACTGTGAGAAAGATATTTCTGTTGTTTAAGGCCCCCAGTCTATGGTATTTTGTTATAGCAGCCCTAGCAGACTTATACAGATGGATATTTTATGTTAATCTTGCAGATGGGAAATCTAAGTTAAGAAGTTAAGTAGCTTGCACAAGTAGGAAGTAGCAGAGCTGAGGTTAGAATCCAGATTTTTCCGACTCAAAGTAGAATGTCCTCTGAAGGGTTAGGACTCAGTGAGCTGCAGGACCCCTATAGAGGCTCACAGCCTCCCACAGCTGACCATGGGCCTGTCCTCTGTCCCTTGACATCCCATCTCCATCCTCCTGGGCTTATTATATCCTGAAAGGCCTTGACAATTCTGGCATCCATGCCACTGGCTTCTGGAGCTGCCTTTCCTGGGGAATGCATCCCTCTTCTCCAGCCACAGACCATCACCGAATGCCTGGCTTAGGTGCCACCTCCTCCATGAGGCCTGCCTGATCCCTAGGTCCAAATGGCTTGCCCCACTGCCCCTCATCGGCACTTTGCAGTGATGTGTCTGCACCCATCGCCCGCCCTGTTGGCACCTCCCAAGGTGGCCTGATATTAGAGATGCATCTGTGCCCTTGCAGGCAGGGCTAGCTCTCAGCCACTCCAGGGTAGCCAAAGGGAGATGCCTCCAGTCGCTGGGCAGGCTCTGTCAGTGGGAGGGGCCAGCCGAGTATAGAAGTAGAAGGAGTAGCAGGGGGACTGAGGTGCACTGGAGGCTTCAGCCCACCTGCAGGGAGCAACTGCCGCTCGGTTCTTCACACCTGTGCGTGAGGGCACGTGCGGGGTGCCAAAGTCTCTTGTTTTTTTCGTAGCAGTCAGACACCCTGATTATCATGTTTCTAAGGTTTAAAGGTTGGCCATGATTTCACATTTTTCTGAACTTTGCTCGGACGAAGCAAAACATGTTTGGGGGCTTCCCTGGTGGCACAGTGGTTGAGAGTCCGCCTGCCGATGCAGGGGACGCGGGTTCGTGCCCCGGTCCGGGAAGATCCCACATGCTGCAGAGCGGCTGGGCCCGTGAGCCATGGCCACTGAGCCTGCGCGTCCGGAGCCTGTGCTCCGCAATGGGAGAGGCCACAACAGTGAGAGGCCCGTGTACCGCAAAAAAAAAAAAAAAAAAAAAACCATGTTTGGGCCCACGTTACAGATGGTCATGGATTGGGGTCCATTATGTGTGGCCCCCATGGTCCTGCCTGGGCTGGTTGTCAGCACCCAGTGGGTCTATAAAGTGGAAGGAGGTGGAACAGAACCACTCTGGGGAGCCAGCCCTTTCCTTTCCTCCCTGGCTAATCCCAGAAAGAGAGAGAACAGAGCTGTGGATGAGCTTTCCACCCCCGGCCTGATTTGTGACCCAACAGACAACACAGCGTTCACGCTAAATTCTCACATGGCTCCTGTGACCTCTCCTCAGAGCCCGGGAGGTGGGAAAGCAACCCCTGTCTTGAATATCCTGGGATCCTGACGGAGGCCACGGTGGGATGCCAGCACCCAGGCTGCTGGGCAACGGCTGCCACAGGAGCATGTCCAGCTGGACCAGCCGGTGCCCCTCCTCCCCCAGCGGCTCCAAGCCTCCCCTGTGCTGGCTTCCCCTTCAGGGCTCTGGGCACCAGGGCTGTAGATTTGGGCTCCTGCCAATGATCTGGGTTTGCAAGGATTCGGTGGCCAAAGCTGCACAGTGAACCTTTCAAAAATGCAAAACCGTTGCAAAACTGAGGATGGGGAGAAAGGCAAAGAAGGCTAAAGAAACAGCCCTGCTTGCTTCAATCCCTCCACTCCCACCCCTCGCCTGGCCATCTGGAAAAAGGGTTGCTTAGCACAGTGGGCTGCCATGGCCCTGCCCCCTCCTACCTCAGAACGGCCAGGGCTTCTCTGAGAAAAGTCCCTAAGAAGTGGATGCCAGGCGGTTTCCTGTGCGTGAAAAGTCTTGTCCTCAGGGCTCTGCAAGTTCCCTCCTGGTTCTAACTCTCTAGGAGACTGTTATGCAGATGTCCCTTGAGCCATGAGAGGCTGGAGTGCCCTGGGGTAGGGAAGACTGCTGAGAGTGTTCCAGCCACGCCTGAGCAAGCATCGCCTCTTCCCTCACAACTCCAGGGAGCATGCGGAGGGCATTTTGCCCAGGCCTGGTGCCGGGGAGAAAGGCCAGCCCATTACAACAAAGCCACAGGTGGAAACAGGGCACCAAACAGTTGAAAATAGGGGCTTTAGAGTCAGGTGGACCTGAACTTGAACCTCTAGTGGTTCCATGAATAGATTCCATGACCTTGGGCTAAAGTTGGAGGGGAGCAAAGGCAAGGATCAGGAGACTGGATTCTAGTCCTAACTCATTGTGAGCCCCTGGGAGATACTACCCCTTCCCTTTGAACTTCAGTTTTCTCATCTGTAAAGGGAAGAGTCCTTGCCAAGCCACCCTCTAAGATGTGGTGGAGAGAAGTGACCAGGTGAGTACACAGCCACTTTGGAAAGTTTAAATTCAGCTTGTCATTACAAGGGTGATAAGACTCCTTGTTTCGTCTAGGACTTCATGCTGACCATGGGGGACAAAGCTCCCCATGACACAGTCGTTCTTTAACTCCAGGATCTTTCCTGGGGTCTCCCTAGAACTTGTTCTCTTCTGCAGCCTGGGGATGAGTGGGACTCACTGCTTTCGGGGTAGCAGGAGGACCTTGGTTGACTTTCCTTTATGCTCCCAGATGTTTGAACAGTGACAATAGCCTCCCCCCCCCCCTTTTTTTTTAATTTAAAAACTTGGACTAGGCAAGAGAGGGGGCATGGATTTCATGGCCTTAAATCTTTTCTGACTTTGGAGCTCTGAAACTCCAAGTTCCTCCATATTGGGATCCCTGGCTTCCATAAACGCCATCAGCAACTTTATTCATCCTGTTATCTAATCATCCAAACACCATCCATCCACTCATCCATTCATTTTTTATTCATCTGTTCATCATCCATCCATCCATCCATCCATCCATCATCCATCCATTCATTCATCCATCATCCATCCATTCATCCATCCATATATCTATGTAGGCATCAATATGTACATATATATGCCCAGTCCAGGGCCAGGCTCCACGAGTGGAACAAGGAATCCTGCCTTCAAAAATCTTCTCATCTGGGGCTTCCCTGGTGGCGCAGTGGTTGAGAGTCCGCCTGCCAATGCAGGGGACACAGGTTCACGCCCCAGTCCGGGAAGATACCACATGCCGCGGAGCAGTTGGGCCTGTGAACCATGGCCGCTGAGCCTGCGCGTCCAGAGCCTGTGCTCCGCAACGGGAGAGGCCACAACAGTGAGAGGCCCGCATACCGCAAAAAAAAAAAAAAATCTTCTCATCTGGCAGTGGTGTTATGAAAATCTCAACAAGAGTCAAAAAAAACTAGAAAGCAAGACAGATGTAACTGAGTCATAAGTGATCCAGACAGGAGAGGTTTAGACAGGAGGGAGGACACTGGAGACTGCCAGGCAAAAGGTGGGCTTCCCAGGAAACTGAGATCTGGTCAGAGCCTTGAAGAAAAGAAGTTTCAACTTGATCCTGAGCTCCTGAAGTCGGACTTCTCATGCCCCATGGTTCCCCTTCCTAGGTTGGGCCAGAGGACAATCAGAGAATTCTTGTCTGTAGAGAGCATGTTCCTGGATCACACTTGGCTCCCTCTCTAGCGAGAAGATCTGCTCAAATCTTTTCTTGTGCCTAGAGTTCCAGCCTCTGCTCCACGGACCAGCTCCAGGACTGGAAGCATCATGTAAGCTGTCTTTGGAAACAAGGAGTAGGAGATAGGGGCTGGAGCGTGCAGGACCAGGATCCAGTTCACACACCCCTCACCATTAGTGCTTACAAAATAATAATTGCTTCTTTGAAAAGTGCCAACCAGGAGGCACTTTCAAGGAGTAGCCCCACACGTTGAGGGCTGACCCCCTCTCTGCCTGGCAAATGCGCTTTCTGCTTTCCTGGCTGGGCCATAAATAACCCGGCCACCTCTAATTTGGCCTCCAATACCCTGACCAGCCGTGATTTATTCACAGACCAAAACAGGCATCTCTAATTTGCTAACCAATCGCTGCAATTCTGGCCTCGCCAACCAATAATTCTGCCATCTCTAATTTGCCAATAAATAATTCTGCAGCTTCAAATTTACTAACCAATAATGTGACCAATTTGCTGACCAATGGTTGTGTCAAGGCATAATGGTGCCCCTAGCAGATGGTAATTTGCTAAGCAATATTCGGACCTTTCCCCCTTCGGCAATAAAGAACCTTCGTGATCTTTGAATTCTAGATCCATTACTTTGCTCAGAAGGATGCTGCAGGCTGCTGGGTTGCAAACGGTTCTTCCCCAAAGCTTGTACCTACCTGTGCATTCTCTCTCGAGCTCCTGAAATCACAATTAATGTCTTGGAATGTGAGAGATGCCCCAGACTGCTCATTTTACAGATGGAGATATTAAGACCCAGAGAGAGAGGAAGTGACTTCCCCAAGGTCACATAGCAAGCTAGTAGCAGAGTTGGGACCAGAACACAGGTCTCTGGGCTGCCAAGCCAGTGCCCAAGCTACAACATCCTGGTAAACTGACTTCCTTCCTTAGGATATCTGTGCCAAGGCGCAGGCTGACTCTGGCTGGGCTGGTTGCCACAGGACCTTGGCTTGGCCTCAGCCAAGTTCCCCTAGTGCCAAAGAGGGAGGAAGCTGACCTTGCTGACCCGGCCACCTAGGGGGTCTGAGAGCTGGACAGGAAGGAGGATTCACTGTGCCACACAGAGGATTTGGCTAAATTTCAGCCCCAGGAAATTCTGGCTCTCAGCAGAAACCCAGAGGCAAATCTCACATTCCCTAAAGGAGCTGGCACCCACATTTCCCAGAAGGGGTAAGAACAAAAGTTCAGCAAAGTAGAGCGGAGACCCCTCCCCGAAGCAGGTCCCGGGGACCATGGCACAGTGGCCCCATGGAATTCAGGAGAATCCTTAGCACAGAAAGACCCGGCTACATTTGGGGCTGAGGTGAGCTACTGCGAGAAGCATCCATTTCACCCTGTCCCAGGCCAGGTGAATCCAAGCTGGACCTTCCCACATCTTTGTGTAGCTGGGAAAGATGACACTTAACTTGCCGCCTCTTCCCCTTCATCTGAAAAGGTCCCTTTAGCTCATTTTTAGGCTCATGGCTCTTTTCAGAAATTAGAGCAAATTAAAACCAAAAGCGCTTTGAGAATTGGAGGGAGAATGCCAGAACATGCCTGCCCCTCCCCCTTTGAATGTCATCCAACCGGCCTCATGTGATTTCGTCTTGAGAGGAGAATGGCTGGCAGTGGACATGGGTGGACGTGGGGTGTACACTGGGAGACTGAGGCTGCTTTCCCTAGGAGACACATCCCCTGAAATCCCAGTGCCTCCAGGATCAAGTCCCCCTCCAATACTCTGCCAAAAGTGGGCCAGTGAGGGGAGTGGACCCAGGTGGAAGCAAGAGATGAAGGAAAGGGGCCAGAGCAGGGAGAAGGCAGAGGCTCAGGGTCAGCACAGAATCTCCGGGCTGTGAAGAACCATCTTGGGACTGATTGCATTTTCCTCTCCCGGTATAGGAACCATTCCTCTCCACCTCCTTAAAGACCAGAACAGGAGAAAATGGACAAACTGAAGCAGCAGCCAGGCTCTGGTTAGACTCAAGGAAGAGCTGAGGGCAGCTCAGGAGATTCTAGTGTATTCTAGATAGGATGACACAGTAAGTTATATTCATCGTGTGTATCCAATTCCTTGTCCTCCAGGGGTGGACTTTGAAAACTCAAGAGCTGATTTGGGTTTTGTCCTGGTCTAGTGACAGATCTCAGCTTAGATATCACCTCTTCTGGGTAGAGTGGGTTGGGTGCCCTCTCTGTTTCTCCTGATTACGGCATTTATTCTCCTTCAGAGCTTAAGCTAGCTAGTGGACCCCTTCTCCAATGCACTGGGAGCCCGTGACGCAGGACCTGTGACCTGTTCATAGCCTTGTCCGTTGTTGCATCTCTAGGACCCAGAATGTGCCTGTCCCAACCTCAGAGCATTTGTTGAATGGATGGATGGTGAATGATCTCTGTCAAGCTTGAGATCTCAGACCTCTATTGAGGAAGTTCTCTAACCAGAGATCTCCTCAAAAGCAAAGCTTGAGACAAAGGCTTGTGTTCAAGAAGTTCCCTAAAGAAAGATGCCAGGAAGTAGGCATGTGGGAGGCGAGAAACAGGAAAGGTCAGAAGGCCAATGTGAGGATGCTCTATGGAGTTGGCCACCAATATGGCTGACTGGACTTGATCCCCTGGGACTTTTGGGGGACCTTTAGGACATGCCTATCAGAGCTGCCACCCAGAGGATGAAAGGGGGAAGCAATAATCCATCGGTTTCCATCCCCTGTGGTCAAAGGCATTCACTTCCGGGTTGTGCATGTGTGAGTACTGGGCATCCCACGAGATGGTGTCAGAGGAGCTTTAGCAGGAAGTGAGACCAACAGGGCATGGGTCAAGGTGAGGGGCTCTTAGGTTACACCTGTGCAAAGCTATTGCTGCCTCTGTGGACCTGGCTGCTGCAGCAGTGGCTCGAGCGGGATGTGAGGCTGAGAGGTTTTGAAGTGGGGCACAATCTTCTCCTTTCTAACCAAGGAGTGGATGGGGGGCACCCTAAAACCCAGAAAGGAAGGTGGACGTGGCCTGCTACTGGCTTCCTGCAGGACCAGGCTGGAGGGGCAGGAAGCCCCCCGTCCGCAGGATGGGTGCTGGCTGTATGCTCATTCAGGCAGATACGAAGATCACATGTAGACCCGCATCCCTGCCACACCCCGACCTCACCCTGCCGTCTCAGGAACAGATCCAGCCCCATGGAGACCCCTCTATCCCTGCCCGACCCCATCTGCCCCAGTCATCAGCCACCGGGTCCTCAGCAGGAGTCTGCGTTCCTTAGTGCCCACATCAGCCCCACTCAGGGAAACCAACTAGAGAAACATAGGAGTCCAAGGTTCTGAGTACAGAGTCAGGGGCATTTGCTCATTCATCTATCTGTGAAGCCTGTCGGTACAGAGAGTGGAAAACAAGACCCTCTCTGGACCGTACATCCTGAGGGCCCATCTTCCTAACCGCCCTTACGCAGCACGACTGCCTTGTCACATCGTAGTCGAAACTAATGGTCCCCAAAGTGCTGGACCAGCAGCCTCAGCATCGCCGGGGAACGTGGTGGAAACACAGATTCTCAGATGCTGGGGCTGGAGCCAAGCAACCTCAGCTTTGGGAAGCCCTCTGGGTGATTCCGAGGCATGCTGAAGTCTGAAAACCTCTGGTCTAAAATGAATGGTGTCCTGTAGTTACTTACATCCAGTAGCCCTCGCACGTGCCCTCCAGGTTGGAGTGAAAGCCCTTCTCCAGCAGACGTATCGGGGGACCTTCAAAAGTGTGGTCAGCTTAGCTAGGAAACCACTCTGAAACTCCACCCAGGCCCTAGCACAGATAGAACTGTGACCTCTGGGTCACCTCCAGAGATTACCACCAGCTCCTCTACCCACACCATCCCACACTGTCTCCCCGGGGAGAGCGAGCAGTCATACAATGGTAAGCGTAAGAATAATGGAAAAAATGATGACAGTTACCATTCTTATTGGAGGCTCAACATTCATTAAACACTTTATCTCCTTTTATTCCTACAAAAAAACAACCCTAGGATATAGGTTCTGTTGTTCTACCCTTTTTGAAGATAAGGAAGCCAAGGTACAAGTTCCCACAGATAGCAAGAAGTTAGCGGCTGGACTTAACCCAGACCTGTCTGGTTCCAGGGACAACTCTCACATGCTCATAAACTCTGCTTTTTCCAATTCTGAAAATTGTTATATACATTATTTGTATATATAATACAATATAAACATTTAAACAAAATGTGTGTATGTACATACATAATACACATGGATACAGGTATATATGTGTACATACAAATACATAATTGTATTCATTCATGTGTCCATATTTGTATGCATTTATTGTTTAAATTAGGGACCTCGATTTCAAGGTCAAAATTCAGCTGAGCAGCAAAGGGAGGGATAATCCTATAAAGTGATGATACCTGGTTTCCAACCCCACTGCTAAATGTGCCTGTTTCCAGGAAGTGATACAGTGTCCCAAGCATTGTGATTATAGAGGCACAAAATGATAAAAAAAAAAAAAAAAGACAGCAGTGGAATCAAAAGGAGGAACAAAGGAAAGGCAGAGGGCGTGACTAGGAGTGGGGTCTGGAGAGAGAGGGCTTGGGAAAACACAGGGAAGTTTAGAAATCAGCTCGAGCATGGAAACCAGGGGCCACAAGTGCAGGTGCCCGCAGGGACCACCTGGGTGATGACAGCAGGCGGGCGGGCTGGGCTGACAGTAGGAAACAGCGGGGAATGCGGTGAACTGCAGAGCATGAGCTTGTCTACAGGAGCAGTGATAACGACCTCCAGCCAGTGGTCGCCATGTGAGGACGTGGGTGATGCTGGATCTTCCCGTTTCTGGAGAGAAGGTGGAAATCAGATTTTTAAGCAAAATCTCCCGCTTTTTAAATTTTATCAATGAATTTTATAAAAACATTACACGGCCAAACAACATACCACCATTACCATCCTGAGGGCTGTGCTGAGCTCTCTGAGGGCTGGGTCTTGACCAGTGCAAAAAAGAACAGGTCCACTCAGTCTCTGATTCAACCATCACACTTCACTCTTCCGGGTTCGCGAATGGGGCAATTCTGGGACTGCAGGGGACCGACCTCAGCCTCACTACAAACTGTGTAATTTATCACTTGCGTGTTTGGGGTTGATCACTTGTCTCCCCGTCCCCCAGCCAACTATCATAGAAGCTCCAGGGGACAGAATTTTTGCTCTCTTGTTCACTGATGTATCCCAAGCGCCTGGTAAAGTACCCAGCGCATAGTAGGAGCACAGTGAGCATCTGTTGGATGCACAACGGATAGAAAAGAGCCAGTTGGGCCTCCCTTGTAACAGGTCCATCAGGAGAGCCCTCCTCGGCCAAGCAATGCTATTCACCCCTCCAGGGGCATTTCACAAGCAGCTCAGGACAAATGGGCTGGCCAGCCTTCAGCTTCCTTTTCTTTCCTTTTAGGTAGGGTGTTATGGTTGGTGGGAGGTGAGAATGGGGACCCACCTAGGCCCTCATACCAGAGTCTGGGGGTGAACAAAGCAGAGCTGACAGAGGTTAAGGAGGAGAGAGACGGACAGACAGGCAGAGGAGAAAAAAAGAGAAAAAGAAGAATCGTCCCATGCCAACAACGGTCAAAATGCATTATTAGGGTGTCCAGGAAATTATAGCTTATGTCCATTAGTTCTTTCAGGGTTAATATTGATGCAGATATTATTTCTATCCACGGCCCCATTTATTTGAAATATTATGACTGGGAGTAGCTGCTGCTGTGAATCAAATCAATTGATGGAGTAGTTAGCTGTGCCACCAGGGCAGCCTGCCCGCCACCTCCCCCCGCCGCGAGCATGAAATATTATGGAGATGGTTCCTTAAAGTGAGCACTCTATCATCATTTGTCTGCAGGCTCCTGCTAGGGCTGTCTTGCCCGGCTTCCGGTTGGGTGCGAAGAGCTGTCATAACTCAATCAGGCGGCTAACGCGGCCGCCTGGGTACCTCCAGCCCACGGCGGATGCCCGGAGCCCGCTGAGAGCCGGTGGTCCCCGGCCAGGCCCTGCTGCTGGCCACGTGCAGGGGAGACATATTTTTGGAGGCAGAATGGGAGGCCTGTTTCCCTGTGCCACTTCTCCAAACACAATTTGTCATTTCCCACCACCAACGTTTTGGTCACACTGTTTCCTCAGCCTGGAGCGCCTCCTCCGCCAGCTGTGTCTGCCAAGATGCTATACGCTCTCAAAACAGGATCTGAGACATCGACCCGTGGCCGGGTGCAGGGGCCGCATCGGATCCCCTGTGCCCTACCACCTCCAGGGGCAGCAGCATTTAGCTGTCACCTAACAATACCAGCAATAGTAATACTTGAGTCCTAGCAGAATTCAGATCATCTGTGCAGGGTTGTATGCTGGTGGTTGGCAAACTTTTTCTGGAAAAGGCCCGATGGTAAATATTTTAGGCTTTGTGGGCCCATAGGGGATCTGTTACAACTACTCAATTCTATCCTAGGTGCTGAGTGAAGGAATGGGCGTGGCCTGACCGGCCCTCTGGGTCTTAGTTTGCTCTCTCCATTTTATGCTATTATCTCATTTAATCCTCTCCCCAACCTTTTGCTCAAATGTCACCTTCTCGATGAGGTCTTCCCTGACTATTTAAAATTAAATTAAACTCTTGGCATCCCCCAGCCCACTTTCTTGCTTCATTTTTCTGTGTAACTTTTATCATATATTTTAAAATATAGTTTTACTTTACTATGTTGCCAATAATGACACCACCACACCAGCTGCTAGAATGTCAGCTCCATGAGGACAGGGACTTCACCCGCTGTGTTCGTCACTTGCACTTCCAGTGTCCAGCACAGTGGCTGGCACATAATGGGAACAGATGGCCCCATGAGGTATGTGCTGTAGTAGCCCCATTTTTCAGATGAGGAAACTGAGGATCAGAGAGCTGCGGGCATTGTCTAAGGTCATCCAGCTGGTAAGTGTTCCTGAGCACATGCCTGAGTCCTCACTGAGGTTTTATTTATTTTTTTGTTTTCAGTGTATCAACGTATCAAATCCTTTTTTTTTTTTTTTTTTTTTTTTTTGCGGTAGGCGGGCCTCTCACTGTTGTGGCCTCTCCCCTCGCGGAGCACAGGCTCCGGAGCACAGGCTCAGCGGCCATGGCTCACGGGCCCAGCCGCTCTGCGGCATGTGGGATCCTCCCAGACCGGGGCACGAACCCGTGTCCCCTGCATCGGCAGGCGGACCCTCAACCACTGCGCCACCAGGGAAGCCCTCAAATCCTTTTTGAAGCCCTGTAGGGTAGGAGGTCCTGCTAGTATTCTGCTTGTACAGGTGAAGAAACTGACTCAGAGAAGTGACTTGTCTCCGAGGTTAGGTAGCCGGCAAGTGGTGAACTGAACCCTCTTCGTCAAAGGCCATTGTCTTCCCTCACTGGCATCCTTGCTGTCCTATACTTTGCGGGCAGAACTAAGAGCCTGGGGCCTGGGAGTATCTGGTGGGGAGGTGGGCAGCCCTGAGCTCGCCCCTCACTGGCTTTTTTAATTATTATTATTTTTATTTTTTATTTTTTTGCGGTACGCGGGCCTCTCACTGCTGTGGCCTCTTCCGCTGCGGAGCACAGGCTCCGGACGCGCAGGCCCAGCAGCCATGGCTCACGGGCCCAGCCGCTCCACGGCACGTGGGATCCTCCCGGACCGGGGCACGAACCCGTGTCCCCTGCATCGCCAGGTGGACTCCCAACCACTGTGCCACCAGGGAAGCCCCCTCTCACTGGCTTTTGACTTACCTGTGAGCAGGGTGAAATCATCGCCTCCATGATCACACCTGAGGACACCAAGGGCCCTGGGCTGGGCTCAAGGATGCTACAAAAGACTCTCCCACTGGTCCTCCTCCCATCCCCGTGCTCCCAAGACCCGCGCTCCCCCTCTGCCCCCCATGCCAGCATCTTCTCCCCACTCAGCTTTGCCCACACTCTTCCCACCACCTGGAGCACCTTTTCTCTGGCTCTTCCTCTTTAGATTCTTTGCATCCTTGAACAAAGGTTGAAAAAAATACGAACTTCTAGCAGGTGCTCTTGGGGGCTGCCCTTTGGCCACAAGAAGCGAAGCTTGAAACCTTTCTCCTCTGGGGCTGGACCACCCTGGGGAAAGAAAGAAGAGGTGAAGCCCACTCGGGACAGGATCAGGGCCGTCCTGCCACACCCCTTGGGAAGCCCTGGGACACCTGAGGACGTATGGCCATCTCCAGCCATCTTCTGAACCGGGAGGCAACAGAGTTTGAAGTTCCCTTGCAGATAATCCAGAATTCAACCCAGAGAACCCTAAAAGCTTAGAGACTGTGACGATTAATTTTATGTGTCAACTTGGCTAGGCCATGATACCCAGTGTTTGGTCAAACTCCAGCTCTTCCCTGGGTCTCCAGCCTGCCAGCCTGCCCTATAGATTTCGTATTTGCCAGTCCCCACAACTGTGTGAGCCAATTCCTTAAAATAAATCTCTCTCTCTCTTTCTCTTCCTATATCATCTATATCTATATCTATATCTATATCTATATCTATATCTATACCTATATCCATCCTATTGGTTCTGTTTCCCTGGAGAACCCTGAATATTAATAATGCTAATACACAACTCTAACTCTTCAGTTGACAGAGAGAGGTACCAAGGCACAGAGAGGGCAATAAACGTACCCAGTGTCACACAGCAGATAATAACCAAGCTTGGATCGGTCAAAAAGCCCCCTAGGCTAAAATTCTTGCCCTGTAGTGAGGGTCTGGGGTCCCACCTCCACACTTCCAAGCCTTCCAGTCAGGTGGAGGGCAGATATCACAAGTGTTTGAAGAAAATGAGTTCCTCACTGGAGGTGGGTGGGCGAGGAATGAGAAATCAAAAATTCAGTGTGAAAATACAGAAATCTAGCTGCAGAGCCAATTTTCCATCACACTTAGCAACTCCATTTGATGTGATAGTTTACTAATAAAACATGAGCATTACGGTAACATAATATTTTAAGTATCCATTAACTAATACGTAAATATAATGGAACCTTATGGAAATATACTTAAGCTGTCACCAACACCCCTAATGTAATATGCATGATTTCCAGGGCTATTTATAACTCCTTGGGTTCACTCTCTCCCCAGTGACTTCATGGGCTCAGTGAAAAGAGGATCTTGTTTTCTCTCCCCAGCCCCTGTCTCAATATACTCAACCTCGTGGCCCCTCTCCCCGTGGTACTGCACGGGCCTGGCCAGTACCCATTTGCCGCATAAGGGCCAGACACGTACCTGCCGTGATCCAGGCCCAGCCTCCTGGCATGGAGCTAGTGATCTAGCAGACACACCCTACATGGGTGATGAGAGTTGTCAAAGAGGACTGGCAGGGGGTTGTGAGAGGGCAAAGCAGGGAGGCTTCTCGGAGGAAGTGATGCTTGGGCTGAGGAATAGAGGATGGGCAGGAGTTGGCTGGGTGACGCAGAGCAAGCAGAGGGAAGGGAGTAACACAGTGGGGGATCCAAAAGGGCCGAGGCCCAGGCGTGAAAAGCAGGCAACATTTCTTCTGGGAATTGAATGGAGCCCAGATGCTGATGCAGAGATTACAAGGAGAGAGAGTGGCAAGGCGAAAGGTTTGAGTGATGAGCAGAAGCCGGGTTGCAGAAGGCCAGATGACAGGGAGAGGCTCTTCTACAAAGGGCCAGAGTAGGCACCCAGCTGTGCAAAGATCTGCAAGGCTGTTTCGACTCATACCGGCACTTCTGACATCACCAAGCAACCAATTCCCTGATCCTCCAGACACCAGCTGGATGTGCTACGACTCAGTTCAATTCTGACACTAACCACCTAGCGTCAGACCCCCAGGTTCAAAGGCTCAGTCCCACAAGACTGTCCTCACTTCAGATGTCAATCACAAGTTTTGGGTCCCCAGGGTACCCACACTTCTGTCTGACTTGGCTACAAAGTCTAGGGGGTTATCACACAGAAAATATTTTAGGGAAGTACTTTGCTTACAATTACTGGTTTGCTGTAGAGGACACAACTCGGGAACAGCTAGATGGAAGAGAGGCATAGGTCTGGGGGCGCTGGGGACGGTGCACAGAACTTCCATACCTTCTCCAGGCACAACCTGCCAACACCTCAATGTGTTCACAAACCCAGAAGCTCACCAAATCTTATTATTTAAGAGTTTTAATAGAGCTTAAACTACTGCAGCAGTCCCTTTTCTGGGAGGTTGGTGGATGGGGTTAAAAGTTCCAACCCTCCCATCACTTGGCCTTTGTGGTGACCAGCCCCATCCTGAGACAATCAAGGGACCCCACCCAGAGTTACCTCCTTAGCATAAGCTGAAGGGTACAAAAGGGAGTCCTTGTGAATAACAAAGGACACTACTGCCACCCAGGCAATTCCAAGGACTTCAGCAGCTCGGTAGACTTGGAGGAGGGGAAAAGGAGATGCCCCCAGCCCATTCCAGCTGGATTTGGCCAGTGGATTTGTGTGCTGAGATGTGTTGAAAAGGAATCCGAACCCCTAGTCTCCACTCAGACTGTCTATACAACCTTGGACATCCCCTCTCTGGGCCTTGATGTTCTTATCTGTGAGCCTGGAGCTGGGGTAGGGCTGTCAAGGCCTTCTAGGTCAGGCCTTCTAGGAGGACTTCAGTGAGCCTGGTCCCTGCCCACGCAGCCATCACACCTGCTGACAGTGTTGCCAGCAGACTTTGGTACGAAACATCTAGCAGATCATTACCTGCAAAGTGTGGAGCAGGAATCACCGCTGGGGGCATCGTACCTCTGCCAGAAGCCGAGCGATGCCTCTTCCATGCGTCTTATGTATGGGGCTTTCATAGCTCTCCGAGCTTGGGTTTCCCAGAAGCAAATCCGGAGACAAAGCTTTGAATGCAAGTGGCTTATCTGGGGAGTGAGGAACTGGGCTATGGGGCAGGGAGGACAGCAAAGGCAGAGCGAGTTATCGAGCTAGTTGTCGCTGTGGCACCAGGAGTGTAATCCCCCGGCGACTCCAGAACTCTGCCTTAGAGTTTTCCTATCAAAGGGTGACGGAGCTGGGGAGTTGCACGCCAAATCTCATGAGTCATTGGTGAAGGAGGTTTCCTGGTAGACACTAATGCCTGGAGTGTCTGGCCTGCTAAACACACAGCCTGAAAGGCCTTCCCACATCTTGCAGAACAGCTCTCAAGCAAAGCCATCAGATATTGGCAGTTGGAAGCTGGTCAGGGCAAGAATAATAGTCAGGCTTACAGAGTACGAGCAGGACACTGACTGGATCACCTACGACAGCTAAAATTCAATGTTTTCAAGTGGCTGCACAGTCTCATTGGAGTCTTGAAGGGCCTGTCTGAAGAAGGCAAGGAAGAAATACAGTCATCCCTCGATATCCATGGGAGAATGGTTCCAGGATACCCCACTCCCCACAGACACTAAAATCCAAGGATGCTCAAGTCCTTTATATACAATGGCATTCTATTTGCATATAACCTATGAACATCCTCCAGTATGCTTTAAATCATCTTTAGATTACTTATAATACCTAATACAATGTAAACGCTATGTAAGTAGTTGCCAGCATGCAGCAAATCCAAGTTTTGCTTTTAGAACTTTCTGGAATTTTTTTCCCACATATTTTCAATCCGTCATGGTCAAATCCATGGATACGAAACCTGAGGATACAGAGTGCTGGCTGTAATTGACAATCCTCATTTGACAGATGGGGTCAGTGTGGTTTCAGGAGGAGACTGACTTTCCCCAGCCTGGAATGTGTTCCTCTTGTCCCTTTGGCTTCAGTGCATCTCCTTTGCCTGGAGTACACTTCCTCCATGTAGCCTTTTCCTTTGTTGACAGGTCATTCACCTTGAGCTGGAATCCTAGACTATTATCAACCACTAAGATTTGTGGGGTTGTTTGTTACCACAGCATAATCCCACTTATGCTGACTGATACAGACCCCTGAAAAGGAGTCTGATTTAAAAATAAAAGCAGTTAAGTAAGCAATAACAGAGAACATGTGGATATGGCAAAAGTAATACAGTATTCTGCACGTAACTGACATTTGTGGAGCAAACAATGCCTTTGTGCTAATAGGCTGGTACATTTCCTGGGGGGGAGTTTATTTAAAAAGTGGAGGAGCAACTTGGTTTGCTGATTATCATTCAAAGGTGAGCTACAGAGAGAAGCTTCAGTCAAGCTTCTTAGTCTCTGGGACGTACACTCTGGGCTTGTGGGGCACTGCTGGGCTGACTAGGGTGGACTTGACCATCAGGATTCTGACTCCCCTGTAATACCCACAACCTAGAGTCTTGAAAGGATTAAAGGTAGCTGGGCACGTGCCATAGTACATCTCATTAAGACTCAATTGCAGGACGTGTCGTTGTGCTATGTATCACTAAGAAAGAAAAATATCTGGGAAACTCTGATGTAATATCTTAAAAAGAGGGTGAAGCAACAATTAGCCAGACCAGTCTTTTGTTACTTTTGAATTTGTCATGTATTCCCAGGTATTTGGCAACTTCTCCTGCCTTTGGCTCACTCTTGGCAGGTGCTAGACAATTCTTTCAAACGTATCTCAGTAATATAAAGCAACAACAACTTCATCTCCTTGAGCTATCTTCCCGTCTTAGGTTCCATTATGCATGTTGTTGTGGAACGTTCCTTTGCAAGGGAATAAATACATCGTGGTCGCTCCAGCAGTAAGCGTTTGCGGCTCTAATCCCAGCTGCATGCCCGCCGTCTTATCTGTGCCTTTCTGCCTGCACGGTAACTTTTCATTCCGTCACTGAATCACATAGTCTGATCTTTTTGAAGATGCATAAAATGGCAATTACACTCCGCACGGGTAGTACAACAATGCAGAGCCCTCCACTGACGTGACAACAATGGGGACGGCTATGACCACACTCACCAGGCGATGACAACCGCATCATGACAGCCACTTGGCCGATGGCTTGAGACATCATCGTTTGTGAAATGGGGCCCGATATCAGAAAGTGAAAATGGAAAAAAACAAAAAAGCCATCTTAGAATTGATGAAATCGGTGGTAAGTGTCGGTTATGGAGTAGCTGCTCATCTCGTTTTGGGGCTGATTACCATTTTTATATGGCACACGTGCAGGTGTATATGCATAAAGTGGCTGCAGGGAGGGAAAGGGGACCCGTGGAAGGGGTGGGTGGTGGTGGGACTTGGGGTGCTTCGGGAAAAGTGATTCTCAACCAGGGTGGAGGCCACTAACCTCCTCGGCCCCCGCTTCCAGAGGAATAGCATAGGGCGCCCTTTTCAATCCAACCGGTGTGGATCGAGCACCTACTGTATACAGACACCATGTGGGAGAAGGGGGTGGGGAGGGCACAGGACAGAACATGAGGTGACAGCAGTCACCACCTCCCGGGGTCCTTAGGCAAAAGGGGAGACAGGTACCTGCACACATAGCCATGGTGTCCAGTGGATAGCAGTAAACTCTAACACAGCCAGTGACTCAGGAAAGGGTTTGGAGAGCCCTGAGGGTGTCACTGCGTTTGCACCTGGAAAGGCTTCCTGGAGGAGGAGGAAAGTGAGCTGAGCTTTCAAACAGGGAGAATTAAGGCATGGGACGTGGAGGGAGGGGGGTGCTGGGCAGTGGCAGCCGGCTGAGCTGAGCAACAACAGGTATGAATTGGGGACCGCAAGCTGGTCTCCATTAACTTAACCTCCTATGCAAACGCTCTAGAACTAGATCCAGACCCAAGCCCATGACCTAGCCTAGGCTCCGGCTCCTTTCCAAGTTGCATGGGTACATATATACCCAGAGGCAGAGCCAGGTAGGCGCTCACACCCAGGCTCCCGTACCTGCTCAATGGGGCAATCACATACCCATGCATGCACATGTCCACGCACTTGCATTTATGAATGCTGTGGATATGTACACGTGCACACATGTGTGTGCACACACAGAGGCACACCCAGCTGCCCTCACATACTGCCCCCTGCAGTTGCTCTTTGGGGCAACCACATGCATGTACACAAACAGGTGTACATGTACATACAGGGGTACACATGGGTATACCCTTAGAGGTACACACACACATATACAGTCTGGGCGAATTTTCTGCAAAAAGAGGAGCAAGGAGTTCCCTCCCTGCATCCATGCCACTGGGACTCTCCTTCCCCCACACTGACTCTGGGCTTAACCACGTAATTTGATTTGGCCGGTGGGAAAGTAGCTAATGCAGATAGAGATTGAAAAGTGTTTGTATGTTAAGACTTGCTCTTGCTGTACTTGGAACCGTGTGAGCCAGCCCTGGATAGCTTGCTGGAGGCTGAGAGACCATGTGGCCAAGTCATCCCCTGACTTACACTCAACTGCCAGTGCCAGACACAGGAGTGATGCCTCTGTAGACCACCCCCAGCAGAGTTACCAGCTGCCCCAGACACATGAACAGGCTCAGCAGAGTTTAGCCAAGCTGGGAAGAACCTCCTAGCCAACCCACAAAGCTATGAGAAATTATAAATGTTTGTTGCTTTAAGATGCTAAATTTTGGGGTGACTTGTTATACAGCACAAGCTAACTGATACAAGCAGTGACTCACAGGAACATACAGAGACATACCACACATATACCCACGCATTGCCTGTACTTATCTGTATAGGCGAGCACAGAAAGGTAAACTCACACACACTTCGGTGATCACACACACAGCACACACGTGTGCATGCATAGACAGTGCACTTACACAAGTACGCCTACAACATATTATGTAACACATGTACACATATATGTAAACACTCGTGGCTGCTCATGTGGACAAACACCACCCAAGTCAGGACTCTATGGACCAGTGAGTGGCCATGAGCCATGGCCCTCACATGCTTCCTGGAGTCCAGTGGCTGAGGGAAGGCCGTTGTCCTGGGAACAAGTACCATCCAGACTAGCCAGGACCCACAGACACACTGAGGCCCCACTGCTGAGAGAGGAAGCCCCCAGAGCACAGCGAGTCCTTCCCGGTGACCCCTTGCACTGTCCATCTGGTTCCGTCTCATTGCCGGTTGCTAAGCCTTGGGCTCAGCACATGGCAACACTGTTAGAAGGGCACTTCCCCTGGCTCCACAGTGCTGCTATGCTCTCCTTATGACTCAGACCCTGTCCTACTCCGGAGTCCAGAGGGCCATGGCCTTGCAGCCTCGAGGAATGGGTGTCGGCCAGGCCCCCCCCCTGTGGGCACAGGAACGTTTGGGGTGGGAGGTGGTGATCCAGGCCCCTTGCTTCCCCCAACACACCACGCTGCTGTGTGTCCCCTGGCAGACACGCATGCAGGTAGAGACAGAGGTTAAAAGCAGACAGGTGCTCACTGCTGAAGATTCTGATTGAGTGGTATGTCTTCCAATGACCTCACCTTCCTTGGAATGCCTGTTTGCCCCCCCATTTGAAATGTTCTCTTATGCTTCCTTGCGCAGCATGTACTTCAACTTTCCATGTGTTTTCTGTTTCTTTTGCCTCTCTGAGGACTGTCCACCTGTCCCTCTCTAGCCCTATGCCCACCCAAGTCTGGACCACTACAAACACTTGCCTGGGAGATGACGGTGATCTCCTAACTGACCCCGTACACCAGGCGTGGCCCCTCCAATCCATTCTTCATCCTGCTGATGGGATCTTTCTAATATGCAGAGCTGGTCCCTGGGTCAAAACTCCATCAGTGACACAAGCCCCTTAACGTGGCCCACAAGCCCCTTGGTGATCCAAGTCCTGAGCCCCTCTCCATCTTCCCTCTCTCTACTCCACCTCATCCATCTTTTCTGGGTCAGCGATGTCTACCTACAGTTCCTCGGGGCCCTCAGTCACCCCTGGGCCTTTGAACCTGCTGTCCCTGTGGCCTGGAATGCCCTTTCCCAACTCCCATACTTCACTCCAATCACCCTTTTGTATGCTTAGCTGTTCCTGACACAGCTTAGCTGCCACCTCTTCTGCAAGGCTTCCCTGAATTCCAAGGTTGGGTGGGCCCCCAGCCTCTACCGTGCCCAGTACTTAACAGATTGTGTGACAATTACTTCGTTAAAGGATTGCTGAAGGAAAGAAGGAAGGAAACAAGGAAGGAAGGAAGGAAGGAAGGAAGGAAGGAAGGAAGGGTGGGAGGGAGGATGGGAGAAGGAAGGAAAGAGAAAAGGTCAGGGAACAGTGGAGACTATGTCCTTGGCCCGGTGTGGTGCTGATGTTAGGGGACAGGCCCCATCCTCATCCCCTTAATAGAAGGGTGATGCATGCAGCTCTCGTGCTCTGAGCTGCATCCCCTTCTTGGCCAAGGTCCTCCCTCTGTCTAGGCAGATCTGCTCACTTCTCTGAGATGACTGCTTTCCTGGCACCTGCCTGATCCATCCCAAACTTGCTCATGTTTTAGGCACTTCAGGGAACATCTGCTTCTCTCTTATCATCCATATTCTGCATGTTTGAGGCAGCAGGTGCTGACTGGCTGGCTGGTGTTGATCATGGGTAGGTTGTGGCCTTCCCTTGAGGAAGATCATGGAGTACAGGTAGGAGAGGCACAAGACCCAATATGGCATTGGGAGGGGACCAGGCTGAAGCAGCTTAGACTCTGCAGCACAAGGATTTCAGTTCAGAGATGAATAGGGACTTTTGAAGGAAATGCTCTATTGTGCATTTGCTTTGGTCAAGAATTTATTGCAGCCCATATACCTGAGGAAGGAGGCATCCAGGGGATGCAGGACGACTGAGATGTGACCCATGGCTTCTACCCACAGGCAGTTCCCTGACTCATAAGGTATGTGTGAGTCTTACACCAGTATGTCAGATACCCACGAGACGAGGAAATGTGTGAAAAACGTCAGGCAGCTGGTACCAAGTTCTGAGTCAAGAAGGTTTTCTTCCACTGGAGAGGAGGGAAGGCCATCATTGAAGAGGAGGGAGTTGATCAGAGTAGAATTTGGCTAAACTGAGACTGAGTTGGGGGCCCAGGACATGTTCTAGTTAGAGATGATAGTAACACAGCCGTCATTTGTCAAGAACCAGCTAAACGAGGGATGCTGCCCAGACCTTTTCCCATATCAACTGTGAGCCTCCAAGCAAGCCTGCTGAGCTGGTATTATTGCTTCCATTTTATAGATGAAGCAGTTCTGGACCAGAAGGTAAGAGACCGGGCTGAGGCAGCTTGTCTTAGAGTTAGGCTTTGAAACAAGGGCTTTCTAGCACCAGAGCCTGATACGTCAGCAAGCTTCTGTGTAACAAACCATTCTAAAATGAGTGGCTTAAACAACAACAATCATTTACTATTATCTCATAGTTTGAGCGTCACCTGGGCTCACCTAGGTGGTTCTCGCTGGCATCTCTCAAGCAGTTCCTTCCTGCCTGCTGGTGATGAGGCTGGAGTCATCTGAAGGGACCTCAGTGGAACGAGACGGTGGCTGTTCCTGGGCTGGGGACTGGGACAGTGAGTGTCCTCGGGCATTGTCTCTCTTCATGTGGCCTCTTCACCATGGTGGCCTCAGCATGGTGGCTCAGGTCCCTAAAGGTGTATATCTCAAGAGAGGATGTCAGGTGGATGGTATTGATTTTCACGGTCTGGACTTGGACATCACCTAGTGTCACCTTGTACTGTGTCACTTGTGCTGCACTGCTTCAGCCGAGGCCATCATGAAGGTAATCCACCTCCCCGGGTTCCAGGGGAGGGCTCTTTAGCCTTCGCCTCTTCATGGGGGAGTGGCAAGGTTCTAGAAGAGTATGTGGGACAGGAAATATGGTTCTGACTACTTTTGCCACACCTGGGTTCCATGATGCCCACAGGTCAAGGCCTGGAAGCAGAAGAGTAGAAATAGTGTCTGATCTGGGAAATGGAGCCAATGACCCACTGAGCAACAGCAGAAAGCTTCCCCTGACAAAGTGAGGAAAGGCTGCTTCAAGGATGCAGACAAAGGCCACAAGTCATGAGCTAGGTGACAGGGGTGTCAATAAAGAAGAAAGAGAGGGAAGCCATACAGCAAAGAGCTACCAACTGGGGACCAGGTCAGAGGGTCAGGGAGAGACAGGGTGCATCCTAAGTAAAGTCCAAGATCTGGACCTGGATAACCTGGGATGTGGGGTTCCCAGAACCAAAGTGGGGGAATTAGAGGAAGCGCTGGTTTGGGAAAGTTTACTCTGGTGTCCTGTTGAGTGAAAGGCATGAAGAGGGCACGTTGGAAAACGACCCGGTGGAGGTAGAATTGTCGGTCTAGATCTTAGCGGACTGGGACGGCAAATGCAGATTACAAGGGACTTGGGGTGGGGTTGGAAGCCATCAGCGTGGTTGAGCCCACCGAGGCTGAGAGAGCGGAGCACCTGGAGAAGACAGCCAGGCCTCGAGAGCTCTGGAGCTTGGAGGTGGTGCCGAGAAAAAGGAGCAGGAGTGGCCCATACCCAAAGGAAAGGCCTGAGAAGACCTTTATGATCCCAAGACTCTAGGAAAACCCTAAGTGGAAGGACAGGGATAACAGTTACTCAGCCCAAGACCCATCCCCTTCAAGTCTTCTGCAGGACCTCACCTGTCTTTTCCTCATTGGATCTAATTGCTGACCTTTTCTGCTGGTGTAAACTCTAAGGATAGAGTGGAAGCCCCCATGAGGACAGGCACCATGTCACAGGCACCTGTGACATCAGTGTTCATCTTGGCATGCATAGCTTGCTGTATGTAAAGACCTTTGGTTGAATGGTTGTGAAACAGGTAAAAACGGGGCTTCTCTGAGAGTTGAGGGCCTGGCACCTCTGGTGGGTGATAGCTCTGGTGGGCTTTCTCCCTCTGGCCTGAGCTCCCTCCACCAAACTCCCAAAAGAAAATTCCCAAACCATTCATCTCCCCTGAGGTTTTTATGGCACATCCGAGGCCTAGGAAAGGAAGTGATTTTCCAAGGGGTCCCACAGATGGTCAGTGTCAGCCATGGGCCTGCGAGTGAATGTCACCAGGTCAGCCTCATGTCCAACAGTCCCCAGAGCTCTGACTTAGGAACAGAAGGAGTGACAAGGGGGCAACAAGCCTTCCCCATGAAGTGGACACACCCCCTGAGAGGCAGCCCTGGGCATGGCAGCCAGGCCAGCGCAGGCAAAAGCCCGGGCAGCATGGGCCGCCGATGGACCAGGCCAGCCGGAGCGCCACGCTGGCCGAGGCCCCTCCCTGGGCAGCCCCCTCCCTGGGCAGCGCCTCGGGAACCCTGTGGCAGGCTGAGCTCCTTGCAGACCCCGGGGTCCGAGGGCGGAGGGGAGGAAGGGAGACATTGCTGTGGTTTTGCGGCCAAGGAGGGAACATACTTAGGATATTTAGGGGATGGACAGGGAACAGCCCCACTCCCCCCAGGCTCTGCCTGCCAGCACTCAGCCACTGGAACGTGCCATTTGCGAAACGTCTTCATTTTCTCTCAGTCGTTGGCCAGGTTCCCACCACACTCATTGAGATCGGGAAGAGGGGGGCAGGAGAGGGAAGGTGAGGGCCATAGAGGGCAGCCAAGGGGAATTGGAAAGCTGGTTCCCCAGAGCTCTCTGTGCAAAGAAAACACCCCAGAGCCTGCCAAATCTGGCTGCCACACGGCCTGACGCCACCCCACGTGGCTCCCCAAACCCCTCCCGCCGTCTCACAGGAAGTCACATGTCCCCCCCGCCGTGGGCTGGTGAGGGCGCACCTCCAGCCAGGACCCCAACATGCAGACTGGGCTGCATCTGTCCAGCCACGTTATGGAGCCTGGCTGCAGGGATGCCAGTGCAACACCCCAGTTAGGCTGGGCATCTGGCCTGCCGACAATAAACCTCTCAAGTCAGTCTTTATTTTTATAGACCGTGGCTTAAAGGTCCCAGCCACTGCGAGTCCTGGCTTCCCTTGCTGATTTGTAATTTTCAAACATCTCGATTTATTGCTCAAAAGCCCCTGACTGTAGCCACAGACACAGGATTTCAGAAATGTCAGAGCTGGGAAAGAAAATGCCAGGGCTGCTTTCCTCCAACTGCCTTATTTACTGATGGAGAAACAGAGGCCCATAGAGAAATTCAGGCACCTGGAAATAAACTGTAGATTGATATAAAGAAATGCTGGTATTAGTGGGAGGTGTCAAGGGTGAGGAGAAGAAATAAACTTTAGAACCATGTGTACTTTCGTTCGAATCCTCACTTTGTCATTTTAGCAGCGTGACCTTGGGAAAGTTTACTAAAGCCCTGCACCTCAGCCTTCTCATCTGTAAAATGGGACATAGCCTGCCCATCCATCCATGGTGAGTGGCAAATAGCAGTCGCTCCATAAACATACCTTCTGTCTCTAGGTATCAGATGGACACCTGTACACCCACCGTCCCCCTGTTATTGATTTTCAATGAATTCGAAAACTGGGCATTTCACAGAAGGCCAGACTCCATGGAACTTTGTCATGCGAATGTGACACAGCTTTATGGAGACAGTTGGAGCCAGACCTAGGGACAGAACCTTCCTCTAGAGAGGGCCAAAAGGGACCAGCGACGGGAAGGGGGTGTGTCAGAACGCCCGCCTCGCCCCGGTACCCGAGACGTCACCCGATCGGGGCGGATTCAGTGGTGGACCGCTCTGCCCAAGGCATCGGAAAGTAGAGCCCTGGCTCCAAGTGTGGAACAGAAGATTTACCTTAAAGATACCCCGGCTGGGGCCCGATAGAGATCAGCTGGCATTTCGTGTGGCTGAAAGAGCGGCAACTGAATCCTTTGCCCTGCCTGACCCGGCCCCTGTACCAATGCTGCAGATCAATTTCTATTTTTTCCTTTCTTCTGTAAACAGTGGCGCTGGGGCAGGTCTGCCTGGATGGCTCGCCCACAGGCCCGCCCCAGAATCTGTGATCGTCTATGGCAGATAATGCTGGCTTGAATGTGCATCCATCCCAATTTTCATTCACACTGAGCTTTTTTGGCACTTTAGTAATGAAAAAAGAGAGAGGAAAAAAGAGAAGGGATGGCAAGGTTGGGTGCGGGGGAGGTGACGATGGGAAGAGCCATCGATATGAAACATCCCGGCTCAGATTCTGGGCAAACAGCTGCTTTGTGTTTAGAATTTGGGGCTTGACTGGGTTTCAAGGCAAACCACAGCACTGAAGCAAGCCTTTCTTCTCTGTGCCAACAGGCGCCCACAAACGCCTAAATTTAGAAGCTGGCAATGGCCCTCATGTAGGATTTTAGGGGAAACTCAGGTAATACAAACTGTCTCGGATCAGAAAGGTTTATGAACTCACTGTGTTGATGGAGTTGACTGGTCTCATTCCTGGTGGCAGTAAAGGGTCCTTTTGGCTTCACCTTTTACTCAAAAGCACAAAAGTGATTTCCATCCTGGAAATGCAGACGGCATCCTCTGTTTTGAGACAGCCCTTCTCTGCGGGTCGCCTGGAGCTCGTCTGCCAGGTGCCCCCGCCCTTCTCTCCTCCCCCCCACCGCCAGATGTCTGCACCTGGGCGTCTGCCACGTGTCTCCTGGCTCAGAGTGGCTGCTGCTTGGGGCTGCTTGTCCCATGAAGAGGGCCTCGCAGGCATATTCCCACAGAGATGACTAAAATCGTACTTTATAGGAGGTGGTGAGATTGGGGAGAAAGAGATAAATGAAGACAAAATAGCAAAGAAAGGAGAAACAAAAAAGAGGGGGAGGGTCTGGGCGAAGACATCACTCAGATTCTGTCCACTTTTATCACAGGTTTGCCCTGAGGCTGTAGATGTGTCCTCCCCTTCTGGACACCAGTGTCCTCCCATGCCCTGCATCGAGGTCTCATCCTCTTGACATGTGCAGTGGGACAGAAAGGAGAAGTCCACTATTTACTCCCTCCCACATTCTCCTCTTCCTTGTAAACCCAGAAAAAGGAAGTTGTCGACTAGGGAGAAAAGGATCGCTATGTGAGCTTGAGTAAATATCTTAACCCTTCTGGTCTCATTTTCCTTATATGTAAAGTATGGGACTTCCCTGGTGGCACAGTGGTTAAAAATCCGCCTGCCAATGCAGGGGACACGGGTTCGAGCCCTGGTCCGGAAAGATCCCACATGCCATGGAACAACTAAGCCCGTGCGCCACAACTACTGAGCCTGCGCTCTAGAGCTCATGAGCCACAACTACTGAGCCCGTGTGCCACAACTACTGAAGCCCACATGCCTAGAGCCTGTGCTCTGCAACAAGAGAAGCCACCGCAATGAGAAGCCTGTGCACCGCCACTAAGAGTAGCCCCCTCTCGCCGCAACTGGAGAAAGCCCGCGCACAGTAACGAAGACTTGATGCAGCCAAAAATAAATAATAAATAAATTTATTTTTTTAAAGTATGGGTAATAATACCCTCCTTCCTCCCAGGGTAAAAATAAAATAAAATAATGTCTATAAAGCGCCATGAGAGGGCATTCTCAGTACTTGGGAGGGACTTGACGTATGGCTGTCGTTATATCATTAATGTTATTTCTACTGACCCAAGGGTTTGACTTGTTCTTGTCCTCACTGATATCTGAAATACAGCAAAGGAGGCTAAAGCAGCTGAGCAAAGGCAGCATCCGGTAAAAGCTAAGTGGCACAGATAATGGTCACCGCAGAGGAGGGGCTGGGTAGTAAGGAGGTCTGCCTGGAAGAGGTGAGAGTTAAGGGACAAGGTAACATGATAACCAAGGTGCAGACTCTGGAGCTAGACTTCCTGGGTCCTTATTCTCCCTCTGCTCCTTAGAAGCTATGTGACCTTGGGCTAGTTATTGAAACTCTCTGTGCCTCAGTTTCCCCATCTGTAAAATAAGAATGATCATAATAGATATTTCCCACATAGTGTTACAGGGATCAAATGAGTTCATCTGAGTGAACCCCTTAGAATCACACTCATCACAGAGAGAACATTCCATAAGCCCCCTATTATTAAGCTAAGCCTGACACTGGGTGGAAGATGTGGGTAGGTGGGAGTGGAAAGGGGAGGGGACTCCGGGCTGGTAGAGGGTTGTGAGCAAAACTGTGGAGGTGGGAGGAGCAAGACGCAGTCAGGGAGCGATGACTAGCCTAGTTAGTTGGGACAAGGTGTCGTTAGTGGGAAATGGAAGTGGGGGAAGGAAACTGGAGTCAGACCATAGGGGCTCTGAATGCCATTCCACGAGGCTGGGCTTGACCTCATATCAGGTAAAGAGTCACAGATGGTTTCCGGGCAGGGGGCTTGTTGAATGCAAGTGTTGTCCCTGGGTGATCTTGTGACAATGCACAGGACAATGTGAAGGAAGGGAGCCCTTGGAGGCTGGGAGGCCAGGTAGGTAGCAACTCACCTCAGTGCAGATGCCAGCTTGAAAGGGCCAAGACTGGATGGCAAAACTCCTGCTGCTGCCCTCCATTCCTGTGTCCATAGCAGACATCACTAATCGATCACAGCCAACTTTCCCATTGAGGCCAAACGTAGCCTGGAAGTCTTCCTCCACCCTGTACTCCAGGCGGTTACTGCCTATGGGTCAGAGCTGGGACTTGAGAGGAAAACGGCTTGCTCGCTTGGGTCTGGACTAAGACGGTGGGACTGGGGATGAGAGGGATGGACCCACGTGAGCACTAATTGAAGGAAAGAAAGAACGTGCAGTACGAGGTGGGCTGATGGATGGAAAAGATCAAGAAGAGGAAGAGGTCAGGGATGACTTCGAGTTCTAGGGGGATGGAGAAAACGTGTTTGGTATTGTTAGCGATAGAAAAGGCAGGGTGTGGCCTGGAGGTGCAGAGTCCAGCGACTTGGATGAAGGCCAGGTGGCTTTGGGCCGTGCTGAGCGGGAGGCTTGCGGGGGACATCCGAGAGGAAGCATTCAATCCGCGCTTGGAGATAGGAGCCTGGACTCAGTTGGAGGCTGGAGCTGGGGACATGGATTTGGAAGGCGGCCACATCAAGGTGATAGCTGACACGGTCAGGACAGATGATCTTTCGGAAGGAGAGAGCAAGAGGAGAGAGCTGAGGCCCATTTGGGACAAACACTCACAGTTCGGTATCAAATATCAAAAATATCACAGCAAGGGAACTAGCAACAAACGGTCAGAGGAGTAGGAAAAGGAAGCATCTGACATGTCGAATGGCCAAGGAAGAGGGCAATTCGAGAAGCCGATGGTCAGTGGCTCAGGGGAGCAGAAGGCAGGGACCACAGGCACTGGAACTGCCATCTTGGTACCGGGTTTGAGGCAATTATGACCCCCTTGACCCCAGGGACTCTTTCTATAGAAGGCCCTGGCCCTCATCAAACCAATTAAAAGTCCTTCCCCAGTCCACATTAAACATAATTTGTATATAACTATATACAAATTGAGTTGGCTTATAGTTGAGTCACTGATGTAACTTAAACACATTTTAATTGTGTTGTAGACATTTAAACACATATTAATTTTAATTTTGTGGTTTTCTTTTCGTATTTGAAAGTCCAAAGGATGTTTTTTCAGTCCTCAGACATTTTCACAAGCCCTTGAGAAGCATATTATAAAGCTTAGGTATTTTTCCTGTAGTGCCGTATGTTTTCAACGGCCTAGCCTGGGGTTAAGGTGACAGGGATGGAGGGATGGGGTGGATGGTGTGAGCCAGGGGCTGACAAAGACCGTCCTCTAATCTGGTTACATTTACTTCCATGAAATGTCCCTACCTGGTTGGTTTCCTGGGTGGGTCACTCAGTCACCTACCAGGTCACGGGCAGTGTCAGAGTGGTGTGACAGCTTTGAACATGTGCTGTGCTGTGGCGTCACCAGCCAGGATGGCCACCGCCCAGGTGTTGGAGCAGGTCCTGAAGGACCCCTTCAGTGCCTAAGTTTGGCTTGTTCGTTTCTGGAGTGTGGAGTGGTCTTGGGGGGTCCCAGAGAAGGGTTTGGGGCAACCAGGAAGGCAGGGGGCACTCAGGAGCTCAGACCGCAGCTGTGCCCCAACCAGTGCAGAAGCATTTCAGTGCTTTAATGACCTGCTGAGACTCAGCTCTGGTTGTACACATGTTCACGTCTCCTGGGGGCCCGGGGTCCGTGCCCAGGCTCCCTGGCTCCCCCGTTGTGATGGGGCTCACGCTTCCGCTCAAAGTAGCAAGTTTTCAGAGCTGTTCTAACACCACCATGTGGGCCACAGGCATGGGTACCCTCCAGGGCTGCTGGAGGGTCCATTCACTGAAGACAAAGCGCTCTGTGCTGGAAGGAGCTTTGCGTCCAAAGCTCAGCAACAACTCAGGTGAGCTGCTGCCTGACACGCAGGAGTCCCAGCAAGGCCATGGGAGGAGTGGGCTCGTGGCCAACCACCCACAGATCTTCCCTGCAGCCCATTCCCCCCTCTGCCTGCTCTAAATGTCTTCCACCCCTCCCTAGGCCTGCCCCCCGCCATCCCCACTTGAGCAGGCCAGCAGAGCCAAGTTGCAAAGTCTAAGTACTTTTTAAGCACTGCAATTTAGTGCAATTATTCGAAAGTAAACAAGCTGCTCTGTCAGTTAAACATTATTTAGCTTGCATTTCTTCTGATGTATCACAGTCAGCTCTAGAGCTCGCTAGCTGAGTGGGGTCTGGGAAACGGTTGCTGGCTTTTTAAATAGCCCTGATACCTGCGGCTCTACCAGCCAGAGCTTCAGGAGGCTGTCATGTTTGTTCCCTCCATCCTCAGGCAATACGGAGTAAAAGCCGAGGTGTTAACAGCCCCATCTAGGACAGCTTCGTGGCCTGTCTGGTTGGGTACCCTCCTTCTCTCTCCCTCCATTGCATCCCTTCCCCATACCCTGCCTTACTAGAACTAGTGGGTGCCACTGGGGGCTAGAGGAAAAGAATCCTTCTGGGATAGGTCCACTTCCTCTGAAGTTTTCACTTTGTTTCGTTCAAGGTCAAATGAATTTTAGCACGCAGTGCCTGAAGCCTTTCTTTCATTTTTTACATCCATATGTATTTCACGGAAATTTAATCCATGTGTTTCCGTTCATTGACACTTAGCTCCTCAAAATATTATTTCCAAGAACTGTTTGATGTCCAGAGACCCACGCCAGCCATTTATTAGAGGCTTCTGCTGCAGCACTCCACACATCGTTTCCTCAAACTGAAACACGCCTGGGTCCCCTAAGGAAGCCACCATCTGCAGGGCATGGTTTCGAGTCTAGAACATGGAACAGTGGGAGTCAGGGAGGCTCAGCCTCACTCCCCTCGGCATTCAGAGGCCGGGGCAGTGTCCCACACCTCCATCCTCCCAGGACTAACGCTCTGGGCACAGCCCTGCTCCTGAGCCTGCCGCAGCCTGAGCTCCTGTATATTCACATTGTTTGGAAATCGTTCTGACCTAATTCTCAGTTGTCTCCACGTTACCTGGTTTCCGACACCCAAGTTTGTTCCAAATCATCTTTGGCCAATTGACACAGCTTCACAAGACGGCGTATTTTGCTGACAGATGCTTTAATGAAAATCAATAATCATTTGCCTTTGTAAAGGGTATCACAGTTCGTAAAGTGATTTTACATCCATCGTCATGTTTTATCTTTCACTGACTCTTCAAGATGGGCAGGACAGGAGGGACCAGCCCTCCTCCATGTTGTAGAAACTGAGGCTCAAAAGCATAGAACCCAGACTTGAATTCAAGTCCTCTGCTACTGGTTGGGTAATCTTATACCACAACAAATACATCTTTTTATACCTTTCACCCAATGATTTATTGCTACTCTGTTCTTTTACAGAAAAAAAAAAAAAAAGACCATCGTCACCCCATCATTATCATGATGACTATTATCACATTCCTCTGTCTAGGGATTTGTCATGTACAAAATATTTCTGGAGCCCCCAGACGAGTGGTCGTAAAAGGGTCAATGGAAACGTCCACACTCTCTCCCAGAGGGTGAGAGTCTCACCAAGCAGCTTTCAACTCAGACCCACACAAGGAAGGTAGTCTTCCCGGAGGAAGGAGTTCAACACTTCTCTCTTAGCTGGATGCAGCTGAGACCACACTAAAATATCAGGTGCCTCGAATGAGCAAAATCACTTTTGCAATGTTGCTAGAGAGAAGCTTATTTCTGTGGCAAGCTGAGTTAGCACAGTCCCATCTCTCACCTGCTTCATTCACTGGCCATCTTTGTTATCTGATCCCACAACAGCCGTGTGAAGGAAATATTAGGAGAAGTAGGAATATGCCCATTTGACAGATGGAAACACTGAGGCTGAAGATGCTCTCTTCCTTCCTGCCGGAGCACGCGGAGGAGCTCGAATGCCAAGCTCTTGATCTTTTAAAACACCTCTCATGTATGTAAATGGGGAGGATAAACAAAGAGCAGTAAATGTCCAAATGTCTTAAGACCCTCTGGAGAAATTAATTTATTATTTGCGCAAACGTTTACTGAGTACCTAGTGTGAGCCACACACCATGATAGATACCAGGGATAAAAAGTGACCATGACAGATATGGGCCTTGCTTGTGGGGAGCTGGCGTTTTAGTGAGAAGGACAAACAAGGTCACAGAAAACATCATCTCTGAAGCCTGAGAAGCATAAGCACTGGCGTGATTAAGGGAGAGAAGGCAGGGAGGAGAGAGAAAAGATAAAAGACAGAATGTGCCGCTCCTCATCTCTACCCACAGTCAAAATGGGAAGCATTTCCTCTTTCATATTGAAACCATTAAGGCAACTTTCCCCACAGTAAAATGTTTTCTTTTCCTCCTTACTGCCGTCCCCTGAGGCAATCCTGGAATTCTCCCCGGAAAGCCTCCAGCACCCTGTCTGTCTCTGTCCAATTTTATTGAGTACCTATCAGGGGCCAGGCCTTGTTCTAGACCAGTATGATGTGGTCACAAACGCGAGCCATAATTTAAAATTTCCCAGTAGCTACATAAGATATAGTAAAAAGAAATGGGTGAAATTACTTGTAATTGTATATCTTACTTAACTCCAAAATATTTCCAAAATATCATTTCAACAATATTATCATTTCAATATCAATATAAAAATTGTTAATGAGCTATTTTGCATTCTTTTTCTCCATACTGAATCTTTGAAATATGGTGTGTATTATATACTTATAGCACACTCAGTTTGGACTGGCTACATTTCAAGTGGCCACTTACTAGCCACATGTGGGCAGCGGCTAGAGTATGGAACAGCACAGCTCTGTATTCTACATATATATATTTTTTTCATTGTGCCCTTACAATAATCCCTTAAGAAATGTACTAATGTCCTCATGTTGCAGATGATAAATCTGAGGTTTCTAAAGGAGAAATAGATTGTCTAAGGGCTTGTGGCTTCTGAGAGATGAAACTCACATTTCAACCTGGGTCTGGCTGAATATTTCTACACCAACTGGGCATTGGCTGGGCACGGTTGTGTGCATATGACTGAACGACTTCTCACCACACCTTAAATACTGCAACCTCAATAGCTCTGCTAGAACTAAATGTTCAAAATGCGCAGGCTTTGAGAGGGTGTGATCAGGAAGGCTTCCTGGAGGCAGTGCCCCTGGAGTTTTACTATTACTCTATTATCAGAATGCTTAATCCTCTGAAAGCATTTCAGCTTCATCAGCTCCTTTGAGATTATGATTATGATTCCCATTTTCCAGATGTAACATAAACCCAGAAAAAGTTCAGTGGGATAATATGAAAGATAAGAGTGATTGCTATTGTTTATTAATGGCCAGCTACTGTGTATAAGTAACTCTTACAACATTTGAAGGTAAATGGCACTCTTTACATGCCTCTGAGAAAGGAAAAACAAAACTGCCTATTAGTTGGAAGATAGCATTGATTATAAAAGTCAGAAATGTTGAATGTGAATAAACGGGCATTTTAGAATCAATGAAATACAGCAAGCAGAGTGTAGACAACAGGCTACACCCTACATGCATTATCTCATTGAAACCTCATAGACTATGGAGAGGCAAATATCATTATCCTCATTTTATAAGTAAGAATAATAAGACTCAGAGAAATTTAATTAAGTGCTTCAAGTTCATAAAGTTGTTACTAATATTATTAAGAGGAACAAGCACTAAACTGGGAGTCTTGAGACTTGAAACCCGAGCTTCCTCTCCTCCATTTACCTCGATGGTTCTCCACCATTGTTCAGTTAGTATAGGCGACATTATGTGGCAGTAACAAGCAGCACCAAGTTTCAGAAATATCAGTCGATATAGGTTTGCTTCTCATTCATGCTGCATGTCCATGATGATTGGTGGAAGGGCCCTGGTCATCCCGTAGTCTCCCAGGTATCCAAATGATCAGGGCTTCCACCATCTCAAACGCTGCCAGTCAGGAGACCAGAAATAAAAGAGACAGCAAAATCTGGGAGATCTCCCACTGGCGGTTAAATTCTGAGCCAGGCAGTGATGCATGTCGCTTCCATTGGTCTCTAGTCACAGGGTCCTGCTCACTTATAGGTGGGTGTTGGAGGACAGGAATTACAATCCCACCTGTAGCCCAGGAGGGAAGAGAACCAGGAATACTTGGTGAGCAAGACTAATGACTAACAGCTGCGCTCAGAGGCTGCAGCGAAGCCTTTTCAGGAAGTCCCATCTTCTTCTTCCATTTTGGACGCCAAAGCCAGGCATGGTCGGAGTATCTGTGGCCTTCTGCCACTGATGACTTCCTGTCCTGCTCAGCTTCCTCCCTGTTCCAGAGTCCACGTGTGCAGTGGATGAGGAGATGAGGAGATGTGACCGAGCTGGATGACGTCATGCTTAGAGAGTGGGGCTGAGCCTATGAGGTGCTGCCCTTGTGTATGGCGGGGGGCCCTGGTGGGCTGTGGTTTTCCCAGAGCTTCCTTTTCCCTCAAATGCTGGATTAGTCCCTGCCTATCAGAACTTGATAAGGCCATGGAAAAAGTGAGACTGTGGCTGGGGACCGGAAGGGAGGCCTGTGGGGGAGTTGGGAACTTTCCTACCATCCCGGGAAAAGTCTGTCTTGTATCTCCCTGTGTCCCCTCTTCGCCCCTGGATTCAGGAACTCATGTGAGTTTTCCACCAACTGATTTTGTTGCACAGAAATTGATGAATGAGCTCAGGCATGTGAGTTGTCCTGGAAAAGAGCCACTGAGATACCGGCCACCGATCCTTGGCTCTGGGTCAGAGCAGATGGTGGGATGCTGAATCGCAGAGAGAGAGGCCTTCATTTTTCGTCACAAGAACTTCATCACCCGCTTCCTGCCCAGGTGGGGACCCAGCCCTGGGAGGAGCCAGCCTCGGCCTGGACCACTCAGGGCAGGACATTGAGCTGCAACAGTATAAGTCCGTTCAGCCATTATTTGTCACCAATTTTTGGAGGAATCCTAAGAAATGGAAAAAACAAGAAAAATTTAAAAATGGAGTTTGCGGTGAATTTGAAACACAAATAAATATGACTTCATGAAAGGGATCTCAAAGATGGGGGAGAGAAATGGGCCCAGGCCAGTTCTTCCCATGACCAGGCTAGGGGGCTGTTTCCCATCTGCACTGGTTTGAGGATGGAACCTCAAAGCTCCCAAGGCCAGCCACCTGACCCTGATTGTCCCCACCATAAAGCCATATTAGGCTCAGAGAGGAAAATAATTGCTTTGGTCGTCCAGAGTCCAAGCTACTTCCAACGAGAAGAAACACATTGGGGGCTTGTTTATGAAGTGACCGATGAGGGTAACTGCTGGTCCACAGGGATCTGGTGTGAACTTGAAAAAGGTGTCCACTCTGGTGGATGGAGCTCCTGGGCATGCAGCTTGCAGAGGCTCCTTGAGCGGGGTTTCTGCCCCACCCCCTGCCTTGGCTAGATGTCTCTGGGCAACTGATTTCCTTTGTTCAAGTCTGAGCATAGTCTCTGCTCCCCTCTTCAGCACAGACCCACCTCCTCCATCTGTGCTGCTGCCCCTCTTGGGCAGATGGCTGCCCCTCTTTAGAGCCAGGCTGTTATTCACCCCTCCCCTCCCCAGCCGCTTTACCTGGCCTCTCCTGCCCTCCCTTGGTGGAAACCTCTAGAGGGGCCTCAGCCACCTCCCCCCACCCCACTCTTTGCTCTCTCAGCTCCTGTATTGTTATCTCTCCAGGAGGGCAGGGATCCTATCTGCCCAGTGCCCTGATGTAGCCCCAGCCTGTAAAGTGGTGCCTGGCATATTGTAGGGACTCAGTAGAATGGCTGAATTAATAAATGAACCAAGCAATGAAGTCCAAACTCATCTGTATTTCTGTGTTTTCCCTTGAGAGAGTTTGCTGTTCTACAGCTATTCACATAGAGGTAGGAATGGTTTCTCTCCCGCAGCTGGAATCTCCCAAAGTATTAGGGGAGATGGGCTAAGCTTCCATCATCAGACACACATATCTCCAAGGTGAGAATTTCATCTTCTTTGCAAATAGATATCTAGAAGACCCTCCTCCACTGCGCCCACTTATCAGATGTGACCTACCATCATCTGGGGTTTGAGCCCCCCTGATCTACCCCCTGCTCACAGGGAAAGCCAGTGGTCTGGACTGTAATCCTGACTGTTCTATGTCTGTGCTGTAGCATTTTGAGCTGGCTAGTTAACCTCTCTGGGTCTCAATTTTCTCAAATGTAAAATGGAGACAATAATAATACCACTTAATGGGCGGTTTGAGAGGGTTAAATGAGATAATGAATGTGGAATGATTAGACTGTGTCTGGCACGTAATAAGCAATCAATAGATGGCAGCTCCGATAATGATGATGCTATTACTACCCATGGTTCCGCAGTTCCCCCGAGCTGGATCCACTTCCGGTCCTGACCCCAGGGGAGATTTAATGGGCTGCTCAGTCAAGTCATTCGGTCATTCATCATCCAAACAAACCTCAACCGGCTGTGTCCCGTGCCTGGCTCTTTCTGGGCCTCAGGGATGCAGAGGGACCCGGGGAGGGAGGGAGCCACTGGTCCAGGGGGTCGGTGTGCCCTGTTCTGTCTTCCTGCAACTGGCCCTTCACAGCATCATCACGGGAAGCCCCTTCCGAGAATCTTCACAAGGGAGCAATAACTTCAGCAATGATTTGCTCATTTTATACATGCACTAAACACCCACTGTATGCGAGGCACTGAAGATACAGGGGTGAAGGACACAGAGTCCCTGCCCTTAGGAAGCTCACATTCTAGTGGGGGAAACAGATCATCAACTGACTACCATAGGATGGCAGTTAGAAAAAAATAGTCACAGGTAACGGGGGCAAGGCTGTTTTGGACAAGATGGTCAGGAAAGGGCTCTTGGCCCAGGCCACGTCTGAGCAGAGACCTGAATGAAGCATGTGACACTTAAGTGGAAGAGCAGGGCAGGGAGAGGGAACAGAATATGCAAAGCCCTGGGGGAGGTGTTGGCACTCCCTGTGGGTGTGTGTGCCCGGCGGTGGTTCCTAATGATAGTGCAGAGGTGTGGACCAGTCATTCTCATTCCAGGGGAAGAGGGACATCTTTATAACTTGATCATTTAGACATAGGGTTACCGCTTTTCAGAAAAACAGATTCCTTAGCTCTTTGGACGAGATGTACAGGGTTTGGTCCCTGGGAGCCAACTATCCTTTTTTAATAGTGACAAATTCTCCCCGCTTTCCTGAGGTTTTATATATTTGACATCAGGTTTGGGACCGCTCCTATCTCCCAAACAGAAAATAGGTTTCCCACGGTGGAAAACAGCAAACCTGGGTCCATGATGGAGCTCTCTTTGATTGATTGGGTAAGCCAGTCACCCAACGATTGCAAATGATTGCTAACGATTGCTAATGATGAAATAGGGTGACGGTACATACTGGTTTGTGTGAGGTAGTCCTGATTGAAGATGTATCTAAGATCTAGAGCAATTATTAATGGAGCCCACTTCCCCTCCCCACCCCGCCAAATTGAAACATTCATATCCAGAAGCGGACAAATGAGACCCTTCATGCTTGGTCCTGTTTACCTCTTTGGCCTTTTCTTTCACCTCCTGTAATCAAACTGTTCTCCAGCCCGCCATGCTCCCTCTTTTTTTCTTTTTTTTTTTTTTTTTTTTTTTTTTTGTGGTACCCGGGCCTCTCACTGTTGTGGCCTCTCCCGTTGCGGAGCACAGGCTCCGGACACGCAGGCTCAGCGGCCATGGCTCACGGGCCCAGCCGCTCCGCGGCATGTGGGATCTTCCCGGACCGGGGCACGAACCCGCGTCCCCCGCATCGGCAGGCGGACTCTCAACCACTGCACCTCCAGGGAAGCCCCATGCTCCCTCTTAACCTCTGAGATATCCTACATGCTGCTGCTTCTAGTGGGACAACTCCCCTGCCCCCCCCATCCCACCCCTTTTTCTACCTCTTCTCTTTACCGCAGATTTCATCCTCAGGGTTACCTCCAGGAAGCCTCTCTGACCTCCCAAATCCATCACCTCCTCTGTGCCTCCTACACCCATGAATTCTCCCTAACTCATCACCTCATCACAGTGGTTTCTTCAATATTATCTGTCTCCACGCTAGACAGAAAGCTCTGTAAAGACGAGACTGTACCTGATAACACTATGCCTCCATTACTGTACCTTCAAAGTCTAGCCCAATGCATGACCCACTTTCAAAAATTGTATGTTGAATGAAATAAACGGGCTTGCTGATTCGCTAAGTCTCCCAAGGTGAGAGTGTTTGCGAGAACTTCTCAGGAACTCTGAATACGGACTAGATCTTTATAAAGGCACCGTGACAGCTGGTGGGCAATGAAGGTCTCTGTCCTCTTAAGGAAACTCAAATGTACCAACAATACCTCGTGCTCTTCTAGCCTTGGGAGATTCCTTGGGAGTCACCCACCCTGATTTTCAGGCGGACCCCTGGTAAGGGCAACCAGTCACAAAACTTCCAACCAGACCCCCTCTGGGGCAGTCACCGGGTCTTCCAGACTGAGCCAATGGGTCCCTCCCAGAGGAGCCCCAAGCAATATCTTCTTCCAGGAGCACCACCACAGCCCCTGGAATAGGCTCAGGTCAACCGCCCCCAGAACCTCTGGGGGCAGCCCTTGCCAACCCCCGCCACGTGGGCTTCATCCCTCCCAGTATATACAAACCTACTTTTGCAGCTTTCCCAGAAATCTCTCAGAGGCAGCCAGCCAATTAAACACAAATTTTTAATGTTTCCAAAAGCTCTGGTCTTTCAATACCCGTGCCAGGATGATGCTGTGTGGGGCAGGGGGAGAGAAAATACTATGGCAGAATTTATTCCCAGTGAAAGAATTGATCTGTGAAGGTGATCTTTGCTAAGTACGGTAAAAAGATGGAAGTTAACAATAGTCAAAATCGTGTCATAAATCACGGGGGCATCACACTCAGAGGCAAATACACGTGTACGAGGGCGTGAACACACTGACCGTAAGCTTAGAGATGGGGCTAGAAAAGGCGGCAGCTCCCGGCCTCCCTCCTGGTAAGACAAAGGCTTTCTCCGTCTGGTTTTCTCCGCCTGGAGGTCCCCGGGCACTTGTACCATCAGTAACACTTCACGGAGCCTTCAGTCCTAACAAATAATTAGCTAAAATTGAACCAGGGATTTCTTACATGCATGTCATAGGTCTGATATGAATAATGAGACAGAAGGTTAACGGTGGGTCAGAGACAGTTCCCCATCCTCCAGCTTATTTATTCAGCGAAATGAGAAATTGATCACATTATTGCGTATAGGGGGAGCCTGATTCATCGCAATCAGCTTGGAATTGGCAGTTTTGACTGTAGGCAATTTAGGGACATTACTTATGCCTGAATAGGCCAGGAAGGTCATTTATAGCTTGTTAACACCTTTCCGACCTCCTCCATGGCCAGATCACATTCCCCAACCCTCTTGGCCTTGTACCCAGGCCAAATAAAAAATCATGGTGGGTATGACACTTCTGATAAAATTAAAACCACCATAAGAGATGCTCCAGAGGGGCCTTCTTTAAGGTATGTGCGTCAGAACGTGGTTTGCTTATACCTCCGTCCATCTATCTGTTCATCCATCCACCTGTCCCTTGTTTATTCCTATGTAATTCAGTCTTAGACCCATTTGATGAACACTGGTTGCTTATGCTGATGGCATGGGACACCACAGTTGCAGGGGTGAAAGGAGATCATGGGCAATTCCAGGACAGGGACTGCTAGTGCCTCTGTGTGAGAGAGGGCAGTGCATCTCATTCCAAGCTCCAGGAATATGCCTAGAATCCACACAGTTTTTGGAAACTGGGTGATAACTTAGTAAGCATGGGATGAAAGGTGAGTTCCTAGTGTCATTTGCTACCACTCACATCACTGAGCACTTCCTGTGTGCAGGGCTTTGTGATAACAGCCATGGTGCCGGGTATAGGTCTGGCTATGGGAGCCGTGCAGTGTAAGATTCAAACACATGGACTCAGGAATCAGACTTTGAGCCTCAGTTTCCCTGTCTGCAAAATGGAGACAATAATTGGATGAACCTCAGGTGATGTATGAAAACATATAACACATTCAGAAATGGTGCCTGGTACATTCTAGATGTTCCAAAAATTACAGCTATCATTCTCATTCTCATTCTCATTGTGATCACAATGGCTGATAGACATGTTTTTCTGTCCCTGGAGAACCGCTTCTTTCCCCAAAACCCCCAAGAGGAGGCGGGAGGAAGTGAAGGGTGGTGTTTTGGCTATTTGTTGCTACATCAAAATCCGATACAACCTTAGAGACTTGAAACTGCAACAACTACTGACAGTTTTTGATGTTTCTGGGGGTTGACTGGGTTCAGGGGGGCAGTTCTTCTGCTGGTCTCACTTGGGGTCTCTCACGCAGTCACTGCCCAATGACATCTGGGGCTAGAGATTTTGTTTAGCCTCATCTGGGATGTGAGGACAGCTGGGTCCCTCTCCGCCACCCCATGCTGTCTTGGGGCCTCTCCTTTCTACAAGGCCAGTGTGGGAACTAGCAGAGCAATAGATAGAGCAGGCCGGGATCAGCACGCCACGCGGAGCTCACTGCCTCTGCTCTGGCAAGCAAAGAAGGCTACCCAAACAGACGGGAACGACAGTACAGCCGGCCCTGAGGATCTGTGGGTCCGCATCCGCAGATGCAGAGGGCTGACTGTAAGGGACTTGGAGCATCTACAGATTTGGGTATCTGCAGGGGGTCCTGGACCAGTCCCCCGCGGATACCAAGGTATAACTGTATTACCTAGTCTTATCCTTAATATCATTAAATACTGCCCAAGCCCAGGAGCACACTAAAAAGGACAGATGCAGCCTGACCTGGGTTCTCACTGTCAGCATCTGTTTGTAAACCTTTGTGCACAGTGTATGTTTGTTTGTCAGATCTGATTTTTAACATACTTGCTGTGCTTGTCCTCATTGGAGGCCCTGAGCCTTTTTTTTTTTTTTTTACCAAGTGAAGAATCATCCTTCTTTGCTAAATTCCAGTTGTCTTGAAGCCAGACTGAACTTTGCCATAAGTAAAGATTCATAGCCCCACAAACAAACGCTGGGTCTGGATAGGCAGTGGACACAGAGGCGGGGCGGGAAAGGCGGTGAGGGGCAGAACCCAGACTGTTGGTGGTCTCTGCTTTCGTCCTACCTCTCCAGCCCCCCACCCCCCCCACACACTCATCCCCACCCTCTTCCCAGTGCTATTTTCCTCCCCCGTCCTTATAATAAACAAAACTCTTTCATTCTGGGGCCTGGAAGATCCTATAATGAGTTGAGCCTCTTAACAGTCTATTTTAATAAAACTCAGCTCCCTGGCTGTATGGAGACCATAAAACATGCAGGTTCCAGCAATAGTATGTTTAGTAGCCCTGCTTGATAAAGTGGAAATGTTTGCATGTTTCAAATTATGAGCAATTTAAAGTAGGAAGCTAGCAAGCCAGTTCTTGGGTTATGAAGCTTGACATTGTTAAGCCTTAAGAGAACACATACTTCAAAGTCTCCTGGTCTGAAATATGTCCTTTACGCTGCTCAGCAAGAACCAGCTGGGATAAGCCTGCAGCCGCCGGGAGGGGGAAACCACAGCGTGATTTGGCTGGCAGAGCATCAAGCCTTCAGCACATATGCAGACTTTTTGTTCAGAAAGAGGTGTCCCCGAGGAAAGCCCCGCTGGCCTCAGCACCCACCCCCTTGCATGTGCGCTACGGAGGGGCCCGTGAACTCTGCCGATTTTGGAGGCAGTGATTTAGCATCAGCAAAGCATTCCAAGAAATGCTAAATATCACAGGGGGGAGCTGAGCTGCTGCCAGCAGTCGAATCTTATCAGTGGTTTTAAACTGACTTTATATGAATCCCTCTGCTTCGGTTTATTTTCTGTTAGACGTTGTGCCATATTTCACTCGAACAAGTGGTTTTTTTGCAAAGTTCACGCTGCTCTGGCCATGCTGGCTTCCTGTCTACCCCTCAAGCTTGCGCCCGTTTCTGAGTCTCCACTTAACGCTGGCCGTTGCCTCCGCCTCGAATGCTCCTCTTTCGTTTTTTAGTGTGGTTGGCTCCTCCTTGCCAATTACTTTTCAGCTTAAGTGATAACTTCTTGGAGAGACCTTCTGTATCCTCCCAGGCCTCTGCATTTATTCTCTCATATCTCCTTCATTTTCTCTTTCCAGAAACTTACACAGCCTTGGGATGATTTTGTTTGTTTACTTGCTTACTTGTTTACTGTCCATCTCCCCCAAGAGCATGTCAGTTTCAGGGGCAGGCACCTTGTCTCCCTGTTCACCACTGAGTGGCACATGGTAAGAGCTCAGTAACTGCTTCTTAATGGATAGATGAATGGATAGGTGGATGGGCGGTTGTGTGGGAGTATAAGTAGGTGAGCGAGTGGCTAGATGAATGGGTAGATGGGTGGATGGATCAGTGGGTGGGCAGATGGATGGATGGATGCATGGACGGACAGATGGATAGGTGGGTGGGTAGATGAGTGGTGGGTGGGTGGATGGGTGAATGGGTAGATGGGTGGGTGGGTAAGCGGATAGATGGATGGATGGATGGATGGATAGATGGATGGATGGATGAATGAATGGATGGATGGATGACCTATAAGGATTTTTCAAACTCCAAACTTTAGGATTCGGAGTCCTTGGAGGATAAGACATCAGGGTAAGGTGAACGAAGTCTGAGAAGTTAAACGCAGTGTTGTGGCAATATTGGTGGCTCTTGCAACAATCGGAAGGCATGTGAGCAGATAGGGTCAATTTTGGGAGAAGAGTTGCCAGCAGTGAAAATGACTCCCCTTGTCTGTTTAATATCACACTCCCTTCTTCAATTTATTTTCTCAGGGTCCAAGATGGGAGATACAATTTCTATACCTTCTCAAAAAATCCTATAATTGCACACACCCTGGATCCACCATCCCCAAGCAGCACCCCCAGTTATACAGGAACAAAGACCAGCCTGTTCTTGGCTAGACAGCCGAGCCAGGCCCAGCCACCGTGTGGTATGCGACCCCGACTGGCTGGCTGAATTCTTCAGCTGATAAGAGTCCTCGGTCTCTTGCTAAGAGGGAGCGTGCAAATTGGGGTGAGGAGACCTCCCTGTGGTTCCTTCTGTCCCTGCCCCTCCAGGGGAAACACCCCCATCTTCCACAGGGTCTCCTCTTACCCACATCAAACCCAGGTTGGATTCCAGACAGTCAGTGGTACCCAGGCCGTCCCGCTTTCCCTGGGTATCATTTGACAGCTGGACTTGGCAGCCAAAACTGAAGATGCCTCCATCAGAAGGCTTTGCCAGGGAGGCAGACAGCGCCACGCAACCTAGAATAACTTTGCGAACACGGACATTCTCCTTCTGGTCCCCTTTCCTGTTGCCACCGCTTTTAATAGATAAGCTTGCTGGGTCCCTCGCCTCTTGCCCATCAGAAACTCCAGATACAGAATGGGGTTGCCCAGGGTCACTGTGTACAGGTTATGCCCTGCTCACTTACAGGGGGCATTGGGCACAAGAGCATAGCGTGAATGGCATCTCCCTGGAGTTGTGCATCATGGCAGCCCTGGGGAGCCCTCCACAGAGATAGTTCCAGGGGCTGGGATGCTGGGGGCCTGCATGAAAGACTAGGGCTGCATTTGGGTTGTCAGCTGCGGAATATTGCTACTGTCAGTTCAACAAAAAGTGTGATGATCACAGTGAAGCTTAACAAAGAAAATGCTATCGGGCAATTAGTAAGCCCAAGTCAGCAGGACTGATGTGAAATTTATCATGTTGGGAATAGCACGTTCGTTTGCATGTGACAAAGGTTGGCATGTGAGTGCAATGCCTGGGAAGCTCAGGAAGGCAACAGCTTTGCTCTTTCTGTCCCCAAAGTTAGAGATCAGACCCCCTTTCTCTGCTCTGAAGTCTCAGAAGCAAGGGTGCAGGAAACACACAACTCTATTTTGTACAGAGGAGGTAAGGGGTTGATGTTCTCAGCTGGGGACGTGGGGTGTCGCTTTTAGGGAAGAAGTGGAGAGGACATGAGATACAGAGAGAAGCAGCAGTGTTGTTTAAAACCCAGAGAGAAGGCCTTCAAGGAGCTGTTTTGAAGCTGCCTCTGCAGGAGGACACGCTATGAATGGCCCAGAATCGGAGAGGGAGTGCCCTGCTCAGCCCCGTGCTGCTTATTACGAAAAAACACTCACCTCCACTGCCCTGGAGTCATGAGCCAGATGAGGTGACATTTCCAGTGGCGGGGGGGCACCACAGGCTCCCTGGACCTCTCAGCTTAGAGGCCATGGGTCGTCTGGGTGAGTGGTCAGACCCCCAGGGGTGTCAGGGCTCAGATGCTTCTGGAAAGGTATAAGGGATTGGGGCATTATTAGATTCACTCCTTTCCCTCTGATTTCTCTTTTATGAACCCGCCTTTACACACTCACACGTGTTTGCTTTGGAAGAATGATTTTCAGGGGCAGCACGAAGACGTGGCCCCCTCAACGGGCTCCCCTCTCCTTCCCAGTGAGAGTCTCTGAGCCACGTCAAGGAGTCAGGTGTGCTCAGATGTGAATAAAACATTTATTGAGGTTAAAGTCTTTACTAGAGCTCGTGAAGCCACAGGGGCAGCTCCATGTGCCTGAATTCGAGGGGCAGATACCAGGGTTCTTGGCTCAGCCGGGTTGTCCACTTAGCCTGCCATCTTGGTCTTAGCTTCGTCTTCTGTTCCCTTCCCGCTGGCTCTCACATCATCCCCATTGGACTCCTCTTGGGCTTCCTTCTTCCAGTTTCCAAACTTTGGCATTCCTGATGGTCCAGGTTCTGAGAGCAGGAGGGTAGGAAACAGTCAGTGGGAAGCTTTTATTTATTGAGCACCTACTGGTAAGGAGAATAAAGTATCGTCTCTACTCCCATTAAATCTTCTCTCTGATGGGGATGAACAGTTAGTGATAACTCAGGAGGAGAAATGCAATGATTGGATGGGCAGGGTGGTGGTTGTCACAGTATTATGGGAGCACTGAGCTAGTGGGGTGGGTGTAAAGCAGGGAATACTTCCTGGAGGAGGCGTTTCTTAAATTGAACCGTGAAGGACAAGTGGAAATTATTTAGTTGCAGAGGAGGAAGACCTGAAGGAGCAGAAGTGAGAACAAGCTTGTCATTGTTCTAGGAAGCTAACGCACGGCAAGGTCAAGGGCTGGAAATGGGAACCCCTTGTTTGCAACCTCATTGAATAGGCTGCATTTGTCAAATGCTTCAAATGCCCAGTTCAGATCTGGGTAACCTCGAAGATAGAATAAAGGGAGTGTCTTTTGGGGGAGGAAGATGCAAGCTGTAGTCTAATAGTTCCAGGGCGAGGTCCAGGGAGTTTATCTGGATTAAAGATGGCCACAAATTCTTTGCCATTTCTCGCATCAAAAGGCAGTCTATTTCCTCTCCCCTTGAGTTTGGGTTGCCCCTAGAATTTGTTTTGACCAAGGGATACAGAGGAAGTATCTTTCTGGAACTTCCAAGTACAGACTTTGAGAAGACAGTTATGACCACACAGAGAGAACCCCAAGCCAAATGCAGAGGCCACATGGACATAAACCAAGGTGCTCTAGTCAATGACCCCAAATGGACTCCAAGCCATAGCCAGCACCAACTGCCAACTGTGTGAGAGTGCCATCTTGGTGGTTGTTCCAGAAGAACTGAGTCCCCAGCTCCAGTTGACAACACTGAGCCCCATCAATACACAGAGTCTTGAGAGATGAGAAATGATTGCTTTAAGGCATGAAGGTTGACATGATCGATAACTGAAATATCAGACCAAGGCCCAGTCCTCTGAAGCTGTCACCTGTGCTGACCAAGCTCCCCACATTGGCTCTTTCTGTTGCTCAAGATTTCATTTTCCTGACAGGCCTCTTCCCCCAATTTTACCATCAATTAGCCAGTAAACATCAATGGGATATGTTTTCTGAGGCACTCCCGGGTTACAGAAGACACAGGAAAATACTCCCTGACCTCAAGGGGATCACTATATATGTGAAAAGACAAATGTAGCATCCCAATTTGTTAGAGCCAGAAATTTAGATCTTCTCCTTGACCCTTCCCTACCCCTCCCCATGAAACAGTAGCAACCAACATTTTCTCAGTGCTCTTACTGTGTCAGGCATCATTCTAAGAATTTTACATGAATCAATTCATTTAGTCCTCATAAGAACCCTAAGAGGAAAGTAGTATTTTCCTCCCCACTTCACAGTTGAGAAAACTGAGGTGCAATGTTAAGTCTCTTGCCCAAGTCACAAAGTTAGTCCATGAGAGAGCTAGGATTTGAATCTAGGCTGGGTGATTCCAGAGCCTGCCTTCTTAACCATTCCTAGAGCATCGGCACCCACCTTCGAGTCAGAGAGTTTGAGATGCAAATTATTTTCTGTGTAACCTTGGTTAAATAACTCCGCCTTTTTGAATCTGTTTTTTTCTCTGTAAAATGGAGCCGTACTTGCTTATCCAGATTATTGCAAATGAGACAATATATGCATCTTTCCAGATACATAACCGTAGTGTTTTTTCCCTTCTCCTCACAGGAGAAAACATACATCACATAAGATTTCTGAATTTAAACAGTGAGTAAGTCATGGTGGTAGCTTGCCTCAATTTGAACATACGGTATTTTAGACAGTCAGTGGCCCCAACCGGAGAAGTTTTGCCTTGCAGCCAGGCTCTATAACTAGTGCAAATGGGTGGCTCTAGGGCAGTGGTCAGCAAATTTTTTCTTTAAAGAGTCAAATAGTAAATATTTTAAGCTTTGCGGGCCACCCAGTATCTGTCACAGCTACTCAACTCTGCTGTTGTAGCATGAAAGCAGCTAAAGATGATATGTAAGTGAATGAACTTGCCTGTGTTCCAATAAAACTTTATTTACAAAAAACAAGTGGTGGGCCAGATTTAGCTTACAAGCTGTAATTTGCTGACCCCTGCTCTGGGGTAGGAGTATCGAGGTTCTGCTGGCAATTTCTCTTCCAATCATGGGAGAAGATCCAGTAGAACAGGAAATTGTTCCCAGGGTAAATGACAGAAGGGGTGAGAGCTTTCATAAACAGTGAAAAGTTCTGCCAATGTTTTCCTATAAGTTTTTGTATCCAGCATGCCATGATCCTGGCTCTGTGTCAAGTTTTCAATTCTGATATTTGCGATTTTGGAAGTGGTTTGCAGGAATATAAAGATCGACTTACAAAAAGTCATTCAAGGATCCCCTTTGCGGCATCCTGTCTAATCCACAAAATGATCATCCTGTGTCTCCTTAGGAGTATAATCTTCCTGTTCCTATAGAGCAATAATCCTTGGAATTGCACTGGGGGAAACAGTGTTCTATGGTAAAATACGTTTGGAAAGTCCATATATTCTCTTCTCCCTCTTGGAGATTCCTAATGGATATAAGTATATTAAAAGGCTGAGCATTCCTATAGTAACAAAACCCGTTAATCTTGGTTAACTCTGAGTTTTACAAACTCACTTGACCACAAAAACTTAATAGCTCACAGGTTAAAAACACAGGGTCTGGATCCAATAAAATGAGAACAATAATACCTATCTCAGGGGGCTGGAGTGAAGAACACACACGATGAAGCCTATGGAGGGCTTAGTACGTGGCCTGTGAAACAGCACCCCAGTACCAGATGCATTGGAAATGCAGGTCAAGAGTATCTAGAAAGGTATTAATACATCCATGTCTCATATTAATTTTTAAAGGAGTTAGTTCATGGTATTCCATACCTTATGGTATAACAAATGTCATAACTGATCTTTGGGGAATTTTTAGAAATTTCAGTCCAAGGCAGACACTCACTATCCCAGTCCTCCTGCTTTTTTTCTTTTTTAATTGAAGTATAGTCAGTTTACAATGTTGTGGTAGTTTCAGGTGTCTAACAAAGTGTTTCAGCTATATATGTATATGTGTATATATATATATATATATATATGTTCTATATATATATTCTTCTTCAGATTCTTGTCCATTATAGGTTATTAGGAGATACTGAATATAGTTCCCTGTGTTATACCGCAAATCCTTGGTATTTATCTATTTTATATATAGTAGTGTGTATCTGTTAATCCCAAGCTCTTAATTTATCCCTCCCCACCCTCCAATCAGGCCTCCCGCTTTTTTCATTCTTGAAAACAAAGAAAGATCCATGAGAGTGGCCTGTGTTAGAACTGGAGGAGCACGGGGAGCATTTCCTTAGGAGACATCAGGCTCCTCCTGGAATGCTTACCCCAGAACGGGTACGTGGTGATCTGGAGCGCCCTGGAAACTAGCTGGAGGAAAACAGCCAGCCCGAGAGGGAGGATGTGGATGCTGGTGGTCTCACTTCCCTCCACAACAGGACCCTTTCACACCCCCTCCCACAAAGGCCAGAGGCCCAAGATATTGACACATGCCTTTAAGCCCTTGGATACTTCAAAGCAAGAAGATTAGGAGTGAGTCTTAGAACCCATTCCCCAGAGAGAACCGTTTGTCCAAAAGTTGATATTATTGATGCTAGGGGAAGCTGAGAGGAGAATGTAATTTATTTAATAAAAGTCGGACTGTGTTTGCTGGGGCTCCTGAGTTTTCCTGCTTCCTTAGGAGCATTCTCAGAGGCTGGAAGGGCCCCCTGTGATCAACAGGAATGTTTGATCAGCTATGCGTCTTCTCCAGGGCAGCTCAGACGATCCGAAAGGCTTTGGCTCTCTGGTCGTCTCCAGAGCTTTTCTCCTTAAATTCTTTGTTTCCTTCAGAATTCATTATAAGCGACACAATTACATCTCTTTTTCTTCTCTGACTGAGCACATTTCTTACAAACGGTGATTTACCACTTGGATGCAGGAGGAGGCTGAATGGATGCTGTGTGCCCCAGCAGCCTTGCCTCTCCAGTCCTGAACTGTATCGCCTCCCATGCCAGGCCCTCGGCTTGCTACCGTCCCTCTCCAACATGTGCCTGATTTGGGACATTGACAGATCCCCACAAATCACAAGGAAGGAAAGAGTTTCTGGGTCCGCCCAAAGTGGAGTTTCAGAGGATGATGGAGTCCTTGTAGAGAATTTGGGATGTTTCCATGAAAAATTAATGGTATTGTTAATTTCGTTCCCAAGTCTAGAC